>NC_092422.1:159808305-161060864 GCF_036169615.1 Heliangelus exortis | reverse complement strand
CCATAGAGCTGCTTGCTCACTGCCCAGCAGTGGGATGAGGGAAAGAACATAAGTGAGAAAACTCGTGGTTTGAGCTGCTCCTAAAATCGGGAAACACAAGATGGAGTCTATAGCTAGTTAGGGGGATGTCACCCCAATCTGTCCCTTTCACGCGTCGCAGTTGTCTCACTCCTTGCCAGGAGGGTTCCCTGCACTGAAAAGAAGCAAACACAACCTCGTGGTGCGCACCAGCGTGCGCCTGGCAGCAAAAGAACGAGACTGAGCTTTCCCGCATTTCTAAGGGAAGCCTCTGGAATCCTCAAACATCCATTTCGCGCTACACCTGCAGACAAACCACTCTCCACCCGGGGCTGCCCCTCGCACGCCCGGGGCTGCTGCCTCTCCTCTCTCCTCTCCCCTTCGCCCCGCCGTGCGCCGCCGCCACCCGCGGCCCAGACCCCACCCGCCGCTCTCCCGGGGCCGGCGCCGGAGGGAATGGAGGTCGCTGCCGATCTTCCGCCCTCCGGGAGCCCCGGTGCTCTCCATCGGCCCCCAGACAGGCGCTGGATCCGCCCCTCTCCGCCGCCAAGCCCGGCCGCACGCCTGGGTCAGCCCTGCCCTCCGCAACCACAGTGCCCGCCCGGGCAGAGCCGCCCCGCCCCGAGTGTGCTCGGTACCGCCCTGAGGAGGCCGCCGTCTGTCCCTGTCCGTACGGTGTTGGCGGTATCGGGGGGTCGGTGCTACTTTGCGGGGTGCCGCCACCCCCCCGGACTGGAACATGGGTGCCCCTTCCCCGGACTGTGACTATCGGGACCTGGCTGGGCCTTCGGCAGGGCAGCTGCCTCCTTCTGTTGTCTGTCTCTTGTCTCTCTGCCCCCTGAGAATATGGGGCGGGTTGAGCCCGGGTGAATACGATGTGCCCGCCAAAGCTGCTCCATCGCTGCCCTCCTCAGATGGAGAGGGGAGAGGAAACGCAACGAAAGGCTCCTGGGTCGAGATAAGGGCAGGGAGAGATCACTCACCTGGTACTGTCATGGGCAAACCAGATTCAACTCAGGGAAGTTTTATTACCAATCAAATCCAAGTAGGGTAATGAGAAATAAAAGCTAAAGCCTACACCTTCCCCCCCCCTCATTTCTTCCCAGGCTCAGATTAACTCCTCATTTTCCTCTACCTCCTGCCCACAAGCAGAGTAGGGAAAGGGTGAACAGGGGTTGTCATCAGTTCGTCACACATTGTCTCTGATGTTCCATCCTTTTCATGGTCTTTCCCTGTTGCAGCATGGGGTCCCTCCCACAGGAGAGACTTCTCCACCAAGTTTTCCAACATGACTTCTTCCCACAGCCTGCAGTTCTTCACAAACTGTTCCAATGCAGATCCCATGGGCCACAGGGTACAATCCTTCAGGAGCAGACTCCACCTGTGGGGAGATGGTCAAAAGTTGTGCAAGCAAATAGGCTCCAGCGTGGGCTCTTTTTTTCACAATATCATAGCCTCCTTTGGGCACATCCATGAATTCCACTATGGATCTCCATGGGCTACAGGAGAACAGCCTGCTTCACCATGGTCTATACCATAGGAAAATACCATCTTTGGTACCTGGAGCACCTCCTCCCCCTCCTTCACTGACCTTGGTGTTGCTCTCACATATTCTCACTGCTCTCTCAAGCTCCTCTTCGCCAGCAGTTTTTTCCCCTTCATAACTATGTTATCCCAGAGGCACTAGCACCCTTCCTGATGAGCTCAGCTTTGGACAGTGGCAGGTCCATCTTGGAGCCATCTGGTGTTGGCTACGTTGGACATGGCAGAAGCTTCCAGCAGCTTCTCACAGAAGCCACCCCTGTAGCTACCAAAACCTTGCCATGCAAACCCAAAAGAAAATTACATCTTCTTGACCATACCTTTTTCTGCACATCCTTTAGGCACAGCTCTGGATCTACCAAAAGCCCTTGTTTGCATAGCTCTTGGTACTGTTAACTTTCATCTTCTGGATGCCCCTGACCTCTGACATTTCAGTATTCATGGTCCTCAGCTGCTGCTCTGAATCATTCTTCCCACTGGTGCCCCAGACTGAGCCGTGGGAGCCTTTTCACACAGTTTCTCTGTTCACAGCTCTCACCAGTGCTCCCCACCTCAGTCCCAGGGAGCAGTTTCATTCTGGATTTAAGGGCAGTCATTCCTGTAGAAATTGCTTTATACCAGTGCCAAAGCCCCAGTTGTCAGGCAGGCAGTATGCTTCCTTCTTGTTAGTCTTTGGGCCATCTGCTGATACTGAATTTACAGACAAAATGATGGACTCCCAGAGAGACTGGAGAACATTCAGCCGTGTCAAAGTCTTTGTACTTCTCAACCAGCTTGTCTGTAACTGGCAGAGCTGGGGCAGCCTTGTACCATTTGTGTCCATCTAATCGCTGTCACCACAGCATGGCATACAGTACAGGTGTGCTCTGGTGATCAGTCCATCCAGCCCAGTGATGGGGTTTGTTGGTTGTTTTTTCCCCCAGAAACCACCAATCACATGCACTTCTGGTGCTGCTGTGAACCACTAAGCCTCTTTCTTGACTTCTGCTTTGTACCTACCTCATCTCAAGCCAAGGGTTGGACTTGATGATCTCTGAGGTCCCTTCCAACCCAGCCAATTCTATGATTCTATTTTTTTCTGGCTTCATTTGTTCTCTTATTGCTCTTCAAGCAACAGCATCCTTCTCTTTTGAGGTCCTGGCTCCTTTTTCTTTCTGTGTTTCCTTTTCACTTTTACTCCTGAGGTCCCAGGTTTCGAGGTAACAGCAAACACTCTGAAATGTGCATCTCCCTGATGTCAGTGGTGTCAATGTGACACTGAGGATAACAGTACTCTGAGCCTTGTCCCAGGAGTGAAACTTCATTTTTCCCTCAGATATTTTTTTTGCTTAGAAGCAGTGTAGGACCTGAATGGAAACTGTGCCTTGAAGACACAAATGTACACTGTTCTTTCTGCTTTAGCTGTGGCAGTGGACATGATGGAAGCAAGGAAAAGCAATAAACCCAAAGAGTGTAGGAAGTTAACAGCTAACAGTGCACTAACGGAAAGCAACAAGTTTCTCCATCCAACGAAAGAGGTACAGTGAGAAGAGCTTTGGCCACAAGGATTCTGGTTAAAAATAGTCAGAGATGAAGGTTTGTCTTTGTGTTTTCATAGATTTGCTTCTAAGACCACATTTCCTATAGCAAGAAGCTATTATTTAAGCCCCTCCAAATGTGTTTGTTCCATTTTACATTAAAGAAACACCAGAACGGGACACTCTTCGAAACAGTGCGATTTTATGTACTTTACTCTGAAGCCAGATAGGGAAAAGAATATGTTCAAGCTGGATGTGTCACAAAGTGCCCATCGTGCTGATGGAACCAGCTGGAGGAGCGGTTGGCAACTGTGGAACCCTGGGACTGTAACATTCTGAACTGGCTAGCAACTGCCTCGTCGGTTGAACAAGCCTGGAGAAGGTGCTACCTTCATTCAAGGGTATTTTGCTGCCAGTTGGAGCTTTCTTTCAAAAAATGCAACAGAGCTAAGGTTCTGAAGGCCCAGTTTCTGAAAGAAAGCTATTGCTTTCAGGCTAAGATTACATTTTGCCCCAATGTTTACAGTTTTAATGTTTTTGTGTATTTTGTGCCGGTGTTAAGAGAGTGGAAGAGAAACGCAAGAGGTGATAATGGCCACAGCTGGGAATGACCGCCCTTATCATTTTTATTCCCCTACCTACACACAGGTAAATGCTGTAGATTTTAGAGTGGTTTTTATCCTTGATTTTCTTGATATATTCGTGTTGAAAGGGAGGTTTGTTTTGTAAAGTTAGAAGCTGGTGTGTCACTCTGTCTGGGTCATGCCTCCATCTGTAGATCAAAGATCTGATTTTTGGAAGGAGCGAGAAGAGCTCACAATCCTCTGAACTATGGACAATTTCTTCCATGACCTGGGCTCAGGTGTTCAAGGAACACAGAAGTCAAAAACTGCATATAAAGGTCACTCACTCATCATCACTTTCTTACTGAATCAGTGCGATGATGATTCTGAATAAATAGGTCATATTTATAATTTATGCTATAATCACTAATAGCAACTACTTGAATTTCTGTAAAATTGGTTATTTAAAGCAAAGTCTTTTGAAATGGGTTGGTTCTTCAAATAGTTATATTTCATCTGGTGAAAATCCTGGGATGGGTGTAGGGCTCTTGGTTATTGTATCCATTCCAGCACTAGGGGTTTAGGTGTTCATACCTGGGCTTTGATTCCCAGCCCCAGCATGTCACAAGGGGTGGCCCAGTTGTACTGACCACAGTCCAAAAGGGGTGTGTTTTGGAGATGCTGCTCCCAGACTCAGCTGTTACTGTCTGCAACTCGGTGAAACTTACCTTCAATTATTGAAGCCCTTTCAAGTGTGACGCTGTTTGCTTTTTTAAAAAATTACACAGAAACTCATTAAGAAATAACCAGCAACCTGGCTTTTATATCTCTTAGCTGGGATGTAGGTCATATCCAGGATATAAGCCTGTGTTTCTGCTTGTCACTATAATACTGTTACATGTGGATTACTGTATCATGTCCCCCTTATTAAAACCAAATTTTTTAAAAAAGGACATTCATGTTCATGGCAACCACTCCAGTATGGGAATCTAAAGTGATTTAACCTCAAAGTCATCTTCCTCATGAGGGTTTCAGGTCCGGATTCTGTCTCTGTGAAAAACCTCTTGGCTGTGACCTTATGTGCTCATTATGGAGACAGGGGAGATGCTTACATCTGTTTTGCAGATTTAGATATGAAAATAAAGATAGAAAGGAGCAAGTCCTTTCAAATCCATGTTTTAATTTGTCAGCAAAAGTGATTTCTTCTGTCAAGTTGATGTTTCCAATGGGAATTGGAAAAAAATATTTTTTTTCTTTGTTTTGAAATCCAAGTCTGACAAATCTTTATAAGGATTACAAGCTACCGATTTAAGGTTTTGTTTGTTGGGGTTTTTTTAGGTTTTGTTTGTTTGTGTTTTTGCTTTGTTCTCTTGGAAATCTTTATGGGTTTGGTTTCTTACTTCTTATTTTCCCATTGACCCATGCCCTTTAATACTGAGAGTACTAGTGTAAGATTTGCACTTGTACAGCAGATTTAATTTCTGAGTGACCTGATTATCCCTGTGTGCAGGAAAGGAAACTCAGCCACATATCAATTAAGTGAACAACAGATTTTTTTCTTCCCAGCATCTCATGAAAAGTCTGCAGTAAACAAACTGCTTTACTTTATTCTTACATAGGAACAATTTGACATCATGAAAGTTCCATTGACCTAACTCAAGAAAACTTTGGAGTTATCTGGAGCTCAAAAGAATTTTAAACATAATTTAAATGTTCTAGAATACCAGAGCACGGTCCTGCAAAATCTCAGTCATATTTTCTCACCAGTGCATGGTGTACTGATCAGCTTAGCCCATATTTACAATACCTGAAAACTGGTTTCTCCTGCAGCAGAAGTCCAGCAATGTCTTCTGTTTCTGGGAAACAAAACCCTCGGGCTGTCTGAGGATCGCTTGTGCTTTCCATCACAGCAAACCTCGTTACATTAATGGACTTTTTTTGCCACCTAATAACAGTGAGTAAAAAATTTTTTTTTCCAACACTTTGTTTGTTAGAGTAAGTGAATATGTGGCAGTGTCCTTTCAGTGCTTCCTTTCAGTGCTTTTATCATCTCCATTAAAGTCAAGGAATGGACCGTGGCAAGTCATAGAATTAATCAGTTAGGTGGGATCTGCTTTCCCTCCAGCTTTAAGGCAAAGAAAGGAACTGTATTGGCATTTGAATAAGGTTGCCATGTGATTTTTTTTTTTTTTTTAGCTGTCACACTACGGATCTTCCTTACTACCAGTGACATGAAAGATGAAGTCACAAATGGGAATTTAGGTTGCTAAGATCCATGAAGTAAAAATGTTGCTTGACAACATTAGGGGTTTGCTGGCTTAAATCTCTCTGGTAGTGACAATGGTTAGTAGGCAGGTAATCCTTGAAGAGAAATGAGAAGTAGTGTGTGTGGTGGGAGGAGGTTGGTAGGGCCACTAGTACCAGTATCTGTTGAAACAGCACATGATCTGTGGAGGAGATACCTCTGGTATAGATCACATCAGATTGCAGTGGTGTGTGTGCAAGTGTATTTCTACTTTATCATTTTTAATAAATTTTTCAAGCTTGAATGTTGGATGCAGGCCACTGAAATACAACAATAGTGTGCATGGAAGAAGAATTGTTTATGGAAAAAAACACCATTATAAGTTGGGTTTTTCCTCAGTCCCTTCTAAGAGGACCTCTTGTCTCCCAGGAATCCTGGTAGATAGCTGGTACTGGGAAGAGAGTAAGAGTCCAGGGCAGAAGCCAAAAATTGGACAGAAGCAGGAATGAGAGCAAGTCAGCAGGACTTGTCACAGAGGTGCATGAACAAGTGGACTGAAATTCAAGGGTATCTTGGATAAGGGCAACTTCAAGCAATGGGAAGGAGAAAATGGACCCTGTCCTTTTATTTTGCTTGGAGTATTTATAAATTCAAAGTCCCTGTGGTCAACCAAAACACTGCAAGCCTTAAAACTACACTGATTCCTTTCAATGCTTAGAAAGTTTGAAGTTTTGTTACTTTCTCTAGCATGAGATACAACAAACCTGATCTGCAGGTGTGTTAGGGAAGTGGTTTTAATGTGCTGCACATATTGCACATGGGCAAACAAGATACACAAGAATAACAGCAATGGGAATCCAAGGAAGTGCTCATGCTTCCTCCTGTTTCTTTAAAAGTGAAAAACATAGGCTACTTCAATACTTTTAATTCACAGAATCCTGACTGGATCTCTAGTTGCAAATTGGGCAGCTTGAACCGTGCTAATGGTCTCACCATTTTTATTTTCATTCAGTTGCATTTTCTGTCTCTCAGAAAATCCTGTCCCAGAACTGCCGTAGTTTTGCTGCAGATATTAGGGGTAGATATAAATTCCTAAAGAAAAGAAAATATTATCTGATTTTCTTCTAATTAAGTGTAAAATATTTTCATGAATTTTATATTCTTTCTCAAAATCTACATAAATTCATTTACGACTAACTTCAGGCCAGGTACTACAAATGAAATATTTCCCTGTGTGGTAAATACATGTTTTTTCATACTTTATGTAGTTTGAAGATGCTGTTTTGTGAGATACTGCAGGAGAGTTTGCCTGAGGGGAAGAATTTGCTTATTTAATGATTCCTTCAGTATGACAATGATTTTAAAACTCTACCTGCTGATCTGGACCTTGATTTGATATTGTGCTTCCCTCCTAATAAAACAAATACAACATCCTTTTCTGCAGATTCACCTTTGCAACAGGGTGTCCAGGAAATGACTCTGCATCCAGCCCATTGTCAAGACTCACCCAGAAATTCAAATAATTTCCTACCAATTCACCCTCCAGTTATCATAAACCTTAATGACACGGATGATGAAGAGGATGATGAAGAGGAAGATGAAGAAGATGATGAAGAGGAAGACTGTAAACAGTTTTTTTCTTTCTTTTACAAGGAAGTAGAATAGGGTTTTTTGACTCTTACACTTCACAACACATTCACTGGAGTAGCCATTACATTTTTGGAAAAGAGTCATTGAAAAGTTTTTTAAATAGTTCCCACGTAATCCTCAAAAGATTGGAACTGGTAGACACCAGATGTGAGGGAGACAACATTTTCTAACTACTGGGAAATGCCAGCAGTCTTTTTCAATCGTGGTATAATTCACATACCTCTTTTCCCTTAAACAGAGTTTAGAATGTGATCCATGATTCACATGGCCATCACATGCTGTTCAAAATTCCTCAAAATTCAGGGACGAAATTACAATTTTAGGATGAACAGTGGCTATGCACACTCCTTGCTGAAGGGGAAATCAGAAGTTTGTTTACAAACAGTTGTTGTGTCGTTTTGACTGAAATTATTTGGCCACTTGATTTCCTAAACACTCTGAGTGATCTCATTACATTACAGAAATTTACTCTTAAATCTGGTAAAGAGTATCCATAAAAAACCTCTTCAGTAGTTTAACTGAATGTCTGTGTTTATATATATGTGTGTGTATATATGTTTTGGGGTTTTTTTTAATGTAGGTAAACTATTGACTATTTATCACTTAGAGCTGCAACATTCCTAGGGAAGGAATGAATTGCATATTCCCAAAGAGTGAGAGGACAATCCACTTCTGTCATACTGGCAATTCCATTGCACTTAGAATCACCAAACATTAAAGAATCATTTTTCTGTCAAGAAGCAGATTTACAGTCAGAAAAACCCTAACTATGATATAAATGAAATTCATTATGTTATTTCATGACTAAGAACTGTAGAAAGAGGTTGTTTAGATACCTGGTAATCCTTTAAAACTATTTCCTACAGATGTTTCTAATTGTGTGCCTAAGACTGCTGCAGATATTGAAGAGGAAAGAGCATTGAAGGAAATATGCTCTATATCTGGTAAATATGAAATTTGCCACTCTTTCCTAAACAACAGTGTTGCCAATATAGTAAACTTTGGGGTTTTTTTCCTTCTTGGGGAATGTTTAGGAGAGTATTACAGGATTCAGAACCCTTTTGAGTACCAGTCACCCAAACTTGTTTCTTCACCCGGGGAAAAGGAGCGATCATTCTTGGAAGGTACCAAGCAAGAATTGCAGAAAGGCAAGTACTTTTCACCCTCTTGGACAATTTTTACTGCTTTTTAAATTACTGTCACAGGGAGAAATTATTATGTAGTTTGCCCCACCTCCCTGCTTTTTTAATTTAGTTACAATAAACAGCAGTATGTAGGTAGTATATAGGAATACTTCATTTCCCCCCCGTACATGTGTGTATATGTATAGTCACACATGTGGTGACTACCTGCATCAGCTGCAGATGGCAAAGGTAGAAATGGGCTATTCACCTTATGCTTTTTTTTCCAAGGTACAAAACAAAGGTCTTTCATATAATTTTTCTTTGGAATCAAGATTTATGTAGACTAATTTTACCCATCCTAAGGTTTCTTTATCATTAGATACCTTCAGAGAAAAGGACAGAGATATTTCCCCAAAGCATGTCTTCATTTGAGTTCTCTGGGGCTTTGGGTACCATGATGACATGCATAGGATTCATAGGATTAATGAAAAGTGAGAAACTAAAGAACGAGCAAGTAGTTTGTAGATGGTTCTTTACTTTGGAGCCATGGTCTTCTTTAACTTGTGTGTTATGGGATTTTCTTAAGACAGTATGAGAGTTATCATTTATTTTAGACAGGATCCCAGTAACTAACAGAAGAGTAAGAATAGGAAAAGATGGATTAAAGAAAATTGCACTAACCAAACAACTGTATGATGTGTGAGGGAGATAATGGCAGTGCCATTCATTGTGCTTAAGCACAAGCACCCAAAACATGCTTTCTGTTACCTTTCCAGGTGATGGGAATACAATTCCATCAACATTTAATAATACAAAAAGAGAAGGAGAGAGCTCAGGAAGGAGAGTGCCAACAGGGAATAATCTCAGAGGTAATATACTTCAGCAATGACTTCTAAGTGAGGAGCATCATGTGGTAAATAACTGGAGAGACAGGCATTAAAAGTCACTATTTTATGTTTGAGTTGTTCTTTGTTCTTTATGTCATAGAGACTCTTTCTCATGCTGCACCATTAATTCTAACAATCAGGACACTGGTTTTGATTCTTTTTGTTTACGATTATTAAAAAATGAGAATTTACTTTTTCCTGACTAATTTTGGAAATGCAATAGTTCTTTAGAGATACAAGAGGGACGTGCAGTACCTTTGTCAGTAGGTATGTTGACATTGAAGTCATAGCTGCTGTAGGACAGTCGAATCTTCAGCCATTCAGTGGTACTTCTGCAGTGCCATGTGGCACTGTGTCAGCAATGCCAAATCCATTTCCAAACTGATGGCATTTTTATCACATTGTTGAGCTTGCAGGATGTCACCTAGCAGAAATGATACAACTGAGACAGAGGCAAAGCATGCCTCTTGGGCAAGGGCTGAGAAGTTAACACCAGTAGACAGGAACTTATTAAGGTCCCTGTTGTGTTGCTAACTGAATTATCTTGTAATGACCTGCAGTTCAAGCTCACAAGTCTTCACTTTGTGCTTTGGAGCCCCTTTACACTGGGTTCCTATTTAGATACTATGCTTTGACTTTGATTTGTCCCCCCCTTTGACTTGTTGATTTGTGACACACACACACATTGCATTCAACTTCTGATACTCACTTATTGCAAATGTGTATGTGAATTGGAGCAAATGTTTGTAGTTTTAAATTGTAAACCCTAAGAAGATTTTCTAATTCATCCTGAGATACATTATGAAGCAGCACTTGTCAAAGCAATTGTATTAGTTCAAAGTAGTGTTGGCCTTTGTGTTCACAGTCAACGTTTGAGTTTGCTTTCAGTATTTTGCAACCATGGCTTCTGGGAGAGTAAATATAATCACTTTTGCTTTCCTTTTGGGGAATGATGCTTTTAGAAGAATTAACATATAAAATCATGCTCCACTCAAGATGACTGGTGTGTGAAGTGGGAAGTTAACTTTTCAAAACACTTTTTGGGATGATTTTGTGTGCTTCTGTAGAAAGTGACAATGTGTTATTTTATTCCCTCAGAAACAAACTCCATTGAGCAGGGAAGGAACAATCATTGCAAAGAAATAAGGCAAAAGAAATGGATATCCAAGGATCCAAGAAATTCACCCAATACAGTAACAGGCAAAGGTATTTTGAGAAAACAGTTGGCTTATTTGTTTGTATTGACTAAGCTGTTAGATGATTTAGCAGCACCCAGTTTATTTCTGTTCTTAGTGTCAGATGTGGACAATCCATGCTTGGATTGGACTCTCTACAAAGAACATTTTCTTCATCTTCTCTTCCAGTCTTGAATCTCCTGCAATATGTCATATTTTGAGCAATGGCAACAACATTCTTGTTTTAAGTTTCTTTTTCCTTTTAGGAATTCACTGTCCAGATGCAAAAGTAAAACCAGCTTACCAACAAAAGGGCCCAAGGAACAATGACAGAGCTGCTCCTTCAGAACCACAAAGATCAGTGTATGTAGTCTACCGTAGTGTCGTCGTCACGCAAGAAGCAAATTTTAATGGATCTACAGGTGGGTTCCAGCTTTAGGTGGAGGATTCATAAACTGCCTCAAACTTGCCTGTCTGTATTGCACTGCTTTTGATATTGTCCCTGCAGGTGAATATTAAGTTATTTATGCCTGAATCTGGGCAAGAGTAAATTGGATCCAGCATAATTTTCAGAAGCGGATTGTAGCGCATCATGAAGAAGTTCAGTAGTAAATAATTAAAATAATCATGAGTTAAGAAGGTGATTTCGTCCTGCCAGTTTCAGTCATCTCTCTTGAGCTGGGATGAATCTCCATTTGAGGTGCCTCCCTGTCTTAATTTCCAAGAAAAGGAACCTCCTTCAGGCAGAGCAACCCCCACTTTCAGATGAATCAAGTTAAGTGAAATGAATCCCAACATCACTGCTTTGTCCTGGGGATAAATAGTTTTGGGGTTTCCTTTGCATGTTTGCTTTGCTTAAATGTGGACAGATTGTTATAGAGACCACAGAGAGAACATGCTTAATGTGAGGTATAGGTCTCCTCAGATTTCCAGGTTAAACAAATATAGAGCATTTCCAAAAGATAGTGATCAGCATTTTTGTCAGAAGAAAACCGTTGCCATTTTCACTCCTTTTCTTTTCTGCAGTACCAGAGCCATCTGACAGAAAATGCACCAAAAAAAAGAACCAGCTTCACACAAAGAGAAGAGTTGGGACCCAAAGGGATGACTGTGGTAATAATTACACATTGTGTATAAACAGAACATTTTAGGATTATTGTGCAATTAATAATTTGAATTAATGGATGTGAACTGGAATTAACACAAAACCAGATTATTCAGGATAATGACTTTAAACCAAATTTGAAATGGTTAGTCATCAGGCAGAATACTCTGATGAAATATCAACTTCCTTGCACAAAAACCTAATATTGCCTTCCATCTAATGCTTTCACAAGCAGGGATAACAGAGGAGATGGGGCAATTTGTTTAATCTGAAAAGAATTTATGCGTTTGGAAAGTTTTTTAACAGGGAAATTCACTTTGTTCAAGTGAAGGATGTCCCTGACAAAACTGACCATTTGGAAGATCTGTGAGCCCGATGGAAATGCTCCAAGATTACAACTTTAAAGCATATGTAGCATTCACCTGATGTGTTCAGTGAGACTTCAGCTGATGTTATACTTAATTCACAGATCAGGCTAAGAGAGAATTTCCTGAAATTGTAGCTGAAATTAAGAATCAATGGCTATGCTTTTTTCTATAGACAAATCTGCTTCAGGAACTTCTAGTGCACCAACGTGGAGAACAAGAAACACGCATGCAAAAACATTCTTTGCTTCTAAATCAGCAATTCAGGTAACTGAGAGACATTTCTACAAATCAGTCTTTTTAGTAAAAGCAACATGTCTCTCCCCACCCAGAAAATGTAAAAGTGCTCTCAAAACTCCTCCAACCAAAACCCACAAGGTTCTAAGCCATGCTGAGTAGTGTGAAAGAGCAGTTAATAGATTAATTTGTTTGCAAACGTGTACTTTTTGCCTGTATAACGTGCCTTTCAAGTGAAGAGTTATGAGAAGTGGGGTTTGCTTGTGCACTGGAAGAAGCACAGTAGAGTCTACGGGAGTGTGAACTATTTATCTTTCTGATTGTTTGTGAAGCATTTGCAAGAGCTGAACTATGGTCAGCCAAGGTCCAAATTCACAAAAGGACTCGGGCTACAAAACATTCAGAAGAAACCCCAAGAACCATTAACACATTTTACAGTTGTCTTTAAAGCAAAGATTAGAACCTCTGTCTTGTGTCTCATGTTGAAAGTTTACCTTAAAGCCTTTCTGAAGGAGCATATCGTTTTACTCTAATATGCACAAAATGATCTGTGTATCTGTTTTGACAACAGAACCAAGAAGACATGGAATGGAATAGAAAAGGAGAACGGTATGTAGAGAGGAGAAAGAGATGAAGCAAGTACTTTAATTCATAAGAAAATGCTACGTTGAAATAAGGAAATTACCAACTGGAAAAAGCAAAGATGCTAGAATCGCAAATTCCAGAAATAGGATGTAGGAAGTACACAAACACAACGTTTCAAAACTGATTAAATATTTTTAAAGTATGCTCTGTATGGTCACATACAAAGTTCTTCTCTGTACAAAGTTTAATATGTTATGATACTCTGACAGTTGAAGGCTCTCCGGAATGAAGATCTCTGCACCTGGTCCCCGGGCAGATGTTTGAGCCAGGGGCTCTCCATGGCTGCCCAGGCCCAACCACTCTTCACTGTAGGCCTGGCCTCCTCCTCTCCCTCTGTTCCCACATCCCGGAGCTCTGCTTCTCCACAGGGCACAGCACCTTTCCCTACAGACTTTGGCCCCCTTGGGTGGGGGCCTTCTCAGTAAAGAAGAGAACTGGAATAGTATTTTCTCCTGACTTCCCCTCTTGCTGAATACAGTCTTGGCCTCTCTCCAAGCCAGCCAAATCTCGAGGAAGAAACTGCCAAACCTGTGTTTTTCTGTCTCACTGTTATGGATTCGGATGGACTTGGATTCGGATGGACCTGGATTCGGACGGAACTGCTTTCACACACAGGATACTCAAGTGAACAGCTGGCAGGGGAAGTGACATCTTTCCGTTTCTTCTTTTTGAATAAATAAGACTCTGATATGAAACATGGGAAATCACACTCTTGTCACATTCTTTATTGAAAATGTAAAAAACTAAATTTAATTTGGTAATGCAGGCAATTATCAGAGGGATGTTTTAATCAAAGCTTCCAGAAAAGCAATGAACATTGTAATTTCCTCTTCTCGCAGGAATGAGTAGACCAAGTATGAGCTCTTTAGGTTCTCCTTCCCAGCCCAAGAAGAAGCCATTCAAGCTTTAAAGACTCCAGGACAGAAAGCACAGGGAGATATTTATTTCCTATGTGCCTTCAGCAAATGCATCAAACCAGCTTCCCAAGTTCACACAGAAGAATGGACGTGGCATGTTATGATGTTATCCCTTGGCAGCCCCCCCTTGCCTTCCACGTAAAAACTTTCTGTAAAGGTTCACACTTTGTCACAAACAAAATTGTTGCATTCACAGTCCTTCTGAAAGAAAAGTCAGATGCCCATGGTGGAAGGTGGCATAGACTTCAGAGGATATATTAGCCTACTGAAAGGCACTTGGAAGGGGATGGGGAAAGGGTTTTTCATACCTCTGGTCATTTTAACTACCTCATATTATCTTGCCCTTGCCTTTGCTGCAGTTAAAACTGGGGTCAATGAGACCCACCAGCTGATTGTGGATAGTACTATTTTACATTTAATTACTATTTAATTTTATTTTCACATAATTATGTTTTCCTCTCCAGTGTGTATTCAGTTTCCTTCTGACCTTCCTGTTTAAAGCCTTTCTGAAGGATTATTCTGCACATACTTCAAATGTATTGCTGAGATATATTTCTTCTCACAAAGAATCTATTCCTGTAGTAACTGGTATTATAATTATTCAGAGACGTTTTTGGTAAAGAAGATAACCAGTGCCTCAAAATGGCCCAACAGAAGAGGTAAATCATATTGTTAAGTAGTTTACTAGTAAGAGTTGAACACATTCTGAGGGAAACACATTTTCTGGCTCTGTCTGCACTGACTTGAAGCTGGATGGGCTCTGAATAGAATGAGAGCAGCTGACTTCATGTGCAAGTCCCCAACATCTTTGCCCTGGTTGTATGACAAAATGCTGCTTGGCTCAGCTTGCCTATCCATTCAGTATACATAATCAGGAGTATCAGGATCAAGAATAAATTTGCCTTTTACCTCTCTGTTGAGTGGTACTGTGTATGTGTGCAACTGTGCTATGAAAAACCACCTGCCCTCAGAGAAGGATGAGGGTGAAACCAAACTGCACTTTGGTTCTCAAAATGGAATCAGATAAAATGCCAAGAGAACAAATACTGGGTTTTAAGATTGTTCCTCTCTGCTTCCAGGGGAGCTGCCACAAGGCATGCTCAGGCAACCATGATGTAAGATGGAAGTCTGAACCTTGCAGAGAAATGTGTTCTTCCAAGGCATTGAGGGATTTAAAAGGAATGGAAAGGAGTTCCTAACTCCTCTGGGAACAAACTGTAAGGCCAGTTCCAATGACAACACTACTTCAGTTCAGGGGATTGTGGTGAATTAAGGAGAACAACAAAAAAAAAAGATTTAAGTACCTTTACTCACAAGACTGCCAAAGCCACTGTGACCACAAATCTTCCATTCTGTGTATTACCTTTTATGAGCTGCTCTTTCATGCAGTCTAAGGTATTCCTTTGATTTTGTCAAGGAAGCATTACTTGTTGGGTAATTTTTGCAAACATTACTCAGTGTTAGAGGGGAAAAATGAGTTGCCATTGAAATTATGTTTTTCAAATCATTATTTGCTTGTTTGGCTTGTCTTTGTTGGTTGCTTTGTGGCAACATTGCACAAATTATACAATCAAATCAGAGGATACTTTTTTATTGCATTCAGGAGTCTTTCATGTGTAGCAAGAGGACAAGAGGCAATGGTTTAAAAGTTGAAGATGGGAGATTTAGGTTAGACACTAGGAAAAAAATTTCCAGTGATAGTGATGAAACACTGGAACAGGTTGCCCAGGGAAGTTGTGGATGTCCCCTCCCTGGAAGTGTTCAAGGCCAGGTTGGATGGGGCCTTGAGCAACCTGGTCTAGTGGGAGGTGTCCCTGCCCATGGCAGGGGGTTGGAGCTGGATGATCTTTAAGGTCCCTTCCAACCCAACCTATTCTATAATTCTATATGCCTGTTGATGACATGGGCAAGCTTTTATTGAAATGTCTGATGAAAACAAAGAACCTGGGGCCATATAAATTATTAGAGGTCATGCTGTTGTTTCAGATGCCCTATAGCATACTCTACTCATTTGTCAATAGAGCAACTTTAACCCCTGAATACCAATCTAACCCCATCCCAAATCCCATGTGAGCAAGGAGAAGGGCAGTATCATGCAATATGATAAGTAATCATGTCCCACTACTGCTCAAAGCATGTTGTACCATTGGTCTCTAGGCTGTTTGTGAGGGTCTCTTGCAGCATTCTGGGCATTTCAGCCCAAAACCTCTCTTGCAAACTGTATCAATAAATCTCAATAAAGTTGCAAAGTTAAAGCAAGGAAGGGAAGCTTTTTTTTCACAATGAAATTGTTTTCATTCACTCATATACATGTTGTCATTTGCATTAACTTACAAGTAGCTAAATGGCTCCTGGCAGGGTCAACATTGACTTGGGTCTTGAAAGCTGACCGCCAGCCTCAGGGACCCAAAAACCTCTCTGGGTAACCCATTCCAGTGCTTCATGATCCTTACAAGGATTTGGGTTTTGATTCCTTCTCTCCAGCCTGAACCTCTCTGGTTTCAGGAGATGCCACTATCTTTCACCCTCTTACCAGGGAGTGCTGGGAAGGTCCTGTCCTCATCCTCCTGATGGCTTCCCCATAGGCACTGGGTGTGCTGTGAGGTGCTCCAGCACCTTCACTGCTCTGTGTTGGGGCCACAGTGCTGCTTTAGCACCATGGGCAAGGATGCCCCATTGTGCTTTCCCTGAGCTATGGGTTCCAGTGTCACAGTGGGATGGTTATGGTTTTGCTGGTTATGTCCAGGTGCCTACCCAGATGGGTTGTGCCCACACTCTAGCTGAGCAGTTTACCAGGCTGGAGTGTTGAGGTGCTGGTGTTCTGCCTGAGGACTTGCTCCTTACAGCTCTTTGTGCTTGGCCCCAGAGCAGTCAGAGGATGATATCCTGCCATTTAGGCAGATGGGGCACCCAGGAGGGCCTCTGCCAACAGTAGAGGTGAGATGTTCAGGGACATCTCACCCTGGGGGAACTGGGAGGGTTTCCTTCTTGAGGGACCTAGGCATGTCTTCCACCCCTTCCTGGGCCAGCCTGTGACCGTGGCCTCTCTTCCTTTCCCAGTATGGCACCTGCTGCTGCAGCACCAGAGAGAAGGAGCTGCTTATCATCCCCAGCTCCCCCCAGCCCATCACAGAGAGTGGAGAGCATGGCCATGGAGCTGGAGAACCACTGTCCCATATGCCTGGACAGCTGGGAGGAGGCCAGCTACCTGGTGCTGTGCCTCCACCAGTTCTGCTACCCCTGCATCCTGCAGTGGGCTGATAGCAAGCCTGAGTGCCTCCTCTGAAAAAGGAGGGTGACCTCCATTGTGGACTCAGTGTGGGGCGATGACAACTTTTAAGGAAGTCATCATCAGACCACCTGGAGGAGGAGCACCCAGGCATCCAGGCACCCAGTGCTCCCCTAGTCCTGAAATACCATAGGTTCAGGAGGTGGAGTTTGCACCCAGGGCTCCAGTGGGCAGCCTCCAGCCTGAAACCTGGGTATCACTTTTCTGGGACAACCCAGCTCTCCTCCAGCATCATCTGCCCTGGGTGAACCAGGAGCTGGGGATGATGGGAACCATCTGCTGGTTCTGGAGAATCACAATGCTGCTGAGGAGTGGGAGGGCAGCCCTGAAGCTGCCCCTCATTCTGCTGCCTTGCAAAGGAGCTCTCCTGCCCCTGGCGCTGCCCCCTTTGGCAGCCTGGCTGCAGCTGATGAAGAGGAATGTCCCAGCTCCTGTTGGAGATCCCAGCAGCCTCCCTGATGCCCCCCTCTCCCACCCATGGGCTACAGGAACAGACAGATAAAGATCTGGAACAGTTTGTGGCAGGTCCCTCCACTTCCAGCTGGGACAGGGACTACTCCCCTGGGGTGCCACACCAAGTCCTGAAGAGGATGGCTGGCAGCTCCAAGGAGTTTTTTCCAGCCAAGAAGATGCCACCCCACCAGCAGCAATAGAACATCCCAGGTGGTGCTGCCAAAACCAGGGCCAGGCCAGCAGCTGGGGCATGTGCAGCCTACAAGTCCATCGGAAGGCTCAGGACTCTGCATCTCTGCACTTGGTCCCAGCATGGATGTTTCCATCCAGGGGGTCTCCAGGGCCACCCCAGGCCCCACTGCTCATCACCCCAGGCCTGACCTCCTTGTCACAACACCCTCTGCTCCCACATCCCAGGGCTCTGCTCTCCTACCAGCCCATGCTGCCCAGGGCAGCCCCTCTACTGTGATCCCCAAACCCCTTCTCCTGCTCAGAAATCTGAAGTGAAATAAGGCAAGTATCAACTGCAAGAGACAAAGATGATAAAATTGCAAATTCCAGTGATTGCAATTCTCTCTCTCTTCTACCCTTTGCATTCCTATTGTTCCTGACCTTCTTGTGATAATTGTTAATTTTTTTTTCCTCAGTAAATCTGTTTTTGGTTCTCCTATGCATACTATATGTAAACTCTGGTTTTCTGGGTTTGTCTGTTATTTCTGCCTGCCTGAGGGCATAGAGAGAAATCAAAGGTCAGTTGTTACAGAAATCAGGCAAGAAAAGAAAGCAGTTGCCCAGCAACGAGGTAGAGAACCATTGAAGCATAGAATGTTAGGGGTTGGAAGGGGTCTCTAGAGGTCATTGAGTCCAACCCCCCTGCCAAAGCAGGATCACCTAGGGCAGGCCACACAGGAACACATCCAGGTGGGTTTTGAAAGTCTTCAGAGAAGGAGACTCCAAAACCTGATCTAGTGCTCTGTCACCCTCACAGTAACAAAGTCTCTCCTCATGCTGAGGCAGAACTTCTATGTTCTAGCTGAAATCCATTATTCCTTGTCCTATTACTGGGCACAACCAAAAAAAAGATTGGCCTCTCTCTCTTGACACCCACCCCTCAGATATTTATAGACATTAATAAGCATCTTCTAAACATAACAGCCACATCCAGAGCTAAGGGAAGCGACTTCTCAGTACCTATCCTGTGAAAGATGATCTTCTGGAAAGGATGGGAAAAGGCAAATCCAATGATACAGGCCTGTTGTGAGCTCTGCCTTCTGTAAAGGCAAGATGTGTGTTACACATGCGTGGGGGTAATTTGGGGTTAGCAAGGAGAGGCTGCCCCTTTCTGAGGGGAAACACTGACAGAACAGGGACTGACACAGAGGTCTTCTCTGTGTGACTGTGCTTAAAGATGGGAAAGTCCACTCACCTGAACCATAGTAAGGTAGAGTTCAGCAGTATTATGGTGAGGTCAGCTTGAGGTAGAGACACAGCAGAAAACCCAAAGCAACATATGACCAGCAGCAGAAGAATTGCAAGAGCTATGGAAAGCATAATACAGAAGTCCAGATAAGAAAGAGAGTATTACGTGGAAGTCTGAAAAACAGTGACCCATCTGCCCTGCACCTGATACCACCTCCAAATTGCCTCATCCTCCCAGCAGCTTCAGGAAATCCAACTACCCAGTCTTTCTTCCTCACCGTTCACACCATTTTAGTCTCTTCTCATTACTCTTCCCTCACATGGTGACCTGGTTCAAATACTCACCTTAGTGATGGCAAAGTGACTTGTGACACCTTTACTTTGGTTGTGTTGCCTGTCTTAATAACACCACACCATTACCTTTACCCTTCCCCTTACCCACATCCAGGGCAGGAGGATGGGCTTGTGCGGGTCAGTTTTGCTTGCATTATTACCAGAGAAACCTTTCTGAGGGAACTTCATAAAGCGTCAGACCAGCTGCATTTCCAAGCAGAAAAAAACCTAACTTACTTGGTTTCGCCTCCTGAGGCATGTGGCCAGTTCTGGGAATTGCTTTGCTTTTTTGGATGAAGGTTACTTTGTTAAGTTTCTCGAGGCTGTGCAGCCAAGGTTTGGTGTGGTGCAGTGGGGTAATTTAAAATTGCCTGTCTGTATGGCTCTTCCGACAACCTTCTTCTAAGCCATGCTAGCTTTTAAATCCAACAGAACTGTGCTTTGTACAGAGAGTACAGAGGGAAAGGAACCAAGGAGTTCACCCCTCTTTGCACTCCCTGCACTTGTGAGGCTGTTTGGACCTGGCATGGGCTGCTTTGATGGGTGCTTTGACTTACCCTTGAAGGGTTACTGTGCTCTGACCGTGCTGTCTCATCCATCCCAACGTGTCCCCTAGGCACAATCAGCTGCCTGCAGCTACAGATACCTGTGAACAAGCATCAGGAAGAAGGAGGAGAATTTGGCTTCCCCCAGTAAAGTCTGTCACTTAGGCTGTAGGTTCCTCAGTTCTTGCTTCTCTTCACATAAACGAGTGCCCCAGCCAGGCCTCTGAGATGAAAACCAACCAGCTGTCAAAGTCCATGAGGACTGTGTTATAAGGTGGATTTAGGCATTTTCTACACAGAAAGCCAGTAAGGAATTGAATGAGAAAAGTGAGGGGACAGTTGAGTGGTGGATCAGCCTACTTGTGAGATACATTGGGTTTAGCATGGGAAAGGCTTAAAGGCCCTTCAGAGCTTGGGATAAGAGGGCATAAGCAGCCAAGGAAACAACTCCACCAATTCCTATTTTGGCCTGTTTGCTCCATCTCATGAAATATCATGTATTTCCCTTTTTCCAGAGATGGGGGCTCTTGCTGTTGTGCCTCTGACTATTCAGACCAATGTCAGGGTGAAGGAGAAACACTGCCTGAAATAACAGCTTGCTGTGCATGCAGGAACACTTTTACTTATGTAATATATCTCAAAGAGTGCTTTAGACTTTATATATAAAATACTTCTTAAAATGTACTAAGCATGTGAAACACACCTCTTGTCCAAGATCAAAAGAAATTTGTTTTCCCACTCATTAACAAGGAAGCAAAGAGGAACCTAAGTTGTATTTCAGTCAGCACTGTTACACATATTTTTTTCAGCAAGGTGACTGGAAAACTGGGTCCCACACAACTCAAGTGACAGAACTGGGAAGATAACCTCATTATTGCTGCTGCAGCTCCACCAGAACCAGGTTTCCTATGGGGTGTCTCACTGCTAGAACAAGGTTCTGGCACTCTCATAAGGATTAGTGAGCACGGTGTATCATCCTCTGGCTTTTCAGATTCATGCAGAAACATTAGATGAAAATAAAGACCTAAGATAAGCCTTCACCTCCAGATTCTTATTTGCAAATTAGTTCATCCTCCAGCTGGCAATGGGTCACAAGTGGAGTCCCTAAGGTATTGATACTGGGCCTGATGTTTAACATCTCCATAAGTTAACTGGATGTTGGAATCAAGAGCACCATGATGAAGTTTGGGATGGCTCCAAGAGGAGTGGAGAGTTTGACACTCCAGGAGCGCCACCCTCCAGGATGGCTTAGACAGACTGGAAAAGTGGGCTAACAAACTTTATGAAGTTTAGTGTAGAGAAATGCAAGGTCTTGCACCTGGGAACACAGAACCCAGTAGTACAGTTCAGACTGGGATCCCCTTGGCTAGAGAGCAGCATTGTGGTAAGGGACCTGGGGGTCTTGGTGGACAACAGGCTCAACATGAGCAAACAGTGTGCTGCAGCTGCAAAGAGAGCACCCAGGATGCTGGGCTTCAGAGGGTCCAGAGAGGAGCCATGAGGATGCTCAGAGGACTGGAGCACCTTGCCATATAAGAGGCTGAGAAAACCGGGTCTGTTCAGCCTTGATAACAGGAGGCTAAGGGGAGACTTTGTTGCAATATTCCAGAACATAAAGGGAAGCTACACAATAGATGGAGACTTCCTATTTACAAGGAGCCACACAGACAAGACAAGGGGCAATGGGCTCAAGTTGCTCCTGGGGACATTCTGTTTGAACATAAGAGGAAATTTTTCACTGTGAGGACAGTCAGACATTGGAATGATCTCCCAGAGAAGTGGTGGTTTCCCCGCTTTGGAAAATTTTAAGTCACAGCTCGACAGGGTGCTGAGACATCTCATATAAACTATAGCATTAGAAGGGCTGGACCAGATGATCCTTTAGGTCCTGCCCAGCCTGACATTCTATGATTCAAATACTACTACTAAGTAGCAGTCATCTCTCTGCGAAGGAGTCCCATCAGGGGCCAAGAAACTGATGCTCAGGAGCTCACCATGGGGAGAAAGAAAAAAAGATGGGATAACAACACTAGGGTGAAAAAATTTATTTCAGAAACTTCATCCATTTGTCTTGAGTAATTCTAAAGTGCCATAGTCTCACTGTAGCATCTAAGCACCATTATCACAAGAGGAATTTACAGTATTGTAAATACTGAGGTCTCTCATCTGGCAGGAGGATCTGGGCACCAACTAATGACCACAGGTCTGAGACAGAGTGTGCTAGGGGTGGTCTGCAGGAATGATAGCAGTGCCTTACCTTCTGCTTTTTTCCAGTACTTTTCCTTTGTGATATTGAGGGAGAAGACAACTGTTACAGAAGCCAATCAACTAGCTGCTGTGAAAATAAACCCTATGGTTCTCAACTTTTTTCACATGCCCATGCCTCTTTCTTCTGAATTTGGCTCATGAGTTTGTGCTGCCAGAAAGAAATTTACCCCAGGAAGATGAGAAACACACCCTGCAACCTCAACAGCAGAGGAAGGGTGGTGCCCAGATTCTCCTCTCCAGCTAGATGATCACTGTGCACAGCAAAGGGCAGACAGGCTGGGGGAAGTGAATTATTTCAGCCAAGTGACGCTGAACAGGGAAAACTAACAGTGGCTGTAGAAAGGAACTCCAGAAATGTGCTTACACTGGCAAGCAATCCAGTCCTAACCACTAAAACTACAGCACTGGCAATATGCTGTGAACCCTAAGGCCACATCGATTTGGCATACAGTTTAAAAGCATATAAAGATCTTAGAAATAAATACACAGCAATACTCTTAATTTCTAGAGGACTTATAAGTATTCACAGCACTTCACAATGCATGGAGAAAGTAACTCTGAGGACTGCTGTTAAGGGTCCTCTCAAACCAGGTTGATGTGAGAAGATTTCCCTTTGAGCTGAGCTCAGCAATGTGCAGACTTTGGTCAGATTTCCTTGATCTGCTACAGCAACTCCATTCAGATTGCCAAAAGAAAAGCTGCATTCAAAATGTGCCTTTCCCTGGCAAACAGGGTTTCTCAACCAAACATACTGCTTTAGTGCTATAGACTTCCTTCAGGTAACCTGGGAGAGACCCACACAAAACTGATGAGTTCTATGGTAGGACTGCAGCATAACCTTTTAATTCAACCTGCTGAGAGCTGTAGCATCCCTTCCAAAACTCTGCTAGCAAATGAAAATCTGGACATTTCTGGCATCAAGTAGATGACCATTAGTCAATTTCCAAACCACTTTCCCAAAGTAAAACAGAAATCAAGAATTCATTGGTATGAAGCTGTTTATAAAAGTAAACAAACAAACAAACAAAAACAAACAAAAAAACCCAAACCACCACACCCAAACGCAGAACTAAAAGCAAAAATGTGCATTTGGAATGGAGGCTTTGGCTACTGTGTAAACAAAGGCCACCCCATTTCTGAAAGCTCCTTCTTACTTCCCTGAGCAGCCGCACATAAAGTTTCCTTGTTCCTCTAGAAGCTGCAGATAATTTTATGCTCCTGCTACAGCTCCTTTTTATTAAACTATACAAAAATAACATTTTATCAGCAGTTGAGTGTCAAGAAGTGCCTTGCGGAAGGGATACCTGCAGTCCCTTGGGGAGTAGTGAGTTCTGTAGAGCAAGCAATTCATAACTGTCCCTGGCCAGCAGCTGCTCAGATCCATGGATCTTCTTTGTATCTTTATTTCCTTCATCTCTTGCCCGCCAGAGCTCCACTCCTTTCACTGGCTTCAGTCTGCATTCTGTTTTCCAAAGACCTACTGAAGCCATGCAGCCAACTGCAGGATTAGTAAAGTACCATTGCAAAACCAGAAATCTTTCTAAGCTGGATAAGTACACCAGTCAGTACTGTCAATAAAATGGTCAGCAGCAAAATCAAAAATACAAACAATGTAAAGTGTTGCACTGCAATTCCTTGTAGTTAAAATCATCAGTGGGGTACATCCTACAACTGCCACTGATAGTACCTCTGTAAAACAAGGGGGAGAGCACTACACAGTCTGACATTTAGAAGTCATTCCTTGCAACCATAGGGGCCAGATATTTTTAGATAGATATATAAATAAAACAACTCAGTTCCAGAGTTTAGACACACACACAGACTGTAAAACTGAACGTCCTAATGCGAAAATTCAGATGTTTTGGTATAAAACCTGTTTCTCCCAGCTTCTTAGTGAGAAACGCTAGTATTTACAGTATGTTTAGCATTCTGAGGAGTACTGATGTGGTGTAGTGTCACACAGTTGACTGTTGTGATCACTGCCACCATGTGTGCACGCACAACTGCTCACATGTGAAGATGTTACACTTAGTACAAAAGCCAGTTCATACATATGTGAACACATACACATAGATGTTCTTTACACACACACACACACACACACACACACACACACACACACACACTAGTCCAAATGGGACTCTAGAAATACTGGTATGGAATCAGGTCAGTCTTGGTGTGCTGTTATTCTCTCCTATGTTGTAACACCACATACACCAGCCCACTTGAACTGTACCTGTGAATCCAAATTCTGCAGAGAGAGGAAGCCACCAGTACAAACTCACAGGCGACCTCCATACACCTGCCAAGTTGCACACCATAGTCTTAGCAGCAGCAAGTATAATTCTAGTATTTTCTTTTAGGCTGGCAGGTATGAGTTTGCTACATCACCTACCCACCAGTTCTGAGATTCCAGAACAGGCCATGTCCCTGTCTCACAGCTCCCTTGTTCCTATATCAAGCAGCACTTGCAGAAAACCTTTGCAGGCATGTCTTCCCTCTTTGGTTCAGGGTATGCCTGTATGTTCCTTCTACGAGCAGACTCATGTGGGTTTTGCCTATGTTTCAAGTTACCCACAGGCTGCATATGCATAATGCAAAGCTTATGAATAACACAGGACCTCCTTAGCTCTGACCTTCCAGACTGCTGTGTTAGACACAGAGGTGGCTTAAACTGCAAGCATGGTGAGCTCCCATAGACCTCTGCAGTATTATATAGGCCACACCATTTCAGCTTCAAGTGGAACAAAGCCCCTTAAGGACTCCATCTCACATCTTATTTCACTTGAGATGACCACACATGCATTTGTTGCATGGCCAAAAAGCTCCTCATCATGTGACCTGACATTGTGCATTCTCCCCTTTGGCTCCCAGGCAAACATTGCTTACAGGGAGGTGGGAGAAAACATCTGCACCTAGGCTACGTGGCAGATGCCTTCTGACTCTAGTACTGGGGAAAGATGACATGGCCTTGGAATGAGAACTACCCACCACAACGACTGGTTGCTTTCTGTCCATGCCTGAGGTGCATTGAGAGAAGGAAATGACTGAAAAGGGCAGCACAAGCCAAGTGAATTACTTTGTCCTGCTGCCTAAAATACAAGGGCCCTGGTATTCCTATATTCTTTTAAACCCCCTTGTCCCTTAGGCATATTTTGGACAGGCCTGGATCAGAAGCTGCATTCTACATCACCCCCAGGCAATGTTGCCTACCACATGTGCACCCGTTGGTGTGAGACTAAGTAGGAGTTGCGACTGAAGCTCTTCCCACAGTGTGAGCACTTGAAAGGTTTCTCTCCAGTATGTGTACGGCGATGACGGATGAGGGTGGAGTTGTCACTGAAGCAGGTCCCACACTCAGCACACTTGTAGGGCTTCTCCCCAGTGTGGGTGCGACGGTGCTGGACAAGATGTGAACGCTGGCTGAATCTCTTCCCACAGTCGGGACACAAGTATGGCTTCTCACCTGTGTGTACACGCCGGTGGATGACCAGCTTAGAGCTCTCACTGAAGCACTTGTTGCAGTCAGCACACTTGTAGGGCTTCTCACCTGTGTGGAGCCGCTGGTGAGCAAGGAGATTGGAGCTGTCGCTGAAGCGCTTCCCACACTGGGGGCACTTGTAAGGCTTCTCGCCCGTGTGAAAGTTGGCGTGGCGGAGCAGGCCCGAGTTCTGGTAGAAGTTTCTCCCGCACTTGGCACAGACATAAGGCCTCTCGCCAGTGTGGTTGCGCTGGTGCTGCACCAGGTGGGTGCTCTGGCTGAAGCTCTTCCCGCAGTCCTTGCACCGGTATGGCCGCTCACCCGTGTGGATGCGCTGGTGCTGGATGAGGTGGGAGCGGCGGCTGAAGCTCTTGCCGCAGTCGGCACACATGTAGGGCTTCTCCCCGGTGTGGATCCTCTGGTGGCGGATCAGGTCGGAGCTTCGGTTGAAGCTCTGCCCGCACTCGACACAGATGAAGGGCTTCTCTCCCATGAACGCTCGTTGGGGCACTGCTGTCTCCTTCCGCTTTCGAAAGCCACAGTGAGAAGTCTTCTCCAGCCCTGTCTTTGGGGAGAGAAGGTCTGGTCTTGGATGGGACACTTCCCGGTCACAGCCCAGAGGAGAAGCTTCCCTCATGAAAAAGTCCGAAATGGCCCGGCAGGGTTTGGCTGCATCCTGGCCCTCTCTCTGGAGGTCCCCCTCATTTTCGTTCATGCTCCCATCACCTGCCGGGACAGAGGCAGAGTCCAGACACAACCAACACTTTCAGTCACAGCCCGCACCCCTTCTTCTCTACCCAGCTTGGCCACCGCAGCCGCCCCACACGGCCCCCGGCCAAGTGCTACATCTTTCATCCCTGTCCGTCCCGGCTCCGCCACTTCCAGGGAAAAGGCGCAGGCGTCGGAGCCGGCTCCATCCTCCCTCGCTCCCTGCCACCCGTGACCGCCCTGGGGAAAGGGCGCACTCCCCGCCTGCCCCTACCGCCAGCGGCGGCAGCACCAGCAGCTTCCCGCTGCCGAGCGGGCGGGACACGCCGGGCCGGGGCACGGGAGGCCGAGGCACTGGGACAAGGAGGGGGCTGCAGGCAGCGGGGAGGGGAGGCAGCGCGGGGAAGCCGGCAGGCAACGGCGGGGCCTGGCAGTGGCGCCCGGCCGGTCCTCCCGAGCCCTGACACCCTCCCCCGCCGGCAGCACGGGTGGCGACGCTGCGGGAAAACCAACCCCTGCCCCCGCAGCTTAGCCTCCGGTCTTTCAGATGCCCCTGCCCGGAGCTGGCGACCCGCCGTGCCGGCCTCACCTCCGCCCGGCGGTGCGGTGCGGCCCGGCCCAATCCGGGCGGGGCGGAGGGGGCGCCAAGAGCTGCCCCGGCTGGGCACGGCACGGCCAGCGGCCGCGGGGAGGGGACGGTCCGCTGGGCCCGCCCCGCCGGCACTTCCTGCCGCTCCCGGGAGGCTGCCTGCCGCCCTCTGGTTGTAACCCTTCCGGCCTCGGCTCGCCCTGCCTTTCGCTCCTCACCGCGGCGGCAGCGGGCAAAGCCTCCCCCCTGGCCGGGCGCGGGACTGCAGGAGGCCCCGACAGGCGAGGCCCGGCTCGGCTGGGTTCGGACGCCGGTCCAGCCCCTTCCTCCCGCCCCGCGGCTTCTCTCGCCGGCAGCTCCCGAGCCGGGGCGCACCTCGCAGCCTCTGACCCTGGCCCCGGAGGTGGCCACCGCCCGCCCTGCCCATACAAGCCCCGCCGCCGGCCTCCCCCCTCTGCCCCGGGGTGCTGCCCTTGGCACCAGTGAGGCACTTGGAAGGAACGAGGAGAGGCTGGAGCGGGGCATGGGATGGGCGCCCTGCCAACCGGGGCAGATAGCGGAGCCTGGGCACGGATGGATCCAGCTGCAGGGTGCGGCCCCGCTCGCTGGAAGCGCGGTGCCTGTACTGGAGATAGGAGGCAGTGTGAAACAAAAAGGACCGAGGTTTCGTGGACCTTCTTAATTAGCCGTCCTGCTCTGCTCCTGCCATGGCTCCAGTTCTTGTCATGCTGTCCTGCAGCTTCTCCACTGCTGTGCACAAGCTTCCCCCCACTACGACATTTTTCTGTTTCCTCAGTTGCTTTTCTCGCCTAACACTCCCCAGCACGTCTTTGTATCACAACTGTCTCTGTTTAGTTCCTCACTTTTCATTATTCTGGCTCTCCTCTGCGGGAGACCTGGCTTTGGCCTTTCAGTGCTTATAGGGGTTTTACAAGAAAGACGGAGAAAGATTTTTTTACCAAAGCTGGTGGTGACGGGACAGAGAAACAGTTTTAAACGGAAGGAGGGTAGGTTGCCATTAGATGTTTGGGAAAAAAATTAAACTGTGAAGGTGGTGAGGCATTGGAACAGTCAAGTTGTGGATGTCCCCTCCCTAGGGGTTGTTCAAGGCCAGGCTGGACACAGCTTTGAGTCTAGCAAGTGATGCTGCTGCTCATGGCAGAACCAGATGATCTTTGAAGATCTCTTCCAACCCGAACCGTTCTGTGATTCCCAAATTCCAGCACCTGACTCATTCCCAGACTGCTCTGTAAATGAGGTATGGTGGCTGTTTTGGTGAGAACGAACTTGGAGCACATGGGAAAATAAATGTAAAAATTTTGTTCTTACCACAAGGTAAAAAGGACCCCAGGTTTTCATGAGACTTCTGTGCAGTTCAGTCATGTTATGTAGAAGTACTGAGTCAACCAAGAGGACAGCATACAAAGCATGTGTCAGAATGCAAAGGTGTGCAGAATCTAAACTGACACTTGTCTCTATGCTTAAATACTGATGTGGATATTAATTTAAAAAATTACTATATTTGTTAAAGAACTGGAGTTAAAGAATTAGAGTTTTTCTGTTATTCAAAGCAGAAGAGGCGAAAGATTTTTTGGTGCCTTGAACAAACGTAGAACTTTTCCTTCTGACCTGATAGGGTAGGAAAAGTTCTGTTGTTCTCCCCTGCATGCTGAATTGTTTTCTGATTTATTCACAGTCTGTTTAGTAAATGTTCTGCAGACTTTATACTCAAATGTTGCTTCATTGAGCTGAGTGTTGTTGGTCAGGGTAATTAGCCATTGCAAATGAGAAATCAAGTTGTGTAAATAAGAAAATGTTTTCCACAAGATGGAAAACCAAACGGGAGGATCTGTGAACTACATAACACAGAGTGCCTGATGAAGACAGCTGGAGGAGGAGAAAGCATTTGCTAAAGTCTTACCCAGGGCTCACAAGGGAGCACAGCTTAAAATCTTGAAAAATAAATTTTGATGAGCAAGTGCTAAATGGGAAAAATGTGATAGCAGTTGTCTTTAGCTTGCTCTCCACAAGCTGGTATTCAGGATGTATACCTGGAAAATAATCACAGGTAGGGAAGTTGGAACCTCGGATCAAATTTTCAGCCAACTGCAGGAGTACAATATAGAGGGAAGTTATGTTACTATCTACATGGCAATGGAAAAGAATATGCTGATCCTAGGACAGGACAACATCAACCACACAGAGGTTGGGGGCACAAAGGAAGTGGGTATGAAAAAGAAGAAAGACCTGTAGTGATTTAGGAATGCTTTTTCTGTAGCTCAGAAGAAGTAATTCCATATTTTTGGAGTGGCATGGCTGAAGGAAATAGAAATGAAGCCAGTTGCTCACTGGGTAAGGAAAAGCTGGGAAGATGGCCAACAAGGCATTGCTAAAAGCTTTGAAACATAATACTCACAGAGGTGAGCATCATTGGAATAACAGCAATAAAAGACTGTTGATGACAGCTGGATGGTTTGTTGTGAATAATTTATAGTAGTTTAATTCCTACCAAAATAATTTTATAAGAAGGATTTTAATCATAGTTTAAATCACTGAGTAAGCAAATTTGAATTAAGTGAGCAATGTTAATCATATTTTGTGGGCATGCTTTTAAAGTTGCCTTTACTAAAGGAAAGATTGATTCTCACTGTTGAAGAGTCAGAAATCTTAAACTATGAGTAACCCTTTTCTGTTAGTGAGAATATACTACACATACAAGTAGTTCTACAAGTTATCATTCATTTATTTATTAATTTAACTCACATTAATTGCCATTGTCATGATTTTGTAAGCTGTTAAATGACACTTCCTATTAAAGAACTCCTTTGTTTATTCTAGGCTTGGCAAGATGTTTGTGGAATTAGATTAGTTGAAAAAACTAGAATTTTTAATTTGTATTATAAGTGAAATATGATTAATAGATCTAAGAAATGCTTTATATTTGAAGTTGAGATATTTACTAGACAAAGCCTAAGAAACTGACACGATGATGGTAATAAATCTTACACTTAATGATTATTTATATTGGAAGGGGAAAATACACTTTCTGGTTTTAATATTGCCTTTTTCTTTAAGCCAAGTTTCTTGTCGTAAAGAAGACTTTCTTGGCAACAGGAATACTGTGCTTCAATTTAATTTTTCATGTAACATAAGCCAAATTATTTTTACAGGTTACTGTAAATCTGGAGTTTGAAGTGGATGGATGGTCATCTTTTCATGTTTAATTTAAATAGTTTAAACGGGGAAAGATTACACTAGGATTATCACCCCCCTCAAAAAACCACAACACCAACCCAAGCAAAACAAACAAGCAAACAAACCCCTATACACTAAAATATTTCTAGTTAAAAAACAAAAAAACAAACAAACAAAAAAAACCCATACCAAAACAAAATAAACCAGAACCACAAAGAAAATATTTATTAACACCTTGGCTGGCTGCTTTTACTTTCACACTGTACCCTTCCCAGACTCCCTTCCACTTGAAATGCTCTGTGTCCTCTGGTAAGTTGACAATGCTCAGCTTTCTGGTTCCCAAACTGAACTGTCTTCTTACTAAGATAAAATTTTATGGAAAGACTGGGTCACAGTTCTTGATAGCTCCCCAAGTTCTTTCCACTCCTCCTCCTTTGAAGTGCTCTATGTATTCCTCTGTCTTTCCCTGTAGCAGTTCATAATGTGTCATGTGTACCAGTTTCTAGTGATCTGCTGTGGTTCCCAGTGCATGAGCCATCACTGGTTTATGATGGATCACCTACATTCAGCTCTGGGTCTCCAGATCTCATAGACTGTGAAGAACAGTGGTCTTCAATCTGGTTTCCCTTTCCTTTTTTGTGTTGATGGAGAATTTCCTTTTGCTCACTGCTGTTCTCGTGGCTGCGCTGGAAGGTGCCCTGTTGGTTCCTCACAGACTTACATGGCTTGTCTCCTTTTGGACTTTGAAATGAGGTGAGGGTTGAGGTCTTTTCAGCACTCTTTATTTTGCCATGGTCCAATTTGTCCAGATGTACCAGCTGGTTACTGCTACTACTTTGCCATTACCTCCACTTTAGTCCTAGGTTTACACCTACCTCTTAACCACTGCTGTTTTGCTGAAACTGCTGTGCTGGGTGGTTACTGATGGAGCTGTTCCATGGTTATATACAGATGTTGCTCACCTGCACATAGCATTTTGTGTCTATTGCTGCAGAAGGCATCCTAATTGAGAAGCCTCTACCACCTCTACTAGTCTATAAATCTGTAAGTTTGGATTAGTGATCACTCCTCTTTAAATAAAACCAAGTGTGGGACACATAATTTGCACTTTACACAGAGGAGCAGGAACACTTTCTCCTTACCATAAGATAGAATAAAAAAATGCATAATTTTAGTCAGTATCATCCCATGCTCTTTGAAATGTGAAGCCCCCCATTTTGTACTGGATACATTGGTCATTTTTTGTTGGTCCTTGTCTTTGTTCTTGCTCTTCTCCAGGAATATGGACCTGGAGCCTTTCTCTGTGGAAGGTAAAACACTTCACAATCTTAGAATAATTATATTCACACTTTCTCTGGGAGGAAAGGAAATGTGAATTTTACACACGTGTGACTGGGAAACAGAGACTACGGTCTAAGTGAACCAGTCAACTAATGGCAGACACTTAAATATGAGTGGTACTGGCACTATGCAGCTTATGCAAGAGCAGGGAAACGAAGCTGGTACTCCATAGCCTGGAGGAAGCACTTCTCTGATTTGTGGATGTGAATGTTATTATTAATGTATGAATCTGTACCTTTTCTATGTGTGAAACTTGTAGCATCTTGCTTAATACAGGCCAAGGAACTTCTTTCTAGTAGCTCTTGCTTTAAACCCAGTAGCTAGTCTGCTGCTGCTCTAGTAATGCCCTGGGTGACAAATATGAGGTGAATATTTTTAATATCTTTGGTTTTATGCAATGTTTCTTGGTTTATCCTTCCGTTGGGTTATGTTAGCCATTTCACTCTAGCATTGCTGTTGGAGCTTATGTTCTGCTGGTACTCATCATTGCTTTTCAAGTCTTTTCTTGAGTCTTTGCTTCCTGTGATAGATTATCGTCTCCTGAAGGTGTGGTTTACAATCACCAAAATTAAAATCATTTGCATTTGCAAAATTAACCTTTTTATTCTTCCTTGAGAAACAAGAAAATCTTCAAAACCAGGGAGGCTGCCAAGCTCCAAAACACAACTACAATATACTATGAAAACCAAAATGCATGGAATAAAATAAATGTAGTGAATCACGCTTTAATCCTAATAATAAACTCCTTTGATGCTTTTCCAATTATTTCTACATTACAATTTTTCAAGTGTTTTTAAGTAGCATGCTTGGCGTCCTCAGTTATTCAAATAGCCATAATTTGTATAGCCATGCTTTGTGTAATTTCTTAGTTCTTGAGAACGTGGTTATCCTTTTTGTCCTGACACGCTGAAATTCGGGCTGTATCCAGTGAAAAAATGGTGAAAAATGCAACAAAGCATACAATCATAGAATGGGTTGGAAGGGACCTTAAGGATGGTCAAGTTCCAACCCCACTGCCATGGGCAGGGACACCTTCCACTAGATCAGCTTGCTCAAAGTCCCATCCAACCTGGCCTTGAACACTTCCAGGGATGGGGCATCCACAACTTCCTTGGGCAGTAATGCTGCTCTAGATTGCAAGTTGTTTGTGGCAGGAGACCCATTTGTATTTTTTGTATCATTTTGTATTTGTACAGTACCAAAGTACAGTTATGTTTTGGTCCTGTACATGGTCACTTAGAAGCTTGTGTAATACAAAATATAGTACAATAGTAGGTCTCCACCTGCTGGTTTTTCTCATAGATTACAGCTAAAATTACTTTGGCCAGAACATCTATTTTGTCTTTTTAGGAAAGAAAGGACTGTACATGATGTTCAAAGTAATAAATTTTTTGTTATTCTCTGGTGACCAGACAGAGGTGCCACTGAGATCCTGGGCACCTGCACATTCCAAGTAGCTGTGCCTTGCTGGGATAGAAGAGCCGGTTCTGTTTTTCATTGGGGAGGATAATGAGTTGCAACACAGTTTTTTCTCTGTTCTCTATTTTTATTTAAATTTCTAATAAGTTTAATATTAAAATTTTAAATTTAAAATAAAGTTTCTTCACTAGCCATAATTATTTGAAGGTCACTTCTTCAATGAGTTTTCTGCCAAGTCAGTCATGATCTCTACTTAAACACTGTCTGCTTCGTATCTCCCCTAGTAGGTTTTCACCTTTCAGAAAGAAATAAAAAAGAACTGTAAGGGAAGGAAAGGGTCTTTCAGGAGAAGGAAGGATTGTCAGCAAAATTAGTCTTCCTCTGAACCTCTGCCTGGAGTGTAAGATGAACTGGCACATCTTGGGGTAATTCCCTAATTTTTTCACTGAAGATGGGGGAGAAATAGATGTAGTAGGAATTAAGTGTCACTTAACTCCAGTGGCCGTTATAATCAAATAAAATTATAGTTTAACTTAATTTTATATTTAAATCTTGGCTATAACTACAAAGGGAGGTTTTACAGCAAATTTGGTTTGGTTTTTAATTTTTTTTTCTAAAAACCTTTAACAAACACTTGTTTTGAATGTATTAGCTTCGACGAACTTTAACTACCTTTTGGAAAGGAGCAGCCATAAAAAGAAAACAATATTCTATTATAACGTGTGTGGAGAATATTTTAGAAAGATGCAGCCCCCCTTGTTCACTGAGCTCCTGATCTTTGTGCATATGGTATGGAAATGAAGGTCAGTGAAAAAGAATTGAGGATACCCTTTGATATAATGGGGAAGCACAACTATGGGGCAAATGAAGCTGTGGAACAGGTCAGTTTGTGGAAAAAGCTGTAGGTGAATCTCAGTATCCAGAGAACACAGCAAAAGAAGGAGCACAGTCACAGAGAGGTTTTTTTTTCCTTGTCCTCTGCAGCACATGCAAGTTGGTTACATACCACCCATCCAGGCACGTTTTGGAAGAAGCTTGTGCTGCTGGGGAGCTGTGATCAGTTAATGGAGTTAGTGGGAAAGGTGTGGTGGTGGTGATGCTCCAGGTGATGATGTGTTCCAGCTCAATTCCTCACCCACAGCTCCTGCCTGCTGGGGACAGGTGAAGGAGTGCCCTGAGGAGACATGCTGCAGGTGATTAGTTCCTGAAGCTCTTTGTGAAAGTGTGACCACCTCATCTGTTGATTCTCAGCTTTTTGAGTTTCAGGGCCCTGTCAAGGTTGCATGTTTTCCTTTGTGATGGGTCAGGGCTTCCTCTTTGCCTTCCTTTTCCTTTTTCCTCTTTGCCTTCCTTCTTGTCTTATCTTGCTAAGCTGCACCCCACCTGGCATGGAAGCCCATGGAGAAATGCTTGCGCTTCTATGAGGACAACACTGTCCATCCTCGAAGGGGGAGCAGAGTTGTGCCTGTGGTAAATTAAAACGGTCCCCCTCTCACAGTGACCCCATGGTGAGGTTGGGTGAACCTGAAGCTTGAAAGTGTCCCGAGTAAAGAACCACAGTCACCCCAGAGCACCCAGCTTCCACCATGGCTCACTAAGGAAAAGCCCCTGCCATATTTCGAGGGGGTGTTGACACTGAAGGGCAAACCCGAGAGATGCCAGGTGAGCAGGCAGCAGCAGAGGCTCCAGGGCACCCTTTTCCCCCTCCCTCAGGGACACGGGCACCCCACGTCCCTCGGGCGCTGCCCGGGCAGAGCTCCCCGGGGTGTCTCGGCTGCCTGACCACGGGGAATCGGCAGCCTTGGCCGAGCGCCAAGGGAGGCGGCCCAGAGACTGCTGGGTCGGAACCGGGGAGCAGCCCGGACCCGCCGCCCTGCATCTTCGCCCACCCTACCCCCGGCAGGAGGGGTGGGGTAAGGGCGTCCCGTTTGCCCGGTACCAGTGTCCGTCACCCTCTCGGCCGGAGCTCGGGGAGGAGCGAAGGCGCAGCCCCCGGGGCAGAAGGCCGCCTGGGAGCCCGAGGGGACGGAGGGACGGACTCGGAGCGGCACCTGGGAGGATCCCAAAAAATAGGCCTGTGGCTTGGCTTGAGGTGCTTATCGGAGGCTTTTGGGGAGGGGAGGAGCAGCTCTGGAGGGAAAGGGGAAACCTGAAGCTGGAGGGGAAGGGAGTGTTTTAGTGTGAAGGAACACGAGGTCTTCAGGCTGAGGGGAGCGAGATCTGTGCCAGGAGCCTTCGCAGCCCTCAGGTTGGGTGTGTTGGTGTTTTGGTGTTAGAAGGGAAACTGAGGTTCCATAATGCTGCCTTTTTTTTTTCTTTTTTTTTTCCTTCACTCTGGTCTCTTGGCTAACTTTCCAAGTTGCAAGTCACCAATCTTCAGGCCTTCCTAGCCAGCTGTCATCTCTCATTTTAAGTGGTGTTCAGTGGGCATGGGCAGGTTGTGCCCTTTCAGGCAGCCCGTGATTGCTGAAAAATTCCCTGCACCTGTGGCTGCCCTCCCCCTTCTCCTCCCATCTGTGGGGGATGGTTTCATACTCCAGGTCTCCTCACTTCTCTCCTAGATAGAGCCAGCAATAAAGCCTGTGTTCTCTCTTCTCCAGGAGCCTGGGAAAACTGATATGGCAGAACATACAGGTGAGAGATGAACTCTACTGCTTAAATTATGGAAAGAAGCTTGAGGCTCCACCAAGTGGTGCTGGCGACACTGGATTCCTTCTTTGCTGGTTGCTCTGTCCTGGGGTGGTAGGATGGTGTGGCCTGCTAGGCTGGGGCAAGGGGATATTTTGTGTTGCTTTCTGCTGTGGGTTTCTAATGATGCTTTATATAAGACAGTGTAATTAATTTGGAGTGAAGGAGAGCCAGCACCCTTCTATTTTTCAGGGTTTTTTGTGGATGAGGAGGTCTGAGGGAGTTCCACAGCTGCATCTGAAATGCTTGACTCCCTTGAAGTAGCTGGATGGGAATGGAGGATTGTTTCATTCCCCTTTTGCTCTTCGAGACTTGGGATGTCTTCATGGGTTTCTGGGAATAGTCAGCAAGCAGAGTGAGGGAATGACTGCTCCTGTGAGAGGGAGTTTTCTTTCTCTCACAAGGAGAAAGCTATATCATTCCTTGATGTAAGAGATCAGTGTGCCTCCCCCAGTGCATGTGGTTTTCTTTTATCACTGGTATTTAGATCTTGGCAGTTGTGACCATGTAAATAGCATTTTGTTTCTTCAAGTCAAGGGCATGTTACTTAAGAATTTTATTCTTTGGTTTCACAGAAGGAGGATAGAAATAGCACAGCATGACTTTTACCTTGACTGTAAAAAGGCAGGGTTTTCTGTAAGTGAAGTAATCAAACTTGGATGTGTTAAATGGAAGTGTATATAGCATAAGTAACTGACTTAATGCTAAATAAGAAGTGCTAATGTTTAAGTCCTCTGTTTTAATTAATAGTAAGTCTGAAGATGTTTCAAAAAATGAAGCTTGGATGAGTGTGCATCAGATAATATTTACAATTCTATTAATGCTGAACTGATAAAAATATAAAATTTAGTTGAGTAAGCTAACCAATACTGTAGGGTGGATGATCATACATACTCATTTGTGAAATGTGTAGCTTGCATTCTTTAGGAAAAAAACAACTTTTTTGAATGTAACCTGTGAGCTATCTTGTAATGCAATTTATTTAGCTTGTGACTATAAGAAAAATAGGTGTCTTGCTAGACCTAGAGATGGAAGAGATAGCAGTAGTTGTCAATTAGTTAACTTTTTAATCAATAAAAGTCTAACTCCTTTGACTTCTAATTCATGAATACACAATATCCCTAATAATAATTACAACTGCTCTTGTGACAGTTAGGGAAAAAAAACTTGATGTCCTTTCCTTTTGCAAAAGGAGTAATTTAAATTTTTTTAGTAAATATCAGCTAAGACAAGTGAGAAACAAGCTTATCTTCCCTGTTGATTTTACCTAACAAACCTTGAGACTTCTTTTGTTGAAGCCTCCCTGCCAAAATGCACAGCTGTAAAAGAGAGTATTAATACTAATTCAGCAGGCCGGAAGGCTTCTGAGCCAAGTCTGCAGAAACAGATAGCTAAAAGTAGGTATTTGTGATGGGGAAGAAGTTTCAGTAGGTTCCTTTCTCTTCCCTCATTTTGTCAGTCTTCCTTTGCTATTCTCTGAGGGGAAGCAGAGCAAGGAAATGGGGAGAGGAAGGAAGAGGTAGGGTTTTTTACCTCTCTGGTGTCCTGGGCCACTTTGTCTTCTTGTATCAAATCTTCATAATCTCCCTTCCTCTTTGGAAAAGGGCATCTGGTGCAAGTTGGTGAAAATAAATTCAAAGTTGATGAGAAATTCAGGTATTTCACAAGGAGCAGCTTATCTGTCTTGGGGAAGGAGTGACAGATTTCTCTCTTACTCCATTAGGGGACTGCATTTTGAGTGACTACGTGGAAGAGGGAGGCATCCCTGAAGATCCTAAGCAAGATGTACTGCCTCAGCTACCCGAAGCCCACAGCCCAGACTGGAAGGCAGCCTGTAATGATAGCCCTTGCCAAAAAAGAGACTCCGAAGACCTCTGCCCCATCACTGAAGACCAGGAACCACACACAGAAGAGAAACCCTACAAATGTGCAGAATGCGGGAAGGACTTCAAGGGATACTCGAGGCTCCTGAGCCACCTGCAAACCCACACTAGAGAAAAAAATTTTGACTGTGAAGAATGTGGGAAGAGCTTTAGCAGGAAGGCCAACCTGGTATTGCACCAGAGAGTCCATACAGGGGAAAGGCCTCACAAGTGTAAAGACTGTGAGAAAACCTTTAGCAGGAAGTCAAACCTTGTCACTCACCGTAAAACCCATGCAAAAAAGAAAGCCTTTTCCTGCACCACATGCAGGAAAAGCTTTGGTGGACGTGCAGCTCTCTTCCAGCATCAAAAAGTCCATGCAGATGAGAAGCCCTATACATGTACTAAGTGTGGAAACAGCTTCCGTCTGTGTGCCAACTTCATCAAACATCAGCAAATTCACTTGAGAGAGGCACCCAGTGAACACACAGCAGGTAACTGAATTGTTGTTTGTTGGGTTTTGTTTCAAGCTGCACAGACTCACGGGGGATGTATCAGATGCTGTGGTCTCTCTGTTCCCAAACACTTCTGCCTCCTTTCTAAGGATATGAGTGGTGTCGGTTTGTTTATACCTGTCCTATATACTTATTTCTGTCATCTGAAGAAATGCCTTGAAAATGCCAAAGTTGAAATTCGGGTTTTGCCTGGGATGTTATGCTCTTCATAGCTCTTGGATCCTACTAATTCCTGCTTCATAGCATTCCCTGTTGTCTAGCCATAGATCTTCAGAAGTGCTTAGCCAACAAAATACTAAACTTGGAGAATTGGATTTAAACTGTGAATCAGGGCCTTGGTAATCTCTATCAGCTATATTTTATTACTGATGGATATTAAATGAGCAGCTTTTTGTTGTCTCAAGTGGGAAGTCTCTTCTGGCCATCCCTCTGTAATACTCGTCACATAGCAGGTGCTGTGAGACAATAGTTTAAAGGAGGAAGTTTTCTGGATTTTGCAATATTCAATGTTGGTTTAATGACCAGAAGCTCTTGGATAAAATATGACATTGTGGTTTCTTTCTGTTGTTGTAACTTTAAATGGAGAGTAAAAAATACTGTAATTTTTAATCTTGGGTCTTTCCCAGTCACCTATGGAATTGTTCTGGCTGTTGGGGTCCTGACCACCAGCTCATGTAACAGCAGGGCAATTAAAGATATGAGGCCCTATAAGAACATGTTTTATGTGTGAGATCTTTCTGGGTTTTGCTTGGTTTATTCCGTTTTTCCTCCTGAAAAAAAAATTCTGAGCAGGAAAGCCTTTCATCTTAATAGTGGAAATAATAATGAAGTTATAATGAATAATAATAATGACATTATAAAGAAATGACAAAACAGAGTTCCTTACGTAGAGAACCTCCTAATATTGTGGTGTTGGTGTTTACTTTTTTTGTGTGTGTGTGTGTGGGCTTTTCATGGTTGGTTGTGGGGTTTTGTTTTTTTTTAGATGTGAGAGTTTATAATTCATAAGGGAAAAAAAATTATCATTTTTACTCAGACCAAGAGTTCATTTCAGATTAGTCTAATACTATACCTGCTTCAAAACCAATGTGCAGGAATAACTGTAGCAACTGCATCATTCTAATTGAAGCTCCACAGTGAAATTGGTTTTATGGTCTTCCAGGGTGTGGATTAGGAATGAAACTTGATTTCTCTATTATCTCAAAGAAGAAGTTTGCATGTTTACAAGTTAAACACATTTTTACTAAACCTCAGCTATCCTATTCAGCTCCCTTGCTCCAGCTTTGCTGTTTCACCAGCCCCCCCAAGTAACCTCCCCCCTTCCCCGCCCCCCGCCAAAAAAACCAAAAACAAAAGTGCAGGGGAAGATGTCTTGGTTGTGATAGTACCCAAGTCTGTAATATTTCTGGGGCTGTATCTGCCTCATCTTTGTTCTGATTTGGCTTAGTTTGGGCTAACATGTAACTTGAATGAAGTTTTAAGTTTTTAGGTTTAAAATATAGGTGAGAGGAAAGGATGTTACTGAGCTGCCTTTTCCTTGTGTGCAAGCATATTTAAAATGCTAACCTAGCAATTGGTGATAAAGTGGGCTCTTGACTTACACTGTCTTCCTTTTAGATGCAAACTGTTCTGAATTTACATCTCTGCATCATAAAGAAGAGCAGAGGTGTGGTGCAGAGAAACAGGAGGCGGATCACTTGAATCTTTTTCTTGAAGAGTGTAAGTATAAAAAGGCTTCTAAATTGCCATGTAAAGTATTTTTGCATAGCAAGCATTAGCATTCTCTTCTCTTTCTACAGTGAAGAAAATGAGGGAAAATATGGATATGCTTCTTCTCAATCAGCAAAGTCAGCTGCAGGTCCTTCAAGAAATTCAGAAACAACTGAATATCCTCCTGCCAGGCAATGATCTCATTAATTCAAACGTCTACAGTTTAGGACTTCTGCTAGGACGGCAGGCAGCTGCAGCAGCATCTCTTACTTTTCCCCTTCTTAATCCCAGCAGTCTACTCCCCGAAAATGCCAGCAGTCTCTTTTCCCAGTCATCCACTTCTGGAGTTGTGCCTACCACTCAGCTCCCAACCTCTCCGTATCCTGCAGCTTCTACAACCTGACCAGCTTTGTGCTGTGAATCCATCCAATGTAAACAAATGTCACTACTGTTTTGGTACTGTTTTCTCACTCGTATATGTGATCTCTGTGTTGTGATAATGAACATGTAGTACCTGTGAAGGTGCTGACTGTACACTCAGACTTGGAAAGATATCTGTCTCAGGTGCATCAGCTAACAGCAGCTGATCAAATCCACTGACTATTCATTCATTGCAACTTGCAGGTACTTTGGCCATTTATGTGTTTTGTCCAGGCAGCTTAAGACACTGGGGTGTAGTTAGGTGCAACATCCCTATAGCAGATAATGCCTAAAACTTAAGCATATTTTTCTAACTGACATGTAGTTAATACGTACTTGTGAAATGGAACCTCTCCTAATGAGCTGAAGCTAATGATAAAATCACCAGGGATGCTTGCAGCAACTCCTGTTAAATCTGATTTATACAGAGGTAAACAACATGCTTAGGGAAAGGTGTTCAAGTTAACTCTGCCTATATTCCTAGCATCTGTTTGCAAAAGCTTCCTTCTTTCAGGAAGGCTGGATGAAGGCACTACTAAAACTACAAAAAGTACTTGTTTTTTTGTTTAAAACGAGCAAACAACTTCCCCCAAAAAAACAACTCTGACAAAAGACTGCTGTTCAAGTCGATTATTAAGAGTTTATGAGGATAATCCAAAGGGTTTTATAGGACATATGTTCTTTTGTTCAAAGGTGAACTCACTTGAGTCTGGTTTGAGATATTCTGTCACATCCTATTTGGATTATTACATGTTGTTGACTGTTGCCTATTAGCTCATTGAGGGTGGGACTAAGGTAAATAATTAGCATTTGTTTATGGAACACTGAGGAGCTCAGGTGCATGATCTTGTGAAGTCTACAGTGTGAGGGGAGAAGGGATCATTTCCTTCCCCTGAACCTCATTCCTGCAGGCCTCTGACCCAGGGACTTGAAAAATAAGAAGGTGCAGAATATTAAGAAGTGTTAGTAATTTCTGCCTCCTTGTTTCTATTAGTGACACAGGCTGGTAACACTGTCATACCCTTTGAGATTCAAAAATTAAAAAAGGTACCTTGGAACAGCTGCTGGGATAAAGAAACTTTGGGGCTTGTGCCTGATCCAAGCAGTCTTTCTCTTGAACTGCCATTTTGTTTGTGGTTTGTTGGTTTTATGGTGGTATTTTTTTATGATGTCTTGTTAAAAGGATGCAGTGTTAGTAATTAATAATATGATTTAGATTTTTGGGAATGGGAAGGACTATTTCCCTTAGCAAGTTGTTTTGCTGGTAACAGTGCAGTGATGTCAGATTGTGGTCCAAAGAGAAAACTCTGTGGGAACACATAAGACTCTTGGAATAAGACTGAGAAAATCACACACTGGTTCCTATTATGTAGATTTTTGTATTAGTCTTAACTTGATAGGATAGTAATTTAAGCCATGTTGAGAGGCCTTAAAGGCAGGGCATTCCTTTAATGTGAACTTGTACTGAAGTGTTCATGGTGTGTATTCCATCAGTTGAGTATACTGAAGTCATGTGACTCTAGATTAAGAGCTCCAATAAGTTTTTAAGGTTATATGGTAACTCTGGGGTACTATTCATAATTTCTTGGATGTATAATTTCATTTGGCTTTGAAGAAAAATCCCATCTTCAAAGCAATGGTTAAAGTTTGTGTTGTGGTGTTTAAGATGTTCAGTATTAAAGTGTTGAATTTTTGTTAAAAATGAATCTTTGGTGAAATTTTGTCCTTTGTGAAAGAGCACCAATGCTGAGACATTTGTACCTTGAACTGGAATTTATTTACTCTATGTGCCTTCCCTGGCTCCTTCTCTGACATTGAAGATAAAGTCTGGAAACCTCTGAACTGCAGATGTACTGGGCAGTGGAGGAAGTGTTGATATTGAAGAGCACAAGTAACCATCTTACTTCTTAGGTTTGGGTTACCCCTCTCTCCTACATGAGGATAGATGCCAAAAGTCTTCATCTTCCCAAGCATTTAAGTAGTTCTAAAAAGCACCTTAGATGCTAAAAATTTCCTGCTCCTAGGTGGGGTGGGGCTTTGGAACTTCTTACCCATGTTGGAAGGTATCTAGAATACTTTTTGCCTTCTTTACTTCCTTGCAGTGCTCTGGGACTGGTGTAAAAAGGTGTGTAGGGCAATATCTGATAGCTTGCCAGGGGTACTGGAAAGCTTTGGAGTGTCCAGAAATATGGACACAGATGCTCTCCTGATGAATTTTAAGTCTTTGGTCCATGCAGGTCTGTGTGATGTTGGGGACTGGACAGTGCATAGACAAATGAAAGGTAATCTGGAGGAGATGAAAGCTTCTCTGGCAGCTTTCAAATCCTAGGATTGGAGGTTTGACATCATGTTCATCTGCTTCTGTAAGGCACTTCATCTGTACATTTAATTTTGTCACTCAAATTGGATATTTTTCACTGTACGTAGTGTGCTCAGTAATAGTTTTCTGATGAAAGCAATGTTTTTGCATCATCTGGAGAAGACATCTTTGGTAGTCCATGTGAACTATATTAAACTAAGTAGTGCCCGAGTAGGTACCAGATGATTTTGAGGGCTTTCTCCCATCTTATTTTCTCTAAGATCAAAGGAGGAAAAATAAACAGATCACAGGAGTTGTGTATCTAATTGTGAGGATGATTGGTACAAATTGTTTTGGAACTGAGGCCTTTGCCTTCATCAGTGTCTTTAAGGGCCCTTAGGTATGGTTTGCTGCTGTCATTTGGTTTCTTTGGTTTTTTTCTTGAGTTACCAGACTTTTGCCTTTATGAATGGGATGTGGGATATCCATGAACACATCACTGAATTTGGCAGAATTGTACCCTCTATAAGCTATCAGAGGAGGAAGATGATGCCTGTCTTAAGTTATGTAGTAACTTACTCTTTTTACACATTTTAGTGAGCTTTTAAAGTGCTGTATTGCTGTTCCAGTTACAGCAAAACTAGTAACTGGCTTGTTCTCTCTTTAAAAACTGTGATTACTTAATGATAACAGTGGCTCTCATTTTGAAGACAAAGCTGTAATCCTGAAAATCATGACAAACGAAGCCAATCTAAGAAAATGTGCCTGTTCCCTGTGTGCACAAGGGAAAGAAAGGAAGTGTGGGCAGAAACTGGAGAAGGCAATATAGGAAAAGCAGCCCCAAGAAACCTCAGCTGAATCAGGAAAAAAAAAACCCAACAACAAAATAGAGCAAAACACACTCCTGCCCCCCCCCCAAAAGGGGTAAGAGGAGCAAAGAAACTCTAAGAGTTTTCTCATCCATCAAGTTCACTGAATAATCTAGTAGTTCATGCAAAAATAGCATGCAAGTAGTTAAAGAACCTGCTTGTAATACATGAAGTGGATAGAAAGCTTTGATATGGCATTTTGTAATTCTGAATCCTTGACTATGGTAACCTAATAGTTATAGTGGTTTCTTTTTTTACATAAAATTCCTTTGAAAACTGTTTCTGAAGTCAACCTAGTAAATCCATGCAACTATCTGTACAAGTACTTCTAAGGTGCAAGATACCACTTTTGCTAACTTAAGTAGGAGTCTTGTTCCAATTGAACAGGAATATTCTGAGTTCTAACCCTGCCCTTGGCAGTGCCTGCAGCCTTCCCACCTTGTGGCTAGCTGTGGTTTTGAAGAAAGTGCTCTGTATCCCATCATTCAAATTATTAACGAATCAAATCCTTCTCATCTGGGGTAACATAATACAATCTTTCAGATTACCATTGAATTGCAAATAAGCATTGCGATGATCTGACAAGTTTTGGATTCATTTTATAGTATTCTTGCCTCAGCTCATTAATGAGAATCACTGTGAGATAGTATCAAAAACCTTTTAAAGCACTGACTGTATGCCATCTTCAACTCCTCTGTTTTTAACAATGCCTCTCACTCTATTGTAAGAGGAAATTTGATATGACATAATTTGGCTTTGAAAACCTAGACTGTCTATTATCCTTTTAAAATTCTATGTGACTTCCAGACTTGTCTCAGTATTGTTCCTGTAGTGAAGTCAGGCTCACTAAAAATAGTTTCCAGGTTCATCTTTTCCTTTCATACTTCCTTTGGTCTATCTTTTACAATCTTGCCCATCTTTCATGAGCTGTCTGTGATATCTACCAGCATACTTCAGCTTGATCAAGTTTACAGGTGACATTAAAAAAAAGTACTCTGTAACCTCTACCCACTCTAAACTCAGTTCTTACCCTTTTGTTGCCGGTATTGAGCTGAGGATGTACTTTCTGCTGTTATTTCTAGCAAAGACACAGGTCTTGGTGTCTTCTGTTGATTTTTTTTTTTTTTTTTTTTTTTAATTTATTTTTCCTCCCCCTATCTCACTGAACAGAGTATCAGCTCTGCCTATAGTCTTTGTCTTCCAATCAGCAGTATTCTAGAATGTTTTCATGATGTTCTTTCTAGTAGCATTACCTTTTGTTGCTTGCCATACATGCAGATGCTTTTTTACCCCCTTTAATTATTTGATGTAATCTGACCTACTTCTCACCTCCTGTGTGGTTCCTCTTCATGACTTCAGACCAGTGGGGAAATTTGTGCCTTGTCAGGTTGATTTTCTTCACCTTTTATCTTTCCTCTAGTTTGAGAGAGTGTGCACTTGTTCACTTAATGTTATTTAAGAAACTCCTGGGCTTCCCACTGCCTGTTCCCCAATGAGTTACCTGCCTTAGGATTTTACTGTCAGTGCTATGAGACTGCAGATATCTCATTTCTGCAATTACATTGTCTGTACTTTATGCTCCCTCTTTTCATCCATTCAAGCACATTTCCAAATATGACCCAGGAGCTCTATAGTGGTCACAGTGTAGGCTTAGGAGGGTCAAATACTATCTTTTGGTGAGGAGAAAATGCCTTGGAAAATGATGAAAACAAAAGATTCCAGGTCATCTTATGGGACAGTGCTTAAAGACATCAAACAACTGTCCATCTAGTAAATACAGCCTCTAGTAGCCAATGTCTGAGACTTGACATGAAGATATAAAATCTTTCCATGCTCTAGTGGCTTAATAATCATTATAGATGGAAATGAAATAATGCACATTGGATTTCTTTCTTTAGATATGCTTGAATTTTAAACATTTAAAATATGTTATTTCTCTTACAAATACACCTGTGTGCTACACTGCTCTGTTTTCCAATATCCTTGTTTGTATATTCATTATGATGCAGCCAAGTATTCAAATCACAGCATCCTTGAATATATACCTCATGCATTTACAGCATGTTATTATATTTAGAGTCATGCTACAGAGCATTTCTATAACGTGTATGAAATGTTTTCCTTACATCTGTTTTATAGGGACCTTTAAAAAACAAGTAACATCCCATCTTCTCAGTGGAAACTTTTTCCCTCTCCAGGTATCTTTCTGGTTTTGCCTTCTGTACAGTCTGCAAGTGCAAGTGAAAATATTAAGAGAGAAGGAAGATAGAGGGCAAAATAACTATTTCTCCAAAGCACACTTAGATTCTTTTCCATTTTCCTTTTCATTTTTAAAGCCACTGAAGCATGACAACATAATCTCTGGTTATTTTTAGATTAAAATAGACTGTTTATATAATAAAAGCCAATACTAACATTGCTGATATGTTCACAAATGTATAAAAAGTCTGTCTTATAAAAATGCAGCATATAGGCAGACTAGGAAGTATGGAACTGTCAAATCTAACTTTTAAAATGCATATTACTGCAATGGGCAGAATGAACATCAATTTGTTAGTGATTTTGCTGCTTCTACAGCTGCCGGGCTTTGAGCTCTCAACCCTGGGGCATCAATGCCTGTTCTTTGCAGAATACATTTTCTTTTTATTAGCCCAAACTGGAAAAACTGACTTCTCAGAAAGCTGCTTTCTGTCCAACTGTTCTTAAAATGTCCAGCTTTTAAATTTTTTTGCTGAAAACCAAAAGTACTCCAGCAGCCTTTTGGTAATGAAAGCTACAGGAAAACAGCCCATCGTGATTCATTTCCTTGCCCTTTTCTTTTGGGTTATTTTCAGTGTTCAGATCTCTGGCTCACAAGGATAAACAGTGAGATTAGTTTGAATTCCCCAGGTCTAGGATTCTGGAAATGACAATTTTTGGGAAATTTTTCATGCTTTACCTTCCCACCTCACTTCATAGCTTTCTGTTAAACCCTTTTAAGTCCTTAAAGATATAAAATTATGGTTCTCATTCTTTAAATGTACCAATTTATTTATTTACTTATTTTACACAAAGTAATGCAAAACCTCAGTTTTAAAAATAGCAAAACTAATACTTCCATAGCAGAAAAATGTTGTATTATGTTATTCAAAAATTAAAGAATTTAAGATTATGGACTTCAGTGTGTAATCGCTACTGCACAAGGCATCTTTAAGGTAAGTTTTACCTCAAAGTAAAACAAAGTATAAAATACTATTAATACATTCTGCTATTCTACAAGCTAGATGTCATGTTACTTTCTCCATAAATAAATACACACTACTTCTTAAAAATCAGTTAGGCCTTTTAAATGGCTATTATTGATATTTCTGTTGTCAGTGTTCACATTTTTGTGATGATGGTGATTTAGATTTTTGTTCACAGGACACATTTTTTAAAAGCTCCTTCCCACCAGTTTTGTATTGCTCTTAACAAGAAGAAAAAAGAAGAGAGAAGAAGGGGGGAAAAAACACAATCTCAAAATAAGCCTTGTCATAAACCAAGGATGTTATGCCAAATTGTAAGATTCTGGAAAGCATAAAGGACTGGCACATCAAGGACTTGACTCAGTTCACACATTTCTCCATTGCAGCAGGAGGAGGTTAGTGAGCAGACTTTACTTTGGTGGATGTGCATTTCTGTATAGCACAGAAACATAATCCATTCACTGCTGAAGTCAGTAGGAATTCTACCATTGAAGTGTGTAACTGCATTAAGTGTACGTGGACTTCTGATTACTTGGCTGCAAGCTGGAGAAAAAATAGCTTAAAAAATAATCTGACTACCTTTCAGTCTTTGTGCTCCTTAGAAGTCCTTTCATTATAAAGTTTGAAAGATCATTTTATAGGTTTGCTTTTTATAGTAATCCCCTTTTCTGCTGAGTCTCTGAATATTACTGGGATTAAAAGAGGGCTTTTGCTTAACTCATTTTAAGAATTATATCCTCTATTCCTTGTATCTCAGTAGTTCTCTGTATCACTAATACTCATCAATCATTTTCTGCATCAGCTCTGCCCCTTTTCTGCCTTACCACAGTATGTGACAGCAGGGTGTTTTCCTCTCCTATGGCTTTACTTAACACCAATTCAGCCACATCATCCACTTGCTGTATAGGTGGGAGCTAATGTAGCAAATTAGTTTAATCCAATGTGAGAATTTATGGAAATGGAAAGGTGCTTTCCTGCTGGTTTCATTGCCATTACTTTTTTTTTTTTCCTTTTTTTAAATGATCTCTCAAAGCAATTTGCTTCTACCCATTCACATTCTTTCATGGATTTAATTCACTCATAGTCTCACACACATGCACCCACTCACATGTGTGTGGCCTGACCCTAAACATATGTATGCAGTGTGGAGGTAAAGGCATGGCAGATGGCAAATTTGCATTATGTTTCTTGGGTTCTTGAGCAGAAGTGAGGGATGCACTCTTGACTTTCCTTTCCTGACAGGGGATGTCATCTGGGATATTTTCTCTCATTTTCTTTCACTTCTCTTAAGTCAGTATCAAAATTCATAAATTTCAGAGTTCTTAATCTTCTGTATGTGGACATCTGACAGATCTATTCCTCTTCTCTCTTTTCTTGCTACCTTATCTGTAGGTAAATTTGTCCTTGTCTGATTATTAGCATGAAGCCACAGGACTGATGGAGTGATGTCAAACACAGAGACTTAAATCTTTTGCTGAAGGGAATTTTGATGCAGTGATGAGATGCCAACACTCTTATCTGTTTATCTACAACATGTTGGTCTTCTCTGTGAACCTGACTGGTTCCAACAAGTTCTTTCTTTCAGCTGTTCTGTGGTCAATACAAAATGATGGTGACTGGACAAGAATATTCTCATGTTAAAGCAGGTGGATTTCTTCTTCATAGAATCATAGATAATCATAGAATCAGCTGGGTTGGAAGGGACCTCAGAGATCATCAAGTCCAACCCTTGATCCACTACCACTGCAGTTACCAGACCATGGCACTGAGTGCCACATCCAGTCTCTTTTTAAATATCTCCAGGGATGGAGAATCCACTACTTCCCAGGGCAGCCCATTCCAATGTCTGATCACCCTCTCTGTAAAGAAATTCTTTCTAATGTCCAACCTAAACCTCCCCTGGCACAACTTGAGACCGTGCCCTCTTGTCTTGCTGAGAGTTGCCTGGGAAAAGAGACCAACCCCCACCTCCGGCTCCAGCCTCCTTTCAGGGAGTTGTAGAGAGTGATGAGGTCTCCCCTGAGCCTCCTCTTCTCCAAGCTGAACAGCCCCAGCTCCCTCAGCCTCTCCTCATAGGATCTGTGCTTCAGTACTATGAAAGCACTGGGTGCTAGAAGCAGGAGAGTTGGGGGGTGTCCTGAGGCACATGGGACTCTTCCTCAAGATGTGTGATCTATTACAATCTTACAGCTGATGGACAAGATAAACATCTAGTGTTCCTATTTCTCTGGTAACCAGGAAGCTGAGAAAAGCCATGATATCCTGGCATTTAGATGGAGTCATCTAGTGCAGAACTTAAATTAATGATCACAATATTCTAGTGGACTTTCTGAAAAAATAAACTGTGACCTTCTCAGTCAGCTTCCTCAGTGCAAGGCTGTTTTCATGATCTGGTTCATTTTTCTTGAAGACTATTTGCTGCCCCAAAGTGTTTGCCAGTTATAAACTAGATAGACCTCTTTTCATTTCTATGGGCAAGTTGGGTGCCATTCAGATAATGGGAAGAGAGCAGAGCATGGAAGTGTTCCCACTCCTCTCTGTCATCTCCCATTCATCATGATAAGCATTTCTGGAGAAGGAGGAGGAGAAGGTGCAGGCATCCTCTCTGCTATGCCGCAAGGGCAGAGGGCATTACCAAGACCATCTTCAAGACAAAACCTGCTGAGAGCTCCCCACTAGACCCTTTTGTGAATCAGCAGCAGCAGAAAAAAAACAGCGATAGCAAAAGTGTCATGTAGGTCAGGACAGCCAAAATAATTGTTCTGAGGGCTTTCCCCTCAGATGACCAAGATGCTGTGGTCACAAACAGGAATGAAGTTGCTTTTGTGGCATACATGCTGAAAGGGCAGACCTAGAAATTCATGTATTGCAGTGCCTCTGCCTCCACTAAAATGTAGTCACAGAATAATTGTGGTTTGAAAGGACCTCTGAGATCACTGAGTCCAACTATACACGCATGCAACAAGTGAAAAACCAACCCCCTACAATCTCTGCCCCTAGATTATGCCCTGAAGTGCCCCATCTTCACGTTTCTTAAATACCTCCAGGGATGGTGACTCAACCACCTCCTTGGGCAGGCTATTCCAGTTCTTGACCACTATTTCAGTAAAGAAATTTTTCCTAATATCTAATCTAAACCTTCCCTGCTGCAGCTTCAGACAATTTCCTCTGGTCCTGTAATTACTCCCTTGGGAGAAGAGACCAACACCCACCTCCTTACAGCCTCCTTTGAGGTAGCTGTAGAGGGCAATGAAGGTCTCCCCTTAGCCTCCTCCAAACTAAATCTGCCCAGTACCCTCAGCTGCTCCTTGCATGGCTTGTTCTCTGGGCCACTCACCATCTTGATAACTCTTCTCTGGACACATTCCAGCACCTCAATGTCCTTCTTGTAGTGAGGGGCCTAGAACTGAACACAGTACCCAAGCTGTGGCCTCACCAGTGCCAAGTACAGAGTCACAATCACTTCCCTACTCCTGCTGGCCACACTATCACTATTCCTGGTACAAGTCAGGATGCTATTGGCCTTCTTGGCCACCTGGGCACACTACTAGTGTCTCAGCATGTCACTACAAGGCTTGAAGTGGGTGATTTTTAGATACACTGAAAATTAGACATGCAGCAGCCAATCTGCATCCCTGCTCAGCAAATGCTTTCTCTGAAAAAAGGCCTAAACTCTGTAGGAGATCCATTAAGCAGTTACTAAAAAAATTAGTAAGTAATGGCAGAGTCTTGTCACTCTGAGATAGCTGAAGCACTGAACCACCAAGTTTTTTTTAAACAATATTTCCACTCTTCCTATTTTTCTTCTGTGCTTTTCCTGTGAATCCCTGATGGTGGCATAATGACACAGCCTTTCCTTCGGAGTGAAATCCTATCCCACCTCATCCATCACCGAGGTCAGTTGACAGGAGGTTCTGTAAAGTGAGTTCCTTCTTGAAATGTCATTACAGCATCTTTCTTTGGCATTAATTCAGCCTTTGAAATAAATAATATCATTGGGTGGTCCTCAGCATTGCTGAGGTCCCTCAGGTGTTTCTAACATGTTTTATCAGTCCAGCAGGCATGGAATAGAAGAAGAAGAGCAAGAGAAGACAGCATGTTCTGAGAACAATTAAAACATTGCAAATTTTCTGCCTAGGGGGAGGATGATAAATTATGTACATCTATTTACCATATTTGCCACAGTTCAGTTCATAGTAATTCAGCTTTTTGCTAGAGATTAGAGAATAAGAGATGGGGTTTGCCCTGGAGCAGTGTTCTTCTGGCAGTGAACCTGGGTTCTTATTGAGGTTTGCACCTGCAGGTAACAAAAGACTGTTTTCCTTACACCTTGACTTCACTGATCTATGTGCAAGGTTTAATCCCAGCTGGCTGGCCACCCACTGCTGTTTATTACCATCTGAAAAAGAATTTATGTGTTCAGAGTGACTTTTTCCCCTCGTTTGTTTTTTTGTTTTTTTTTTTCCATAACATTAAACCATTTTTTTCATGCAATATTTGTATTACATTATTTTTACTTTTTGAGTTAATAATCAGTATTTCTAAGTGATATTGTTTAAAACTTAATAATTGGAATACTTTTGTGGGTTTTTTATTTTTCCCTAGAACTTGTTCCTCACCCACCTTTGGTTCTGAATTTCTGTCAGTGAATGACTAGAATTAGTGCCCATGTGAAGAACCTTTGCTTATATCTTTGCTAAGGACTTCAGGATTGTTCCCTTTTATTTAGCTGAATGAGACATTGTTAACTTTGTGGCTAAATCATTTAACCAGTTTTCTTTGCCAGGAGGAACAGGTAAATATTCTTCATATGTTGTAACAAAATGAATTTTTGTTCTCTGTGAGGGAAATGATCCTTCTATATAAAAGATGGACTAAATGTAATTTTTAACAGTATTAAGCACATAAATTAGTGAAAAAATAATTGTGCAATATTGTATATTTGGACACTTAAGGCAGGTAAAGCGGGAAATGAAAGGATCTGTTATAAGGAAAATTCTGCCTATAAAAAAAGGAACAAAGGCATATGACTTGGATGATATTTTTATAGTGGTGACCGAACTAAGACTAGTCTTACAATTTCCATAAGTTTTCCCACAGAAATGTGGGGTTAGTATAGGTAATTTATGCCAGGGAAGTTTGTTTTTTTTATTGGGAATGCTGCAGGCTAAATGATATAATAGAGCATAATTAACGTACAAACATCTTGCTGTCCTGTCATATAAAAATACTAGCAAAGGTTTGGGTTGCCAGAATCAGTGTGCTGAAGTGAATTCCTCTGTTATCTTGTGCTAAATTTGTAATTAAATGTTTAATTTTATGACATGTATGCAGTCATCCATGAAAACAGAGAACTTAATTGCACAGTCAAAAAGGTGTGATTCTGACAATGACAAAATGCCCGTGCAACATGAGATTTAACACCTGGTACCACAGAGTTTGGCCATTCAGCCAGGGCACATATTGTGCCACTATCCAGGGGTAGCCTGGCAGGAAAGTAAAGGTTTGGCTGTAGCTGTAGCACCTTCCATCAGTTCTGAGAGTGCAGTTCCATGCTGTCGCTGCTTTGGAGATTTTCTAAGCCGTATTAGCCCGTAAAGTCCTGTTACTTTGCAAATTCCATCACAAAAAGACAGGTAATAGTGTTGAATAAGGTGATAGAGTAAAAGGACTATATCTAAAATGTTCTGCTCTCTTTTATTTACCAAAATAACATGAACAGGACTAAAAATTATTGGCAGTACTGGTAACAGTATAAAGGTGAATGGTTGGAAGTGCATTATTTGTTTTGAGGGGGAGGGTTAGTTATCCTCTCATTTCTGCATTACCAGTGTATTTTAGAAAAAGGAAAGCTTGTATCAAAATCTGAAGGTTGGAAAGGATTTATTGATAAAAGGATATTTGCTGCTAAGACTTGAAGGTAAAAACTTCCCTTCTGAAATGGAAGTTTTGTCAATTTGTGGAAAAAAAAATCCTGTAATGTTTCAGTTTCTTTTCTGCTATGGCTTGTGCCAATACATTTAACTCAAATTTACTTATATTTCACAAGTTATGAAAAAAAAAAAAAAGATACATTTTACAAGCAATCCAAAATACAGACTTGGGAAAGATTTTAACCTTATTTCTAATGCCATTTAGGCATACGTTTTGACTCTTACCTTCCACAGATATGAAATTACCTGTGTCTTTTTATCAGGACTTCTCTAAATGACTCCACTAATGGAGGCCCCTGTGTGGTGGGTACCAAAGGCACCCCCAATGAAGCTGTCACCTATAGGCAAGTGCTGAGGTCCCCATGATGTGTGTGGAGATGATGAGGAGATTTGCTGGGTGGGAAGAACCAGAGGAGTCTGGAGCTGGAGCAGGTTGAGCAGAACAGAGGGCTGAGCAAACCCAGCCAGGTACAGGCAGGAACTGGCTGGGGAGGGGGAAGCACTTTTGTGGGTTTTGGAACCTTTCCTTGGGTCAGCTCCTTACATGTTGGGAGAAATCCTCAGAGGCTGTGCAGCTGTTGGTTGTGTGGCATGGGAGAAAGCTTAATTTACTCTGGTTTTCTGTTTCTCTTCCCTGCTGGCTTCTCCCTCTAGTGCCCAGGCTTTTCCAACCTGCCATACTATTTCCTTGCTCTCTGGTTGAACTGCTCACAGAGTTCTCTGCTTGCACAGCTTTGCTATTTGCACATGGGGTTAGGTGGCTCAGCATCACCCCTTGCTGCAAAAGATATATCATGGACCTGAACTGGGCAGCTTAAGCCAACCCTGCCTGAGGCTGGTGAGTGCAGGCAGCATTATTTTGGGAAGATGCTCAATGGCTGAGTGCTGGCAGGAGGGCTGAGCAGGAGGTGAGGTGGGATGGTGCAGATGTAACTGGGATGGGATGCATCTACAGGAGTTGTGGTGGGATGGCTGCTTGCATCCACAAATGGCTTTGCAGGCCTCTGTCGTCTCCTCTGGAAGAGCACAGGAGTTTGTATTTGTCCCATAGTGTTGGTTATCAGTAGCAGCTGAGCACAATTTTCACCATGAAGGATGTGAGGGTAAAAGTGGGAGGATAAGGGAGAAAAGGAGTGGTGTGGGGAAATAGAAGGTTCAGCACTGCCTAGGAGTTTAATTTGAGACCCTAATGTTGGAGTACAGTGTGCACTTCCCAGCTTTGCAGATGGCAGTGAGAGCAGAAATATCAGAGGAGATGATTAGAATTTGAAATGACCTGGATGAATCGGGAAGAATGGCTCAGAGATGATTCAATAGAGATGCTCAGGCTCGGTACTGAGGTGGAAATAATGAGCTGCACAGCTCCAGGCAGGGAGCTCCAGGAGATAAGAAGACCTTGCAGAGGCTCGTGGGGGAGAAAGAGTATGTGGCAAAGCTAGAAAATGAGTGGTGGAAGGAGAGAAAAAAAATTAGGATAAGTTATTATAATTAGAGTGTTTGGTGATACAGGATAACCTGGAGATAACTTCTTTCATCCTACTTTCCACATGTTCTGACCCTGTGCACTTTACTGTGAAGATAAGTGGAGTGGTAGGTAAGCTGAACATTAAATCTTTTTGCAGGTATTGTTGTACTACAGATCAGGTTGTATCACAGAACAAAGTTTCATCAGGGTTTGTTAGCTCTCACCATTAAAAAATCTGACTAGATTTACAAAAGACAAACAGATTTTTCCCTCACAGTTAAGGACAAACTTTAGGCCTCTGATGTCTTTTTCCATGGTAATTGTCCTGGTTTGGGCCAGGATAAAGGTGATTTTCTGTCTTGTAGTTTTGCTTTCAGATAAGTTTCTTGTAAGTAGCTGCACTTACTGAAATTAACAGCAAGTTTCTCAGACAGTGTCTGCTTCTAGGGCTGATAACACTCAATGTTTATAGTTATAGCCAGAGACTGGTATGCAGAACCAAGGACACTGCTCAGTTCTGAGGAACATTTTGCCCTCAAAAGGAGTAAAAAGGTCACACCTGAAGCCCTCTCTTAGGGAGGAATGGACAAAATAAATGACCAAAATTGACCAGAGTATTCCACCCCATACATGTCATGCTCAGTATAAATTTGATGTATCATGAGGGTCAAACCCCTTCCTGCTTCTCTCTCTTTACCTGTCCCTGTTTGCTTTGGCATCCTGGGAGGATTCTGTCCATTTATCTGCCTGTGGTCCTGATCCATGCCAGCCTGAATCTGTGTGTTCCTGCCTCCAGCTCCCAACTGCTGCTGACTCCAGGAACCCAGCCTGGACTTTCCCAGGGCTGCCCTGGGGCCTTGGTGGTGACCTTAGAGCTATTGGGGGAAAGGGGAGAGTAACGTAGTATCAATTTTCCTGTATATTTGTATATATTTAGTAATTTTTCCTATTTATCATTACTGTTTCATTAAAGTTGTGTAGTTTAGTTTCCCACCCTTAAGTCTCTTTCCCTTATTCTCTCTCCTTTCTTTATCAGGGGATTAATAGAGAACATCTGTTATTCGGTTCAATTGCCGTGCCAGTGTTAAACCGTGGCAGTAATGTAATTAAAAATATGAAACAAATACAAGACAAAAAAATGCAAGATTACAACATGTTTTTCAAGCCAGCATACTGGGAATAAGTAGCTCAGTCTGTCCAGAAGCAGCCATTTGACTGACTTGTTAGACTAGACACAAATAGATGTAATTTCCTTTAAAGCTGCTGTCTAGCTAGTTACTTATTCTTGTGAATGTCTGTTAGGTCCCAGAACTGGCTCATGAGGTTTGTCTAAGGAACTCCCCACCAGAGGATGCAGCCACCTCTGTGGAAAGTGGTGCAATGAGTACTTTTTTACTAGGGGACTGTTAAATTTAGGGAATACAACCTTGGCTACTTCCCACACTATGGCTGGGTGATGTGGAATGAAGTCACAAATAAAAGGGGTTGAATGTCCTGCACAGCTCCCCATAGGTTCCTGATTGCTGGTTTTCTAAGACCCTAAGAACACAAAAAGGATAAGGGCTAGTGTGGCAGGCACCTGAAGCAGAGCAAGGTGTTTGGAGGATGTCTTCTTGTCTTTCCCTTTGACACTGCAGGATATAAAGATACCAGGACCCAAAGGAGAAACATGTGTTTTCTAGCCCCCCTTTCTTCACTTGGACAGAGTAACACATCCAAGTTCCTCTGTAGTTCTGGGACAAATTTTTCTGTGTTTGGGATGTAATGATGCACAAAATTACAAGTTGTCCTGTGCCCTGGCTTTCTTATAAATGAGTTTGCTTTCATTTGAAAAAAAAAATATTTGGGTTAGTCCTCTGCCAGCCAAGGGTAGGATTTACTGCCAGTGGGGCTGAGGCAGTAGGTGGTGTAGCCAGAATCCCACAGTGGGGTGGTCCTGTCTCCTTCTGCTTGCTTAATTAACCTGTGTGGGAGCAGAGCTGTGCTTACACTGATGCCCCACTCAAGGTGGCTCACATGAAGTATGGGGCAGACAGACTGTGTTTGTGGAGGAGCATTCTGTGTGGCTTCCCATATAAGTTACTACTTTACAGCATCCAAAGCTTTAGAGGTTTTGATTACAAAAACCTTGCTCACAAGAGTCACAACTAATAAAAGGTCTGTTGTCTGACTGGGGTTATAAACTGGTGAAGTCAATCTGTGTTACTGGAGTCTAGGAATAAATGAAACTGTATGTCATAAATAATGTGGTTATGCTTATCTGCTTTCTTTCACCAGAGCAACATGAAAAAATTGTTTATTTCTCTCTTTTGCTTTCTAACTTCTCTTATTTGGCCCTGTTGTAGTGTATTGTTTTCCTGACATGCAGAATGTCAAATCCCTGACTTCAACCTCACTTGCCTTTTCAAGTTAGTTTACTTTATTAGTCTGTTCACTGCTGAATTTGCCCTTGCTGATTTAATGGTACTATTTTTCTTGGCATATCCTATCTGGCAGCCCTTTATTTATCAACACAGTTTTCCCAGAGGTGCTAAGTGGTAGCAAGCTGTCCAAAGACCTCTGGAAGCAACTAACATTTTTCTTTTCCCAGACCAGTTGTCACATCAGCCTCTGCTGTGAGGGCAGGTATGAGGAGAGTGACAAAATGTGCTAAAATGATCAATAATCACAGATTGTGAAGAGAGGACTAAGTGAGGGGGAAAAAATTCCCTTAAACAGTGTTGCATAAACATAGAAATTAATTGCTGTATAACTTACTGTACTTCTAAGTGGCCAAACTTTTATTTATTGCAATTACAAGCTCTAGTTTTTACTATCTGTAGCTGTAAATTTCTTTTTAGTTCCTCATGTTCCAAAATGTCCTCATTTTTGAAAGCGTGAAGCAATGAGAAAGAATAAATTTAAATCCACCTTCCTTTCTCTGCAAGATTGTGCCATACTCTAGCTTTCTATTACTTTCTTGGCAATATATAACAGGCAGAGCCACTGGGGTACTTGCCCATTCTTTTGGGGGCTTTTCAGTTGTCTTGTACAGCAAATCCTGTCAGAAACAATGGCAAATGGCAGTGGCAAAGGACAAGCATTGTATCTAGCAAAACAATTGCCTTGTGTTCCTCAATTTTTGTCTGTTCTCTCTCATTTACTGATCTAAATAGAGACACAGCCTCTTCCTACAAACCTTTTTTCTATTTTTGCTGGCATTTTCACCAGCCCTGATTTCGCTAACTTGTTTATATACATTTATGCCAATTAATTATGTTGCATCTTGGCAGCAGCTTTCCCCATGTACCTTCCTAAACCAGTGAGCTCTCAGGAGTGGTTATGAGCCCAAACAGCTTGACTGGAGAGGAGGAGCTTGCAGAGAGGAGTGAATCAGAAATACACAAGCCAGGTCACCAGCTGAGGTGGGAATTTCTGCTTGAAAGCCCTCTGCAAAGCTCTCTGCATACGCTGTTCAAGGAAAATTGGGGAGGGGTGGATTTTGTTGAGCAGTGGCTTCGAAAGTCACTTTCCTGGCCCTAAGTTAGGTGCAGACTGATCCCTGCACAGGCAGACTGTCACTTGTATCCCTGTGCCTGCAATCCCTGTCAGAGGACCTTCATCTGTGTTGCTCTTTTTTCACTCCCTCCTCTTCCTCAGTGGTACCCAAACACATATTGGAACATAGACCAGGCCAGTGTGTAGGGATGGAGACATAACAGTGCTAATGATATTCAGTGAATTTTTCCTCTGTTTTGTTTTGTTTTGTTTTGTTTTGAAAGCCTCTGAAAATCACTACCAGGTGGCCTCTGAAAGGAGACTTCAGCATTATTGCCTCGGTGCTGTTTTATCTAATCTTTATTCTGGCTCAGTTTCATAAAAGGTGCATTTCTTTGATGTCTAATTTTGATGTGGCTTTTACATCTGTGTCTGGGTGAAGCTCTTGGGATTAGCAGTGTAGTGTGTGCTGTTTGCCTGGAAGGAGCAAGTCACCTCTGAGACTGCACTGCAGGGAGTTTTGGGAATTCTTATCAGGTCACTTCTGACAACAAAAGTAGAGTGTGTGCCCCTGTCACAGAGCTGAACGGGACACTGCAGGCACCTATTGCTCCTTTTGCTTTGGTGTCCTGGTCAGTAGGTAGGGTGTGAATGCTGAGTCCAGAATTTTACTGTACCACTGTGGCACAGCACTTTTCAGAGTTAAATAATCCTGATTCTGGCAATTATGAAGTAAATCCTGTGGAGTCTATTCTTAATGAACAACAGTGATTTCTGGCTGTCCTTAGCTGAGGGAGATGGGGACAATTGGATGGGATCCCTTCCATTGAAACCGTATGGTGTACCAGCTAAGGACTGGCTGTTCTACATTACATAATTTTCCTCCTCCCTGTTTTTTTTTCACTTGGAAAATGAATAGTAATACAGTTTCCTTGGTTTATTTAATTAATTATTGGCCTTGATAATACTGTGTCATCAGAATGTCAGAAGACACAATATAAATATTAAAAGTTTGCAGGTTGACCTTTAAGTCTTTGTACTTTACCATGAATTTGAGCTTTCCTGATGAATACATCTTAATGGAAAACTGATTTTTTTTTCCTCCCTGAAGATCACATTTACATAAAAAAAAATGGGAAATGACATTTTAAGAAAAGATTTGCTAATAAAGTGAAAATTATGTTTTTGATGTATGCCTTGGGCTTCACGATTTGAAATATTTTTCATTAAGGAAAGGCTCATGATAATGCTGTGACTTTTTCTCTCATGAAACTCTGCTATGTTTCGAGGAAGTGAGAGAGGATTACAAGGCAATATCTATTCATGTTTTATGAAAGACCACATCATGAGGTGTGGTCTCTGTCCTTAATTTTCAAAACCAGTAAGGCTGAAAGGCTTATCCTCTGTTTGTTCTCTAAAAACAAACAAAACCCAGAAACCAACAAAGAGCTCTTGCCATCTTTGTCTTTTCTGATTGGACTGGGACATGTAGTATAAATCTTACAAAGCCTGGAGCAAGACTGACAAAATGCCATTCTGATAAAGGAGCATCATTATAAAGTCAACAGCAAATGCCACTAAGAGTGCCATTAACTTGAAAAGAAGAATGAAAAAAAAATTCTGTCTAATTTGAATAGCATGAGTCAGATTTTGTTTTTCATGCTAAACTCTGTTTGGCAAGACTGGAGGAGTAAGTCTGCAGTGGCTGTAAGCTGTAGTAGGAGGCTTTTACAAAGGCTGAGGCAAAGCTACTCTTTATCTGGAGTCCTTCAGTATAATCTGGGGGAGCTCTCCTCATCATTCTCTCCCTAACCTTACTTTTGCTTCAGCCTACATCAGCAATGGACCATCTTGTGGATATTCTGCAGGCTGAGAAATGTCAAGCTCAGCCCTCTTTCTTTTCCTTTCACAATGAAGCTGTGATGAACCAGTTTCCTTCTAATCTTGGACCATGACACCCCTGGTCTTCTCTGGACCCTCCTCTATTTTTTCCTCATCTCTGAAACAGAAAACAGGACTTATCACAAAGGACTTATAATAAAAAATTTATGAGAGAGCTGTGTGGGATAGAAAAAGACAACAGATTGTGTAGACAGAGGGAATCTGGGACCTGCATGACTTCTAGAAGAACAAAAAAAAAGTGATGTTGGTATTGTGGAAGTATTGTTGGGTTTAGGAACAATGTCTTAGCAAAGATGTAACTTTGAGAAATGTAATGGTGTGGAATAGGCTGTAGTGATGGTGTGAGTTCCCTTGCCTGCAGCAATGGATCAGACCTGCAGAATTTGTGATGCTCACACTTCTGTACATATAAATAGCATGCATCAACAATGCTTTTAAAAACTAACTGATTTGTGAAGTTTTTTTAAAAATTATTTTATAATGAGACATTTTTCTTGAGTAGGATCAGACAAACTGAAATATACTGGTCTATCCATATCTACCGCCTCCAAGTCTTGGCCCCCTATAGACCTCTTGGAATTAAAGAACAGGTATGTTTCAAAGATATTTTAATCTTAGCATTCAAAATAATGTCTGAAGAAAAAAAAAAGCCAATGTTTTGGTCTCTGAGTATGTACGATTTTAAAAATTAAGTAAGACATGGTTTAGCTTCATTTTGAAAGCAAGGCAGCTCTGGCTCCTACTTCTGTTAAGTTTGTTTGCCCCTACATCCATTGGCAAGTGCATGGCACGTCACCATTTACAGCATGTTTGCACCTCACTATCCTTCTGTTACACTTAATTGTAATGGCAAGCAATGTTAAAAACCTCATACCTCTCCCTTTCCAGAAATCCAGCTATAAGGAGATAAGACCCCAGTCAGATTAGACCTGCACTCTGTCCCTGATTCTGTGTGTGTCTCTGTGCACTAATGTGTTCAACCACAGATGTATAATTGCCAAGTACTTTGACCAGTCCTGTCTTGAGACCTATGTTTGATATTTAATTATACACACAGGTATCTGGGAATATCATAGAATCATAGAATTAGCCGGGTTGAAAGGAACCTCAGAGATCATCAAGTCCAACCCTTGACCCACTGGTGCGGTTGCTAGACCATGGCACTGAGTGCCACATCCAGTCTCTTTTTAAATGTCTCCAGGGATGGAGAATCTACCGCCTCACCAGGCAGCCCATTCCAATGTCTGATCACCCTCTCTGTAAAGAAATTCTTTCTAATATCTAACCTAAATCTCCCCTGGCACAACTTAAGACTGTGTCCTCTTGTCTTGCTGAGAGTTGCCTGGGAAAAGAGACCAACCCCCCCCTGGCTCCAACCTCCTTTCAGGGAGTTGTAGAGAGTGATGAGGTCTCCTCTGAGCCTCCTCTTCTCCAGGCTGAACAGCCCCAGCTCTCTCAGCCTCTCTTCATAGGGCCTGTGCTCGAGTCCCTTCACCAGCCTAGTTGTATATATACATGTATATAATTTTAGGACTCAAATTTTCTGAAAATGAGATTATTGCAAGGAATTGCAGTCATTAGAATAAAATGGAAGTACTGAAACATGAAACAATTACAATTTGTGCTCAGCACTCAAGGTGACTGATCCTGCTGAGCACTGGAAGAAGCTCAGACAATCTACCTGTCACAGATCTTTGTGTGGTGCTGGGGAATGAGCCAAGATCCAGCAGGCCAACCAGAGAAATGACTGAGCTTGTGGTATGCTGTGCAGATGCATTTGAAAACAGAATTGCTGCAGCAGCCAAGGGAATTGAGGCATTTTGATTTTTATTTGCGTTGAGCAGCTGGAGATTTTTTACTCTTGAAGTTCCTAACTGTAAAGATTCTATTCCAGCAAGAACATTTCTTTTTTTTTAAGAGCTTGGAAAGGTAAGAACTGTTGTACTTGTAAAATAAAAAAACAACTTTTACTTAGTCCTGCTATTCATCAAGTAGATTTCATTATGTCACTGTACTTCCAAATGGCCTTGGAGGCATCATTTGAAGTTCAGTGTAGTGTTTGTCATGAAGTCAGAATGTTCGTGGCAACCCCAAAACTGCTTGGGTAAGAGCTTACCCAGCAACCTGATGTATTAATTGTGTACACATCTTGGAAACAATTATTTTTCATCCCCTATTCATGCCTATGAAATAACATCCTTAAACTTTTCTCACTATACAGTAGGGTCTCGAGGTGCTAATGTACAATGTTTCTCTGGACTTTAACACCATAGTCCTCTTCTGACATAAAGAATTTTTAACACCAAGTGGACACGAAAGTCCTTACCTTCTAAAACTAAGAATTTGGGGTAATATTCTCAGGTGCATCTGTTCTGTTGCTCAGGAAGTTAGTAAAGTTGTTGCAAATTTGTTGCTGAAACTATGACTGTGGGAAACTTAACCAGCAGGGACACTTCCAGGTTGTCTGTCTCTGGATTAAAGTCTCACCCTCATACTTGATAACATTTGGGATTTATCCTCTCTTTACTTTCCCCTCTCCTGGACTTCAGCAAGGCCTTTGACACCGTCTCCCACAGCATTCTCCTGAAAAAGCTGTCAGCCCACAGCTTGGACAGGGACACTCTGTGCTGGGTTAGGAACTGGCTGGAGGGCCGGGCCCAGAGAGTTGTGCTGAACGGGGCTGCATCCAGTTGGTGGCCGCTCACCAGTGGTGTCCCCCAGGGATCAGTGTTGGGCCCAGTTCTGTTTAATATCTTTATTGATGATTTAGATGAGGGGATTGAGTCCACCATCAGCAAATTTGCAGATGACACTAAGCTGGGGGGGAGTGTGGATCAGCTGGAAGGCAGGAGGGCTCTGTAGAGGGACCTGGACAGACTGGAGAGTTGGGCTGATTCCAACAGGATGAGGTTCAACACAGCCAAGTGCCGGGTCCTGCACTTTGGCCACAACAACCCCATGGGGAGCTCCAGGCTGGGCACAGAGTGGCTGAGAGCAGCCAGGCAGAAAGGGACCTGGGAGTTTGGATTGACAGGAAGCTGAACATGAGCCAGCAGTGTGCCCAGGTAGCCAAGAAGGCCAATGGCATCCTGGCCTGGATCAGGAACAGCGTGGCCAGCAGGTCCAGGGAAGGGATTCTACCCCTGTACTCAGTGCTGGTGAGGCCACACCTCGAGTCCTGTGTCCAGTTCTGGGCCCCTCAGTTCAGGAAGGAGATTGAGGTGCTGGAGCAGGTCCAAAGGAGGGCATCCGGGCTGGTGAAGGGACTCGAGCACAGATCCTATGAGGTGAGGCTGAGGGAGCTGGGGCTGTTCAGCCTGGAGAAGAGGAGGCTCAGGGGAGACCTCATCACTCTCTACAACTCCCTGAAAGGAGGTTGGAGCCAGGGGGGGGTTGGTCTCTTTTCCCAGGCAACTCTCAGCAAGACAAGAGGGCACGGTCTCAAGTTGTGCCGGGGGAGGTTTAGGTTGGACATTAGAAAGAATTTCTTTACCGAGAGGGTGATCAGACATTGGAATGGGCTGCCCTGGGAAGTGGTGGATTCTCTGTCCCTGGAGATATTTAAAAAGAGACTGGATGTGGCACTCAGTGCCATGGTCTGGTAACTGCAGCGGTAGTGGATCAAGGGTTGGACTTGGTGATCTCTGAGGTCCCTTCCAGTCCAGCCAATTCTATGATTCTATGATTCCTTGCCTATGCAGGTCCTTGTGCTGCCCGTAGGTGGGGCTGCGGTTCCAGGCAGACAGGGGCTGAGGCAGTTGTGGTACAAATGTGAGGATGGAGCATGTGCTGAACTGCACGATCTCCTTCAGTGATGCGCAGTGACCATAGTTTTTAAAATATTTTGTTTTATTAAATGTTTAAAATAACATAAACATCGTATTAACAATTTTATGGCTGAGGTTCTTGTTATTTGTGACTTTACTGTTTTATCCGATTTGAGAGCTCAAAAGATTACGCCGTAACATTAGAAACTTTGTAATTAAGTTTTATAACAGTAAGTTTTCTCATAGCTAACAAGAGAATAGAAATAGCAGATAGGACCATATAAACTTTAGACAGTGGGAGAGTACATATTTTGCTATAAATCGGGATCTGCCAAAATTCTTTAAGAACAAGAAACCTTTTACAAGCAGTTCCAGGTTAATCTGAACAAACCAACTCAATTCACAGTAGACTTTTAAGCAATAGAGAAAAGTGGGATAGTACATCTTTATTACCAATTACACAGCTATATATGTATTTTTTAATTCTTTTAAGTCTGTACCACCTTCATATTGATATTTAGCACCATGTAATGGGATATTCACCATCTAGCTTCTGGGGAATGTACAATATCTTATTTACTCTGTGCTAGAATAAAGGGTCCAATTGTAGTAAAAGTTCATCCTTGCTTTCTGCAGTAGAATGTCAGTGCTGGAAGAGCAACAGCATGCTTTCAACCATGAAGCTGTAGCTTATTTACAAACAAAAGAATGCCCCCCTCCCTCTTTTCCCAGTTGCTTATTAATGATGAGGAGCTGATTAATAGTACTACAGGTTAGGTTTCTTTTACACTGGAAAATAGGGTAGGCTTTAGTTGCTTCATCTGAAACTGAATTGGTATAGTGCATACCAAACAAGCACAGCCAGGAATTTCAATATGAGCTCCACTCCTTTTACCATTTATGTATGTTGTATGAGAAGACCAGTGGTGAAAGATGTAACTATATACACAGACGTATACAATAATGTTTTCTTAGAAAATGTGAAATAAATTTATTGAAGAAGTGGGTAATGTGCCGACAATCTGTAATATACCAAGTATGTCTGTTGCCCCCTCCCTCTACCAAGAAAGAATTGTGTTTTCATAATAAAGTTATTTGGGTAGATGGTGGAGGAGTGAGAAACCCTCTTTTTTTTGGGTAACAGACATGCTGGAGATAAACAGCTGTCGCCAGTCAAAGTGCAGTTTAAATTCAGACTGATTTTAGGGGTTTGTTTGTTACGTTTTCTGTTTAATTTTTTTTTATTATTGCAATTTGATAAAAAAGAGATACTTAACTGCAAGCTTATGCCCATAGCTCTTTGACAGTGAAATGGTATTCTGTCTCCTTGCTTTCACACAGCAGTCCATAGCTATATCCTACAGATCAATGTATATGCATAGTATTAGCAAAACAGTATTAGGGGTTCTATTGGTATTTCTACAGCAGCACTGCAGGCTTCTAACACCATGATGGGGTTAGACACACTACAGCTTCATCAGGTACAAACCATTTCAGACAACAGCCCCATTATACTGTCTTGTGGCAGAAAGTTTCTTTTGTGGTTGTGCAGAACAACTGCTGATCTCATTCTCCATGCTGCCTGTTGGTAGCTGGGGAAAGACAGAGGAGCCTTTTAGTTCATAGATCTTATTACAAGAACCCACACTCCTAACACAATGCTGATGGAGTTCTTCCCCTCCTTGGGAGGCAGAGTCCTGAGGGTTTGGCAGCTCATATTTCTCTGATCCCTCGAGTCTCCCTTTGCTTGTTGAGTTGGATGCTCCCTGCCTAGCAATGCTTCTGATGTCTGTGAGCAGAAGCTGCAGGAATGCCCCTCTTACTCATCTCTCCATGCTAACCCTGCAGATAAAAATACTCACCAAAAACCTGGAGCCCTGCTTCAGCCTTACCAGGTATTAAAAATTCTAACCTTCAGCCATGAGTTAATATCCACTCCCAAGTTGTTTACATTAATTTGAACACAGCTGCCACTGAACCTCTGAGTAACCTTAATAACAAAGGTATTTGGCTTTTCTTTTGTCAAAAGGTTGAGTACACATGAAAGACCAAGAGACAGAATAGAGAAGTGCCGTTCCTTGGTGTTTTCTTTTAGGTCTTTTCCCCAAGGCTTGGCTTTCTTCAGAGCAAATACAAATACACTGAGGAGCACACAGTAGAACATCAAAGAGAAGTCACTGCTTGAGGTGAGAACAAGTTCTTATCCCAGGTCCAGCTCTCCATGATGACAGTCATGACTGACAACCAGAGGCCATTGCTATGTGCCCCTCTCTGCATTGAGGTTATTCTGAAATATTTCCATTCTCCGAGCCACCTGGAGACATCTCAAGCCACAAGAAAATGGATTAAAGATTCAAGTCTCACAACATGTTATATCTGTATAAAGAAATGCTAACAGCTTGAGCTCCCTCCAGGCAAAGCCAGAGCTCTGGAGCCAGCTGCTGGCAATGCTGCAGGGGCTGTGAAAGGTCTCCAGAAGAACACACACCATCTGCACCAGCTATGTTTCTGCAACATCCCAAGCAGCTCCTGCTGCTTCTCAGGGCTCAGTAGCAGCTTTGCTGTGGCTGTTACCATCAACAAAGTGCTGACAAGCTTTAAAATGTGACACCACCATTGTGAGAGAAACCTGAAGCACCTCTTTGCATCTGTGAAAAACAGGTTGGGACGTGCTTGTGGTGAGCAAAGGTGTATCTCACACTTGTTGAGACATCACAAGCTGTGCTGTGACCTGTGAGGAATGCACAGCGTGACTCTCACTGGGGACAGGAAAGCAGGAAAAGTTAGAGTAGGTCTGGGCTACATCAGTCAGCTGTTGTAGGGGTAGCAGCTCTGCAGCACCTACGCTTATTTCACTTTTCTGTGAGACTCAAGTTTTTGTCTATCACGTGCCCAGCGTAAGATGGCTGAGTCTCTCAGCTGTTACTTCTGTTTGTACATAAGGCAGGCACTTAAAAAGATGTCTAGGAGTTAAAATTTTTACCTACTTTAAAAATTAAGTTTGATTCAAAACAATCTGCAGTTTTGTTTTGTTTTTAACCTTTCGTATGAGAAGACTGCAAACTGGCTGATGACCTGAGATTATTTACTTGAGGAAATGCAGTCTTTCTTGAGGAATCCCTACAGCTACCTGCCTCACTCTGCCAAGGTGGCCATAGCCTCTGCATAGCCAAGTTGGCCAAGTATAATGCAGCTGGGTATTCCACCAGTACATGGTATCTCTGGCCAGCACCTGAACCCATGGCTCCTAGTTTTCCAGCTGCGGACACTGCTAACAATGCACAGCATGCACTGCCAGTTTTCTGGAGTAGGAAAATACCTAGCTAAAAAAGCCCAGCACATTTTCATTCTGAAAGGATGTTTTCAAGGCTTAAAAAGTTTGCATCTTGGTTAACTGTGTGCTTAACCTAATAGAGCATAGATCAGAAATATTGTCTGACAAACACAGAGGCCTGTGTTAGGGCCATTTTGGACACCATGTGTCTGGTCAGGTTCTGCTACAGGCATCCTTTGGCAATTGTTTGCAACTAGACCATATGGGGGGAAGATTAATTCCTTGCACCTTTAGAAAGACTTTTGAACTAGCTTAGAGGCCTAAGATATAAATACACTGTCATCCCAACTTGCTATTGCCAGCACTGCCAAAAACAAGTATAATTTTTTAAGCATGTCAGCTTTGTAAATACTCTGTTATTCTCAGGTCTCAAAAGACCAACAGTGTCATTTTTATTTGTGATGTAGCATTGCTTTTCCAGACAGCTAGCATGACACAAGACTAGAGAAACTGGATGCTGCATTATTTCAAAAACTACCTGCTTTAAAGTCTGAAAATCTTAAAGTGCTTATTCAGTGTCAACTGAATAAAAAAATGTTCCAGTATTAGATTTGACTTTGAAAATCTGATAGCACAATAAATCTGTTGCTGTTGCACTAAGGCTGTTGTTGCACCAGCTCTTTCTCCCACCCTCTCCTGGGAATTCAATACTTCATGAAGCAAAACAAATATCTCCAATAGCCATGAGTGTTAGGAAGGACCTTTCAACACTGCAGTGTAGGACAAAATGCATTACCCTCACAATGCATGATTGTTTTAATACAGAAGTTAATTAAACCTTTCCCATTCATGACAAAATCAGGTTTCAGATTTTTTAATTCCTACTGACAGGAGTGGCAGCAGAACTGGCCAGGAGGGATCTCCTCCATACACATCTTTATGCTTTCATTGCTAGGGGAAATGGTTTAGCTATAATGAAAGCCTGAAGGACAGAATCAGGCTGGTTTTGAACTACAGGGAGAGAAGTTTTATACAGACAAATGGAAGAGGGAAAAAGACCTAATCCTCAAAAATAATATAAAGTCTCTGAATTCTATTTCCATCTTTAGAAGCCTTCTCTTCATTCTTAGAGTAAATACAACATTTTTCACACCAAAAAAGTACAGGGCAATTTAACCACAGAGAGGAAAAAATAGCTCTCCATCAGAAAGCAGCTTGTGAGTGAGTACAGTTAACACAGGTACGTGAATTCGATGTATGTCTTCAGTTATGGCTTGGAAGTATCAGTCCTCAGTAGCAATATAAGACAAGACCTGAAAATTATTCAGTGTGTTCACTGGCCTAGTATAACTGGTTTTCCCACTCCTACTAAGTTTTGAAAAACTGAGAATGTGAAATCTTGTCTTTTAATAAAGTACCATTTCACTGAATGAGAATGAAGGAATAGACTCTTTAGGAAGACCTCTTACAGGTTAATTTCCTTGGTTGGGTCTTCTTTGGTGGCATCCTTTTCTTCCAAGGTTGTATGCTTTAAACAGCCTCTTCTGTGGAAGAAGATGGAATTTAGATAGCCTAGGTAGTACATGGGAAGACAATGACTTTGGTTAATCCTTACTCGTGTACGTCAGACTCTAGATGAAGGGTTCCAGCTTTAACTGTTCCTAAAGCTTCAGTTATGGCTTTAAAAATCGGCCTGGTCCTAAGGAAGAGAGACCACCATGTGTTAAAGCATTAGTTACAATTAAAAAGGTGAACATATAACAGTGCACAATAAATGCAGGCTGCTGCTGAAGGGTGTGGATTTTTCTGCTACTTTTGAGACCCCGATGCCCACAGTTGCTTGATTAGATGAGATGGAGGTCCTTCTGGAAGAGGCTGGTTGCTGATGGATGGCTTCAGTGCCTGAGAGTGCTGGATGCCCTGAAGTAGGAAAGGAACTTGTAGCAGAGGCTCACTACAAAGTACCAGATGTTCCGAGCCATCTGTGACCTTGCAATGAAAATGCGCCAGATGATCACAAGGAGGGTGGTGTTGAATGCATATTGGATGTTCCTCAGCCTGAGAAAGAGAAAGAGGCACCTTATGGAGGAAAGGGAAACCAACAACAAGCTTAGAAGCTTGCTTCATTTGCTACAGGTATTTTTGTTTACAAGTGGCCTTTGGGCTTTTTGCCCTTCCTGTTTTAGTGAAGACACTTGTCTAAGATGACCCCTACCACCCTGCCAAGGACTATGTTGAAGTTACAGAATAGTGAATAGTTAATGGGATAGGTGGAATACCTGCATTGCAAGGGTCTCTTGCTCCTCATTTTAGATGAGTGGACACTGAAGTCATCCTGAGAGTTGTTTTCTTTATGTTAGTTTAGGTCCAATTCTTTCTGCTTTGGTATATTGGTTATATATATTGTTTAGTGGGACTGGTGACAAGCTGGAGGATCCTTGCAGGAGCTGCTGAATAAGGTTCTCCTTTTTGCTTTAAACCTTGCCTTTAATTTTAGAAAATTACTCAATAATCATAAACGGGCTTCACTTATGCAGCACTTGGGTTCTGGGATTGTTTCTTTTTTTTCACACCATATATTTAAAAGGGATTATTGGGTCTTTAAGATGCTAATCATTTTGTCCTCTTTCTGTCAAGTAAAAACTTATGGAATTCTCTAATCTTACTTCCCCAGTGTCTGACCAATAGAAAAAAGCTTAGAAAACTTCATACCCAATGTGCCCAAGACTGGTTTAATTTTATTAAGAGTCTCTTGTGGGTTTTTTTGTAAACTTTATCACTGCACTATACTATATTGCTGGCCTGTTGCAGAGGTTCTTATATATCCTTGAAAAATGACCCATGAACAAGAAATTGTTTAGGATTCCTCACTATGGCAACAGGCTGTTTTACACCTCTAGAATTTGTAATGCACAAGAACGGTTTTCTTATATGAAACAACCAGGCTCTTATTCCAAGGGAGCTGTTCCTTCTCCTTTTGCCTTCATTTCTCAGCAAAAGGGCTGGAGAACATAGGAAGAGATCAATCTTTAGCTGAATAGAAAGAAAATCTCAAATCGCTCATTCAGATGCACTTTTATGGTCACCAGGGCTTGAATTCATAAGGTCTCTGCCAATTTTGGGTAATTTTTTGCCCATTACCCCTCAGGCATTAGAAACTTCAATTTTGAAATGAAATTTAAAATCATCCAAACGCTTCAAGTCTTTATATAATGTCTTTGAATTGCTAAAACCTTCTAGGTGCTTCACAAAATCTAAATCTGACCCTTATTTTCTACTGTAATTCTGAATTATGAGAAACTTCTGCATTAATGTATTCCTCTTATGCACTGCCTCTGGCGAGACCTTATAGCAGTCTTCCAGTGCCTGAAGGGGCTACAGAAAAGACAAGGAAGGACTTTTATAAGGGGATGTAGTGATAGGATGAGGGGGAATGGCTTTTAAATGGAAGAGGGTAGATTTAGGTTAGACATAAGGAAGAAATATTGCTCTCCTCAAGTCCCTTAAAGGAGGTTATAAAGAGGTGGGGATCGGAATGTTCCAGGAGGTTACAACTGACAGGACAAGAGGTAATAGCCTCAAGTTGCTCCACGGGAAGTTTAGATTGGATGTTAGGAAGAATTTCTTCACCAAAAGGGTTATCAGGTATTGGAACAGGCTGCCCCGGGCAGTGGGGGAGTCACAATCCCTGATAATATTTAGGGATGTAGTTTAGTTAAGGACTTGTCAGTGCTAGGTTAATAGGTGGACTCGATGACCTTGAACGTCCTTTCCAACCAAGGTAATTCTGTGATTCTGTGGTGAAAACACTGTAACAGGTTTCCCAAGGAGGTTGTGGAGACCCCCTTCCTGAAAGTGTTCAAGGCCAAGCTGGATGGGGCTCTGACCAATCTGGCCTAGCAGGAGGTTGTGGTCTCAGGAGGTGTTACTACCCACAGCAGAGGGGCTGTAACTAGATGATTTTTAAGGTCCCTACCAACCCAAACCATTCTGTGATATGACTGTAACTTTGTTACTTGGGTATCTGCTGGAAGGCATAATATCCCACCTCTCATCATTAGTATCATCAACAGTCCTCTTTTTCTTACAGGATGAAAAAATGAAATACTGACAACCCTCTACCCTAAGAAATAAGCTATGCTATGTTTAGCTCCATATTATTCAACAACAGTTATTGCAATGTAAATAGAGTAATTTTCCTTAAAGCCATTCAAGCAAGCCAGGAGCTCTTGTCCTTTCCACTGGGTATGACTTACTTTCGTAAGTGCTGCTTTGCTGCTGGAATGCCAGCCATGTCCTCATTTAGCAAATACTTCTTAGCACCTAGGCAGTAGCTTTCAATGTATTCTGACCAGTGCAGCTGGCGAACATCAAAATTGTATACCTGGGATTTAAAGACAAAGAGCAGAGGTAAAATACCAGAATACAAAAATAAGTTTAAGCATCAGTTCTTCAATGACGTCTGTTCCTGCCAAGGATCTCTCTGTTAAGTTCTTGAAGCCACCAACTTTCCAATAAGTCCCAAGCACTGTATTTCACAGCTGTCCATTAGTGTCTTACCCGGCTGGAAATCTGGGAAAAGCAAGCAGGAATCTTGTGCTAGCTGGCAGAAAACAAATGATGGAAAAATATGTGTATTTGTACACATATGTGTGTACTTGTACACACATATCTATTGCATATACACATACACAAAGCCATGGAAGAAAAATGGAGTTCCACTTAGGAAAGTGAATTAATCTGAAAACCTCCTTGCAGTTTGTAACATGTCACTAGATTTCTGTATAAATAAATTGGACACTGAATCAACAGGTGCTTCTGCATCAGTATTGACTGTGTTGTGCTGTATTATCCCTCAGCAATTAGACCAACAGAAATGAGTTACTCTGGTGTTGAGCATCAAAAATTCTCCTTGTAGAGTAATTACCCCAGATAATTTCAAATGCTGATATTGGAAAAATTGTTAGCAGGCTCTCAGGCAGCTGACTGTCCATAGAGAAAGTAAAGAGAAGTAGTAGCAAAGAGAAAGAGGTTTTTTTGTAGAGAATTTTTTAAATGAATGAAGTGAATGGTATTTCTTACAGGGTCTTAAAAGGGAAAATACTCAGAAAAACAAGTTCTTTTCACCCCCATGCCAATCCAGGCCACTTGCTTTGGTGCAAGAGCTTTGGAATCAGACCAGCAAGTGTTTATTATTGCTGTAGATAACAGAAGTGGAGATTAGCAATCCTTATCAAGGATATACTTGCCTTTTTGTCCTCTGTGTTAAGGTGACTCATTAACATATTCATATTATCTGAAGACCAGTCCCAGGACTGGGTGGAGAAATACTGCAGGAGCATCATAGACTTGTGTAGTCGATTGATAATCTTCATCATTCTGAAACAAGAGGAGAAGCATCAGAGGTGGGCAGGAAGCTTGACCCTGAGCTGTCAGTTTGCTCTGCAGGTTTTCACCAATCCAGATGAAACACCTATTGCAATGCTTGATGATCACTGCAATGGTGCTCACCAAGCTGAGAACTTGCTCAACAAGTCTGGCTGCTCCAGCTGAGTCTTGAGCCTACAGCTACCCAGCTTTTATTGATGGCTGGAACATGGGTGCAAACATTTATTTTCCAGGGTAGGACTAGTGCCTAACTTTGTGGCCAAAATTAAACTAGGGGTGGTGGTCATATCTATATCATGTACCACATTTGAGGTGAACAGCCTATCTGAACCAGTATCAACACAGGAGATTCCAAAACTACAAAGGTGAATTTCTTGCCTCCCAAGGTGGGCACTTGTCCTTCTGTCACACAAATTCTCTTCTGTGCTGTCTTCAAGCCTGAGTTGGGTCCCAAAGCAGGCCTCTGATTTTTAGACTTAGTTCCAGTAAAGAGGTGACTGCATCTGCAGCATGGACAAGCTCTGAATTAAATTGTTTAACTTAAATTAAATTGCTTACTTTGTTTTTCTTAAAGGCTGTTTGCTCCCTGTATAATATAGTAGCAATCTGGAAGGATGCTTTGTGTTCTTCCTTACACAGGAAAGGTCTGATAGTATGCACTCCTAGCAGGTGTCATTGAAAATCATCCAGTCTGTAGGCTTCTTGCAAGTGTGTGTGTGTGTGTGTAACTGTCTGAATATCCTTCTGGAGTGTGAGTGTCCTGGTAAAAATGAAAGCTGCTTCAGGGGCATTGCTGCTAAACAAGGACTTGGGAAATTTAGGTTCAGGTCTTCCGTGTGCCTTGGTCTTTTTTTATTATTAATTTTTTACCTAAAATGGTATGACAGTAATGCTGTCCTACCTTGCAGGATTATTTTACAGTGGTCCCAATGGCCATGAGTACAAAAGGCCTCTGGGAGGCAGCTGTTTTAACATGTGATGTACAGTGCTTAGTGAATTTTGAGAGAACACCACGTTCTCTCAGACTCAATAAGGGCAAGAGAAAGCATGAAAAGGGTGGTTTCTGTGGGAAAACAGAGCTGTTTTCATGAGGAATTTTGAGCTGCCTAGAGGGTAACACAGTTGCTGTGACAAATAAAAGGCTGACAAATAGGAGGTGGCAGTCTGGGGAAGAATGGTGCCAGGCTGGCCTTTCTCCATGCAGATGTGACTGCCACAATGATAAGCACTAAGCAGAAAAAGACTCAATGAGTACATGACTTCAGAGGAGAACTGTGCAGCTTATGCAAAAAGAACTGAAAGAGCACTAAAACCTTACACAGGCCCTCCTACTCAGAATTAAAGTGGCTTTCATCTTAGAAGCAAAGTACACAATCTGATTAAGGGAACCTTCATTCTGCATAATTATGAGCACATTTGCCGAATGCAGTTTATCTAAACTACTTTAAAATTACTTCAGATTATTGTTCCTGATTGTCCCTGTGTAGGCAGTTTCTACAGGGCAAAGCTTTTTGAATATTTTAACACCTTTTAGTGATGCAGGAAAAAACGTAGATGGCTAGATTGCAAAGAGCTAGAGTTGCCCTTCAAAATGGCTCCCCAAAAGCCATCAACATCTTTAAAATGCTTAAAACTAACGGAATCCAGCAAGAAATAAATAAATAAATAAATGAATCAACTGTGTGTCCCTGCTTTCATTTTGAAAATAGGCTGTCCCCATGGTCTTCTGGTAATGTGATCAGAATAAGCTCTGACTACTAGATCTACTCAAAGCAATGTATCTGCATGGCTAAAAGTAAGGGTCAAAAAGAGAAATGAAGCATCTAAAAGAGGTATGTATGAAAACTGTGTTTCAGGGTAACTGATGGATCACATTAAAATTATTTACTAGTTTGAATGAAGTGCACTGGAAAACATCAGTCAAGTAGAAACATGTTTTTTTCTGCACAGCCCTCAGAGGCTTGGGCAAAGATTTCTTACAGAAAATCTCATTCTCCACTGTGGAGGGACCAAATGCGAAAAACCAAGTCTAGGCTGTCACTGATAGCCTTATTTGTTACACTTCAGAAATGCATTTTGTCTTCTAGAAAACTGTTTAAAGCAATGATTTCTTTATTTGCTCCCATACTGAGTCTTGCATGAGCAGATTCTCAGGTGTGACAGACAGTCCCAGGAGACTACTAATGATATAAACCTCATCATTTTCTAACTCATGGATGGATGTGCTACAATGAGTAAGCCATATAGGGCAGCTTTGCTAGACACCTGGAAATTTATGTGAAATGAGCTACACTTAAAACACCCTTAAAATACACTTAAAATACCTCTTCTCAGGAGAGGCAGTACATTAAAGTCTAAAGGGGAAGGAGATGGCTCTTGTACCTACTCTTTGGTCAATGAGGTACTGTATGTAAGAACTACAGGAGGAACTACGCTGAGTTCCTTCCTGCTACCCTGCAGTTCCAAATTAGTGAAGGGCACAGGCTGGTTTTGAATAAACAGCAGAATTGGGAAACCATAAGCAGCTCCCAGATAAACTATTCCATATGTTAACCCATCACCTTCTGATGACCTGAGTATGGATACACTAGAGATTGAAGCTTGAGTCTTGCTCCTGACAAAGAAGCTTCTCCTTTCTGCTTGCAAATCTGGCGTAAGGATGTGGAAAGAATTAAAAAAGCTTCCATGAAGATGGCTTGTTCTTCAGTAGAAGGGACTGACAAACAAGAAGACAATTAAGCCTACATGCTCTGTGTAAAGCAGAGGGAAAAACTTAAAGGGAAACATTAAAGCACATTCAGTGACACATTCAACTTTTTTTATTTGAATGGGGTTTACTGCCCTTAGAGCATAAAGACCTGATATCTAGGTGGCTGTGTAAAAAACAAAGAATGAGTTTATACTATGTTTTCTATCATAATGTGGCAGTACCTGCTTGAGCTTAAGTAGCATGTAAAAAGAAAAGGGAAAATATATTTTAAAAGAAAAGAAAACAGAAAGACTCGGTGAACTCACAAGTTCATTGCTGTGCTGCGTTTGCTCAGCATTCACAAATCTGAAAGTCCAGATGAGGAGATCTTTCTCAGAATGAGTTCATGCTGAGCTCTATTTCAAATTTAAGTACAGTATTGTGGCCACTGTCCATTGGCTACCTATGACAATCAACCTTTCAAAAAGAAATGCCTACTGTAATGGTGATGCCAAGTTCTTACTGCTGCCTCTTTCAACAGAGTCTGGAGAGTCCAGTCTATCCTTACCCAAATTCTGTTTACTTCTGGGGTATTTCTTGCCTCTTGGATAACTGGAAGTCTCTTTATGGACCAATTTCCCTCTAGCAGAAGTCTGAGAGAAATCAGAGCAATATATCTGCCAGGGATCTTCTTGCAAAGAACTGAAGCATGCTTCCTAACAAGCAAAGGAGCACTAAGAAGCTGACCTGAAACATGCCACTGGCAAACTGCTCTTGTCTTGCACAATAAATTCTCCTCTGTGGTGGCCAGGAGTAAAGGAGGATGATGGCTGAGTTTTGTCATTTACACCAGGATTCCTTGCATGTGGGACACACGTGCCTGTGTTTCTCAAAGCCACGACACCGCCAAGGCTCAAATAGTAAACTGTACCCATAAATACAATCCAGAATTTATTCAAACCAAGAAACAGATTTCAGGGTGCTGGGACAGTGATGGCAACTACTAATTATGCGGCTGATTTATGGGAAAAAAATCAGATTGTTCTAAACTTTGCAGGTCTAAAGTCCTTATAGAAACTTGAGTCTTATGATAGATAGAGGCAACTGTATCAGAAATAGTGGAGATCTTGCCATACAGAGGACAACATAACTTGCAGTCTTCCGCTACCCTAGGGAAGTCTGAAGCTGAGTTTAAAACATGTGCTGCTCCCCAGATACTGGAGAGGGTGACAACTCAAGACTGTGCTTAGCTATGGCTCCACAGTTCTTTTTGGTTCTGAGCACTCTCCTCAAGACAATTCCTGGAGAAAGGAAGAAGACCAGGGACGCCAGGCTGAGGCAGACAGTTCTCAGAGCTCGTTTGAGATTTGCTCTCTGTAACAGTGGTAGGTGGACAGGAATCTTACCTGGGCTTCCTCCCTGTGAGCCTCATGTACAGGTCATAGAGCATGGCTGGAGCCTTGTGGCTGACAGTGACCCAGTACTGGTTTATCAAGTAGTTGGATGTCAAGTGAGCGTTGGGTGTTCGGAAGGCCTGCTCCAGGGGGTTCCTTTTGAACGTGGACATGACATATTGCTCTGTAAGGGAACAGGAATTTTACTTAAAATCAGGCACTTAATTTCAGTTGACTATGGCACACCCGTGCCAACACACTGCAGTAAAACCCAAGTTACAGGAACCCATTTAGGCTACAGTTCTAAAAAGTATGTCACCAGGGCACAACCATCTCATGGTCCCTTCTGGCATTAAATTGATAATTCCACCAGTTGCTAATTTGAACTCAACTTATTTAATTCAGTGGCAGACATAAACTTCCTTATCAAACACCGAAATGCAATGGAGGAAAAGCAGGAAGCCTGAAGTGCTTCAAACCAAAGCAACTGCAGTTTTGATTTCACCTGCAGCAGATGCAGAAGAAACTGGTAAGTGTGAACATATCTTCAGATAGATGAAAGCAAAATTTGATCTGCTAGCATAAAATAAAAACAACATTTCTAATTTCTAATCAATTTTTCAAAAGGGCTGACGTCAGTATTAATCTGAGTCAAAGACAGGTTGTTTACACACATAAGCTTCTAGGTGCTGCTTCTAGAAAGACTTCATTATATCCTTTCAAACCACATTTGACCCACAATGCCAAGTATCTCAGCCTGTTTTCAGAGGAGTTCTGGATAACATGGAAACTCAGTAATCTTTCATTTCCTTTGTATTTTGTTAAGGCACAAAATACGTTGGGCCTGATTCTGAGCTCTTGCAATGGCACAATGCCACAGAAGTGGCATCTTGATGTGCAAATCTGGGGCATTTCCATATTGCAGAGGCTTAATAGAACTGCAGTAGTTGAATATAAGACTCTCATCCTAGGGACCAATAAACAGATGGTGTTCCTATTCCTGAGTGCCAGTGAGCTCAGCAAAGAAAATGTGGGCTTTTTTTACTTTTTTAAAAATTAATTTGAGAGTTACGATATCAATCTGTGCTTGTATTATAGTTTACTCTCTAGGCTTATGTTACAAATAGAAAATCAGATGACAATTTTCAAGTCACAAAAAACATCCAGATCATCCTCAGATAAGCAGATTCCAAACACAAATATTCATATGGTCCTCTCATGTATCTGTGCCTGGCTCATTATTGCATTTCAAATAGTGGCTTTTCCTTCTGCTGTACTTGTTCTAAGTAACAGCAACTAGAGGTAACTTGTTAACCACTTACCTGCTAAGTTTAGGCAACAAAGACTTTTAAAATAGTACAATTCAGTTTTAGTGCAAGTTCACTGTTAATTTTTGTGTCCCATATACCACAAGTTTAATGGCTGAAGACCAACCAGTTCTCCTAAAACCTATCTTGCATCTGAATAGCTACAGGTGATGGCCATCCCTTCTGTTTCACAGAGCCACACTGCAATGAGGTGGTTATTTTGTGGTCATCTTATGGGGTGCAATATGGAAATCTTACCCTTTGCAGCATGTTCTCTCAAAATGGCAAGGATGAGAAAAAAAACCTTACTTAAACTTCCTGATGTAGTTGTACCTGGCTCAATGGGACTGCTTTAATGAAGATCTGGAAAACTGTTCACTCCTTAGAGTACACTCCAGTGTTTACTGGTTATGAAGGTTTCCCTTTGAAAACATGTTAAAGATATTACTGCCTTTCTTTTCTCTTTGCATTTTTGGCACCTTTGGCCAGGATAGCAAGAAAGAACTAATCAATAAGTGGAAATTTCTTGTCATTCCAGATCATTGGCCATATATCAGATTCACACAAATCAGCAACACCCTTATCATCTTGGTTACCTAAGTCTTGTAGAGGAAGAGCAGATGAAATATCTGATGGAAACTCAAGAAAAACTCTCAAAGTCAGGATTGAAATCAGCTTTTATCTAAAAATGCACATAAGAAGGCAGCGAGAGCAACTTGAAAGAGTTACTGGAAGGAAGTCAGGAAAACACCAGCGTTGCAGAAGGGGGAACAGTTAATGCTATGGGTGTCTTCTTTATGAACCTCCCTTACCTGGGCTTGCACTGACTCAGCACAACTGCTCTGTCTCCTAATTTCTGGAAAGCGTTCAACTTTGCAAGGGTAGCAAGTCTCTTATGCTCTAACACTTTGTGTTTTGGAAAGAGAGAAAGAATCAGACTGACAGATGGGTCAGGCAGAGAACCCTGAACAAGAAACACATCTCCAGGAGCTACTGAGATGGCTTGGGTGGGTGGTCTTTCCCTTCTGACCCCAGCACAAAAACACAGCAGCAAATTCTGTGACTTAAAGGCAGATTTAGCATGTGGAAAATCAGGCATTAGGCTCGCCTAGGTAACTTGTCAAGGCTACATTGAAATGAAATTTTCACACGCTGAACACTATTTTAAAACTTGCTCTAAGGTTTAGTTTTGAACAGGAGTTGCACAATGTATTCCACAAAGTCAGACTAGCAAGACTTGCATTGCAGCCAAGCAGAATACACTTCTTCAGATTAATATTCAGTTGTCTGACCACGCTGTGGTAATAGCAGAAAAAATAACAGCAGTAATGGAAGACAGTAAGAAAAAAATTCCAAGGCATGGTATTACTCGGAAAGGAAAAAATCAGTTAAGGTTCCTGCTAACACCAGAAGTCTGTCTGTATCTGGTGAGTGGTAGAATGAACTGCTCCGCAATAGATGGTTAAGTGTAAACTCATAACTAGACTTCCATATTTTATAAATAATTCTCTTTTAGATTATCTTTCTTCTCCTTCTCTCCAAGCTCACCAACTTTGTACTTAAAATGTCCCCATCTCAGAAATTTCCATTCCCTACCCAGGGCATCCTCAGGCCACTCCTGTCTCAATTTCTCTGTCTGATCTTTCCCTCCTTTCCTCCTCCCCTCTTCCAAAAAACTGGTAGAAGATTGACTTGAGAATTGAGAATGTGTGGTTACAGTCATACCATTCCAATGCAATAAACCTTTTCCAAACTCATTTCTTAAACCATGTGATATCTTTAAGGGCAAAATCTTGCTCTTTGATAATCTGTCCTAACTCCTGTTCATGAATCTATACCTAAATACCCTTCAGCAGGCTGCTGCTCTCAGGAAAACCGTGGCTACAACATGTGACATAAAGAGCTCCACAGTGTCACCCAAGGAGAAAATTTTGCCTTCAGCCCCATCCTGCAGCTGAACTGCTTATGCAAGCTTCTGCTGTGCTCAGATTATTTCATTGCTAAATTCACGGTTATAAGCAAAGTAACAAAGTAAGATCAGTTACAATGCATTAATAAACTGCTGTCTTCATCAGTAAAATTACACTGAAAATAGCTTTGGAAAGGCAAACCTCAGGTTGCAGTGTTATGGCAGCAGCTGCCTGAAGTGGCAGCCTGTGAAAAACTTTGCATTTACTCCTGTGAAAAAGCCACAGAAGATCTGACTTCACACATTATGAAGACTGGCTACATTTCTTAACAATTACCTATGAAGTCTCACCTCTTCTCTCAGACTGTGACAGATCACAGTATTAAATCACTCATTAGAAAAAAAAAAAAGTCAGGAACTTGGTGTGATTTTCTGACTGCTCATCCAACTGCTGAAACATCTCTCCTGTTAAATCACTCCATCAAATATCATGGTAGGACATTAGTAGGATTTTCAGACAAGCCTTGTTCTCAAACTGCAATTATGGTCTCAATTTTCTGCTGACTTACAGTTTTCCAATTAAATAATGCAGAGAGAAATGCAAAGCAAAGGCTGAGAAGTGGAACACCACCACAGTGATTTGTCAGCATCCTGTATCTGAGGCACAAAGATTTGAATTATTGTATAACAGCAAGTGAATCAGACCCTGTTCATCTGTCCATGACTGCACTGATTGAATAAAGTATTTCTGCTGCTCAGCTTCAGTGTGAGTTTTCTACCAAAGGGTGTCAGGATTTGTCTCCCTTTCTTTCAGCCCTACCTTGGAAGCACTTGATGTCAGCCACAAAAAAAATTGGGATTTTTCCACTGATGAAACTAAGGATGAAAAGGCAAACCGTTCTTGAAGCAGACTTGTCATCTCAAGGTTTGCCTTCTCAAGTCTACAGTAGTCACTTCTGTTCACAATTTTCCTCACATAAAGAGGAAGAGAGGCTACTTTACTTCCATAATACACTAGTTTTCATTCACTACTGAGGTTCTCCAAGTGCTTTCGAAGCACAAAAAAAACCCCCAAACAAACAAACAAACCCAATCCAAAACACAAAAAATGTTCCCAGTCAGAAAAGGAAGATGTCCTATTATGGCAACACAGAGCAACTTTTCAAGGAATTAAGGAAGGGACAGGATATTTTCCATTCCTTTTCCTACCACTTTAATACCTCGTTGCAGCAAAGCAAGTACTTTGTTGGCTTTGGTGGTGATTACACCCACAATGAAAACTGAATAAAAGCTTTCCTGAGCTGAATGGCCACCACCAGGACCCTCACTGACTGCAGCTGAGCCTCCCACGTGCAGTTTGAATGACAGCTGCTGAATGCCACCTAAATATAGGTAGGCATCTTTTCAAAGCCTGGCAGAGGAATGCTATTGATGTTTGACATGTTCTGGGTTTAAATTCGACCTTACCCATCTCTCCCCAGAAGAATGGGTTGATTCCACCTGTTGTACAGTTGCACACCAACAAGTTTTTTGGTCTGGAAAAGAGAAAGAAGTATTATTTTAAGTTGTGAAGAAAAGCACTCACAGCTTTATTGATGAAGAATGAAAGCTAAGATTGCAACCCAAGAAACACTAACATCAGCTCATTAAAAATGCAGAAGGAGTCATTTTTCATAAATATGAAAATAGAGTATAAAATGAAGTTTTAATAACTTCATTTTAAACTTCATTTAGTAGTCAGATTCTGGAGAGCATATGAAATTAACAAAGACAGATGGAGTTTAAGAAAAATGATCCATATATCAAAAACTATAAATAAGTAAGAAAAGCATACATACTGACAAATTTAATGCTTTCCCTTAGCATACTGTAAATAACAGTCCCAAGCCAACCTCAGGACACACTATGTATTTTGTGATAATTTATTTAATGAATATGAGTTATGTTACTTTTAAGCTCTATTTGTCAGGGTGGTGATTACAAATCAACCCATTTCAACAAAATTCTCATTTTAATGCCAAATAAATCTTAGTTGCTATTTGTACGTGGAACAAAACATAAATCATACTGGCTTTTTACTTCCTTTGATACAAGGCAAGAAATATCCAAACAGCTTTCTTGATCCAAGCTTTGCCAAGGAGCAAGTGATGCCAGCAATGCAACATTTTTCTTTCTCTGCATTAGCAGCTGGAGCCATCTGCCAAAATGCTAAAAGAAATGGTGTCTGGTTTTGAACAGAGGATAGCAGCTTGGCTGGAGGATACAGCATCTCAGTGCTCCTGGGTGCCTGTGGTACTCCCAGCCTTGCTCCACTGGGGAAAGCTGCCTGAAAGGAATTTTCTTTACAAAACTTCTATGTCTGATGCAGCCAAGTGATAGAACCCCTTAGCCTGGGATAGGAAATCTCACACAGTAATACTGGAAAACTGCATTTGGATACTGCACAGTTGTAATGGTACTTTTTTTTTTTTTTTTTTAATAATGCTTTGAAATCATGGCATTTGATTGTATATTATCATTATTAGTAATCTCTAGCAGACTTCTAGTTATGGTTAGGACTAACAGATGTGTCAGGTTCTGTATCCACAATCTCTTGTAACTCTGAGTTACTCAGTAGAAGTCTGATAGAATGTTAAACATAAAAATGCACAGTAGTGCTTAGTGTGGGAAACTGCCTTATGGAAATGAGTAAGGCAACTCACTAAGGACTAAATCCAAAATAGGTGCCAACAAAGAAAACTCACCTAGTGCTAAGCCACACGCACAGCCTGTGGCAAAGTGTACTGAAGTGAAAGCACAAACTTTCACTTACAACAGTTTGGCCCAATAAATACCAGCAAAGAGGATTTCTCCATTTTCCCAGCTCCAATGAGGAATCTCTCCCTGTTGTATTTTTCCATTCTCGACCCTCCTCATAAGCCTCACACCTTGGTAGAGTGTACAGCTTTGCAGAGCTTCCACAACAGGTAAAGAAGATTACAATTCTTTGCTAAGTTTTACAATTTAATTTCCCTCACTAATTTCACCTGCCCTGAAGGAGACTGACTTTCTAATCAGATGATTTGGAAAAAAAAAAATTAAAAAATTAAACCACACATGCTATTCTTCAAGACAGCACCCAAAACTCCCTCCTTGAGACATTATATTTACAGAAGGTTCAGGCTCTTGTCTTTTTGTTTACAGATTTCTAACCCTGGGGTTGCGCACAGCTAGACAAAGCTTTAATTCAAGTTCTGCAATTGCTCCTCTAGCCTATTAATTATTTCTGTGGGAACTAGATTAAAAGCATGTATCTGTCACCAAGGAAAAGCTGAAAAAACATGGTGCATTTCCTACTATGGTCTGAGCTTGGAAGTCAGCCTGACTGCTGAGATACTGCTCATCAATCAGCACATTACCATCTCCTTTCCCAGCTTTATGGACAGCCCTTTTCATTGGGAGGCTCTCAGGCAGTGTGTGGGTAAGGGGAAGCTGTATTTTTTCCCCAGGCTGTGTTGCTTTGCCTGTTGCTGATGGAGGGGGACAAAATGATGAGAAAAATAAATCTGAAGAGCTGGTGAGCTGCCTTTAAAATCCTTTTATTTAGGTTACTCTACACAGCTCTTCTCTACCCACAGTTCAGAGAGCTTCCTCTGTCTTTCAAAGTAAAATATTTCTGCTTTTATCTTTCCTTGTATTGATTTCTCATGGTTGAACAAACCTCCAGAATAATTCATGTGGTTTGCTCTGTAGTGCTTCCTACCTTATGATTACAGGTCAGAGCTAGAGATTCACCAGCAAAGAATATAAAACCTTGTTACCTTCTCAACAACACAAAGAATGGGATTTTCTTTTTAGAACATCTGCCCTGTTGTATCAGCCCACAATATAATTATATTGTGCAGTGTTTTCCAAGGAAAACACGTGGAGCATTTTCACCAAGAAAACTCTAGAAGCCACTTGAAAAGCTGCTTAGTGTAGCTGCCTGACAAAGGGGAGCCAAAAATGCCTGCAGTAAAGCTCTTGGACTTCAAAAAAGGGACTTCTGAGAAAGACAGGAGACTTGTAATCTGTGCTTAAGCTGTACTGAGAAACAGGTCCCACGTGTAGCTTTAGAGATTTCCTAACTCTAAACCCTGCCTTTGTTGCTTCTGCACCCTCGGTCCTTGCCAACCCAGGGAAGAAAACATGAACCAGAAAAATGTATCAGCAAGGCTTAGTTTCTGCTTCCCTTTCAAGCCCTGGTGCAAGCAGCAAATGCCCTGTTCTGGCAGCAAGAGGAGCACCTTCCCACCTGTGCACAGCCGTGTACCACCCAGCTGCCAGGGTGAAGTTGATGGCCACGTCTACTGGGATCATATCTGCCACGGCTTCGTTGTTGGCAATGACCGTCCGCAGAATCCCTTTGCCTGCCTGTGGGACAAAGACAAAAAAAGACACTAAAAGTAAGACTGGCAGCGAGGTTTCCTTGACTTGGAATAAGGAGAGGCCACCATGGCAGCACTTTTCAAGACCAGCATTAGTGTCAGTAATAGAAGATTATTTGGTTTCTCTGAAAACAAACAAGGATCTTGCATGGATCACAGCACTGTATTTTCAGAAGTCCAAAATATGATGGCACGTGGGCTGTGTGTAACATGAAACAAGTGGGAACACGTTGCTCCGGGGGAGATTCCAACTGAAGAGGAAAATTTTTCACTGTGGGCACAGTGAGACATTGGAATGGTCTCCCAGGAGAAGTGGTGGATTCCCTCACTTTGGAAAAAGTCTCAGCTCGATGGGATGCTGAGACATCTCATCTAAACTACAGTATTAGAAGGGTTAGACTAGATGGTCCTTGAGGTCCCTTTCAACCTGACATCCTATGATTCTGTGAAACATTGTGATTCTTTGTTAACTTAATATGAAATACTGTAAGAAAGAAATATATTTGAATTTACTGCAGAAAAATTCCTAGTGATAACTAAAGTTCCATTTTCTTAGGCAGACAGAGGTCTAAGTGTCCCTCAAAGACAATAGTTACTTTGGAAATGACACCAATAGGCTTTTTGGAAAGTTTACTCCCGCTCCTGTGGAAGTATTCACACCTTCCTCTTTTCCAAAGCTTTGTTTGTTAAGCACAAAAATATAGTCAAGATGTGGCCTCTGCCCTGCAGAGCTCACTGCCCAATTTAAAACAAGATTCCCTTTTAATTCCCTAAGAAATTAATGAGTGAAAATACAAATTACTGTCAGTTAAAAAGAAAATGGAGGCAAGAACAGTCAGATTTTTATTTTGCTTTGGTTGGAAGTGTGCTTGCCAGGGGGTCACACTCTCTGAAATAAATGTATATTTAACCTGAATGCTTATCAAAGGTTTTCCCCAGTGACATCCAAGTTAGGCTTTGGTGGGCGACACAGCCAGGACAAGTCAACAAAATAAAGAAGGTGAAGGTGGGATGGGGTGAAAGAATTTGAACCCAGTGTGTCATGTATGAGGGCTGAACAGAACAAATGAAATGAAAAACAAACCCCCAGCAGCAGAGGGAAGGTTTCAATCAAGTTATCTAGCATGTGGGAAACTATATGTAATGGATTTGAGATTCATATAGAAGTTGAGGACCCAGTGAAAAAGCTGGGAGAATAAAAGCAATAGTGAAACAAAGAAGCAAAAAAAATCTGTAATTTAGATCCATGTAAAACCAGAGAAAAGGAATAAGTGAAAGGACAATGGAATATGCTCTAGAGATTCACAAATATTTGAAAGTCAGGGCAAAAAAAGTTAAAGCATTTTTCTCCTTTCTTTCCAACCTGATCCCATTTCACGATGAAAAAGCTTTCCAGCTGTGAAAAATAATTTTTTTTCTACAGCAACTAGGCAGGACGTGCCTCATTGTGCAAAATCACTTGCCTGAATTCTGGGAAGAAAAAAGATGTGATGAAAAAAGGATTAAAGACTCTGTACCAACTTACGAAGCACATACAACTGTCTACTGCTCATTGGTGACTTCAAGGGATACCACAGTTCCAGGGTGGGAGGTGTTTATCTCAGTTATTTTGTTCTCTTTCCCCTCCCTCTCCTTTCTCCTATAATCAGATGGCTTTGTTACATTTCACAGCTTACAAGTAAGGGAATACCAGTGATAACTGATTTAATTTTCATGTGCTGAGATCAGCTCATCCTTGGTGCAGGTGGCAGAAGGATCACAGAGGGACGGGCTCAGACACAGGGACCACGTAAGCTTCCCCCCACAACTCCATCCTCCTCAAACCCAGGGCATGCAGTTAAGTTCTGCCACCATAAGCTGAACCATGGTTATGCTTGGACATTAAAACCTTAACTTGCAACACCACTCAAATTTTTGGTTGTTGTTGTTTCTACTACTGATTTTTCAAGCAAGGAGAAGCAAAAAGAAACAAAGGAGGAAATCAAGCTCAGCTATGAATTTTCCACTGCTGTGAACAGATGCCCACTAGAGACCACTGCGTGACCAACTATCACATTTGCACAGGTGCACTGAAGACCTTTTAGAGATCTTCAAAAGGAGGAATTTTGATGGATGTGCAGCAAAGATGACTGTATTCAGAGCAGCATGTGGTGGTCTCATACACATGGATGAATGAGGCCTTTTATATCTTATGTATTGAATTAAGACTTCAGGTTTAAGATTTTTTATGTTATTTCTTACATTGGAAATGGTTTGGTATTTCTTTATTGGGTGTAGCTTGGGTTCATGTCATAGTTGCTGGCTTCTTTCTTTTAGTTAAATAGAAGATGCTGTATCTGAAGCCTCCAAAATAATTTCCTGGTCTGAGTCTGAGGTTTCTGGACAGATGTGCTTTGGGGTCAGTCACTGTCCAGAACATGAATTAAACCATGGCTCTGCCCTAGAGCTCCACTGCCTCGCAGGGAGAAAATCTGTCCATGTAATACAGAAAAAAAGATAAAATGCCTCAATTACAGTCCAGTGGGAATATAATTAATTTCATTTTGGTTTTCAATTGACAAAGCTTCACCCTGCAGCAGCTAGAGGAACCCTAGGCAAAAGAAACATAATTTGACTATCAAGAACAACTTGAACTCCCATATTTTATTAATATTTAAAAGAAAGATATCTATTTGAGGAAAGAAATCATCAGACTCAAATATTGTAGTGCTGACTGATATAAAAAAACCCAACACAACTTTGCAAGGTTTGGTGTTCAGAGTGTGCCCAGATGATCCCAAAGATCACCTGAGCCAAATCTGAATCTGCAGTTTGTTCTCCATATAGGATGAGGTTGAGTTAGAAATGCTCAAATGAGTATTTTAGTATGGGGGGAGAAGGAACGGACTTCAAAAAAACCCACACAATCACCAAAACACTTCCCTTTTGCCTTTTCAATCCAGGTAATCTTTAAACTACCAAACAGGATTTCCCAACCCACTACATCCAACATATCAATTCAAAAGACCTAAAGTCTCTTGGGATCCCTAATAATAAATACCTTTCACAAAGTCATCATCTCTACACCCTGCACCTAGTGGTACTGCTCTTTTTCTTGGTAATTTGGTCTTTCTTGGTAACTTTCTTGGTCAAGTCTCAATAAAGTTACATTAAAAATCATCACTGAAGAGTTCAGTGCAGATGACCTGAATTTCAGTGACTATTTCCTATACAGAAGAACTTACGAGCTTCAACCCTGAACCAAAAAAATACCATCTCTATTTCAAAACTATTTCAGTACAAATGGAAGCTTTTATATAAAAGGGAAGGAAGATATTTACTACAGTGACCCTATAATCCCAAAGCCTTTACTTTCCATGGAGTAAATCTGTAGATAAAGAAACAGGCTGGCACCTGCATGTAAAACCTAACCTGAGTGAAACCACTGTTATATTTGCCTTTGCAAGACTAGAATTCTTTTGAAGAACATAAACCATAGAAGAACATAGAACATAAAATATTAGTATGAGTGGCAAAGGAGAAGCATATAAAATACATGTAAACTATAGTATAAGATCCCAAAGCAGACACTATATAGAAAATATATGGGCATATATGGGCAGATATATGGATATATGGGCAGAATTCCCAAATATTTAACCATTAGGTATTTTTTACTTATTGGCAGATTAACAGTAAAGAAAAAAGGGAGAAAAATGCTTTTTATTACTTGTGGGGAATAAAAAGCAATACAATGGAACTTTTTTGCATAACATCCTTCTTGCAAACCTATTCTGGACAAATTTTTCTTACAGACACCCTTAATGATGAAAAGTAACTATAAAAAAATTAAAACTAGTTATCATCACAAAGTTTAGAATCTGTCATGTAAAAGTGTAAGGAGTGGATCTGCAGAATTAAGGAACTGTAAATCCTTTATTTATTATGGTGACAAGAAGACATCATGATTCACAGAACCATAGAATGGTCTGGGTTGGAAGGGACCTTAAAGATCACCAAACCCCCGCCATGGGCAGGGACACCTCCCCCTAGATCAAGTTGCTCAAAGCCCCATCCAACCTGACCTTGAACACTTACAATGATGGGACCTCCACAGCTCCCCTGGGCAACCTGTTCCAGTCTCTCACCACCCTCACAGTGAAGAATTTTCTCCTAATGTCTAATATAAATCTCCTCTCTCCCAGTTACCATTGTCATTACCCCTGGTCCTCTCACTACGTGTCCCTGTAAAAATAACAGAGAAAAAAGCAGGAGATGCTGGGAGTAGAGAAGACAGGCAGTACAAGGTTTATGAGAAATCAGTATTGAAAAAAGAAGATGATTGATAATTACTTTAAAGAAGCTATGACATAAATAGGAGCTAATAACACTTTGTCACCACAAAGTATTTGGGGACTTTTGAATGTCTCTGAAATGTGTAAGTGGGGTTTCAGATAAAAGCATTAGGTGGGATTTACCCACTAACTTCAGTGGTCCTTGGGATTACAGGAGTAACTGTAACAGTTTCTATTTATGCTCTACTTCAGGTACAAAGGAACATTCTTAAACAAGATTATATTTGGATTTTATTCCCCTCTCCTATGATTGTAGACTACTAATCCTTTTATATACTACATCAGGCTGATTATAATCTAGCTTTTAGAAAGTAATCAGGTTGGGCAAATCACGCATGAACAAAAATATCTGCCCAAAGCTGTATGCATTATGCATCAACAGATACAACTAAGGCAGCAGCTTTAGTTCAGAAAAAAATAGAAGCCAGAAGAAAAGATATGCAACTTTACTGGTTTTGCATTTTAAATGGTAATGATCGTTTTCCTATTACAGCGAGTATTTTATTAACTTACTGCTTATCTTACAGATTTGTTCCTCATCACTTTGCACAGTAGTTATTCGCACCTGTGCTAAGCAAGAATATAGTGAATTATCCACATGACTGGCAGAGTCTGAATTGATAGTTACACACATTATTTAGGTGTACTCTGCACATGGAGAAATTCTGCGTAAAGCAATGGCAAGTGAGACCCATCTTTGGTACTGTGGAGTGGTCATAACCTAGAGCAGTGGACTTGGCACCAGAAGATATGAAAATAAATGAAAGGATAAATAATGCTACCTTGTATTGACGGCATGGTAATCTGGCCTGGAAAACTAAGTTCTGTTATAAGATTCAAGCTTTGACATCTGTGAATTACCCTGGTTTCAAGGACGCATCATTTGTTCTTTCTCTGAAAATCTGGCAAAAGTTGGACAAAACTGTAGGTTTTTGTAATAGTTTTTAGAATATGGAATTCACATTTAGTGAACCAGCAACAGAAATAGTCTTTAAATAATCTTTTTCAAGTGCCACATAAATGGACAGTTTTCTGGGTACAACAGGTACATAGATCTAAGGCAACTGTGTGACAACCTTCTACCAGGTTCAGAAAATTGCTATGATCCCTTTTTGCACACAATTTCAGCCTCACAAAGTGAGGCTGTAGAGTAACTTTAGAGTTGCTATGGGTGATGATACAAAGCTGGGAGGGGTGGCTGATAGACCAGAAGGCTGAGCTGCTATCCAGAGAGATCTGGGCAGGCTGGAGAGCTGGGCAAAGGTGAACCTCAGCAAGTTCAATAAGAACAAGTGTAGAGTCCTGAAGCTGGGTAGGAATAACACCAGGCACCAGTACATTCTGTTGGAAAAGTGGCTCCATGGAGAAAGACCTTGGAATTATAGTGGACAGTGAATTCTCCATGGGTCAAGTGTGCCCTTGTGACCAAAAGGGCAAATGGTATCCTGGGGTGCATAAGGAAAAGTGTGGCCAGTAGATCTAAGGAGGTTCTCCTCCCCCTCTTCTCTGCCCTGGTGAGACCACACCTGGAATACTGTATCCAGTTTTGGGCTCCCCAGTTCAAGAGAGAGAGGGATCCAATGGAGAGAGTCCAACAGAGAACTACTAGGAAGATGAAGGGACTTGAACATCTCTCCTATGAAGACAGACTGAAATAACTTGGGCTATTTAGCCTTGAAAAAGGACGGCTGAGAAGGGATCTTATTGATGTCTATAAATATCTGAGGGGTGGGTGTCAAGAGGAAGCAACCACACTCTTTTCAGTGGTGCTTAGTGATAGGACAAGGAATAACAGGTTTAAGCTAGAACATAGGAAGTTCCACCTCAACAGGAGGAGAAACTTCTTTACTGTTAGGGTGACAGAGCACTGGAACAGGGTACCCAGAGACGTTGTGGAGTCCCCTTCTCAGGAGACTTTCAAAACCCACCTGGATTTGTTCCTGTGTGGCTTGCCCTAGGTGACCCTGTTTTGGCAGTGAATTGGACTAGATGACCTCTAGAGGTCCCTTCCAACCTCTAACATTCTATGATTCTATTTTAGTAGCCCTAACTCCACTTTAGGGGGTCTAAATAGTAACCAGACATACCGCAACAAATATTCCACTTGTCCCGTTGAAGCTGTCAATCCAACCCTGCAAAAAAGAAGACCAATTACTATTTCCTTCCATGACATTTCTGCTTACACAGGCTTCTAAATGGTGACAATGCTGTGGTGCAGACAAAGCAAGAAGACACCAGTGAAGAAGGGAGCCAGCCTATCTGGGATAGCTGCCAGGAAGCAGACGAGGACAAAGTACCTAATTGATTTTAAACAGGGGATGCATTGTATGATACCTCATTCTGTATGCAATTTACCCATTAACAACAGAACCTAATTTTGTTATTAGAACAACAACAACAACAAAAAAAAGATTCCACTTTTTGAATGCCATCCCACTTCAGGTCAGGGAAACTGCCACTTGTGGGAGCTGGAGTTCAGAGCAGTGATGAGCTGTCTGACCTGAAACAGATTATGACATCTAAGAGAGTTCACTCTGTCTTTTCAAGATGGGGAGCTTGTCCCAGGGCCTCAGCTGTATCTCAGCCATCTCTGGCACACTTCAAGCTGCATGAAAGCTAAAGGTGACTTTATGTTGCCTTTCCAATTTGGCTACAACGTTAAGGCACATTATTCCTACCAGTATATTTACCTTAGTGAAATATTTCAGTCTGAAAGTTTGTCTGCATTTAATTACTGTGTGGGTGATGTGCATCTGCAACAGGCCCATACAAGTGGCAACCCAGTGAATCTGACAACTACCAACATGAGACAGAGATACCAGGTAACTGCACATGGCATTATCAAATGCTTTCATGGATAACGTGAGGTCTACTGTGCATACCAGAACCTCATTATAGACTGAATAGACCATGGAATGGCTGATACCAGAATGCATCAAGACTACAGTTGATCCCCAGATCTCATGTTTGCTCAGCTAGTACAGAACTGCCCTGCCTGTCTGTCTGGGCATGAGCCTCTGTGTGTAAGACTGTCACTTGCAACTCCAGCATCCTGCACCATTATTATCCTTCCTCTTGTAATTAATGCTTAAATGTGTCCATTTCACATGGAGCCAAGAGTGTTTTTTGAAAATACTGAAGAAGGTTGCCTGTTCTATTCTAGCACAGGCCTCCACCTCTTCTACATGCTTTCCTATGAACTGGAGTACCTGTTTCTCAAGTGGAGAAACAAAGTAGGAGAAGAAGTGGAGAAACGAAGATCTCTCCTACAAGTAGGGAGAGATCCCTGACAACACTGCAGCTATAGCTGTATCAAAGGGCTCTTGGTAGGGAAATGCTGTGTATTCATGCTTACTGGGAAAGGCTCGTGCCAGCTAGCTCCCACGATGGATGGCCTGATGATAGCAATGTTCAGGTTTCCTTTCTCTTGCTGGATCAGGTATTCTGACAAGGCTTTGGTGTAGGTATAAGTGTTGGGCCAGTCCCCAAGCAGCTTGGGTGTGATGTCTTGAATGATAGATTCATCCAGCCACCTACGGGGAACAAGGAGAACTTCATTATCTGCCATGCAGAGAGAGAAAAGACTGAGGCAAAGAAGACCAGTGAGACAGGAACCCTCACCTGAAACAAAGGATAAGGAAGTCAAAGCCACTTAAGACAAAGCAAGGAGCAACTGGTTGGGACTTACAACAGCTCTGTGGGAGAAAGGTTACTTTTGTCTTTAAAGCGCTAAATAACTGATGAGCTTCCTGGTATTCATGGTATTTACACAATCCCATTTTTAAGGCAAATTCTTGTGTGCTTTATTCTTCACTTCAATCTGTAGCATAAATATACCCATGGTCTACAGCTTTCCAGCCTAGCACTCTCACTAGGTAGTGCTCATCTTTAGCCAACACAGTCCCCTAATACTCCTGAGTACCTCTCAGGAGAACTTTGGTAACCCTGAGTTACTGAATCGAGTAGCATTACCAATGTCTCAAAAGTGAGAACAATGTGCTATAGGGATATTATATATAGGATTATTTACAGTGTTAGATATTCCATCTTACTGGTTTTATACAGGCTTGCTCGCACAGGAGATTAGAAAACTGTCAGTGCTAGCTGCTTTAAAAAAAAACAACAAAAAACCAGAAAACCAAACCAAGCCTTGCTGAGGTGTGGTGTATTTTTTTCCTTTTCTTTTTAAGGTATCTATTCCATCAGAATACACCTTTTAAGAAGTGGCCCTTACCACCATGGTGCTGGAGCAAGGGCCTAAGGCTCTAAAGCTCTTCTCCCTGGCACACCATCAAGACTCCATCAGTCCTGCCAGCATTTGGGTCTAAAGGACAGGAACTGGCTGTACTTCCAGAGCCCTTGGACACTGCTGCCAATCCTTGACAGGCTTTCAGTAGTCTGGTGTTACAGCACAGAATCAAAGATTAACTCCTATAATCCAATTTGTAATTAAGTCAATGGACTTATAGCTCAGACTAAAGGGGCAGGCTCTTCCCGGGGGCATTGCAAGGATAGAGTTTCCTGTGGGTCCTCGCCTCACCCCTCTTTATCTTCCAGAAACAGGAGGAGGTCAACAGAAGAGGAATAAAGTGGAGACTGTCACACCTGGAGAATTACTTGATTGTATCAACTTAAACATGCAAACTCCTGATGGCTGAGGTGGCACTCAGATGGCTCTCTTTGGACACAGATGGAAATTTTACAGGAAAACTGTTGCAAGAAAAAACACTGAGTCACCGAAACTGCAAAACCACTTGCAGTGAAACTCAGTTTTGCAGTGAGTTAAAAAAAAATCTGTCAGTTTTTATTTAGTGAATAGAAATTAAATTTTTAAAATCAAAAAGCCTTACAGAGGCACACTTTTCTTTGCAACCTTAGTCCCATGCTTTAGAAACAAGGCAGAAAAAGTGTTTGAGCATAAAATATGAATCTGAAATATGAAGAAGCTATAAGGAGCACAAAATATTGACTTAATTTATAAAGCCTTTTTAGGCAGGCACTCTCAGCTAAATTGCCAGTGTTTGAATCTGTTGAGTAATTAATTACCAGCCTACCAAATGGAGATGTCCATTTCTGCAGACCCTGGTAGAAGACTAAGTTCATTCAGGAACTCAGACTAAGTTGCATACAAGTCTCTTTTATTTTATTTTTTTTATTATTTGTTTTTGGTTGGTTGGTTTTTTATAGTGCTAGGGACTTACAGGTAGTTGTTTCTCACAAAGCAAAGACAGCTAAGTACAAGGAGAAGAAATTTCCCCTTGCCCTCATCCTTCCAGACAGGGCTCTGCATTACTTTAAGTGGTCATCAAGAGGACTAAGTACCTGTCTGTCTCAAGGGTACCATCCTACCAGGTGATCTGATCTACCAGCATTACCATCACAGGAATGCTGAGCTGACAGTTCAGTGAGGTGAACTGTTCCTACTCCTGTGACCTACTTTGAAGATACCAAAACACTAAATCTCAAAGCCACTGCTTTTGCTCACTGCTGCAGTTGCCCCACAGAAACAAGAGATGTGAATTAAACACCACATACATGCACCAAATTACTCTGCCATAGGAAAACATAACTTTGTTATGTTAAACACTTCGCATTAATAAGACTCCTTCTTGTAAGTAATGACAAATCTACATTTTCTGCAATAACAAAACTAGTTCTGGTCAGCTCACACTCCACCATGTGCCATGTTCCTTATCTCAGCACACCCTTCAAAGCTGATTTCCCTCAGCTTTAGATTAAGGCAAACCTTGCTTGATGCCACAGATTATATGTTTCCTCTATTGGCAGCATTTAGAAGTGTGACTTTTGCTTTACACAGATTAACCCTAAGGCTTTACTTGCAGGTTAAATATCAAAATACTGGAAAGAAGAGATATAATAGGAGGATTAGAACAGAAAAGAAAAAGAAATAGCCAGGAGTCCTACTTGGGATTCCAGTTGAATAAAGAATCACAAGAATGTATTAATTGCATGGCCAAAAGCATCATTAAATGAATCTGTGATTGTGCCTCTTAATGCACTCTTAGAAGGACCTTTTTAGACAAAGTTTGTTTGTAAAGGGAAGCTCTTTCACACATGGCTGATGCAAAACCTGACCTGTATTTCTTCTCCCTTAATGAGGGGAGGTTTTACTTCCTTGCATGATTTTTTACCCACCCCACCTCTACATCTTTTTGATTGTGATGCATGTTAATCCCCTTTTTTCCAAAACCCTCCATACCCAGATATCCACATATTTCTTCCACTAACATGATAAATAATAAAAGGTGTGTCTCTCCCATCTTCTTTCAGTTCTGCTTTACATTCTGTGGGTCTCTCTCCAAGTAATCCTCTACCCTCCACATTCCCTCTATCCTTCACATTCCCTCTATCCTTCACATTCCCTCTATCCCATCCTACTTGCATCATGCCCCACCATCACAGGGACTTTCCTCACCCTGCATGGTCTTCAGCCCAATGCTTCTCCTTCATATATTGCTTTTGATTTGCAGAACACTTTGCAAACCAATGACCCTGGAGACAGTGGTTTTTCAACAAGGCCCACCTGGTTTCAATGCCTTAGAAAGCAGGGGTTGTACTTGCTGTGAGCAATTATAAGACTACCTGAAAACAGTGTAAAGAAACAGATGCCATCCTAGATGAGGACATGCTGTGACTTCTGTCACACTAAAAGTATCAGAAGGTGGTGAACTTCTGGAGTGTGGGACATAGGAAAAGCAGTAGAACAAACTGAAAAATTTAAACTGAAATAAGCATGAAAACCCATCTCTAATTATGTGTCTAAGAAAAACCCAACATACTACTAAGATAAACACATGAAAGAACACATCTGAAAGCCCATCCTCTGTTACTCAGCCTTTCTTTCAAACATCATCCTCTCTGCTATACATGCCAACTATGACAAATGAATTCCTAGTGTCTTAAATGAAGCAGCTGAAGTAGCAGCCTCTGGGGTAGCCAGGCACTTCTGCACATTTCTGATTAGCATTCTGTCCTTTGCTGGAGTCTTTTTTTATCAGAGCCATCAACACTAATTGTTTCTAAAGCTGCAAGTGATGAGGCACTGAAATGGAATATTGATAGTGATAAACTCCGAAGGATGTTGTAAAACTCAGTCAGTGGCAAAAAGGTGGTTGATTAGCTTCAGTGTAAATAAAGGTAATGCATTTAGGGAAAAGCAGTCTAAACTGGTATTAGAGGTTGCTGAACTCAGAACTGGCAATTGCAGCTCAGCAAGAGCTCTTGGAAGCAGAGCTGACAGCTCTATGAAATCTCCAGGTCAATGAGTAGCAGCAGACAAAAAAAGTCAGTGAAATGATGGACATCATCAGGCACTGAGAACAAGACCAACGGGGCCATCTGGAAGCTATTTAAAGAAAACTTTAAGGGGCTACACCTTGAGGACTACATGCAGTTCTGTTTAGACCCTGCATCTCAGGGACACAACAAAGTTTAAAAAGGCAAAGGAAGGGCAAGTAAAATGAAGAAGACAGATCAGTTGGCATATGAGGAGATAGTAAAAAGGCTGGGACTCTTTGGAGTGCAGAAGAGAAGGATCAGGGTGAAAGGAATATAGATTTGCAGAACTGCAGAGGTGGTGAATAGGGCAAATGCTGCAGATACTGCAATGCTGTAACTACATGCAAAAAACTATTACCATGACAGCTTGAAACAGGTGTAAGAAGGCTTGTCTTTAGTCAGCAGTCAGTGAACCTCTGGAACTTGCTGCTACAGGGGTTGTAGAGAGAGAACACCAGAAAGTTCAAAATGGAATTAAAAAATGGATCCAAAAAGTATAGGATGTAACACTCCTCATACTACAGTTCACTCCCTGGGAGGCTACAAGGGGAAACAGACTGCAAGTATCCAGGCTTCTGCAGTTACCTTAAACAGCATCTCTCATTGCCACTGTTGAGGGCAAGACACTGGGCCAGACAGTCCATTGCTATTAGGATATTTCTTATGTTTTTATCATGCTCCACTTATAAAGGATGAATAAAGGATAAACGACAGATGACTACTAGCTGGAAGTAAACATTCCAGAATATGGGCTTTTGGAGAAATTCAAATAGAAAACACCGATTTGTTTGAAGTTTCCTGGAGTAGTGCTTAGACAGTGAAATTATGTATTTAGACAAACGATTTTTTGACATAAAAATGCAATGGTTCTCCTAGTAGACACTAATTCATCTCATCTCCTATCACCCTACATCAAGGAGAAGAAAGATTTTTTTTTACCTGCTCTTTGGGTTAACATTTCACACATCATATCTCACAAATGGAATACCACTGGAGAATAAATGAAAACAAGCTTAAAGCTCCAGGAAAATCCTTCTAAGGGACAGGTTTTCTTGGGCCTTTATCATCAGATTTTTTTATTCTCTCTGAGTATTCATTTTGGTAAATTCAGTTAAACAAGATTTTTTTGCTGTTCCGTCAATCCTGGATTCTCACAGTGGACTCTTTTCTAAAACAGTCTGTTCCTAACTCATCCCCATATAGCTCTCTTTCAATACTACAGGATTGTTGGAATAAATGGAAACAAGGTTGAAAAGCTGAAGAGAAAAAGGAATGAATATAAAGTAAAAGAAAATTTTCAGTTATTATTAAGTTAGCAACAGAACTCGGCCACAGAGAAAGCAACATGACTCCACTTGTGCATAACTGCTGGACTCTCATGAAATCACAGAGTCGTGTCCGAAATAATTCAGAGGTAGTGGAAATCACAGGATTATTAAGTCTAACTTATGATGTTTCCTAATACTTCTGTATTTGGAAAAGTATTGTTAAGCTCTACCACATGTTTTAAAGCCTGACTTCAGCAGTTCTCCAGGAAAAAAGGCTACAAAACAGAGTCTCTATTTCTTCTGTTTTCAATAAACCTCAGCTCATTTCAAGAGAAAAATCTGGAGATACTGGGTGAGATTTTGTGGACAGCAACCCTCAAAACCCCATAGAACAAAAGCTCTCTCTTCCCTTGGTCTCACTCTCATGGTCAGCACTTCTTACTGGCATGGGTGTGCACAGGCAAGGCCATACAACAAGAACAGCAACCATGAACAGAAATCCCACCGGGGAGGTTGCGTGGACAATTTCCTCTTTGGCAAAACAAAGCAAACCCAGCGCTTGGAAGAGGCCACGCAGTTCCTACTTACTCTACCAAATCGAAGAGCTTCTTGGGTTCAGCTGGGGGTGGGTAGATGACTTCATCTATGCATTTCCTGACACAGTTTGCATAGGCAGTGGAGATGTGGACAAAGGCCTCGAGGTTCTGCATCTGCCGGGCCAGCTCCAGAAGCCGCTGCGTGCCCATCGCATTCAGCTGCACTGCGTGTCTAAAGGGGGAAAGAGACATAATGTATTTCACTGGGAAAGTATATATCAAAACTGGGCATTTTCCAAAGCCCAAGTAATGAAAAGAGAAGGAAGAGAAAGGGTCACAGCAGCATGGAAAACTTCAGTGGGCTAAAACAGCTTTTTCAGAACTGTTGGATCCACTGTTCTGCTCACAGTCTCCTTACTCAAGTCAAAGGATCAGAGGTAACATTTCACTAAAATCCCAAAATCTAATATATTTGTTACCCCCCTTCCAATAACCACTGGGGCATTACGGTTCCTATGGTCCCTATCCAACTTTCTCCTTAAGGAACCTGAGAAACTTGACTTATACTTGAGAAACACATGGTCTCAGTAAGCAGGAAAAGGTCCTTGAGCCCACAAAAACAGTTTCATATTGAGAGAAGACAAAATCAGAGATACCTTAAATTCTGAAGGAATGGAGAAGAGGACTGGCTAGCAAAGCTGAACTTGAAGCACCCAGCATAGCTAGAAGTTGTCCTAAAGGCTATCTGCAATGGATCTCAGTGAACAGATATGCAACTTTTTTGTATCTTTTGAACAGGAAGAAAAACATTTTCCTGTACAGAAGGGAAAAGTCTAAGGAATATGCCACCTGTTCAGCCCAGGGGTAGAAACTTTCAACAATATGGTCAAGATCAGGAATAAAGCTATAAAGTACTGTGTACACAAAGGACATTAATTACAAGAACACTGAAACAAAACTGGAAATAATCCAGATGAATGAAAACAGAAGGTAAGGATATCACTAACGTTTGAATGACAATACCTAAAGCCAGAGATACTACTTTTTGTAGTATGCTGCTACTAAAGAATAACATTTTCTATAGATTTCTATTTTCTCCTGCCCTTCTCGCAGGACAAACACTTCTACATTAGTTTCATCTCATGTGGATATTACTCTTCCATGTACAATTTCTATTCAATTACATCCCTTCTAGGAGAGGGTGAACAAAACTGCAGTTGGAACACAGGCCCAGCATGGATTTCAGCTGAGATATTCAGAGTTCCTTCAGGCCTCTAGGGGAATATCATCTAATTGTGGAGATTTGTTACTCTTTATTTTTTGTATTTATATCAAAACTGCATCTACTAATATTTCAGTAGAACAGTTTCTCAGATTTTTGCCCTCAAGAGTTCCAGAATCTGGGGAATTCCCTAAATATACTGTATGCTGATGTCAGTAATTCATTTAGTTTCTCTGCTGTTGCTTTTTTAGTATCTTGATAGCATTGCTTTTGCACCTCCCTTATCTATTGACTCTTCATATTCTGTAGCAGGCTTTGAAATTCTGCCAGGTTTAAAAAATATTTTTCTGTGTGTGTTATTAGCAAATTGCTGCTCAAAATTGTTTGAGATGCAGTACTGTGCTTTCACATTTAAGTTTCTAGAACTTTCACCCAAATTATATATCTTGTTACTCAGACAGGGATAATTTGATTTAAAGAACTTCAACAATTCAACAGCTATTTTGCTCTTGTTATCTTAGGGAGATTTTGACAGATCACATGCAATCAGCCTTTAAATAGTTTTTACATTGCCTGCAAGCAGATGAGCATTTTAATTTTTTTTTTAAACACAGTAGTTTCCCTTTGATGTTACCTGCCACTATGACTTTTTTTTTTTTAATTGTTTTTAGCATGATTATTTGTGGATTGATTTAAGAACATTTATGGTTACCAATGCGGTGCAGTGCTTTGCTACTTGTACCTTGAACCGGTTTCTACATGTGGCTCATGGTTAAATCAAGAGCTGCTTCCTTTCTGGTGGGTTATCTAATCAGTTGTTGCACAAAACCATTATTCATGGTGGACACAGTTGATATCTATTTAGCCTTTGGATGAGCAAATGAAGACATCTCTTAAAAATTGTGTTTTCAACTCTTACAGCTTCAGTGTTTTTTAAAAAGCTGTGATGATCTGGCAGTCTAGATCTGTTTGTTGACCTTTACAATTTACACAGAAGCAGCCACACACCTAATCTTGGTTTAGTGGCTTATTTCTGCTGTTCTTTCTTAATAGAAAGTCTGCTTAGACAAGCAGTCCCATGGGAGCTCCTTCGGAAACTGAGCATTTATTGGAAACAGTTAATTATATTCAGCGTTGGGTATTTGAAAGCTTATGATAGGCTATCTGCTCAAACCTCATTTCCCTCTTTGTCATGCAGTGACAAAGAAAGGCCATTAACACCAGCTTTAGAGACAGACACAACATAGTTTCAGTTCAAGCTGTCTCCAGCTAGTTCTGCCAAAACATCTCCCTCTTGACCTAAAACACATTTTTTCCTTATCCCAATTTTAGGTCATACTTAACTCCCTTACTATATTACAACCCGAGCTTGCAGTACTTCCTTCTGTTCCTATGGAAATCTGCCAAGATACTTCACTTTTGATGTGCATATGCACATGACATTTCCAGAGCATTCACACTGCACATTCAGCTCAGAACCACATGTAGCATGAAAACGTAAATGGGGAATTATTACTGCAGCTACACAAGGATGCACTGAATGGTGTGTTAGGGACTGGTAATGTGCATTCTGAACCATGCTTAGGAAATAGAGAAAGGAGGAGGACATACTTCAGGGGTTCATCAAAGCGAACTGTTGCTGCACAGTGGAAGACAATATTGACCCGGGTCAGAAGCTCCTCCTCATCTTCAGCACTGATGGCCAGCTTGGGCTGAGTGAGTTCAGCATTAATAGGCTTAATCTTCTCGTGGAAATTAGGGCAATCTTCTCGGACCCTGTCAAAGACCTTGAAGCACAAACAGAGAGAGATCAGGTACAGAATTAGGCTACTGAGGTCAATTTGATTAGTAGCCAGTCTGATTTTATATCAACCAATGAAACTGGCACAAAAGAGAAAGCCTGGTTCTTGAGGGTGGACACAGGTGAGATGATAGAAGGGTTAATTAGCTTGTTCTCTCCCATGGGAAAACCTCACAGGGGAAACAGAACAAAAATATCAGAGGTAATGTATTGCCCTGAAGAGAGGAATGGTTCTCTGTACCTCCTGTTTCTTGGGACAGGCACTGAAATGCCTGTATCACTACAGCTCCTGCAACCATTCTCTGAGGCTGCCTGTGGGACCATAATGGGAGCAAAAGAGGATGGCAGAGTATGGAGTAGGAAAGCCTGGGAAACATTGGATTCAAGCAGTTTTCTTCATGGTTTCACAAAGAATTTGAGGAGGAGGGGAGAGCAGGGCACATTCTGGCTTCTCCCCTTCCTTATGCTACTCCTTGCCTACTGTCATTTTGTTCACATCAGATAAATCCTGTGGGGAACTGCCTTTGGGAGGGAAAGATGGGGAACCTCAATAACCCAAACTGCTAAAGCTGCTGACTGCCACCAGCATTTTTGCATGAGTGGACAGCTGTGCAGCTAGCTGGCCTCTCAAGCTGTCTTCCAGCCCTTTTTTTTTATGACTACGATCTACAGCTCTTTCCAATACCTGTTTTCTGCCCAGTCTTCTGCCAAATTACAAGACTATGCATCTGTCCACTAAAAAGATCCTCACATTTCTACATATTGTCCTGATGCTGAGCATCTGGGGCTGCCAGTCTGCCTAAATTCCAAGATAGCAGGTACCCTGAACAATGGTCCCCAAACCTGCTGAAAATAAAGGCAAATCAATACTGTAATCACCTGAAAAGTGCTTGTGTGAAAGCAGCAGGTTCCTCAGCTGCCATTTTAACCCTGTGAATAGCTCAGAGTCACTGACAGCAGCATAGCAGCTCTTGGCACAGCTCTGCCTGCACCCAGAAAGCAGACAGCTACTACTGCAGGTTCCACCTGCAGACCTTCTACTTGGTAAATCTCACAGGAAAAGAAGCAGCTTGAATTTCCAAACACTGTATGAGTTTGCTGGAGTAGGAGAGGATATGAAAAAAATCACCCTGAGTTTAGACGTGCTTTTTCTAAGGTTTGTATTGCTGGCCAGGATTATTGTATTCGAGCAGATTCAAATAAAATACTAGTAAAAGTGAATCCAAAAAAGCTCTTCCCTTTCAGGGGTGGAGCGACAGAGTAGAGGGGTAGATAGATTAAACAGAACAGAGAGGGGTCTGAAGAGGGGGGTCTGAAATCAAGATTTCAAAGATTAACTACACTTCAAAGGTAAAGTAGGCCACTGATACAGGCTAATCAGTCATTTTAGTTGGAAAATACCTTAAATATCACCAATCCCAACTGTTAAAGCACTGGGAGAGACTGCTGGTGGATGCTGTGGGCCTTTGCATGCATTTATAAGATAAATGCCTAGATAAGCATTGCCAGGAAAGGCAGGGGATAGCTGAATCTGCCCCGGGGCAAAGGATGGTCCAGCTGGCTTCTCAGTAGCTCTATTTTTTTTGGTTGTTTCCACTAGTCTGTAGCTTACTCATCAGTAACACCAAGTTTGCAAATCTCTTTACCATCAGGGCCTGTTCTTTGCTAGAGATTGTTCTCTGTGTGAGTTGCCCAGTACTTATGTAAGAGCAGAAATTGTGCTACACAGATTAAACATACTAAAAAAGAAACACATAGGAAAGAGTAAATTGATACTAATAGCAGTATTTTCTAGTTTGAGAAAGGGATTACTGTCTTTCTGATTATCTGACAACTTTATCTATATAAACCTCGTTGTTCTTAGGGAAAATGAATTACAAGAAAATCACTAGCCTTCCCCATTATGCAGCCCACTCAATATTTCATGTATAAAGCACACAGCTGCACATCCTTCATAAACCTGAAACTTGAGCAAGTTAACAGAAGTTGGGACTTGATAATGCCATTTCATTTATCTCAGCTGAACCCAACTATTTCAGCAATGTAATCTAGGCAAGAAAATACAGACAGAGAAAACTAATCGTGGCAAAGATGTTGGTGAGAACCAGGTGGACCCTGGGAACTTGGTTCACAACATCTGAAGTTCTGTACTGGATACTATCAGCATTAGTGTCTGAAAAAGCTTTTCTTCTAACCAGAGGACACTAGAGTGGTTGTCCAAATATCCATCATCTCATGAGAGATCACACACACAAGCAAACCCTGATGAGACACAAAATGGAAAGGTTTCTCTGAGAACCCATGTAAGACCAACAATTTTGCATTTGTTTGTTCTGCTGAAAAAACAAAACAAAACAACAAAACAAAACCAAAAACCCCACCCAATGAGAGGTATTTTATATTTGTTTTACTTTGGCACAAATAATGCAAAGGCAGAGAAAGAATGAATCAGCCCTTTCTCCATTTCAGTCATGGTGTATAAAAGGAAAAGCAATATTTCTGCAGTGCCACCACTGCTTGATTTTGACAGTTTTATCCTGTCCAGGTACCATCTCCTCCTGATGTTCCCACTGCAGATAATATCCTCTTCAGTTTCTCTGCTTACTCTGAGGTACTGGGTACTACCACATGCCATTCCACAGCTGTAGTTTTTCAACCCCTTCACTGATTCACCGAATTTTTCTGCAGGACAATGGCAGTTTCTAAATGGAAGCTCAGAAATCAGCACACTGCTTTGGAAACCTTCTGGATCACAAGAACATTCAGTTCCTCACCACCATTAAATCAGATAATAGAAGCAGCTGTTTAATCCAAGTCTGCTGCTTCTTTTATGGTGTCTGACGATCTCAGACTTGTCAGTGCTTTATAGGAAAGTGTAAGAAGATTAAAATATAAACAAATGCAGCTTATTCAATACTATTTCCTACAGCTAAAGGACTGCTTAACATAAAGATGATGCTTAGTCTGCAGGCAAACAATAATTGTATCTCTAAATTCTGATTAACTCAAGGGTATATATAATAAGTCCCCAAAACTGCACCAGGCCTAAGGATTGTTCTGTGTTTTCTTTTTAGAAGTCACCTGCCAATACAAAATACATTGAATGGACAGAAGTGGGCTGGCATGCTATACGCTTGGAACTGCATGAAAACACTGGCCAAGTCAGCAATACTTCAGAAGTGATATATTAATTACCTCTGGATTATAGTGAACAGAAAGGAAATATGTTTGATTTCAAGTTGATCAACCGTGTCCAATATTAATTAAACTGAGGGGAATCGGTAATAATGTATCCTGCTTTCAGTCTTTGAGCATCTTAATGCATTCCAGGGAAATGCTGCTGCCTTGACAAAACCAGAAGAAATTAACCTAATAACTTCTATTCTCATTTTAAGCCTCAAAATAGGATTCAAGTTGTGCACAGGCTGTTCTGTCTCTCAGCAGAGGTGAGAATTTCACTCTGCAACTTGGTGATTTGTTTCTTACGTTATAATCAGGCAATTTCCACTTATAATAATAAACTAATTTCTGTGATTTCCATTCACATTGTCAAGCCCTTATTATGAAAACAAGACTTCTAGAAATTCTCCCAACATTATACTTGAGTGTGTTTGATGGGCATCTCTTTCCCTGTTCCTGCCCACTTAAGCTTCAACCTCCCTTCCCAAAGGATACCTGTTACTGTGTCCTCTGCTCTTGCCTTAAAGCATGTAATAGAGAGATTTCTGACCGTCAATGAGAAATTTTCCTATAACACACAGACACAAAAACCTTAAAGAAATGGCAAACCGCACATCTATGAAACAGCACAGCTGAAAAATAAAGGAACTGCTGAATAACGTAAAATGCAAAAGGATTCGCTTCTTTCTCAGAAGACATTTTCAGTGGAGAAAATACAAAATAATGGAAAGTAGAGTGCCTAAGCCATAGTCTATTTCAAAAAGAAACTTAAAAGAGTTTGGTAAGACTTGTGTCCTTCAAACAGGCCTGGGTAGTCTGTTTGGATACATCAGTCCTAATCCCTAAAAAACCCAATTTACTGTAACAGGCACCATTCATGATGGCACTTCATTGAGAAAGCTCGGAAGGAGAGGAAGCAGTTCTCCTTCTTGCTTGGTGATGTTATCCAACATTATTTCTTGAGCTCTCCCATGATGTGAAGAGCTCATCTTCCAAAATGCTGAATAAACATGTCCCGGGAATGCCAGCTGTGCTAAAGGTGGGCTCCTGCTCTTCATCCTGTAGTCAGAGGAGTCTGTAACTCACAGAATGGTTTGGGCTGGGATGGACCTTAAAGATTATTTAGTTCCAACCCCCCTGCAGGGGCAGGGACACCTTCCACTTGACCAGGTTGCTCAAAGCCCCATCCAACCTGGCCTTGAACACTTCCAGGGGAGGGGAGTCTTCACAGCTTCTCTGGGCAACCTGTTCTAGTGTCTCACCACCCTCCTAGTGAATAATTCCTTCCTACTATATAACCTAAATCTGCCTTCTTTCAGCTCAAAACCATTGTCCTATCACTACATGCCCTTGAAAAAAGTCCCTCCCCAGCTTTCCTGTAGCCCCTTCAATGACTGTACTGGGAGGCTGCTGGGAAGTCTCCCTGAAGCCTTCTCTTTCTTCATCATGAACATCGCCAACTCCCTCAGTCTGTCTCCACAGCAGAGATGCTTCAGCCCTTTGAGCATCTTTGTAGCCTCCAACAGAGCAGTGGTGTATAAATGTTAGGGCACAGCCTATATATAGATGTACAAAGTGATATCCTGGCCTGTGTGTCCATCCCTCTGAGACTTCAGTGCCAGTGTCATAAGTGGATATGAGAGACCACCACAAATCTAAACTAGTGAAGGTACCAAAGTCATGAGAACAGCTCTTTAATAAAACAGCCAAACAAAAAACCCCCAAACAAACTGATCTCTGCAGTTTTATTCTGATGAAAGGGCTCATCCCAGTTGTGTTTGCCACTGATAAAATCCTCCAGTACAGTCTTGAAGGAAGGTAGGTAACTACTTACAGAACTGCCATTCTACAAATCTGAGAAATAATTGGGCAGCTTCTTGACATAAAGTAATTAGCCTGCAATTAATTTTAGCCTGGTACATTTCCAGCAATAAGCATCAGGACTGCTTAATCTAGAAATGCGTGAAAATGCATCTCAGGCAGCATTAATGGGCACAGACCTTTTGTCTCCCTTGTGCACTGTCTGCCTCATTTCCTCTTCAGAAAGTTGCTTTTAAGTATGGTTCTTCTCAAGGCAAACACAGCATAATTCATCTAATCAGTTAGAAAGCATGCAGCAGAGTGTTTCTCATTACAGGGAATCAAATGGCTTATGCTTCAGTCTACAGCTATTACTTTCCCCTGAGTAGAGCTAATGTAGTGGAAATACAGTACCCATGACCAACATTTAGTAAACAAAAGAGCTGATTCATTTTAAGGCTACAGAAACAAAGAGACAACAGACAGTAAATTTCAATATAGATCAGTCAAGGCTAATACATATAGCCAGCTATTTAGGATGTGGTTTTAATTGGCCAATTTCCTTGAAAATTGGCTGCTGACAAAGCCTGCTGTTTTCTAGCAAGAATACTCGGGTTATGTGTCAGTTAATTTGGGACAGTAACAGGAGCTCTTTCAGAGACATGCATTGTAGGCAGGAGCATTAGGGACTTGATAGACACAGCAAAACTTTCAGTTGTCTCTAGTGCCATTATACAGGTGGGTGGCAAAGTCACAGAACATGGAGCTTTTTTACATTCATCACCGATGTTTCTTGTGCCCTTATGTGCTACTTAGTGGTATCTCACTATCAGCATTTGATGGAATGTTTGACATTTAAAACAGGAGAAGAGTTTAAATGTGGAGAAAGAAGATTGTAGCACTCAGAGCTTCCATTTAGTATATTCCTTGCCATGTATTCCCCAGAATTGTTTTCCTTCTCATCCCTCCTCTATAAAAATGCCCCAATGTGGACATAGGTGAAGGGGGAGTCAGTGGCCAAAGGATCACAGGAGCACTTGGAGACAACCAGAGTCCCATTCATCTCCCCTTTCTCATTCTCATCATGCAGAATTTGCAGGTTACTACTAGGAAATCACCTCATGTACCTGGAAGTGCTATATAGTGCCGAGTTATCCAGACATAGGATTTGAACCTGCTTTTCCATACCCATTGCCATAATTACAGATCTTCGAAGTTTCACTGCCAGATTTGCTTGGGCACCAAGGAACTTCAGGAGTGTTTGCTAAGTCCCCCAAAAGGCTAACCAGACAGGAGTCAAGGCTGTGCCAAACACAGATTTTTACTTCTTGGAGATGTTTATAGAAAGAGCTTAAAGTCATATAAGGAAATTGCCAAATAACAAAAAAATTAGTTTCCCATTTTAGAGTACCTAACAAAAATCAGGATGACTTTTAGGAGTCTATGGAGATTGGTATTGCAACTGTCAGTGTGATCTCCAATGCAGCCTCACTTACAATTACATTAAAGCACATTATATAAGACAGGTTCCTTCTCTCTGAAATATAAGCTGCATGTATATAGTCATGCAAATAGTATGGAGAGGAGTTTTGGGGAACTGGGAGACCACAAGTAGGCAAGCAAAGTGTGCATTCAGATAAGAATCCCATTTACAGGGAGCCTTAGTAGAGGAAGACAGCCCATACAGAGCTCCCTATAGCTGCACATCTGGCTGCCCAGGTAAACCTGGCTCATAGGATCACAAAGAGGAAAAGATCACACAGCCCAGCTCTGCAAGTGAGAGAGATGCAGTCCTGGCTGCAAAACAGACACTCTCAACTGTGAAGCTTCCCAGGACTGAATGATGTGAAAAGGAGGCCATCACAGGCTAAATTCAGCACGATGGCATCCTCAGCCAGCTGCAAAACAGCTGAGCCTGCACAACACAGTCAGCCTTAGCTCTGCATAGCAGTCCTTGTTTCTATCATTCCTCTGATGGCTGGAACTGGTTGAGCCCCACAGAAGTTTTGGGATCTACCTGCCCATGTCTCTGTTAGACTGCACAGCAACTCATAATCTCACTACCCAGTGAAAACAGAGCTCTGCCAAAAAGTCACCAAGAGATCCCCACAACCTGAGACATCCTGGCAACCTTATTTCAGCTACACCCTGAGGGTACTTCTCCTTCTGCTACAATCCTGTCTCCCAAGAGAACAATCAGGCACATCGTTTGTCACACAGATACAGCTGAGGAAGCTAGCACATAACCTGGGTAACACAGTGCTGGTCAAAATTTTGCTTCAAGGACAAATCTGTGGATATATCTGGGTCCTATGACTCCTGCAAGTATATCCAGCAGTCTTGAGGTGCTCCACAGTGAACCTGAGCCCCTCAAAAGAGCTCTTCCAAACTAACTACTGCAGCAGTTGTGGCAACCTAGGGTAGATGTTCTGCACTTCCATACTCCCTTAAGCTCTCTGACCATTTCCTGAAGCACAAAGAAGAGAATGCTGTTATGAACAGGATCACAGGTAATGTGGGCACCAATCCATCGTGGTTAAAAGTAGGAAGATGCATCTTCCTGCATCTTGGAAGCAGGAAAAAAAATCCTTGGATGTCACACAGAACAGAAATTGAACAAATCAAGACAAGTGCATTGAATATTTAAAGTGACTCAAATAATAAAAAAGGATTTTTAAAACCTTGTAGTGAGATGACACTCAAGCACAGAGAGCTGAACATCTGGGAAATAGTACAGTAGAAGAGTAAGTCCTCCTAGCATGAACTACGCTGGAATTTTCTGGGATGAGAGGAACAGGCTGTCACCAAATGGTGAGCCTTGTGCTGAACCTCCCTCACGTAAGAGAGCCAATGAATTCTGTGGAAATATCTATACCTGTAAATTAAACTGTGCCAGGTTATGCCCTGGGCAAAGGAACTCAATCATAAATGTAGGTTCACTGTTAGAAGGCTCTTAGCACAATTTTGCCCTGACCCAACTACCAGAAAGATGGACCAGTTCCTGGTCAAAAGTGAGGAATTAGCCTGGACCAGGGGCATATATCCTATATGTAGCCATGCTTTGGAAGGTAAGACATTTTAATGGGATAAGTGCAAGCCATTTCATGCTGGTCTCAGTGCCTGAAACCCATTCCAAGAACATTAAATTTATGGTCCTTGTCAAACAGTATGATCATTTAATCTTGGAAGTTTTGCATACAGGGAGTCTCTCTCATTTCACCCATTTTTTTTTTTTTTTTTTTGCATTCACTTCAGATACAAATATTTTGGCCTTCTTATGCCATTCCACATATATTTTATTAATCACAACAATGTGATTTTTGATTGGTGCTTAAAAGAAAAGCTCTGAGCCCATGTACCTCATCTTATCAGTTATCTGCTTCCTTTCCTTACTGTCACTTAACTGTAATCATATGCACACAGTAAGGCTACAATCAGCACACACATTGAGTAAATAAACTGGAAAATTACTGGGAGATGATTGGAAGGTAATGCAATCTGTAAGGTTAACGGGAAGAGCAGGGACACTACAAGAAGTGAAGGCACTTGTGAAAAAGAGGCTGAGTCTAATGAAGAAGAAACAAGTGAGATTCTAAGAAAACATCTAAGAAAGGAAGACAACCATTTAAACCAATTTTCTGTAGAGTCATTATTTGAAGCAAGCAGGGAAGTAAAGAGTTACACATAATCCTTGATTTCCATCCAAGAAGCCTTTAGCTTAGGGAATTTAAAACTTACTTTAAGAAGATAGAACCATCTGTCCAAATAGTGTCCAGCTGCTAATAGCCCAGTGTGGCACTTCAAGTACCACCCTTACCAAGGATCAACTGTAATCAATGGTCCTGATTTTGGTCATTTCTCAGAAGAATCCCTGGAAACTCTTCAGAAATGGTTGGAGAAGCCCACATATAAGCCTGACAGCTGGATTCACAGCTCTGGCCTTCCCTCTAAATCCAACCTCATTGCATGTTATAGAAAATATGGACTGCTTTCTGTATTTGAAACCACTTTTGACAGTGTTTGATCAACTGGTTCTGCCCATAAGAAGTATTCTTGAAATTCACCTCTATTCACTTTATCAAGTTATCCTGATGTAAGGAAAAGGCAAATTGGGCCCATGAAGTGCACCCCAGCCTTTTGGCACATTTACTCCTTTTTCTACTGCCCTTGGTATCATCAGACAGGAGGTGCAGTTTTCAGAATGAAGATACCTGTTGTTAGGAGGACCACTTAATGTCAGCTTGTGATAGTAACACTTCTACCAGGAGCAGATGTCACCCAATTCCTGGTACTAAGATCAGAGCATTGCCACAGATGGTTCAGTTACACCATGTGAAAATTTTCTCCTGACCGTGCCATTGATGTTGGACCTGCCTAGAATGCTCTGACAGGGCTGATGGTATGAGACAAGCCAGATGATGTTTCACACACCCTGCAAGAATTTTCCTCCTCTTCAAGGCAGCACAAGATAAGAGTGAGGTTTGGGGTTTTTTGCAGTCAGGTAGGAATTTTTCTTTTTTCTTATTTTTCTGTTTTAAATAAATAGTAGAGAAATCCAGATATTTTACTGCAGAAAGAAACACACACACATTTTAAAGAGGATCAGGAAAGCCATATGAAGTGTCCTTAAGCCAGGTTCAGGTTTTAGCTTACTCTGGAATCTCTCTGAGACTGCTGAAGGGTAATCAACCATTAGAAGCCTGACTTCCCACTGCCAGCTCTCCTACTAGTTCTTCCAGCTAAAGCCATAATGTTAAAACTTTCTGATCAGAGGATGTGTGGCTCAAGACATCTTTCACACTGAAATGCAGTCTTCATTTCACTCAAAAAATACCCCAAATACTCTTCATCTATTATCAAAAAAGTTACTTGTCCCTTCAAGTACATTTTCACCATTTACTCCTTCCAATGGAGACCAAAGAGGAGAATTCATGTAAGCTAAAATGGCATTGATGTTTTCCCCATGCCCTGCCCTCAGCTTCTAGATGTAGATTTCACCAATAATTTTTCTGCTACCCAGTTCATACCAGGCAGAAAAATGAGCACCTGGGCTAATTATATTTCAGGTGCAACAAATCACTTGCCCATGTGTCACCAGAAAGAGCAATGTTTTCAACTAGGTTGAACAACAAAGTTGTTTGTCCACAAAAGTCTTCTCATCTGTCTGAGCAGGGATTACAGCTAATGAGCCTGTGTCCTTGGCCCTAGTCCTGTGAGGTTATAAATTAATTTAATTCTCTAATCTACCAGTGAAAAACCCTGTCCAAAGGAGTCTGGAAAAAATAGCAAATATACCACAACTAACTAAGCATACTGAAATATACCTCTTAACCTTTGTAGTGGTTACACAAACAAGAAATTATCTGAAAAGGACCACTTGCATGAGGCTATATATCCTAACTATATATTTAACTGAGGGAAACACAACCCATCTTTACATTTAGTCTTCACCCATGTGCCACATTCAGTAGACAGAGCCTATCAATTTTCCAGATTCCCTGGGGGAAAAAAACCCCAACAAGCCAATGCTTAAGGATTTAACCCAAACATAGCACCTTTAGGGCATACAGCTCCCCCTGAGCTGTGCTGAGTCTGCAGGGCTAATAGACCTAAAATTGCATTTCAGTCAATACAGTGATCAAATGAGTCCTGAAAATACACTGTCAAGCAAGAAGGGAGCACTTACTTAACTGCTTTCAGTTCTTGCACTGAAAAAATTGAGATGTTGTTTATCTAATTCCCAGTTGGTGGTATGGTCAAACACCCCGAAAATGAAACACCAACTTATCAAATGGCTGGCAAGGAGCTCTTAAGAGATTACTCATGACTAAGCAAATAGCCCACAGTACTGGGTACTTCTGTAGGGGAAAATCTCTTTCATGGGGAGAGACTTTAATACACCCACTCAGCAACCTGGTGTCAGAAATGGTTCTGTATTGCTCACAAAAGTCTTTCTCAGTGCTGGTAATTAAACCAGGACCTTTAAGAAATAAGTTTTTATCAACACTATCGGACTGAAATAAGCGTAAGTGAAGACTCTATCAGTTTTAATTGTATGTATCAGTGGATTTACAGGATGAAATCTTTCTTTATGCAAACTACCACCCCCCTGGGCAGCTGCAGAGAGAGGCACCTTCAGCCTCACAGGCAGGCAATTACTATTGCATCCTTGTGGTTCCCACCACTCTGAAGAAGGACACATCTGAGACAAATATGCAGCACAGTCTCCTGCTGCTTCAGTTCCTCCCACGTTTGAAGATCCACACAACAGGGCAGTTTCCTACTGATCAGATCTGTGCTGCTGTCACACAAGGAAGCCCAGGTCAGGCAACCACATCTGAATCACTTATCAGTGGCTCAAAGATACCTACTGGTCATCCCAAGTATGATTTATCACTCTCTTTTTTCTGTCAAGACCTTTGGAGATACCATGCAAAATTATGCTGACCTCCATCAGAAATTCTCAAGGGTTTCCTACACCACCTTCAAGTGGATAGATGTGGATCTGTAGAGACATAATTTCTGCTATCACAGAATTCTTTTTCATTCCAAGTTTCAAGTGCCTGGTTTCCTGCCCTCTGTGCTCAATGATAAATACATGAACATTTTAAAAAGAAACAGCTCCATAGAATACTGTCCATAGGAGAGCTATTAAAAAGCAATTTATTTACCCAGGAGAATTACCACTGACAAGTATACAACAAGCAGCCTTGCTTCATAGTTCATTTCTTTGTTTACACTGTGGTTACCTTTCATATTTCTATTCTTCAGCAAATCAGCTTGATAGATTCAGTCTTTTTTGAGAGTTGGTCTTAGGCACTAGAGTCTGCTCACCGAGAACCATCTGTTCCCCAAGATCTCCCTCCCACACACCATGGTAGAATTACGCCTACAACAAGTTTCTTCTATTAGGAACAAAAAGACTATAACAAGCTGGTTGACATAAGTCCCTAGGGAGACAACACAAGTACTCATGTCTTTGTTCATAACTATAAAGCGTTTATGTGTAATACCCATTACTCAAGGACTGACTCTGGAGTGTAAGTGAACTCACCTGCCCTTCCCTCTCAGAGTCAGAATTTAATACTAGGAATGCTTTAAACCACAGTGGTATCATCACAAGGAACTAATGTGGAAATCTGAACAAATTCTCTTTGTCAGTCATCTGAGAAACATTTAAGAGAGGAACCACTGGTTTTTTTTTTATTGTCTTCCCCTTCATGCCTAATGGAGACAGTATTATCACCCAGCCTGTGTCAGTGTTAGGTCAGTGCAAACTGGAATAGATCCACTGACACCATGTGTTTCAGCTAGAGAGATAACTCATCTTTTTTATGTGAAAGTTCATATTGGCAGTTTTCCCTGCAGTACAATATCCACACTTCAGTTACAGAGGGCAGCTGGCCCAGAGGTTAACATACTGACCTGGGATTTAGATATGGATTTACAAGCTTCAGCTCCCTACTCCATACAGATTGCTGATTCCAAGTCCCTTGCTACAGTACCAAAAGCTCAAGAGCTGTGCAAGATGTGGGGCTGGGGAGAGAGGGAACAAGGTTGTACAAGCCCTCCTTCCTCTTCCACATCACAGGCCCTAATTTCATTGAGTGTGTTTATGTTCAAGTTAGGGGTGATGCCTCTCAAATTTCTTCTCTCTGCCTCTGACCTTTTGGTGATCACTCAAGAGTCACCTAATCTTTCTGACTCAGACTCATCCCATTTACCTTACCTAAGTAACTGTCTGGGAGAGTTTAATCAGATTAAACTAAAAGAGCCAACAGGTCTATAATGAAGGCATCATCTTGCATCAAATCTGCAACATCTGCCAAATAATAACACTAAAGCAAGGGGTCTCATTCAAAGTACAGGACATAGAATACAGACAAGAACCCAAACTGCAGCCTGTGCTACGCGTTTATGCTTCACCAAATACCAGGATCAAGTGCACCCTGGGTAGTTGTCACCTTCATTCATGTCACTCAAGCAAGAAGGCAAATTGCAGTGGAGGAGTGAATAAATACATGCCATGCATTCAATAGAAAACAAGCTGTGAGGCGGTGAAAAAACCAATTGCTGTTTTCAGGCTGAAGGGGAACACTATTGAAGAAACAGCTTCTGTCTTGAACTTTATCAATACAGTATTTTCACTCAGTGCCTTAAGGGACCTGCTGAACCAAGCCCCTGGGGCATGCTGCTTGCCTTAGAGAAAGTCTAATCTCTTTTAGCAAAATGCTGAAGAAATGGCATTTCTTGGCTCTTCATCTTGCCAGTGTTGCAGCTCAGGAGCCCTGGCATCTTACTGGTGCATGGGTTCAGAGATGCTTTTGGAGCTCAAATCTAACCTTACTGTTAGAGTAAAAACTAATAGGAGAAGTTGGTAAATTAAATGGAGTTCCTGCTGGAGGACAGGAGCACAAAATGAGGTGTAGGCAGAGAGTTTATCCAGGGACCCAAGATCTGCAGGAGCTGACCTAAGGCGTATTTGTTCCTAGGCCCCGTATGACAGCAGCTACAGGGGATGTTTCAAAGAAAAGATGTAAGCAGTCTGCATCAGGCTTTCACATCTTTTCAGATAGGTCTCATTCTGATTTATAGGATGAAAGGATTGGTTCAAGTGTGAAGTTATAACACTGTCTTTCTGTACATACTTTACTTGCAATATATTTTTATCCATACAAATGTTTAGTATAGCTTGAAACCTCATTTCATTGCATCAGTAACAACACATATAATTAATTTAAAAAATCCAATTATTCCTTAGTAACATAGTCTCTCCCTTCCTTCCTTTTATTTTCACTAAATGTTCCCTTTGCTGGGCACTGACTTTATCTCATTTTGGTTTTATTTATTTTTAGCACAGATGTCTTTGGCTACTCAGGTTTCATGTTCTGCTGATTCTCCTGATGCCAGGGATTTCAACATCTATTAGTGCATGAGCGATCTCTTGTCCAGTATACAAAGCTGATTGCTTTCCTAGAGAGCATCTGCATTCCAAGGAACTCACTGTTTCCATAGGCACTGGGACAGCAAATGTAAAGAGCATGGTTTCCAAGTTATGTGAGTAGCTGAAGAATGACACTCACTGAATGTCCTTGAACCTTCCAGATTAGGTTTGAAGCAGGAGAGACCAAAGGATAAGTAAAGGTACTCCAGACATATCTTTTGGCTTGTAAATAGTTTTTTGATTAAATATTCCATTAATACTTAACTATTACATAGCATTTTTCTTCAGTAAGGTTTTTATAAAAAAGAGCTATGTAATTTTTCAGGGGAAGAAAGACACAGACTTCGAGTGACTTACCCAAGGTCATATAACTAAGCAGCGGAAGAACTGGGAGGAGGCTATTTTAAAGCCTTTTAAGAGGCCATACTCCTTCCTTAACTAAGTGCTTCTTTCCTGAGAGCTGCAATTTGAGTGCCAAATTAACATTAAAATTACGGCACTGACTCAAAGGCAAGCTTATGTTGAAAAAAAATTTCAGCACACATATTTTAGGATCAGGAATATTATCTCTCTTTAACCGAAGCATAAGATATTTCAATAAAGGCAGAATACATTGGTGTGAATGGTTAAAAAAAATTGGGCCTGTGAAAATATCTGTTCCTTTTGTAGGTACCATGTGCTCTACTTGGTCACTGTTCATTGCTTTTCTGTTCAGGAGACCACAGGCCCCAAGGGAGAAGGAAGGGGAAGCACAAGGCAGAGTGATGTCAGTTCCAGAGGGTTTCAGCCCTATGAGAAACAATTAAAGGTGGTAGTAACTACAGAATGCCTCTGCTTGTCTTCAAGCAGGCTGGGATGATCACTCTTTCCACCTCCAAGCTTCCAAAGAAAGAGGGTACAAATAATTGCTTGGCTCTTCATGCTTCCTCTACAACCCCCCCCCCCCAAGTTTCTGCCCCATTTTAATGAGGTTCTAACATTTATCTGGAGTAAAATTGCCTTGAGGTAGCAATCCTAACATGTCCTATAGAGTTAACATAGTTAGGAAATGTGGAAATTGACACGTGGTAATCCAGGGGTTTCAACTAAACAAAATGCAAGAAGTGAAAACTGTCCTCAAAGGACACATCTGAGTGGGACCAAGGAGTGACTGATGTGTGTGGCTGAAGCAGACACAGGCGAATTAAATTAATGCCTGTATAGCAACTAAGGTAGAAAATCAAAAGAATCTTCTCTGCAATTCACAGACCAACACAGAGGCAGCTGTGTCAGCTCTCATTTGATGTAGTACAGATCCCAAATAAGCATTGAAGCAGGAGACTAAATGGTACACGAATTACAGAAACAATCTCAGATCTCAAAAGCACTTCTTCAACAGCTTTTCACATTGCCCAATTTGTGTAAATGGATAGATAGCATTCACTTGGATTAGGCTAAATGTATGTCGCTGCTATAGAAAACAGCAGGGAACTGATGCCTTAGGATTGCTAGAATTTGTGTTTTCATGTCCCCTTCAGCAGGAGGCTTATCTTTGCAGGTTTTTATGGACACAAACAAGGCTTCAGCTTAGCCACACCCCGGGGCCTCTAGCATTAAAAAAGTCTGCTCATTCTTGCAAGAGTTGTTCAGTCCCCCACTTTTCTGCAAAGTAATGAACCGAGCACACTCCAAAATAGGGTTTTAGAATCTTCCAAGGCAACTAACTGTATATTTGACAAATCACATATGAATGCATGTCTTCTGCAACTGGCTCAGACTAGCACTCAGGGTAATCTAACAGTGTGTATTTCCACGTAGAAGTTGTGACTTCTACTTAAAATGATTTGCTTTCTCTTACTGTCAATAGGTAAATGTTCTCCTTTGCATCAAAGACAATGTACATATTCACAGAAACATGCCCCCATTTATGTGCACCTGCTTCACGGCTATTTAAAATACACAATGGCATACATGAAGCCTTACTATCACATACAATTGGCTTTTCAGTTAAATGGAAAATTTAATATGACAGAAATTGGTTTTCAGCCTGGTTTCCAAGGAAACATTTCCAGCACTATTGGTGGAGGTTACAGGTTGACTGTCAAGCCCATGGTTTCCTTTGTTCCTGGCCTATCAGTTTGATTTCTTTTATCATCTGGTCTTCCCTCCTGAATAACATGCTAATAGAGGGGGAAGGGTTCCTTAATGCATGAAACATAATCACTGTTTCCCAAACAGCCTTCCCAGAAGAGAGACATTTTAAAAACAGTAGCAATGATTAAAGGAGAATAAATGAAATTAATGTATTCAAATTAATTTCAAACACGATACCCAGATTTGTATATGTACAAGCCTGTGGAATGTTGATAAATATCTACTGGAGATAATCTACCATTTTAGTATTTACCCCTAACAAACAGATGGACTCCCACATTGCCATTTCCAGGAGTACAAACACATTCCAAAACAAAAAACGAAACAAGGAGTTCTAGAATACCTGTGCAGGTCTTTAAGCATATGTGCCAAAGGTGAGATTCTATAAGCCATTAGAATGCCCACATTTGCTACAATTACAGGTGATGTAATCACTTTTAGGAGGTGATGAAGACTACAAAAGGTCAATCACCCACATAATTTCTTTTTGAAGACAAAAGGCAATACACACTGGAGTATGTATATAGGACAGAAAATGGGCTTCAGACTCACCTGGGGCAGAGGAAAGCTGCCTTTGCCTGGTCACTTTGCTTCTTACAGAAAAAAAAAAAAAAAAGTGGTTGGTGCAGAGGAAGAGAGGGCAGCTGGATATTTCCATGCATGCAGAAGTGAAGCCTTGCTTAATGAAATTACACAGACTCACATGTGTATCACTGCTGCTGTTTCTACTTTTGCCCTTACTCTTGTTTCTGCTCACTCTTTTTTTGCTCCTTGACAGGGCAAAATACAGGGAATTGTGGTGGTTCCCATCTCCTTCCAAGGACACACTCCTCTTCCCAGGGCATTCACATGAGCCCATACTACAGTATTTTTGCTTCTCTTTACCTTTTCTAAAACCTCTGTAGTGCCAGAAGGCTGGGCATGTCTCTTTTTAAGGACACTACTAGTATCTTTCACACACTAGAGAAGATTTCTGGGAGCTATTCCCTCTCTGCTATACCAGTTTTCTTCCTAAGCCATGTCAGTCATAAAATAAGGACATACAGTAGCTTTTTTAACATATATAGTTCATCTTTTTCTGACTGTGATATGCTCTTCTTCACAAGTGCCTTGCAATGCAATTGCCCCAGCCCATGCTTTCTCTGCTCCTCTCTTCTTATCTAAATTGCACACTAGTAAACACCTTCCTCTGCTGTGTTTAGAGCACTTCTGCATACACTGGATTAAAAAAGCTCAAAATTTCTCTTCTTGGGCCATGCAAAATAACTTCAGAGTCCTTCCAGCCTGCTATTCAGGATGCTCTCAGCTCACGCATCCTGAAATGGATCAAGGCAACCAGAAGCAGAGATTAAGGACTATGATTTATGTTAACAATTGGGTGATGAACCAGGCCTGATAGTCTCAAAATAAGAGTAAGACATGACCTACTTGAAAAAAAGCACAGCCACCAACACTGCTATGAGCTGAACCTGACCTTAAAAACTAGCTGCCTTAATTCCTACACAGCAACACTTACTCTGTGACTTTTTCATTTAGACAGTCACAATTTTTAAGAAGTCTGCTATGACAATTTCCCTCAAACTTGTGTTCTGATTTTCCACCCGTTATTTCCTTTTATATATAAACAGATTTCTTTCCTTCCTTTGTGGTCTACAGTGAAATTAGGAAAAGAATGTGAAGGCAGAAAGGATAGTATTTAATTTCTGAAAAAAGATGACCAAGAAGTCTTCCTCTGAAGACATGGTGCAAGACACTGAAGGAAATGCAAACAGAAATGGTAGGAGGATGGGTAAGAACAAGTGCAGGCTGGAAGTGCCAAGGGGGGACATGGTGTTGGCAGTTTCTTTCCTGGGATGATGACAGAATTAGCAGATCACTGTAGCTTTCACAGAAGACAGCCCAGAGCTGGATGCAGCACTGGAGGAAGGCTGCTGGTGACCTGGATGGGGATCAGTTCACCCACTTTTCCCACTTTCTACTCTTCCTTGACTTGCACAGGCCCAAGAGACTGGGAATTGGTTGCTCCCACCCCTGGCACTTCCCCAGTGTTACCCAACCAGGTCCCTGCCAGCAGCAGCTCCAGCAGCACAGCTTGCTGAGGCCCCCCAGCACCCTCTCTTGGTGGGTGTTGATTGATTTATTGCCATTTTTTTTTTCTTTCAGTTCCAGGGTACTCCAACCCTACTGTATTTTATTATACTTCTTTGTTTTGGTGGTAATAAACACTATTTTATTACCCATTTCCTTTGCAGCAGGTGTATTATGGTGCTGGGAAAGGACAAGAGACAGAAACAGAAGGGCTGGAGCACAACAAGATGTGGGGTTAGACACTGCTCCCAGGCTCATGGTCTTGAGGGAATATCTATTCCTTACCCCTTAAAGTAAGGAAAATGTATTCAGTGGTCAGGGTGGTCTATGGTTTGCTGAGATGTTGCTTAAAATCCTGGTCTTTCAGTTGATGTCCTAGTATTATCACTGTCTTATTTTACTTATTATAAAAACTTAATTTACTCCTGTTCACTCAATTTAGGTTTTCTGTATTTCTGGATTTTTAGGTAATCTTTGTGGGTCTGGGAGCTGATCTATGAAAGTCTGGCCCAATATCATGGAAGCCTGATAAATTCTACTGGCTAGGTCCTGATAAATTCTAACATTGCTCTAATTTTATTTTAGTGTGAATCCACATAGATTGATCCAATTTAGATCACCTGGGATCAAGGTGAAACTTTTCCAAACATGTCATCCAAACAGGCCTGCCTTAGAACATTGCAAGGACTCACCTTCCTCTCCTGAAATTAACTAAGTGGAGATATCACAATATTATGAAAGAATTGTGGTTTGGATAAGAGCAGTATAAACATTTGACACTAATCAACACTAAAATGCCTAGAAAAATAGGAAGCTGTCAGTTTGCTTAAAGCCTGAAGCAAAATTTGCTCAGTTGATAGCAAAGTGAACATTACATAGGTTCATTTATTTTATCTGAAATAGATAAAATGTCTCAGCATGACATGCTTTCTATCCAGAAAGTGAGTGCATTTGCAGTGTACCTCAGGAGAAGGGAACACTTCCCTCAACAAACTCCAGGGCAGTTTATCCATGGTTAATATTTTACAGCAATTTAATATAAATACACTCCTCTCTGATAAGATAACAATCTGAGGGCAACACCTTCTCTTTCAAGGCTGCCAGTAAAATGATAACCTTTGAAACATGCCAGCTGCCTGATATAAAAACTTAGAACTGTTTTCATCAGGCACCTTAACTTCTCATTACAGAGAGCTGTATTGCCTTAAATTGCTTCCAGAAAGACACAAATGAAAGTGAAAAAGTCATTGTAGGCCCCCAAGAGGGGCTTGCTCAGCATATCAAGATACCGATACAGTTCTGTTGGAAGCCTTCAAAGCACATACATGGGCTGCATGGCTACTATACCTGCAGTTCACTTCAGATGAGTATTTTACTTCTTTTGTTCCTTTCCTTTCCATATGGCAGTAAATTTTACAAGTTCTAGCTCTCTTTTTTCCCACCCCCCAGAACTGCTAAGGACTCTTAGACTAATATTATGGGGGTCAGTTAAGTGACAGCCCATGCATCTTTCATGTGTAGACTTCAGCCTCATTGTGCATATATTCTGAAATAAAAGATAGCATTGTTTGCCATGCACAGGTAGAAATGAAGAAAAACAGGGTTGAAAGGGACCTCAAGATCATCAGCTGTCCCAGTGAGATACCAGATTCTGAGAGCATTAAATATGGGGTTCATGATGTGGTAAAATGGCAAAAAATTATTTACTGTTGACTACAGTTGTGAGGGTATAGGGAGGGGCAGCTGACCTGAGAAAGCTGGGAGCTGGAGATAACAAGAAGGAACTGAGCAGATGATGGCTGTAATACTCTATAGATCATTAGACAGGAAACAGAAGTGGAGCTGGACACTGGATTTGGGTCAGACTTGACTTGAAAATGTAATGGTGCAGCTAGAATCACTGACACGAGAGTGATGTTGTGATCAAAACCTTCCCTGGAGTTTTCTTGGGCTAGTGTGAAGTGGGGAAAATGGGCTGCGAGGCTCTGAAGTAGAAAGGTCTGCCTGTCAGAAAGGTATGGAAGAACTAACAGGGACAGGGCAGAAAGAATCATCATCTTCCAAGCTGCAAAAGGAAGGGCTAAAAGGAAGAATCTTGGAAGGATGACAAAATGATTTTCTGCTTCCATGCCCTACTGGAGCTCAAGGTCTCCATGCTGCTAAGAATGGGTACCATCCACTTACTCCATGTGCTGTGCACTTGGAAAAGTTTGACAGAGAAGAATCTCGTTACCAATTCCTAAAGGCTCAGAGACCTTCCACTGATAAAATTCCTTCAAAGTCATGGAGGCATTACATTAACAATTCTGATTTGAAGTAAACTTGATTTATTCTTTTTTTCTTTGGTATTCAGGACACAATGCACAGAGTCCTACTGCCCTTTGGATGTTACTACCAAAACGAGCACATTGACTTCTTTGAAGAGTTTGTGTTTCTGCTCAAGATGAAACAGAGACAAGCAAAAGCAGCACTCAGGATTTGCAGCAGACATCAAGCATTTAAAGGATCTAATATACTGGGTTAAATACTGGAATGAGAGTAATATCTACAAAGAATATGCCACAGTGTATTTTTAGCACATATAAGTCTCCACATAAAATTTTTTTTTCCCTTTTGAACTGCCATACCTTGATCTCTTGTGCATCCTTTCTTAGTGTAAATCCTTTAAATGGGTTATATTTAAAAAAAGAAAGAACTACTTATTTAATGCTTAAAAGAGATGCTAAGGCAATATTTGGCACATATTTATAAATGACTAAAATCTTTTACTTATTCCACACAGATTAAAAAAAAAACACAACAAAACACCTTCTTTGATAACTGATACAAAAAAGTAGAGACTAGTACTTTAAATCAGTGCAAAGATAAGAATCAAAACCTAAATGTCCTTTCTTTAATGAACACAGCATAAGCCCTGTGCAGTGACAGTCCTTTTTTTGAAGAACTATAAAAGACCAAGCACTATTTTCTCTTCAGAATCCTTGGGAAACTCAGAGCAGGTATGCCATAGGTTTATAATTTATCTCTCTAAATGGTGCAATGCTCTTCTAATATCATGTATATGGAGAGTGTGTGACACATGGCAGGTAGAAAAGTGACAATGATGGTAATATTTCTTAGAAATTAGATGTTCTTAGAAAGCTTTGAATGCTGTACCTAGAAAGCCGAGCTGTATTCTAGATACAAAGTTTGCTAGAGAAACCAGCTGGCAGCAGCATATCTGAGTAAGCTCTAAAACACATGCTGGTTTTCTTTGACTGCAATGTGGAATTCTGTGGCTGGGTAAGAGCTCCTATCCACAGCAAAGGAAAAGCTCTCATGGCTTAGCATTCATTCGCTGGCATATTCTTCTCCGTGTCTGACACACATGGAACATCTTTTCTAGCTTTGGACATCCAAAAGCTAGGCATTCTGACTAAAATGCTGCCCAGATTCGGTTTAAAATTTAGGATTAAATGCATGTGTACTTGTCCTCATTCCTTATGAGAGCTTAATTCCAACTCCACCTTGCTGCTGACAGTGCAAGCCTCTCCCCTGCTTTCCTGTCTGCTACCAGTGTAGATGGACACATCAGGAGCTGCCCTGGAACAGGTTCCATTCTCAGCCAGAGGGTGTTTTTCTGTTTTGTTATGGCAGCCAGGTTCAGGGGCTGCTTTTTGTGCAGGGGCCAGAGAATGTTGCCTGTGGGTTTTTGGATTAATTGCTTACCTAATTTATTTTTGCTGTATAAGGGTACACCCCATACAGCACATGGGAAGTAGCCACATCATGTGGCATGTGGTGAAACCATCCTTTTTGGTGAAGTCAGCAGGGACTTCTCACTGGCTAAGGTCCACCCTTTAAGTAAATGCCTCTTTTAGAAGTTAAATCAGGGAAGATTAACCCTGCTCTTAAAGGTCTTTGGGTTAAAGCCACAAATCAGAACACAAGAGACAGAAGATCCACTGCTTGCTTTCCACTGACAGGCTGTAGAGCTTGACACAGGTCAATTAAATCTTGCTTCAAGAAGATGCCTAAGCAGGTATTTTATTTAAAGCATACTCATTGGAATTGGAACATACTAGGTTGGCTTTTGCCACTCGGGTTCTGGAAGCTGTACATTTTGTCCCTCATTATAACAGGAAGAATAATACTGATTTTTTTCACTGAAGGGGTAGATTGAAATGATTCATCTAGATATTTAAGTAGTTTTTCTGAAGGAAGAATATGAAGTTCTGATATGTATCATTAACATCTCTAAATTATAGCACGTGCAAGGCCCCTTCACTGAATCAGAACCTTAATTACACCAGGCCTCCAGTATGCCATGTGGTTGGACACCTTTGGTTGGAAGTTATGTGTTAGTATTGCTACTGGCTCTTCATTACCTTTCCAGTTTTGCTGCCAGCTGCTCACTTGCTTCACTATCACCAACTGGTAACTCCTGGAATTTAAAACACCCTGCCAGGATCTGCCTGACATTCTTGGAGGTTCTTATCTGGTTTGTTCAGTAACTGACTCCTAGCAAAAGGAAACTTCCTTGTACTTCAGTGGCAAGTGATTTTATATACTTTTATGTATATAAAGACCAGGGAAAGGTAGCAGCCTTTGGAAGCAGACAGATGCAGAATAGGTTTACTCCTCTGTTTCGCTTCTCTGGCTTCATATATTAGATATTATTTATGAAAGCACTGCCAGTTATCATTAGCTTAGCATAAAGAATGCAGTATAATCTGGAGATTTTTTTTCAAGTCACTAAACAGGGCACGTATCTTGATAAACCCCTATGGAGTTCTGCTTATAAGTGGCCTCCAGACAGATCAAGAATCATTAAACTCTAACAGTATGACTCTCCTGTCAGATTTCTTTTCCCCATCTTGACTGTAACATCCCAGTCTGGATGCTGGTGTACTGCTGGAGACTATGCAGAAAGCTTTCCCTTTATCCATAGATTCAATCATCTCATCACAGAGCACAATCAGGTTGGTCAAGCCAAAGGTACTAAGGGTAAATCAGTCCTGAGCATTCTCAGTCATCTTTTTCTCTTTCATGTACCCGGAAATGTACCCCAAGAAAACTCACTCCATGATTTTTCCAAGGACAAGAGTGCAACTACCTGGTTTGCAGCTGCCTGAATTTTCCCTCTTGCCCTTTCTGACCATTTGTCTTTCTTCAGACATGTGCCCTCTAGAATCTAGAAAGCTGGGAAGCTTTAGAAATAAATTAAATCCATGGGTTTTCATACTCTTTGCCCCTCTGGCTAAGCACTTTGCTGCAAAACATAGACACAAACACACTTTTAATAAAGACAGCTTCCTGGAGATCATAACAAGGACAACAGCTTGGGAACACAAACAGTGGGGAACAGACATCAGGAAAATATTGTCTCTTCAAGCATGGATGCTACACATTAGGTAATTAGATTTTTTTAAAGGTTATTTCCTTAGAGTGAGCAGTCTCCCCAAACAGAAATCTACACAGAGAAGTGTTTTTCCTGTTCCAGTTATTCAGGTGGTTAATTCCTTGGGCGTGGGTACACATACAATGCCAGAAGCAGTGCAGCTGTATTCACCAGGGCTTGTGAAACATGACCTTAGTGCTCGGTTCAGGAGTAATCACTGCAGAAACCAATATGCTAAAATCTTCTGTTACTCTACTGTTACCCTACTTACTCCTCTAGTAAGCTCTTACAGCTTAGATTACACTTGAACACCTTGTATAGCAAATAAAGTATTTTTAAAAAGTACTTTTTAAAAAAGACAGAGATGGTTTATAGAGAAGATGATGAAGCTTTTGAGTGAGGAGTCTAACTGCATGCTTACTGCATGTGTTAGTAACACACCTTTTATTAACAGAAGGTTATTTTAAACTTGAGAGTACTACAGAACCACCTGGACACCTAATTTTTCAAGATGATTTTACTATGAAAGCGAGAACCCATATAAAATAGTTCTTGCCTGAACTGAAGGGGAAATTTTTCATGAAATGAAAAAAAAAGTGTCACCAACTAACATTTTTGCAGTAATTTTGAGCTCTAGTTCCACAATTTAAAAAATAAAACCCTGAAATTATTTTCAAAACGAAACCAACCTTCTGAACAAAAATGTGGACTGTTGTTTCAGAAGAAGTCATCCAGAAATACTTTGGGTTGTGTTCCCTCCCCCTCCTCACCCTTTTTAGAGCTTGGTGTTGGAGCATCACCAGAACAATCTGGGTAATTCAATACAAATGTGCATTTTGCTTGTCCTTATCCATATTTTATTTGCCAAAAAACATTTAGGTGGAATTATATTTAATTCCCTACCAGCAAGATACTGACTGTTCACCATAGAAATTTTATTACATATATGAACTACGTGTATTATTATACACAATTGTAATGCCCAGCTGCGTTACAAATTGTGCTGCAACCACACATAAACAAATTAAATGTTTGTAGTCAGTAATTTCTCTCAGATGGGAGAGAAGCATCCAACAGACTGGGACAAAATTATGAAAACATTTTATTATTTTGTTGTAAATTTTGCCCTTCAAGTAACCAGCATTGTTTCTTGTTATCACAGGTACCACATGCTGTGCATTGCAGGCATTCCCCTGTCTTGGGCTCAGCCTGGAGAATTTATCTTTTATTAATTTCCCTTGGTAAATGCTCTGACCCTCTGCTATTCTCCAGTTCTTTGTTTTCATAATTCTGCACTCTTCTAAGCATTACGTTGTGCTGCCACTGGGGAGGCTTCCCAGTTCTGAATTTTCCTTACTACACCTAACGTTAAACAAGGTACTGATTCTCCAAGCTCAAACTTGACACACGTGAACTCTTCCAACACCACTGCCCAGCACATGCCTGATGGAATATTTTAGGAACTGACAGGCAAACCAGCTATTTAATCCAGCGATTATCCCAAAGCTCAATGTATGAGGAGATAATTCTAAATTTTCTCTCTCATGTAAGTCATGCCCATAAGAAATGGGCCATATACTTGACAAAGCTCACCCAATTCAACCTGTATCAACTGAAGGCAAGATTCTGCTAACTCTTTACTGGCACCTGCTTCAACAGGAGCTCCTTGAGTTTAGGATAAAACAGGCCCAAACTACAGCACAAGACTGATTCACCAGTGAACGATGCACCAAGTTTCTTCAAAGAAATTAAATACTGCAAGACTTCTAAAATATTTGTCATCTCAATACCCAGACACTTATTCAGGCACCTGAGCATCTCAGCCTCCCAGAAACACGATCCACAGCAGCAACCCCAGTAGCCATAGCTTAGAATCCACTGCCACTCTGCTTGCTGCAGGTTCCCAGCAGATTTACAGTCACCTTCACTTTCTGTGGGAAGGTGACATGAACATGCAGGACAATGAAACCACAGGAAATCACGTAATGGTGTCTCAGGAGAACAATAGGCAGAAGCTGTGACAGCCAGGCAGAAACAAAGATGCACAAAACTCTGTCAAACTGGCACAAAGTCCCAGCTGGCACGGTGCGGGGCTGGGTTTGGTGATGTAGGAAAATGTTCAGTCCCAAAAGTACAGCTTGGAAGTATTCATCTTACAGTTAGGGTTTTGAAAGTGGAAGCTTATAGTAACTAAGCAAATAAAGGATCAAAAATCAGTCTAATGGTAAGTTCTGACTGTGCATAAAGGATGCTTTAATTTTAAAAACATTTAGCTAGACTGGTAACCCCTTCTCCAGTACCAATTCCCTATCAAACACAATTCTAGTAATAAACAGGCTCTGAACAGCAACCTTCATGATCCAGAACATGGCAATAAATCATCAGTACTCACAGAATCAACAGGGTTCCCCTTTGCAAAATCAGAGCAGCTTATTCTGAACATTTGGCTGCAGTCAACCAGTTGCTGTTCATAATCAAACCATCACTCACATTTAATTACGAACGGAAGAGCAGCTTTGCCACAGCAGTTTTTCTTTCAAGAAGCAAAATTAATTTACAACAGGCTAACACTAATAATACCCCCACCACCAGCTCCCTTGAAAGGAAACAAAAGGCCCTAATACAAGTCCACAGAAAATTACCAAAATCAATTTTTATGCTTGGGTTCCTTGGCACAATTCAGACATTTTGATTTGTGTTTGCGATGATGTGAGTCAGAACTTCACATTTTTTAAAGCATTCTCCCTAATATACTTGGCAGTCCTAATAGATTTGGTAAATGAATTAAAAACAATAGGCTGGATTTGCTGGAATAAACTGCAGTTGAAGGTGACCTTCAGCCAATTTTTAAGCTGATGTTCTGGAGGATTGATTTTGGGGCACATCGTTTGGTACATACGGCAGCAGTCAGGACCTCTACAAACTGTCTTATGAGCACCTTCTGCTAATCAGAGCATCCTGGTGTACAGGGATACCCTGCATCAGTTCTCACTTTCTCAGTTGTAGCTCCATGCCAGGGACAAGGAGCAGGATGATGTATGAGCCAGTGACTCTGCAGATTTTCCTAGAAGATCAAGTGCTCTGGACTGTGCACAGCAAGGTGTATCAGTGTGTCACAAGTGGGAGCTCTCTCTTAGGGGTTCTAAAGCTCAGATTATTCCTCTCATATCTCCCCAGTATTTTACAAACCTTGTTTATAGAAAGTATTATCTGGTTATCTGGTCTTAAGGTTTTGACTTCAAAGTCAAAATAGGAGGCTAAGGACTGCCCTGATATATAAAGAATACCTTCTTAAACTGCAATGTTTTGTTTCCAACAAACTTTATTTCTTTACAAGGTCTTCTGACATAAAAATGGTTTTAGCTTTCATCATTAAGTCATAGTCAGTTGCCAGATAAGAAAAACTACAGGTAAGTAAGACCAGGGTTAAATTTAGGAAAACAGAAAAGCTTTCTTTAAGAAAAACTAAAAGAAGCAGCTGGGGATAGGATGTAATAAAGCTGGACATGAAGGATGAAACATGACTTTTATTTTTTGTGGAATGACAAAAGAGCAAATTCTGCTCTTTGAGTACTGACTGATAGCTCCATTACCATCCCATCTAAGAAAAGATAAGCCCCCATTCTTAACGATGATTTGCAGGCCAAAATGTTCCCAATGGAGGTTGCCTGAGGTTAAATGTCCTTTGAATTCAGCTCCAATTCAAAGCAAAGAACCCAAGCCTACATATAAGCTTTGGTTCATGAGCAACTCCGTTGATGTCCAGAGTAGTTCTAAAGTGCAACAGCCCAAAAAGGAATCATGCCAACTTGCACATGTCAAGAGCCAAGTCAGGGGCTCCAGCAAAATGACAAACATTGTTTAAAAATGTTTGCTGATGGCCTTGTTGGTGAACGGGTCACTTGGCAAAATTGTGAACACAAAGCATGCTGTGCAACTGCCTAAAAAGCTCTGCTCTCCTCTGTGCCAGAGCAAAACTGGGATAGAGGAGAAATCAGAAGGTTACAAAGGATGCCCAATAGGGCTGCTCTAATCATGCTGCTCCATGGCCTTGATAGCAGCAAAAGCTGCTGGGAAATAGCTTTGATTTTTGTTACTGATGACAACTCTCAAGCCTGTTAAGTGAAGCTTTTCTCTTCAATGCTCTTTTTACTCTTCTTGTCCTCTTTGAAACTGCCATGCTGAACTCTACCATTACTTTCCCCTGTGCCCCATTTCTTCCACACCTCTAATGCATCCTTTCTCACCATCTTGATTTTATCACTTACGATACGCAGAGAGCAGTGGTGACAATGCTGAGAGCTGAGAGCTTTCTGCTCTCCAGGAGAATAACATCATTGCAGGGTTAGACTACGTGACCTTAAAAGATCCTTCCCAACCCAAAGAATTCTGTGATTCTTGATACTTCCATTTCCAACTTCATACACAGGGTCAAGTTCAGATGCAATCACATTGGTAAAAGAAAGGGATGACAGCCAGCAGTACCAATAAAACTTGCTTCTTGCTTTTGGTAGCTTTCAAACCCCAAAACTTGTTAATCCTCCAAAATGAGCTTTTAGGCTGGACTCAGTCAGAATTGGTTTCTCCAATACAGATAACTAATAAACTGCATTTGCACCCCTGTAGCAAATACCTCTTACTATGGTTAAAATGCTATCATCTGAAGATGAGAAATTGGTAGTGAAATAAAATTCACACGTGCATTTTTACTGTAAGATAAAAAAATACCCAGAATAAAAAGAAATCTAACAGAATCATATACAAATGAAAGGATAACTGTAAGTTATTTATTTGGGCCCATCTTTTCTTTGAAACCTACCTTTAGCATGATACTCTACCAAAAGCAAATGAAGATAGCAAGAGAAATTCCACTGCTTTCAGGAACTGGGCTTTGGCTGCAAACCAGACAGCACATAAGCATAAATGCAAATTTAAGCAATGTTATGAAGATCCATTAAAGTTGTGACTCAGCTGCAATCTTAGTTTGCTAACTCCCTGAGACTCCCTCTTTTTTCTGTAAGATATCCTTGCATTAAAGAAAAAATCAAAAACCTGTGAAACAGATACAGGCTAAAAGTGTCCCAAAATAAAACTGCTTATGGAGAACTAAAAATGCATTTAATTTTTCATACATCTAGGCTGATACCGACAAGAGAAAAGTCTTACTTTTGAGGGCTTTTAGAACTGTATCATTTTAAATGCATATCTCACACATTTGCTTCAAGGGGTGAGCATTTATTTTATCATTTATCAGCTAGCAGAATTTTTCACTGCAGACATTAACACATGAATCCCTTGGCACATCCAACACTAAATAAAAAAATGTGGGTTGGAACTAGATGATCTTTAATGTCTCTTCCAACCATAACCATTCTATGGTTCTATGTATATGGGTGGATAGATATTACTCAGATTCCAGAGCAGAGTTTTGTATTTACTGCATAAAAACCTTGTCCACAATGTTTCTTGGATCAAATGAGGTCCCTGACCATCAGAGTTCTCAAGGAATTGCATGAAATTAGCCATATCTTAACAAATTTATCAGAATACTTGAATATTTCACTGAAACTTGTGCCTAAGTCTCTTGTTAGGTACCTAACATGAAACTGAGTGACTTATCCTTCCTTTTCAGGTTTTTTTTTCTGTTGTTGTTGTTGGTTTTTTGTTTTGTTTCAGGTTTTTTTGGCTTTATGGCATTGGAATCACATGCATTAGCATAATTGGCTAGAGAGCTTTTTCTGGAATGTTTATATTTGAGGCTGTGTAGTCTCCCCTGGAAGTGCTGCTGATTAGATTATGATCATTCATTTAAGTAACTAAGTAAAAAAAACAACCACCACCAACAACAACAACAAAAAAACCCAAACAAAAAAATATTTGAAATCTGATGATTTATTGTGATTCCAGTCCAGGCCAAGAAAAATCATATGAAACCAAGAAGTAAAGATAAAAATGAAGGCCAGCTTTTACATTTCCTTCTGCTGGTGGTGGGTATTTGTGTTGACTTGCATGACAGAAACCATTAACTCCCTTGTACCTGAGCAAGTAGGTCCACAGGAGTCTAAGCTCCAGAAAGAAAACTTTGTAGACCCTTGGAACAAGATATTTTCTGTGCATGTAGCTAGCAAAGATGAATGTGCACCTTGTGATGAGAAGCTGGTAAGAGAGATGGAGTTCCTGCATGGCAAGGCTGCCAACAAGTGAGCTGCTGAGGTGGCACCTGTCACCAGGCTGGTGGCCTCTGTCCAGATAGTGATGGTGGGACATCACACTTCATGCTGGATTTGTCTTGCAGGTGCCTGAGCACCTGGACAAGTACCACTGTTGCTGTCATTCTGCTGGTCTCAGTGGACATGCCACATCAAGACATGTAACAGCTGTTTCAAGTGAAAAATGTGGAAACTGACGTGTCAGATTTTGACAATAAAACATTGTAAATCAGAAAATGAAAGACAAACACTCCTGAAATGGGTTGCGAATAATTTTTGCTTTCAAAAAATTACTCATTTCAGAATAATTTGCCTTGATTTTCCTGTTAAGCCCTGTGTCAACATTTTTCATTTAACAATTTATGTTAATCAATGTCCATTTCATCGTCATTTATTGTATAACTATTGCAAGAATGTATACCTGGAGTGAATTAAAAACTGCAGTCTATTTCAGGAAACAAAAACGCAAGTTGACCTTAGTACTGTGAATGCCCCCAGGAGCCGAGGTACCCAAGACAGTTGGCAAACCTGGAACACTAAGCTGTGAATTCTCCTTGGCAGTCACAAAACTGAGGTTCTGTACCACCTACCAGAACTCATGACCTGCAGAAAACTGGCAGGCTGTAAAGCTTGTATTCCAGCCATATTGCTTGTTGTAATAAAAGACAACACATCACACAATTTGTTAATAATCTTTCCTAGATTGTCAGGGTACTATGAGTTCTGCTTTTAAGGGACAGCATCCAGAGGAACTATTTTGATGACACAAAAGAACTGCATCTTTAAGTGACCAGAGCTTTATGTTTCAGGGAGAGATTCAAGCCAGAGCACAAGGACAACCCATGTAATAACAGCCTCAGTAGGAAAAGCCTTTGTGATATGCATAAATTATTTGTGCTTCGAACACATAAAATGGAAAAAATAATATTATCCCAGTCTTCTCTGATTCCATGTAAGATACTCTGGAACTTCTGGGGACAGTCTTTTTCTGCCTTCATTGCAACTTTCAAGAGAATCTACAGAGTGCTCCAGAAGACAGATTTAATGGCCAGGTTTTTCCTCATCAGAATGAGGCACTTCAGAACTGCTTAGCCCAACACTTATCTGTCAGCAGCATTGCTTGAATGATTAACATTCCCCATTAATTAGCACTGGTGAGGCCACAGCTGGAGAGCAGTGTCCAGTTGTGGGGTCTCCAGCACAAGAGAGGGATGAATGCCCTGATGAAAGTTCAGTGAGGGGCCATGAAGATGATGAAGAGACTGGAGCACCTCACCTATGAGGAAAGGCCGAGAGAGATGGGCCTATTCAGTCTGTAGAAGAAAAACCTCAAGGGTATTTTATCAACGTTCACAAATACCTCACAGCAAAGGGTAAATAAGAAGGTGGAACCAGGGTCTTCTCAGGTGTATCCAGTAACAGGACAAGAGATAATGGGCAAAAAATGAAACACATGGAATTCTGCCTGGATATAAGAAAATGCTTTTTTACCCTGAGTGATGGAGATTGGCATGGGTGCCCAGGTAGGCTGTGGAGTCTCTGTCCTTGGGGTTTCAAAACCCACATGGACATGGTCCTGGGCAACTGCCTCTGTCTGACCTGCATCTCCAGAGGTCCCTGCCAGCTTTGACAGTTCTGTGATCCTGTGAAAAGGGGCAGAGAGGGTAGCATGAAAGCAACAGGTTTGAAAGGAAAGAGATTGGTGTTTTTAAGCTAATAAAAAACGAGCTGAAACAGCAGTAAAGAGAATAATTGATTTTTAAATAATAAAAGTCACTACAGAGGTTTTATCGTATTCTCTAATTGAAAAAGGTGAAATTTCCTGAGAACAGCTACTGTAGTGAGACAGTTTCAAAGACCAATTATAATTAGAAGACGAGGAGATTATTTTCCCCTGAAACTGGAGAACAGTACCCCTTTCTGACTCCTGATATGAGTAGCTAGGGGGAACACAGAATTTCTCAGGCCACAGGAATGTCCACATGATATTATGACACAGGCAGAGAGCAAGAGATAAATGGACAATCTAACTGGCCAAAGGAAGAAGAAAGTGAAGCTTAAACCTCTTAAGCCTCTTAAACCTCTGTGAAGTTTAAAAGATGTTAATCAAAAAATCATTTGCCATTTCAATAAGCGACCATAAAAAATTTAAAAGTAACATTTACATTGAAGACAAAAGACTTCTTTTTTCAAAAATGTCTTGAACAGGGCCTAAAAACTCATCTTTTATCCTCCTAGAAGTTCAATGATGTTTAACATACTTAGCAAAATTTGGCATAAGCAGGAAAACATTTTCTGATCACCCTGATAAACAAGAAACTATGAATTCAACAGGGCTATAAACCAAACACAAGGGTTTTTCTTTTAAATCAGGCATAATCCTTTTTATAATTCAAGTCATGGTGTTGATTCACTTTCATAGGCTCTCTGATCACCCTAAACAACTTGTCTTTTTGCTAATGCCAATATAAAGCAACTAAAATTTAGAATATATCAATATGAGAAACGAAGGTTTCCTCTTCTCCCTCATGCCTGCCAATGTCCTTTTCTGCTTTTCCATTACTTTTTCCCTCCATCTATCTCCTCAATCCCCTTTTCTTATGGATTGTTGTCCTGACTTTCACCAAAGGTTATGCCCCACTCCTCACACTCTCCTTCTGATGCCTTTTAAAAACTTTATTTCCTCAACTGTTATCCTCTCTTATCTGCTGCAGACCTCCTCTCTTCTCTTTTTTCTCTAATTGTTTACTCAAGTTCTTCTCCTACATTTTTATACCACTTCAGCTCTGTATTAGTCCTTTCATCTTCTGCATCTGTTATGTTTTCTTCCATTTCCATGGGTGTCACCATTATGTCATAAACTTATCCCTTAACTCTTCTGTTCCTGACCCACTTCTCTCTCTTTTTGACATCTTTGAACTTAGTTGATGTCTCTCCTTTTAGACGTCTTGATTTTCATTGCAACATCTCACAATCAAAATATAAGTCCTTTCTTTAACAATACCACCAAGTCATTATTTAATGACTATTTAATGCTTCCTCTCTCTGGCCCTGAATGTCTAATTTGCATTACAAACCTGTTACCTGTGTTTCTCTCTGCAGTTTCATTAAAAACTGATGTCTCATACTTAAAAAAGTATATATATATGTGTCTATATATATATAAATAAAAATATATTTATATAAAATAGATACTTCCCCACCTTTTTTTCATGTCTGCTTTTGTATGTGAATAAAAAAGAATCTTTTAGAATAAAGCTGTGGTCCTAAATGAAGGAGTCTGAACCCAGCAGTGCTTCTTCAAAGATACAGGATGTTTTCAAAGTGACTGTTGACCTGAGGTGCTCCATTTTTAACAGTTCTAAATTAAAACATCCCAAAGGGAATCAGTCTGCAAAAAGGCACCAGGATTAATCAGACTCACCAGAAACACTGGAAATTTTTAGCAAAGAAATACAACACAAAAAATATGCATCGACACGAAGAAAAGTTTAGTTATTATTATTTATAACAATGTTATTAGGCATATATAAGTATAACAAAGCACAAAACACACACAGCAAAGAAGATTTAGGGTTGCTCTAAATCCATAATTCTGAATGCATCTGTGACCAACTTACACATTGTATGTAGAAATTCTAAATTACAATGCAGCATCCACATATACTAAGTAGTGATAGCAATTGTATTCTGACTGCAAAACTGCAATAAGTCTATTTTACGTGGAAATTGCCTCAGTCACACAAACGGAATATTTCTTCCTCAGAAGATTTTGGCCCAAATTTATATGACTCATGCAATGGAGGGCATAATTTCAGTTACCACCTTTCTTTCCTGCTTCCTCCTGTAATGTTTTCTACTCTGGTATCTGAGTATGCATTAAACAACCCTAAACCCTGCCATTTCTAGCTAATTCTCCTTCCAGCACTTCTGCAGAATGCAGTCTGTGCTGACAGCTGGGCAAGTGCAAAGAATGTGTAGGAGGCCAAGTTCTCCTGTTGCTAATTGATAATAACATGGACCTTTGTTCTTCTCAGCTTGTCCATTAGTCTCCTGGTAGTTATGGGTTTGCATGCAGAAAAGATGGAAAAGCAAGTAGGGCTGCCAGATGTCCCAGTTTAACTGAAAGCTCATGGGTGAGATTCCACACCCTGACTCATAACACAGGTTGGATGTCCATAAAATGAGGAGAAGCTGTCACAATTCAAGGCTGCAGTTTGGCCCAGCACCCAGAAAAGGCAATGCCATTGCACTTAGCTTATTCCAGCTGCCCGTGCTCCAGCAGAGGACCAGAAGCAGGGCTGAAAATATTCAATACCAGAAAGTGACACCAGGAACTGGTGAATGAGTCTTGACCTCATGGTAGCTACTTTTTTGTCAGGTGTGAACTGTTACCTTGCTGGAAGAACCAGTGGTCTTGATGGTCCTTTTTTATGCTGTAGGAAGGAGGCTATCAGCTGCTACTATATAAAGCAAAACCTTACTACCTTTCTTCAAACATGAACTGGAGAAGAGAAAGAAATTAAATGGAACTGGGCAACAGAGGGTTTTAACTTTGTAAAGAGGAAGAGAATGGTTCAAGACTCCTGCCTGCATTCATGCCAGCTATGTTACCACCCTTCAGATGGGCAGACAACTGGCTCCTCTCCACCACATACATGCTTTACAAATCATGGGGTCAAGTTAGAGAACAGTTTTTGTTAAATGATAGATTTTTTCCTTTGATAGATCAGAGTTATGTCTGATAATCTACTGATAAAATGAGGCGAAACTAAATGGATAATAAATCATAAAATATCTTTAGCTCTGTTTCACTCCAATTAATACTCTCCACTCTTTCTACTGAGAAAGTAGGATCTTACTCCATCAACCAAACAACCTCTTAGGTACTGATCCATGCACTATGACAGTGTCTACAGCAGACTTAGGGGATGCTGTCTCAGATGGAGCAACAACCACACTGGTTTGGCATGGAGAACCTTTACTGCTTGTGGCAATGAGCAAGATCCATGAGTGATGGGGTGGAGAAAGAGATAGTCAAGGGAGATGGAAAAAGAGTAATCTGGTGAGATGGGGAGAAATTCATAGTGATAATAGAGTCTTGCTGGTAGAAGTAGCACACTTGGCAAGGAAATACTAAAGAGGCAAAGTTGCACGGTAATGCTGGAACTGTGTTCAGTTTTCAGTGGTCAACCCCATCATTATGAGGTTCCAAACAAAGATTTGAAGGGAAGAAGCAAAAGAGAGGAGCTCTAGCTGTACTATCCACTGTACCTATTGGCAGCAGAAGGGTTAAGTGTAGTTGGACAATATGAAAAAGCAATAGCACTTTACAGTATTTTGGGTCATACCCAGCAGTATCTGCTCCCCATTATCAGCAGCCTTGCAGCCTCTCCATTTTCTCTTTGAATTATCAGGGACATCAGCAAGAGTCCTCATTTTGACTGATCTTTCTAATTAGGAGCACAGAACAAATAGATCCAAGAAACAGCCTGGCAGCCAGGAGCAGCCTTGGTTAACTGCATGCAGGGCATGGAAAAGGCTCTGCTACCCCAGGAACAACGTGAAAGCTACAACCAGTGACTCACTGTTGGCCCAGTAACTGCTCTCCAGGGAATCTGAGACAACCCCTCCAAGCATTCCTGCCTATTTCTGCACATGGAGTACAGATCAGACAACAAAAATTACTCCTTGAAACAATTTCCTACTTTGAGTAAATATCCACTTCTTGTGAACTAATAAATAAAAGAGCACCGTGAAGCTTTGCCTCGTGATACACATCCATGGATACATCCAGAGTGAAGCTGATACTGAATTGTGGTTTTCTGTGCAGCAGCTGTGCTCTGTGCCATGCAGACATGACATTTTATTAAGCACAGGCTAATAGCTTGATTCCCTTAGGGATTCACTGCTGGAAAAAAGAACATCTCCTTTCATAAACAGGCAAGGTCACCATGCACCACACATTCCTCAGTGCACATGCTCATTTTGGATTTGCTGCTGACATAGTTATGTATCTGCTCATTAGATGTTTCATATTAATGCAATAACACATCTTCATGTAAAACTAATTTTATGACATCTGAGGAAAACCAGCATTACATTACATTTCAGTGCCATCTGTTTGGCTACACCAGAACACTCCAGAATCAGAGGGGGAAGACCTGTGATTCATACTCAACTTATTTTTTACATTTTACTCTTCATTTTGGATTCAGAATTTGAAAAATTCCACGTAATAAACATTTGCAAAGCACAATCTAAGGTATTTTGGCCCTTCACACTGCATCATGCTTTTAAAACTTAGTCACTTCTTTATTTAACAGGAACCATCCTCCAGCATATCCTCCCCATTTACACACTGTGAAGACAGTTCACAAGTGTGACAACTCAAACTTTAATCTCCTGTAGATATAACAGAAACCACTAAAAATTGAGAAGTATATGAGAAATATAAAAAATGATAGGTGATTTATTTCAAAATATTGTAAAGTACTACCAAAAATCAGGAGTCCCCAGAGGGCCTTACCTGAAGAACCAGTGCAACTAATTCCTGCCAATCTAATTCTCAGCTCTCATCTTATTTCATTCCAAATACTATTTTTATCTGTTTGTTTAGAATATTTAAGAAGCTGACAATCTGTTTTCCTCTATTCCTCTGGCTCCTGGGAAATTTCCCCTCTGGATGTGAAAATGAGAAACTCCAGAGTTATTGGGTTAAAGCATAAGGCAGAAAAAGAAAGAGCTACTTTCCAAGTGAATGTGTAATACGACAGTAGAGAAAATGACACAGAATCATAGAATGGTTTTGATTGGGGTTGGAAGGGACCTTAAAGATCATCCAGTTCCAACCCCCCTGCATGGGCAGGGACACCTCCCACTAGATAAGGTTGATCAAAGCCCCGTCCAACCTGATATGTTGGATGGTAGAGTAGAATATAAAAGCAGAAATAAAGTATTTTCTCCTAAAAACAGACACAAATACTCTATTGTATTAAAGCCAACAATTTGTGGGGGGGAAGAATAATTATGTAGTACAGACCAGACATTATATTAGTACACGAAAGGAAGAGAAGGAATTTAATGCTTAGTTTCCTTTTGCATACTCAAATCTACACATTCTTCATTAGTGATTATGACCAGGAAAGTCAAGTGCAAATGTTGCCTGAAGACTTGGAATAAGCTCTTGATGCATTTTTTGTTTATTATATAGCTCAGGAGTTACCCAAACTGAAGAATGCAAACCACAACTGTAAATGAAATTGTAGTCTCTTGATTCTGAATGACTGTGTGGCTTAAAGACATAGAGTAAACTGAACTGCAAACAATTCACAAAAATGTTAAGAATAATCTTTCTTGCCCTCTCTCTGCCAGAGAATTTACAGTTAATTGAAAAAAAAAACCACCAACAACAAAGGCTGTCAATATTTTCACATGGAAATGACCTTTAAAGAGTGGAGGTTCTGCCTTAGGGTAGTGTTTTTGCTTTATTTTAAAAAGAACTGCATCGAAAAAACACCTTTTTCTTTAAGGGGATCCTGGATGAGTTGTGAGCATACCCCTGGAGCTTTTTCCTTTTCAAAGCTGCAGCAACCTAACTTAAGAGACTTGCCTCCTTCATTTGTTCATTTGAAACAGGCTGTCAAACGTTCAAGGAGAGGTTATCAAGTCCTGTTTGCTGTCAGCATGTCTAAAACTGCTGACACATGCTAGGAAAAAAAGGATACACCTAGGGCAGCTGAAACAAAACATTTACTAGGTAGACTCACCTAGAACTAATGACCACACTGAACTGTGATGGCCAACTGAAGAGATAAAAGAGTAATATTCAAAAAGAAAATGCAAACAAAATTTGTACAACTCCTGAAAAATAGCTCGGTTTGGCATTTTCTTAGTGGGTTTCTCAGTGGGTTTAAAAAAGAAAAAAAAGACAAAAAGCCACGCAAACACCGTATTTGGGATTTTGTTGTTTGAAGATGAAAACCATTACCCACAGCCTTCAGTCATGAAACAGCAGAAAAATGTTCATTGGCAGGAAAAGTAATAATAAAAAATTGTGCACTTGACAGACTTGCTACAAGTAACCAGGTTTCCTCTTGTATCATAACTTTTCCTGAACAGGAAAAAATCCCACTCTGTGATGAAAATACACAAAAAATCAAACTCTAATGTTCAGCATAAGTACTTAAGATTTTATAGCTTGATGCCTCAAAACATCAAGAGGAAAAATGCAAGCCTTCTCCCAGATCCACTTCTCTCCAAGTAAGTTCCCTATATCCCTATTTTACCTCTAACTCCAGTAGATCCAGGAGGAGTGCTTTCCCAGTCAAGCCTCGTTTAAAGTTTTAGACCAATACTCTTAAGATACGTTGACATTTCTTGGATTAATTCCAAGTAATTCCTTGACTACTAGGACCAAGTTTGTCCCCTCCCCTCATTTCCCATTGGCTATGTTCAAATTCACATTAGCACCAAGCATTAGCTTGAACTCTGGCACTTTCCATAGCTGGAGGAATCTTAGCAAGTTCATGACCTCACCACAGGCCTAAGCTCCTGAGCACCTTGAGGTCCCTCCAGCCAAGAGGCCTCACTGAAGCAAGACACATGGGAGGAGGTCACACAGGTTTGTGCTCCAACTCATGGCGTTGTCTTAATCCTTGTGAAATTTTGGAAAGAACCCTTTTCAAAGTATTTTATCAATTCATAAGTAAGGCTAAACTGGAGCTGCCATCAGAAGGTGGCAGAAGCCCTACTGTACTGTAGCAATGTACATCTCACTATACCTTGCCACTAGGCTTTTTTTTTTTAATTAGTTCAATGCCATGATAAGGGCAATGAATGGAATGCTACAGGCTCACAGTTTTATTTTTGAAGGTTATGTTTTGAAAGCGGGGGAAAGAAAAGAGTTCATGAGACAAAAATGCTGCTGTTCCTGCAAAAAGGGAGTTTGCTAAGGCAACAGGATCTTGAAAAAAATATTTTTCAACAAACAGCAATGCAGAAATGAAGAACTGCATCCTTAAATGTACAAAATACTGCATCACCTATCAAAATAAGACAGATTCAAGTTCATTCATGTACAGTATTTTTGTTTTAGATCCAGTAAGAATATACAATGATTACAGCAGAAGAGGGAATTTTGTCATCAATGAGTTGTGTGTACAAGAAATCCTCTGTTTCACTCAGCTGAATGGATTTCAGATTAGCATCTAGAATAAAATATAGAATCTTACCTTGCATTTCAGCATGTTGGCCACTCTCTCTTGCATTGACTGTCCAGCCTTTGGCCTGACGAGGATATAGATTGCTTTTACATCAGGGCTGGAGCGCAGAAGCTTTTCCACCAGTACTTTGCCCATGAAACCTGTAGCTCCTGTGATGAGGACGGTCTTTCCATTGTAATAAGCTGAAACTGAAGACATGGTGCTTTCTTGTTTCTGTTCTTTCTTTAACTTCCTGCAGGAGGTACCTGAAAAGATGCAGAAAAATATTTTAAAGGCTGCTGAGTCAAGACTCAGTTTGCTTATTTGGATAGTTCAGTCTGAGATAACCTTTCTCAGTCATATAGAGCAGCTTACATTAGGTCAATCAACAGCAATTTTAAAGATGATTTCTTTAAAAGCTTTTCTTATAAAAATACACTACAAAAATTAGAAAGGTTAATCTGAGAAGCTTAAAAAAGTTCAGGCTCAGCCTTATCCTCTTTGTTATACCATAGCTTCACCCAGCAGGCACAGTTTAGAACATAACTGGTGCTGCTTCAGACTCCTAGCAGTAGATGCTCACTGTTGAATAGTGTTTACCTCACACACTGTGAAGTGACAGCCATGAACATATGCAGTTATCCCTACATTGCAAAGCAGAAACAGATCTCCTCACAAACAATGTAGGTACAAATTAAAGTTTTCCACTTAAATACCACTGCGTCAAAACAGTTCCATGCTAGCCACCACATTGCAATGTGCTCAGTCTTTTCCTGTTGTCTTTTCTTGGAATAAATCCATGAAAAACAACCTCTTCATGGAAAATACAGTCCAATGGCATTGCTCTGCAGGACTGGAATACCATGGTCCTGTGTATCAGTCATCACCCATTGCTGGCTGCTGAAGCCAAAATGCATCCTACAACTCTAAAGGAGCATAGATGTCACAGGCTTTCTCTGGAGACTTTAGGTTGTTTGAAATGCCCTTTAGAGATCCAGTGACTATATAAAGGGACTGACAGGACTAGGCTCCCACATGAAGTGTCCCAGTTAATTATCATAATTAGATAGAATGGTTTCAGGCCTACACATCTCAGTACAAACTCAAAGTTGAATAAATGACAAACATGGCTGGACTGAATCTTCCTAGAACAGCCTCTCTCTCTCCAAGACTAACTGAAAGAAAAAAGAAACATCTTGCCTATGAAGTGCACCACTTCCATTGCAAGCCAGCACATAGAAACATCTTATATAATGAGTCCTTGGATTGACCCAACATAAATGAACAACAGCAAAGAGTTTAAAGTACTGCAAGAACTTTAGCTGCATGTGATGGTAGGTTAAATCCCTTTCACCTCATAGGATCACAAGAGAAATCTAGCTTGTCCTACAGCCCATGCTTTCCTCAGGGTGGAGAAAATTGACCACTGCTATGTGAATCATGAGAAGCACCATGGATCAATTCTCATAGGGTGTATTGTGTTCATTGCAACACTCAGGAAAGTGCTTTGTGGGACTCTGATCCCCAAGGTGTCAACACTCATAACAGTGAAAAACAACCCACAGTTTGTGCTAATGTGCTGTCATTACCTGGATCTACAAGCTGATGCATCTACCCAGACTTGACTTTGCACTCCTACTAATCTGCCAGTTTTCACAATCATGGCATTGCTAATTGGAAACCCTGAACAAAAATTCCTAAGTCCAGACAAATGGAAAAACAAAATTTTATGTCCAGACACATAAAATAGGGACTCAAGCCAAAGAAAATACTGTTCTTTCCCAGTGCTGCCTTGGGACTGCAAACAAGTGAAAATCCTTAACTTGATTTTCAGTAAAGAATCATCAGGTGTGCCATCCAATTTAGAAGGTGGGTCACGTAGAAAAACTTCTGAAGGACATTATTTTACAAATTAATAGCTGTGGGTATTTCAGCTCAGTGAATTTGGGTATTAGCCTACTTTCAGATATGGCCTAGATCACATAAACAAATGTAGCAGGTTTGGCTAGGTCTATTAAAAACCTGTTCTTATTAAAGAGATGGCCACTTGGGAAGTGAAACAAACAGGTTAAACTATTAGATAATTAACTTGTATATAATAAAATGTCACATCTGATTCAGCTTCATAAAAAGTGAGTGAGACTGGAAGAGAGGAACTCATAGAACCTGTTGTGCAAGTCCAAAAGTAGATATTAGTTGAGTCAGATGAAGATGGGAGGTGACGAAAGACTTAAGAAATTTGGCACAGAGCATGCCCTGCAAAGCAGAGAAGTTGAGAGAATATCTTAGTCACTAGAGGCCATACAAATTCTACTTATCATAAGGAATCAAGAAGATGGAGCATAAGACCACTTCCAGTCACTAGATACTTGCTTTGAACTCCTATTTAGAAGATCTACCTAACCTCTCTTAATACTCTGCTAAAAAAATGGTACATTTACAAAGTGCTTTGCACTACAGACTGGAAGATTATTGTAGTGTTTAACATGACTTATTCTTCCCACACTTCAGTAGTACAGAACATTTCCCATCTTCATCACTAAACATTAGTGCTTTGCATTATAGCTGTAGACTAACACAAAGATAACTGCTACGATTTCAGAATGTGGGTATCAATTTATTATGCCATTTCATCTGTGTTCTCTAAGTTATCCGGATAGGGCTAAATTTGTTTTGGCCATATGTTCAATGCCTACTAGAAGAGCTACAGAAACCAAACCAAACAAACAAACAAACAAAAAGGGAAAAACAGAAAAAAATACACTACTTTATAGCATCCCTAAAATTAGCTCTGCAGCCACATTTCATGAAGTGTTTCTGGCAAGTGTTATGCACACATAACTGAGAGTTTTTCCCCATGTAGTCCGAGACAATTTTAAACATTTATCTGAAAAATCTCAAGAAAAAAACACATCTTCCAAACCATTCTGGTATGGTGACAGTGGCAGCACCAAACTGCCACAGAAAAACTGGACTTCTAAAGCAATCTGGTTGATTATTGGCTTAACCCCATAGAGTTAAAAGAAGAGGTATGAAAACCCCCAGCCTTTTTGTTTTCTGTACTAAAGCAGTCCAGGTCAGGCAGCCTGTGATTCGCAGGACCAGTTTCAGTTGGATCCAGTTGCTCAGGGCCTCATCCACAATAAAAAACATGAGGAATGAGATGGTTTTCACTTATTACAGGATTAGTTTTGTGTCTCCTTTCAGTAATTTTTTCCCCCTAAGCTAGCTTTGGAAGCAAATACAATCATCTTGCACTGACCTGATGCCAATGCTATTTATCATCAAAGAAAATCCATGTATTTTTTCATATGCACCAACTGATGTTTTGAGATCATGACACAAAAGCCACAATGCTGCTCAGACAGATCCCTGAATCTCCACTATACAAGCAAGTGTTAAGAAGCTCCTACTAGGTTCCAAATTCAAAAGCAGATTCTAACTTATATTCAGAATTGCTAAGATATTTTACAGTCGGCTCAGTCAGGGAACATTGACTTTTTTATTTTCAGAACCATCTTTGTTTCTTCTATGTTTAAGAGTGCTATTTTATAATAGAATTTATTCTTCTGTTTTAATTGATTTTGCCTGGCCCTTGTAGAAAAAGTACAGAATAAGCTCTAGAGATTTTTAAGGAACCAGAGGATTTATAAGGTCAAAAGGCACGATCCAAGTAATTTCTGCTGACCTGAACTTTGGATGTGTACTTCAAGATACAGACAACAACATGCACGCATTTTTTACTCTTCACATTCACTCAAATGAAGACAATGCTTCCTGCAGAAGCTTATACTTTGCTTTCCATCTTAAGGAACAAACATCCAATACTGGGCATTAACCATTTCCCAGTCAATTAAGCTGCATGGGATTAAGTGTCTAGTAAGAGAAAACTATTCTAATCCTGAACCAGAGTCAGCAGGTGCAGTGAGTTGATCCTTATTGAAGTGAAGAAGGACAAACACTATTTCAGAACCTGAGGGTCCTCTCTCTCCCAAAACTGATTGGAGGTAATCGAGCCACTTGGCTGGGGGAAAAAAGCCCACACATGGAGCCCAGCTCTGGTGATTAATTGGAGGCAACTCTGACCCTTCAGGCACTAATCAGAGACCAGCAAAGGGATGACTGCTGCCATGTGAACTACTGAACACAGCACCTTTGCAGCAGTACACATCTCATTGATGCTGACTCATCTTGAACTATAGTGTAAAAAAAAACCTTTTGGACAGCCAGCCAGGAATTGCACTGAGCATCTCTGCGGACTCGAGTACACAAACTGCTCTGAGGGTGAAGCTCAGTTCCTGATGCCTGTAACAGCCTCCTCTGGGTGACACAAAAAGGACAACTTACAGCCAGCCCTGTGTTACAAACAGCCATTGTCTCTTGCCAGGGGCACAGGCCAAAGGACCAGCAAAGGAAAGGTGGGAATCCTGCCAACCAAATGCTTTGCTCCCACTAAATTAAACCCTCAGACCCCCAGCAGAAGAGTATAAAGGAGAGCTTTGCCCCACCAACAGCAGATAAAATTGAGCTTACATTTAACAAAACAACTAATACACTGCCCTCCTCTTACGTGTATTTGAATGATGCCAAATCTGCATTTGGATTGCAATGGTGTGTGTGGGGAGTTGGATTCATAGAATCACAGAATGGTTTGGATTGGAAAGAACCTTAAGCATGGTCTAGTTCCAACCTCCCACTTGACCAGGTTGCTCAAGGCCCCATCCAACCCTGAACACTTCCACAGAGGGGCACTCCACAACTTCTCTGAGCAACCTGTTCCAGTGTCTCACCACCCTCACAGTAAATAATTTCTTCCCAATATCTAATGTAAATCTACCCACTTTCAGTTTAAAGCCATTACACTTTGTCCCTCCCCAGACTGCTATCAAAGCCATAGCAATGGGAAGGGAAATGTGTACCTGAACCTCGCTGACTGCAGCTGCTGCTGCCCAGAGCAGTTCCATGACTGCAGGTGTTAACTTGGGATGGCAAAACTGAGCACCACCAATGAAGAATGGGGAAGCTGGAGCAGGTTTGGACCTGTTATAGGATTTCCATGCTCTACACAACTAGGACAGTGGGCAATGCAAAAGCTAATTTGTCGTGGTATTTGCCTTTTCAACTCAACAGCACAAAATCAAGAAGAAAAAATTAAAAATGTTTAGCTTTGTGCAAGAGCAAAGGACTGTATGCCTGCAAATACAACCTAGATTTACAAATGGCCTCTCTGCCATCTCTTAACTCATCTGGTTTTGATAAGGTTTCTCCTATCTGGTGCATTTTCACAACTTTATGCGTGGATGTAACGTCTATAAAGGACAGTCTTCTAGACAATGTATTAAATGTAATGAACCACCTTCAACTAAAATTATAATTAATGACAAATAACATTTTTTTAAACAATGCTACAGACAGCAAGAGTCCTTTAAAACAAAATAACTTTTGGCCACTTTCTGAACACAAATTTTAAACCCTGGGTAAAAGTACACACAAAAGTTTTCCTTAATCAAGATTCTGAAGGAATCATAATTAAGCTGGGACATGCAGAGAAAGGAAAATTGCTTTGTTGCTTCAGAGAGCTTGTACAGCTGAGGTCCAAAGAAGCAGGATAAAGTGGTCACAAGCCATTTCAGTTTCATCAATTTGCTTTTGCAATCTATTAATTTATGAGTTTAAAATGGACTTAACAGTGGGGATGCCTAAACAGTATATATCCATACAATTACTTTCTTTTTTGTAATTTTTCCCAGGATGTGTGACAGAGACTTGAAAAAAATGTGTGTATTTACTATACAATAAGCAATTATTTCTAATACATGTTCTTTGCCTGAAAATATTTGCACATAATTTCTTCTTAGTTAAACATAAGCAAGTAAATAATCCCACGACTACATCTGTAGCAGGAACAACCTCATCCTTACATCTCAGTAGCCAGCCGAGGTGGAATGAACAGTTTTCCTCAACACTAATGCCTATAGAACAATTATATGTTTGAAGGCAAACCTGTGGAATCTAAGGAGAGCATGTACACGGATGAAGAGGCAAGAATAATGTTAAAAGTGCAGCACCTGCACACCACCTCCTATGGAGTGAAGGCCAGTCTGAAATAAATCAACTTTACAAGCTGCTGATTCCTGGAGTAACAGAACACTCAATTCCATGCTTAAAGAATACAAATTAAAAAGATGTAAGGAAAATACAATAAGCATCTACGTGTGCCATTTATGTGTATGATTTAAACATGGGATATAACAACGCTCATCCATTCACACTGAAATCTCAGATGGATGCAGGTGCAATAGTTGTGTGTACTCTGTTACCTGAGATGCTCTCTATGAATGTCAAGGTTTTGTTGAGCAGCAGGCTCTGCTTCAGAGATTCCACAGAGTATTTTCAGCCCCAGGACATCTGGAAGTAATAGAGCATACTGTGGCCTTGGAGTCACAGATCAGAGTCCAACACCACACATGCTAGCAACAGCTGAAGTAGTGACTTGCTTTTCATTGTAGTGACTTAACTCCTGGCTTCTCGTCAACACTGGGAAAAAGCTTCTGCCACTCAGCTCCATTGATTTGGTTTACTGGGCCAAACTCACAGTCAGGGTAGTTCCACTGCAATGACTACCATTTCAGCAGAAATTAACACGAATTAGCTGAGATTTGAGCCTTTACACTCAATATATTTTCTGCTTTTTTCAGTAATAAATAGCAGTGACTCAGAACAGAAAGGGGCTGCAGTTCAACACTGTTCAATATTTTTTGACAGCAACACTGCTAACACGAACAAGCAGATAGTACCAACAGTGATGCACTGAAGTTACACAATGTATTTTCAAATATCTTTAGGTATATAAAGACTTGTGTAGTACAGGATGTTTGGGAAGAGGTAGTGGAGATTTTACTGACGGCAGAAAATGAAGGAAAGATGTTAAAATCATTGACAGACAAATTAAAAGATCCTTATGGTTTGCTAAACTTCCATAGTTACTTAATAGCACTAACAACCTCACAACAATAACAAACTGACAAAAATAAACCTTCTTTCACTTAGCTACGGAATTCAAAGGAAGGTTATAATCCATCCTTTGCACAGGCACTATAGATGCTAATACAACACAAAGAAATAAGATACCATGATTCAAAGATGAGCACATTTACAGCCAGACTCAACTCCTGACGATAATCCTCTTAACAAAAGAGATTTTGCTCCAAGCAATTTGCACCAAATGTAAATGTTGTTGCTAGAAGCCTGAAGGTTAAATCACTTTTCTGCAGCTAATATATTTCATATAATTTTTATTTGCCAACAGTACCACCTCAGTTCCATAAAAGCATATCCATGTAGCAACAAGCAAGGAGAAACTCTCGTTGCTCCCGGAAACTCTTCATGGCTTGAAAAATGACACCAGTTTTGCAATCCATTTTAATTTACAGCAGTTAAATCTAAAGAGACAATGCAGTGTGACAGGATAATTAAGAGCTAGAGACAATGAGCAGCATGCATGGCCAGATCCTGCAAACTGCTGAACATTACATGACATGCAGACAGAAGCTCCTGATCCTTTGGAAGCTACTGGGAGTTGTGGCTTCTGGGCTAGAGATCTGCCCACAGAACAAGACCCAGACACAGGGCAAGATCCTGAATTTCAAGATTTGGTCATTGCTTCAGCATCACCCATAGAACTCCACAGATAACCCAACTCTCCTACATAGTCCAAGCTGTTTGACTAGTATTAGGAATTAGAGAAGGACAAATGACGGATGTGGGCCGCTGATGTAACACAACCCAGGAGAGGCCTCTTAATTTTTTTAGAGAAACCTGTTAGTCTCTCTGAGTCTCACTATGATCTCTCGAAAAATTATGAAAACAAGCTTATAACCCTTTTAGAGCTAAGATGGGGTGACTGTGCTAAAGACATTATTTTGTGTGTGATACTGGATGTATTCTGACTCACCCGTTTTGTTACCCAATGTTAAGAACAGCAGCTCCCAGGACATCTAAAGAGCAGCTTCTGCAAGCTCCTTTCTGTATCAGACAGGTCAGCATCCATACCCACTCATTCTTTTTTTTAATTCTTTTTTTAAATCAACACTCACTTAAAGCTGGTTGTTGCAAAGCCATTGAGCGGGTCACATGATCAAAGCTTAGATGCTGTGAATAAATCAGGAGCAGAAGAGAGTTTTTGCTCTGCCTCAGGATAATTGAATGCAGACATTCTGCATCAGAACATTTCCGCAGACAATCCTTCTCCTTCTCTTCCCACCAGTTCACATTCCACATTCATTATCTCCTTGCTCTTTCTCTTTTAACTGTGACTGGAATCTACCAACAGTCCTCTCCCAAATCCCTAAATCAAAAGCTTTTCAATACCCAGAGTACCAATCACACTGCATCTTTGCATCTTAGCATAGCAAAAGGAAGGTCTCTCAGTTATTAAGTCAAAGCTGTACAAATCTCTCTGTGATACCTGGTGGGTTGTCTGGTACATTTAGTTTCTTATAGAGATCTCCACTGCTAACTTTGTATTAGCATCCAGCATGTCTTAGCACAGTCTCTGAAGACTTTCTGTCCTTCTCTACTTGGTTCTTGCCCCTCATCAAAATTAGTGGCACTGTCATCTACGGCATTTGTGGGAAGACCTGGATTTGGAGACACCAAATTGGGTTGTAATGTTGATTTGCATGAGGGCAGGAAGGCTGTACAGCAGGACCTGGACAGGGTGGATGGATGGACCAAGAACAATTGTATGAGATTCCATGCTACAGGCTTGGGGAAGAGTGGTGGAAAGCTGCATGGCAGAAAAGGACCTGGGAGTATTGGTTGAGAACTGGCTCAACATCAGCCAGTGTGTCCAGGTGGCCAAGAAGACCAAAAGCATCCTGGCTTGTATCAGAAATAGTGTGGCCAGAAAGAGCAGGGATGTGACTGTCACCATGTACTCAGCACTATCTGCTCAGCATCTGCATCTCAAGTACTGTGTTCAGTTTTGGGAACCTTGTTACAAGGATGCTGAGGTGTTGGGACATGCCGAGAGAAGGGCAACCAAGTTAGTGAAAGGTCTAGAGAGCAAGTCTTATGAAGAGTGGCTGAGGGAACTGGGGCTGCTTAGACTGGATAAGAAGAGGCTGAGGGAAGACCTTATTATTCTCTGACCTTATTACTCTCTAAAACTACATGAAAGGATGTTGTACCATTGGCATTGGTCTCCTCTCCCAAGTAAAAGGTGATAGGAAAAGAGGAAATGGCCTCAACTTGCTCCAGAGGAGGTTTCATTGGATATTAGTAGGAATTTCCACAATGAAAGAGCTATTAATCACTGAAACAGGCTGCCCATGGAAGTAGTTGAGTCCCCATCCTTGGAAATATTTAAAAGACATGTAGATGGGGTGCTTAGGGACATGGTTCAGTGGTGGACTTGTCAGTAGTATGTTAACAGCTGGACTCAAATATCTTAAAGGTACTTTCCAACCTAAATGATTCTATGATTTACAATTTTAAGAACTCCCACATACAATTAGAGGGCAACAGTAGGCTGAGGTAATGTTTTTTTCAAGTTTCACTTTTGCAACAGTCCAACTAACACAGCTGTTGTGAAGGACTGCAGCAGCAGGACTGACACCTCCCCACTGATTTTCACATTTCACCACACATGAAAAACCATCTCCTGGTGGCCCCAAAATAGATGGAATAAATAAAACAAAAAGAACTTTAAAACTGCCTGAATTTTTTTAACAAATGGAAAAAAAAAAAAAAAAAAGTAGTGATTGACAGTAAGGATGCAAGTATTTAAGTGATTACAGCAACAATGGTCTACACAAAGGCACTGTCATGGCATAACGAATGGTCTTCACTCCAGATTTTGAGTCAGCAGCAATACTGACCCAAGAAAAGCTTTATCTCATCAGTAAATCTATGTCAGGTAATGATGGAGAGTCTGTCTTCCTGAGGGATTCCTCCTTTGTCCCTAACTCTTCTACTGTCACTCAAGCCAGCTCTCTTGCCAGGTAAATATTTAAGCACAATACTTAAGTCTTAATAAAATAAAATTCATTGATTTTGAACCGCATTTATATGTTTTCATAACAAAACCTAAAAAAATACAAAAACCAGTGAAAGAAGAAACTGAGTGCTACATCCAGTGGTCAAATTGATGACCCCTTAATGACCATGTTTTTGAAAAATGAACTTATCCAAGCCCATGCTCCCTTCCTTCCTCTTACAACATTTTTACAGCTATGTCCAGTGGAAGCTGTAAATAGAAAAGATGAGTAGCTTTGTAATCCTGTGCAGATTTACCAGAAAATATTCATATCTTTTTTGTTTATATTAAGCTTCAAAACAAATGCAAAGCAGTTAATAATTGGCTGAATAACACTAGCTGCAAGCAAGCAAGCAAGTCAAAAAAAGCTGCAAGGGTTCAAGAGCACACACGTTTGCCCTCTCCAGTTTCTGATGACCTCAGAGTCCCCCATTCAATCTGTTTGGACTTCCCAAAGCATACAGGCTTTTACTGAAGAAGGCTTTTCTTTAGTAATGTCTATGTATATACTTGTGTATGTACACAAACATGCAGAGAAAACCATTTTTAGATCATAGATATAACAATGTTAAGTGCTCTTTTCCTTCAGTCCCAACCACTTTTGGGTCACCAAGACCACAACTCTTTTACGTGGTGGTGGCTACAGAATACTTCCAATTGTAAACTTCCATAAGCTGTAACAGAATCAATATTCCTTTAACTCCATCCCTCCATAATGTTTAAATTTGCTAATAGCTTCCCCACAGGGCAGAGGTGACCACTGAGAAGCTCTTGACATGTTGTCAGTGAAGCCTCTTGATGAGCTCAGATGAAACCATAGCAGGGTGCATGTTACTTAATGGAAAAACATGGTGACTACACTAAGAAGCCTAGCAGTCCTGTGACAGCAAGCTAAAATGAAATTTCACACTTCAGATCTCAGTTCTAACAGAGTGGAAAAAAATCACCTGCTGAATCCAGATGAAGATTTAAGCTTAATTAAATAACTGTAATTATTTTTCTTTCCAATGGAAAACTGAGCTCAACAGTCTGAGCATTTTTTTATATTCAGGTTTTATTGAAAAGAGCAGCCTAGAACTCTCCTCTTGGTTGGGGCAGAAAGATACAAATGCTTGGGAGTATTTTCTACGAACAAGAGTCTTTTTAAAAGGACAATCAGATGGATGTGAGAGTCTGTTCTATCAATTTAACAGCAAAGAATATATAAATACAGACACATGCCTCCCAAACCAAAGATTTAAGATACCATCAGGTCTTCTCTTTATACTGAAACCTAAAAGAGAGCCTTATCAATAGAAATGCCAGTTTTGCCTGTATTGCTTCATTGTATCAAAATTGACATAGGGTAAATGGAAACAGAAAGAATTTCTTTTTTTAATTTCTCCCACATTTTTCTATTGTTCACACTTAAAACATTTGATGGCACCTGGCAATCCATCAGACAATAACATCAGTCTCAATTACCCTGTCCAGCTACTGAAATGGGACAGAAGCTATCCAGGCTTCTGCTATGCAAAATTCACCTGTCAAGTGAAGTTCTCAGCAGACAGAGCAGGATCAAAGCCTCTGGGAACAGGTACAATGTGCAACCAAAGTTTATTTTGTTGCAGAAATTCTACAGGGAATTTTATGCTGCTTGGTGCATGCTGCTAGCCAGCTTATTCTGCAGGAAACCATCCCAGCAGCAGCAGTAACCAGCTGTCCAGTAATTACCTGCATCCCCTCATTTGCTGAAGACAATTCTGGCACCACCCGAATCTGAACCACGATACACTGATATATTTGTTGCCAGACCCCTCAGCACTGAACCCGGGACCTTGCACAGGCTGTGTGAGGGTGTGCACTAAGGCAGCTACAGCAGCAGAGGTGCAGCTGTTTCCCTGTTTGGCAAGATGCACACCAAATGGAGATGAATGATGAGTGGTGTTCATCAAGGGTCAGTACTCACACCAGTTCTGTTTAACATTTTTTTCGGTAACATGGACAGCGAAACTGAATGCACCCTCAGCAAGTTTGCTGATGACACCAAAATGTGTGGTGAAGCCAACACACTGAAGGGAAGGGGATGCCATCCAGAGGGATCTCGACAGGCGTGAGAAGAGGGCTCGTGCAAACTGCATGAAGTTCAACCAGGCCAAGTGCAAGGTTCTACACCTGAGTCGTGGCAATCCAATGCATGAATACAGGTTGGAAGGAGCAAGGACAACCCTGAGGAGAAGGACTTGGGGATGGTGGTGGCCCAGAAGCTTAATATGAGCCATCAATGTGTTCTTGCAGCCCAGAAAGCCAACTGCGTCCTGGGCTATATCAAAAAGAATCACAGACATCTGGCCTCTGGGGTAGGGCTTTTTACACAGGTGTGTAGTAAGAGGACAAGGGAAAATGGTTCCAATCTTGAAGAGGGGAGATTTAGGTTAGACATTAGAAAGAAATTCTTTAATTTGAGGGTGGTGAGACACAGCAACAGGTTGCCTAAGGAAGTTGTGGCTGCCCCCTCCCTGGAAGTGTTCAAGGCCAGGCTGGATGGGGCCTGGAGCAACCTGGTCTAGTGGGAGGTGTCCCTTCCCATGCAGGGGGGTTGGAACTGGATGATCTATAAGGTCCCTTCCAACCCAAACCATTCTATGATTCTGTGTCCTGACTCTTGCTTCCCAGAAGTAATAAGACTGACAAACAGCTCATTCTCCCATTGGAAATGCAGAGAAACCACAGTGAGGAGAAACTAGCAAGCTGTTTCCTCTTACAAGGACTGGGATTGTTGGGAGAGGTCAATGGAGACACCAGTATGGGGCTCATCTGCTTCTAAGGAGACGGTGATGAACCCCAACAGCAAAAAATATTTAGACTTGATATGCATGACACAGAAAAAATATAAAGCATCTTATTTCTTCAGACAGAAGTCAGTGAGAGAGAAGGCATTCCAGAGATTCAGCAGTGTTGCTGCTTCCCATTACACTTCAGCATTCTGGGTAGAATTTTACCCTACTTTGACTGTCCCTCTAGGGGTGCACTCCAGAGCTCTTTAACTCTTGATCTGTACTTTCTAGCAAGATGAGAGAAGCTACAATGCACAGCTGCTGCTGCTGCTGCTCCCAAGGCTGCAGAATAACTTGGAGTCAGGGGATGAAAGTGCACAGCAAGACCAGTAGTTTTTGCCTCTGCCCTTTAGGATAGCAAGTGTCATCCTGAGAGTTCAGGAGGATTTCTTGCTTGGGATCAACAAACACAGCATGTGGGCAGCATGAGCAAGAAAGCTTCCTTCTCTGGAATTGTGAACAGGGGATACAGAGGCAGCCCAGCTGAGCCAGAAGTTCACTAGCCATGTGTATTAAGAGGTAGCTCCAAGGTGGCTTCTAGGGGTTTCAAAAGACAGAGAAAACTTAATGTTGATCAAAGTGGAAAACTGAAGGGAATGTACTCAACATGGGTTGCTTCTTTTTTTTGTTTGTTTGTTTTTTGGGTGGTTTGGTTTTTGTTTTTTTTTTTTTTTTTGGAACTGCCTGAACAGCCTGTAATTTCAAATCTTTAGTCCAAAAGAAAAAAAAAAAAAAAGCAAGAGAGCTACAAAGAGAAGAATTTCTAAGACTCTCTGTGATTAGTATCCGAGTCAGTCTGTTCCAGGAAGACTTTCCATTCAGCTTCTACAAGTAGGCCTACATCTCACAATGCACTGAGTGTAGAAATCCAAGAGACCTCCCTCACTGTGCTACCCACAACAGCTTAAAACTTATGATAGCTCTCTGATCTCTAAACACACTGAGTCAAACTACTCCTGGGTGATCAGCAGTCTTCAACGATGATAATGCCAAAACTGAGCTCTTCCAAAAAATATTTCCCTTAAGACAGACAATGACCTGAAAGAAATAAACAACTTACAAGGGTCTCCTCATGTCCCTTAGAAAATTTATACTTCTTGTAGAATTTGCCAACTGGCATGCTGTGGCTAGCTGGCAACAGTTTGCTAATAGGGGTTCTTGAAGAGAATGTGAACTTTTTTTTGAGCTGGTTTAGTAGGAAATGGGCTAAGGAGCATCCCATTTTTTGCCATCTGACAGCCATCGCCATAATATTTTGAGATACAGGTCAAAGGTGCAGTTCATAAGAAGGTAATCAACAGATCATAGAATCATGGTCTATTTGCTCTTATAACTATATTGAAAATATTTAGTGCTGGCCTCGGTAGTGCTATGTTAACAGTTGAACTTGATGAACTTAAAGGTCTTTTCCAACCAAACTGCATCTGTATGTTTCTATAAAACTTTTTTTCCTACCCCCATCAGCTGTTCCCTCACTTGAAATCCAGCTACAAACAAGAACTAATTCTACTAACAGTGAGGACATTTCCACAAAATTTTTCATAATTTAACTGATCAGACTCTTGATACTAAATATTATCTTTATCTAATTTCAAAGAGTTCAGTTACTTGGGATGGGAATTATGCAAGTTCCATAGGACCAGCCAGAATAGGTCTCTGATCAGAGCTGAGCTACCTAGAAGTTAGTAGAGTGAAAATATTTTTTCTGGACATGTTTATGTAAATCAGAAATACAGCAATTATATTCAGAGCAAACACAGCATAGCAATGTTTATCTCTACCTTGTGCTGCTAAAAATTCTTTTGTTGTATTAGTGTATTCACTTATACCCTGCTTTATACACATTAAATAATGATCTCTGAAATACACTGGAGAAGCAAAGTAGATGTGTATTTTATTATTCCCATGATTAGAAGCAAGGCAATTCACAAGGGCTGATAATGAATTAGAGTTAATGAAGCAGTGCCAAGCAGCCATTTGTTTTCCTCTTTTTATAAGCTGTTTTGCTTGGGGTTCTTTTTGTTTCTTAAGTTGCTTTGGGGGAGTTTGGTTTGTTGGGGTTTTGTTTTGGTTTGGTTTTTTTGTCATGCAGTTATTCCTCTCACTCTAGAGCACAGGCTGAACGTGATGTCAGGAGGGAAATGAAAACTGTACATAGAAGAAGTCAAACTAGAAGAACAAAACCATACCTTTTCAAATTAGATTTTCTCACAAACTACAAGGAAAATTTGCTCCTTAAATCTCCTCACTGGGTTTCTCTGAAAGAAAGGCAGCACAGTCTGCAGATTTCTCTCCCCAGAGTTCTCCAAAAAGCACAAACATTTACTCTTTGGATAAAGGGAAAGGAGCAGGAAGAGGAAACTAAAGAGAATTCCCTGGAGTTACTGAAAACTGCATTAAGGAACTTTGCTTAGCACATCAGTGGCTCTGAATACTGAGGCAGCAGAGAGCTTTGCAGAACTGGGACTCTTTGAAACACACTTCTCCAGAAAGAAAAGACAATGAAATGCAAACAAAAATGCTTTTTTGCTGGCACAAACTGGCACAGAGAAAGTTTTTCGTCGTTTTCCATAGAGGGAGCAGCTTTTTTCTTCACCCCTTCTCCAACATTTAGAAGTTGGTGAGAGAAGACAAGGCACACTTACACAGGTTAAAAAAATACAGTTCTGAATAAAAAGTGCAGCATTGGAAAATGATGGTCAGGCTGCACTACGGTCACCTAAATATATTCTCCATGCACTAAAATGAAAGGAGGGAATGGAAAGAATTCAATGATGATTTGGTTCTAAAGAGTCAAGTCTGATTTAAGTTTAAAGCACTCAAATAATCCTCATGTAATTAGTACCAGGTGCAAATGAGCACTTGTGTTTTCCTGAGTCATAAATTACCTATTGGTCTTTAAGAAGTTCTGCATTCAAAATTTACACTCTTCCACTGAATAAAGTTTTTCATTACTTTTCCTTTTCTCTCCAGTGATTAACAATTAAAATCTTAATTACCTGGTAAAGAAAAAACCCTCCAATTTTTGCAGTGCTGGCTTTCACAAACCCCCTGCTCCAAATCTCACCACACTTGATCTATAAAATAAAGAAGTTCTTTCTATTTCCAGAAAATTAATGGACTTCTATCTGTTCCTACAGAAGTAGGAACTTCTCCCAACTACAGCCAAAAGCTGCAGCATCCTCTTCAAGGTATCACCAATTGCATTATTGCCTCGATTCTTCAGACACAAATTATTCACCTCCAAGTCTTGCAACATTTGTTGGATATTCCCCATCTTTGAACTTCTACTGCTAATCTTTGGTACAGGTAAGATTCCTATCAAGAAGGGCTGAAGCAAGTTAGATGCAGAGTACATCTCTGCATTGCCAAAATACACAGTTTAATTGGGCGGGGACATAATATGAAGCATGTATCTGCACTAGGCTTCACACAAGAAAGAAAAAAGTTGTTTTATTAACAGCCAAAACACACACTGACCTTGCCAAAAAGTAGTCTTTGAGGCAGGACACTTCCTGCAATAGAGAGATTTTTACCAAAATGAGCACACGGAGTAAGGCTCACCTCTTAGAAGGAAGATTAGTAGGGAATGAACATGCCTACATGTAGTAGCAACCATTGCTTCTCTCAAATTTAACAGCATTAAAGTGGTACCATTCTGTTGCTTGTGAACTCAAAGCAAAAGAGAACAAGAGAGGTGCTTCTCTCTGACCAAAATTTTATTTCTTTAAATATCTCTACCATAAAATCCTATTTTAGGAGATTTTTTTTTCCCTTGGCAGTGCAAACCAGACTGAAACTCAGCATATTTGGCTTCCTGAGAATTTTTCCTGGCTGAGTATCCAGTCTAAAAAGGCTCTCTGTTGTAATTTTTTGCCAGTCCTCTTTGTTGACCCCTTCCCAATTGGATACCAGATAAAAAAGGTTGAAGATAGAGAGATTATATGACCCAAAGATCCTCAGTTTATCAGAAGGGTGCTTGAAGCCACAGAAAACACTACACTGAGGTGGCCTTAATTTGCATTGGAAGATTTAGTGGTTTTGCCACCACATCCATATCCATCCTCTTTGATTTTATATTGAACACAGGCCAAGATACCTACATCTTAACAACATAAAGCCAGGCAGAGCTGTCCTGCAAGAGATGTAATCACAAATAGCCAAAGAATGAAAAACTCATGCCTGTGAATATACCATGGCTCTTTTGACAGAAGGAAGCTTAATCATAGACACAGTAGGGACATGGTAGATAATTTGTGCTTGGAATAAAATAATCCCTTTATATGACACTTGCAAAATCTGAATTTTTTTTTTATTATTTTTATTTTTTTATTATTTTCAAGAATTTTAGAAAGCTCCAGCATTCAAAATAAGGTCAGAAAGTCATAGTGTTTAGCAGAAGAAAGGAAACAGGAATATGTCATAGAACAAGTAGCTCTTCTCTAGAAACAGTGGCAGAAAATGAAAACTACTATCTATGATCTAAAAGACAAATGATGAACCACAAAGGAAAGTAGTAGAAAGATCCCTTTGCACTTGCCAGGCTTCCCAGCTGGCTGTGACATGTCAGGTTAGTCAGGTTTCAAAGGCTCTGTAGAAGCTATTAGTGCCACTAATTACTGTATAGCACAGAAATGCCCACAGGTGATACGAAGCTCTTAAATCATCTTCACACCACAGGAACAATTCATTTTTTTTTTATAGGAGATTGAGCCTTCCAAATTTACAACACCTGAAATGTAACTCTGAGGCAGAGCCTGGGCCAGTTAATTTGCTAAATCTGCTCAATCATAAGCCTTAATTGCAACATTCTTCAGTTCTGACAGTAAGACTGAAATAATCAATGTCCTACATTTCAAAGGGGAAAACCATCATTAATCCTCAATTATTATCTTCCATGAATCTCTCCATTTGCACTGTGGCTAAATACAGAGGTTGGGGGAACAGCCTTAAGGTTTTTTAGAATCACACTTGGCCACTTAGGATGTGATTTTCTTGCCCTGTCACTTGTGCAGGTAGAATTCTTGTGAGATCAAGTTATGAATTAAACAAATGCAGCCTGAGAAAGAGTTGTGTCAGCATCTCTGAAGGCTTTGTGAGACAGAGGTGGGTGAGAGGCAGGGGCAGGAATAAACAAGAATTCATTTGTCCTGTATGGCTGCCAAAGAAAGCCTGGTTTCTGGGCAGGAAAATTGAATCTACCTATATTAGAAAGTACTCCAGTTTTAAAACTTATCTACCAGAACAGTTAAAAGCAACTCTCCCCAGGATTTGCATGGCACCTCACCTGAATAATTTCATGCCATCTCTCCAGCTCCTTGTGAGTGCTCTGCAATGCTCTGCTATTCCCCTTCACAGCCCTTCTTTTCTTTCCCCTTATTTAAGCTTCAGTCCAACCTGGCATGTTGTCTTCTGAACTGGGAAGCTTATAACAAAAGCAGATCTCCCAAGGTTACCAAGCAAGAACTAAAACAAAACCCTTGTAGCCACAATCAGCCTTAATCCACCACCCTTATGAGGCAGTCCCAGCTGAGAGGATGGTGATGGAGAAGTGAGAATTGGGGGGATCATTTAAGAGGGAGAATCCCAGCCTAGCATGGAAGGGAAAGTCTAGCATCACTTATAAAGCAAGGATTTAGGAACACAGCTTACCTGAAAAGATCAGCTCTTACAGAAGTTTATCTGCATGCAGATTGTTTAGCCAGGGAAGTCAGCCAAACTCTCTAGCAACAGGGTACACTTTATAGCATAAGACAGGGATCAACTAGTCCCTCCTTTCTGTTTGCTGTAAGGGAGGTACTGAGAGGTTTGTAGGGAGCAGAGAAGCTATTACTTATTGGGAAATAAATGGATGTAAGATACATTGAACCCACTCAGTCATGGCAAGCTATAAAAGAGGTGAAGAATTGCAACAGCTACAGACAAACTGACACAGTAACTAAGATGAGGCAACATTACTGATTTTTTTTTTTTTTTATTTGACAGCTATTTCTAGAAGATAGAGCCTATTCCTTGCCCAATGGGTTCAGCATTTTTCGTTAATTTGCAGCTGAATGGAAAGATGAGTCACTTTGTCACAAAACCACTTCATCATAAATCAGGATTCAGCCCGTAAGAGCAGAACTGCTGTGAGCACATGATATATTCTGACAATTTAGCACCCCTTTCCTAATGCCTAGGAAAAAGAGCCCCTTTACTCCAGAGTTTATTATATCTTCATTTTCACTGAAGTAGCCTAATATGATGCTTTCATGGCCTTCTCCACATCTCACAGCAAACAGATCTCAGGCTGTCAGTCTTTCTCATGCCTTATCTGAAAGCAGAACCAATCAGTCCAGCAAGAAAGCCTGGTGAAGAAGAAACTCAGAATAAAAATTACTTTCTCTCTCCACAGAGGCTGTATCCCAGCTGTTTCAAACACCTTTTTCTTGAAAAGCTTGGTAAACTACAAGTGAAAATAGGCATGCTTTAGTCATGTAACTTGTCCTCCTGCTTACAAAGGACAGTACTGATACAGTCAAAATATAGTAAAAATGACAAGCTATTTTTTATGTAAGGACTTTAAAGCAAAAAGACTGAGTAGATACTAACCTCCCATTGAAAGAAGCCTCCCTTGACTCACACAGGGTTGTAGGAAAATGGCATAAACCACCTTGAAAAGAAAGGATCTCAGTAATCTCCACCCTGGGTCTCCTATTTGTGCTACCACGAGCTATGGGGAACCTCCCTGCTCAGACACCCAGGGTGACAGAGCTGAAATAAACCTGAACTTTATAAAGTGTCGCATAAATGTCCTGTTTCTCTCTCTATAATACCTACTTTTCATCTCAATACTTTTCAATAAGGTATTTTACTTTTTTTTCCTTAAAAAGACCACTGTATGTGCCACTGTTTTCCTTTGCAAGCACACACAGCTTTTTCAGTCTGTTATACACATAACGAAAATAGTCCACCTTGCCACAACATAAAATCACCTTGCTGAAGTTTCATTTACGTTTATTGCCATTTTGGCAATTAACAAGTAGTTTTCTCTCCCCCCCCTCTTTTATTTATAATATATATTTTCAGTAATTTTACTGAAATATAAAGATTTCGTGCCATCCAAAATCCTGTATCAAAATGTTTATCCTGAAGCCCGTACCAATTAGAATCAACCGGGATCTGTTGTTTTGATAAATCTTGTCCCATTTTGACATTTACCTGCATCCACATGTATTGCCACTATACTAAAAGACAGTACTAGTTTACATAGGTCTTGCTCTCATTATCACTATCAGTTGGGCCTCTCGATGGAATGTATCTTCCAAGAGACACACACACATGCAGATCCTGGAGTATCCTGTGGCCTCTGATCTGCTCAAGCTTTCTGGACACAGATCAGGAGGCATTTAAATGTGATTCAGCAGGACAAAAGTGCTTGGCCAGTGACCCCAGCTCATAGTGATCAATGAATTCCCAGGACTCATCAAAAGCAGTGTTGGAAGTGTCAATTTGGTCCTTTTTCAAAAATAAAACCCACCACACTATCCTTTTGAAAACCAAAATTTTTCATAACCCTTGATTCTAGCACAAAAATGGGATTTCTTAAATTCCTATCTAGTATACAGCTAAATGCTGAAGGATTAATTTTTCCTTCTTTCCCTGAGGGAAGGAAATGCTGAGTTTTAAATGAGCTCTAGTTATTCCTCCTCCTCATTTCATTTCAATCAGTTCTTGCTACATATTCTACTATTAAAATTTTCCTCCTATATCTTTCCCAGACAAATCTTTTACTTAAGCTTTAAAAATTCTCTCTGGTTTGCTGACTGTTATCAGAGGCAGATGAGACAGAGCGACACAGCTCTCCCTCATGGGAAACCATCACAGCCTCTTTGTCTAAACAGATGAAACTATGTTGGGTTCATCTCCCTTTCACATTTTGCTTTCAGTAGCCCAGGCACTTCTGCCCAGTTATCACTGAGCTGCACCTGCCTTCTCTTCCCTTCCTCCCCTCTTTCATGAGGCCACAAACACAAACTTAATTTTATTACTCACTGTTAACCCTTAAAATCTTTCAAGTAGCTGTAGAGGAAGTAAAATTGTTTTGGGTTGCTCAAAAAACCCACCACTCATTCTTGCAGAGTGGCATCTCCTTTCTCATGACAGATAATACAAACATTCCAGGGACTGGAGAATCATAGGAGATGCTCTGAGCACTGCATCCTCCTGGCATAGTGCAGTCACTAAAGTAAAATTAACCAGAACTGCAAAGGGAGATTAAGCTAAAAGTCTTCACTTTGGAGGTAAGTAAGTAAGTAAATAAATAAATAGTTGATTAACAAGCTTTTTAAAACTAGTTTCCTGCAAATTCAAGGTCAAATAAAATTCCCCATTTTACAAGCTTCTTTAGACCAGCTTCATACTTAAGTCTCTAAATTTAATATAAAATATTTGCCATTGCATATTTTTATACAATACTTTAAAATATATTCGCCTCTCCCTGGACATTTTCAGAACCAAGCTGGATTGGGCTTTGAGCAACCTGATCTAGAGGGAGGTGTCACTGCCCACAGCAGGGGAGTTGGAACTGGATGATCTCTAAGCTCCCTTCCAACCCAAACCATTCTATGAACAATTCAGGCTATTTGCAACAAAGGCCAAACCCTAGTGCATGGGATCTGAGAAACTGGGGTTCTGTCACTTCATTATTTTGTTTATTGAAGTCCTGATGACCACACACTTTATTAATGCTTGTGAAGATAGTGAAAAATAAATAAGTAATCAAAACTCAATATAAATTATCCTGTAGTTTAGAAAAAAAAAACTAATTAGACACTAGAGACCAACATAAATGCAGCTATTTTTTCAAAGCTACATAAAGAACTCTTTCCAGAAAGAAGTAAAAATACCTTCAAAAACACTATGTTTCATGGAGTTATGAAAATTCTTTATACATTATTTCTTAGTGCACTAACCAAACACAAAGCTTCTTAGTAGAAAAAATCCTGGGTTTGGACAATAGTTTACTACGCAGCCTAATAATTATTTTGGCCAGAGAGGCTTTCCTGTGCTCTCAGCCTCCTGCCTTAACCTGCTCCCCACAATACAATTACTTTTCATCAAGGCAACACTGACTGCTTAATGACAGGCTTATGAAAATCCAAACAAAGTATTTTTTTTCTTTCAGCAGCAGGAAAGCCTCCAAATAGTTAATGAATGACTGAAGTCAGGGAGTGTCCAAGCAGGGAAATTGATTCAGAAGGAAAGAGGCCTTGCTTTTACCCTGTGGAAGACACAGTCTGTGAGCTGATTTGCTGTTCATTTCACCCTGGGAGCAGATTTTTACATTTTTCTGAAGTGCTGTTTTATCAGAACGATAAATAAAAACATATGTTGTCTTTGCTTTGTGCAATATTTACTAATTTTCTACCTACCATCATATTTCTGCTGCTTTGGGCTTCTCTCTCCTTTTCTGCAGATCTCTTTACTGAATCCCCTGAATTAATTTCCTCTGAGCTCTGTATCATTGCACTTTTAAAATAAATACAGAGAAACTGTTGCTTCCCTAGGGCATTTCCAGGGGCAGCTCTATAGGAGTGTCAATGAAATGCTGCTTCCTGGATCCTCAGCCTGACCTAAGGGGTTTTTCCTTTTTTTTTTTTCCTTTTTTTTCCTTTTGTCTTTCAATCTTTCTTTTCTTCATAAAGTCAAACCAGAAAAGAGGCAACATTTTAAAAGCCCTGTAAAGTGGGAAATCTGCATAGCTAAAACTCAGAACTCTTGGTCTCCCAGCAAATAAAGACTGCAGAGAAAAGGTTCCTTAATAAATTATGAGAGCTGAGTTTCCAGGTAGTCTGCATAGCTGTTGTGGTCTTTAATTACATTAATTTAAAATCCATGAAACACATCTCTGTTGTTAATAAATCTAACAGTATGCACTGGAATGAGATTTACATAAAAATTATCTATTACTCCACAGTGCCAAATTTTTACCCTTTGACTTTCCCACATTGTGAATTTCTGAGGAATTTCACATTTAAGGAATATGGAAGACATATCCATCTACTTTCAGAACTGTTAAAGGTTCAAGGTAGCTGTCTGTATCAATTAAAATAAACACTTTTAATTTTAATAAACACAATTAATTTAAGCTCATGATACCAGCTTTTCCTTTAAGAACGGTCTCTTCTAGACTAGACCCTACAACAAGTGGGCCCTAATTCTAATAATTGCACACTTTTTGGAAATCCCTACACAGAGCCAAATTCAAAAAAGCTTGTGCTTTTTACTAACTTCTCCCATACTTTGTTCTTCTCTAATCCAAGAAATACAAAGCAATTTCCAGCTCAGTGCATCATTGTACAGCAGAGAAATACTGTGGTACCCAATTTAAATTTAGACCCTGGGAAATTAAAGGATCTGAACAAAGACACACAGAAATATTCCAGGAGACAGCTGGAAACCAAAGGGGGAAAATTGAGCAGAAAAAATCTGGTATGGTGAATTTTATTCTTCTATAGGTTCTATTCAGTATGTAGTAATTGAGGCTAGAGTGAGTATGTACCTGGTTTTAGGTGAGTTTCTTTTGATATATTAGGAACACCATAAAGCAAGAAATTTCTTCAAAACATAGGCAAAACAACTTTGTAGTTACTGCCCAACAGCAAGTAAATCCTTCTTATTCACTGCTCAGAGAAAACACTGAAAATGAAAGTGGTTGCTGAAGATGGTGAGGAACTTCTGGGTAAAATTAATATAGCAATTAATAAAATCAGGCTGCATCCTGCCTCTGCAACAGAAGGAAGACAAGAAACCGTGCAAAAAGACTCCTACAACAAAGCAGTCAAAGTGATTGTGTTCCTCCAAATCTTTATTCCCAAACTACAGCTGTAAGTGTGATCCATAGAAGACATCTGAGATTAGAAAACAAAAAATTTGAAAACTGGCATTGGAATAAATTCCAAAATGACCCCTCAAATATCTCTGACTTTAGGCAGTGGAGTTTTTTGGTTATTATTTGTGATACTCATACAGAAAGGAGCTTATTATTTCTTCCTGTATATATACCAAATGACAATACTTTTTTCTTTTTTTTTTTTTCCTAGATATGACTGAAGAAGTCCACCTTTTTGTCAAATGGCCAAATGGGCTTTGATTCCCTCACATTTTCTATAAGAGAATAGAACCTGCCCTATTAAGAAAAATTTTAACCCATGTATTCCAGTCACTGTAAATCCAGGCTTGTTGTGATCAGTTTACGGCCCAGAGAAAAGACAGTGAGAAGACCTGCAGAAAACAAAAATTTGCAGGCAAAGGCTGAGGACAGCATCCTACTAGAGGGAAGCCTTTGGAGGGGGCAGAAGAGGGGGGAGGAGGAAAAAAAGGAAAAAAAAAGAAAAAAAAAAAAGAGCCTGGTGTTCAGGAAATATACTTTTAAGGAGGGATTCCAGAGTAAATTGGAGGAGGAACAAATCTGTAGTGAGAGGCAGAGGACATGGAAGTGTTACCAGGGCAGTAACAGGGCAGCTGAGTGTGTGCTTTGGGGAGCTGTGAACAGAGAGGGCAGAAGGTGACAGAGGGAGAGGAGAGGAGAGGAAAAGAGAGGGTGACTATCAGGGCAGCCAGAGGTTGCTGGGGATGAAATGAAGCTTTGGGGTTAAGGGAGGGTCAGTAAAGTCACTGACTTCTGAGGAATCTTTGGGGGAAAAAAAAAAATGAAAAAACCCCATCTTTCTGTGCACTTGGAATACTGATTTTCCAAATGTAAGAAGACCAGTTCAAGAATCAGTCCTGAAAAGTTAATAAGCTCAAAAGGCATCATTAAGCATGCATATTCTTATAATTTTAGATCTCTTTGGAGGGAGGAAAATGGGAACAGGATGATAACATGACTCATAATTTTCCAATATTAGGCACTACAATTCTGTAGTGGTAGAGGCTGAGACTTGTGAAATAGCCAAAATTACCAGTGCAGCTGGGTGGGGTACATACTGGTTTGTCTGTTCTTTCCCCAGAGCCAGACATAGTTTAGAAAGGTAGCAACAGAGATCAGTGTTAGGCTGCAACCTACATTGAATAATTACGACCTGAAACAGGATTTCCTCACCCATCCCTTCTGGTTAAAATGCCACAGTCAGACAGCATTACACACATTTAAACCCAACTAACTAAAATAACATTGGATCTGCGGCTCTTCCTATGCAGACAGTCTGACAGTACTCCCAGATACTTGGTATCCAAATTTCAAACTTAGAAGTGGCAGAAGGAAGATCTGTAGAACTAAAAACCAAACAAACAAACAAAAAAACACAACCCCAAAACAAAACCCCCAAACAAACAAAAACAAAACCTCCAAAAACCAGCATTAAGGCACAGTGACATCAGAGTGACATTCCCTTCAGATCACTTCTAGCATTGAAATCAGTAAGGACCAAGATGAATTGGGCTGAACATCTGGAAGGGAAGCTTGTTCTGCCACAGAGCATGAAGCACGGGTATGGCATCACAGTTGAGGAGGATAAAGACAGCATGGGAGGCTAAGGAGGGCAGGGAAGGATAAGGCTGCTAGGTGGGGACATGGATGACAGAGTTAAAATAAGACTGGTTCAACAGCATCCACCTCAAAACTCCATAAAGTTGAAAAGCCTGACAGCTGTCAGTGAAGCTGCTCTGGAGGTGCTCATCCCAAACTCCTTAATGCGGTGTGTCCTCTGTCCAAAACTGAGCTCTAGGCAGGCCTAAGATTGCTCCCAAATGAATCATTCTAAACAAATCCAAGCCTAGGCTTACAGCTGTAATTCAGAAATGCATATATGTTAAAAAAGAGACTGCTGGGTGACTAAATCTGGCAGAATCTGTAAAAAAACCCAAGGCTCGTTTCATGTGTAATGAGTTAGAACTGGAGAAATTAGGCTGCTTCTCTCTCACCAAGTATATATTTAAAATACTGGGTTTAATCTTTTGACAGAATTAAGGGAAACTTTTTTCTTAATGGTTAGATTAATTTAAGGCTTTATATGAGAACAGTTAAGTAGGAAGCTCTTAAAAAAATCTGTTACAAAATAAACATTTAATCCTTAAGTAAGTAATTTGGACTTTGTCCACCATTCTCAAGCCTAGTACACTGGAAATGCAACAACAGGAGTCACAGAATTTTGTCTTCATTCCTAAGACATCAAAGAAACTCCTTGAATTTTTGCAAACACATTCACATAGTGGAAGTTTTGAGTTCAGGACTCTCCATGCACATCAGCAAAGGTTACACTCGTGTACAGACATCATGGGATGCAGGGGATGAGATCTGCTGGCCAGAATTCACAGCAAGGGTTTGACTGGTACTTTCAGAGATATGACAGCTTATGACTGCTTTTAAAGAAATAGATCAAACCTTGGAAAACTTAAAAAATTGACTTATTTCATAATGGTACAATATTTATCATTTAATCTGAGCATGTATTAATCTTCCCCTGAATTTCTCTATTCCAAATATCACCACAAAGAAAAATACTCACTACCTAATTAAGATAATTCTCTTGCTCTACCTAGAAAGGGATAGAAATAGGATAAAATTCTATGACACGCCTGTCTCTTTTGCATATTTCACAATTGGGTGCTTACTATATTTCTCAGTGATTAAATCAGAACAACAGTAAAGGTATTTTAAGACTCTTTCCATCCCCAAATTTCTTGATTTCTCTGACATGAAAGTTGAATCCATTTAAGATGGTGAGCTAATCACACTATCTGCTCAAAGGGGCTTTCCAAATTTGTTTGTATGAAGGAACATCTGTTCAGGCAAGGCAGCTTATCTTACAGCTGCCTGTGGAAAATACTCAACTGCAACTGAAAATATTACCAAGGCTTTGTCTCCCAGTCCCTTCCTGAGATTAACGGCTGGTGAAATACCTAAGGACACAAAAATCCAGGCTCCAATGAAGCCTGTGGTAAAGGACTGCTCCTTTCAACAGGACTGAGGGTTCATGCTCCATCTCCAAACCACCTGACATTTGTCACCATCATGAACTCCTCTTCAGTCTTTTGCAACAGCCTGGGAAAAAAAAGGCGTGGATTTTCCTGTTTTCAGTTGCAACAGTCATTTGGCGGGGAGGTGACTTAAAATCTTGGTTGCTCAAGACAGCTCACGTGGCATTGAAGGTGTTGCATCCTTTACTCCAGGGAGGTCCTCCTTCATCCCCTGTCAAAGAGGTCTTCTGTCAGTACACATTGTGGACTCTTCTTGTGCAGCAGACACGCTCGGTTTGCCAAGCACCAGCTGTGCTCATCAGAAAGCTGATGTCACCAAAAGCAGCTGAACTGCTGTCATTCTCTGCAATGGATCAGCCTTGGCCCCTCACAGCTCAAGGTCTGGCAGCTCCCATTTAACTACATGTGAACAACCATCTTGTTCACCACCGGGTCACTGACCAGTCTATAAGTTTTTCACACAAACAGAAATGTGACCATCCCATCTCTCCTCTTGCGAATGGCAGTCCTGCCTCCTCTGATAATGCATCTGTAAGCTTCCTCCTTCTTCCCAAAATATTAGGCTCAAAAGGCAGTGGGATCATAGAATCATAGAATTGGCTGGGTTGGAAGGGACCTCAGAAATCATCAAGTCCAACCCTTGATCCACTACCGCTGCAGTTACCAGACCATGGCACTGAGTGCCACATCCAGTCTCTTTTTAAATATCTCCAGGGATGGAGAATCCACTACTTCCCTGGGCAGCCCATTCCAGTGTCTGATCACCCTCTCGGTAAAGAAAGTCTTTCTAATGTCCAACCTAAACCTCCCCCGGCACAACTTGAGACCGTGCCCTCTTGTCTTGCTGAGAGTTGCCTGGGAAAAGAGACCAACCCCCCCCTGGCTACACCCTCCTTTCAGGGAGTTGTAGAGAGTGATGAGGTCTCCCCTAAGCCTCCTCTTCTCCAGGCTGAACAGCCCCAGCTCCCTCAGCCCTTTCACATATGACTTGTGCTGGTGAACCAGCCTAGTTGCCCTCCTTTGGACCCGATCCAGCACCTCAATCTTCTTCCTGAACTGAGGGGCCCAGAACTGGACACAGTACTCAAGGTGTGGCCTCACCAGCACTGAATACAGGGGCAGAATCCCTCCCCTGGACCTGCTGGCCACGCTGTTCCTGATACAGGCCAGGATGCAGGAAACACCCAGGAGCCCTGGGTGACTGCAGAGCTAAGCCCACCAGGGAACATCAAAAGCACAAAGCCCTCTGGCAGCGACCAAGGAATATTCAAAAATATTTCTAGAGCAGAAAAAGGGAGACATGGAGAAGAGGGGTGAAACTTGACCTTGTTTCTTCCACTGAACCAGCAGACTGTGGCTGGAGAGGAGGGGCATGTTTGTTTTCAAAACAATAAAGTACAAACAGGCCACATAGTTCCACATTACCACCCTAACAGCACTCTTCACACAATGGTCTTCTGTTAACATATAAAACCCAGCCTTTGTTTCTTTAATTAAAAAAAACCACAAAACAGCAATGTAAGAAAACAACACACCAACCCCAAAAGACAACCCCTTCTCTCCACAAAACAACAAAAATGCCTGAAGGGTACCCAATATTGTAAGTACTCCAAAGACACCACACACTCACCCAAACAAAACAGCCGCCTTTCTGTAGAGCTACATTTACCAGACCTTTCATTTGTAGCACCCAAACCACAATCCAAAGGAAGACTAATGGCTACATCCTGCTGTGATGACCATTTAGCAGATCTGCAGAGAGAAGCAGCAATGCCCTGGTCTAGCTGTGACCAAAGGAGGTCACAGCTCCAGTTCCTTCCAGAACTAGGAGGATAAAATCAGCTCCAGGCAGCACTTCTCCTCAATTAACTTTGCTCCTGTAATCCCCGTGCAGTTCTGCCAGCTGACACTTCTGAATGTACCTTTGAAGATCTAAGCTCCTAACATCCCACAGGTCTGTGATGACACCCAGACAAAAATACCAGTCTGATGACTGTTCCTTCCACAGCTCTCCACTGTGCAGCACAGATGTACCCTTAACTGAGATAACCTCTTAGGTGTCTTTTTTTCCCTTCATCTGGATGTAACACCAATCTCCTTGCACATGGTATAAGAGCAACTCAGCCAGCACAAAAGTAACAGACCTGGAGCAAACTGATCCTCCTGAACTCAAGCAGAGCAATGGATTCAGATGCATACATGGTTATTTTGGATCTCTGTGAAAAATACCACAGCTGGAAAACAAGCAGGTGCTATTTGAGAGGAAGAACATAAATGTGAATATGTGCCATTCTGGGGGCTGCAAGAAACTTCGAGCTGTGGGCAGCACCTTACTATTTTGACTGCTTACATTCAGGGAAATGGGCCTTGCAACATGGAGACAATTTCTCTTCCTCATAAGGAAGACCCCTAAATCCTACTTCAGTCAAACCTTACTTTGACTAGATAAAACCATATTACCCAATGAAGGTTGAATTCCATGCCTCTGCCATTTCCTGGGCCTGCCTGTTGAATGACATTCACCAGCAACACCAAAGAGCAAAGTTTTGTAAAGTTAGTTTTAAAAAAATAAAACAAACAAATGATATGCACACATAAAACCAACCCTCAGCAGATTCTGTCGGAAGCTTTTTGGAAGGTGGTAGGGTGTTTCCTCCTCTTTGCATTGTCAGAATAGCTTTTGTCAGCAATTCAGAGAAAGGTTAAATAGCAAAACTTCTTTTTGCCTAGTTATGGCTTTAGTATTGAAACTGGTAAATGATCTGAGAAAAAGTGTGTAACTACTCTAATAAATTCTGCCCCCTTTCCACGTTGGTACTAGTATTTGTCTTGAGATATTTAGATAAAGGTATTAGAGTTTTCCTTACTTTCTCATAACCAAGGTAAAATTAGAAGTTTTATTTCTTTTCTGGAATTTGTATTTAGGGGCAGTTTTCCCACCATGAAGGCTGCATTCCAGTAAGTAGCAGTGTGAGTGGGGTCAGTGTGTTAAGCCTAAGATAATGTCTATTTACAGTCATATCAAGGGCATAGTGAAAGCGAAATTAAAGTTTTTCACTACATGTCAGCTCTCAAATAATGACTGTCCCCAACTTGATTCACCCTGGAAACACATCTCTCAGCTACTGAGTCAAACCTAGATGGACATGAACTGATTTTGACTCCAGATATTAAATTTCTTTATGCATTGCAAACGAAGACTTTTATCAAAATGGATCAAGGTTTTTTTTCCTAGATTGGTCCATACAGAAGTTCAGCAAACTGCTGTCAGGAACCAGTGATGTTCTGCAAATATAGCAGGAGGGATAGCAAGCAAAAGGGAGGGGAAGATCACGATGTTATGAAGTTTTGCAAGAAAAAGGGTGTAGGAGCAGGAAGATAGCTGTGATGCACTCTGCAATGAAACATCATTCAGGTGCAAGGAGTGAGCCATACGGTCTGGTTCTCAGTTGGCAGACAAATGTGTTTCCAGCCCTGAGGGTTAGGGCTATGTTTCAAAAACAGCTGGCTAGCTAAATAGAAGCTTTCCTAAGGTGAGGAGAATTTTCCTGGAGCTGACTGAAGGACAGATTGGGTGCTCCTTATCACCTGCTGCGATGAATTGGGTTTACAGGCTTGATTTAATGCGAAACCTAGATGATGCATTTACTAGGGCAGCTATGGCATTTTACTAGTGTGGAAGGAAGGCAGCCAAACCTGTGATGCTCCCACAAGACAAAGCATCAGCTTCTCACTTGCAAAGCCAAGACAGACAAGCATTTAAACTGTCACTGCAATCTCTGTAAAATAAACAGATATTCTCAAAAATATCTTAATTATGTTCTGTAGTTTAAGTACTCCCAAGTGATGGGAGTACTCCCACTAGGGAAATGGAATATCTTAGTAAGCAGATGATCCCAAAATGTTGTGCTGGAAGAGGTCCCTGATGGACAACTAGGGATAGGTGGATCTTGCAGATGAAGGGCTGCAACATGGAGTTACCTCCACAGTCTTCAGCCTTTACATTCCTGATTTAGGCCCCATTAACATACATTTTAATTGTGTGAAACAGGCAGCTCATGCAGTGTTTTTTCTTTATGATGTATTAAATGAGAGAGCACAATATACATGTACCTGGAAACAGCATCACTGTCACTGAGCTCTGGCTGCTTAACATGAGAGTAATCTGATGCATTCACTGAATTCTACCTATTTGTGGTTATAAAGCTGATAGGGAAGTGCTATTAGAGGGAAACAAGAACTTCTAACTGAAATTTTCTTGGTGAAAAATGAAGATCTTGGGGAAGCCAGTGTTTTTAGTTATGCCACTTTTGGTGTCAGTTTCCTATAAATATTTTGGGGGTTAGGGTGGTAAAAAAAGCCTCCCAGGCCCTGAATATTTTATTTCAAAATTTGAAAAATGGAAAAGCTTTGGTTTAACATTTATCACATTTGCTTATCACTTGGGAAGAGGTGGGGTAGAAACCAGAACAGATTATTGTAACCAGAATATCTATCCTCCTCAAATTCATCAATCATTTTTCCTGTTTTTTTCAGAACTAGCACTGACCTGAACACTGCTTAGCCTGAATCCTATTAGCAACTGGTCCCTATCCAACAACTGCACCTGTTCAAACTGTCCAGAGATAAGCCATTTCCTTTCATGTTTCAAAATACTGTAGAAAACCATCCCATATCATGCTTGCTTAGTAACAGAAAATAACACAAGGACTTGTAGAACTAGCTCCTTTTTCATCTGCCCAGCTCCCACCTGCACACTGACATTACCAAGAGCAGAACTGGGGGTGCTGGCCCAGAACAAGGACTGGCAACATCTCCAGCCTGTGCCACGCTGATCTGCATTCAAGCTGCAATGAATCCCCTCCTCCTCCCCAGATGGGCATGAGAATCAGAACACTGAAAAAACTGCTTGGGCTCTGCCTTCTCCCAGCTTATCCACATAGAAAAGCAGCCTCTTCAGTTATCTCCAGGCTTTTGTCACTTGCCAGTGCCAGTGTCTTGGAGTAACAAGGAGGAGGACACGCAACAGATGTGCTATAATAAGCTGCAATTCTTGCAAAATGCTATTAGGAGCAGAGACTCTACCTTTCCGTGTCTCCTGTGTTAATGAAACATTAATGAAACATTCCTTTAGCCAACTGAAAATCTAAAAACCATATATTACTGTTTCTGCTACTTTAGCATCTTGGGATAATAGGTTTATATAATATATGTGCCTTCAACTCTGGCTGAAGACCATGGAGACTCCAAAGATGCAATAATTTTAATAAAGAAGTAAATCTCTGCTAATCTTGACTCCAGAGATATTACCCTTAAATATGATTAACATGGCATCCATGCTGTCTACCTCCTGTAGGACAGCTGGCTATGGGCACTGCTCTGCAAGTTTTATTGGTCTGCAAGCTTTATTGGTCTCAAGTGAAAGCACTGATGGCACAACTCACCTAAATCTTCCCTGCCTATTAAACCTTGTGCTCAATTATATGAAACAAAAAAAATTTCCTTCTCAGAATTCCCAGCTGTGCTGACCACCTCTGACATGACTGACCTATAAAGAGAACACTCACCACCGACATGCAGCTTAGGATTCTCCAGCCCCTTCCTTCTACTTACTGAATTGCCACCAGTGGCACCCAGCTTTGCTGGCATCATTTTTACACCCCTGCCCATCACCCAGCCCCTCCAACAACATGCCAGGAGTGACTGGTTAAATGAGTTTTACAAGTATTGTTGCTCTGACTTGATGGTCTCTGGGGGTAAAGCGAGCCTCACTCCATGCAGCATATGGATGACGCTCCCAGTGTGGTGTGCAGCAGACTCCCATCCAGATTGACCTCTGCTGGGCTTATGCAGAGAACTGTGCTGCACTCCCAAAAGCAGGCAGGTGGGGAAGCCCAGTGCATCACCAGCTGAGAGGCTCCATGTGGTCTTGGCCATGATTGTCAGGCTTTATTAGCCAAGGCCTTAAGGTCTTCAGCAAAGAAAAGGCAGTGATTGCAGTCATGCCTGCTGGATGCTAAAAGGATGGAGGGAGTATGTAGAGCAAAACCATAAAGGGAGAGAAACTGAATCAGTTAAGTGCAGAACATAACATAAGCTTTCTCATGTAATAATCAGAAAAAAAGGAGGATGAGACCCATCTTCACAAGATAAAGCATTACAGGTAACTATCCATAGATATTCATTTTGACCTGTACACTGCAGGCCATGCCCTAGCACACCAGAGTAAAAACTAATTTTTTCTGTATCTTTCACTGACAAGACTGTTGAAAGATGAAATATCCACTCCCAGTTGTTACATCCAACATCTGGAAAGCATCTGCTGAGCTAAGTAGTTGGCTGGCTACAGACCATCAGAGTAAGACAGCCCAACAAAGTTTTCCTCACTTGGCATACAGGCCTCCACAAGCCAGATATGGTAATAAGGAGAACACATCTACAGAAGGCTGCAGGAAGAAGAAAATGCTGGAAACAAGTTCCCTGGTTGAGTTGCTTCACTATGTCAACATGCCTGAAATATAGCTGATGAAAAAAATACCAGGATGGATTGAACCCTTCATGTGGCATGTGGAAACATGGAGCAAGGGAATGATTGTGGCACTGCCCTGAAAAGTTCCAGAGAGGCACAGATACTATTCCAGAGTTCACATGCAGTGTATGAAACTTGTTTGGTCTGCACATATCTTATTGTATTTGTTGCATCCTCCTGTGTTTCACAAGTGCCCCACATTTTGTTAGGAACCTTGCCTTATCATGGGTGTGTGCTGCTGCACCCACAGAAAGTGGATAGACAGAAAGGCAATTTTTTTTCCAAGCACTCCCAGATGGGTGGACTGAATCCATGCATCTGTGTCTTTGTAATGCAGAGTTTACAGCACACAGACCGATTATGATAGCTTTATCCTGTTGGGGTGAAAAGATGTGCAGTTTCTTCCTCACGGCTACATTTAGCTCACTTTCTCCCTTCATGGGAAAGCAGGATAACAAACCACTGCATCATACAAGGATGATGGCTGCTGTTACAAAAGCTGCCTTGAGGCACTTGCCTCAAGGAACAGAATATTATCTTCCTCCCTGTTAGCATGCTACTGTACTTCAGTGTGAGCCCATGCCGTGCCCTTTGCAAAAGGAAGGCACAGTCTCCTGGCAAGATGCAAGCAACCAGTGCACCAATATCAAAGCTGCAGGTGAACATTTTGAGGCTGATATCATGGGTGTGATTCTAGCAGCTAATAAAGGGATAGAGTGGTAAGACTATGCATATCACAAACAGTTGTCAAGGGTGGAGGGTTGTCATTACTGCTGTCTGATGTCAGAAGGTAAAAAAGGGTGGAAGAATACATTACAGGTATGTGACACAAGAGGCACAGTCTCTCCTACTTTACACCTCCTGCAACCTCCATGCTTAATTAGAGCCTTACTAGCAAATCGATCAGGTAGGAAAGGAAGAAGAAAAATTGTTGGTAGGCAGAATTTTTATACAAACACGTATCTACCAGAATTTTAAGAAAAAAGGATAAAGAAAACAATGGACAGATACGACACCTAAGCACACACAGTGTTCGTTGAGCATAAACATGCTTTTTCCCAAGGAAGACCTTTAACTTGTAGGCTGTTGGAGGAAAGAGAAAGAACTTACAGCTCCAACTTTGGTGCTACTGATTTTTTCAGTTATTTAAGAAGCTTCCCTTCTAACAGTTTGGTGTTCTGTGTGCATTTGGCCTTCAGTACCTAGCAAATAGAAACAACCATGAATCAGGTGATTTCAGGTGTGTGATATAGCACTGTGATTTCTTTATAGGCACATTTACAGAGGAGGAACTATCCCTTCTTGAGTGTGCAGTTCTCAGCCCAGCTAGCAATCCACACAAACCTAACAGCAAGGAAATGACATTATGGCTGGCAGAAAATTAAAACCTGTTTTTCTTCAGAGAAACAGCATTTTTCATTCAGTTGAGCCATTTTACAAAGTTTATCTGCTTGGTGCTGAAGTTGGTGATTAAACCCCCCTATTTTCCAATTAACACTACTAACTTGCAGCCAAGGGCCAAAAATCCATCGCTTAAGTCTGCACCAACACAGAACAACACCAGAAGAGCTCAAGTGGTTAAAGCAGTAGCTGGAAGGAAGTTTTATCAGTGAAAGTATGCACATTGGGAAAAAAACATATTCCAATTATCTCTACTTAACATCTTCTATCAGGAACAATGATTTCTGTGTGACAGCTGTGTGTGTGTACTATGTGTACCTATTTGACACACTATTGTTGCCTACTGCAACACAGTATCAAAAGAGTTTTTTATAACAGCTACCTGGGGAGAAAAAAAAAAACATACCTGTAAATACCATGTTTTTGTGAATGTCTTTTGCTAGCAGAGAAATGTGTCTGGAAATTAAAAACCTGTTTAACATCTGCTATTCAGTAAAAACCCCACAAGCTAGCAATCTGCAAGACATGGTTTTCCACATTTTTTAGAATATTGGGGGGAGGGGAAGGTAATGGAAAATCTTTCTGTAAATCTAATTTAAGAAACATACATTTTACGCATTGCGTAAAAAGCCAATCATAGCAGGATTCTTTCCACTTCTGGTACCATGAAATGCTTCTACCTGGACAGGCAAAATTAGGAAGTCACATTGAGTTATTTTTAAGAAAGATTTATGACTTGTTAGCAACTTCTAATGAAGCCTCCTACTCTTCTACAATACAACTGAAACATCTTTAAACAGCATTCAACGAATGCCTCCAGCAGTCCCTGTGTAGATGCTTTTTAGCATCAGCTACTATGGAAAATAACCTAGTTTAGCTCTCGAGTTTAAAAAAGCAATCACTCATTTACTCATTTTCCTTTCCAGCTGGTGGGCAGGCATGATAGATGAATGAAATTATTCATTTCTTACCATCTCCGGCAATGAGATTTGTTACGTGCACATCCTGCACATTAAGGACAATAAAACTCTAGGTAGTAATCTTTGATCTGTGAAGTCAGTGGCTCTGAAGGGTGAGCAAAGAGAGGATCAGCTGCTCACTCACCTATGCTGGAAGTCACTCTTTGTATGCCTTGCAATAAAGATGTTCTCAGCTGGACACGACTGAATTACGAGGCAGCCAACACTTTTCTTTCCTGACAGCCTCCTCTTGGTTGTCTGCCACTGATCCGTGTGCCCTAGACCATGGCCAAAGACTACTTGTAAGTGGGTCTATAAATGACTGACAAAAAAGATGTAGATATTTTACTTTTTTTCAGAAATAAAAAAAATGTTCAGAAACATTACTTATGTCAATTTAGTTAATTTACTGCTTGGGAAAGAAGTGGGTTCATACTGTGTATCACATGAGGTACTGAGACAGGAAGGCAAGGGGATTAACATCAGGTACCAGTTCAAAATTTTATAGATGCCAGTACCTTCTGTTCTTTTCCACATCATCTTAGCTTGGGGCAATGTGAAACACATAAAATGGCCAGCAAATGGAGTAGGTTCCAAGTCCTGGCACTTATTTGAACTCCCCATGTCTTTGCCCTTAGGTTTGATGTTGTAATTTAAGATTGCTCTCACATTATCACTCCTACGCACACTATCTAAACATAACCCTCCTGAAGTTTTTGTGCCAGCATTTATTAATAAATACAGATGAAAATATTCAAATTTTGCTGTTCCAGTAGTTTCACGGTTTAGAGAGAAATACAAAATAAATCCAGACTCCAAGATGGAAAAAAAAAATATTCCAGCTACCATTAAATACAAGCACACTTATCATTTTAAGATCTCTGAAAGAGAAGCCACAAACAACCTTGGTATGTTACCACCACTGAGACACAAGATGAAGTTCCCACGGTGTTCCTGTTGTTTCAACTTGTTTGTTCCTTCCCCTTTCCCCTAAAACTCTTCAGAAGCCAGCAAAAGAAGGCATTCTTATTGATCATCTCTTACACTTACCAGTACAAAAAAACCCAAGCTCTTAACAACTAAAAAGACCTCAGGAAACATAATACCTATAGCAAGTATGTCAACATACCCCAAGTGAAAAAAATTGGCAAGCTCTTCCTAGCTTGTTCACCTTTGACACTGATAACAAGTACATTTCCCTCCCTGTGACTTGCTAGGGAGGTCCCCCTATGTGGGAAGATAATGGGACAATTAAAGTTTCAACAGGATTTTTTTTAAAAAAAGAGAGGCAAAGCAGTATGCCCCAAATTTTACAACTGCTGCTACAGAACAGACAAAAGTATTACATCAGCCTGAATACACTGCACTGCAGTGAAGTGGGACATTTCTACACAATTCCAATAATCATTAATACTAATGACTGTTATCTGTACCCAAGACCCTTAGGGCAAAACCAAGGGCTGCAACACACCTGGTAGGGCTGTAAAAACCTCCACCTTCTATTCCCTTATGGATATTACAAAATCCAGAAAGAGGTGTTTAGCATACATGCAGGTGCACATATAAATCATACTCTATTACATCATGTTCTATTCAGTACCAGTTTGCAGCATTGCTATGCTCCTGTGGGGGAACAGTCACTAATTTCTAGGCAAAGACTTTTCTAATCATTGTAATTAGTATTTTAACCAGTATTTGTCTTCAGAAATGCACAACCTAAATTCTGTTCCTTAACACTGTTGTATATCCACCCAGGAAGACTGAGATATGTTGTCATGACTTCAGTGGCATTGTTGCATTTATATTTCATAATCAGAGGTAGCTGTGACCTAAAGTGAACAGCAAAATCAGAATTTCTACCCAGGGAAAACCCTACAAGTACAAAAGGTGTTGCGGAAAAGCTGTAGTAAAGCTTCCTAGAGTCCCGACAAACCTTTGAAATAAAATTGAAAAAACAGAACAACCAAAAAAAACTTTTAAAATTATGCCAAACACCTGCAATCTCATTTTTTTGACTCAGTCTGCCCCTCACAAACCTACCAAGATCTTAATACACAAGCTAAGGATCTTCAGCAAGACCAATCCACCCACACACCCTCCCCAAAGCTCTCCTGCTCCATCACTGCAGGCCAGGGAGATGCTTGCAGAGTTGAGGGCTGCATCCCCATGAGCTGAGGATCCCAGGGTTTTGTCCCTTTCCTGATGACAAACAGCCCAGTGTGACAGGGCACACAATGACAGCAGAGCCCACAGAGCAACAATATTCAAGAGCTGCAGATCCTTTGGAGATAGGCAGAAACGTGCCGGAGCAGACAATTTGTGAAACTTGTTTTATTGGAATTATTCCAACTAGATCTGACTATCAGATCTTCTTTTGCCATGTATTGGCTTAGGCTGTAAAACACAGCACCTGGATGCAAGGCCAAATGCCAAAGTAGTTCCAAAAGCAACATTTTGAATAACTTAAAAGTGACTTTAAAGTTAAGGTCATTGTTTTGATTTTCCCTGGTACTTAAAGGGGCGGGTCATGGTCAAATGAAATGCACGACAAGGAATTCTCTGATGTTTATAAAGTCAGAAATTGTTCAGAGTTAAAAATCAGAAAGACAGCACAAGAAAACAAGTTACGACATTTTCTTCAAGGCAAACTGAAAACTGACCTTCCTAAGAACTCTTGCTTCTGACCAGGTCCACTTAAGAGTTAGTACTATACAAATTCCTAACTTTTCTATCTATTCCCAGCCTGACTTGGGAAATTAATTTTTAAAAGTGGCTGTAAGAAACTGTCCAACTGTCTGAAAGGAAGCCTGGTATGACTATTTCCATAATGTTACTAGCTTATAGCTGTTCTCATTAATCACAGAAGCAACGTGGTAGTGCTTAGCTTCAAATCCAGTTAGGAATTACAGAGAGGGTGCTGCCCTTTCAAATTTCCAAATGCACATTTACCAGGTCTTGCAGGCCTTTCACAGTCTAGTGAAGTTTTAATTCTAAAAGATACAGACATATAGCTTAGTGGAAGTGGCATCTTCAGTCTCTCTCTGTCTTATCTTCCCCAAAACAGCTTTGAAAGCTAAGCACATAGATTTTGCCAAGTGCTGCGTTCTCATCTTCAATTTATATCAGCTGTTCAGCTTTGAATAGCTGATTGGTAATTGCCATGTCAGCAGAACTGCCCCTCCAGGACCTCCATCTCCAGCCAAACCTCAAAAGAAAGAATCACTCCTTGGCACAGGTAGCTCCTCACAAGCATCCTCTGCTTCCTGCCAACTGCTTTTGGTTGAGCCTCAGCCTCCAGCACTCCACACTGCTGCTGACAGGAGCACAACTGATGCTCTCAACCCTTCCAACCCCTCTCTTGTCTCACAGCCATAGCCAGAAATAGCTGCAAAGATCTGCAGTGACCTAGGAGAAGAGCAACTCGTGCTCCAGGAGAGCTTCTAGGGCTCTGATCAACTGGAAGGCATCTTTTGCAGTCCCTTGACTTTTGCCTTGGAGGGAAATGCTCAGTGGAAGCTGTCTGCTTTTAGAACCTGTTCCACAACATCATCTGTGGCACCCGAATTCAACAAGCACTGTGCAACATTTTCCTCTCTGTTGTCAAGCATCTGTTGGACTCAGGTCACACTGAAGCATGTTTTGCATTTATGTATAAAAGTTTGGGATAAAAGTGGTTTTGCTTTAATGCATTGCTTGGCAAGTAAAAAAAATACATGAAGAAAACCACATCTGAAACTGGGCTTAATTGGAAATTAGAAAAGAGAGGTGAATGGCAACTAGTGCTGCCATAATCCGAGGACACTCACTGGTCCATGAGAGACTCAAAGATACACAATTTTGTGATTAATGAAATGGTTTTCTGCATTTTAGGATACAGTATGTTTCACTCCTTCTTGGAGTGAAACACAGGTTTCATTTTGTGGTTTTATTTAGCCACATTGTTGACCACAATTAAAAGACAAGAAATTATGCACACATTTCTTCTTAGATATTTTTTTGAGAAGTCTTCCAAACTTCCCAACTGTCAGGCTAACAAGTAGAGCATTCCCTAGACTGTACCCTACATGAAAATATGCCACTTAGAGTAAAACCAAAGCAAAACAGAAAAATCTCAACATCATGTGGACTGTTTCTGTTTGAAGAATACAGATGAAGAACTAAGCAGCAGTAAGCTTATCTTAGTAAGGCTAAGTGGAAAGACATTTCCAAGTCCATCTTGAATTCTAAGTTAGCACTAATAAAAGCAAAAGATGAAACGAAAATAGAAAAAAAAAAAAGAAAAAAAAAAAAGAAAAAGGAGAAAAAAAAAAAAAGGAGTTCATATGGGCATAACGCCCCAGGTCTTTTGAAATGGGTGCTGGTGGTCTATCACCAGAACAGTCCTAACTTCCCTGAGGTTCAGCTGCTCTACCAAATTTCTAGCATCCCTTAGCCATCTTCTTTCTCCTAGAATTGGATGTCCTTTTATTATTTCTGGGAAGACTGCCAATCACCTTTGAGATGGGTGAAATCATACACTGCTGTGGTAAATGCTCCATAACTAAATGTGAAGATGGCTTCCACTTCAAATGTTATTTTCTGCACTTTTTTCTTTTAAATGAAATAATGAACCTGAATTTCTTGCATCTGGAATCCATGCTACAGCAGTGAAAAACAAATCATTACAGATAGAACTGTTGTTATGAAACCTCTTCAAAACAGTTCTAGAGAAATTTCATAACATTACTTCTTGGCAAACACTTTCACTTTGTTTGACTATCCTTCAGAAAATAAAAATTGGCTTAATTTCAATGGCCTCTGATCTGAAGAACCATTGCTAAACTTTCAGAATGAATGAGATAGTGGGAAAATTACAAGATCATAACCCATGCCATAACACAGCAAGGAAAAAGGCAGGATGCCCTCACTAAATCCATGATTTTGTCAAGTGTTCCTGTTCAAGATGGTATTGATGCACATCTTTTAAATGGAAACAAGTGATAAATTTCTAAAAGGTTATCAGTTCAAAGAGATTTAGAACTGTAAGAACCTGTTTAGACAATAGGGCTTTACGTCAATATGAATCACAGGTGTAGACAGAAGACAGAATATTCAAAAGCCCAAGATGCTTAAGCATAAAATATTAATTAATAAAATGTAATGCTATCTTTAACTACTGTGTTAATTCACACTTTGTGTTAAGACTTATTTGTAATTATGAACACCAGCAGCTTTGCACTTGGCAGTAAGATACAGGCCATTAGTACCTGCACAAGTCTGAGTGAAAAGAACAACGTCAGCAGGTGGGTTGGAAATAGATGATCTTTACAGTCCCTTCCAACCCAAACCATTCTATGATTCAATGATACCCCCTTTAGTCCTCTCTTTTCCTGCTGATGAATGCATGTCTGCTTTATCTTAGAGGAAACTTGTCAAACAGCAAACTTGAGATGTTCCACAACATTTCATTTCACTTGGGCTGTGGCAAATAGTCAAAACAAATATTACATCACTACATGCCAGCTATAAAGCATTGCACTCAATGGTTTTAAATGAAAAATAAAATGTAAATAAGTTGGGTTTGTAAATCAAAACTCTATGTATTACAGGAGGAAGTTCTTGGAAAAGAGACAATAAGCACTCCCTTTTCAAGAAAAAATCCCAAGAAAACCAACCTCTCGAGAGATGCTTACATATAGCATTGCTAGATCTTAATTTTAAATTTCACCATGACTGTGTTGAAACACATGATTCTAAGAGCTGCAAGATTAATGAAGATGACACCAGGAGCAGGTAAATGGTGTTTATTAGAAAATAAAATTGCACAATGCCTACAATCTCACTCTAGAAGCTACCTAAAAATCTGGTTTGAGGTGTCCAGCCACCAGGACCAAATTTGCTAAAAGGTGTTTAGACCTTTAGTTCTTAAGTTCAAAATTTACAGCCGACTGTCAATTCAGGCTGAGTAAATAAAACTTGTTAAATTTTCCTTCCTGTCTTCGTCAATCAAGAGACAAGTTCAAAGCAAAAACTGAGGAAAAGAAGAGGCTGGAAGAAGACTGATAAATTTACTAGGCAACAACTAGCTCTTCTCATCCATTTCTGCTTCCAACACGTAAGAAACCAAAGTCTAGGGTGCAAAAGAACAAAGTACACTCTGCTCAAAGGAAACAAGGTGCTTAAGTTTCCCTGAACCAAACAAACCAAAAAGATAAAAATGAAAACTAGACAGCATTCAGCTGTCCTTTGTCATGATCTTTTTGGGTCAGCTGTGATTGTTCTTTTCACCAAGAATAACCCAGGAGATAAAATAAGCTACATTTTCTGGCAAGTTTTGTACCCATTACATAACAGTTTTTGCAATAAAGTAATGGTCACACGAGTTCAGTGGCTTCTTCCCTCAGCTAAAAAAAAAGACAAATTTTGTCTTATTTATTAAAAAAATTAATTAATGGCTTGTACATAATAAAGTGACATGATACTTAAGAGTTAGTAGACATCATGCCATATGATATATATGTTTCAGCTATAGCTCTGTATTTGTTACTGACTGTGCCCATATTCCAGCATTCCTGTCCCTAGCAATATCAGAGCAATCCTTACAATAGGATTTTTCTTGAATAGCTGTTTCCTGAACTTCCTGATTACATGTCAATTCTGCTTTTGTAGCCTGAATTCCTGCAACAAAACCCCCCCTAAAGATCATGAATTCAAACAGACTTGCTCATTTGTCCCATTGTTTTCTTTTCCAGTACTTTCTCATGGATTTTGAGGACATGATTCATGTTTCCTGAATAGCTGACCCTGGCCAAGCCAGTGTCACCTGAGGACAGCGGAATCCAAGAAGAAGCACCCTTGGAGCTAAATCAAAATGTCTGAGTCAGGCACAGAGGAAGGGTTCCAAGGTTATGTGCTCACAAATCATTTGCTCAGTTTATAGCCTTCATTCAACAATGCAAAATTTACAGTGTACAAATTTAAAAGGAAAAGTGATACTTTGCTGCCCGGTTGTATTTATACAGTATTTGGTACACCTCTTTAAGCTAGAAAATGAAGCATTTTTAACAGCTTCAAAAACCCTGACACTACAATAGTTGACAAGTTCAATACCTGAATGAAAACCATTTACTTGAGTCAATGAAGTCACATCCAGAGCTGTAATATATTTTCCTTACAGTCTGCAACATAGAGGAACTATTACCTTGGAGGAATTTGGAGGAAATGCAAGGTGGTTTTGAGGCAATCTTTTTATCTATTGAACCACTCCACTGGCTAGGAGAGCACACTCTCTTTAGTGAGCTTTTGAAATATTCTGGCTCACAAAACCATGTTGACTGCCTTCAGCATTAGGAGATTTAATAAGACAGTTTAACAAAGAAAAATCCGAGAAAATTTTGCCTTCAGACTTCAGCAATTTTTTTCTGCAGTTCACTGCATTTACAGTATGGGGACTGACTCCCATTTTGTGGTAGGATGCCACAGAAATGCAGACTGCTGGACTAATAATGCTTAGTGGTCTGGGTTTTTGCTGTTGCTTAGCAGTCATGAAAACGATCCATTGACAAGTTCAGAATTCATGACCAAGAAATGTGGCAAGCAGAGCACAGGTTAGATACACAGCCCTATCTTTTGAAGAATAATAGAGTTTAATAATATTAGAGAATAATAGAGAATAATATTTTGAAGAATAATAGTCGATAATATTAAAGTTAGAAATATTGTCTCCTCTAGTAGGAAAACAGAACAAACATCAACAATTTTTTGTTTCCTGAAATCATCCTGCATTGCTGTACAAAAAAACAACAACAAAAAAATTACTCTAGGCTGGTTATTAAGTTCTCTGCAAAGGAAGTCTTCTTAAACACTTTTTAAAAATCACATAAAAAAAAGTAATCAAGAAGACTTCAATTGCCATAAACCAATGCAGATCATTCGTTCTGCTGAACTTCCACTGCAAATCTCATCTACTGCTCCTCAAAAGAAAATATTACATTATATGAGCCTGGTTATTCCAACACCTATTTGAAAGACAGACTCTTCACTAGCATAAAGAAAAGATGGAACGTATTAGGGTCATCTTATGCATGCCTTAAGTTGTCAGACAATAAAGAAAATGAGCATTCAATGGTCAGCATCACACAGGGAGGCAAAACCTAGCTTGCAGCAAAATCCAGTGCAATGGTGCCTCTCCAACTCCATCAGCTCTCGCCACCAGGTGTAGCCTGAAGCTGGAGAGAAGCCATCCGCAAATACCAAATTTTAGGAGCAAGACCATGGACCAAATCTTACACGTAAGGCCCAAGACTCAACAGACCGGTCTGGGAAGTAGCTCTCTACCACTGGAACCCACTCTCAGGTATTTTTTTGCACATAAAAAGTTTTGCTATAAATGCCACCTTATACAGCGTAGTCACAGCTGGTGTTTATATAATATTTCTATTATGAGCAGTTTTCCAGACATGGAGCTGACTCTGCACTCATTATATGGATAAAGTCCCTGCTGAGTGGTAACTAGCTTGTAACCTGCTTAGTTACAAGTCTTAAAGACATTGGTGGTATTGTCATGACTTCTAGGTGTCCACACAGTGCTGCTGCTAGCCACACAGCAAGCAGCTTCACTTTAAACACTTTCAAGTGCCAAAAAACATCTGTGCAATGGGATGCTCCCTGATGCTATATGCTGCACCCCCTTTCCTTCTCTCCAGAGATGTAAGTGGTTTTACTTCTTCTATTCTACATGGTTTTGTGGCATAACAGCAGTCTATTTTTTCCTTATGGTCTAGGACACCAAGTACATGGAGAGAGAGTAATACACTGGTGCTCTTCTGCAGGAGGAGCTTTGGAAGAGGAGCAACCAAGTTACAGACTGAGGTTTAAATGAGTTTGCTCTCAGTGAGGGATTAAAAAGTGAACAGGTGGGATCACACTGACACTGTCACTTTGGTACAAGGGGCCTAGGAATACTTCTTACCTATACTATGTATTCAAAGGTCCTTCAGTAAACTACCCACATCCCAGCTTGACAGACTCTAATATTTCACATAAAACCCATTTCAAAGCCCAAGCACAAAGCGGAATTTAAAGCAGTTCAAAGCAACAAGTCACCTATTAGAAGACAAATAGGAGCAAGAAAATCAGGTAAAGTTTCAATTTATTTCAAGGTTGTGTGTCTATCACTCATTACTGTAATCCCAGCTAGGATTTACTGGATGGACTACTCAGAGATTTGAAGATACAGCAGATTGTACCCAAGGAATTCAAAAGAGGACTGCAAAGCCCCAAACAGGTTTAGGCATTTGTTTTCATAAAAATGACCCCACCCAAGCTTCTAGATCCAATTGTGAGTGTGTGATACTGCAGCCCTATCTTATCTGTATTTTTTAATTTCCTTTCATAAATGCTCTTGCCTAATGTACATGGTTTTATCAGGTTTTCATACATTCTAATTTTTAAGGGACTTGGGGGGTCTATGCACATAGTCTAACAACCAGATTTGGATTTGCTGGCTCTTGACAAGTACAGTTCACATTCAGGCAGCATATCCAAGATGCCAGGGAACAAGGGCATTAGGGATAACACCTCAGTCATCCCAGCAGCAGGAAAGGTGGCACCAATAACCTAGCAAGCCCAGCTAAAGGCAGGCTGATGCCTGATGAAGTGACTGAGCTGCTCCCAGCCCTGATTTTCTGGATGTAGTTCCAGACCACATAGAGCCTCAAGCCATCACAGTTCCCAACACCCAGAGAACAGTTGCAGAAAAGCTTGACTTTTTTCTTACTGAACTTACTAGTCCCCACTAAAGGCTGATGATGTGGAACAACACAACACAACTGAAGAACTTCTGCAGGTTGCCACCCATCCCCTCTGTTCTCATGGAGTATGGAAACTTCTCAGCTGGCAGAAAGCTCTTGGCTCAGGGCAAAGCTGCAAGGCTGCTCTGGGGCTTGCACTGGCCCTGGGGGTTGAAGAGATGGATCAGCATGGCCCTGCAATGAGGTAGCACATGTGTGAGGGATCCAGCATGCTGCTTTGGCACGGCTGATTTGAAAATGAAAGCCAAGTAAGATGTTATCCTGAGAGGGTTGCTTCATTGTAATGTTTGTATTGTCTCTGCAGTACTGAAGCTCACAAGAAAACAGCCATTTCTCGGTGAACTTCTCACTGCCTAGGCCTAAATCACACATCCAGAAGCTCTGGTGAAGATCTCCAGAACAAATTTAACCTCCTGGTGCCAACATGCTTCCCACACTTTATTTAGACAGCTCTTGTGCATATGCTTGTTCCCTGGTTGCTGCTTCTGGTTCTGGTTTGAAAACAAATACACACGTGCACATCCTCCTGCTACATGAATGAGTTTACACAAAAAATATTTGTCTCTTTGAAATATGTTTTAAGATATTCTACATGTAAATTATTTTTTTTTTCCTGAGATCTAGACTAGGTCTTAATTATCTTCCTGTGAAAATGTATCTAGAAAACGTAGAAACATTCCTACCAAAAAATCTTTTCAGTCAAACTGCTTCAGCAAAGTCATATGCCTAAATGAAGCTGTAACAAACATAATATAACCTGAGAGAGAAAAAAATGTCTTCACAGCTAGCAACAACTTCCTGAGAAACTGATAAAATTATTTTGTTGAAATGAAAATCAAGGTTTCATGGGGGGGGTGAATGGGAAAAGCAAGAATTTATTTCATTTGACATTAGGTGTTCATTGCTAAATATAGACACCATTTACCACATATAAGATCAATGGTAACTTTTGTAATTACAGTCACGGTTTGGAGGGAAGTGTTGCTATAGCAATACCAACCATAGGAAGGAAAGTCACATCTACTCAGAGCATTATTCTTACATATCATCATTTTTTATAGCAGACCACTCCAGGAGAAAAGATTGTAGTAAATCAATAGAAATGCCTATTTTAAGCTCATAAGTGTAGTTTAGAAAGTAATTCACAGCAAAACACTGAACAGGGTTATGAAAGACCACGATCACATGTTAAGTAAGATTTTGTTTGGTTTAGTTACTCCAGTGTTGTTTCTTGAATCAGCTTACATCCATTAAAGTAGAGTTTAAATGGCTGCTTTCTCAAATGAACTGCATCTGGATTCAGAAAATAAAACAGTTTGGCTTTGGTTTTGTTAGGTTTTTTTCCCTGTTTTCTACATAATCATGATGAGCAAAAACAAGACCTGATACCCCTTTAACTGGTTTGACTCCCATCAACCCTAAGTCTGCAGTGTCCCTTGGCTCAGGCAATAATTGAAAGAAATTAAACTGGTCTGGGACTGAAATCAGCCTTGAAATGATATAGCTACATCTGCAAGGCCCTATCCTGATGCAGCTGGCGTTGGTGTTAACCTGGGAGTCTGATAAAGCACAAAGGATGACCAACATCTGACAGGAACACCATTTCCTGGCCAGCCCCAAGGGAAGGCTGGTGCTCAGGGTACACTCTGTGACATTCCCACCCACAGGCTTCTGGCAATGGGACCTCAGCTGTGGGTTTGGGGAACTGGGGCTTCCGGTGTTTCTGTCTTATGCAAAAGCTGACCCCATTCTGTCTATCTCCACTCCTACCTTGGATTACTGATAAAATCATACTCCAAATTATCCTGGCCTCTATTTGACTGGTTTTGACCCTTTCCATGTGTTGGCTCCTTCAATTAAATCTTGCAGTGCTCAGAATTGCAGTCAGATTTAAAAGGAGGAGTCAGCTCCATTGAAAACAATCATTAACACTGATCTTTGAAAACAGATCAATTATGATCCTCCTGACAGCTGATTTTCTTTCTGTCCCTTTTTCTCTTCTTTATTTTTGACAAATTAGTTTGAACAAGACTTCTAGACATTTCTATAGCTCCTGGAACACCCAGGGAGAGAGCAGGAATGGCTAAAATAGATGGGATTCTTAATAATCTTGATTTCAATGATATGCAAATTATTTGGATTCCTATGGTCATGGCAACATTGTAGTCTTACCAAAGGCATTTCAAAAGAGCAGAAAAATTGAAAATGGCTTAGCAATATAAAACCATGTAATAACATATAGCATTAAACACTCCTTATATGTGGATACAATTCAAACTGATGGTAGGAAAGAAATCTTTGTAGAGAGGCTTCCCATGTCCACCATTCCAGATCCACCATTATCGATACACAAATGTCAAAATGTCACATAATTTTTACACATTGTACAGCCCTTTTGTCTTGGGCAGACTGATTTCTTTGCAGTAGCAATCACAGAGAAATTTGTTGGCAGGGATCTCTGCAGATCACCTGTTTAAGTCTGTTGAATAGGGACTTTGAACAATGTAAGACCAGCTCACCCACAGCTTGACCCAACCAAGTCTTGAAAACCTCCAAGGAAAGATTCCACAGCCTATCTGGGTGACATGCTGATAGTCCAGCACTACTCCATGATGAAAAACTTTTTTTTCCTAATGACTAGTCTCAAGCTGTAACTTGGGACAATTGCCCCTTCTTTTTACTATATGCTACTAATAGTTCAGCTCCACAGTCATTTTAAGTCTTCAAGCACTTACAGTCTCCCATGAGATTGCCCCTTAGTCTCTTTTTTTGGCCAGACTAAACCAGTCCAACTCAATCTCTCCATAGACCTGTGTTGTACACCCTTTCCATTTTTTAAACATTATCCTTCTCATCTGAGTAATGTTGAAACTGACTGGAGAACCACAGCACTCTAAAAGTGCTGAGGAAGATAGACATTTCTCCTTATCTGCTGGCCATACTTTTAATAAAACCCACTATGCCATTTGCCTTATTTGCAACAAAAACTCACCAGCAGCAACCACACTATGCCACTGGTTTCCCACAAGATGTTCTGTTCAGGCAGTTGTTTCCCAGGCAGTACTGCTGTAGGGACTTAATCTGCACAGGCACAGAACTTCACAATTATTCACACTGAACTTCATGAGGCTTTTGTTGGCCCAAAGCTTAGGTTTCTCAAGACCCAGCTGTATTTAATTTCTACCATTTGGTGTGTTAAATTCTCCTGCCAATTTAATGGCATCTATGACTTTTCTCATGATGCGTTCTGTATCATCATCTAGATGATTAAGAGATCTAACACTACTGGCATAATCCTGCATAAGCCACTTTTTATTGGTCTCTAATGAGACAATGAGCTATTGAATACTATCCTTTGAAACTGCACGTCCATGTCATCTTCAATCAATCTAACAACCCATATCTCCAGCCCACACTCCCATAGCTTCCTCAGTCAGAGATAACAAAAACTTAACTGAAGGAGAAACCAGGGAATGCTAATCCACTGGTGTCCCCACATCTACATAGTCGTTCAGTTGCAGAAGGCACTCAGGTTGGTCAAGTACCTCTTGCTCTTGGTACACCTGAGTCAAATGTTCTTGATTACCTTCTCATCCTTCTCACATTTGGCAACAAATTCCCTGAGGACATGATATATATTTCTAGGGATTATGGTAAGGCTGATTGGCCTACCGTTCCCTCACCCCTATTTCTTACTCTTGTTAAAGATGGGTGTAAGGACAGACTTTTCCTAGCCTTCAGGGACCTCTCTGTAATCTTTTTTTTTCATAGAAAACAGAATTACAATTGCATCACTCATGTCTTTCAGCATCCTAGCATAGATCCCATCCAACCTGATAGATTTGAATATCACAGAACCATGAACTTGTTTGGGTTGGGAGGGACCTTCAAAATCTTCTGGTTCCAACTCCCCTGCATGGGCAGGATTATAACTAGTTTTTCTATTTAGTTCTGAAGATTAAAATTTTTTTTGTTCCCTGTGCAGCACTGCTTAATTATGTTCTCCTAGGCAATCTCTGCCTTATTGCAAAATCATATTTGGAGTAAGAATTTATCATGCCTCTTCTTTGGTAGGCCACATTGCAAGACAGGTCATCTCTTGCCTGCACATTCAGTTCTACATTGCTTAAACTCTGAGAACACGGTATGTATCCTCACCTCACCCTTATAAAACAGGAAAGTTCTCTACCCCCTGATTTTAATGAGCAGTTATCCAGCAAGAAAGTACTTCTCACAACCAGCCAGTGGCATCGGAAAGATTAAAACCCAAACCTTCAGAGCACTAGCCTTCCAAATACTGATTAAAGGATAAGAACATGAGAAATACCCACAATACAAAGAGAAAACTTTTGACCCTACCCTTAATAGCATCTCCAAAATAAGAGAAGGGATGAATACTAAAAAGACAAACTCACCTTTCCGACACAGGATGACCTTATTACTTGCTGAAGAGGATTAAAATTTCTAGGTTCCATTTGGATTCTGCTAGGATGTGGCTCCGTCAGGGGAGGAAGGAAGACCCAGTAGGAGTCCCCTTCTGGAGACCTTGCTGCTGTCATGACAAACGTGCCAGTTCACCTTCCTGAATGCTCAGTGGGAGACTGCTACATACCTTTTCCTCTGAATTTACCAGGGACCTGTAATCTGCTGCAGACTTGTCACTGCTTGCTTCTGAGTCAAGAAACGAGAGGACCCAAATGTTCTCTTTCTGACACTGCTTCCAGGGCTTTTCAGAAAAAACCTGCTGTGCTTTTGCCAACTTTCAGTGCTAAGCCAGAACAAAAGAGGGCAAGCCATTTCCACCAGCTTTTAAAGACTACTCCCTATCAAAAGTGCTGAAACAATGCTGTATCAAAAGTACTGTGTCAATATCATTCCATTGTTAACAGTGAAGTGAGAAACACAAGTGCAAAGCACTATCTGACTCCTCTTCATTCAGCATATAGCACTCTGGAAGACATCTGTATCTGATTTGAAAACTAACACATTTACCTGATTTTTCACATCCCTTGAACAACGAATTATGACTTGTGTCCTGTATTATTCTCCCTTTGCTTTCAAGTACTAATGCCACACTATTAAAAGGAAAATTCATGTTTCTAGTGAGTATATGAGTAAACACAAAAGTAGAGATACTAAAGAGACCTACTAAACCAATAAAATCAACATGTTGCTGGAAGAAACATCTCCAGATGTTAGAGACCACTTCACCTTTGGCCTAGCAAATTTTATTCTTGTATCGTTCAGTTCTGGTGGAACTATATTAGAATTTTAATGTTTATCTTAAGACATCGCAATATATGTTCCCTTGCTAGCAGTACACCAGATGTTTATTTGAAATATATTAAAGAGATGACTTAATCAATGAAGAAACGCTCAACACAGAATAGTGGCTTCTATAGTTGTAGGTTTACAACTTATGAATAGGAGGACAATGAAAACAAGACAGCTGATACATTTATCTTAATTTTTCAGTCATATTCTTTCAGAATTTGCTTTTTAAAAAAAAGAAGGTAAATTTCCATAAAGTATGGAGAACATGGCATTTTAAAAAGATAAAGTAGTAAAGTATGACCTTTTTGTCACAGAATTATAGTTATCTTTAATATATTCTCCTGGCCTTAATCCTCCTGAACCTTCAAAACAACTATCAAATATATGCAATACCTCCGTTGGTGGAAGTGGAAAATTGTGTTTTAGTAAGATTTTTGCACAATGCTGTACATAATAAAAAAATAACCACCAGTGTGACACTAAAATGAAAGTTCTATAATTAATACAAAGGAAGCTGCCACTGGCAATTATGAACATTTAGATGAAAAGTTTCCCAGACATGACATTTTGGGCATTATGTTTTGCATAGACAGGATGTAAAGCTGTACATAACAAGAATTTGAAAGGCAGAAAGACAGACAAATAGAGAAAAAAAGGAGTGCAAAGAGGTGCCCATTTTACTTTACAAATGAGTCAGCAGTACAGGGTGATATTTATACAAAGCTACATGAAGGAAAGCACTAAATGTTGCCAGTGCTACTCTAGAGTGAAAATATAAATACACTGAAAAAATTATCTTTAGAGTAAAAACATATATAAGGACTTGCATGCATGACATGGAAAAAAAAAATCCTGTTTTCTTGATTACTTCCAACTATCAGATGTAATAAATTTAGCTTATGATTGTTACCCATGGGATGAGTCTCCTGCTATACATATCTAGCAATAAACCTACCTCTGTATATGCACTTTTTATTTCTATGGCACTTTAAGGGCTCAGTCACAATCACATTAGTCATATTAGGTGTAGGCGTACATGGAAAATCAGAGAACTACTCTCTCTGAAGGCACCCTGTCATTTAATGAAAGACAGCTTCACTTTCAAAGTATTTTGACTGTTTTAACATTTTGAACACATGAAGCTCAAAACAGAGACAAGGTCCTATGAAGGGCTCTGGATCACCTTACTTCATTTCCCAGAAGAAGAGTTACATAGGTTGCTATGGAAATTAGATGTTAGTGACAAGTAGAGAACTTGGCTTTTGATAAATACAGATTATGTTGCTTCAGAATGCATCCTTGTTGCTATCATTGGTCAGCAACAGAAACTCTGGCAAACATGTTATTTTTTAATTTTTCAACATGACTGTCCAGTTTTTAAGGTGAAATACTGATAGTCAGATATGCCAGCCTGTAAACTTTCTAACCTTTCAAACTGGAAATTTAAAAGCATATATAATTTCATGAGCAAAGCAGAAGCACTCACAGAGTAAGCTGTCTTCCTACATCTGTCACCATCCAGGTCTGGGGGAAATCTAACCTTTCAGAAAAGACAACAGAATTGTTCAGTATTACTGCAACATCAGCCTGTTTATTATTCCCCAGCAGAAATGGGTCTATGCAAATACAATAATAAATCATTTGAAAACCAAAGCTGCAGTAAACATAACATTTACAGGCAAATGTTTCCAAGAGGAATCAGAGAATTAAGACTCCCCCCTCCAAGTGGTATAGCACAAGCAGCTAATCGACCTGCATGCTGTACTGTCAGATCAGAGTTTAGGTTTGCATACACTGTTAGTTAAACAGTATTATTCTGTTAGTACAGTCCAGAGACCTCATTTTTAAGTATTGGTATGTCATGGTATCATCTTGGAAGTGGATAGTTTCATTTGATCCATGACTTGCTTGCTAGAAATTCTTTATGGGTGAGTTTGTCGGCAGTGAATAACGCTTAATCAGTTCTTCAAAGCCCTGACATGGCCAAAGCACTGGGTTTCCAATTTTCAGAGAATTCAGTGTTACCCTCTCTAGATAAACAACTGCCTGAATCTCAGTTCTATATGGTCCAATACAAATATTCAACAGAAAAACATGATGACCCAAAACCATCTGATGCCCCAAGGATGAAGCATTCCAGTACCAGGAACTGAACATCTCATCTCTGTGTCAGCTGCCTGGGACCCTGTAGCAAACAGCTGCACAAAGGGTTTGAGCCAGGTGCCTGTAAAGCACTGATTTTAGCATAAATACAAGACTTCAGAATATGATGGAGGTGGGTTACATGCTTTTCTTTGCCTTGGGGATTGATGCACAGCTAGCAGTTTCCCTGAAGTAACAATAGAAATGAAGGGTCAGTGACAGACCAAAATGAAGGTGAAGGGTTGCATCTCTGGCATTAACTAAGTCTTTATGGACACAGACTCTTTATTCTCCTCTCTCAGCTTAGTGACAGCAGAACTAGGCAAAGGGATGTAACAAAATGCCTGCAAGAGAACACAGTGATTAGGAAATAGGGGAGCTGAAAAAGTTAACTGAAAAATACATCAGGACCCAACATTTCTCATCTAATCAATACATTGTTTAGGATGCCCTGAAACCTTGTATTCAAATATAGTAGAAACCCACAGGCTGCTCTGAGGACACAAGGGACAAGGCAGCAGTCACTGAACATAAAAAGAAGAATGAAGAAAAATTAAAAGTACAGCTAGACAGTATTACAGCAAAAGTTACTGTTATCTGCAGAACCCTGAAGGTCTTCCACTGAGTTGACAAGTTTTACTGCTGGATCTAGGTTCAAGATATGATGGTTATTTTGATAAAAACACCCTTGTGCCTATAGACTCCTTTGCCCTCTCCTCTCTGCAAAAGTGTTCTCAAGTTTATTTCAGATGCAAAGAAAGGCCCCCCCCAAAAAAAACCCAAAAAAACAAACAAAAAAAGCGCGCCACATTGGGGATCACTGACATTTTGTTCCATACTAGGAGCGTATTAGCTTAGTCACTTTGCTCTGGAGTATCTAATAAAGATAGCAGCACTCAGAGTTTGAAGGAGGTCAGAGGTAGAAGTCAGTGTCATTCAGTGTCTGTAAGGTCTTGATCTGGAATTTCATTTCTTCCCAGAGATGCAAAACTGAAGGGCACCGTAGGGAAGTACAAGCAAAACTGCATCAAAGCAATAATGAATGTTACTAGAGAAAGGATCATAGAGAATGTATAGACAGCTACATCCAGCTGTAGTCACAAGAATGAAATGGAATTTACTGCATGCAACATTAGACTTCATGGCCATCAGAGCTCCAGCTTTGCTTAAGCAGATCTTTTGTCGGAAAAGCAAGCAAACTGGGTTTTTTTGCAGATCAGAAGTAATGCAGTGGGGTTGCAGCTATATGAACTGTGGGTTAACTAAGGGTGTAATTCTGCCTGTCACATTCAATTTAGAAATCTGGATACATAAAGAGTTTGGGTGTCTTATTAATGGCCTGGGGACCAACAGTCTCAGCCTCTTCAAAAATTGTTTGTCCAACAAAGGAGTTGGGTGCTTTACAGCCATGACATTCAATTCAACAGCCAAAGGAAAATCTAGAAGCCATCCTGGACTGTGCCTTTCCCTTTGACTTAAAGCTAGAAGCAATGAATAAGCTGATGTCAGTGCATGCAGTAGCAGTTTGCTAAGGGCTCCTTCTGTAAAAAAAACGTCAGCCTCAAAATTGTCCTTAATACTAGGTTTAAACAGAATCATACCATCCATTTCAGACCAGTTGGTAACAAAAATAAGTCCCACTGACAGCACTGTGAGCATATACATCAGAAAGTGCAAACTTTTTCCCTCTTTCTCTTGCCCCCTCCCTCACGGAATATTTCTGCAGTCTTCTACTTGAGGGATATAATGGAGGGATTTCAGAAGAAACATGCTTATTTTTATACTTGAAGAGAAGAATTTTTAATACTAATGCCCAGTAAGACTGCATGTTTGTGAATAAGCAGTGACAGGTGGTAAAAACAGATGGTTTTGAAAAGATTTGTGGCAGTCCCTGGCTCTGCTGTACTAGAAGCCCTGCAGGATACTGGCAGGAAAAGCGGGTCCCCTCCTCTTCTTTCCTTGCCTCACTTGGGAAAACCAGCAACAGCCAAATTCACAAAGCCAGGTTAGGACAGGCAGAGCTCACTAACTCATATTCATCCTCCTACTACCAAATTGCTTCAAAAGCCCAGCCAAAGCCCAGCGACTGACACGGGCTAACCAGATGGGTGCTCATCTGACAGGAACCACAAAACCACCTCTGCATTTGCTAGTCCCAACCAGGAACACAGCAGACACAGCTCCTGGTTTCAGCAGTCTAATGCTGTGGTTATTTACCACAGACCATCACCACTTTGTTTCTGAACATGTTACTTCTGGCCACACCAGAGGAGACTGTCTGTGAGTGAGCATCATCAAATGCTCCCATGCTGAACCCAGGCACAAAAACCTGCCCTCCTGTACAGACCTCTGCTGAAAGCCCTACTTCTTCTTTCTGAAGGCCTCTCAGATGCTTCAGCCCTGCATAACCAAAGAAATTTTCACAAATGGTAAAAACCTTGTGTCATCAGTCATACAGTGAGACTGCAATGGGGATAGAAGGTCAGAGAAGCACAATTATTTACCTTATAGCTCAAAACAGAGAGACCAGGAACAAAACATTTTTCATATGTCAACACCGGCATTAACAGAATATTTCCAGCTGAGTGTTGTGTTTTGCCAAAGCAGTGCTGACTGCTGCAGCTACAGCCTTCTCCAAGTTATTGTTACTTGTGTCCAAGTTAATTTTTCTTGTGTTTGGAGAGCAAAGACCCACCACTAACAAGAAAACAGTGCTAATTCAGGCTGTTGTTTTGTACACAATGCATAAGCTGTAGCCCACAACTAGTTAAAAGTCATTTGTAATTCTCTTTTGAGATAACACAGTACACATATACAGATGACTCAGACTATTTCATATACCACCAATGAATCACTACATGGTACCACCTCTGGCTACTATCAAACCCATCTGAGTAGCCTAATTGTTAACTCCACTCTACACCCACCTCAAAGAAACCTTTAAAAGGCTGCTCTGCTCTGTTAATACCCACACATCTTGTGAATAAATTACGAATCTCTCTTTTAGGATTTACTAAAGTGTACTGTAAGAATTACGCTCCTGAAAAGGGCTGGTACCTTTTTATACAGCATCTCTGCTCTTCAGATTTTCCTCTGAAACAGGTTTGACTGACTCGTCAACATAACGTGTATTCTTGTTTTTCATTTCTTTAAACAGTGTAATTGAATAGCTCGGAAGAATCTTTTTCTTATCATTCATCTGCAGCATCGTTTAAAAAATTGCAATTAATTTAAATTTTCATAATTTCACTTACAGTATCATGGTATTTTCTGAAGGAATATGGTAGAGAGGATTAGGACATTACACTGTATTTATACTCAGCATCCCCTGAATATGAAAAGACCCACCTGAATCATCTATGGAAAAACAAATCTACATTCTTTACATGAAATCAGGGAACTTTTCCTTCCTTCAATCAACAAGGTTTACTAATCAATGGTTGCTTTCAGCAAGGTAAAAAAAACATTAACAAAAAACCAACCAAATAAACAAAAGGAGTTTTCAATCCAACTGGCCTCAATTTTATGCAGAACTGCAGAAACAGCAGTGAAAACTGAGTTTGCTATATGGACCCAAGCCATTCAAGCCTGGAATCAAAAACTTACATTTTTTCCCAGAGAGTGCCCCATGCTAAAATTCTCTCTCACCTCTGGGCATAATGAAACATGGGTCTGGGCTTGGATAAGGAAGGCTGAATGACAGCTTTAGAAATTGTAAGACTTTAGACTGTAGGCATCCACGTCGTGAGCAGTCCTGCCATTCTTCATGTATTAACCAGTCATTAAGTTTTGCATTTGTTCTCTTAATCCCATAGGACAACTTACTCCTTCCCAAGGCAGATATAGGCATGAAAGGTTAAAAATGGAGCAAGGAATGAAAAAAACCTATAATATGTGTTTCTTGTGAGAATAGCTGCTCCAGAGTTACTTTCATGAAGGAGGAAACATTGGTGTTAAACACAGGGGTGTATTTTGGTGGTAAAAGGTACCTTGTTCTGTAAGCATGGGTGGAAGAAACAGGAAGAAACTGTGCAATTTCCTGTCACTTGAAGCTGCCTAAGCGTAGGTACAGAGAGAAAAATACTCAAACAAACAGCACTTGTAAAAGACAACTAATAAAAGCTTAGAACCGAACACAATTATAACAGAATTACAGGTATTTTTGCCAAACCTTCAGTATGCCTCTTGCTTTAATGAAAATGAATGTAGCCAGAGATTTGAGGGAGAATTTCCAGTCTCTTAATAATTACCAACAGAACATTAATTACATGCCTACGCACACAATCCTATTATTGACTATTTCACTATGTAAAGACCTAATTAGCTGCAATTTTAACACTGTATATCACCCAAAGACAACTACATTTTCTAAAGAAAACCTGAAAGCACTACTTAGATGAGATTTTTGAAAGAAAAAACAGCCCAACAGACAAAAAATCTACATCAGATGGTGTTAACAAAACACAAGTTATAGGCTTCCTATTCAAAAACGGAATAGAAAAATAAAATAAAAGACAAAGCATCCAGTCTGCTGTGATAACAAATAAAAATGGGTTTTTGCTAGACATGGCTGTGTATAAATAGGACTGAGATGCTTCAAGTCCATGGTGACACTACACAGCAGCCCATGGCAACTGACCCACAGGAGTCCAGGAGACCTCACAAGAGAAAGCAAACTAGAGAAATGCTCCCTCCATGACAGCTCCCCATGGCCATGATCATCCTGTGCTGAGAAATTTTTGGTTTTGTTGTCATCACAGCAAAAAAAAACCTCATACTACTAACCTGGGCTTTATCACTACAAGCCATGTGCAAACACAGAATAAGAAGGAGATTGTAGCTGATGTAGTCTACAACTTAAATATGGAATAGGCAGATTAAGAAGCAACAGGAGTCATAGTAAGGGTATAAATCAGGTCAGTGACAGAGCTGACCTCGAACCTAAATTCAGAGCTCTACATCTTGAGCAGAGGGAGGTTACCTATCAGCATGCACAAGTAAGGCCTCCAGTTCCTTCAAAAATATAGGTATTAAAAAACAACTTTTTGTCCTTCAGGTTTCCTCTTTCACTCAGTTCATCACCTTGAAGAATATGTCTACACAAGTGACTGGAGACAGACAGGTACTTCTCACTCTCCAAATAGGCCAGATATAAATTAAATCCGGTCTGGAAGCCATGCAGAAGTGTTAACAGAGTACTGAGTCAGCTTGTTAAGATGCAGGTCCATCATCATTTTAATCTGGTCTAAACAGGGCTCTGATTGAGTGCAATGAGGATCAGCCTGCTCTTCTCCCAAGTGCATGTCTGCTGACTCCTCGATGCATTTTAGTCATGCATTGAGTCAGACCCAGGAACTCATCCAACTGAAAACCAGGCCAACAGCAACAACAAGAGCAGATTTGCATTTGGCCATGAGTGACAACACCAGCACAAGTGAGAGATCAGGAATGTGTAGCCAGAGGTGAGGCAGGCAGGCTGACCCTTTGACAGAAGCCCACATTTATGGCCAAAAAAAATGACCCCTGAACTTTGCCTTGCAGAAAGGCAAGTTCTGGCTAACTCCACCACAGCCTCACTCTAATACAGGTGAGCACCTCTCAGACTTTGTGTAACAGCTTGTTGCACCAGGGAACTGCATGTGCTCCACATGATAATTATTTATAGGTACATCTGGAGATGCCTAACTCTATCCATGACCTACCACTAATAACCTAAGTAATTTTAATCTCATCAAAAAGTACACCAATATTCACACTTTCATTTTCTTAAGCCTCCTTTGTGAACCCAGGATCCTTAGGGAATAAGAATACAATAATTTTTAACCATAGTAATGGGATAATAATGCAGCTAAAGAGCAATGCTAACATTATCCCCTGCAGCAACTATTCCCAGTGCTTTCCTATAAATACAGCAAAACCTTACAATCTAGACAGATGAGTCAAGCACTCCTCAATACCATTTCCCCAGCCTCACTGAGCTACTCTTCACTGCCCTTTGGCTTCTGTGGATTATTCAGATCAAGGGATCTCTTCTGCCTTTCCCATTTCAAAACATGTATTTTTTTCCTGCTTTCCTATGTCTCACTGACATAGGAGTGATCTGCCCCTTGTATAGATCTAAATTACCCTTCATTTGGAAAAAAAAAAAAAGGCAAACTGAAAAATGTAAAAAATTGAAGTTTTTTTACAATGATAGTTTAATGCTGCAGACTGCTCCCTTGAAGCAAGGATCTACAGCCTGCCACAGGACTTGAAATCAACAGTATCCTAGAGATTTCTGAAGCCAACATTCTGAAGCCATTAATTCTTTTTCTTCTACCACACAGGCCAAGGGGCAGTCTCTGTGCTGCTAGTTATATTACCTGCATTCCCTGCCACAATCCTTCTGCCCTGTCATTACCAATGTTCTCCCTGCCAGCACCCCCACACCTCTCCAGCTTCAACCACCCACCCATCTGAGATCCAGATCTGAAATTACTTTGGGAAAAGCACAGGAAGTTTATCAGTCAAAGCTGCCTTCATAATAACAGATGCAAATTTGTGCCTCTGTTAACAGGCCATTCTCTACTACTTTTCTGGCAGTCTTTCTCTAGATTCTTCTCTTTTTTGTGCCCACCTGACATGCTATGGGTTTTATTTAGTTATGCTTTTCTTACATGGTCCTCAAGATGTTTTAAAACTACATCTCCCCACCACTAATCTAAACAAGCCTTAATCGGGATTAGAACTGAAACTCAATTTGGCAGAACTGAGGAATTAGCAGGTTTTTTACATTATCAGATCAATCCTCAACATCCTCTAAATATAGTAAAAGGATGGCCCAAATTTGCTATTGCTTCATGTTTAAGATACCTTGGAGTGAGTGTATCTTTCCCTCCATCAAATTTTCTATTCTCAACACCCGTGTATTGAAGTTCATGACTTTAATTTAGACAAACAAAGCACACACAAAATGTTTTAAAAACTTGTTTTTGCAAAACAATAGTTTTATCAGAAGGAGGGAACACAAGAGAGCTGGATATTAAAGCACTACATTAGAAAACAAATTTTACAAATTCTCTAAAGCAGCTATCAGTTCAGTTTTTAAATTGTGTAGTTACTTCAAAGAGAAAATTAGTACTTCATACAGTGATGAACAGAACCTGCACTTTCCTATTCAAGAGCACTACAGGTAAGCAGGAAATTATGATGGTTTTGACACAGTAGATGCAAACGAAAACAAACTCCAATAGAAGATCTCAGAACTGCCAATACCTTCTTATAAAATGGAGATGAAGGTTTCCAGAACACGAGCCCACACAAAAAGTTACACTCTAAAGTAAGGTGCCAAAGAAACTTGAGCTTTGGAATTAAAAGCTTCTGAAAAGCCATGCATTTTATTACACCCTTGGGTTCACCCAATAGTTGGATTTCACACTACTTTTAATACAAATTCAAGTGAACCAGGACTAGAGCAGATACAGATTTTTGGCATACATTTTTCTAGCCCAATAATGACCTTCACGGATAGCAAAGTCTCAGTCTAAACAAAGATGCAAAACTAGTCTGACTGAATCTGTAGTTCAGTATTTCTGGGTGAAGCAACTCCCATTTAGTTTTACTGCTTCCCAGTGCAAGATAATGATCTGTCGTTAGTTATTCGTCTTGCTAGTTATGCCCTTAAAAGGCTCCCAGGCAAACACATAAAACCCAATCGTTCTGAGTAACATTATTGTAAAGGACTGGGTAAGACAAGACAAGGTCACGTGTCTCTAGTTTCTAGAAAACCGAAGATATCCTCACAACATCCTGCAACACAATATGGATTAAATCTTTGTGGTGCTGTGTGGGTGGGTGGATTGCAGGGGCGTCCAGTAGTTTCACGATCAAGAGACAGCAAACAGCATCAAGGCTGAGAATTAAGAAGCCCTCCCCTTTCAATTAAAACTCTATCGCTGTCTAATACTACATTTCAAAGAAAGATGTATGGGCCTAATAGCTGGGAGGCCTTCTCTAAAACTACATCAGTTGGTTCGGTTTTTTGTTTGTTTGTTTTTTTAACAGCATCTCACTGAAAATAATCCCTGCTCGGAGCAAACCCTGCTGTGAAACAGCAGGAGCCGCTCACCACACTCCTCATTCACAAGGTTACACTCCGGATTGAACTTCCCCAGGGAGAAGCCGAAGCGCCGGTCGGGCTGCGACCACCGCCCAGTGCCGGGGGTTCGGCTCGGCTCCGCGCCGGCACCCACGGCTCCCTGCTTGCCCACGAGTCGCGGTACCTGCTCGGCACAGACTGACCCGGCCCCGGCAGAACCTCTTGTTACAGCGGCGGCACCGAGCGCTGCAACCGGCCCGGCCCCACCGCCCCAGGCAGCCTCTCGGTAAAATTGTGCCCCCAGAGCGTCGCCTTCTCCTCCTCTCTCTTACCCCCATGTTTTCTTTTTTTATCATTTTTTTTTTTTAAATTTTTCTTTTTCCTTCCTCCCCAATGTCCCCCAGCGGGTTGTTACCTTCAGTTATCGCTTTTCCGACCAATTCCTGTCTCCAAACCGCTGTCCCCACCTCCCCGAGCACACAAAGAACTCCCAGCAAAGAAAAAGGAGAAAATTTTAAAAAAAGAAAAAAAAGAAAAAAATTAAAAAAAAAAACGAACGAACGAAAGAAAGAAAGAAAGAAAGGAAAAAAACAAAAAGAAAGAAAAAAAAATTCACAACCCTCTCCTCCCCCTCTGAGCCTGGGTACTATATATCCGGCCAGGAGAAGGAGGAGCAGCGCCTCTGTTCTGCCTTCCCCTCTACCGCCTCTCGCACCGAACGACTGCGGCCCCGCGTACCCGGGGAGGAGAGGGGGAGCTGGGGCTGCCCGCCCGGGGATGCGGACCAGCTCAGGCCGCCGGCGCTCGGCCCCTCTCCTCCGCCTTGCCCGGCCCTGCTTCCGTGCGGCCGAGCGCAGTGTAAACGGCAAGCGGCGTGGCTCTGCAGCGGGAGCCGCTAGGCACGCCAAGCACACCGGGGCGGAGAGGAGGGGAAGGAAGGGGTGCTGGAGAGGGCCCATCCCCGGCAGGACTCGGCCCCGTGTTCCCCTGCCCCACCTCAGGCTGCCCCTTCTTCCCCAGTCCCGGGCATCGCTCAACCGCGGCGAGGAAAAGGCGCGTTTGGCTACCCCATCCCCGCGCAGCCTGGCTCCCCCTCCCTCCCCTCCACCCTCCCGTCAGCCGTGCCGCAGGGTACCCGGGTCCTCCGCAGCAGCCCTCGGAGGCAGCCAGAAGAGCAGGAAGAGAAAAAGCTGCCTCCCGGAGGGGCTCCTCTCTCTCTTTACCGGGGTAGCGGGGCTCCTTTGCCGGCGCGTCCGCTTGCGGGTTCCCCAGGGCACAAGGGGCAGCGGCGGCTCCTCAGCACCTCCTCGAACCCCTGTCCTGTCCGCGTCCTCCCCCGCTCCGCTCCTCCAGCCCAGGAGAGCGGCAGCGCCGGGCGTGAGCGGGCAGGCGGGGGGGTTGCGGGAAGGAGGGCTGGGCTGCAGCCCCGACACGCGTCCGGGAGGTGAAAGGAGGCGGCCAGGGAAGGCGATGGGGGTAGGCAACGGAAAGCTTGTTAAATCCATGACGAAGGGGCAGGGCAGGTGGTCCCTCGGGTGTCCTCCAGGGTTCTTACACCTCCTTCTCTATTCACTTTTAAGCAGAATTTACCTCTCTGTTCAGAATTATCAGGAAAAACGTTGTACACGAAAACGGAGTTATAAAACTGGTGTATTAAGTTAGCTCCAGAATTTGCCTTATGAGCCTAATGGAAAAAACTGCTACATTCAGCAAACCCGCTCAGCCGCAAATACCTACCTTTGCCACGAATATTAATTTTCTCACTGCAGTTACAGAAGATACACCCTGAGCTCTTTTCAATCCAACATGCGCATCAGCGAGATGTGGCTCTTTTATACCCTCTTATTACCCTTACAGGCATTAATTAATTTTACAATGTTGTGTTTATCTAGTTATTGTCTTCAATATATCAATGCTGAAAAAGGCCAACTCAAGTGAGGTTGGGCAAGATGCTCAGTGATGACTGATACTCGTATCAGTATCAGCTGTCAGCAGGACTTCACACACGAAAGGATTAGACACTACACCTACAGTTGCAGTTCTCCAGCCTCTAGCTCCTTATTTGAGAAGCTTAGAGGTTACAAGTGCCTGCCATTTCCACATGAGAGCTCCCTCTACATGTCTATTTGTACACGTGGGCACTAGTAGTTAAAGTCTAAGAGTAGGTGGAGTCTCCAAAGCCTCCATGTTTTCACCTCTTCTTTATTGTGTCTTCACAATACATGTCCCACCATGAGATACCTGGGCATGGGGATCTAAGAGCAACTTGAAGCAAGTCCAAATGGCCCAGGACACAAGATCTAAGTCAACCACTGTCCACACAACACCTATAGAGTTGGAGTAGGATTGCATGTGCAGGGTCAGGAAGAGCAGTTCAGGGAGTTCATCCTACACACAGGGGTGGGATGTACAGTACGTTGATTTCAAAATTTCTGTAGATGGAAGCAAGGCTGCTGCCTTCACAAATTAGTAGGTCTATCTCAATGTACTGGGGCATTGAACAGGAGAGTGGAAGCTCTGGCTTCAATTTCATTTTTCTCTTTGGAGAGAAAAGCAACCTACAACTTTTTTAATGATTGCACTTGATTTTAAGGGTCTTTTCCAACCCAAATGATTCTATTTTTCTAGCAAGGGAGTTTCTGATTCATTCACAGGAAATGTAGCCAGAGAAAGCTTGCAAGGAAAGAAACCACAGGAAGTGGTTCTTACCCAAGAAAGTCCCAACTATTTGCAGAGAGTGACTGATGGCTGCTGGTATACTTCTGAGTAAATAGGATTTTGGTTGCCTACATCTCAGTCATATTCTAAACATTTGTCTTTGCAGACTGGCCAGGCCTCTGTCTAAATTGAAAAAGCCATACCTAAACTGGAGCTAAAGGTGACAACTTGATGCCAAAATGGGGAAGAGGTAGATCAAGATGTGAACTAACAGAACAGGCAATCAGGGCTGATTTTGTTCAAAGATCTTGCAGTCTGAAACATAACTGGAAGGAAAGACTCTGAGAAGTGCAGAATCAGAGAGCTATCGCTAGCGTTATCTTTTCATCGAATAGAGACCTTGATAAGCATCTGTTCTTGCAGAAACTCTTTCAAAAGACATCGCATGGTAGACAAAAGTACACTTGAATCTATGAACCTACAGAAGTTCCTTTGTGAAGTTCCAAAAAAGCAGGCCTCATCATCAGTTCCCAACTAAGATCCAGTTAGGTCATTAAGCAGGTAGCATGTCAGAGACATTTCACGACATCTTCTCAGAAAGCTCTAGAAAATGTTGAGAGGGTGATTTAGTTAAGGAGATGAAGAAACAGGAAAGAATCATTGAAACAGTGCCAACTTGATAAGGGTACTCTTTGAACTGATGAAATGAAGGCAGTCATGCAGCTTTCAGATGTGCTGAGGTCTGGAGAAAGTCTAGAGGCTTGACTGAAAAAAAAGATGTCTTTCTACTAGTACATCACAAATGCTTGAAAGGAGTGAAAAAAATGTTAACTTTCCAGGGTACTCCATCCTCAAAGAAAAATGAGATATATTAGCCTTTATTGTTTTTTTTCTTGAGTAACCCTCTTAATTCCATCTTTAATTACAGGGACTGGGCCAGAGAAAGAGCTGTTGCAAGGCTGGAATTTCAAACCAACCTTGCTAGAGATTGCATACACCTGAACTTCTATCTAAAGTAGTATGAGGAAGACATAACAGCGGGATGGTTAAATTTTATATTAAACTACTATTAAATTATTTGATGAAAAACTGATTAAGCAAAGTTGCCTATGAAGGGTCCATGAAGCTAACAGTGGAAGAATCAGAGAAGCACTTCTTTCAGTTCCTTCAACAATATGCCCCAACCCTGTGATCAATAGGTTACTGAAGGGCAAAGGATCAGGATGAAAGAGATGAATTTTTGAAACACATAAAAGAGTATCTCCAGGGCAGATCGGCCTCAGCACAAACCCCCTCATCTTTTATGGTTAACAAACTAAGGAGGTTTAAAATTGCTTCACAGAAAATGAGGGAAGGTTGAGGAGTTTAATTTGTGCAAGGTCAGTTCATAATCTTTTGTTGCAATTGCAGATCTGTACTAGATGCAATGAGGAGTTACCGTAACCTTTTGACATAACCTTACCCAGTGTCTAATTTCAACACAGTCCAGAACAAACACATCACCTGGTGTGGACTTGTGGTTCTTTCCTCCTTCAGATGCCAAACTCAGGATTATGGTTTAGGTATGGAAGTTTTGTTTCAAGCAGCCAATGGATTCTCTTTTGCAGGTTTAAGAGTACATACTGTCTCCTTCAAAAAACACCAAAACCCAAGATACTCATTTTAGCTCAAGCTTGACATCATTAAAAAGTTAGAGACCTAAAGAGAATGTCAACAAGGCATCAGAAGCATAAAACCAAGGAGGCACTTTCGAGCAGTAACTTACTAACAACAGACCTCAGTCATTCACAGGCCATTAGGGAAAGAATCCTATCCTAGCAGTCGGATAGTTTCATCTAAATGCAAGAGTGAAGGGCTACATCTCCTCATTTACACAATAAAATGCATTGCATAGGCTTTCTTAAGAAATGAATGTGTAAACAAGTACCTGGACTAGCTGAAATTTATCTCTGGTGTATCTTAGTTTTTCCAGAAAAAAAATTCCCACAACTGATTAGCCACTCTGACACTGATGTCTTAACAGATAAAGTGCTAAAAATCTTAATTGATGTCAAAATAAACATCACTGCCACTAGCTTTGAACACCTGTGGTGGTGCAGATGCCCTGTTCACTAAGCCATATCCCAAGACCAACATCAGCCAATATTGTTCTTGCTTTAGTTGCAAATGCAGTGGGCTCAACATTGTTCTTGCTTCAGTAGTTTGCAGTAAACTGAGGCAATATGGAACTTTCTGATCTTGCCTGCTGGAACAGTGACTTGAAACAACTGGATACCTTCTGGTTTTAGTGTAAATACAGTAATTTGGGGCAATCAGGTACTCCCTAACTGCACCCCAAACTCTGTTGCTTGCAAAATGTACCCAAGACCCCTTCTTCTCAGATCACAAGCCCACTCTGAATCACGGCCATCATGGAAAAATATTGACCAGAGTCAATCACCTTGAGAACCTCTAAATATTTGTCCAATATTTGCACCAAGATGCATCTCATGAAGGAACTTGCTTCATCTGGCTGGAAAGAGTAAGTAGCTGGCTACTTCTCATAAATCCAGTGGAAAAGTCAAATTATATTAGATTGGTGCAATTCAATTCCATGAGTTAATCAGGGGTATATTGCAACTTCTTTTTGTGCAATTAAGTACCAAAATTTAACATCTTAGTATAGGTTAACCTCTGTAACTGTGTGTGTGTGTGTGCACATGCACAATATCATTTAGAAACTTTGTTAGATTTTTAATTGAACCTCTGTATTGATTATAATAAATTATGGGTTATTAATTAATTAAGCTCCTAGAAACAATATAATCAATTTTTTTGTGAATTGTTATAATAGTGTCAATCAACCTTAATTTACTGCAATTTCAGGTCACACCCATAATTATGTGTTAAAGCACTACACTGAAATCCCTACACTTAAACCCCCTAGCTGTAAAACAAGTCTGGGATTAGGAGTGGATTCACACACACCCACACCACTCTCTGAGAAGGAGTTTAGAAAGCAAGAAGGTCCACTCTTAACCTCGTGACTCAAACAGAGGACCTTTCTCATTCCTCTGTCTGATTCCTGTGCAAGTCTTTCCAGCCCATTCCTGACTCTTTCCCTGTGTAAGTTATTTCCCCTGATCCCCCTCTAAGTCACTCTGATAAGATTTTAACCCCTACACACCCCTTCCACATAAGAAGTAACAGAGTGAACCTTACCATTGAACTCTGTTAAGACACACTTTCATAAATCTCTATTGAAATATAGCTCTGCCCTTTTACAGGTGTAATAGAGAAGGAAGAAAGGCAGCTGGCAGACATAAAGCCACAATTGACATAAAAACACAGTATAAAACCACAAAATAATCATACAGTTCTTGAAGCAACACCATCAATAAAGCTGGTGAAGGATCTAGAGCATAAGTCTCACAAGGAACATCAGAGGGAATTGATGTCGTTTATTCCAGAGAAAAGGAGGCTGAGGGGAGATCTTATTACTCTCTACACTTGCCTGAAAGGATGTTGTAGCAAAGAGGGTGCTGGTCTCTTCTCCCAGTATGGCAGGATGAGAGAAAATAACCTCAAGTTGTTCCAGGTGAAATTATTAGGAAAATGTTTTTCACCAATGCAGTTGTCAAGCTGGCTGCCCATGGAAATGGGTGAGTCACCATCTCTGGAGGTATTTAAAAGACATGTAGATATGGTGCTTAGGAACATGGTTTTGTGGTGGACTTGGCAGTGTCAGGTTAATGGTTGGACTTGATGATCTTAAAGATCCTTTCCAACATAAGCAATTCTATGATGCTCTGATTTGGAATTAATTAGCTGCGGTTTTTCACCAGCTCAGTTTCAGCAGTGAGTGCAGAAGAAGCAGCAGCAGTGAAACATCATACTGCTCAAAGAATTAATGTAATACTTCATGTTTTCAGGTCAAATGATGCCTAAATAAATAATGCTGTGTGCATGTCTGAAGTGCCTTGCATCACAAAATATCAAGCCACTTCATATGAGGTGATTGATGCTGGGAAGAAATAAGCTTCTTGTCACATGAACCTTAATGCTGCTTTTTTAATCACAGAACTTACAGTGTTTGTATTGTAATCTTTCAACTGTTTAACAGGGGAAAAAGTGTAACTGGTATTTTCTGGCTGACTGATCTGTAGATCTGCAAATCTCCAGGTGACAAGACATATGCTAAAAGTTTTCTGCTATAGCACAATTTTTATTATTTCCTCAAATTATTTTGATCTTTATCCGAAACAGTATGATCTGGAAATCAGATTAATACTGCACAGAAATATGAGCTGACAACACTCCAGTATCTCCTGTGTTTCAAAAATTAAACTGAGCTTCAGAAACCTTACAGAAGTCAAGCCAAGAAGTAAGCATTTCCAAGTTTGCTTGTTTGGGGGTTTTCCCTTTTTTTTTTTTCTCTTCCTTCGTCTTTTTCTTTTGTTTGATCATTTGTTGTTTTTTATTGGATTTTCTCGTCCCTGAATACAATAAGGTACACCATACAGGAATAAAGTTACTGTGAGAGGACATCTAGTGGTATTTAGCAGAAACTTAGAAATGTACACACTTTTATGAAGACACTCAATTATACATATATGTGAGATATGCTATTCAGTATTTCTAGGTTATGATATGGTGTACTTGATTTTCCTTAAGAGTACTAGAAAAAGTGTCAGACACCTTGGCAACTAATATAAAGAAAGCACAGTTTATTCCTATAATTACTACAGCGTGTAGTATCATTCTGTCCACACCTCTGGGAATGAAACATCATTCCATAACAAAAGAGCTTCGTGTGCAAGACAGTTACACACATTGAGCTACTCTGTGAGCTTTGGAGTTCCAGATTTGGAAGAGCAACAGTGATGAAGCTGAGGAAAACTGTGCAGAAGTGTTATATTTAGACAAGAAGATTTTTGGCTGGGATGGAGACATCATCCACTTCTGTGCATTGGCATCTGGATATTCTAGATGGATGAACTCAGAGAATCAAATAAAGGAAGCCAACAGCAAGGTGCAAGAGCACAAACAAGTAGATTGTAGTCCAGTAAGCATTCTGGCATCAAATTCCTGAGGCCTAGCAGGCCATGCAAGGTGGTTTGAAAGCCCCTTCTCAGTTGTAATGCCATTGTAAAACAAGGGACTAACAAATGAAAACACAAGCACAAAAGTCAGCTAAAGTGAACAGCAAAAAGAGAAGGTATAGCAGATATCTTGCTTGAAGCTTGCCAAGCAAAATGAGTCTGGTGGAACTACCTGGGAGTTAGTCAGTAGGAAAATCATTCATGGGCCAAATGTGCTCATATGTTTCAAGTGCAAAGATACAAACTACAGAATCACAGTATTAGTATTAAAAAAAAACATACCCATTTCAGAAATATGAGTTCTACTCCATTTCATATATATCCATTAGTCTGATTTCCTGGTTTCTATGTCTCATTTGATAGCATTAATTTCTCACATACACAGATGTTTTGTCTTCATGCAATTGATAGCAGGGGCTCTTCCTTCAAGTATTTTCTGTTCCTTCCTGGCATTTCTTCTTGGTGTAGTACTTGCCATGATGTGTCTTGGACACAAGGAACAGGGCTGAAACCCAATTATCCAGCAAATATTGATTGTCTGTCTCCAATACACCTATAAAGGTCATGAAAAAGTGACTATTGCATGATCTGTGGTGCAGGGGCTCACGTATTCCTGACCACTTATTCCTAGCCCCCTTCTGAGAAGCACAGGCTCTATGAGCTTGACAAGCTTTGAGAAAACAAATCTTTTGCTGAGCTCTAGAAAAAGTAAGAAAAGTAAAGACTGAAGTGAAATTGAGACAGTGATAATGACTAGAGTGAAAAAAAAACCCAACATGGGAAGTGTCAGACCTAAGGAGAAGGCATCATAAAGTCAGAAGGGAACCCAGCAAGAATAAAGATTCTATTTAAATAGCATAGGGCAAGAGTTTCCCACTGAACTGTCAGCTGCCCAGCCAGCAGACTCAGGAATTGCCTGCATGGGAGTGGTAGGCATAGTAGTGCTTGGCCCAGTAACTCATTAGTTGTATCTATCTGCTATGGATATTAGCTAATATATGGTTGATGTGTATACCTAAAAGTATAATCCTGCTTGCAGGGACTCTGAACTTTTTAAGACTCTCAAACAGAAGCAGCTCATTGGCAAAAGTTACAGCAGGGTTGTGTTACAGAGAAAATAATTATTTTGTTCTTTCCTGTGGTAAAAAATGGTGATAAATTTGATGAATAAAGGACTGAAAAATAAAAAAGTTTTTGTGCTGGTTTTATAGATTCCACATTTGTGGCTTTGAAGGCTTTGAATCTCAAGTAGCCTTCTCAAAAAGATTTATGTTGGTCCTTTGGCTTTGGAGCTAAATCATGTGCTGTTTCCAGCGTTTGCCCAAGTTCATTCTTCAGTAAGAAGAAGCAGAGAAAAGAACAAGTTCAAGTAGATCATCAGTCTTTTGTTATTGACAAAAAATAATCTAAATCAGTGAGAAGGTGTGGGTGTTTTAAGGACACCCTGAAGCAGCACTGCTCATCATTTACTTTTCTTTAATGGATTAAAGGCAATTGCCATCTTAAATCACTTTCCTCACATCCCAACAGCCAAATCCTCGGACACCTCCCAGTATACCAACTTGCTTAAAGCCCCATCCAACCTGGCCTTGGACACTTCCAGGGAGGGGCCATCCCTGGGTAATATTCCTGGGCAACATGTTGCAGTGTCTCAACACCCTCATAGATGAATCTTCACAGTTCCATAGGATAACAACAGCTACAACTTTCAATATTTCTTTTTCACATGCTGCTCAGGATTTTTTTCTGTCTGCTAACAACGCCTTCTCTCATATTGACATTTCAGTAGTTTGTCTTTAGAAAAAATCTTTGATAGCCTACAATGATAGCTCTGTTCCAGATCAGCTACTTACTGCTCTTCTATATGGATGTATTCAGTTCCTACAGCCATGGCTACTTACTATGAATCAGTGAAAGATCTAGTTTTTGGTATTTCCAATTCATTTGTATTTGAACTGGTCAAACAATGAAATCTATCTGCAGAGAGAAGTGTTCCTCCTCAACAGATACTCATATATTTTATTTATTTACACTTGATGATAGTTTCTCTAGTGCTGCACAAAGTCTGGTTAAGCTCTTTTCTTCCAAAAATAAGCACATTTTGGGGCGCTGGCATGGGGAAGGGAGAGGAAAGATCCTGGGGGTAGTCAATACTCGTTTAGACATAAAGAATAACTACTTATTGAAGCATGAAGGTCAATGGTTTTAAAACTCATTTGAAACATATAGGAAGAAAGATGAGGTGATGTTTTCTCAGGTCATTATGTGCACACATGAAATAACAGACCACTGAAATCGGAATAGCTCAGGAAGTCACGTGTGTGAGGAATTTTAGCAAACCTATTGTATACTAAATCATACCATCTCTTCAGCTTCCAGTGATGCTGCTCACATTTGTGATGAGCTGTGTTACTCAAGCCCACATTTTGAGTGCACTGTGTTAAAATGTTTTGGTAGAATAGAAGTTGAAAGGATAGCACATCAGGTAAAGATGTATCAAACCCTGTCTAAGGTAACAAGAAGTCAGTCATTAGTGGGCAACACAGCAAGACACTAAGTAGTCATTCTCATATGGCAAGAGGACAGAAATGCATCGGCCTACTCTGTAATTCAGTACTTTCTTACCAACTTATTTTTGGGCTGTGTGGAAGTACAGCTCTTGCTGAACATACACAAGGCTGGAAATGCTATAAAATGCTGTCATTTTCGTGCTGTAAGAATTCTGCTGTTTCCAAAGCAGCATTTCTTGTGTTTCTCTAGTGATGTTCTGTCAGTGGTTTGGGCAGCAAAGTCACATTATCTCTGTGCTGTGTTTAAAATATGCCCTTGGGGATAGCATGTTGACATAATTAATGGCTTTTAATACACCTTTTTGGACTATTAGCCAAACCTTTGATCATTCTTGAGCACAGAAGAACCTTTTGTATGGTGAGTGGAGAGGCATAACAGCTGCTGGTTTTGACTGTGTGTACATACTGTGATCTCTTCACTTTGTTTTATTTCAACCTCAGTTTTTCCCCCTGGAAAATTAATATATTAAAACATGACAGGAGGATTAATCAATCTTCTTTTGCAAAAAACCTTGAATGGAACATGAAAAATAGGAATTTTGGACATTTTTTACTTTCAGAAACATTTTTCTTCTTTGGGTTCCTATAATTTCCAAATTTGCAGCTCCAGGTTTTAAGAAACATTTTTTAAGCTACAGGTTTTTAAAGCAGAGGAAAATTCTAAAAATATTTTCAATGTGTGAATACGGTCCCTCTAAGCTTATTTTCTTAGCTGTATTTACTAAAGCCAGAGCACTTTGGGAGTGATGTAAAAATATACATGCAGACTTGCAGACATTTTTCTGACATAGACTCTTCCTGACAAACAAAAACTGTGAAGCTTTACAAGTGTATTAGCTAAAACTGTCCAGCTAGTTACAAGTCCATGTACATTTAAAGGACTGTTGGATCAAGTTCTAAATTCTTCTGGAACCATGGGTTGCTATAAATAAGCAAGACCACCTCTGTTTTGTAAGAATAAAATCTGTGCATGAATCCAAGCAAACAGACTTCCAGCATTTTGCTGAAAGTGTGAAAAATCCCATTTAAATTATTCTTTCTGAAATTACAAGGAATTTCCACACGACATTCTTCTATGGACATGCATGTCCCAGCAGGGCTCTAAGGTAAAACTAGGTAAAAATTTTCTTTTTCAGTGGAAATACTAACAAAAGGTAAGCCTTGGTCATGATTTTTAGAACTGACTTTAAAATCATGCCTATTGGTAGCTTTGGCAGCTTGAAAAAGGAATTAAAAAATCCTGCCCCAAACTCATTGTTAAATGGGTTAAGACCAAAAAATATAAAAAATATTTGTATGCAACTGAAAAAAAAAGATGCTCAAAAAAGCCTCATGGGGCACAAGATTGCCAGAAGTCTTGATAACAAACCCTAAAAGGAAATATCAGGTAAAGATACTGTTTCAATTCTTGCTGTGAGTTCAAGGGCACAGTAAGTTAAATACATCACTTTCAACCATGATGTTTAGGCAGCCATTCAGGCAGCCTTCAGCTACCAGAAACTTCCTGACATTCTCAGAGTCACATTTAGTATCTTGGGCAAGGACACCTTCTGCCCTTGGAGACCCATTCCTCCAGACTTTGTAGGGAAGGTACTTGTCTTCTCTAGATTAATATTTAAACAGGTTTTGTGTGTTTTGTTGTTGTTGGTTTTTCTTTTGTTTTTTGTTTTTTGTTTGTTTAAATTGTCCTCCTTGTGGCACTGTGTTAGATACCCTGGGATCAGAGCTTTTGTGACTCAAACATTTGTATATTCTAGGAAGATATGGGGGGAGGAGAAGGAAGCAGCATGAATAAAATATAAAAATAAAATGCCTTGCTTTATCTGACCTGCTTGAAATGCCAGATTAATGTCTGCTTGATTTAATAAGTTTTTTAAAAAGTTGTCTCTCTAACAAATAGTTTCCAAGCACTGTGTAGAACACAGTTAATTTTAACCACTAAAGCCCTGAATCCCAGTAGGGGTTATTAGGACTATGGTATGAGTTTTAAGAGCTTAATCCCATGATCACACATCTCTTAGAAGAGGAAATATGTCATGTGCATCACTCTTGAATCTGACTTTGCAGCACCTTCTCTAAAATGGAATATGGTTCCTATTAATTTCTTGAGCTACTGTGTTTAAATAAAAGCTTCCTCATGGTCCATTTAGTTTTACTACCTGTGCTCTAACCACTAGACCAAGAAACACAGAGACCTGGAACTCATTATTCCTGATTTCTGTTCCCAGTGGTGCCATCCTTGTGATTCCTGCTGTTTCAATTTCCTTAGCACAAAGGGAAGGGGTGATAAAACTTTCAGATATTTAGAGCAATTTATACCAACTTTGTGATTCTTATTAAATTCCAAAGGGTTGGTTTGTATCACATAGCTTATCATACCACATAGCAGTGCAATTCTAAGAACATTTTATGAGTGGTGAGTTTAGTACAGCCCTTCTGTAAGAAAAAACCCCCAAAAAGGTTCATATAAAATAAGTGTATGATAAAGAGTGCTGCAGCGATTCATTAGCTGACTTGTTTAAAATTTGGATTTTCTGTTGTAAAACTTGTCTGTGTTCAAATTGGGAATAAAAAGCATTTGTGGAACCAGTTTTCTTTTGGTCTTGTTTTGCAAAACTCAGAAAATGTCATTATAAAGTTGCTTAGGGAATATGCCAATTTTAAAATTAAATACAAAGTGTCAATCAGAACAATATTTTTTGAAAAGTCTTTTTATTTAATGATTTTTCAGTAGCCACTGTAACAACATTAGACCAGTAGTACTGCTAATGATATAGTTCAGTGTGATGTAAAGCATTAGAGGATTTTTTAAAAGCATTATGGGCTGTTGTCTCTTAATGATGACAGAGGTATCTTCTTTTTGAAATCTAATAATAATATATTAGACCAGTTGTTCCTAGTAGTATGGCAGCATAAAATGTGTGAGTGGTCAGAGGAAAAAAAAATTCTTTTATTAGGTACTAATTAGCTGCTGTATATAATGATGTTGTGAAGGAATAGTCCAATATTTAAAAAAAAAAGACATTGAAATGATACAATAGGTCATTAAAATACAAGTAATGTAAAACCCCAGGCATAAACAACACAGCTATTTTTGCACTGAGTATTATCTGTGCTGGACAATTTAAAAAAAATACACAACTTTTCCTCTTGATCTGGTTTGCTCAGTCCTCATGAACCACTCCATTAATTTTTTCCCTCCACTCCTTGCTCAGAAAGTTTCCTTGGCTGGTGTGAAAGGCATTCTTATACAGATTCCCATATGTGATTGTCAAATGCATCTTTTTAAGTTAAGAAAGTAATAACCCAAGATGTCATCCAAGCCTCAGTGTGCGGGCACCTCATCTCATCTCTGAATCTCCCTTTTTCCTCTCTTACCTCATCTCATCTCTGAATCTCCCTTTTTCCTCTCTTTATTCTCTCACCATACTGACTTTGTGTGGGTACAAATCTATCACACTACAGAGCACTGAGAAAGAAGACAGTAAGGTCACCTTTAACTATCCATAGTTCAGGAAGAGTTCATGTATACTTAATACGTGTCATAAAAAAGCTTGTCCAAGTGGTTACAGTGTCCTGTGCCTGATCTGAGGTAGGCCAAACAAAAGAGAAAACAAGCAAATGAGAAAAATAAAGTGGGATAACCTTCCTCTCCCCCCAGTGTTATTAATTAGATACATAAAAGTTGGCATTTGGTTAATATGTGAGTGAGCTGTGCTGCTTCAGGAAAGGAGATGGATGGGGGAGGTGAGGTGGTGGTGTGCATGTATACCTTAACTTTCTGTGAATTAAGGATCAGGAATAGAGGGAATAATATGTCTAGTTTGGTTTGGGGTTTTTTTCCCTGCAGTGAGTAACTTCAGACAGAGCAGACCTTCACATAGCCCTTCTACAGGTAACGGAAAGAGGGAGGCTCCTCCAGGGGCTGACACAGCAAATCATCCTGAGTAGCATGCTAGAGCAACTTCTCTATTTTTCCTCAGCTGTAAAGCAATAATCTCATCCTGTGATCCACAGATACTTATAAGAGTGCTGCAAGCATACCTAAGAGTAGCAAACCTTTCCACAGTTTATTCAAATTCAGTTTACAGGACTTGGCACCTGTAGTGAAAAACTGCTAAAAGACTGACAGTAAAAAAAACCTGAAAATCACTGCTCTAGATACAGCCTACTAAGACTGTCCTTGCAGATCTAAAGCTGGCTGCTGTGGGAAAGCTTTACATGTGGTTTTCCATTTTCAAAGATGTACAAGCATATAAGATTTAATCAAGTGAATTAACTCTGTTAGATGAGAAATTACTTCATCCTGCTACATTGTGCTGCACAGTCTGATGCACTTATCATAGAATCATAGAATTGGCTGTGTTGGAAGGGACCTCAGAGATCATCAAGTCCAACCCTTGATCCACTACCGCTGCAGTTACCAGACCATGGCACTGAGTGCCACATCCAGTCTCTTTTTAAATATCTCCAGGGACAGAGAATCCACCACTTCCCAGGGCAGCCCATTCCAATGCCTGATCACCCTCTCGGTAAAGAAATTCTTTCTAATGTCCAACCTAAACCTCCCCCGGCACAACTTGAGACCGTGCCCTCTTGTCTTGCTGAGAGTTGCCTGGGAAAAGAGACCAACCCCCCCTGGCTCCAACCTCCTTTCAGGGAGTTGTAGAGAGTGATGAGGTCTCCCCTGAGCCTCCTCTTCTCCAGGCTGAACAGCCCCAGCTTCCTCAGCCTTTCCTCATAGGATCTGTGCTCGAGTCCCTTCACCAGCCTAGTTGCCCTCCTTTGGACCTGCTCTAGAACCTCGATCTCCTTCCTGAACGGAGGGGCCCAGAACTGGACACAGGACTCGAGGTGTGGCCTCACCAGCGCTGAGTACAGGGGCAGCATCACTTCCTTGGACCTGCTGGCCACACTGTTCCTGATACAGGCCAGGATGCCATTGGCCTTCTTGGCTACCTGGGCACACTGCTGGCTCATGTTCAGCTTCCTGTCAATCCAGACTCCCAGGTCCCTTTCTGCCTGGCTGCTCTCAGCCACTCTGTGCCCAGCCTGGAGCTCCCCATGGGGTTGTTGTGGCCAAAGTGCAGGACCCGGCACTTGGCCGTGTTGAACCTCATCCCGTTGGAATCAGCCCAACTCTCCAGTCTGTCCAGGTCCCTCTGCAGAGCCCTCCTTCCTTCCAGCTGATTGACACTCCCCCCCATCTTAGTGTCATCTGCAAACTTGCTGATGATGGAATCAATCCCCTCATCTAAATCGTCAATAAAGATATTGAACAGAACAGGGCCCAACACTGATCCCTGGGGGACACCACTGGTGAGCGGCCACCAACTGGATGCAGCCCCGTTCAGCACCACTCTCTGGGCCCGGCCCTCCAGCCAGTTCCTAACCCAGCACAGATGCCCCTGTCCAAGCTGTGGGCTGACAGCTTTTTCAGGAGAATGCTGTGGGAGACGGTGTCAAAGGCCTTGCTGAAGTCCAGGTAGACAGTTTGAGGATGCTCTGTCCGTATTCAATGCCTTTGTACTCTGGTCTCAGCATACTACTCTGCCATGCTTTGGCATACTTTAACTCTCCTTTTATCTCTTAAAGGGATTCTTTGCTGCCATCTACTTGGCACAGTCAATTATAGCAGCACAAAGTGCTACTGAAGCAGACCAGCATCTTATCCACTTGGATAAGCTGCAAAGCAATGAACTATAATATTTTCCTCTGTTCTTTTTCTTTTCTTGAACTCTTTTAAATACAATCACATTCACTCAGCACAACACTGAGGTGATGATAGTGCTGCTGTATAGTTCATCAAAAGTGGATTTTCATAGTGCTGGAGCAGTGCATACCTCCTTTGAAACCAATGATAATTTCCAGTTGCTTCATGCATTTTGATTTTGGGACATTAATATTCCATTTTGCCAGAGCAGTGTTATGTTATATTATGTTATGCTATGTTTTCAAAGCAAGGTACACTCTTTGTTTGGATTTTATCACAGTCAGAAAGCTCAGTGGTTAAGCCTCTGAGCTTTTTGGTGAGGATACACCTCTGAGTCACAGTACCTGTCCCTTTGCCCAGGCAAGGATGTAACCCAGTAGTATTTTAAATGCCGGGGAATATCTGTGCATCTATGAAGAACTATTTCTTCCAAAAGGTAAAGGAAATACCTCAGAGGGGTTAATTCACCTTATTAATCAGCACAGAGGGGTGTAGCCATAGTCTATGCAAGGAATTCACCAATGAACGACTTTCTCCATCTTGTGCCCCTAAGTGTGAACCCAGGAAACACAAGTGAGGGATGAAAAGGGTTACAAATCCTTTATACCATCTAGTTAACTTAGTCCCAGCCCAGACAGATGGCTAACTTTCTAGCTCCTTTATCTCTCACCAGTGCAGTTGACTGCCAGTTTTTTTCACTTAAGTCCAATTAAATTATTTGTAACAAAATACATAGTCGAGGCAACAAAGGCATTTTTCTCCTTGCTGGGGAAACAGGTCATGTCAGAAGAATCCTGCCTGATGGAAATGGCTTCTTCTGTGGACACAAGAGGATGAATTAAGTGTAGGGTTTCAGAGGATGGTTGCTCTAGAAACCAAACTGAGCAACAACAACAACAAAAATTGCAAAACCACTCCCCCTCCAAAAAAGTAGGTGCTCATATCAGATAAATTATTAGCCAACTCATGTTAAATGCCAGTGACTCGTGTTTTATCTAGAGTTAGAAGCTTGAGCTGGAAGAATTAATTTGATGTGCTTGATGGGCAGGGATGGTAAGAGAAGAGGCTGTGCTGTCTTTTTCCTCTCATGTGACACACAGCGTGCATCCCATCAAATTGTCCAGAGGGAATAGAAAGATCTAACACAACTTTTTCACATGCAATCCTTGTGTCTAACCTTTTCATAAAAGTAGGTGCCTTTCAGCAGAACACAGGACTCAAACACATCATATAAGTAAGGGACTTATTTCAGGGACTTTTGGGACTCATACAAATGCAGAATCTTATCAGACTGATATCAGCAAATAGCACCCATCAGCAATAACCATTTTTTGGATGTTTTGACTATGCAGAAACTTGAGGAGCCAAGGAAATATTTTACTAAGGGTAAACGTGCTGTCCCTTCCAACTTTTTCTGTTTATTTATTTATTTATTTATTTTAAAAATAATTAAGAACTTTCCCCTTCTGAGTAGTTCCAGTTTATCTGGTCTGTTCCTTTATTAGCAGGGACATTCTGTGAGAAGAGAGTGCTTGTTATCATCAAAAAATGTTGTATATCACACTGTAATTTTTAGAATTTGTTATAAAAAGGCCAAACCTCAGTATTAATTGAAACTGAATAAGCAATGAAATTTCAGACACAGATACATATCTCTGCTTTTAAGTAACACCCCCCCCCCACCATATAACAGGTGATGAAAAGCATGAATAATAGGCACCATACCTTTCAGTAACCACTTGTGAAACCAGCACAATTACATCAGTGAACATTTGCACATCCTTTGTAGATGTTGATAGACAGGCCCTGCCACTGAGCCCAAAAGTGAAAAGTGCCAGCTGCTCTCAACATACCTGCAGCAGGAATTTCATTTGAAAGATACCTGGAAACAACTTTCCTTTTCAATAGGCAAGTAATACTGAAATGAAAAATGTCAGGGCAAACAGAAAGGAATTGTGCTGAAGGCTGAACAAACCCCCTGTTAGACAAGCAAGGGGGAAAAAAAGAACAAGAGAATGGGAGTAAAAATGCTGCTAAATAAACATAATGTAATATAAAGGTACTTTTCTGCTTCAGTTATCCTTGTCTCCATAAAATAACTTAGGCTTCCTGGCAATCAGAGTCAACTCATTCAAGTGCTAATCCTATAAAAGGAAATGGAAAATTACATCCCTTAAGACTGCAAATAACTAGGATGCTGCATCTTGAAAAATGAAATATTAAGCAACATACTGTCATTTCCTGGAAAAAAGTAATGATGGAAATTCTAATTTGAGAATGGTGTTCTCCCTTTCAGAATTGCTTAAAATATGCAATCAGTTGGTGAAATACTCCTTCTTAAATGTAACTGTAACTGGAAGAAAAGTCCTGGCCCTGATTCCTTGAGGAGCTACAAAAGTAAATACCAGTCAGAATCTGCATAGACAAGTACATCTGTCATTACTTAACAGCCCAGCAATGGCAGTTGCAGGGGAATAAAAAAAAAAAAAAAAGAAAAAGAGAGAGAGAGAGAGAGAGAAAAGAGACTAAGACATGAAACAAAACAAGAGAGAACAAGATGCCACAATGCCACACAGGATGATGAAGATTGTCTGTTCAGCTAGAGGTTTTTACAACCTCTTCACACCACAAACAGGTATTGTACTGGGTGAGCCAACAAAACAGCAGCTCTGTCAAGTACAAAGAAAAAAAAAAGGAGGGTGGAGGGGGGAAAGATAAAAGAGAATAGGTCCCTTATCTGTATTTATTTTGGATGTTTAAGGCCTCTTCTTCAGAGTCCTTGTTGTTCTGGAGTTGCTTTCATTGCCAGAGGTATCAGAGTAGAGATGTGCATCCAGCTCATTGAAGACACACTCTTAAGACAGTGTTAGCAGAGACTCAACTCTGACTCCTTGCACTCACCAGGAGCACCCAGTTTGCCAAAGAAATCTGATGCTCTCATGCTAGGTGTAAGATTATTGCCACAAATGCATGCCAGACAGCGAATCTCTCCCACGGACTTTACAAAAAAAAATGATTATGATCATTCAGAAGTGAAAGCCCAGGGACTGACTGGTCTGTCTCCCCTGCATAGTCAGATTAGATGGATGTAGTCAGACTTTCCCTCAAGTTACCAAAGCATGGCAGATGGAACACCACAGGAAAAAGGCAGGGGATTGCTTTCCACCAATGCAAATTAAAGGTTGCTCAGCTATACGTGGCATGCCCACTACTGCTAATTCCTCCGAATGCCTAAGCAAAAGGAATTAACACCCCAACAAAAGCTGCAGGTCTTGGTATTGGGGCAAGAGCGTGTGATTTACGTTGGTGAGTTTGCTAACAAGCAAAATAAGACACTGCATATGTATGATATGTGCAAATTTTATTACCCATCCCTGTAGTAATTTCCCTTGAACTTCACCCCCAAGAAGGGCTTCAGCATGTTGGGCCACCATTTTAACTAGCATTGGTGTCCCAGGGCTGCCACTGTGGTAATGCTATACTTTCAATAAAGCCAAAGTTTTCACTCACTGAGTGTTGTGCCTTGCCCCTGAGGGATCTGCGCCTACTTTTTGCCCATCACATCAGGATCTGAGCAACCTGATTTAGTGAAAGATGTCTCTACCCATGGCAGGCAGGTAGAGTTGATTGTCAAAGGTCCTTTCCAACACAAACCATCCTGTGATACGAATGGATTTTATTGGAACTATTGTCAAAATCTGGGAACTAAAGAAATGTAGACACAATAATCTGGTGAAAGGCTGATGTTTTGCTTCTTGCAGGCACACACATTGATTTCCTTACTGGCTAAACTGAGAAAAGTACTTTACTGATACCTCTTTTAACTGACAAGGCGCAGACAGCTTTGCTAAAGTTACCCAACAGGATGGAAAACAGAAACTGCTTCTACTTTCCATTCCCAGGTCATATGAACAGTGGGAAACTTTATGCTTTTCCCTCATACGCAACAATTCCTTTAGCATAAAACAGACATGCTTAGTGGGAAGCTAACAATAGCTTCTCTTTATGATGAGCTCTCTGTCAAATGTAATTTTAACTGATATATTCTAGAAAAAAATAGTACAATTCAGAAACTCACATGCTTTTAATCACTGAATATCTTTTCTGGTTTTGCAACACTCATTCAGGGAGTGATCTCCCTGCCTATAGGCTGTTATGATTTACTGATTTGTCTCAGAAGCCCTATCCCTTCAAGGAGTCCTCTGGACCCCATTTTGTAGATCCTTTTTCTTTGCCTGTATTCAGACAAATCTACCTCTTTTCTACCACCCTGTAACTTTGATATCCCTGGAAAAAGGAAAGGAAAGGAAGGGAAGTATCTTCATTTCACTTTGAAATATTCTTCATGTTGTTTCGGTTTCATTAAATCCTTCCCCAGATTGCATTTGTTATGGCTTGCATGTAAAATCCTTGGAATCTTTTGACTGTAAAGAAGGAAGAATAAAATGGTGACATTTGATAGTTGCTTCTTTTCTCTTGAAGGACATTTTAGCTCGTGAAGTAGTAGTTCATTCACTCAATGGAAGGTCAATCCAGAACACATTAAACCTAAAGAGGGACCCATGACAAAGTATGAACAGAGAACTGAAACACTGGCAGCAATAGCTAAAAGTCTCAGGGGTCTCAACAAAGAGTGCAACATGAAGAAATCAGGCTTATTGAGGACATTGTGCAGATGACTTCTGCTCTTTCATTTACTCAGTCTTAAACTGAAGCCAACATTCATTCCTCTAGTTCCTCTTGAAGGCCCCCACAGGACCATTCCTTCCACTGTTTGCCTTCTTTATTCCATTCTGAAAGTATCAAAATATATTCAAGATGGTTTTGTCTTGAAAAGTACGAGGTTCATGACAGCAGGTTTGGATGAGGGTGGTCCCTACTCCATGTACTGATGCCTGATGGAAGGGATATGCCAGATGCCCATTAGTTTATGTACAATAGTGTACATGCTTATGTACAACGTTTCTGTACAATAATTCTGACCAGCCTTCAGGAGGTCTGGAAATGCTGGATAAATGTTTAAATTTCTTAAATTCCTGTGGGACACGATAAAAATTCAAGGGAACTAAAACATTTCCTGGACACTTGCTTGTCCCCATATTGGATTTGCACATCAAAGCACAAGTAGGTGAGTTAAAATAATGAGCAGAGGCACCACTATAGCTTATTTCAGCCTGTGCTTACCAGTGTACTCCTTTGTATCATAGCTGCTGCATTAAGTGAAGGAGAGAGTTGTGGGTAGTGGTGTGATATATGATTGTAATATATGTTAATGAATTTGTATTCCTAAACAGTAAATTCAGAATTAAACTAAGAAGAAAGTGAATATGGGGCTGAACAAAGCAATTGAGACCTGTGATTTTCCACAAAAACAGTGTAAGCAACACAAGGCCTTGACGAGAGGAACTTCTGTCTCGGTGATAATTGAAGCGTGGGTCTTGTTCTTAAAACAAGGCACTGCCAAGGCTAATGAGGCACCAAAAGAATGTGAACATCTGCACAAAGACAACATAAAAATGCCACAACCAGCAGATAAGGGAAAAATTATAGCTAGTGTCTAATTTTTCTCTGTATCAAAATAATGAAGTCAGCAAAAACAAGAAAGGTAAAGAGTTCAAGTGTGAGGAAGACTTCTTACTTCATCCAAAGACCCCCTGATGACCCCCCAGATATCTCCCCAAGAGAGGACTCCGCCCAGACTCTGCCCAGACTCTGCCCAGACTCTGCCTATCATGAATATTGTAAGAACATGATGTAATCCCTATGAATATGTATGTAAACCCACCTCCTTTTGAATATTCATAGAATTGTAGTCAATAAAAGGTAATCCTAGAGTTTTAGATTCGTGCGTGTGAGTGGAGTGGAGACTCCCCATGCACCCAGTGCTGTTTTGCTCATTGCAGTTTCAGTTTCATTAATTAATTAAACCATTAACAGAATATTGAGTCTTGGTCATTTTTAACAATGGGAAAAAAGTGTGGATACAGAGAAGTACAGAAGAAATCTGGCCAAGACATATCTATATGTGAATTCTTCCTTACATAAAAATTTGACAAAATACCTTCTTGGTTATAAGCAAAAAAAAGAAAGAAAACCGAGAGAAGAAATTTATTTTTCCTTCCCTTACTATACTGTTGTATCAAAAAGCTAAAAATTGTTAAGGAAATACAAACAATCAACAGCAGCCCAGATATGGGTCTATATTACATAGTCACTTAGTTATTTAATTTTGAAGTTAATGTGAACTAGCTGTACACTTTATGTCTGGTGACCTGGACACCGGGTCTGGTTTTCCTACCACACCACTGCCTGCCTTTTACTCTTGCAGTCTGCTCAGCACCAGACCAGTGCTGAGGCTGGAAATACTTCCCAGATGGTGTCCTGACCTGAAAGCACAGACCCTGGGTTCTCTCTAACCATCACCACATGGCCTCTCCTGTATAAGTATTTCTTGCCTCACTCTCCAGCCACAACTTTCTGTGCCTTGAAACTGAACTGTGACACTGAAACCAAAGGTCCAGCTTGTCCACTGTTCTGTTTCTGACAGTGCCCAACACTAAATGCTTTGGGAAAAGTCTTACACCAGAGCAAGGACAGAGATAATCCTTCCTCTGCCAAAATTTTACAGCCTAGACCAGGAGATATTTTAAGAGCTTTCTTAGTAGAGGATTAAAGCTGGAGCATGCCAATTAAGTTACTCTTTAGGGGTCTATTCTACATTAATTTATCTAGTGTTCTTTTTAACCAAAATATACTTTTGGCCTTCAAAACGTCCTGTGTCAATTTGTTCCACCATTTATGCTCTTTGAAAAGGAGCATTTCCTTCTGTTTGCTTTGGCACTTGGGCCTGCCAATTTCCATGGGTGTTCCCTATTTCTTGTACTATGAGAAATAGCAAATAATAACTTTGGAGAACTAAGGGATGAACTTCTTTTTGTTCTCTGACAGATGATGCCTATGGATATATATATATAATTTTCTCCCCCTAGTCCCTCTGATTTGCTCATTGCAATTTCAATTTCATTAATTAATTAAACCATTAACAGAATATTGAGTCTCGGTCATTTTTAACAATGGGAAAAAAGTGTGGCTTCCCTGTATTAAAAAATTGCTCCCTCAAAGCTTTTTCATCAGGGGCTTGAGAGTATTGGCCTAGTCTCACTTCTGCTCAGGAGTCAAAGTTACTCTGTTAGATCTTAGCAGGGCAATCTATCCATATCCATTAGTTGTTAAAATTTTCTTAGAAGGAAAGACAGTGTCACCTCCTGCTCTGCCTGACTCTGCATACCTCCCCTCCAATGGGGGACCCTACCTGTGCACCACAAGCTGCTCCTGAAAATAAGAACATCAGAAGTGCAAGCTTCTATACCCACATGAATTTTGTGTATATCACCTTTATAAGTCCTTCACGAGATCTGGGCAAAATACACTATTTATCTGGATCTAGGCAAGTGCAATTAGAGAAGGTCTGCCCAACAGGCTTGCTGGATTTTTCAGACGAGCGATGTCAGTGCTGTATAAATAAAAGACAGTGGGTTCTAGTATTTAAGTGGTCTTCACAATTCTTTGAGTGATGTCCTCCCAGTATTATTATATGTACCTTCTCTCTATGGGCACAGATGCTAATGTTTGTGTTAGCTGGTCTAAATTTTCTACTACCATTTATCAGGAAGTGAGCACTAAGCTGAACTTGGGAGAAGTTCCAAATTCAGCCAAGGCAGTTTACTTTCCAAAGAAAACACTGTTGACAATATAATTGGGGTTTAGAGACCTCATCTTCTAAATGCGCAGACAGATTCAAAAGTTGGTCCCTAAAATATGGGGCAAGTAGACTAATTGGCTTCTCCATACCACTCTAATGCAGTCTCTGTGTATTTGTGTACATTAAACCATGCTTTTTTCTGGTGCTTTTGAAAACTACTCGAGGTAAGGGATTTCAGCAGTTCACAAGGTTTAATGTTGCATGGCACAGTCTAATTTTTGCAGGTTTATATTGGCCAATATTTATTGAATTTTATTGAAGAACTGTATTTTGTTTACATTCTGGCTGGGATTTTGAGATCCCTTCGCCAGACACCCACAAATACCTTACTACTTCTAAAAGTACAGGTTGTACAAAGAGAAGCAATATGCAGCCTGTCAAAACCACGTTGGAGGGAACAAGCTGTTACTGGAGCTCCAAAAGATCTGAGGACCTTCCCGGTCTTGCCATTTCCATGGCACCGAGGGGCTTTGCAGTATATATATGAAAAACAGGTAATCTAGCACAGACTGTAAGAGAAAGACCTCCTGAAGGCTCCCAGAGCACACAAGAGCAAAGAAAGAGAAGCAAGGACAAGGCTACAGCTGGGGCAAGACACCTCCTTGCCCCAGCTGCAGTGCTTGATGTACTCACATCCTCCATACCCTACAAGTGAAGAGCAAAGAGCAGCTCCTACCTTGGAACCTCTCAAAGGCTGAAATCCCAGCAACAGAACAATAGGAAAAGAGCCTTGAAAGCTTTTGCTTGTTTCTTAAAATAGCTCTCCCCCCTGTGCCTGCTCCCCTGCCCTCCTCCCCATTTTTGGCAGGGAGCTAGCTGGAGCAAGTAGTTAAAGAGAGACTTTCATGCTGGGACAAACATGTTGAAATGAAAACATTTTACATTTTTCTTTGCCAGTATGTACATTTCTGTATGGGTAAATATTATTAAAGATACTTGCATGAGCAACAGAGCTTCTTCTCTTGGAAGCCAAACAACGTTTTCTGTTTTTATTCTGCAATTAACAAGGGCATGTCTGATCACAGTTATGCCAATGGAGTAGTTATTCCCTGATAAAACTGTAAGGCAAGGCTTTATTTTACAGTAATCTGTGAAACGTGGGAAGGAGGAGGTATTATATAAATCAGAAAGAGCATTTGTCAAATGTCAGTCACTACAACATATTTCATGGAAGGGAAAACTGGCTTACACTTTTTTTAAGACTTGGCTTTGGCATTTTCCTTTTTTAAATTTAATTTAATTTTCATTCTGAAATCATAAAAACTTAATGCAAAAAACCCAAAACAAACACAAAAAACCCCAAAACAAAAAAACCAACCCTACAACAAGACAAAAACAAAACCCAAAAAAACCCTGAAACTGGATTAGAAGATTCCCTTTTAAAGTAGTATATACAACAAAAACTTTTCCAGAAAGAATTTTGCCTGGACAAGGGAATCAGGATGAGGCCTGGTCAGTCATATGCCAAACTCCTTCAGAATCATTAATCTCCTTGAAGGATTTCCTTAATTTTCATAATGTTACAGCACATCCCAAACTTCCACTTTAGTTTACTGATTTTTTTTTTGTGTGTGTGTGTGTGCGATGGGAAGTTGTCCTTATACAACAGCATAATCAGCACTAATTTTGTAAATACCAACCTGCATAATCAAGATTCATGTTTATAAAAATATTTGTACTTCCTCCTCTCTGTTAGGGGAGAAAAATTATATTTTATAATTAGGCAGTGGCAACAAACAAGACGTGTAATTGCGTTATTAGCATGTGTGAATTCAGAATAGGAAGCCCTGTCAAACTTTACCTGGGAAAAAAATGTCCTGGGCTTGCACAGAGGGTGACTGTTAACTTGCCAGCTGTTGCAAGTCTCAGTTAAGACTTCCCATATTAGTTCACTATGGGGCAGATTCATTCCTCAGCAGCAGCAGACACTTAAGCATTAGTTAAGTTTCACTGAAATCTCTAGGCCTTTTCCATGTGGTGTCTTCATGCATGAAATTTTCTTCCAGATGTTTGCATAAGGAGAAAGGAAGACATAAAGGAAGAAATATTAAAATATAATTAAAAAAAAAATCATTTGACAGATTTTTCTTTATGCATCTGTACCTATATATTTATGCATGTGTTTATCCACAACAAGGGGCAAAATCTTACCTTCACTGATTTTCACAATTACCTTTACAAATGATGCAAATTTATCAACCCAGAGAGATTAAAGTGTCTTCCAAAACATTTCTTGATGGATAAACTAAATTTTATATCCTTTAATACAGCACCTAAGATTACATAAAGAGTTCTACTCAATTGCCATCACTTATTGCTGCACAGCAAAATAATGGATCCTGTCTGTTTGATGGGGTCAGGGTGCAAGTAAGGGAATATGGCAGTACCCAGACATGCCAGATGCCTCAAGCCTCTGCAGCTGCAACTCAAAGATCATTGTGGCTAATGACTCCAGACAGAATACAGACCAAACCTTGGTTTATCACACTAACAGGCTGTCATTCTGCAATGTAAGAAGGCCTTATGTTATCCTGCTAAGTAGAAGAATAAAATCTGGGATCATCTGGCCCTTCGACAGTCAAAACATTTAAACCTTCACTTTAAATCTTCCCCTCTTCCTATTCCCATTGCCAACACACTTTGCACATGGCTACAGTTACACTGGGTAAATGGTTTTCCATGGACCCCTTGGAGAATTTATTAGTCCAATTATGGATCTGATCACCATAGTCTAGCATAATGCTGGATAATAGGGACTTGTCTGGGAATACACCAATTTAAGCAAATGCACATGATCTGCTTGCTCTCTTCAGGCACCTCGCCTTGCTAGCTGAGTGGTCCAAAAGAGTCAAGTGGTCAGAAAGCCTGTTAACCTTAGCAAAAATGCTTCTGTAATCTCCCAAAATATTAAAGGATGAAAATAATTTTGATAAAAATTAGGATTTTATTTTTTTTTTATTCTAGCATGCAGAATATTTGAAAACCTGACAGTTTATATGACCTCAAAGTTTACATATTTCAGAGATGTCATTGATTTAAATAAGGCAAAAGGTATGAATTAATAATTTTTCAGCATTTGAGAGATAGCTAGTTTTCTACAAATTCTTTACTTGGCTTTAGAAAGCACTTTATCAAGTATCTTTTTTTCTCAGACTTTGTAAATGCACCAAAAATACTATTTTATCTGTAAAAATACTTCTCTTTACAAATGTGGCAAGGACATATCGGCTTCTGTTAAATAAAAGAAACCAGATTTAAATATGTCATATTGAACCTCACTACCAAAAAGACATATGAGAAACTGGAAGGTGTCAGCCTTTGACATAAAATGAGTGCATTAAAAAAAGCAACAATAGACAATAAAAAGGACATTGATTTGGTAGCAAAAATTAGTGACACATAGTTGTGATCCCACTTATACCATTACATGTCTTTGTTCCATAAAAATCACTGGTTGCTTATAGCATCATCCTTCTTGTTCTTATTTTTAGTATTTAAGATAAACAGAGGTTTTTCATATTAAAATTCCTGGACAGAGCCTCTTATGGAGCAATTACACTGAGGTTCAGTCCTTTGGGTGCTACAACCTTGGATAAGCAAAATCAAGTTTGTTTAAGCTCTAGCTTAACCAAGTTTCAGAACATGGGCTGGAACCTGCATAAAAGTGGGTGCTGGTTAACCAGTGCGTACATTTGCAGTATGTGGCAATATGTGTGACTTCTGTTCAAAAGGCTTTTTGTTCCTTCATTAAAATTTAACAGTTTTCTAACTTTGGACATAAATATTCCAATATTCTCCAAGTATTTCTGACTTTAGAGAGATGCATTCCAGATCTTCGTCTTAGTGCAATACCAATAACTAATGAATGTTTGGTTCAATCAAAATACATCATTGTTAATAGGATACAGCCATTGCAATAGTTTGGGCGTATCTATGCAGGGATGAAGCTACCTCCCTTAGAGATTTGATGCACGACCAGCTTATGAGGTTTTAAATGTGTACTGCTCCCAAATGGGCAGTCCTGCCCTCCCACCACTCACAAATACCAAGAAAATTGCATTTACTGTGGTATTATTTTTCAGTATCCTCAGATGGTAAATGTCATCCTCCCAGGGTGGACAGAGATGCAACCCCAGAGGAAGCACATAACACCAGAAGCTGTGACAAAAACAGACACTGAGAGTTCATCAGACAATGAAACACCCGAGTAACCTCAGCCCAATCATGCTGCCCAGTTTGACAAGGTATTATTCCAGCTATAAATTTGGTGAGCAATGTGAGAACTGGGTGGGTGGGTGGGTGGGTGGCAATCCCTGCACCCCGTGGAGTGTTTTGCTTTGACTGTGTCTGCAGTCCTTTGCCACACTGTGTTCACATGAGCCTCTCTTGGCAGAGCCTGCATCGACACCCAGCTGGAGAGAGTGGGCAGACAGAGTGACCACTGCTGGTGGCACTTGCCTTGTGTGAGCTCTTGTAGCTTCTCAGCCTGATCTGCAAATTTGCTACCAGAAGAATGGCCCAGTCAGGCCATCTAGCTCACTTCAAGTAAGTCCTGTAAGTCATGCATCAGCTTTGGGCCAGACTTCATCTATGGATATGCCTTACCTCAAACCTTTCAAATAAAGAGGAGCAGTGGCTCTGTGGCTTGCAGGCAGCATGTCAGACACAAAGGCTTCAATGTTCAAGGTTAAGCTTAATTTGCTGAGTTGGCTTGGGATTGTTCAGGTTAAATTTTGTGATCTGCCTAAGAGAAACAACATGTGGTTGGCTTGTCCACTAGTATTTAGTGCATACATGAACACTCATACACATCGTTCACTACTACAGGTTTCTTTTCCACCTATATTGCTTCCTGCATGGACTTCACAAATTTCTGGTGACTGTTTTATCCTGGAGAAAAACAGATGTCTGAAGAACTACCACAGGAGGGCTCCCAAGTCTAAGCTTTCCTGAGATGAATGCCTGTGCACATTTGGTATATGTGCAAGAAGCTTTGTTTCCCTTACTCTTTAGCATTAGTGAGGTTGTGCTCTTGCCAGTAAGAGGACAAGCAGTTGTCCTTTGAGCCACTCGTAGTGGCTACTATGAGCATTTTATGTGCTAGCTTACACTGAATCTTGCCCTCTGTGTCTTTCCCATTATATAATTAATCATTCTTTGACCTGCAGTGTTTTCTGACGTTTCCAGGCTTCAGCACCCTGGGAGGGAAGTTGGGGAGTGTTCTTAAAGAAGTGCAGGCTGGAGACCTGTAAAATGAGTTTGCCTAATTGATTTTCACTGGCCCAAGCAATTTATCTGCCATGGCCAAATCAAATGGTGTTCTTTGATCCTCCTGGTCTCCCCATCACATAGGACTAATGATGGTGATCACTCTGAAGAAGCCAAATGAAGCAGGAAGGGGTTGCAGAAATGCTGCAGCCCCCTCACCTGTTCACTTTGCCCACAGGATAAGGGAGCTCAGCTGTAGTAAAGGCTCTGGGCCACATCCCCATGCTGAGGGTTATCTCCATAGAGTGATTTCATGAAACAGTTCAAGGATGTAAACACTAAATACCTTATTTGGGAAAGACTCATTTATCTAAAGTCTAGAAGACAAAAAGCAGAAAAAAAAAGAAACGTGGAAATGTGGACTTTTGCCTTGTTTTTATTTTTATTTTTTCTTTATGAAAACTTCCAGCACATCTTAAAACTTCTAAAACAAGAGCTTTTTCATTTCTTTCTCACTAACTCGGTTTTTCTCTAGACTCAGCAAAACAAGCTCTGTTTATTAATGTGAGCTTGTCCCAAGATCTGGTTTTGCCAAGCCTTGAGCATTAGAAATCCCCTAAAAAACCTTTCCTTCTCATCCATCCTCCTAACCTTCCTCTCCCACAACATACACAAGGCACTTCCTTCAGGTTTTCTCTGAGATCAGAGTTTCCTCAGGATGTTCAGCCTCAAAGCTTGAGAAACACTGCAACACATTAGTCACCTCCATCACCACAGTTCCCAAATACACCAGCCAGCCAGACTTCCAGCTGATGCAATTCATCAGAGTTACCCTGTCAAGTTGCACCAGAGACCTGGTCCACAGCTTCCACCACAGCAAATGACTACACCCTGGCCACTTGCTGGCCTCATTTTGTGGGTAACTCGAGATGCATCATGACCAAAACAAAGTGTGGGAAACTCATCCGTATGGTTAGGGTTATCTGAATGTTAAATTCTTGCTCAGAGTCAGATACAGATAAAAAGAGGGGGACTTGTATGCTTGTTATTGAGATTTGTAAAAATATGAATAAAACAGTACTGTTCTCTAGGAATATCTGCCTGCCTTTTGCATCCCTCATTATGTAGGGGTAGCATGAACGTGTGCACAAAAAGCCAGCACAGGGAGTACATTTCAAATAACATTTACTCTTATGTTATCACGTTTGAGAACTCTGCGTTAGATATAATGCACCCAAGAGGAATTAATCTTTTTTTTTTTTTTTTTTTTCCTTCTTATGTCTTCCTGGGATTACCAGGTTTTGAATAATGACACTTGCAGCAGGACAGTTTGTTTGGCAAGTCGGTGGTGCCCTGAAGAGGGGCAGCTCCTACACCCCACGGCACAGGCCAAAGGCCAGGGACTGTAGGTGTTGCTGACACAATGCTGATACAGCCCTCTCAGTAACAATGCACTGGCATGCACAGCACATGCCAAAAGACAAGTAGTGCTGTGGTAAAATACTATGTAACTCCATTTCACCTAAATCCGTGCAAGCAAAGACTGAAACCGGGATTCATCAAGGTAAATCTAGTCTGAACAAACTGGGAATCATGTCCTTAAAAAAATTCAAATCATCTCCCTGATTGAAGAACAGCTGTTTCCTGCTCCTGCTTTTCTCACTTGATGTGCAAGTCAATATATTTCTAAATAATTTTCCAGAGAAGTTGTTTTGTTTTCCACTTTCACAGAATGGTTGAATGGATTTTCCTCAGACATTCTCCCAGAAGCCATTGGCTGAGCTCAGTGATGGAAAATTTCAGCCTAGAAAGTAGAACCTTTGAGAAACTTAGGAGCAAGGGAAAACACTGAACTTGGAGCAAAAGCTATTTTGCAGCCTTAACTACAATACTACATCAGATCCCACGTGGATGCTGTGTTACAGACATAGCATTGATTTACACGTGCAATTTTTGAAGCTGAGGGAATCAGTTACTTTATTGACCTGTAACACAAGAAAAGCAGAAGATGCACACAACTGGGATATGCTACTGGCCTGATTTGACTCACCAGACTTTTCTCAGGAAATGCTTGAACATGTTTCATTCAGTAGGTGCAGCCGGCATGCCTGGACACAGCACAACTCTTCCGTTTGATGTGGCTTCCTAGGGCTTGCACGTCCTTTGTATCACATTGTGGGTGCTCAGGGCAAAATGAAATTGGCTGATGATTAAATGGCAAGCGTAAGCAGTGGCACCCTTCAAAATTCCTCTGGAACCATAAGAACGTACAAATCAGCGACTTGGTGACAGACTTCTTTCTCACAGTTAGCCCTCTGTAACCATTTGATGACACAAAGGATGAGAAAGAGCAAGTCCAAGACAAGAAACTTCATAAGCACTCTTGGAATTTCTCTCTCTTCAGGAACAGCATCATTCATTTTCTGTATGAGAATCAGAAGACATCTAGCTTGTAGAAACAGGAAGAAAAATCATCGGGACACCCCCGAGTTGTGTGAAATAGCCTTTCTGTTTTGTTTTTCACCCTCCGTGAAACACTTCTGTTGATACGTAAGACAGGGCTTGGTAACGTAGACTTAGCTATTTGACTGCAGCTCACACTGAACACTTGCACTGGTTCATAGGAAAGAAATCTTTAGCCTAATTGTGCAAGAATAAGTACAAGAATAGCACTTGCTGTGTCCTCCCATGCTGTGTGCCAGCTATAGCTCCCGTAGAGCACATGTAGCTACTCAGGAGAAACCAGTTTGCTGCTGATGCAGTCTGCAGCAGGAAAAGCAGCTAACTTAAATAGAAACAACATAAAGATGGACTTGTGCATTTGGCTGTGTCTCCTTAGAGGCCAGAGCTCCTGTGCTGGCTTACAAATGGGACCAAAAGATGCCAAGATGCTTTATAGCCCTTTGGGTTGGTGGTTTTGGATTCTGAGTAGAAGGTGGTTATTTTTTGTAAACAGTGATCTGCAATGAGAAATATTCTTCTCTGTTTTACAATAAAAAAGGGCAGAATAAGTAACCATTCATTTGTGAATAAGAGACGAATTGATTCTTGCATAAAGTTTTGCATAAATACTGAGTAAATGTATGTTTCTTACTGCAGCTGAGGTTGCTCTTGCCTGCTCATTTCCATTAGAGGGTGCTCTTGCTTCAAAAATTCCCTAGCATCAAAGGGCTGCCTTTGAAGCAGGTCTTCAAGTTAGGTGGTCCAGTCCAGTTACTAAATGCTAAGCAAGGTAGGAGACAGCATGATTAAACAAGATAGCATTACTTATTTTCCTTGCTTTACAAGTCAGGAGCACTGCAGACATTAAAGATCAAGAGGCAGCAGCTGTGTAGAAACTGTTCTCCTTGGAGTCTCTCATTACACAGACCCTGCACAGAGCCTCACTGACTGGCTAAGACCACTTTTAGAAGTTTCGTTCTTTCTCTCTTTTAAAAGGGAAGAGGCAGAAGAACTGTTTGTCTTTGTGTTTTAAAGTGCCTTTACACAAAAACTTTCCACTTCGTGCAGAAGATTGAGATAAGCCGAACCTGGTATTTATAGGACTTTACAAATAGGTGCATTTTAAATGACCCAAATAAAACACAAGCCAGCACAGAAGGTTTTTCTACTGTCACATTAGCAACAATGACCCAATGCAAGCTATTCTCTATTGGAAGAAGAGATACTTGGTCTCCACAGCTGTCTCTCCCAACAGCCCATATACAGCAGCCTCCTTTTCACAGAGACTTCCATCTAGAAGGCATCAGGCATGACAAGGGGAGGTGGTGGCACTTGTGTGAAAAGCAAAACACAGCCACTTGGTACAAACTTTCTATAGCAGCTCATTTCCATCCCTCTCTTTACTTCCACTCTCCCCTTCACTGTTTCTTTAGGTCATGAAAAATTGCCCTCAACTGTCCTCAGTAGCTGGCCTTCCTCTTCATTCCCACAGATGAAGTCCTGCAGTCCAGCTCCATCCTTGCAGTCCAGCTCCATCCTTACAGTCCATACGGATGCATTTTTTTAGGTGCTCAGACTTGAATGATTTTTAAAGAAGATAGCAACAATAATAACAGGTTCCTGGAAGTACAGCACTGGCTAAGCACTGTCAATATTTGAGAATCATACAGCTAAACATGTCTGCATCTGCCTCAGAGAAGAGACAGTTGACCCTTCAGGCACTGGGGAAGGCTCCCTAACCCCCTGCCAAGATCCAGCTGCAGACTAAGGAGAAACAAAACTCTCCCACCACTTCACTTGCAGGCTGCTGCCTTTACAACTGACACTCCTGGCTATGATTTCTGCTAGCCTTTAACAGCAGCTGTGCCCCCAGCTGGGAGCTTTCACTTTCTATTTTTAAAATCAGTGAAATCAGGAGCATATGGGGCCTATAATTTACCATGTATTTTTAATAAGAAAATCCACTCAGCAGCGTATCGAGCTGTAATCCTACCCTGGAGATGCTTTGCTCCCTAAGAGATCCTTTATCAGGGCTTACTATACCTGACTATACTGGGTGTGTGACATTCTCTACAATTTGCAGTCACCAAAGTGTGCAGCATGTCACACAAAAGCCAATGCCATATGGTGTTTGCTCCTCAGGATCTGGCTCAGAAGCAAATAAGGTACAACAGCTTTCTACATTCTGTCCCATGAATGATTAGAAGGACTAAGTAAGCTTATGTCATTCTGTGTACGTATGACCTCTGACCCTCAAACATTACCCATTTCTCATTCTTTTTACCTTTTAAGGACCTGGTGGAATCAGTTAACCCTTCAAAGTTTCCTTTAGGTACTATATATCCTCCTTTCAAATGTCAACACAGGATTCTCTGACATCCTCTCTGTATTGGCTGTTGGGCTAAGCCATCAGCCTACCAGGCTTTCCCTTTTCTGAAGATACTCTAAATTAAAGCTTGGTCAGGTCTCCATCATCAGTGTGACTAATGATTGCTTGTTATCACTAATAAAATGAAGCTCAGCTACAGTTGTTTGTGATCGACTTTAATGACCAATTAAATTTATATTAAGTCCTTCAGTAGGGTTTGCATTACACTACTACATTATATTATGGTTGTTGGCACTGACTGGGATAGGGAGTGGAGAAAAAGGTAGAAAAATCCTGCCCACCAACCTGTGTAGAAGCTGTTACTTGCCATATCCCTTTTAAAATTTCACATACTACACTGCAAGCGACTAGAATAAATGTTCAGAATTATCATTTTAGAGGCTTAAAATTTAAGGATCTGTAAAATGATTGCTTTAATGTAGTGACTTGACAACCAATGAAATAGACACTGAGTTGTATTCTCAGGACTAGAATGTTCCAGCAGGACAGCTAGGGAAAACTTGCTGAGCTGCTGCCCAGCTCATAGGTATAAAGAGAAGCCAGCTTCTAAGACAGAAAAGCCAGCACCTTTCAACAGCTCTAAATTCATGTGAAATAAAGTGATGCCAATGAGAAAAGCCTGGATCCTCTTAGCAAACACCAGGAATGGAATGAAACAAATGAGAACAATATGGACAAAGCTACTGAACTGAACATCCCTAGGCTCTGGAGCCAAATTTGTTTTCCTAGCACAATCTTCTTTGCTGTGAAGCATCTGTGAATGCAATTACTGAATGGTTTAACCCAAAGGTTAATTGGTTTGCAATAAACAAATCTTAGTATCATTGTACTGGGCTTCTGCTCACTCATCAGTTTCTATTTTTATATTATTCACTTCTCCTCTCAAACCATTTCCAGACTCATTGTATTAGGTTTTTTTCAGTAGCAATTTTACCTTTCATACTCAGTTAGTTATCTGTAAAACTCACCACTAATCCTATTGCTGTTCAGAGTGATCTCTATTTACAAGCAAAGTACTTATCATCTGCAGCAATTTTGTCAGCTCAACTTAGCAAACAAGGCTCAGGAGAACCAAGTGTTAGCTTTTAGACTATTAAGATGTTCTCCTCCAGCCCTAGCTGATGTGGTTACAACTGACTCATGTAGAAGACTAAACTGGAAACTGAAAATTAGCCTTACTAATTATGTCCCATATTTGAACCTGCTTTGACAATGGGCTAGATATGATTACTTAATAGGGCTATTCCACTCTGGTTTCCAAATTCCCCACTGATCTCAGGAAATGGTGAGTCAATAGGTTAGCAGATATTACATTTGTCTGTTTTGCTGGCTTCTTTATTTACCTCATATGTCTTGCTTACTCTGAGAATAAAAGAAAACCCCAAAACATATGATGCAAGTAGGGAGGCACAGAGGTCAAAGACAAATAAGGTTAAATAAAAATTTCACATGGTTCCCATGGTAATGACTGCTCAGCTACTCTTCAGGTTGTCTGAGGGATCTGGCTCTAAAATTGTTTCTTCTCCCTGAACCAGACTCATGGTTCAGAAACAATTTCACTCGTGTCAAATGCTTTCCATAGCAAGACAGCAAATTGACTGGCTTTCAGACCACAAAGGCAGCATCCCACCCATAGCTGGACATGCATGAGAATTGCCTGACTTTTACTAGTTAGAACAGGAAAGTGGAGGATTAGCAGTTGGAATAAGTGTTAGTCAAAGTCCTGGGATAGTTTGTGTACATATATACACACAACCTTGCCAATGCATGAGAAGGTTTCTTGTATCTGAAGCCTGAAGCTTTCCTGCACAGAGGTTAACAACTGGTTTAATTTCTCTGACAAACACAAACCTACTAGGAGCTGAGAAGAAAGCAACCCAATTATTTTCATTTTTTGACCTGAGGTAGAAGTTCAGCTCATGTTCCTGGCATTGAATCAGTCTCAAGGCAGCTGTCTCTGTGTCACATTTATAGCAATGTTCCAAGAATAAAAACAGACAAAAGAGCCCACCCATCTCATAAAACATGACTTTGAGGTGATTAAACCCTCGGGTAAAACAGAAAAAGATGAATCAAGGTTGACTATTGAGACAGAGGCTTCCAGATGTCAGAATTACTGGTACAAAAGAAAGAAACAAGACCAATGCACCCTTTTCTTATCTTCTCCTACACCAGAAGAGGCTACCAGTTTGATGAAGCCGTGGAAGGGCAGAAGTATTGAAGAGACTGAGCAAAGCCATGAATGTGGATGTCTGTAGCAGGCAAGGCAGCACATGACAGAAGGTGCCAAGCCGCTCCTCTCAAGCTGGCACATCCACATGGCACAAAGCTTTTCTGTGATCCTAGATCAGGTCCAGAAGTGCTGCTCAGCAGCCTTACTTCTTGTTCCATGGCGCAGTGAAAATAAACCCATTGTACTGCTGAGGCTGAAGTGCTGAGCCATTATTTTTCTTTCATAATGTCCGTTTTCAAGCTGGCTGTGTTTCTGTGCCAGGGATAATGTGGGTAACATTCACTGTGAAAAACTGGCAGTGGGTGGTGTTCTAGGAGGCTCTTCTGCTCACTGGCAAAAAGAAAATACCTCCTTCACACCACCATGCATGCCCTACCAGAGGAACAAAGAACAGAGCAGTACCTTCTCCAGGCAGATACTTGCCAGATTAGACCTTCAAAGGGCCTGCAGGTCCCTGAGAGCACCCAAAGCACTGCTTTGAATATCATATACTTCCTAGGTTACAAGATGCATCCATGCATGGATACACAGTCTACCTGCCAAGACTGTGTGCTTGTAGCCTCTTCTGAGACCCCATCCCAGGTGGAAACTTCTGGGTGCATGACCAACAAGAGCCCTGAACAACACAGAGTCACAGAGTGACTCCACCAGGAAGCACTTACTGTGTCACCGACTGGTTGTAAACTGTGAAACTGGGAGGAAACATCCCTCTCTCTCCTCATTCCACCCACTTCCACCGTGGGCTCTGATTGTGGTGTCATCTACTCAGAAGCCAGCCGGGGGTGATCTGCCAGGCAGAGTTCTGCCTCTCACAACAGAGGCTTGGAAAGGAGGGAGGCTCTCTGTATTAAGCCTGTTTAGAAAGATTAGAGAGCAAAGAATATTAGGATATTTTGTTTCCCGTCTCCCTTTGTGCAAGAGAATGGGAAGTTCTCCTGAGAAGTTAGAGAAAACATGAAATTAAGCACTTTCCAGAAAGCAAGCAAGCAAGCCCGCTCACCCACTCCACTCCCTGAGTTTGCCTGTTAGTGTAAATTTTCAGGAATTATCCTTTTAAGAGATAAAGGGGAGAGAAGGAACAGAGAATATGATTGTGCCTTGCAGCCAGTTTGAGAAGGGAGCTGAGCAGGGTCTGGCATAATGCCAATTTGCTGGCTCAAATTTCACCTGTAAAAGCCCTGTAGACATTAAAAAAGCATTCATTATCCACCCAGACACAAAAAACTCATTATACTCTATTTTCCCAATCCTGCTAACTATGCATGAACTGTTCCTGCTGAAGGACAGTATTACCTGCTTCCTTCAGATTACTTCCCCATCACAGCATCTCATGGGGTTTTGTTTTTAATGAAATGGAAGGTTTTTTGACTGGACTTCCCCTGGATGATAATGGACCTACACGTGTGGATTCCTGATTTCTCTTTAAAGGGCACATCTACGGCCATGAGCCCAAGGCCTGGTCATCTCTCCCACTTCTTGGGACATCCACACACAGTGGTCAAGTGACTTGTTTCTTGTAGTCATATGAGTTCAATAAGAATCTGGTAGCCTCTGAGCAAGGCATTTTCCACCATTTCTTTGTATAAAAAACCCTAGTGCCCACTACTAAAGAATACGAATTTTTTTTTTCATAATGTATGTAGGCATTTTTGTACCAGTATGTTTTCTGCATGCTACAGAAAGGTCTGTCTTGAATATAATGATGAATGTAGACATCTCTATTAAAAGGCTTAGCTGAACCTTATGATTAGATTAGTTTCAGTTATATGTATACTTTTATTAGCACTTTGGCTTCAAAAGGAATTGTGTTTTAGCTACCCTTAGCCATGGCATCACATCTGCTAGCACAGTGATGACCTCTTAGCACAACCTCTAAGCACAAACTTTAAGCACCCCGGTGCTTTTCCCTGTGTGAAGGCAACTGTTGTGTCTGGTGGTCTGATGCATGATAAAACTTGGCAGTGAATTAGCAGGCTGCATCACCCAGGTGCTACTGTAGGTGTGCTCTCTTCCAGTTACTTACAAGCCAAATCCTTGTGATATGAAGCCAGCAAATCCCTCAGATAACCAAAGGGAGTACATACACAGGACCTTATCTCACCTAACACTTGGCTCTGGTCCTGTAAGATGGTTAGTAAGAAATTTCGACTATTGCAATATGCCACCAGTTTTTCTGTGACTACTATGCAAAACCCTCACACCAAAACCACACTAATAGGAGACAAATAAATATGTGGTATATGGCAATTAATTTGCTCCAGGGCCAGAGTTTCCAGAGAGGTAGCATGTTCCATGAGCAGCCAACAGGCTGGAAGAATTTAAGTTGTTAAGCCTGGAGAAGAGAAGGCTCCAGGAATACCTTATAGCAGCCTTCCAGTTCCTGAAGGGGGCCTACTGGAAAGCTGGGGTGGGACTTTTTACAAGGACATGTAGCAATAGAACAAGGGGTAATGATTTTAAGCTGGAAAAGTGTAGATTTAGGTCAGAGATTAGGAAGAAATTCTTTAGTGTGAATGTGATGAGACACCGGAACAGATTGCCCAGGAAGCTTGTAGATGTCCCATCCCTGGAGGTATTCAAGATCAGGTTGGATGGGCTTTGAGCAACTTGGTGGAGTGGCAGGGGGTTGGAACTAGATGGTCTTTAAGGTCCCTTCCAACCTAAACCATCCTATGCTTCTATGACTCTATGAAATGCCTCCTACTGCTCACATGCATATGTGGTATCTGCTGCTTGCTCTGATACCAGAGCCAAGTGTTCTTGGGAACCCTCTCTCTAAGACATGATGCAGCTTCCCACTCAAGACCCAAAGATAATTTAAAACCCTATTTTTTTCCAAGAAAGGTTACTTCATCTTGCACGCACTCTCCTGTTTCCTGATAGCAGGCAGAGGCAGCAAGCAATGCTTAACAGAACACCTAAACACTACCCAAATTCCTGTAAAGAAAAGCACAAGAGAAACAGAAGAGTAAGGCAGGCTTTTCTTCCTGTGACTAAAAGCATCCTGCACCAAAGTTCTATTTCTCTCTACAGATTCCTGGGAAGAGACCGGGATGATAGAGTCAGAGGGACACAGTCCTGGTAGGTGAATCATGTTTTCTTTGGAAACCCAGGTCCCGGGTGGCTGGCAGGCCATTTGGCTCCATCTGGTATAAGAGAGTCCTGGAGCCAGAAAGATCTTGCAATGCAATGCAATGCAATGCTTAGTGAAGTGCTGGTCCTGCAATGAGGGGCTGTGAGACAGGAGCCAGATGAGTGAATCTTTAATCGGAAACTGAGATTTGGCAGGTTTGGGATTAGCACTGCAAAACTGTCCCAGAACTAGCCTGAGGTGGCAGTAGGGTGTTTGAAGAATATTGTATTCCTCTCGCTTTCAAAGACTACAGAGAAACCACTAGCCCCAGGCTAGTGGTTCAAATCTACACTCAATTAAAAACTGTATCAAAGCTGTATTTTGAAGCAAAGACAAAAAACTTAATGAAGGAAACGGAGATCTGATTGGGGTTTTTTGCTGGCTGAATTCTTGATAAAGGAATAGCATGGCAAATCTTCTCAAGTACGTGCAGCACGTGTGAGGATTAAAACAGATACTCTTCAATCCCATGCTTATCTCTCTGAAGGACATTTAGGAAAATTACAAGAAGAGTCTTGAAGTGAGAAGTGTTTGGAGATGGATATCTCGCAGACACTCTGAAGTGGTCTTTTCTTCCACAGAAGTCTTCTTCTCCTACACTTGGCCTTTATCTGTTTTTCATCTTGATCCCTGCTAGATTTTTTCCCACAAGTTCCCATTCTGTACAATTCAACAGGAGAAGAGAATTTCTTTTTTTGGTTTCAACATATAAAATGTTATCTAGGGACAGGTAATTTTGTCCTAAGTGATCAAGCAGAAAAAGGATGTGGCAACAAATAAAAATATAAAAAGTGTTTTCATGTGGTTAAAGCATTAGTCTGTTAATTCTGGAGATCTGTGCTCCTTTTCTGGCTCTCATACAGTTTCCTTACTCCCCTCACGGGTTAATTTCTGTTCCTCACTTCTCTTCCTGTAATATATGGATAATGCTAACCTATCTAGCAGCTTGGTGCAATGAGGATAAATTAATTACTGTGTGACAGATTTTTGAACACATTAAAACTTACTGCCATAACAAAGCCTTTTATGTAAACAAACACTCCTGGGAAAACAAGAGGATGGATTTAAATGTTTTGAGGTAAATTCCTATACCAGCACTCCCACCATGGGCACACACGCACACCAAAGGAAAAAATAAGGCAAATGTACGGTGTCATGCTTTAAAGATCTTGAAAATCAGCCAAATCTGTAAAATGCTAAGGAGACTTAATGCAATGCTTATACATCCTGGGGCTAATTCTCAGGAATGCCGAGTACCCTCTGCTCCCCGCTGACTACAAGTTGTGGGCACTCAGCAAATTCAGATGTAAAATAATCATTTACAGAACAAAAGGCATTTGAATGAGGCCTTACTCCTCAGTCTGCATATTTTCACAAATGCTAACACCGTGTCTGTAAGTAGTTCCACAAAGCTCAACTTCTGTACCCTTTATATGATAGATGCAAAACTTGGAGCTCTGTGGCTTAACATACCAAACAGGGTGGGAATGATCTCTTTTCTTCCTTTCCTATTGTTTTCCCCAACCCTTGTGCAGCTCCACAGAACTCAGTCAGGAAGAAAAATGGGGTGGGGATTTTGACTTTACTTTGTCCAGTGTCTAGGAGGGCCTTAGGCCTCCTCTTCCCTCTTGGGACTCATCCCTGAGTCCCAAGAGCTCCAGTAGCAGCTGGAGCTCCAAAAACCACTAGATAGGAATCCTTCCTTGCACCAATTTCCCTCCATAAAGTGCTGCTGAAGGGTGTAATTTTTCTACCCGGTCAAAACTAATATGACAGCTTGGAGTGGGGGAGGGATTTAGTCCGTTCTCAGAAAAGCAGCTTTTGTTTTTCTTCTTGAAAACGGAGCTTAATTCCTCTCTGGCCTGAAACATCTTTTAAAACTCAATTAAAAACAATACTTGGCTTTTGGCATTGTGATTGAACCATCATTTGCCTGCCTGAAAACATTTAGACTTTGTGGAAGTTAACATCCAGACCAGTGCTTGGCGTATACCTGTAGTTAAGCCCTTCCTTCGAGGGCGGGTGGAAGTTGGTTTCTATAGGTGCAGAAGAGGCACTGAGGGGCAGCAGCGGTGTGACCTTCTTCCCTCCTCTGATGGTGGAAGCCATGTGCGACCAGGCTTGGCCACACCGAGCGCGGCGAGCCAGAAGGCCGGCGTGACACCACGGCGGGGTGCGATGCGTCACCCCGCCCCTTGCCAGCGGGAGCCTCTGGCCAAGTCTGAGCAGAACCAAAAAAACCTAAAAAACAAACCAAAGTCAGTTCCAGCCTGAAAGGCACACAAAGATCATGCCCAGTACACGAGCCCCCATCCTTCATCCACGCATCATGGAACATTTGCTGGGAGCAGCGCGCGCGAAGCGTGCAGCGCACTGGAAGGGAAATACTGGAGGGGGAGTCAACACTGCCCTCCCTGTTTGCCAACCGGGGCGCGCTCCTTCAAGCTTGGCCCCGTCACTGCTCCTCGTTGGTGACCAGCTTCTCCTCAGACCCACCTCAGAGCTCTCTGTTTTTTTTGGCGGGGCCTGCGACCCCGGGCAACCCAGCCCAGTGTTTGAGCCTTGCCCGGCGCATTGCAGAACAGAGAACACATGTTTTTTTGTTTCAAAGATATTGCTTAAAATAACTCCATCTCTAGAAAGTTGAAGTTGGACACTACCTCCCTCCCCCCGTTTCCCCTCACTCTCCCCTCTTTGCACAGCTGTAGCTCCCAAAAGGACCCAAAGACAGATGTGCCATGAGGATCTGGTTATCATTCCTCCCTCCTACCCCCCACCAAAAAAGAAATATATCTATATGTGTGTGTGTGTGTGTGTGTGTGTGTGTGTGTGTGTGTGTGTGTGTGTATGTTTCTCTGGGCTACTGGACAACAGCAAGAGTCTGTGAGAAGAAGGGGGGAAGGAAAGTATTGGCTGAAAAACATCCCCTGCCCCCTCTCCCCCTTCCCTTTCGTCCTCTGCTCTCTTCAAACACATTTTTAAACATACCAATTTGGGTCTGGTTTCCTGGATGGCACATCTTCATGTCTAGCTGGGCTCCATCCATTACTTGATGAGACAGGGTAGGACCAAGGTGACAAGATTGATGAAACGTTTTGAGCAAAAGGAATGGGTGAGGAAACTCACAGAACAGCAGTGGAAATGGGGTGAGGGGACACTTTTGTATTTTAAAGTCACTGAACAAATCCATTTCAGGAGGGGAAAGGTAATTTATACTCCAGAGAGATAATTTGGCATTCCCCTTTGTTGATGAACTGACTCATTTAATTTTATTTTATTTATTTTTTATTTTAAATTCAGTACCTTTTTTTTGTGGTTTGGAGGGGGGTGAGTTAAAATGCCTACTTTACCTAGAGTTCAGAAGTAACCAAGTTACTTCCACTTCTGGAGGGTCCTATATTTTATTCCAAGTTGGCACAAGATCTGTTCAGTTATTCTTAGCCTTGCTGACACCTTTTTGCTTTTGTTACATTAATGCATGGATGTGAAGAAGGAAGGGACTCTCGAGTTCTGGATCCTGTTCCACTGAGCTGCTAATTCATATTAAGAAAGGTCAAGTCTAATAGAGCACTTCCTTATGTTGAGGCTAAGAGGAAAAAGAATTCATTTGAAAACTCATTTTCCAGGTGTATTAACCCCTTCAAGCTCCATTAGGTTGCATATGTGCCACAGCAGCAGCTCATTTATGGAGGAGCCCAGATAAACTGGCTTCTTACTCAGCTTTCCATTTAAATTCTCTGCAGCTCAGATCATGGCTCTGCTACGTTCCCTACTGCTGCTTCATCTCACCTTGTATCAGACTGTGTTGCCTGCCAGGGGTGTAGACACCCTTCCCTGCTAGTGTGTATAGTTTGTATGTGTCTGATAATCTATCAGGGTACTCCATGCAGAGTGAAGAAAGGCAGTAAAATGACTATGCAGGATCATTTTGTTTAAAATTCTGTGGGTTTTTTGTTTATTTGTTTGTTTGGTTTTTTTGTGGGTTTTTTTTTGGTTTTTTTTTTTGTTTTTTTTTTGTTTTTTTTTTTTTTTTTTTTAGGCAGCTGTGAATGTGAAAGGGAAGATTTGCTTCTTGAGGAAGTTGGGAGGGGTGAGGAGGTACTATGTAGAGCGAGGTGACCTTTGCTACTCGTATTCCAGTGACATCTGAAGTAGAGGAACTGAGCAGCCTAGAGGTACTGGCTTCTGAGGAGTGTCTGCCTGGAACCCTACATATGTGGTTGCCAAATATGAAGAGGAAAGAGAAAAGGTTAGATGGCTGATCTAGAAGGAGCTCAGGGAGATGAAAGCAAAGTTTATAGTTTTGCTTTTGTTACAAAGTTTGCTAGCTGATGGACAGAAACACGTCTGTTTATCTTGAGCAGGGGTAAGAAGTATAGGGAGTGGAAGAAAAATTTGCTTTTGTTAAAACAGAGAAATACAGATTATGGTATTTGGCAACATCACAAAACCTGAAGCTCATTTGAACACTTTAAGAAAGCAAAACTCTGGGCTCAGCCTCAAGGGAAAGAGCAAACAATTTACTTTTCACTCTGTCTCAGTTCAGACAAAGTTAAGAAACCCTTTCCTCTGAGAGGGGCAGAACGTGGTGAATAAAGAAAAATCACCACTGCCAAAGTCCAGGTGGCTCTATGCAGAGTTTGGTATTGTTCTGACTTCTTAAAAAGGAGAGCCCTGGACATTCTAGTGAATATAGATGCACAGCCAACAGTGGCTTGCAGTGTACATATTACTTGTTAAAATGCAAAAAGACTGCGAAAGGAACTGAAAACAAAACAATAGAGATATCCCATCTGTGGATATTCTACATATTCAGGATGTCTACTTCTGCATGGGATCTTTTTCATTAATCTCAAACCAGTTCATTTTTTAATCTTTTTTTGAAGATGAGCTACTTTAGTGGTGGATTTTTCTTCTAAACATAAAAAGCTTAATTTATATCCCCAGTGAGACCACATGTGTGAAATGGGCCAAATTTTTAATTTATGTTTCTATGCACATGGAAACATAACAGTTCCCAAAACATTTAATGAAAGCTGGCTATGATGTCTTCTAAAGCTTCCCTGGACAGGGTTGATCTTGAATAAAGCACAGAGGAAGCAGTAGCATTGACACAGAACACCAGAAAATCGGTGCCTTTTTTCAAGAGCAAGGGCAGGAGAGAAACCAGACTGACCAGTTGACACAAGGGGAGACAGGGGTGACATTGCAGAGGTGTTGCTGGAGGGCAAAGGGATGAATCCCCCGACAGCGGCACATGGTTGTCCTGGTTGGTGTTGTCCTTTTCCAGGCACTCTGACACCCCATGAAGCTGGCAAGAACCCTCCCTCCAGGAGGGGAACTCCCTCAGTGTTGGCTGGGAGAAGAAATTCAAGTCTTTGCCCTGTGTCCTTCGAGAAAACAAGAATCTCTCAGTTTGCATTTATGAGAAGATTTCACATTTCATTCCAGCTGGAGGGGAAAAGGAGAGGGAAAAAACATGCCCTTTTCCTAGCCAGATTGGAGGTTGTCAGCACACACAGGCTGAGACTATAGGCTGCTCCACAATGGTTTGAGTGTACCCAGCTTCTCACCCTCGCTGATAAAGTCTCAGTCCCAGGAGAAAGCAGCAGATCCTATGCGGGAAAAGCCTCAGAGGCAGGGGGAGTGTGGCTGAGGTGGGCTTAATGCCACTCCATTAGGCACAGCTAATGATAAGGTTCTCCTTGGGCTTGCCAAGAGGAGCTGTTATCTGCAGAGCACCTTCAGTGTGCACTTCAGCTGTGACAAGGTGCATATTTGGATGTTTGGATATTCAGGTCTTTCATCACTTATAATTAGTTACATGAAGGCTGAGGCATTTTTGCACAGAATCAGAAATCCTAGAAAGAGTCCCAGAGCATAACGTTGCTCAAGATCTGGACTTTTTTCTGGGGTAAGAGGCTTAGCTGAGGCCCTTGGAGACTGAGGATGCCAGGTCTAGAACCTGACACAGCTTTCTGGGAAGGATGCTCAGGTTTGGGACTGCGATCTGTTCCCTGGAGGAAATAAGGGTGAGGTACATACTTTGAATTTTGCCACACCTTATGTGTTCACAGATGTGAAGCTCCAGGTGAGACCTCTCTGCTTAAATCAGGCAGGAAGTCCCCAGGTGGAGGGACAGGAAAAGAGACAATGGTCCAGCTGCCTTCATAGTTCTCTCCAGTTTTGAAGGTCAAGAGCTGCTTTGGAAATGAATGAGAACCAAGATGGAAACAAGATGGGCACCAAAGTGAGCATTAACTGGGAGTGAGTGAGTGAGTGAGTGAGTGGGTGAGTGGGAGAAAGCTGGAAGGCCCAATAAATGTCATTCTGAAGTCCCAGTTCTCCCCAACTGTCCTTAACGAGCAGCTGTGAATAAAATACCTGGAAAACGACATTTTGTGTCACCTCTCTTCCTTCTCCCTTTTCCACCCCCACCACCTTTACATCCCTCCTGGGTAAGAAGGCAGCATCTGTTATGGCAGTCTGGTCTGCACTAGTGGGTGGGTTAAGTCATTCCATGCCACACCAGCTCTGGGCTCCGGCAGGATGATGTTTAAACTCCTCTATGCTATTTTCTCTACCTTCTGCTGATATCCTACATTCTGCTGGGGCCTGCGGGAAGGGTGGGGAGGAGGCCAGGACAATTAGGTTCAGAGCAGTAATGATAAGAAGAAGAACTGATGCTGAATGCAATTCCCATTTCTCATTACTATGCTACTGTAGCTATGGTTTGGCTCTCCTCCTGGCCTTGGCAAACACGATCCACTTCATCTCCTGCTTCTCCTGTTGGCTGGGCTCCCATCCTCCTTTTGGCTCCTGCAGCCGAACTCCTGGCTGGCTGCAGTAATCCCACATAATATTTCACGCAAATTTATATGAAGCCCGTTACAAAGCTCAGCAAGGAGACACTGTTTCTTTTTCTTGATACAATTAATCATTTGTAGCTCTGCTCCAAGGACCAGCCCGTCTCCCATGTAACTGCTCCTTTCTGTCAAGAAGGCTGAGAAAGTGCAGTACCCAAGGAGGCAAGGAGAAACCCAGCTTTCCCTCCTTCTCATACAGAACCCTAGGTAAAATCACATGGACTCCTGCACATCCCCACTGCCTCCTTCCTGCCCATCTCCCCCAGTGCCTTGCTCTGGGTGACACCAAGGCAAGCTCTGGCAGGCAGCCCCAAACACCATCCTGTCCCATCCCACAGCCCAGCCCACCCTCCCTGCAGCCCGGGCTTGGCCACCTCTGTTGCCCTCCTGTCTGCTCAATGACTGATGAACATGCTCCTGCTGCTCCTGCTTCTTAGCCTGCTGCTGGGAATATTGCATGGGATTGCTCTTGCTTCCTCTGGTTCCTGTTGTTTTAGGCTGTCTAGTTAATTTTTCAGTACAACCCCTTCTTCTCCCCACTTACCCTCCCCATCCCCCTCTTTTGAAGTATTTCTAGTGTTGTGGCTGTATTACTAAAACCAAACCAAACCAAACCAACGACACACACACACACACACAAAACCCAACAAAACCCCACAAAAACAACAAACCAAACCAAACCAAACCAACAACAATCCCTGCTCCCCCCCAAAAAACACCCACAAAACAAAAACCAAAACCCCAAAAAACAAAACCCCAAAAAACAAAAACAAAAAGCTAACCCACAGTATAATGTTTCCTGTGGCTAACCAGGAGACTTAAGTCTCTAGGCTTGTCAGTCCAGGACCTCACACTAGTACTGAAATTCAGAGAAACAGAAAAGGGGACCTCTTTTCTGCTTGTAACTCTGGGTGTCCGCCTTCACTCAGTGTTTTCTTGCTTGAGTCCACCTGGTATATCACACAATTTCTCCTCTTCTTCCTAGTGCCAAGTGTAACATCAAGTAGATAATTAAGAAACATGCTTAACTAAACTCATGATAGTCTGAATAAAACATAGTAAAGGAAAAAGTAGTTTAATTAGGTGTTTAATAATTCTGAGGACAAATGCTAGAAGAACCTCCTTTAGTTATTTTCTAAGCAAAAAAACCCAGAAGGTTCCATTTTCCCTCCCAGAGAAAACTCAGGCCATGTGTGGTAAAAGAAGGAAATTAAATAAGAAATTGGACTTTTTCTCTTCTTTCCCACCCCACAGTTTTATTATTATTATGGGAGTATGCTGCATTTTCTGAAACACAACCACTGATTGCTGCTAAGTGAATTACTCTTGCCCAATAGCTGCAGTTCCTCAAAGCATATTTCCCAGTTCTCAGGGAATTTGGGGAACAATTTATACTCTAGCAAATCTTTTCCAGTTGTCACAGACTTACCTGCCAGATAAATATTTCTTCTCAGCAGATAGTTATCTTTCTTTGGCTCTCCAAGCTGATGCATTTCAGGAATCTATTTGCAATCTGAGATTACAACCAAAGCCAAAACATTAAGAAGCAAGGTTGCAGTCACACCTCCAAGGTGTAACAACATTTCTGAAGGTCAAACTTGCATGATAGCTTTCTCACACCATTTTTGTGACACAGTAATTTCCTTCTAAGTTGCTTCAGTGTTTGAACACCTGAACAGGCAGCAGTGCTTGGTAGCAACTCTTTACAGCTTGTGGCGTTATGGTGGGTATAAGGTAAACAGGACAGGATATGAAAAAAAGCCCTAGGATGAATCTGACATTTAGCTTAATTTAATCCTCTGATCAGGCTATATCCAAACCATTGGCTTCCAGATGATGGGACACCATAGAAAGGAAAATACTATGCTTGAAAGAAATATGCACCTGTTTGTTATATATTTTTATAAGTAGATACTACTGCCCACTGCCAGAGACAGGATACTGGAACTAAAGGATCCTGTTGGCCAGCCTCACTTTCTTATTGTCAAAGCTATAAAATACATGGGGAATGTGTGCGTGCATTTCACCTTTTTGTTTTGGTTTTGTTTGTTTGCTTGCGAGGTTTTTTTCAGCAGCAACATACTTTTCCACCTGTTGCATTTTTTTAACATATTAAGCATGTATTTCATTCACAATGCTTTTAAGGTAAGCAAATTAAAAAAAAAAAAAAAAAAGAAAAGAAAAAAAAAAAGAAGAAACTAACAACTGCATACCTGCTTTTCAGCTTCTATCATGTTCCTTTGCAGAGGACTTTTACCAATTAGGGGCATTTTCTACACAGGAGACGTATTCAGACAATTAAAGACAAGGATTTTCAGGTCAGCTTTGATAGAAGGAGAAGGAATTAAAACTTAGGATGAGATATATATAGTGCTATACATTTTCCCAACATGTTTTTGGAGGATAGTGATTTCTTACCACCCTTCTAATAAAAAATACCACAGTCTTTGACTTTGACTTAGACCTGACCAAAGTTAGGATTAAAGTGGTTATGACAGAACCCTGAATCAGCCAGAAATTTGAGGGAGACTTGCTTGTATATTTTCTTTAAAGCAAGAATAGCCACAGAACAGCAAAAGGAATTTCAAAACTCTGGAACTGGGATTTATGAGAACCTAAACTAAAGTAAGGATCTTTTTGCAATATAGAGAAATAACATCTTCGGGCTAACTTGAACATAACTAAAGGAATTGGACAAGATTTCCCCCTTTGGAAAGATGGTTGTGCAAGTTGACCATTTTCTTCAGGTTTGTTCATAGCATAGCACCAATTTGTTGTGCAGTGTCTGCTTCCTGGGATACAGCAGTGCTGCACAGATTTCTCTGGGTCCCTAGGGACAGTCCCTTCCTTTCCATTGCCTGGGAGGCCTGGCTCCATGTCTGCTTCCTTCTTTTCTCAGCAGTCCATGATTTTCTTTAACTCAGGGTTGGGGCTTGCAGTCCCCCTCAGACAGTCTCAGATTTTCTCTCCTGTCCAGCAGTCAGGACAAGGCAAAGAGGCAAGGCAAGGCAAAGAGTTCTCCTTTCTATTGCCCAACCACTCCAACTTAAAGGTTTATACAAAGGAAAGCTACCTTGTACTCAGAAATAATAAGATGAAAACAAATAAAATAGAAACTTGCTGTCACAGGGTAGAAAAAAATACAATTTTAAAAATTATTTTAAAGCAGTACACTCTATATAGAACACAGTTTGGTGCCCCCTTCACCTTCCTTCAGCTTCTGACCAGTATATCTTACTTCAAATATTTGGATCTTTTCAAAATAGCTCCCTGATAACTTTTAGATGTTGGAAAGTTCTTCAAGTGAGAAAAAATGCACCAGTGTCTAAGTCCTCCTATCCAATGTCAGATGAAAAATTGCAATTATACGTTATGGCATCCTGCTCTCCTGCACCCAGCCTTTGAAGCCTGCCTCGTGCTCTCTCAAGGCTGAATCACAAGAGGTCTGATCTTCAGGAAAGCTTTTTAAAGATATTATTACTATATCGGACTGTTTTTCTTCTTGTGTGGTAAAAGGAAAGATAGCATTGCACAAGAAGTTGTTGATCTCTCAGCTGGGAAGGAGCAGTAATTGTCTTTGATCACCATGGTTGGGGCTTCTGATTCCTGGAAAGTGAATGTTGCCAGATGTGCTTGACCTGGACGATGTATAGAGAAACTGAGGAGGGGCTCCTGAACGTAAACCAGTCAGTACAGCATGAGAGGAAGTAGTTAGCCCAGCTCCTATTCCTGAGCCAACTGCATGTGATTTCAGGGCTACCCAGAGATTTAGCTTAAGTGCTGTCTTCCGTACATCAAAGATGTGAATCCTGCCTGGATGATAGAGAGAGCCATTGCCTGCAGTATGATATACGCATGCACTTCAGATGTGCCAGGAAGCCCATCTGTTTGCTTACCTTTTTATGAAAGCAGCTGGGAGGAAGAGCTTCTGTTTGACTGGGGACATATTTTATTTATGTATTTGCTCATATTTACAAAAATAAGTAAAAATTATGTGGGAATAAAAAAAGAACTCTTCGGGTAACAGAAGTGATTAAAATCATCTTTCAAAGAGCAGTGTGTATTAACAGTAGTGGCATCAACACTACTAAGAAATCACAGCAAACGTGACCCACCATTTTTTATTTCTCAGGTATTACTTTCAAAATTTGCCCTTCCTTCTGCTTTTGCCCTCTTCCTTCCCTGAGGCCACCTTTTTCCCAAGACACAGGATAAGCTTTGAGGATACTCATAGGCAGGATACTGGGGAAAACTGGAAGCAGGCACACACAGCATCTCTCTAAGATGAGGAAAGCAAAGGAAAGAGTATCAGAGCTGTGTATCCCAGGCTGTATCTGATGTCAAGTCATTCAATGTTGTGGGGCCATGGTCATTCAGAAGATGAAGAGGAGATTCAGGGCACAGTGGCTGCAAAGCAAGCTTCTGGTAGGACTTCTCTCAATACAAAGCCCTTGTTAGGGCAGCGTGTCTCCAGATGCTGTGCTGTGCTACCCCTTTTTCGGTAATCTGGGTGCCACAAGATCTCTGTGTGAATTTTGGGCAGGTTATTTAATGCTGCAATGTTTTGATATCCCACCTGTCTCTGGACACTGAAACAAAACTCCTCTGGGAGTAAGCTCTGGTAGTTTGAGATGTTACTTCTCTCAGGGATGACCCATCCTGACATAGGGTATGAATAGGTAAAAGAACGGGCTACAAATTCTTGCCTTGCATCATATTCACATATTGAAGTATTCTTCATCTTCATGTATTGATTTATTGAACTGCAGAAGGAAAGCCTGCACTAATATTTTGGACCTTGAAAGGGCCTGAGCCGTGGACATATGTCCTACCCCAACACTACCTCTTCTTGGTAGCAGAATCTGCCAGATGGCCACAGCATGATGGTCACTGGTGAATGTGAGTCTGTCACTCAAATAACCAACTGGTGACAGCTGGCGACTGCACTGAACACACCGTGACACTAATAACACTTCCAATGGAGCAACACACTTTTCTTTATATCAGAACTGTTTTGAACAGCTCTTGGGGAAAAGTGAAAAAGGTTATTGCCATCCTTCCAGTAAGAAAAAAGGAGTTCATTTGTTGAGATGTAACAGAATTTTGGCCAGAAAAGAGGCTGTAGTTATTTGCACAATCTTACTTGTACAGACACCCAGGTACAGATGCTTTCATGGAAACTCTGGCTACATAACAATATTAATTTTGGCTGGGTCCTGAGACTATTTTCAGAACCTTTCAGAAATTTACAGGAAGTTCCTTTCCTTTTCATTTATGTACGGTGTTATTGTTATTTTTATGTATTAAACAAATAAACAGAGATACTTTTACTTCGCTCCCACTAGATTTCATGCAAAGAAACGAGGTGTGGTGGAGGGGAGAAAAATCTTGGCTTAACTCGTTCAAAAACAAGGCTCATGGCAATCCAAAAATTGAATGCTCTTTCTAGAAAACCTAGTCTTAAGAGCAGTGGTCTCTTCTGAGACCGCCTGGGCTACTGCTTGTTTTGTGGCAAAACAAACAAACAAACAAACAGACTAAAGTAAAGGTGAGAGGGTCCCCTGAGATTTGGGTCTTTTGCTGTCTCTTTCATGAGTAATGAATGGAGCGACCACACAGACTTGGAAAGTCCTGCAATGCTTGAATCCACTGCTGCCTTTCAAGCTGGCAGAGTGCAGGATTATATGGGATTCACTGGTAGTATTAGGGACTCAGCTAGAGGGGCTTCAAGGGAAACCAAGAGTTTTTATTACTCACACACAGGGGAGAAAAATTCAACAGCTGCTCTTTACTCTCACTGGTGGCATGCAAGCAGAAGCTGGAGTTATACAAGAAAGCCCTAAGAAACTCCTGGAAAGGGAGTCTCTCCAGCCTGGGTGTCCAGATTTGCTGTCTTGAGATCCTTTTATGAGTATGAATTCAAATCTGAGCAGCAGTAGGGGGACTTCAGTTCATCGGGCTCACCTGAAGTGACCAGATATCCCAAGGTACTTTCCCATTCAACTGGGTGGTCTCATCTCCCCTGAAAGGAAGAATCTTTCTACAGAGGAATGACACACAAGGTAAATGAAGCCCATGTTGGCCAGTAGAGCACAAGTTCTCCAAACATAAGCATGCTGTTTATACAGATCATACCTCTTTGTTCTGTTTTCTCATTGAGTTGCCTATTCTCAGACCCGTCTTTAGGGCTGGATGGACTTGTTGGAGCAAGGAAAACAAACTTTCTTCTAAGCTACACATGGAGTAGTGGGAAGAAGTGTTTACTAGGCAGTTCAGTCCTGTATACTACGCCTACCACTGAAGAAAAGACTGCCTACAGTATTTTGTGGCTACAGTTCCCCCTTTGCTGTTGGCACATTACTTGGGTGTTGCCTCTGTTTCCCTATTAAAGTTCTTTCTTTTCTGCTCCATTGCCTCCCTTGTGAAGATATCAGCAGAATCTAAACATCATTCACAGAGTTTGGTTGTTTCTTTGTAATTAATCAAGATCTTCATGCTCTCTGTTCATGAAGGAAAAAGATTCTATCCTTTTCTTAGCATGTGGTAGGTTATGCAGTATTTGAGGGAGTTGCAAATATGGAAAACTTTATAGAAGTGCCTTCAGCTGTACAATTTGAATAGGTACTCTGAGGGTAGCAGAAAGAGAAGATTTCTGTCTCCAGTGCTGTCATGGTCTGGTACCTTTCATAAGCAGCAAATATATTTTTCAAACCACTATAAAGAATAAAAAGTCAAATCTGATAAACATTTAAAATGTGCTGTGAAAGAAAGCCAGCATTAGAAACATACCATGAAATAAATCCAGTTCCCTTTGAAGCAGACAAGAGTGTCATAAAGAGGAAAGTATAAGAAAAATGGAGAAACCTAAATCAAGTCATTTAGGACTGAAAGCAAACCCAACCCTAGTGCTGAAATAAAAGGAGGCTGCATGCTGAAAACCATACATGTTAAAAAAACCCAAACCCAAACAATAACTTCGCAGTCTTCTCTGCTAGCACAGAGCTTGTCCTGACCACAGTGCTCTGCCTGGTGGAAATTCAGAATGGGTTAGAACAATAGAGGTCTTTGAAGATTAATGGTTATTAAAGTCAGAAGGGACATACTGGACTTAGCACAAAAAACAAGCAATGGATCCTCAGCCAGTAAGAGGACACACAATGTCACTCAATATCCTAAACTATAAAAAAAGAGGTCTTTGATTTGTTTTGTTTTCAACTAACTATAGTTTTCCTGAAGGAAACTAGATAGCTAGGTATAGGAAATTTACAATAACAAGGATTATTATTTATGAAGTGAATCAGAATGACTAATCCTGAATCCATTAAGCTGGACTTAGTCTTTTTTTCCCCACTGCAAACTAAAAGGATGTTTTTTGTTTTGTTTTTCCGGTTTTTTCCTTTTTTTTTTTTTCCTTTTTTTTTGTGGTCAGAAATATTTGACATTCAGAAGACATCAAAGATGCAGATGGTCATAAAATTTTGAATCCAGATTTATTTTGTTGAAGACCAGATCATATTAGGAGACAGTTTTTTGAAGAGCTGCTTTTTCCCCAGGCTGATTCAGATCTGTAACTGCTGAGCTCAGATGGAGATCAGCTAAATCTCTTGATAGCTTAGAGACAGCTAATTATTCATGTCATGTCTGCTGTGAAAATAAGGAATTTTTGATCTTTGCATTACTGTTTTGTGTTGCCATCAGGAAGACTCTCTAACTGTAGAGCAAGGTGATGGGATGACATACATGTTTTCAGCTCTCAAGGGCTCAAGAGAGAAAGAATTTTCTAATTATAAATCTGAGCAAAGACAGCAAAATAACCACCTCTCTTAGGTTAACCAAAACTTACTCCCCTAATGAAGGATGTCAGAAATCCTCTGTAAAATGCTGAGCGAAATCTCAGCAATGCAGACACTGATTTGACTGAGCCACATGTCCTCCCATTCTTGCTCCTTTTTTGTCCTGAGAGAGCCAGGGGCTTTAGTGCTGGTAATCCTGAGCTGTAGATGGAGACGATCAGAGCAGCAGGTTACATGCTGGGTGAAAATGAGCAACAGCTAATTGTTCTTCTCATGAGAATGAGGAGCAGCCATAACTGTGGCAAGCTTCCTTCCTTGAATGAGGTGCTGACATCCACCATTAGTAAGAGGCTGAAATTCTCTCATCTCTGTCACTGATCAAAGGTACAGTACACAGCAGAGTCTCTTTTTCTGCAGTGTTTCAATGACTTTCTGCTCTCTGAACCAGCTGGATTCAGAAAAAGACTATTTTGTGTTATCTGGCATACATCCATTGTCCACTTCCAAGAAACCATCTCAGTCAGGTGTGGATGATTTTCTCTGAAAAGTGGGATGTCAGTTTTAACCTGAATCAAATGCACAAGGCTGGTGTCCATAATACACAGTATTACTGCTAATTGGAAAAGAAACCAACTTGTATTTCTCAGAGCTTGCAGAATGCTGTAGCATCTTGACTTGTTCTATGCATTCCCTGCATGGTACACAGTGCCCTGAGTAACTAGTGTCAGAGATTAAAATCAGAGATACTGCTTTAATTAAAACACTAGAGTGAATTTATTCAATAATTAGCAGTTGCATATGTCATGAAAGTTGTAGGTTCTGCTGTGCCTGTTCAGAAAGGGACCACAGGCTAACGTATACACTGTCTCCCTTGGGGGCATGAAGTAAATTGATTAAACAGTGCCACAGGTTATGCTAAGATTTATAGCCAAGGTCTCTAATGTGTTTTTTGAATGAAAGAGTAATACCCCTATGGTTTTCACTTCAAAATTTTTGGCAAGTTCCCTAATAGCTCCACTCACGCGCCAGCATGGTGGGCAGTGCTGGGAGGGTACTTTATTCTAAGGTACTAAAATCTATGATTAGGCAATGATTTATGGTTTTCCTTAAACTCTGAAGTTACTTTTTTTTTTTTTTTTTATTTAATAGGAGTATTTTTGGCTGGGTTAATTGAAGTAAAAGTTGACTGATTTATGATTTAATTTACAGAACCTTTTGCCACACCTTTAATGATGAAACCTCCTTTTTTCCACTGAGACATATTTTCCATTACTACTATGACAGTATGGCACTAGAAAAGCAGTTGCCATCTCAAACATAACTGAGAGGCTCCATTTCTTCTTGGAAGCTGTTTCAATTATGTATTTAAACTCTCTTTCCTCACCTCCCTCTCCCCCCATACTGTAAAAACATTTATTCCTAGAGAATTTTAAAATCTTGCATGAAGTCCTACCTTCTATCTTGCATAGACAAAGTCAGGTCAGTGAGATTAAGGCTCGTTTTCTTCTTTTCTTCATAGAATACATTAACTTCTCCTGCTTTGGTACATGCACACAGGATAATTAAACCTTATGAGCAGCCTCTCTAGTAAATCACTTCAAACTGCTGTAAATGCATAACAAAACCCTTTCTTCTCCAAAGCCAGTGTGACATGGTAGTGACTATGCCACTGTCATTGAATGACTCCAGGATGATATTTCTGAAGTGAGAGGAGGTCCTAGGCATGACACCAGGCTGAAATATACCAGTTCCTTGGCCCTACAAATAAAACTCTTGAAAGTCAGTCCTGATGTGGTAAGTGCTCTACTGGAAAGTGACATGATTCATCCCTAGCCATCCTTTTTCCTGGAAGCTGAAATGGAGGAGGATGACATGGATTAGAGGATGCAAAGATTAAAATCTCCTATTCCCTTATTTGAGTTGTGTCAAGTCCATGTCTTTTGAAAATCTACCCAAACTTCTTTGGAAACCTACCCAGTTTTAATTTTGTTAAATTTCAGATTTCAGACACCATGGAATGCAATTCTACTGTTTCACAAACTTTTCACAGTTCTGTTCTTACTGCTCATCAACATTCCTGCTATAATCTTTAACATTCTCCATTCAACCAAGCAACCACAGGGATCCACACATTTCAGTGACTCTGACCTAAATTTGTTAGTTATGTTTTGCAAAAGGATGTTCTGTACTGCCAGTAATCTAGTATTTGAAGCATATTTCAACTTTGGATAACACATAATAGCAGCAGTAAAAATAACTGAGATATTGAAAAGTGGAGCAATTCAAATTTTCTGGTCAATTCAGGATTCTGGTCAGTTCTGGTTAATTCAGATTTTCTAAGGTATAAGCAGGACAACTGATAATATTTTGAACAGAACCTTAGACTGTATCTGTACACAGAAGTTACCAATCACAGAGGGACCCTCAGATGGTAATCTGATTTTTGACAGTAATTACTTCTGATATACTTGCTGTTTTCTTTTGTTTCTGGGTATTTCATTACAGAACAGTGCTAAAGACATTAAAAAGTGAAGCACAAACAAAATGGTTTAAAAACAAAACTATAAAACATATTTGATTTCTCTAAGGAAAACTCAAAGTGGTAAAAAAAATGGGCCCTGGGGATTGCTGAAAACAGATTTATGGCAAAATGGTTTGCAGAGCTTGTCAGAAGTCACAGAAGTCAGTCAGTAGAACTGTGGCACACATTATAGTCCAAGACAATCATCAGTATTTGGAGAAAGACAAGACTTTGAGAGACTGTGCCTCAAAGATACACTTTTGTCAGGCAAATTGTTCATAGTTGGAATGCATCATGAGCCTGCAGATGAAATTAATTTCTTTTTAATGATCCAGACAATAGAGCGACAAGGTAATAGAAATTTAGTAGGTGAAATTATAAACTAACCCACACTGAAGAATAATATCAACTAAAAGTAAGTAAAAGTAAAAAAAAAGTAAGTTTAAACTAAAAGTAAGTAACTAAACACCATTTCTAATAATTCTTGGGGAACATAATGAATGACAGGTTTTAAAAAAAAAAAATGACAAGGGTTTTTGTGTATTGTGTGTGTATGAACTTACTGCAGCAAGACAAGAAAGGTTTTCTTTGAAGAGTGTAGTCAAGGAAAAGGACTGAATGGTCCCAAATCATGCCCTCTGTGATTGTAAAGGAGATATAAGAAAGGTAAAGTTGTATTTTCTGATGATTAAAGAACCAATGTAAGAATCTAAAGAATGGGCACATAAGCTGGTAGAAGAGAACAGAAATCCTAACCTGTGTACAGATACAAATAACCTAAGAATACAACCCTTTGACAGAGCTATATCTTTGCAGCAAGGTCTGGTATTTAATATTTTCCTCATTTCCTCTATTCTGACTACAGTTCTGTGGAAAACAGAGCATCCACTTTTGGACAATGCTGTAAGGCATTGTGGCAGTAAAACACAAGAACAGAGATGACTGTGAATATTTCCAGAGTTGTACAGCACTAATAGAATTATTAGATTTACTAATTGCTTCTTTTGGTACTAGTATTTTAGGGAGACCTGCAGGTGTACACAGCAATGTAAGGTGCTGCAGGTACTTTACTGAACAGTGTTTGACCAGATACAAGTATTTGGAAAGTTACAGAATGTTTTGATTACTAGTTGCTATTTTTACCACCTCTGGCCTGGAAAGGAGAATGCGAGGACACTGCACCTTCCCAAAACATTGGTGTGAAATTTTTGGAAGCAGTTATGGGAGTGTCCTGGTACAAAAGAAAAACTAAAGCTCAGATATGGAATGAGGCTCCAACTCTGTCTCCATGTGTCTATGTCTCCACCTTACAGTGGGTTTCTTAGCTGTAGTTGTTATTAGCTCAGGCAGAAAGGTAAAACTCAAAGCCAACTGAACTAACCCACATAAAGACTTATCTGGCTCATCAGTGTTAGTGAGATTTTAAAATCAGATTGCCTGGAAAGAGAAGTCTCAATTACTACACCCCAATTACTACACAATTATCTAAGGAAACAAAGTTAACAAATCTTCAACATCTATATCCCTTAATTAACATCCTAAGGAAGTGCATCAAAGATAAAGAATAGAAAAGCATGTGCATTCAAATGATTATCTTTAACTGTCTTAATATGATAATAAAGGAATCATTTTCTCAAACTTGGCACTATTTACAAAATCAGATGTTAGTAAGCAACATAGATTGAAGACTTTTAGTTCAGCTATTTTAAAACTTCACAGAGAAGAGTCCTTTTTCTATGCTTTCTTGTGTAAGAATTCAAGAACAAGGGGATAGAAACACATGTACTTATGGCATGAAACTAAGTTCTGAAAATTTCAGGATCAGAGAAGAAATATATGCAGGTCTAAAAAATAATATTAGAATGGATTTTGGAACTTAACTGTAACAGATGTTCCCTTCATCTGTTATATTTAACAAAACAATATTTACTTTGAAGTATATATATTATTTAACTGCTGCTTCTAGTTACATTGCAAGTGTAGGACAAAAAAGCAAGTAGAGAGGAGTGACACTGGAATTGTGAGTTAAAAAAGGGATCACACAGCTCGGGACACTTTTGGGACAAAAAAATGTAGTGCTGCTGTGTAGAAAATTTTATGATTTTATTTTTTTTTTTACACCCCCCCTCCCCACACACACACTTGTTATAAGCCCTAAATAAGATTTATAATTTCATAAGGTGCTTTCAAGGTCTTACTAAGGATCTCAGAAAGAGTGTACAGAGGGGGAAAAAAAGGAGAATCCCAATCATAGGGATTTTTTTACTGGTAACAGGAAGAGCTGATGATCAGTCAGTATTTTCACAGGACTTTACCTCCAATAAGTGAAACAAATCACACATTTTCCACCCAAGAAAATCAGTTCGGGATTTTAGGGAAAACTTCATGTCAAATAAATGCAACTGTTCATCAGAAAGTCATAATATTTTTTTTTTAACATGCAAAATGTTTTTAAAACTACTTCAGAAAAGGAAAGCTTCTAAGATAATTGCTGAAAAAATAGTAAAATCTAAAGAGAAAAAAAAAAAGAAACTTTTAACTTCACTTTTCACAAGAAGAGTCATCTTTAGTAAGAGACGTGTTGGGCATTCATGCAGGTACAATGGTTTGCATCCCCAGCATGTACATTTGGGCAGGCAGAGGCAGATATAGCCTTGGGCTAAGCTCACATTTGGATCAGGGAGACACAAGAACGAACAAAGCATTGGTTGGTGCTGCAGAACAAGAATTACAGTTCCTACAGTCTCTGTGGGTAAGTTCACAACAAGGCTGTTTTGCACGCTGTGGTGGTTGATGACACTGCAGCTGATAACCCTTATCAGCAGCCCTGTTTACCCTAGAAACTTTCTCCCAGATACCTACAAGCCTGAGGTTACAACAGACAGAGATTTCAATCTCATCTAGACTTTGACTTGTCCTCGGACTGCATTATTTTTTTTCTTCTTTTTGGGTTTGGTCTTACTTGCATTGTTGAAATGAGTGTGCCAAGATGGTTTGAAACAGATCCAGGCATTTCTGTAGGCAAGTCTTCCATTAAATTTTTTATCATTTTCCAGGGGAGAACCAATTCAACAATAGTTTTTATTCCAGTTGCTTCCATGCTTCACCTGTGCTTGTCATGAGAATTTACTTGAAATCTAGAACCTGCTTTTAACATTTTAGCTGACATTTTAGCTGTATACTATCTACTTTAAAGGTCTTCCTGCTGAGAAAGATTAGAGGTGTGTTCTCTGTTGATTTGTTAATACTCTCAGCTCTTCTAAAGACTGCAGCCAGCAAGGCAGGCCCAAGCAGGGCAACTTAGCAATCTAGCAATTTTAAGATGCTGTAATTCATTCAAGGCCCATTTGTCGCAGGGGATGAATGGTCTGAAGGACAGATCAACTTCCCATCTCCAGGCAGATGAGACTCAGAAAAGAAGAAGGAGAATGCTTTTGGGAATAGACTAGAGATAAGTAGGGAATGCTTCAAGTCAAAGATTTTCAGTTAAAACAGGAAGGATGTCTCTACTGAGAAATGCTTTCTTCTTCCACAAACATATCCCCAGAACCAATTCCCTGTGCAGTTTTCACTCTTACTTAGCAAAGCATCATGTGATGTATATCATTGTTTATTTTCACTAGTGGTCTTCACTACCATATGAATTATCCTTGTAACTGAAGAAATGAGAGATTTTTCAGTTAAAAAGATGAACACATCAACATAATTGTATGGAGATTAATTAAAAACAAGGATAGAATAAAAGCATTCTGTGATGGTCTCATTATGACAAGAGTTCACCATCCCAACCTGTTACTGGAAGCTGGTCTTTTTTGATTCAAGCCTTAACGAGCTTCCCCATTTAATTTCTACATCATATTCCCAGAAATGCAAAGAAAGCTTTTTTAATTAGGTGGGAGAAAGGAGAATACCTCCAAAAGAGATCTAGACCAAATTTTGGATGGTTTTTTCAGAAGTGCTCAGGTTTGCAAGTTAGATAGATGGATGCCTTTGAAAATGCTTTTGGGCAGTCTGTGAATGTTTATGGGACTGGATACCACAAAAAAATTACCACGAAGAATTTACTACCATCATAAAGAAAATCTTTAGCAGGACAAGGCAAAGAAAAGAGAGACTGTCCCAAGTCCACAAACAGTTGGCTTCTTTCCTGACATTGTGTCTGACAAAATGAAGCAGAACATTAAAAAACATGTGTGTATATGTATCTATCTGCCTGTATCTGACAATGTCAGTAACCTAGATTTACAAAATCTTGTTTAGAGAGTACTGAGTCAAATACATCCCTCCTGTACTTTACAGATCTGACAGAGGTTTCACAAAGGAATTAATCAAACCTAATAAGCTTCAAAGCATATATTTCATTATAAAATATTATATTTTACAGTTTAAAAGTTGGTTGTTGTTTTTTTGGTTTGGTTTTGGTTTTGATTTTTTTTCCCCCTCCAGATTTTAATACAGTCTTGAGGTATGTCAGCTTCTTGCATTTGTGCAATTTAAAGACTAAAAAATTTCTAGGATTAGCAGGACACTCCCAGCTAGGCCAGAGCATGTTATTATGTGTCAAAGTCTGAAGTAGCAAGGAGCATAATTGCTGAGCTTTGACTGCATCCCATCTACGCTCTGGGCGGTTGAGGGTGTGTAGAGATGTATTTGTTTTGTGCATGTCTGTCATAACTTGCTTTAGGGATTCAACCAACCATTTGTCTGCATCTTGGCTTAGTAATAACTAAGACAGAGGAAGGAGGGGGACCAGGGGGAAAAAAGTAAGACTTGACAGAAGCGTGAAAATTATAAACACTATAAACACTCGAGGGAAAGAAATTACATAGATGGTTTACCCTGCAGAGTAATAGAATTAGATTCAGCTGGGAAAAAATGATGAGAAATAAGAAAAGAATTCCTGTCACTAAAATCCCATCTGTAAACTACTCTGGACAAAAGCATCAGAAAATGTAGACTATGGAGTCAGTTTGAATAGATTGCCTGATTTGTACAGCGTTTATTATAATTATGGAGACTCATGTTGAAACAGAGGCATTCAAGGCCTCTTTCTTTCTCACAGTCGAACTACTGTCCTGCTGTTGTGCAATTGCAACACCATCCAGCTTTGCTTCATCATCCAGCCTTTACACATGGCATATTTGCCTGTCAATCCATCTATGGAAAAACACATCTATGGAAAATCTCTTACCTCACACAAATAAGGCTCTGTGGTCTAGATGTTTTCAAACATTCATGAGACGTAGGTGCGCTGCATTATTGCTCTTCTGCTTGCCCAAAGCTTTTGTAATCTGTCTGTGTCAAACCCCCTTTCCAGCAAGGCAACTGTGTGCTCAGGGCTGCTGCTCTCCCTTTTTAGCCCTTCAGGAAGAGCACAGTAAGGATCTTGGGTACAAGTAGGAAGCATGTCTGTCCTATTACTTGAACATCTTGGTGGTCGGGAGGCTACCCATTTGCTCATTACTGTAAGCAATATCAAAAGAAAGCATGAGTTTTTAGGGAAGTCTAATGTATGGGTGAACAAAAAAAAAGAGCAGACACATCAGCTCAGACAGCCTGCCCAGTGCTCTCAGTCAGGCATTGGATGCCTAAGGAAGAATATAATGTCACAAATGTAGTGACACTTCCTCAGAATAGGCTCCCACGTCTCCAGCAGTTTTTGGATCAGAGGTTTCCTGGTCCAGAGGCAGTGAGAAATTCAGGATTTCTCAGCTTCTCTTGGAGAGCCTTCCAGCAGAAATGACAGTGGTGCACCACAATTCCTCAGGCATTCTAATGGAAGGGAGTACTGAGTGAAGCAAGGAAAAGAGATGCGTTTCCCTACAATATGCAAAATAAATAAAGTTTTGGGGTGGGTGGGTGAGACCAGGGGAAAAGACATGAGAAGTGGTTGTATTTATTTGCATTCCTTATTTCTACCATTAGATGTTTAATAATTTATCATATTCGCACATACAGTAATTGGTTGATTCTCTAACTATTCTGGATTTTATGTAATCAGCTTCCCACCTCAGACCAAGTGTACCAGTTTACATGTAAGCATATAAGGATCACACTTCATTCTTCTTTCCTAAAAAGTGCTTTAATATGTGTCATGTTTTCCCCTCTGTTTCATGATGTCACAGAAGAGTAAGGAATTTTTATCATACTCTGCCCATACTAAAATGTACCTGTGTGAAGTCTAGACCAAAGGCACATGAAGGGTCACTCAGTGGAATTAAAAAGTGGAATCTTGCATGGGTTCATTTCCTTCAACTATAGACTCTTGGCTCCAGATGTAAGAAAAACAGCCATGGGAAATTTCAAATCTAGGTGATATCCAGGCTGTTGTGATCCAGGGCAAAGCTCTAGGTGTAATGAGAAAAGTGTTTTATGTTCCAAGCTGCACTTGTTACATGTCTACATCGAAACAGAAAAAGTCAACATCTGGAGTAAAACTCTTGCAAATTAAAGAAAATAGTCATAAGTACCTGAAAAAAAGCTGCTAGTATCCCCCTAACACAGGTCTATGGGATTCATCCATCTTTTATGAGAGTTGACTGTAGCCTGGCTTAGAAGTTCAGTCAGCCATGGCTAGAAAAAGCAGAAGAGAAAGTAGTGAAGTTTTATCTACCCCTTAATACTTTGAATAAAGAGTTACATTCCCCTGGTTATTCTGCAGCCTGGTTCATGCAGGTTGATTCTAATTTTTGGATATTTGCAAACACTTACTTTAGAACTATACAGAAACTTTCTTCTTCTGCACTAAACATTTGACAGAATGAGAAGTGATAGATGAGTATTATCAAAGAGGAGAACTAGTTACACTCCTGCAGATATGCTTGATGAGGAAAAAAAATGCCTTGTGAAAGGACTCCTCAGCAACCTTTTGCTCTGCCCTGATCTGGGAGTGATAGTTTTCAGAGCCTTGCTGAGGTGGCTGTCAAACTTGGGGCAAAAGTTTAGCAAGGTGAACAGCAGAAAAGCTAAAACTTCAGTGTGCAGAGTCAGATTCAACACATAAATCTACCCATACCTTTGCTCCAAACCTTTTAATATATCAGTTGCTGAAGCAAGAGAAATGAAGAATCAGACTTATTATGACTTGTTTCTGTCTACGTTGACTTCCTTGGGAGGGCACATTCAGCTGCCAGTCATACTGAGTCATTTCCTGGGTACTTTACCCCAAGAGTAAATAGATTCAGAGGGTAGTTTTAAGGAGGGCCAGGGGAATGTCTTCTTACTTGTACTGTGCCAAGAACACTCCAGGTCCTACCACCCAATAATACACCTAAATAATACCTAACAGGAACATAGGTTTTCCAAAAAAAGTTGAGGGAACCTGGATGTACACAAAGTTTTGCTGCTTTTCTATGTGGCATAGCTCACCTTGGTACAACAGCTAAGGGTGACATTGCCTGAATGGCCAAACTCTGTGAGCAGCTGGTTGTCTGGTGGACTCCAGATATCACTCAAACCAAGCTCATTACCAGTCAATCATCACTGTAAGTATCTCTTCACTGTCTTCAACTCGTGGCCATAGATGCCATAATACACTAAGCATGAGCCCCTAAAACTTCTTGTTGCTTTCTTTAAATCTTTCTCAGAAAGAAAAGTTAAGAAACCAGGAAACATCACAGTGAATCAGTGAGGTTTTCTTATCTGTTGCCTAGGCCAGAACATAAGACCTAGAGTTGCATTTACTATCTGCTTAGCCCTCTTCTTTGAGGAGCTGGACCTATAACTGCTTTGCAATATGTCTTCTTTCCAGAGAATTATTTAGCCAGATTTAAATGGTAAAGGGGCAGCATTATTAAAGTATTCCATATGATAGGCAAAGAATTATCAATCAACTGTTGTTTCTAATCCTCAGTATATGATGACAAAGCTGCTGAACTGCAGATAATTTATTGGCATCTCCCCATTCCCAGATGATTAAGTAAGCAATTTTTACCATTAAAAAAATCATTAAAAAAAGTAAAGCAAATTACCCAAACCTCCTGCATTATATACACCCTAGATTATTCAGAGCTCTTTAAATCAATACTCAGATATTCAATAGTGGGTATTCATAGGCATTAAATGATTCTGCACTGCATAATTTCTTAAGCTGCCCTGATTAAACTCTCAAAGACCTGCCTGAGCAAGCTGTGAACTTAATTAATAGAAAATTTGAGAGGAATTCTCTTGAGGGGCAAACATTTTGAAGTCACATTCAGGAATTAGGAAGTTATATTCTCAGCATTGTTCTTAGACTAGGACATAAAAACATAATACCAACTGGCAACCTACTTCTGAGGCACAGCCATGTTGTGGGAATGAGGAGTAAGAGGATAAGCAAGCCAGCACTCTAATATGGATTAAATCTGACCATTCCAGCTATGGTGTCATGTAACATTGATGGCTCTCTTGGGCTTCAGTACAGTAAAATCTTTTGAGAGGAGTTCTGTAGAGCTAGCCATTGATTTTTCTCTTTTATTCCTTTGGTTGGGAAAGAAGGAAGGCGAAGATGGGGAGAGAAAAAGGCCAAAAAATGCAGTTAGTGCAAAACAGAATACTTCTTTGGGGAAGTGCCTGATTTATTATAAGCTCTATCTTTATGCTGATACCATTTTTTACAGATGAAGAGACTTGAAACATCGACCCAGCACAACGAAGCCTTTTAAGACTGGTTCCACAGTCAGGCAAATAATGAAGGCCAAGTACCATGCGTCCAACTGGCAAACTCTTTGCTTTTCTGCATGTAAATATACCTGATATGCCACTGGCACAGGCAAAGCAGGTTTGATAGCATCCGCAGGAAGGAGGCCACTTATTTTTTCATGCGTAATTTATCACCACAGGTATTTTTGCCTACCTATGTGTCCTCTGCTTAAACGCATGGCAGCACGTACGTTTGCAGCTGGACGTGCTGTTGCTGTAGCAATCATGCTCCACCCTTCAGCTCGCTGGCAGATCCTGAAACAGGATGTCAGCATGAGGTGCCTCTCTGCAGAGCTACTGTCTCTCAGAGACAGTCTTGAAACACCCTGTGGGGCACTTTTTTTGAGAGGAACATGGGTAATTGCTTAGGATATTTAACTATAACATTAAATATTTACTTCTCCTGAGAAAACATTTAAAGTGGCAGTACTCTATATGATTCCAGCAAATGCAAACTCACAGTTTTGGCTGGGATGTTTTTCTCTCATTCTTTATATAAGTAAAGTTTCACCTCTTATTTCACATCTATCTGCATTTTAAAGTTTATTCACTTCCACTAACCACCTTACCAAATTACATTTTTTGTATAGCAAAGAGAACTGTTCTGAAGCCCTCTTCTCACCCCAGGTTTAAATCTGTTTGTCAAACATCTGTAATCTTTGGGGATTTTTCTTCTGATCCATATGACAAGCTTTTCATTCTGTCTGCTTTAGACATAGGCGCACGCACCCAATAATTATCACTGTGCAACTGATTTTGTCTTGCTTCACTGCTTTTTCCTTGCCTGATTTTGTAGGCACATGGGGTGAAGTCATAAAGATGACTGTAAAGGAGATGTGATGCTCTGAGCAAATGTGTGTGCACACACCACTCTGCTCCAGGCATGTCTCACTGCTCTTTACCAAGTCTAACCAATATTCACTGTACCCTCTTCCAGTTTTCTGCTATCTATTACAGCTTCAGTTTTGAACAACAAAAGCCAGCTTGTATTGTAGACTTCAATAACTGGTGTCTGTTATGATAGGACAGCTGATGAGGAGGAATATCATAACATCCGTTATGTACCTTCCTCCACCTATGAAGATTTTCCTCCGTCTATTTTTTTGGTGCCTTGGCTTGTGTAGGAAGATTTAGGGAGTGTTGAGACATGGAAAGTTAAATCTCCAATGATCCAGAGGTCATGACAGTCAGCCAAATAGTGTGCTTCCCTTTCCACCTCTACACCCACTACACTGTCCTGCTGCTGACCCTGAAATGGAAAGACCACCCTCCTTTGAAATGAAATCAAACCCTCAGAACTTGCTCATCCTTGGGCCTCTCCCAAGAGCTCATGCTGCCAAACATGCCTAATTCGGCAGCAGTTTCATAATCTGGTGGGCTTCTACTCTCCTGCGACCTGAGCTGAGATCATTGCATTCATTTCCATTTACAAAGTTGTCTTGCACTTAAATCCATGCTGTCCCAGAAGCAAATGTGTGGCTGGGTTTTTCCCACTGTGTGTGCACTGCCCTCTTCACACAGATGAGGTTTTTCTGGCAGCCTTCTGTCATGTTGTTATGCTTTGAATAATTATTTTTTTTAAAACCTCTCCAGTCCAAAGTTCACTTTTTTCCTTTCTCTCATGCTCTTCCGCATGCTCCTTTTTGACTCCATCACCATCCTCAGCCCCCCTATTTTATCTCTGTGTTATTCTTGGCCTTTCTGTGTGCCGGATCTGAGCTAAGTTAATTTAGGTGCTTGTCTGCTTGCCTGTCGAGTTCTATCAAGAGTAAAAAGAGTGGCAAGTTAATAAATTCTAAATTTTGTCAGGCATGAAACAGACTCTTATCCCATGCTGGTTATCTGGCAGCTGCTGGGAAAAAAAAAAAAAAAAAAAAAAAAAGACCAATAAAAGGGAGGAAATGGCCTTTCACACACACACACACACACACACATACTTCGAAAGGAAGGCCAATGTCTGCAGATTACTGTCAGGTATCCCATGCAGAATTAGCTGGTGGTCTCAGGCCAGACCTTATGGGGAAGTTGTCCACATTACAGAAACCACAAGCACCATTTGCAGGCTTCTTGGCAGCAGCAGCACAAGGACTGATGAGCGCTCTCGTCAGTTCACTAGAGAGAGTTGGTGAGAATATGGGAAGGGAAGTGGGTAGGAGAAGAGGGCAGGTTTGTTATACTACTTGTCAGGCACCATTTGTACCATTAATAAGAGATGTGGCCTTCACAGACACCAGCCTGGTGTCCACTAGGAAAATGGTGTCCAAAGAATTGGCCTTAGAAGAGTTTGTTGTGAATTCAAGAAATATGGAACAAGCCCTGTTGTACTAGAAAGAAAAGCCTCAAACAGTGCTATACACATTGGGCCTCTGGCATCCTCAGGGTTTTGTTCAGATTTCTTAATGAAAGTTAGAGTGAAGCTTTCCCGACTTATGTTAGATAGTTCAGAACAGTATATCTTGGGACTAATTGTTCAAAAGATGGCAATCTTTAGGAATGATATGGGTCTCGAAAGGTCTAGAAATCTGCCCAGGTTCTGAAGCAAACAACACAGAATCATCTGGATAGAAGGAGGGGAAATCCTCCTTTTCTTTCCCTTGGTTTGCTTTACTGAGCTTCACATATGTAATTACCCTTTCCCTTCCCTGTGAGAATCCTAATGCCATGCATCTCAGGCTTCAGGGCATGGTGTTTGTCAGGCTTAAGGAAGAACCTCCTTCCCTCAGCAGCTGTAACATCCGTTTCTCTTTCCCTATGTTTGCTCTTGGAAGAGAATGGAGTGCTGTGTCTTTCCTTGCAGCTCTGGAAAAAGTGTCCAACATGATCTTGGATGAGGTTATCACTCCTACTCAAGGAAAAAAGCTATGACTTCAGACAACCAAAAACATAATATGTTTTTCATTGCTGCATTCTTTTCCCCTTCCAAAGTCCTCATATTTGCCTGAAGTTTTCCTGGGCAATTGACTTATAAAATCATAGCCTCGCAAATAAGTGAGAACATCTTAATGATATCATTGCCAATGCATCCAACTTTTAAGGACTAAACTGCTGAACGGCATCAACAATCCAGATTTCCAGTGGACTTAATTGAATGCAAGATCAGCATTTAACAGCTGGGTAGTTGCTGAAAAATTAAAGCCTTAGTATGTGAGAAGAAATCTTCAAAGTTTTGGCATCAGTAGTGGGTGGCAAAACATACGTAATTAATTCATACATCACAGCATGCCTTTCAGCAGCACTGAATAATATGTTTGATTATGTATTTTATCTGTTTTTATATGTGTATTTGTAACTATATGAATTAGACATGTATAATTATATATAATTGCATACTTTTATTTACAGATGTGACCGGGAGTTTCCCATAACTGCTGCTGCACTGTTGAAGTCACACACTAGTTGATAAAGACATTGAAGTTCCAATACCATCTGGAAGTTTATACAGAATATCTTGGATTTAGACACCAGAGGGATCAGCTGAAAACATGACCATTTCATTTAGCATGCAGTGGACCATGTAAAGTAAAACACAAAGAAAATTTACATTTGGAGCTTATATATATTAAGCTCCTACTTATTATGAATATTCTCATCAATATTGAAAATCTGTCCAAGTGACAGGTGGACAGTAATGGCCCCAAGGAATAAACTGCAATCTAAAGAACTTTTTGTTTTTCAGATATGTCTTTATGTTTGGTTTAGCTTCTTTTTATTTAACGTCCTTATTCTTGATGCTTTTTTCTTTCCAGTTGTCCAGCAATGTCCTATTTGGTCATGCTGATCCTTTACTCACACCATGACTTAAAAGTGAAGAAACAGAGTTCCTAAAGTTCTCCCATTTCTAAGTATTGCTGTTCACTGTGACTGTGTATTTCAAGCATTTCCATTAGTAATACCTGCCTTGCAAAACAGGCATGTGATAAAGATAACAAAGTTTTCTCCGAAGGCAGAAGTGATGGAACAACTGTAGTGAAGGCTGTTTAAGCTGAAGAATACATGCTAGTCTGGTTTTCTAAGGAAAATAGAACTCCTCTGCTCATGACAACACCTATTTAACATCTGCATCTTTTTAATAACCTTTGAATCCACTGTCCAAATCCATCAAGTAAGCCTCACAGAGGAATGGTGGTCTCAAAGACAGTAAGCTGCTATTACTTGGGAATATTGATAGCTCAGGGACAGAAGGAAGGAAGACACCATGAGAGAGTCCTGACTTTACTTTCTGCCTTAGCTGCATGCAACAATTGAGAAGCAGCAGTCAGTCAAGCAATCAGAAAAGCCATAGTCTGACACTTCCACAATACTGCCCATCTGCTGAGCTAGCAAGGCTCCCAAAGGCAGGTAGGACCTACAAGAGCAGCTCTAGATGTCATGGGGGTGGGTGGTTTTGGGCAACATGGAACAAACTACATTCACTTTTGGGAAAGTCCTTCAGGGTGGTGGAAACACTGTGATTACTGTAGTGGGAGGCTGTAAGGCATGCAGAATACATACTCATAAGAAATCAGGCTTCACCAGTCCTAGCAGTCATAGGCTAACTTCTGTTTCCTAGCTGCTGGGCCCCAGTTCATCACAGGGGTTGGGTGCTTAGATTTATGCAACTGAATGACAATAGTAGAAGCAGTGGGGCTTCCTCAGTGCCTACAGGCTTTCTGCAGAGCCTTGTTGGATTATGGCCATAAATGACCACAACTAAGAGCTGCAATGTGTCCTACAGATAAAAGACATCAATTTGACATGTGTAAATAAGCATGTTCCTTGCATTGAATTCCACTCCTATTCAATGTATCATTTACAGCAACAGACCTCATCCCTGCGGAGCAATTTCTTTCCCACTTGGTCTGCTTCTGATTAGTGCAAGAGAATGATGTATAGAAATGACACTGTAATAAAGATGATTGATAGTCAATGAAGCAGCTGCGTACTAGGAGAAAAGGAAGCTGACTACTGAAGCACAGCTTAGGAAAAAAAAAAAAAAAAGCCAAAACCCAACCCCCAAAACAAACAATATAAAGTTCTAACTGTACGTGTAAAAGGCACTTGAAATTCTCCTATTTGTATATTTACTGTTGCAACACTCACAGAGTGGAGAACTGCACCCAGAACTGCACCCAGAACCCAGAATTGCAATTGCAAAGTATTCAGCTGTATGTAAGGGGACATGTAAATGGCTTTTGGATATGGCCTTTAGATCAAGCACTTCCTCTGAAATGCCTTCATCACTTTTGAAATTCCTAATTCACAGGAAATAGAAAAAAAACCCCAATGAAACAGTTTTGAAAAAAGCCAAGCAACATTCTCTTTAGATAAAGATTTTAGGCCAGCATGTTAATAAGCCTGTGGCTTCCTTAAGCTCTACATGGATTTTACAGACCAGGCTGAGTCAGACTAGCGTGGGATGACGGGATGACTTTATATCCTTAATCAGATTTTGACTGAATCGTTATTTTCCTTCTGTTTGCACCTGAGGAAAAACTTATAAGTGTTTGCACCACCTTCTAAGCAAACAAAATGAATTGGGCAACAGCAGCCTGGAATACTTTACAGTAGTTGTGATGCAGCAGGGATCTTGCCCTCTTTTGCTGTTTTATTCAGAGGTAGCTTTTCATTATAGAAGGTGGTTCAGCACGGAACTGGGGGAGTGGAGCAGAAGAGAGGAGGAGACCAGGGGAGGGGAGGAGGGGTGAAGGATGGAGAGGGGAGGGCAGAAGTTTTTACTTAATGAGTCAAATAGCACAGCTGTCCAAAAATTTCCCTAAAGACATTCACTTCTCATGTCTGTGTGAGCTCCTACAGAAAGGAATGGAATGTGCCACAGTTTTCCATAAAATGCTCCAAACAGAGGATTGATCCTTTTCTCTGTGTTGTGTTTCTGTTCTGGTTACAGTAGACTACTTTAAGGCCATGGTCTATTTATTTTGTTTCTTGAATCTATGTTCCTAAATGGACTTGATGCTATGTTTCTCTGACAAAACTGGAGATGGTAGCTCAGTCCAGCTCTGTCTATCTTTTTAAACCTTTTCACTGCACTGAAGCAACTCAGGATCAATCTAATTCTGAAATCTCTGGATATATTGAAGAAGAAAGCATGTCTGACCATACAAAGCAAAAAACTACAAACCACATTCAGAAGGAGGACACATACAGGGGATAGGAAGTATCTAATTATTTTAAATAAATCTGTTTCAAGAAAATGGTTCAGTGCTTGTTAAAAACACTGAATTGACAGCTCAGTGATAGGCATCTGATTGACAGAGAAAGGTATCAGGGATTACTTTTCTAACTGTGTCATGAGGGATGCTACTGGTCAATTTGCCATATCTGTAAACAGCAGGTCTTACTTCAATGGTAAGATTGTAGTTGAGATGTCATCTATTTTTTCTTGCATGTTCTCTTCAGTTTTCTTATGACACTGCAATCTGTTGCAATAATAATATTAAAGCTAAAGAAGAAGCCTGTCTTTAATCTGTTTGCACCATCATTTATTTCAGATAGCTGACCAGACAGCCATCATAGATTATTGTTTTTGAGTCACAGGCTTATCTGAACTTAATCATAACATTTAAGTTCCTTCACTTCAACTTGTTGATTCCTAGTCCCACAGCTGCAATAATTTTTTAAGTTCTAGTGGGGTTTTGTGTAGTTCACAGATTTTCTGTAATTTTTTTATTATGGACTCTAAATAGTTGAGGCATTGCTTAAAGCTTGTTAGTGGGTTTTTCTGTTATGACTTTTGAATCAAAACCACTGCCAGCCAATGTGTTATGTGTCTCAGCACATGTATCCAGTCCCTACAGCAAACTGGTCTTCACATTCTAACACACATGAACAGTGTTACAACAGCCCTTGAACAGCATGTCAGCTGGGAACAACTCACTATTTCTGGAGCAACACTTCAATGACAGACTAACATGTATGTCCCACTGAAATAATAAAAAAAATGTTTATGGACACAGATTTTTCAGTTTCAGGATTCCCAGGGTCTGTTATAGAACAGCTGAAGGTGGAAAAAAAAAAATTAAATATTTAATCAGGAAAAACTCAAAAAACTTTGAATGATTCCATACATCATTAATGAATAAAAGTTTTGTAGCCAAAACAACACTAGCATTCATGGAAGTTTGCCTCATGATGCTGGCTGATGAAATTTTGCCAGCATCATTGCTGGTTTTGTTCAGACTCAGAAGTGGTCACAAGTGAAAAGACCTGCCTATGCTAACCTCTTACTTAGAAATAATTTTTACACTACCCAGATACTAAACACTTCTGTTGTTTTGTTTTGTTTTTCCCCTGTTGGATGGTTCTAAAATGTCCCTGGGGTAGCAAGCAGTTCTCTTCTGTATTTTGTTCTGGGAAAGTCTGAAGTGAAGGCGAAGTGTAACAAATGGGCAGACTGAAGTGTAAAATTTTAAGTTAATGGTTAAGAGCCTATTGGATTAACTGGACATCAAGTTTTGCCCCATCACCTAATCAATACTCCTCTGAAGTCTTTTGAAGACTTTCTTTCTAAGTGATCACATGTTGAGTTTTCAATACAGCTTCTTAGATCACCTTTTTGAGAAAACAAAATTACATTTCATGGTTATAGATCTGCTTTCATAAATAAGTAGAACAGAACAAAATTGGAGAATGAAGGATGCTGAACCAAATCAAATATGTCTTCTCTTTCAGAAGGATATTGATTATACCCTCCATCACTGCCTTGCTCCTTAACCCAGACTATTTTTTGAAAGTGGAGGGGAGGACAAAGTTTGATGATTTTTTCTGGATCAGTTACAGCAGGATTTGATCCTGGCCTCACAAGGATATTTATGCCCATAAACCATCCCACTCTGTTTTGCAGAACCAGAAAGCCTGAGAGCCTTGAATAAACTGAAAAGCTGTTGAAACAAATGTTTCAGTGATTCTTTAAGCTCTACCTCTAAATCTGTGTCAGGTCATTCATATCACTGCTTGCCCACTTGTGAGAACAGAATGAAATGGATCCCAGTGGCTCGGTAAACATTGCATGAACCTCAGAGGCACCTTCTGCCTCATTTCCCTTCAGGGAATATTGAATGTATCATTGGATAAGACACAAGTACACTGTGATTTTGGAAAGTAAACAGGTTCTCCGTGGCATAACAACATTAAAATTTGACTCTGCACCTCCTGTACCTATTTACTACTGTTGAAAACAAGGGGTACTTATTTAAAAAACTACTACTTCCCTGTTAGAAAAGCCAAAGGTAGGGTTAAGGCCAGCAGCCTGGTTTTCAAAGAGAAGGAACCTGACACTGAGGTACTCAACCTGTACCAATATCTAACTGCTGCAACGGCTTTGATGTCATTAGTGGCAGCTTAAGAACCAACCTGTTTGATAGTATGAAAGGTGATTTAATATTTTAGCCATAATCTTATGCTTCACATTTTGTAAAAGCTTAGTTTGATGACTATTGGCAAAAATGGTATGCTTTCAGGAAGGGAGGTGGAAAGGGTCATAATTTGGTCATCAACATTTGATGCATCCCAGAAGAGGACATAAAAAGGTCTCTCACTAGGAGTGATGTGTTGTTGTTGGCTGTCCTTGTCCCCAGCTGTGATTGAAATAGATTCAGTATTTTAGGAGTGAGAATAAAAAAAGTAAATTGTTAAATCTCCTGGCTGTTTTGTGCTTGGTTTTAAAAATTATTAACTACTGTGATTTTTAGTCCGAGATGTGACTGTTTTGTTTGTTTGATCACTTGGAATATTTGCCGACGAGATTTCTTTCAGTGGGAAAGAGACCATGGCAAATGGCTTGCTTTACATATTGAGATGTAAATGCAAAGTAAAATCAGACACCTCTTTGCCATTCCAGCCTCCATGGTGCTCTCCATCTAGAAGAAACTTGTGAGCAGTGGAGCAGCCAGGATGTCTACAGCAGCAAAACATAATCCAAACTTCCCACACCTAAAGCCTGATCTTCTGCAAAGTTTTTCACCTTGCCTGTCTCAACAGTTCTATTCAAGTACTATGTATAACAGAAAGCCTTGTTTTTCCTTAGTGTCATGTTTCCTTCTTTGATGTCTTTTAAATTTAATGCACTATTAATATATTATTGATGAAAGACGCCAAGTCAGAAGTGACACACAAGCAGGCCAGTTCTGCAAGACCAAGTCTATTTTTTGCATTTCTAGATGACTGTCTGAAGCGACAGCCTTATTATATCCCCCTTCTCTCATCCTTCTCCTTGTACATCCTTTTTCTATCCCCTCAGGAAACTTGCCCTTTAAAGGGCAGAAACCCATATCACAGATGAGCTTAACCTCAGATTACAGCCTTGCTGCACACATTCCAAAGGGTGGCTTTGTATCTGTAGCCAGCTCTTCCTTGAAGAAGGGGTTTGATCCTGCCTCTGATTTCTTCAGGCAAAGACACCCATGACAGAGAACTGCATCTGTTCAGATGGCATTAGCTGGAGGTCACAAATAAATTTGTGGTTTTTGGATAAGACATGTGGTCTTTCACATGTGGTCTTCAGACAGATTAGTTATCAGGTTGTAAGTAACATTTGAACAATGTAAGCAGGACCTCAAATAATAATTGAGGGTGAAAAGCTCTGTACCAGTGTCGAAGTCTTGCTTCCCTGACCAGCCCAGTTTTAAGTATGTTACAGGATGTCTGGAACTGTGTGAATTGTTAAGACCTCAGTTGAGGCCAGAAACCGATTTATCTCATTTATTTGGAGTTCATGCAGAGTAGAAATACGGCTAATAAATCCCCAGGAACTAGAAGAGTATAAGAAAAAGCAAGAGTCTGTTTTGGGATGTCTACAAGCCTAAAAGATGATAGCTATAATTTTTTCAGAAGGGTATTTACTTACTCCTTGAAACAATCAACTGACTGTTGACTTCACGGATTAATTTCTCTTTGGCTGTGAAACTGGAAGGAAAATTATTTAAGGCCCCCTATCCTGGACTGTGTTGTCTTTAATGTGTTTCCTTAAATTTTAAGGGATCCTATAGCACTCTATGATATATAGTTTAAGGTGAAATCTCTTTGTTGACTCTCTGTCATGGACTGGAGCAGCAAGCTGTTTCTGTCTAGATCAAATCTTACTGTCAGACATGATGGCATAGATGCAGACAAATCTTAAAAATTCTTAAAGGTTTTTTCTATTTAAATTTTTGCAGCAGAGAAACGAGCTCAGTGAGACTCCACGCACCTTCGACAACTAGATCAAAAAATTCAGAACAAATCAAGGTCAGTTAAAACTCCAAGTGAGCTCTAGATAGACAAATTGCAGCTAAAATCGTAACATCTTGCTCTTTGATTTGCTCTTTGATTAAAAGATATTATGCTTTTTTTTCTTTTTTGGTCAGTACTTGAAATGCTACATCAAAATACTGAGCCCCTAGGAACCTTCATTCTCTTAATAGCATCTCATGTTAGCAGTAAATACCACCCACTCAGTCAGCCATTATGCTGTGGGTTGCCTAGAAGGCCAAATGATGATATACTTGGTTGGCTTGTCAGATCTGATGAGATCCCTCAGTGAAGTAGGGTGCATAATAAAGTACTTTGATGTTTGTCTTTTTTTTACTTGATTCACAAGAAAGAACCATGAGAAGAACAGAAAAAAAGCTTCAGTTTAAGTATTTTATATGGACTGAAGACATAGAACTATATTTCATCATCTGCCCACCCACAATCCCCTCCTTCCAATGGGGGGAAAGTGAAGAGATTTATTTTTTTCTATGACAGTAGCTCATGCTTGCATGACAGCAAGTGTGTGGGAAAAGCAGTAGTTTTGAGGAAGAGAAGCTCAGACTTGTCATGAGGAATGTGTGTTGCTGATGTGCAAAGACACCCTCACAGCTTTAAAGCTTTTGGTTTCTTCTTAATCCAGTCCTCTGCATTGGGTTATTTGGAGGGTGAGAGTAGGGAGAATTCACATGGAGACTGGCAGCACTTCTGGGTTGCATTTGGAGATCACTTGTCAAGCTACTTTCAGTGTAGGCAACTGGCAACACCCTTTGAGCCCCGTTTCTTGCTTTGCAATTTTGTGTGCAGGATGCAGCAAAGTCACAGCTGAAGAAAGCAGCTGCATCAGAGTGAGGGGGGATACAGAGGTAAAGGGGCAATTAGAGGCTTATTTGCATGAGAGTCCAAAAGCTTGCTTGAGTCTCACTCTCCATCACTGAAACTTGTCCAGTCTGAATTCTGACAACAAAGAAGCTCTGCTCTGATCCTCTGCTGTGATAATTCCCTCTGCTAGCCTCCTTTGCCACACACTATGGTTTTTATTTCACTGCTGGAAGCAAGACATGCTCAAAAGAAAATAAAACAGCAGGAATCAACTGCAAGTCTAGGTAACTTGATGTCTATCCCTGCCTCTGCAAGTATTCACTCTGCCTCCTGGAAAAAGTTGGACAAAGATGGTCCAAGAGCCCAAAGAATGCCCTGGGAGAGTCACAGCAAAAGACACAGTGGGACACGGACTGAAAATGTTTCTGTGCATTGTCACGATGACACTTCTGATCAGAAGGCAGTAGTGTGACCCAAACACAACCATAAAACAAGGGAGCATTCTCTAGTGAAGACAGCATTGGTAGAATCAATATCAGAAAATCCAGCTTTGTCAACACATCTTTTAATTTCTGCAGAATTAGGATAATCCTTTTTTTTAAAACTGAAACCAGAATTTTGAACTTGATATCACCTAAAATTACTGTCATTTTCAGTCTTTTCTGACTTTTCCATCTCTTTTCAGTAGCTTGCCTTTTTAAAGAATACAAAGACCTTAAAAATCAGCTGCAAGTAATTTCTCCATATTAAAAACAAACAGAAATTCTGAAATTAATCCCAAGGCAGCAGCAGGCTATGAACTAAGATCTAGTTCAAAGCTGGATCTCTATCTGCTAATACAGCCAGTTCAGCCAAAAGAAATCTTTATTTTCACCAGATGCCACATGTGCTTCAAGTATTCCCACACATCTGCATTAGAATAATTTTCACAGAGAAGATAAATCCTTCCCTGGACAATATAAATGTAACTTTGGTGAGCTGATCTTAAGATGATCCTTGATTTTCCGCTCTTCTAAACAATCCTCTGACCTTTCAGGGATTAGCACATTCAACAAAGGTGGAGTCACCTACTAGACAGACTTGACTGCTGAGCCCAAATGAGCTCTAGCAACAATCCAGACAAGTTAAACTGTGCCAGTTAACATCCAAAGTGCAGTTGAGTGAAGTGGTGTGGTGGAAACAGAAATAAGTCTAATAATTTTTGTGTGTTAGTCACATTTTTGTAAGTGCTTCTTGTGTTGACAGTTGTAAATTGTGCTTATTTTTGTTACAGAAAGAAGATTCTGACTTCTAAAGCATCTTTTAACAATGCACACTGGGGATATGGTTGAAAGAGATGATGGAGGAATTACCTAAGTGTAGTGTCCTGATGAATAAATGGGTTAATCAAGGTGAAGGAAAAATCATAGCCAGACTTTGTAGTTCCCTTGAAACACCATTTTCATAGAAGATTTATGTAAAGGACTAGTCCTCAGCATTCTGTTTTTTAATGATAATCATAGAACCATTGAATATTTTGGGTTGAAAGCCATCTTAAAGATCATGTAACTGGACCCCCCCTGCCATGGGCAGGGACTTCTCCTGCTAGACCAGGTTGCTCAAAGCCCCATCCAGTCTCTCCTTGAACACTTCCAGGGAGGGGACAGCCACAACTTCCCCGGGAAACTTGTCCCAGTGTCTCACCACCTTCACAGTAATAAAATTTCTTCCAAATATGTAACCTAAATCTATTTATTCTCTTTCAGTTTGAAAACATTATCTCTTGTGCTATTCCTACAAGCCCTTGTTAAAAAGTTCCTCCCCAGTTTTCCTGTGGTCCCTCCTCATGTACTGGAAGGCTGCTTAAGGTATCCTGGGAGCCTCCTCTTCTCCAGGCTGAACAGCCCCAATTCTCTCAGCCTGTCTACATAGTAGAGATGCTCCAGACCTCTGATCATCTTCATGGCCCTCCTCTGGATTTGGTCTACCAGCTCCATGTCCTTCCTGTGTCAGGGAGATCTGGATCCGGATCCTCCAGATCTGGATGCATTACTCTAAGTGGGGTCTCCTGAGAGCAGAAGTGAGGAGTATGACTTGCTGACCATGCTTCCTTTGATGCAAAGTTGGCTTTCTGGGCTGCAAGAATACATTGATGGCTCATGTTGAACTTTGCATCAACTGATACCCTCAAGTCTTTCCCCTCAGGGCTGTTTTCAGTCTTTGCCCAGCCTGTATCTGTGCTTGGGATTGCCCTCGCCCAGGTGCAGGACCTTGCAGTTATCCTTATGGAACTTCATGAGACTGACAGGGGCCCACCTCTCAAGCATCTCAGGTCTCTCTGGATAGCATTCCTTCCCTCCAGTGTGTTGACTACACCACAGAGCTTGGTACCATGAGCAAAGTTGTTGAGAGTGCACTCAATTCCATTTCAGCTGTCCATGTTGCTGACAAAATGCTAAACAGCACTGGTCCCATTACTGACCCTTGAGGAATGCCACTCATCATTTGTCTCTATTTGGACATTCAACTGTTGACCCCAACTCTCTGAGCACAACCATCCATCCAGTTTCTTATCCAATGAGTGGTCCATCTGCCAATTCCATAACTTTCCAATTAGGGACAATGATGTCCTGCAGAATAGTGTCAAACGCTTTGCACAAATCCAGTTTATCTTCCTATCTGATCTTAAATTTAATTGAGATCTGTTCTCTTCAGGCAATTATAGTTTAATAAAGAAAAACTGTAGAAAGCCTGAAGTCTTCCATAATTGACTTACAAGATAAAAAAAAAAAGTATTTCTCAAAATATATTTTCTTTAAATCACCATCTTCAAAACAAAGAATTGGTGCTTGGAATACAGCAGAATATAGGTGAGAACCTGGGAAAAAGTGTACTACTTTTTAGATTAGGAAAGGGAGAGAGCTGTAACAGCATTCGGATTTATTCTGTTATAGTATGCAAGACCTCCTGTTCATTTTAATCTGCCCTACTAGTCCAGGACTCTTCCTTTCCAAGGTGTCAACAGGCTGTTGGTGTTTGTCACTCCAGCCCAGATTTAAGTATGTCTGTACTTATATGCCACAGAAGTACAGAAAGAAGGCAATGAGCTCTGGTTGAAATGAAAAAAGACCTAATGAAGGGGAAATGTTGCAGAGAAGACAGAAGGAAAAGGGGGAGAGAGGGAGGGAGGGAGGGAGTGGGGGAGGGAGGGAGGGAGGGAGGGAGGGAGGGAGGGAGGGAGGGAGGGAGGGAGGGAGGGAGGGAGGGGGGGAGGAAGGAAGGAAGGAAGGAAGGAAGGAAGGAAGGAAGGAAGGAAGGAAGGAAGGAAGGAAGGAAGGAAGGAAGGAAGGAAGGAAGGAAGGAAGGAAGGAAGGAAGGAAGGAAGGAAGGAAGGAAGGAAGGAAGGAAGGAAGGAAGGAAGGAAGGAAGGAAGGAAGGAAGGAAGGAAGGAAGGAAGGAAGGAAGGAAGGAAGGAAGGAAGGAAGAGAAAGAGAAAGAGAAAGAAGAAAAAGAAAAAGAAAAAGAAAAAGAAAAAGAAAAAGAAAAAGAAGAAGAAAAAGAAAAAGAAAAAGAAGAAGAAAAAGAAAAAGAAAAAGAAAAAGAAAAAGAAAAAGAAAAAGAAGAAGAAAAAGAAAAGGAAAAAGAAAAAGAAAAAGAAAAGGAAGAAAAAGAAAAAGAAGAAGAGAAAGAAAAAGAAAAATGGAAAAGGAAAGAGAAAAAAAAAGAGAAAGAAAGAAAAGAAAGGAAAGAAAGGAAGAAAGGAAGAAAGAAAAAGGCTGCACAGTGTTTGAATGACATGAGCTGTGTCACCAGCTTTAATTCTGTGTATGAAGATGGGAATATGGACTTCAGAGACAATCAAAAGAAAAAAAAAAGAAATCCAGCAATTTTGATTGACAGCTTTAGCAGTGAATAAAAATCCCCAACTCTTCTGTGAGATGTGATGACTGGAAAAAGTAAATATTAATGGAAAAGTTAGAAAGAAGGACTTTAGGGAAAAGAGGCAGTTGTCATCTGTCCAAAATGTCTGTCGAGTACTCTGTAAATGCAAGTTTCAGAGTCCCCAAGCAAGACTTCCAAGACTCTGGAGCAGCCCAAGCCACATGAATGTTAGGGAAGTGTACAAAACCACTGCTTTCCTTTGGCCCATTCAGCCAGAGTTGTTAAGGTTTCCTGCCTAGAGAAAATCTGCTACAGGGAATTCAGGAAAAATAGCTGCCTGGAACCACTATAGCTTTTTTTCTGAAACTATAACGATGCCAAATTCACCAGAAAATAAACAAAGTGTTTTAATAAGCAGCATTAGATTTCAGTGATACCAACACAAAAATACTGTGCTTATTAGGAATGTTTCCTAAATAAAAGTAAGATACTTCCCCACAACAACAATGAAATGTAAATGAACATTTAATTCTGCCTTTCTCATTCATAAAATGTCGCCCTTTTATCAATCCCTCTTCCTGCCTCTGTTTTGTGCTTTGCCATGGCTTAATACTATTCCACATACTAATGTGGCTGAAGAAAAAAATGAAAATAAAAAGGGGTAAGTAAGAGGAGAGGGAAGAAGGACTGCAAGAAAATAAAGTACTAAACCCTAAATTTTTACTGAACATACTTATTTGCATAAAGTTTTTCACTCCAATGTGGTATTCAAGGACACAGGGCAGGAGTCTTGGTCACGGGACCTGTTTGTAAACCACTGCAAAGTAGTGAATGGCTGCTCCAGTTTGCTAAACCCATTTTGTCCTGTGTAGCTCTCATAGCATTCATTCTTTCCCTCAGTCAGATGGAGTTCTATGAAAACAGGGGATGAAAGCAGCAGACTAGGCTTTGAGATTGGTTTTGGTTTTTTTTTAAGCTTCAGTTCATGATTCTTATTCCCTCCTGCTCATCAGATGCATAGCTTGCCTAGATCCTCTATCCTCTAGTCCCTGCCCTATCCCATTCCTCACCACATCCCCCTGCCCCAAAGCTTTGACTTTATTTGATTTCTAGAAAAACTTCTTATCCATCTCCTTCACTATTCTCCCCCTCCTGCTTTCCTGAGGCTCTATGTCTACTCCAGCTTCAGGCAGGCCAGAAACTACTTTGGAAATGTACTCCCCATCCCTCCTTGACAGGGAGTTAAACGTAACACTAAAGGGAAGACATCAATTTTCAATTTAAAATTCTCTGGCATTCTATCTGCTTCAGCCAAAGTGCCTGAAAGAAAAAATTTGTTCAAAGGAAGAGAAGTAGCATGTGATAGTTTTTGATTTCTTGCTGAAGAATATATAAAACAGGGTCGAAGTGGGAAGCTGTAAAAATGTGACAACAAAAAGGCACCTCTGAGAAAATCTTGTGTTCACTGAAGAGGAAGTGAAAGGATTGCCAGGAGGTCCCAGCCACCAATTGATTCGCCATCAAACTTTTCACCCTCGTCGTTCCACCACACCCTCTTTTAAATCCCAGCTCAGATTATTTTTATTTTTTTAAAAATAGCTCATGATTTTGTTGGGCCTATGGCTCATAGAGATTGTGTTGCCACTAAAAACACATAGCTAAACATAAGAGGATAGAATTCAAAAGAACGAAGCAGATATATTTATTTATAATTTATTAAAAAGCTCTGAATACAGATTAATGTTCCTTACTCAACACTTGTTTTATTGTTTCACCTGCTATAGACTGGGAATTTAAAAGGCTGACTGGTCATCTAATCTGGCTGTAGCTGTCTGAAATGTCTGAGGATTCTCTGAGGAAATATAAACTAAGAAACCACCCACAGTAATATTTCCCAGCTGTCCTCTGAAGGTCATTATTGCTCCCTGTGAGAGAGCTCCAGGCTCTCTCAAGTCACAAGCAAGCAGCTTTCCATGCACCCAATGACATTCACCCCTTCCACTAGCATTTGCTTGCTTTGATCAGAGAAAAAGGCACAGATGTGTCCTTTCATTCATGCAATGAGCCAGTTCTACCTCACATTCCCCATAAATGCCTTTCAAAGTATTCACTACATTTTTATACACAGGTTTATTTTTGGATGCTCTGATGAATCTTCTTGCTATTCTCTGTGCCATGAATCTGCAACCAGAAATGGCCATGTGGAGGCCAGAAATGACAAGTTCAAATATGGCATTTTCACTCATCCTAGCAGGCCCAAGCAGTATGTGGTGCAATATTTAAAAAAAAAAAAGAGGTGGACTTTGCTTGGAGTTCTTTGTTAATTACCCTGTGTTCTATTTTTCAATCCTTCCTCCACTTTGTCTTTTTTTTTAAAGTAAAGATATGATACCTATGATATATGTAGTTAGATATGATGACTCCTCTATGAGTTCTTTCACAGAATCACAAACTCTGAATTTAACTCTGAGTTATCAGAGTTGGAAGGGACGTCTAGAAATCATCTAATCCAACTTGCCCATCAAATTTCTTTCTTTTTTTTAAGACTGTAGTGAACCTTATTTTTGCCCTTATAAAAGCCTTTGTTGCAGTATTCCTGCAGCCAAAGTACCCAGAATGACATAAACTGTTTGGTAGGGGTAGGGCCTATTGAAAGACCCTGCATGCAGCAATTGTTTTGCTGCTGTGAACTCAGACTGTGTAGAAAAAAAGTCAGATTAATATTTCACTTGATGTTGACCTTCATATTTCTTCCACCCACATCAGCCTGGAGACACATTGGCAATCGGGCACACATGAAGATTAGACATATTTTTGTGTCCCAGTTTCAAATGCCACTTTTTGCCTAATGTTCATAACATTCTTGGCTTTGTCTGGAGAAGAACAGTTCATGTCATGATCAGGCTTCCAATGGTGAAGAGTATTTCTTAATTAGATAAGGAAGTGTCAGCAATTAATATCATTAGAATTCATCCCACCAGGGAAAAAGAATGGGTTGGTAGAATTACGTGTTGCATACCTCATGCTAGGAAAGCCAAGATTTTTGTTAGAAGCAACCAGTCCTCTTTTCCTTTTGCACTGACTGTAGACTGTAGTCTACTGACTGTAGACTCTCATATTAGGCAAATGATTTATACAGAAAAAGATTTAAAAGTGTACAACATAAACTAACAAATTTCAGGTTTTGGTTCAACATGTTCTGTAACAACAAATAAGTCTATGGAGTGTCCTGCCCAACTGTGAAATTGTTATTATTATTTTTTAATACAACAGAAAAAAGTCTCCTGTGAACTTTTGAACCTTTGAACTTTTTTTTCAACAAAATATCTAAGTTAGCAGGGGAAAAATATAGTTTCTAAATAAAGTCTTCCCCTAGGACGGCATTTTTGTCTTGCCAGATTAAACTAACCAAAACTTTTGTTTCTCTAGCAATTTAGCTTCCCAAGAAAAATACACCTGCAGCTATCAGGAGCTTTGCTTGAGCAGGCAGGCCTTCTCTTTCATGAAAAACATAAGAGGGCACTTCTGCATTGGGTAGGCTTCAGTCAAAGAAAGGAACAAGCCTGACCTTATCAGCTGAATTGTGCTTGGATTCAGAGGCAACCTGAGATCTGCCGCAGCCTTACCCAGATTAATAACTTATTCTGCAGGCAGCCTCTTTGATCTCATCAAAGCTGATCCTGGAGTAAGGCATGACCTGCTGTGAGGGAAGGTGGGACCTGGCTCTTTCTAAGCAAGTCAGTGGTCAGGGAGGTGAGGCAGAGACATGGGCTCCTATCCTGCCCCATGCAGTGCTACAGGCTGGGCACAGAGTGGCTGAGAGCATCCAGACAGAGAGGGACCTGGGAGTCTGGATTGACAGGAAGCTGAACATGAGCCAGCAGTGTGCCCAGGTGGCCAAGAAGGCCAATGGCATCCTGGCCTGTATCAGGAACAGCGTGGCCAGCAGGTCCAAGGAAGTGATTCTGCCCCTGTACTCAGCACTGGTGAGGCCACACCTCAAGTACTGTGTCCAGTTCTGGGCCCTTCAGTTTAGGAAGGAGATTGAGGTCCTGGAGCAGGTCCAAAGGAGGGCAACCAGGCTGGTGAAGGGACTCGAGCACAGATCCTATGAGGAGAGGCTGAGGGAGCTGGGGCTGTTCAGCCTGGAGAAGAGGAGGCTCAGGGGAGACCTCATCACTCTCTACAACTCCCTGAAAGGAGGTTGGAGCCAGGGGGGGTTGGTCTCTTTTCCCAGGCAACTCTCAGCAAGACAAGAGGGCACAAGAGGTCTCAAGTTGTGCCAGGGGAGGTTTAGGTTGGACATTAGAAAGAATTTCTTTACAGAGAGGGTGATCAGACATTGGAATGGGCTGCCCCGGGAAGTGGTGGATTCTCCGTCCCTGGAGATATTTAAAAAGAGACTGGATGTGGCACTCAGTGCCATGGTCTGGTAACTGCAGCAGTAGTGGATCAAGGGTTGGGCTTGATGATCTCAGGGGTCCCTTCCAACCCAGACGATTCTATGATTCCCGTGTGCCTGCACTGAAGTGGCTCTGCCCTTGAGAGCTCTCACCCAGGGCTGGGGGTGCTGGACCAAAGGCAGATGGAAGATCTGCAATGTGGGGTGACACAGGCAGATGTTACAGTTCTGACAGCTTCACTGATTCTGTTTCGAGTCTTTCTACATCTGATGCTTTTACAGGTTTGTTTGGCAAAGGCACGTGATTAAGTTATTGTCTCTGCTTTTGCTGAAAAAAATCCCACCAAAAAAACCTTTCCAACCTGTGTGGTTATAGAAGAAAGCTTGAAAAAGAGGCCTAAAAACCTTAAAATCAAAAGGTCAATTGGAAGGGAAAGTAAAAACTCAGCACACATTTATCTCTTTATTTTAGAAATGCCATGACTTTAAAACTAATTTCCTTATTTTGAGGATGCTGACTCACATTTTATGAAAGTTTCAGGTTGTCAGTGCTTACATAAGCAAAAATCATCAGCATCATTAAATAGCTCTAGCTTATCTGAAAGCCCCTAAGCAGCCTTTTCAATTTGTGCTTTTCTTCAATGACATGATCTCTTCAAAAGAGTCGTACAAAATTATCAGCATGTGCACTGAGGGTTTGCTGGGCTTATTTTCCTTTTTTCCCTTCTTCAAGGCCTGACCTGTGGAACCCAGCTCCTGAACCCAAACTAGAAACAAAATCTAGTTGCTATTCATGTCCAACCTCTGTCTCCATTAGGAGGCAGAATTTCACAACACGCCTCAAGAGCAAGCGTCAGTATCTGCTATCGTGCAGACTAACCAGAAAAAGCCTGCTTGGTTTAGGCATGAAGTGCCTCTGTTTGCTTTGACCCTCTCATTTCTCACTCATAATGCCAGGGGAAGGTTGTAGGAACTGTTTTGAGTGTTTTTTCCTAACTTCACCTCAAGGGTCAGGAAGTGACAAAAGACAGAGCATTGGCAGGGCATTGTGACAATGTCTGTATTTCTGAAGTGAGCAACCACAACCTCTCCATGCTCAACTTAAAACTTAGACCTAAAATTCACAGAACCATTGGAGATGGAAAAAACCTCCAGAGATCATCTAGTTTAACACCCCTGTTAAGAGGGATTGCCTAGAGAACACTGCAAGGAATTGCATCCAGGCAAGTTTTGACTGTCTTCAGAGAAGGAAGCTCCTGTTTCCACAGTCCTCTTCAAGAATAAGCAGCTTCTTAGTGGAAATTATTTGTTTACCCTTCAACACAGGCTTAATGCTTAGACCTCTCTGTAACACTGCAAGAGCAAAGACTCCCAGGTAGGCTGTGCTTTCTTGTGTGCTGAATCTTTTGCTGCTCTTTTGAAGATATAACTGCTCTTTTGCTGCTCTTTTGAAGATATAACTTTTGCATCCCAACTTGCATTGCTTGCATCTCATCCACTGCATAAATAGAGAGCGAAACTTGGTGAAATTCTGAATCTGAAACATCTCCTAGGCAGAGGTGCAAGCTTCACTATGGCAAGAGTAATTCAGATTTAAGACTTTTTTTCTTTCTTTCTTGGTCTAGAAGCCGTCATTCCATATTTAGCAAAACTTGGAAAGCACAGTGAAGGGGAGGTATGAAATCTCTCTTAGAAAGAGGTCAGGTCTGAAGATCTTGCTGCCTAGCTGGTGCCTGCATTCACCCACAAGACATGAGCAGCAGTACAGGAGAAAAGAGGCCTGTTTTGGCCAAACTCACAAGTGAACAACTAACTTGTAGCTGTGTCATTACAGTTGCCTGGTACAATGCACATGGCTCTGAGGGAGCAGGAACACTTGTGCATCTGTTCATTCCCCCCCACACCTCCCGTTCAGGAATATGTCTGCCCCTCGTCTTGGCATCCACTCTCTTCAAGTTTCAACCATCTGATTCATACAGCAAAAAGTCTCCCCACAGAAAACATACTAGCTGAACCGCTTTGTTTTTCCTAGAGCAGTGCAAACAGTCATTGCAAGGGGAATTTTAGGAAGATTGTGCCTGGCAAGGAAAACTCACTAAATAAATACGTGATGTTAATTATCCTTCCCCTATTTCAAGTGAGCGTTTCAAAGTGCTTTGCAAACCATTAATTAAGCTGCAATTTAGTACCATGAGGTAGTTAAATATTATTAACACTGTTTTCTGCAGGTGGGAGACTATGACACAGAGGTTGAAATGACCTGGATGAAGTCTGTCAGCAACAAACCTGAGCCCCAAACCTAGAAATTTCAGGCTGCCAGTACCTTGCTTCATTAGACCTTTGTATTGTGAAAAGACATGGTTACCTTGCAGAATATGGTGAACAGAACAGGCATTTAAGCTGGCTCTGATGTATATGCTTCAGAAAACTTTCTGAGTCTAGTGTTTCTCTGAAATGTCTCTGCCTCTTTCAGGAGCCTCACTCAGCCTTCCCCCTCCTGCTCCCCGTTAACCCCTCCTTCCCAGGTGAAGTGGCTCAGCTAAAAGAGCGGCTGAATGCCAGAAGCCAAGGAGCTGAAGGCTGATACTGAAGAGCTGCTCCCACCACCACCTGTGTTGGCCAGTGAGTTCCAGCCAAAGGAGCTGAAGTCTGAAGCTGAAGACTGGATCTTTGGAAAGAGGTGTAAAGCATCGCTTACCAAAATCAGGACGTGGGTAGAAAGGATGTTTAAACAGCTTCTTGTAAGACCCATGTTTCATTACTTGTTTTCAGTTATGCCTTAGCCACCTCATCTTCCATCAGATAACCCACTGGTTCCATTATTTTCGCATCATCTTATCCAGTCTTCTTCCTTTGTTTAATCGCCTTAAGCCTATTCTCAGTGAAAACTCCAAATTAATGAAGGAATAAGACAGGTTAAGAAAGAAGCCTTCAGCTTTGAGTGTACATATGTGGTGTGGGCATTCAGAGCAAAAAAAAAAGAGTGCAGAAACTGGGGAACTACTTCCATATTCATCTATCCCTCTTTTCCCCTGTTGGTGTGCCTTGTAACATTTTAGTTCATATTAACTTCCACTCCTTTTAGGAGACATATAATCTCCATGGCACTCTGGAGGACCTCATGATCTACTGGGCATGAGCTTTCTGAAAAGTCAGCACCTTTTTGAGGTGAGTCCATGCAGAAGCAGCCAGGTCTGAGTCAGCTCTAGCTGGACACAGCACTTCCTGAGCAGCCTGGAGCTCTGCCAGTACAGACATCCAGGGGGGTGGCATTTTCCATGCCCCTTATGGATATAACTCTCAGATATAACCTGAAATACAACTACCTATTATTGCAGGACAAATTTGTGCACAGCAGCTTCCAATCATGTAAATAATGTCTAGGTGATGCTAAACACTTTTAGCCTGCCCCCATGCATGCTGGTGAAGAAGTACATTTACTTCTGTGTATTTCTACATAGATTTATACCTTTACTTACCCATTTCTCCCCCACACACAGACATATGTACCTAGGTGACCTGACGGATGCACAGATGTAGCAATCCACTAGATGGGGCTACTGGAGGAGGAAGAGCGACGTGGGATTATAGGCAATCCACCAGGATCAAGCCAAGTTGCATGCTTAGTGTCCTGGCCTGTGTGGGATCTTTAGTGAAAAGTTTAACCACAATAGCAGCATGCAGCACCTGTAATCTCACCACGGGAAGGGAAGCACGGACACTTTTCAAGCCAAAATGCACAATATTTTACCAGGAAAAAAAAAAACCAACATTGCATCCCTTCAATTGTAAACTCTGGGTGAATGTACTTATACATTCAGGGTATGAGGCAGATGGTAATAAACCACACATTTGTGGATTATCCCACTTTTTCCACATTTGCATTCTCAAAACCACTTTTGGTGCCCGTGGTTTAACCTCTGTTTCCCTAACTCCTGTTTATGAGTTGAGTGGTCACATGTCATCATATTGAGTGGGAAAGTGTGTAGAAGGGATAAGGAGGTAGAAGTGGTTCCATATGGTGGAAGAACAGGCTATGCCAAAGTATTAAAAAAATATAAAAAGAGGGAAACACCGAAGTGAAATCTTTTGAGGACATCAGGAACCTAAAATGCTCATGACCTCATATGAAGGAAAGAGTTGTCTGCATGTGAAAGGGGAGCTTATGACTTGAAATGCAGATAAGACAGGTTTTGGTCTTTGGAGCAGGGTGTAGGTTAGACAGGTTTACATTCCTCTGCTCTATGCACAGTTCAGGCTGGAGGCTGAATGATTGTACTCTGAGGAGAGGAGGCAGCTGAGAGATTGTGAAACTGCCTGCTTCAGTTCTTCCAGTTTTAAACTGTTGATCAGAATGAAGAAAAAAATGCATCAAAAAAACATTTTAGCTCTATTCACAATAGTATTATGAAGTTCCTGGCACAGTACTAAGTACATGTTTGTGGTTTCTTGAGAGAATTCATCTCGCAAAGTCAGAGTCCTTATGCTTCAGGGAAAGGGAAACAAAACACAACAGATGCCCTATTCAGAGTGGGTAGCAAGGGTCAAAATCATTATAATAGCAGATAATAAAGGAAACACAAAATTATATTAAAAAAAAAAAAGTACAAACAAATGAGAAGTGGTCTTTTGTAACCCAGGTTTGAATAAAAAGCAGACAACCATTATAAAAAATCTGTCTTTACTGGGTGGGGATACAGTCTTCTCCGTGCTGACAAAACAAGCTTACAGAATGATTTCTGCCACCATAATAAGTTATCATTCCTGGTCATTTTATTTTAAAAGATTAACTGAAGAAAGATGAATGGGAGTTTAACCTCAAAATATAGTCCTACTGTGTAAGAATTCACTGATTTTGCGTGCTGTAAAAAACTGATAAATGAAAGGATGCTTCAGTTACCAAAAGTGACTGAGACATCCAAATTTTTTATTATATACCATGAGGTAATATTTTTATTTAATTATTTATTACTTAATTAATTAATATTTTTTATTTAATTTTATTTATTTTTATTATATACCATGAAGTCAAGGTTTTAGATGCAGGGACCCTTCTGAAAATCAAGTGTCTCTGACAGCTTCCTAGCTGAGCATCCAAAATGCAACACATTTATGAATATTTAGGTCATAGCTCTTTGGTTTTGAAAATCAATTCCGTAATCATAAGCCAGCCCCAAAACAGGGATCAAAGACCAGCTTCACTGGCATCCATACAGCTCGTTATTGGTGGTCCTAAGGATTGCAGGCTTGAGGTGGGACTGGTTTCAGAAAGGAGATTAAGAAAAACTGTGTGTGGTTCACAAGCACTCAGCTCTGCCTTCAAGGGGAAGCAGACTTCGTGATAGTCTTTGCCAATGCAGCAGATGATGCATAGACACCGGAGTAAAATTCCAATTTCTCTTTGCCATCAGCTTCAGTGTGGGCAGGGTTTAAACCCAGTTGTTTTAGGGACACTTCCAACAGTCATTTTATCAACTCAAAGACTTCCATTGACTTAAATGGGAGGTGGACTGGTCTCTCAGAAGCCAGCTTTCTCCCAGTCATAGCTCACGAAGAAGTGCTCCACTTCATTACTGCAGAAGTGGAAGTAGAATGGATTGGACTGGAAGGAGAAGAAAGCAGAATGGCAGCCACAGGTCAAGACTACTTGGCACCAGGGTGGCAAAGCCAAGACTGCTTCATTCCCATAAAAGAAAATTGGATTTCTCAGAGCAGGTCTGAAACTTTCACTGAAGCAGGTTTAAACCTGCAAATTGCACAAAAACACTTTCCATCTGACTAGACATCCTATTACAAGCCTGTTCTATATTCTGTGAAGCTGGCAGTGGGTGGCTTTAAGTTGACTTCCCCCTCACACACACACTCACTGCTCCTCGCTGCCAAGTCAGAAAGATGAAAAATCTTATATACTTGCATTCACTGAGTGATCTCCAAAGCAACTCAATACTGGTTCAAGTCTTCCTTGTCTTATAAATCGGATTCTTTCTGTAGATTGTTTACTTACCACTTCTAGTGTGTCCCCAATAAATTAAAATCTGCTGAAGTGGTAAAATGTACGAAAGATATAGTGAATGGTCTGCAGGCTGTACAGTGGAGCTATTATTCCAAGAGGAAGTAGGAAAAGCAATCATAAAATTTTGAAAAATTATGCAATAACTTTGTAGTTATTGCCCATCTGTATTCATTACAATGATCTACTTCACAGGCATATAAATAGAACTGGCAAGTAAAAGATGTGCTGTTTGCCTCCAGACGTAGCACTAGGCTTCAGAAAATGAAATACATTAAAGGTTTTAGGAAAAGTATTGTAAGTGTTCATCAAGAGATGGAATCTAATCACCTCTCTCTCCCGTCTCCCATTTTATATTCTCTTATTCTTGTTTTTACCCTCGCTAAGGATACCTTTGGAAGAAAGATGACAAAATTTAATGGCTTCGTTTGCAGGGCAACCCTGGTACACTACATGACTTCATTTTCACAAGGCAACGAATCACGTAAATCACACCTACTGAGTACACACATTAGAACTCCAGTATGACAACTTCATGCCTAATACTCTCCAAGCAGGGACCACACAAAACTAAGACTGTAAAATTGCCCTTGACTCGCAGCAGCTTTTACAGCACGCACTCAGCTTAGAAAGACTTAACTAACATGGTTTTTAATCATGTTTGGGCATAGGAGACCTCTCGCTGATTCAAGACAAAGTATATTTAAAAAAGAAAAAAAGAGAGAGAAGAAAAAGCAGAATATATTTAGCAGAGCTCTTTCCCTTGCAGTTCCCACAGAGAAAGATGTTGCTATAATAAAAAAAAATATTTTTTTCATCTTGTAAAAAAGGGGGATCCTGAGAAGTGTTTCTTCCAAAAATAAATTAAAAACAAAAAAAGATATTTTGTGTTTCATCATGGGGAGGGAAGGAGGTAGGAAGGGTCGTATTTATGGGTTAGACCTTCATGAAAGCAGCTAGAGCTACATGCACTCACTCAGGAGCCCCAGTGCTGCAGGGGCCCATCCTGCCTCCCAAAACATTTGCACCCTCAGGCCTGTGAGCAGCCCACACTCTCATGCCCCCCTTGTGCTGAATGCAGGCACAGAGACACTTGCATGGCCAAGCTCCAGCAGCCTGCAACACACCAGGGAGGAGCAAGCCCCAGCTGAAGACCTGACTGAGGCTATTCAGAGAGTTAGGCAAACAGCTGGCATGAAGTGTTGGGCATTCAAAGATATCCTGGCTGGACTGCCCCACGATGCTCCTGAGTGTCCCTGAGTGGATCCACATATTTTCATGTTCTTTAGGACAGAGGTCCCGTTGCTTCCTCCCAACAATGTGACACTCATCATCACATTTTACTGAGAATCTCATTTCTTTTCACAATAGCTTTTATTCTTTTTCCCCCTCCCCACCCTCCCTACAGCTACAAAGGAGACCGAGGGGATTAATCCTGCACACTGTCTAATGGACTTCCTTGCATTTGGAAGGCAAAAAGGAGTTTATACAATCAAGCTAACATGCAAACCAATTGAAATTACAATGGTACATTAGAATATAGCCTCTAAAGTATTCAAACCACAGAAAATTAAAAAAAAAAAAAAAAAAAAAAATCCTTCCACTAAACTACAAGGGGCTGACTGAAACCCACAAAAGCTGGGAAAGATGGTAAGGTTTGACTGCAAACTTGTCCTTACTTCACCCCTAAGGAAAGGAGTAGAGTGTATAGATAATACTGGTTGCTTTTTGGTGGGCCCCAAATACAAAGCAGAGCTATTAAGTCCCACAAACTAAATAGGAGGCTTGCAACCGTATCCTCTCTCCCATTTCCATACAACCAGACCTTTAACTCACATGTTTGCAAGGCAGCTTCTCTCCAAGACTTTCATAGCCACAGGCACCAGTCTTGGCTCTGCTTCCCTGTTTTGTAAGTTATATAAAGTTTAACCTAGCACCTGCTATACTTTTTTATCTTCTTATCCTTGCCATCACAGAAAGAGGTTTTGATAGCATCATCACAAGAGAAAACAACACCCCCCCAAAAATGAGCAGAACATCTCTGTATGCCTGGATTCCTATGAATTTGTGACCTGTTCCTTCTACCCATATCACCCATTCCCACCACCTTTATCACACTGACAGCATCTCCCCTACTTCTCCTCTCCATGGAGACATTCCCTATGCCTCAGCAGTTGGCTGGGGAAGTGATTCCAGCTGTTTCAGCAATGCATGTGTTGCCTGCTCAGCTGGTTCCTACTTTTTCAGGTGGATAAGGAATGAACATAAAATTGCCCTTTCCTCAGTGAAAGTGCTAGTCTGAAGCTTCTTCCTCTACTCAGCTATCTTATTCTTGTCTTCACTTGCATCTCCCTGCCAAGCTCAAATGGACTAGCGAGTTCAAAAGTTACTAGGAGGGATGGATGAGCAGACTTTATGTTCATGGAAATGTTATTTCTTTAGAAAATCAGCCTCAAAATTGCTGTATCAGAGAAGCCTTGAATCAAAAATGAGAGTTACCCACAGATGCACTGCTGAGTAAACTACAGATACAGTGGGCTTCATTTTCACGTAAGATTCCCATAAAGTTACTCATCTGTGTAAGGCTCATCCAAGTTTCACTGAGTCTTCTGAAGTAGCTGCCATTGTGATAAATGAAGAAGGGTTCTGATTGCTCCAGGTTTCCCATCTAAGAATACATGAACACAATACATGAACACATACAATATATGCCTCATGTAGGTGCACACATAGGGCCATACATCCCTATTTCTGCATAATTGCAGGTTCCAAGCTCTTCACTATGTGTTTTCTGCAGGCTGTATTTTCTGCTCTGTAAGGTAAGGAAGTAATTTATTTCCTGTTTTTCAGGAGCTGAAGAATCTAGATTAGTATCCTATTAAAATATCCAGTTTCTGTGGTTCTCAGGAGTATTTAATTACTTATGTACATCTGAGGAACTGGGATCACTCAACCAAGGGCTTCCCAGAAATTCATGGAAAAGAAAGGAATTTACCCTCATTTCAGGTCAAAGATTCCTTCTCTAGTTCCATTGTCTTCCATCCATCCCTAGTGTCTTATAATGAAATCAGCTGAGGATGAAAGCAAAAGCCCCAACCCAAATATTTTAGAAAAGGAGGTAAAAGAAAGATGACAATGTTACATGTACCGTTTTACAGTCTTCTGTTACTTATAGCCAAGACTCAAATGTATGCTAAGGATACTTTAAAACACTCTAGTGAAATAGAGAGATCTTGAAGAAGGCAAGATCTTTTTTTGCCTCTCCAACCCCTCCCTAGCAACCACTATTTGAAAGATTCATGGCTATAATGAGAATCAGCTTGTAAGTCTCAAAAGAAAACCCAACCCCCCAATAAACACTACTGGAATATATTCTTTTTCTAGTGTTTTTAGTATGATATCTTCAGGAGGGGAAGCTGCATGAAGCTTCAAACTCCACTTGAAGCTGGGGAACAAAAGTTATTCTGCAAACAAAGAATCATAATTTCAATATAAAAAGCAATGTTCCACATTATTTATGGGTTGGCATGGGCCTGCAGGCTGAAGATTTTTGACACTAAAGCCGGGGGTGCACCCCATGAGAGACAAACCAGTTCTGACACTGAAGAATAATGGTTAGGGCTGTACAAATATTCCATCTGCTTTGCTCTGTTTTTAAATGAGTACAAGTGAAATATTTGGGATTTTTTTGGTTTTGTCCCTTAAAGCAAGAGAGGGTATTGTTTAGCTGTTAGACAACAGATCTGGGCAACCTGAAGACGCATGGAATAAATAATGCAAGAATTGGTGTAAAGCCCCTTATGTGAAAAGGAAGTATAGTCATGTTCAGAGAAGTTAAAATGTTACTTAAAGCACACAAGTGACGAATTCCACTTAGGGGATTTCACTTGAACTGAAAAAAAAATGTAGTCAATAAATTGCTCGTAAAGTTTATATATAATAGTGAGATATGATTTTATAATCTGCCTTTATTTCAAAACAGTTTTGGTAAGATTAGGGTTTTATAATTATCCTTAACCTTCAAATCATGAACAAGGTTAGGGAGGGGTTTGCAAACAAATGAATGTGCAAATACAGTAGGGAGGTACCATACCACTCTTTCTGATATCAAAGATGAGCAATCTTGAGCCAGACTCCTAAATCCTAAGCCTGGCTGAAAAACAGTTAGCTCCCATAAGCTCTTCTAGTAGTATCTTTGGGAACTGGCATTAGTGTTTTTTCTATTTGAGCCTTCTGCACGCATTTTTGGAAAACCATAACAAGCAAGCAAACAAATAGACAAAACAAAAAAAAACCCCAAACTAAACCAACAAACAAACAAACAAACAAAACCCAAAAAAACCCCAAGCCCCAAACAAACAAACAAAAAACCCAAATCAAATTATGATGGAAGTAATATTCTTGCCTGACTCCTCTAAAACAGGAACTATTTCTTTCTGAGTGTCTGACACTGTACCATGTCCTACAGAGAGTAAAGCCCTTCCTATCCACCAAGAATTACATTACAAAAACAGTGAAATACTTTGTGTCACGGTACACCCGCTTAAAAAGAATTTTGTACCCTTGAAGCAGTTCCAATTTAAATCCCTCGCTACTAAAATTTAAAAGAGTTTTCTATCAAAACATCTTCAAAATAAGAAATAAAATTAATATGATATCCTTTGCAATCTGGCATATTCTGGGCAATCCTACTTTTCTTTTTATAACCCATTTTTTTGTGTTTTGAGTGCTCAGCAATGACCAGCAACTTATATTTTGATGTAAAGTCATAATCAGATCTTGGAAAGAAATCTTGGTGAATACAACTTGTGTGTGAAACAGATTCAGTGACTGGTCTTAACAGTAATGAGATCCCATTTTCCACTTCATTTATGACATCAGAGTTGTAGTGAAACAAGCCTTAGATTGTATAGGTGGCAACAACTGATATTCCTAAGATCTTTGATTTCAAAACTCTGCTCTGAAGAAGCTACAAGTTCCTCATAACAAAACAGCTTGCTGAAAAAAATCACTTTCCCAAACTAAGTATGTGTACATGTATATGTGCATATCTGGTATGAATTTTGCAAGCTGCACAAAAAACTGTCATAGAGTTTACATTCATTTCATTGTCAGACATGTAAAGGCCCCAAGTGTATTTGGGGAAATGGGAAAATGCATTCATACTTTTAGCTCAAGCCCTGAAGGCATAGTTCCCATTGTTTGGGAGGGAAAATTGCAAGTCATCCCAATGTGGCCTTGGAGACAAGGATTACGAGAAGAAAGAGATTACAAGAATAATTACTTAAAATTGTAACATAATTAAACCAATATTTGATTAATTAGAAAAATCCCATCTAAAGCAGAGGAAAATACTAGTGAACATTTGTTAAAACCCTTGCAAAAACATCTTATAAACAGGAAAATAATGCAACCAGATGATTTAGAGGCTGACTCAATGTTCTGAGCAGAATATGTGCTTTCTGAAAAGAGTGGTATGCTTTTAACTACACTGTCTTCAACAGTTTTCTCCCAGCACATCCTCATTGCTAGCAATGTAATGAATTAAATGAGAGCCAAAATTCATTAGCAGATGAGAGTGAAAAATTGTTAGTTTCAGCCACAGAGACATGGTTTCCACACTTGAACCTTTTTCTCTGTGTGTTGCAACATTCATAATGTCCTGCTCAGAGCCATGTTTTGAAGGCATATTTTTACCCCATTGGATACACGAGATTTACAGCAAGACCTACCCATTTTTCCTTTTCACATCCATTATTACTCCATGAGATTTGGGAATGATGCTTCCCTGATACTCTCCATAACCACTTTAGTAGTGTGCAAAGATTTTGTTCCCCCACTTCAGCTGCTGTTGGGAATTCTAGTAAGGAGCTGTGAATAGCAGCTCTTAGCAAATCTGTCTTCTGGAAAGCTTGAAAATATCTCCTATTTCTGACACATCCCACCCATGTTGCCTTCCATAGCCTTGTCACCTCTTCCATCTAGCATCTTGCTTGCCTCTGGTGGCCATTAGAGATTTAGAGTCTAAAGAAAGTCTAATGACTCTCTAAAGACTAAGATACATCTTAAAAGTTCTTAGAAAGCTAGGAACTCCACATGCTTCTACCAAGTTTTGACCTGTTGACAAGTACAGAGATATGTGTGCCCCTTGGAGCAACATAACCTCCCCCTCTTGCTGCACGTGGTCACAGGACAATGAGAGAAGTAACTGGGGACTTGCTGCTTGAACTGAGAGAACCATCCTTCCCAATCTAAAAAGGAATGTCTGAAGAAGGGAAGCAGTGCTGGCAGATGAGATTCACATGTGGGTGAATTTGTAAAACTTCAAGAGTAGCCCTAAGATATTTATGTTGCTTTTGTTCTGAAAATGAACCTTCTGCATGTTAGATGGGAGAGGATCTCCACAGCCATCACCTCCTGCTCAACACCATACTGAAATACCTCCTTTCCTTCCTGGGGGTTACTGGAACAACAGGTGAAAATCCCTTACCTGTTTAAATCTTAGTTCAAGAAGTTCATTATAGGGACATTCTCTGACACCTCTGACTGCATTTCACCTTTCACAGTGAGGGTAGGATTTGTGTCATCAGCTTTTAAAAGTCAAAACACCATGCCTTTGTGTCAATGTGCTCACCAGAGCCCTCTTAGCCCTGATATGTATTCTAAGCACCTCTTGAGAGTGACTATTTCTCTTTGATGAGCACAGAAAGACTTTAGACAACTACTCGAGGAAAGGTTACTAACAAAAAAATGGCAAAAGTTAGGGCACAGGAACTATGTGTAGTGCTGTTTGTATGTTATATAATATAGCTCATTTCTTGGTGGAAGAAGTGTGGCATTTTTTTGCACAAGCAGGGTTTCTTTCTAGGTGGATTTTATGTTACTATGAGCACATTATCAAAATCTGTTCTGCCTTCTGCCAGAGCACCTCTGACCAGAGGGCAGAAGGACAGGGCACAGCATTTTAAGTTACCAAAGTTAATTATTCAATAGTACCTGAGAATGAAGCATAGTTCGAAAACAGCCAAATACTTACAAGAGTGGTAGTCTTCTCAGTGGAAGTAAGGGCTGCAGGATCTGTCCCTGTGTGGGCAATAGTCTTTTTATTTCCAATATTTTTTTAGGGGGATTTAATAGTTTGGTCTTTCTCTCCCTGTGTAAAACCATGATTCATCCATCATGTCAATAGCATCATATTAGTAAATATACCACCATGCCTGGTGTTTTCCACTGGCATTGGCAAATATACTTAGAAAGAAGTGAAATGAAAATTTCAGGAATTTCCAATTGGGCTTAGCAAGTTGTGAAAGAAGAGTGATGACTGCTATCGATGTCAAGAGTTATGAGCTGCTGGATTCTTCTGTTTTATGGAACAGCTTACCCATATAGCATACCTACTTCACTGCCACTGTGGCCCAGTCCTGGCCATGGCCTTAATTTTTCTGAGGATGTTATTCATAAATGTTCTCTTAATCAAGCTCAGGCCCAGAATTTTACTGTAGAGGCCAAACTAATTGCCAGGATATACGAGATGCCAAACCCTAGAAGGTAAAGCTAAAATTTGTGTGTCCTGGCTCAGAAAAGCACTATGTTTCAAACCTGAAATAAAAAGTGGGTTTTTACATTTCTTAAATAGTTGATTTTTCCACTCCAACTATTAGAACTCTGCGTATTTCAAAGAATTCACACTGTGAATAAGTACATCTTCTTCATTTTTTTAATTTGACCAAAAAAAATCTTCCTTTTTAAAGTTTTGGTGGTTTTTTAAATTTTGTTGTTTTTTTTTTTTAAAGAGGAAGAAGTAAGGATTTATTCCAAAAACTGTCCCTGGCTAGTGTGCATAGTTACCACACTGAAACAGACAGCAGTTTTCTGGGTGAAATGGCATTGCCCCAAGTGCCAAGACCCACAGGGAAGTTAAGCCAAGGTCTGTGAAGATTTTTGTCTCTCCTGCCATCATAAACAGGGACGTTATATCTTTCAACTGGGCAATTGCCATGTCCCCATTGATTACACCCTTTAATAGAGAAAGGGAGAAATGAATGATTTTCTTTATCCTTTTTATATGTAACAACTTCTACAGGATCAGCAATTTCATTATTCATGATCAAGAATTAACACAAAATGTTCTGAGATCTCATACTATCTTATGTTCATAATAACCATCTCCTCTTGGATTAATCTCACTCACCAAAATGAGGAATAAAAATGTTATTCAATAAATGTTATTCAGTAACATAAGAACAATGCTGGGGCTTTTAAGTTCAAAATCTTCTAGACCTCGCTGCTGCAACTGTGGGAAACATTTCCCCTTGCCATTCTCAATCACATGAATAGGAAAGAGTAAGATGAGGTGAAATGAGATGCAGTGGATAGCTGATGAACCTGAAAGCCTGGACACTTTTTTCTTTGAATAATCACTTCATTTGATTAAAAAAAAAGGCCACAGCTCCCATCAAGTACATCAAGTACCTGAGTGCACCTCCACCATAGCAAAGAGGTTTGCTGCCTGGGCACACCACCAGCTCTCTGATATGACACAGCCATGTTATCCACTAGTTCAGAGAGCTGTGAAAGAGCAGCTTTGGAGAAAGAGATGTCTACTCTTGGGATGGTTGGGTACTGTGGGGAAACCCTCTTGTTAATGAGGTCTGTGTCCCCACCTACCTTGCTACTCTTGGCTTCTAAAAAAGCTGTCTGTCTTTGGTTCTCCATGGTGCCTTGTATCACTTCATCTTTTGATCACCATGGTTATAAAATACTTCTATGAGAGTATACAAGATTCTGTGACCTTGGATAAATGGATATTACTGATTTAGTAGGAATCCTATCCTATCACCAGGAAAGGTCCACAACCCAACAATCTACTGGACTGATGCATTAGATAGATAACTTCATCCCAAAGGAATGTTTAATACCTACCCTGTTCTTCCTCAAGGTAAACTTCAAATATTTCATTTGTTCTCTGAATTTCTGAAGAAGATTCTTTTGTGTAAGCAGATATTTCAGGGCTCTGAAGGCTGGGTGAGATGAGGAAAAGCTGGAAGAGTTTAGTCAATGAAGGAAAAATCTGTAAAAAATTTCCACCAAAACCCAGCAGAAAACAACAAAAAGCCCTAATTCTATTTCCTTTAATGTCAAAGCCAAAAGGAAGTTTGCCAGATATTTGACTAAGAACTGTTGAATGTAGGAGTATGATCTTGTCAGAAATTCTTAATTTATCCTTGCCTGTATTCCAGAGTATTCATCTAACATTTTAACTCTAGGTGCAGGGCTGGGTATGGTTGAGTATCATGAGCCATTTTCAGCAGGGATGTGTTAGACTTACTGTGTATCAGAATCAGGCCATGGCTCAGTTAACTCCAAAGCACTCATACTGAAGGCTATATTTTTCTACAAAAAAATCCACCCAATGCAGTAGCATTGCTTTTCTCTCCCCTCTTTGTTTTCAGAAGTGGTGTTTAAGCCTCAAATTTAGGTTTAGTGGTGATTTATATTGATAAATATTCAAATTGCAACTACCCTTCCCAAAAAGTGGTCTAGAAATGACTTAAGATTAATTCTAGTGCCTGAAACCATTGACACATCACAATTGCTCTCAGCAGAAAATCTCATCTGTACTCCTGTCTTTCTTTCTGTCTTTATGCTGCCTCCTGAAACCCAACCTCCCACTCCTGCAGAGTCAGAATGAAACAGAGGAATTAAATAAGGGAAAGGATGCAGACTTAGAATAATTCATCAGATCTGATGAGAGTCAAATGTATTAAGTAAGATGGATTAGTCAAGAAAGTTCTGAACTAATTGTGCCAGAACAATTGAGAGTGCAGCCAGGGAGTTGAAATGAGAGTATGGTGGTGGAGTGAAGGGTGAGAAACAGCTTAAATTGATTTTGCTACAGAGAAAAATGGAAGCTCTTGTGGAACTGTGACGCAGGAATCTGAGCTTCATCATCTTCTTCAAGGCTTGCAACTTTAGGCACCATTTTCAAGCAACAGCTCCTTGTTTTCTTAAGGCGGTCAGATGTTATTCTATTCTGCCATAAGTAACAGTAAACATCTGAGCTCACTATGTAAACAATAAAAACCCCTCTAAACAGTAAATTTCCCCCTTTCCTTATTTCAAGATGTATGAGAGCATCTTACAAAATTCTCATCTCTGCTCTAAATTGAAAAAAAAATTGCAAATCTCATCAGTAGGCTGTTAGTGCTGTGGCATATTGTATGCAATACATGTGCTTTTTATATACATTTGCATGGCTAATTAGTCTCATTAGACATTACAGACTGAGTGGTGGAATGAAAAATTGAAAAGTCATATTGGTTTTGGCTGTGCAGTTAAAGATTCCCATTGACAGTTTGAAATTCAAACTGTGATAAAAAGAATGCATTTTCCATGAGGATTCTGCTAGGAAAGTTCAAACATAATAGTGCACAAAAATGCAAGGAGGGAACTGAAACACAGTTTTGAAGTTAAATGAATATGACAGGTAGCAGTTTGTTTTATTCACTCAAGTCTGTAAACTTACATGACATTATAATAATGGATGAATATGAAAACCAGCGTCTTGTGATTCTGGATAAGCTCTCAGAACTGTCAGTTCTTGTACAAGCTATCTGGATCATTTGGGCATGGAAAAACTGGGTGGGGTATTGCATGAGATCAGGGAAGAAAAAAGGAATTCTCACGAGAATAAGGCTACAAGGGTTGCTGCTTATGGTATTTTGGCAGTTTCTCAACCCAGAAGCACACACAGCAAATGAAAAACAGCAATAACAAACTCCAGATATGGTTGGGAATTAAGTGAACCGTCAAGTACATGGCAGTTTCTGGGACCCTACGCACAGATAGAAAGGCTTGTGGCATGCCACCCTCCAGTCAGCTGCTCACAAAATTGTACAGGAATGATGTTTACTGCTGACTCACGCTGGCAGACAGACCTCGTTTATTCCAAGCATGATATAAGAGGATTTGAAGTGTGCTGTTGGAAGAGTGGAAACTTGTAGCTGCAACGGAGGAATCCCTCAGAGAAAGCTCCAGGAACAGTTAAGCTTGAGAAGAATAGTTGGGCTTTGTCCTTAGTGTGGCTATTGAAAAGCCTGAAGACAGTGACAGGGTATGCCTCAGCTTGCAGCACATAGAGTCTCTTCAGAAAAGGGTGGTGTTTTTAGCTACTTGCAAATGCTTTCCTGACCCATATCACACATGTCTAACAAACAGATGAATCATTTGCAAAAGAAGGATCTTCTTGTTTGTTGTCTACTCCTTCTGCATCATGTCAGCACTGATTTTATTAGCTTCAGTTGTTGTCCCTCTGAGAGAGAGAGAACAATCCCTCACAACCTTTTATAATGCTGAAAAGGGAACTTTGAACACACATGCTCATGTTTATATTGCTTTATGTTTGTCCTGCCTTGAGTACAAATTATTACAAGACTTTCAAGACCTGGAGACTCAGAGTCCAAAGATGTTCCCTGGCAATCTATTAACCTTCTGGCTTGGTCTTCAGGATCTGCTGTGGATCTTTTGGTAAGTATCTTTCATGGATGGATCTGGCATAAAAAGAAATTGTCCTTAAATTGGGTCATGTTCTTTAGTGGCAAGGGCTGGCACAGCACAAATAACTCTGATGGAGCTACCCGATTTACACCAGGTGTGCAGAAGCCCAGTGGTTTTTCAAGGAGTACATTAAAAAAAACACAACCGCCCACTAAGAAGTTGAGATCATATATTGGCATAGTTTCAGAACATAAAAGATCTAAAAGACCAAGCTGATGTGATACACAACGTTACAATGAATAACACATCTCTCTATGTAGCACACAGGTAGTAAATACATACCTAAAAAAAAAAAAAAATAAAAAATGGACAGAACTCCTCCAGCCAGCTGTGCGTGATCTTCTGCCTCTACCACCAAATATCTCTAGCACAGTCAGAGCTCTTGCTCCCAGGGATCAGCAAGGCTGGGGCTTCTCTGCAAGGAAGAACAAGCCCAGAGCCAGGAATGACCCCATTACAGAGAGTGATATTATCTTCACCAACCAGGGCACAGCTCTAGGTCATCTGAACAACCAAACCAGGGCAGGAGACTGATAACAGAGAGCATTAACAGTCCAAGACAAGGCAAGGCAAGGTCATGACTCGGGTCCATCCATCCATTCCCAGCCAAAAATAGCAAGATAAGGCCAGAAGCCTGAGTGGAGACAAAGTTACCTACAGCATTTATCTAGAGGCCTCCAAGAAAGGTCCATGAGTAATCAAATGCAGACAGGACTGGACAAAGTGGCTAGGAATTTATATAGAGCTTTCTGAGGCAGTGGGCAGCAGAAAGGTAGGTGGAGGCCCCAGGTGAGTCTGCTCAGGGAAATAAAGGCCTTTTGTTGCCTTTTGGGCATGGACACTTAGATTACAACATCAGTTAAATCTTTATGTGAAAATGTGACACAAACCTAAAACAACCTAGAAAAAGCACGCTTCTAAAAACTTGTCTCTCTCCAGAAAGGACAAGATGTTCTGGTCCTTTTGATGAAGGACTCACAGTTTAGAAAAACTTAACATAAAAAACTGGTTAGTTTGAAAATTGTAGGTGTAGCTAAAACCACATTAGTTTTAGGCTATGTACCACATTCCCCAGTCAACCAGCACATAAATGGCATGGAGCAGCAGACAGGAACTGTATGTATTTTGTTTGAGCTTCTAGTGATAAGTGCTTCACTCCTTTTTATAAACCTAAGCTCAAATACAGCTTAACAAAATAAATATGTGATGAAACTAGACACCCATTTCAATTATTTGGATCTAATGGGAAGTTTTTTCCATGCTTATGAAGGGGCATTACATTTTCTTCAGATGCCAAACCAACCCACTGCACCATCATTATTGCTATTTTTAGATAGAAATAAGTTAATTTATTATTTGATAAAACTTATACTATCTCAAGATATTGATACCAACTGTAAGAATTGCTTGGATTTGAATAAGAAAGATTCTCCTCCTTGTCTTTCAAAGACAAAATTATCACAAAATTATCAGCAATTGGAGACCCTCATGTAAGCTCCTGCTTGTATGTGACTCTAGCATTTCCAAAGACAGGCATCCAAATCAAAGGATGTGAGGAGAGGAAGAAGAATAATCTCTTAGACATAATTGCTATATAATGTTGATAAAAAATTATTGGAGGCAAAACTCAGAAGAGCTAAGTTAAGTTACACATACTGCTTTGTGCATGATGCAAACCTGAAGAAGAATCAGATCAAGAATAGCAGTTTTTTCTTCCATATGTAGCTACTGGAAAGGTATATATGAACAAGGACAGATGATAACAAGAACATGAATAGCAATCTCTGCAGCTGAAGCTTGGCCATCCTGTAAAATGCCTCTGAAATATTTGTTTTGCGTTGGTTGGAAAGAATGATCCTTTCACCTTGCTGAAGTGAACCACAGCTTGTCAGCAGGTGTCTACATCATCTGGGGTATCATATTCTAACCAGATTTAATAGCAGCACAAGACTTGTGACTCTTGGTTGAACTCATGACTACAAGGCAAAAAGCAAAGAGCAATATCTGCATATCAAAACTATATCAGCTTTGGTGAAAATTTTCACATATTCTATAAGAGAATTCTTGGCCACAAAAAGTAAGGGAGCAAAACCAGCCAGTATCTGGGATATGCAAGCCCAGATTCAGGTTCTTTTTTAAGGCTAGGACATAATGCCAGAGTCCAATGTCAAACAAGATTCTACAAATTACAGTGGAGCCTGGAATCAACTAGGGTCTACTACAGATTCTGTGAAATCATTCTGCAACAGACTATAAACTCCTCCTCTTAAATGTAAAAATTTCTATGCTTGCTTAGCTGGCAGCTACAGAGGGGGGGGCTCTTTTTTTTTTTTTTTCTTTTTCTTTTTTCTTTTTTCCTTTTTCTTTTTTTCTTTTTTCTGTTCTTTTTTCTTTTATCTGTTTCTTTTTTCTTTTTTTCTTTTTTTTTCTTTTTTTTTTTTCCTTTTTTTTCTTTTCTTTTTTTCTTTCTTTTTCTTTTTCTTTTCTTTTTCAAAAAAAAAAATTTAGGAGTTAAAATTCAAAGATATTCAGTATCTTCTGGCATGAAAGTAAATCAAATGCCAAAAGACTCAATAATTTTCAAAATCTAACATTTATATAACTCTGGTGTGATTCGGCATATATCATCTTCTATCAGAATATTGATATTTATAGATATACCAGGATGGGGTCAGCAAAAATGCCACTCTAGACTTCTGAGGGGCAACCTTTAACTTATTTAGCAGCCTGATGACAAGAATCCCTTGGGAATCAGTTCTGAAGGATATAGGAGTCCGGGAAGGCTGGACAGTTTCTAAAAGGAAAATCTTGAAGGCAGAGCAAGCCATCCCCATGTGCTGTAATGCAAGGTGGGGGCATAGAAGACTGGCCTGGATGAACAGGGAGCTTTGGCTGGCACTCAGGAAGCAAAAGAGAGCTTATGGCATTTGGAGGAGGGGGGAGGCCACCCACAATGACAACAAAAATGTGAGGCTATTCAGGATGAGAATCAGAAGGTCCAAAGCCCAGATAGAAATTAATCTGGCCTCTATGGTTAAAGTTTCTATAAATGTATTACCAACAAAAGAACAACCAGGGGGACTCTCCATCCCCTGTTTGGTGCAGGAGGAAACAAAAAACAGCTGAGGTGCTTAATGAATTCTTTGCCTCAGTCTCAGTTATAGAGAAGAAAACCAACTCTCTAAGTTAGGATATAGTGACCAGGAGCAGAATGACATCCTGGCTATCCAGGAGGAAATGTTCAGTGAGCTGCTACACCCTATGTAGCACAAATCTTTGGGGCTGGATAGGATGCACAGAAGAGTGCTGAAAGAACTGATGGAGGTGCTCACCAAGCCACTTCCTATCATTTACCAGCAGTCCTGGCTGACTGGAAAGGTATCTGCAGTTTGTAAATCAGCCAATGTAACCCACCTCTATAAGAAGGGATGGAAGGATGATCCAGGAAATTACAGGCCTGTCAGTTTGACTTTGGTACCAGTGAAGCTGGTGGAGCAGATCATCCTAAATACCATTATGGGGTACATAGAGTACAACCAGGTGGTCATGTTCATGAAGGGCAGGTCTTGTTCAAGCAACCTGCACTTTGCCCATAGCAGTGTGCCCAGGTGGCCAAGAAGGCAAATGGCATCCTGGCCTGTACCAGGAACACAGTGACTAGCAGGACCAGGGAAGGGATTTTATCCTCTTGCTCAGCCTTGATGAGGCCACACCTCATGTACTGTGTGCAGTTCTCGGTGCCACAGCATAGGAAGGATATCGAGGTGCTGGGGAGGGTGAAGAGGAGGGCAATGATGCTTATTAGGGTTCTGGAGAACAGGTTTTAGGAGATGAAGGCTGTTCAGCCTGGAGAAGAGGAGGAGGGGAGACCTCATCACTCACTACAATTACCTGAAAGGAGGCTGTAGTGAGGCAGGTGTTGGACTCTTCTCTGTAGTGACCAGCAATAGGCCAAGAAAAAGTGGGTTCAGGTTGTGACAGGGGAGGTTCAGATTAGATATTAAGAAAAATTTCTTCACCAAAAGAGGGCTGGAACGTTGGTTGCCCATTGGTGGAGTTGCTATCCCTCGGGATGTTAAAAGGTGAGTAGATATGCCACTTCAGGGGATGATTTAGTGGTTACAGGGGTGTGGAACTGATGGTTGGACTTGATGATTTGAAGGTCCTTTCCAACCATGATGATTCTATGATTCTGTATTTTGCAAGAGGAAAAAAAAAATTGTTCCTAATTTAATGAATAAATGAATTATTTTAATATCCATTTTTATCATCAACTGTTACAGCTGGTGTCATGTCAAACAAAGTTGTGATACTCAACATGTTTATAATGTTGGAGACAGGAAAATAATATTGTAGAAGCTGCTCCATACAGGACATAAAGGAGCTACCTCCTTCCCTGTAGTGATCCAGCACTGGTGTGTCTCTGGGAGAATTCACAAGTCCATACGGGCTGTTTATAAAGGAAACACTGGTGAATATTTTGTGCTATTTCTAAGGCATCATCAAGCTGTGACTTTAGGCATCCTGTTTCCTCTGAGGTGAGAAAGGTACAATTCCTTCAAATTAAAAATACGTGCCACTTTTTTTCCCCCTTGGAATAGGTCTGCCCATACAAATTCCATCTTGATTCAGTAAAAACCCAGATACATCAATAGTTCAGGGGAAAACAATAACTCTTGGTTTTTACACTTCCTTACAGCCAATACCAGAACAAAAACCACTGCAGAACTGGTGACACATGGCTTATGGAAGTTTAGTGCTTCAGCCAGTACATGATTACTTGTGCTTGTAGATGGATATAATCATTGGCTTGACAGGATAAGAAGACATTGTTTTAAATATTGTAGACATATTGCAGACCTCTCAACACGTGGAAGCTGAGACAATGGCAGTCAAGATGCTTGCCTTGCAGAAAGAAGCTTTTAGAGTGAAATTGCCATTTGGTCTGAATTCTCCTACCTCCTAGAGAATTTTTTTTTTCTTTTGTCTCTTGTGAGAATACATTTTGCCATGTCATAATCACTTTCTACCCAACTTTACATTTATGCCTTCCAGGCTTTTCTCTTCATCTTGTTTGGAAACATGGCATGTTTTCCTTAAAGCATTGATACGGCCCCTTCAGTCATGGTGACCAAGACTGCTTTGCCTTCTTTCATTGCCAATTGCTGCACCTGGTCAAATTTTGTTCTTCTACTGAATGCCTGGCCTAGAGCCCAAAGACCCACTGTTATCCCCTGAGTGAAATAGAGGTAATTACCAGTCCTTCAGAATAACAGGAAACCCACAGAATTTCTTACAATAAGAAATCAAATTAATTTTACCATCTGCGGAAGTTTTTTGAGCCCCAGCAGTCCAACAGCAAGATTTCTGATGTAAGTCCACCAGGTATTCACAGATTTTATTTAATTAAAAACTGTGTAAAGCTTTTGCTCTACTGGCTCTGAGCATGAGAAAAGCTAAATTACCCAGGCTTTCAAAACATAGAAAGATCAAATGAATTTCAGGTTGCCATGGAGGCAGATTGTTGTGCCAATAGCAGACCTCTGTAGTTGCAGATAAATTAACCTTAATTACCCTGACGTACTGTTAGGGAAAATATTTGGTTACCTGTGATGCTTGCAGTGTATAAGGCTGACAATTGAGCTCACTTTTGGCTGTGTGGCTTGAGAGCAAAACATATTTCACTAGCAGAGTTGACACAGAAATGTGTTGGTGTAGCATGATAGCATTTGAGAAGCCACACACAGTCCAGCAGTCTGCCTGCTAATATCCCTGCATCTGAAAACACTGAAATTTACATGCTGAGGCAAAATATTCAGAAAAAATTTTGGTAGCTATGTTTAATATTCTGGAGATATTTTACCAACAAATACACAGAACTAATCACCTAATTCTTCTTCTTTCCTAGGCTGGAAAAATGAAGAAGAAAATAGATTTTCCAAGTTCCAAATACCAACATGAAAAGCCTGACAATCAAAAAAAAGTTTTATCTTCAATATGAAAAAAATCAGTTTTGCACTTTAATAAATGTGGGATAGTGATACAAGAACAACAAAAGCCATTAAGCTCACAGCTGATGAAAACATCTTACAGTGACAGAAGATCTCATTCTTTTTCCTTTTTTCTTCTTTGCATATTACTGCATTTCAAAGGCTGGCATGGCTTATGCAGAACTGTAACACAACTTTTATGTGAAATCAAGAGGCTTAGCAGAATAGTGTCAAAGCTACTTTTAAAGTACTTAATTTCCTTCTTGGAATGGGAGGGATCCAGTAATGGAAAGAAAGAGCTTGGGATTCAGACCACATTCCTGATATTAACTTTACACAAAAGAAAGGGTACCTACTGATGTTAGTAGGGTATTTTGGGACCTTGCTCTGCCTCTGTGTTTTCCTCTGCTTTTTAAAGAGTTCCAAACTCTTTAATAATCTCAACTGAGATTATACTTTGTACTGCATTCTGTAGTTTTACCTGAGGTTATTACACCCCAGGTCAGGCTCACATCTCTTCCTGAGAACCTTTATTAAAACTTTTTGTTTTTTCTTGCAAAATAGGCAGCTCTGAGCCCCTCCTGGTGGGTGCCAAGATAACTTATTCCTTCTCGTGGCCACAATACAGTTGTCAGTTGTAACAATCAGGACATCAAAATACCAAAAGTAATCTACATTTTTAATCTTAATGAGAGGACGATCAGCCTTGTCTTAGAATTCCTATCAGTCTTTTAATGTATTTCAGCCCATCCCTCAGATAGTTCTGATGAATTTATAAAGACTATGATAAGTCTTGGAAACTAATTAACTCAGGACTTTCTTTTGAAAGTTGCATTATTAATATGCTATTTGTTTCATGACATTATGGTAAACACCAGTTAAAAGTTCTGAAATCAAATCTGAATAGGGAAGAGTGTTAGAAAGGTGCTAGTAAAAGCCTTGTCCAGAAAGGACACTCACTATCGGTATAAAAATTAACACAGCTGACACCTGACTGCCATTGGGATGAAAGTATTGGCTATTGTGACATAAACTATTCCATAATACCAAAAAATCTTACAGTAGATGTCATTCTGAAATGAAAGTCACTTGCAACCCAGAATAACTGATATACTTCTAAAACTGAATAATAATTGAAAGAAAAGTCTTCTAAGGCATAACAGCTCAGAAATGGTCTTTGGAGAGGCTTTTTTTTTCATTTCTAGTTATTGTGGCAAATGTCAGATGAAGACAAGGCTCTGCAGTAAAAAATTGTATTGTCTCCACTATTCAATAAAGTCAGAGAACTTTGTTTCTAATTTTCTGGGACATAACCTTGTTCCAATAGTGTTGTTGTAGAGACTCAGGGTTCTTGTGGTCTAAATGCAGTACAGCAGGTTGCCAGACACATGGCATGCAAAATCTTTGGTGCAAGAACCTTGACATTATCTGACTTTACAGTAGTGGGGAATAGAAGCTTTTGGATTGTAATAAAACAGCATGGTAACTGAAACATGCATTGCAGATAAAATTATTTGTGTTGGGTGTGGTGCTGCCCATTTCTGTTCCTTTCACGTAAGTATCCATATGAACACAATTCGTTGTCAGGGACATTCTCAAGGGATTTTAAGGAACTCTAAGTATTCATAAGAAGAAAACTTCCAACTCATACAGGCTGGATGAATTCACAGTTACTTCAGAATGCTCACTCAGTTCAGACCTACATGGGACCAAACAATGCAATGTCACTTATGCATCCAATTAAAACTGGACATCAAAGATCAAATTTCATTTTTTAACAAAGAACACTCAAGTAATTTATAGATGTGGCTTTAGAGAACAACCGAGCAACAAATGAATTGAAGAACTTTCAAAGTTTCTCATGGATGGGCCACAAACATCAAGAGGGACTAAATTAGTGTATTGGGGATTGTTCACAAGGGGATATTAATACACACTATGGCAAACTGTTGATTCAGACAAATAGGAGAACTGGAGGCTGAGAAAAAGGTAAATTTGTGGATACAAAGAAAGCCTGGCTTCCAGCAGCCTCGCATCCTGTGACTGAATTCCTAGGTGCTTAAAGAGGGAGGAGCTCATGATGCATCCCCTTCCTCAAAGAGGTTTTTTTCTAGCCATTGACAGAAAACTTGCTGCAAAATTCATATGACTCAGGCTGCTACTCACTGTCTGTCCTTGGCTCATTATTTCATAGCCAAAAGAGGACTGGGAAGGTAATGGCCAAAACCAAGCACACTGTTTTGAAGCTGGAGGCTCAGAGGCATGACTAGTGCACAGCATAGAAGAGACCTCATTTTAGTGGCATTTCTCCCAGAGATGCTTAGGGTCAAGGTAGATTTCAGCTGCTGTGTTTGCTTGACTCAGTTCTCATTTGTGCTGACATACAGTCATCCATGAACACTCCATATGTTAGTTAACATTCTGTTTGAGAAGTACAACTCATTCTAAGAAAGACCTGAATTAAGGAGCAAAAAATTTGTATTTCAAATAGTTACATTTTATGGATCTGAGCTCTGAACTGTCATGACCACAAACCTGGGAATGAGATATTACTGCTCTTGGGAGAGAGAGAGTGTTGATTTTCTTTGGAGTATTTCTAAGTATGAATGTTCCAGGCAGGAGTCTTTCATAGTTATTCATTATACTGGTTGCTTCTTGGGAGGGCTGTTAATCCCTCTCTCACCTCCACGATCCCTCTCTTCCTCTCAGCCTCCTGTAGACAGTCTCCTGTCTGCAGCCAGCCAGGATGCTCTGCTTGGGTGTTACCAGGTGAAAACTCACAGAATTCATCCACATACTTTCCTACAGAAGTGTAGAGGAAAGAAGCCATGATGGAAATGTTGGAGAGAGAAGTGCTGGAGTAGTTTTGATAGTGGAGGTATTTAGAAGTATGTTTTTTATCACCTACCAGCGTCATGTCAGGTATCCAGTCAGACATGTTTCATTTTCTTTCATATCTGCTTCCATCACAAATTTATAAGGTGACCAGAGCCCTCTTAGCTAGAAGAAAATCTCAGATCATTATGATGCTACAGTTCTTTGCTCTTTATTGTGGAAATAAATCAAAAGCAGGCTTTCAGCAAAAAAAACCCATGGCTGGAGTAACCACTGCTGGGTTCCTGAAGATGCAAATGCCCCAGTGTCTTTAGCATTTCAGTGTATGTTTTGGCCTCTGGAGGCTCAGTTTTTCAATTAAGGATCAAAAAACCTTGAGCTTTGGGTAAATTTCCCAACCTAGACAATGAGATTCTTGTTCTTCATGAAAAATTGTATTTATTTAAACTTTAAATTTGTGTTCATATTTACTTTTAAAGAGCACAGTGGTGCTGGAACTGGGCTGGATCATGTTTTACAAAAAAATTTATGGGAACCTGATTGAAAACTGAGCAAGAGACTCACCTGAAGATGCTGATGCAGTAGTGGCCAAGTGGTTCCAGGAAGAGGAAAAGTTCAACTCAGCTGGAAGTGAGTTGCTTTTTGCTCTTTTGCTTTTCTGCTATCTTGTTTATTGAGCTAAAAAGACACATTCCTTGATCCACCCCAGTCACTAGCTCTTACAGTCTCTGAGGAATGATAGGGAAAATAGAGAAAATAATTAGAGGTGGAGGGGTTTTTTGCAGCAGGTAATGGAGCAACAGGAACAGTCATCAGTCAGAAAAGTAAGTATATTGCAAAGTCCCCCTTAGAAGAGCTCTTCAGACTCAGATGCTGCATTCAGGAATAGAAAGGCTTCACTGTAGTTTATGTAGTTTCTTGTGAAGCAAACCAGGTTTTAGTTACCTCTGCTGTAATGAATTCAGGCTCCCTCCTTTCATAGGAATGTTAATAGTGCACTATGAACTTCAAACCATCTAGCTGGTTTTGATGCATTTTCAGGAAGGGTATTTCAAGGATGGGTCTTCCAGTTTCCAGAGAAACCTCTGGTACATCCCCTCCACCTCAAGCCTTTGCCAAACTCCAGCAGTTAAGTTGAACCAATCATCTCCCTTTTGTAATTTTTTTTTGTGTAGAAATTTTTTCCAGTCATTTGCCAGCAAGAACTGGAAAACTGCAATGCCAAGGGAACACTGTGTCACACTGTGGTCAAAACTGTAAGAGACAGAAGCTACTGTTCTTACAAATATTATGTCAGTTCACAATATCAGTGGGCATAATACAGAGCTAGGGAAGAATATTTTCACCTCCACTTCAAACTCAAGAAATCTGACTATGCAGATGCTTACCAGAACCAAATAAAAGTGCACCAAAAAAAGTGAACTGGTCAACCTTCAGATTTATCAAAACCCATAAACCCTTTTGTATCTTCAAAGAGTCAGCCTACTTATAAACAAAATACTTGGTAACAAATATTTTGAGACTTCACTTTTATGGAATTTCAAACCCTGCTTATTTGAAGCAATTACTGATATCTCAAATATCTTGACATATAAATAGTAATTCTTTTGTTGTAGGCACTCAGGAATTCCAGGTTCTTTACATATTTCCCATCATTAAGTGTTTATCAGTCTAATATATAGAAGCCTCAAAAAAACAAATCCTTTTTTTTCTGAATGAGTTTAATGCTAGTCATGGTCCTAATCTAAATTCGTAAGTATTCTGATTATGAACAGCATTGTAAGATTTGCTATCAAGCTATTTTTTTCCTCCCTCTGAATCATGTAACTCATTATCTAGATATCTTGGAAATAAGGAAGGACAGATGAGAAAAGTTAGGAAATCTTGGACTTTTTCTTAAAAAAAAAAAAAAAAAAGGAGCTAGTGGTGAATGTAGCATCAGATGCAAGGTAGATGCAAACACTACAGCTGCCTCCTTTGTTCTTTAGCAATATTCAGAGAAGAATGATTGGGAAAGAAGCAAACTGCAAAACTGAAAGCCTATTTCATACACTTCGTTTTAAAACTCACAGCTCTGTTCCACAGACATGACAAGTCTCTAATAGCTTTGCTACCAACCAGGATGCCTAAGAGGCTGGAGGACTGCTGTTATTTACTTGGAATCTCGTGGATTCAGTTTGTGGTTTTCATAACTTCTGCAGTCCCTCCGTTTGACAGGATGAAGAAATACACCAGAAAGGACTGAAAGACCAAGTTGAAAATTTATGGTGTAACAGTGAAGTCCAAAAAATTACTAGCCAAAATTTCAGCTTCTTTAAACAAACAAACAAAAAATTGCAACATAAAATAAACCTAAAGTACTGACATGAATATTAAAAAGGTTTTAGTTCAACAACTAGGTGATGGCAGCTCACAATATAATGATTTTCTGTTTATTGTGTTTATTGGTGGTAACAACAGTACAACCCAAGGTAGTATTTTGACTATGTGTTAAAAAAGGGGCTAACCAGTATGGGAACACCATTATGTAAAGTTATTTATAAACAGGGATGGACACAATAACATCACACTACTTATGTTAGCCAACAAAAAATATTTCTTTGCCTTGCTTTCTTCTGAAAAAGTGCTGATGAACACAAGTGGCTGATACCATTTGCTGGCTCTTCAAACTGAGGCACAACTTTTCAAGGGAGTGCAGTCCCGAACCCAATAAATAATGTGTCCAGATTCCACATGTTTTCTCTGCATAATATGTTGACAGAGCATTAGAATAGATTTTAAGAATAAAAATGTAGTGACTGTGTTGCTAAGTCTCACACATGAAAAATTTGTCCCATAGGCATGGATAAATAGGTCCCTTGAGTTCATATTTTTGACTTGTGGCTTCCACTGATGAGCATAGAGTGGTGCTGGATTTTGTGATGCACTTAACGTGCAACTGTAGAAGAATTTTTATATTTATTGCATTCCTACCCCTGCTTCCCTCCACTGTTATTTGAAGGTGTTAATACCAAAGGTCAAAGAACCAAAAGACAAATAAAAGAAACATAAAATGTTTTTTATCTCTTGCTATTCATAACACCATCCTATGATTCTAGGAGGATAGAGTTTGTTTGGTTTTTTTTTTTTTGACTCTTGGGTATGACCAAACCAAGAATAAGAAAGAACGTATGTTCAACGTATGTTGTCCCTTTAAATTATGTTATGTTGGGATGGAACACCACATCTTTCTGCAGGCTGAAACCCACTAGCCTCCCAAATTCTCATCAAAATCTTTCTGAAGGAACAGTAGAGGTAATTTGGGTCATTTGACTGAAGAAATGTGAAGGGAAGACCTTATAATCTGGAGGGAAAGGAAGGCTTTCTGGCCATCTATTTTATAGAGTTGGAAACAATGGAAGACAGGAGACAGTGTCCTCCTGGGTGTTACCTCCAGGTGTCCTGTGGAGAGCCTGATCTCACCGGCCTGTGGAGTTGGGTGCTTTCTCCCATCAAGTTATAGATGACAGAAAGTTTGCCAAATACGTTTCATGAGCAACCTGAGTTTTGCCTCTTTCAGTCTTGAAGTTTTTTTTTGAGGAGCACACTAAAGGCCAGGTAGCTGTGTTTCTGACTGGACATCTGATATAACCATAGATTCTCACAGTTATCCTCGTGATCTGACAAGCCACGGTTACAGAAGAAATTTCTTTCCAAAGAAGGAGGTTCATCATCTGTGTGTTTCTGGTATTGCTCCATGCATTGATAAGAATGTTTGAGGCCCCAAAACCTCTTAATGCTTTTCTGGGAGAAGAAGAATTATAACAGATCAAGACCTATCAATAAAGCTGTTAAACAAATTCTCAGTTTTGATTTAATGAATTCAGTGTCCATCCATTCAGGTTGCATTATGGACTGGCAACTGACTGCACAGTGATCAGCTCCAACAGCTGGAAGCTGTCTGCCTCTAAGCATGATTAAAAGTAGAAAACTTTTAAAGATTTTTTTTTTCCACAAATCTAATAGATGATTTTTGTGATCTCAATTTTATTCTAATAGCTGTTTAAAAAAAAAATAAAATATTCCCCAATAGCTGAAATCCAGACCTTGTAATATTCAGAAATCAAAGTGAAATGGACCTAAGATACTTCAAAACAAATTGTTTTTTTCCCTCAAATATATGAATATATGGCGGATGTTTGTTCCCTGTACTCCAGTAAAAAAAAAATATATTCAGGTGTGGCCAACTGAATGGATTACTTCTTTTCTCTCACTTTTTCTCTCACTCTTCAAAAGATGAAAGGTTGAGACAAACCTGATGTGATTGGCACCTATTTCTTCCAAGCAACCCTTTAATTTGAAGGGGATGCTTAGGGAACTGAAGTCAACACTGAAGTGTGCAGTTTGGGATATCTTACATGATCCCCTAGGAAACAGACTCTCATTCTACAGCCATCAATTTGCAGCCTCAAAATTTTACTTACAAGCTTGGAAACATGCAGCTTATTCCTGGAACCATCTGTCTCAACCTCCCCTGCTCCCACTTTCAGTATAATTGCTCTTGAGAAACAGAGTAATTTTTTAAATGACCCAATCCTTTGCTCAACTACTCGCCAATTCAGTCTGGCAGCAAGACACATACTTCAAGTCAGAATTGTCCAAATGTGAGTAATTAATCCAAAGCATTTTGTTTCAGAACTGATTTTTCAGTTGTGTATCCTTTTTTTTTTAAAAAAAAAAACCAACAAAGTCTTAACTGTGAACCCCATGAATAATTTCTTTAGAGTTTTTGTAAACTAATCATATTTTTGTATACAAAAGGGGGAGCCCTGCAGACATTCAGGTGTTCCAGCTCATAGAACACACTTGTAATGAGTTTTTTCCTTGGCCACAGAGCTATGGCACAACCCAAAGTACACCTTTTTTGCAACCTAGAGGGACATGTTAATTATTTATATCTTTCCTTAATGGACCACCACCATGGTCAGGCTATGAAGCAAGCTGTGAAAACACCACTGACTCATATTAAACTCATGTTTAGACGGTGGAAGATGTAATTTTTAATAAGTCTTACACTGTCTGTGTTTTTTATTTATTACTGTCACTTTAGTAGCCATAAGTCTATCACTTGGAGCTGTAGAATCTGTGCTCAGTCTAACTTCAAATGAAACACTGCCTCCACTATCTGCATTTCTTCAAGTACATTTTTTGAAATAATGAAGTATTTCCGAGAAAATACAAACCACAGTTGTTTATCATCTAAAAAAGTTTTTCCCTCTGGATTTATGGCTTATTCTGAGCATGAAATGGTGCTGGCACAGGCAGCCTGTAAGAGAAGGACAGGATGTGAAAAATCTCCTTTTCATTACAAATGGACTAGTCTGTCTTCTAGCTGTGGAATGCCAAAAATGAGAACAATTGGGATCCCTCTAGCCAGTTTTCAGACAGGGACATGTGAATGGAAGTAGCAAAGAATTTCCTGAGTGAGGAGGAATGAATCCATAGCTGTCAGGAAAAAAAAAGGAGCCTGAATTTAGAAGTTGCAAGTATAACCTAAACACCTGTTTTCAAATCCAAATCTCATTAAGAAAGGAAGGTGGAGGGAAGAGATGCAATAAATGGGGAGAAATCCCCATTCACTGCAATACTTTCAAAGACAAGTCTAGGATGGCATAACTTACTAAGTAAAATTTTGGCTTGGATTAATTCAAATAATAAAAATCTCCTTACCTTCACTTCTGGAATATTGCTCCTCTTGGACAATTCTGAGACTCTAAGAGCTGGAACAGGCTGTGATGAATAAAACCTAGGCAAAAGCCTCAAAGCTTCACTATAATAAAATGATGTTAGTTTCACAACTCTAGCAGACCTAGCTCAAAGGATCTTTAAATTAATTTGCCTTCCCTCTAGTAAAACAGAGGCATTACAGTGGAGAGTTTTCTGCCCTTCCTGCAGCTGGTGTGACAAAGCAGCTTTTTAAAATGAGGTATGTACCATGGAGTCCTGGATGGCAGATGTTAGTGGCTGGTGGATTTGGTTAAAAGAAAGCAATCTTCTTTTACCTATCATAGCTGGGAATAAGAGCATCAGTTTGGCTAATAAAAATATAAGCCTGAACCTTAGGCTGAAAGTCAGACTCCATATCACTGTCTTATCTCTGAATTTCCAGGCTGAAGCAAGAAGCCCAAATGCAAAGCCCCCAAACAAAGCCCTTCTTGCAAATGCTCCTCATGTTGAAAGCCCAGTGAGAGCAAGCTGTACCTTATGTTTGCCACTAAGCTAGGGTGCTCTTGAGTAATATCTGGACATAATTTTAGAAATCTGTACTTGGTCTGGTTGGGATGGAGGTAATTTACTTCCTAGTGGTCTGTGTGGTGCTGTGTTCAAGGCTGATAACCAAACCAGTGTTGATAGCACACAGGTGTTTTAGCTGTTGCTCAGCAGCCCTTACACAGCTTAAATAGCCATCTCTTTATCTCACTCTCCCCCCTCAGTGAGGAGGCTGGGGGTGGGCAAAAGTCTGGGTGGAGGCATGGCCAGGAGAGGTGGCCCAAACTGGCTGAAGGAATAGCCCATACTAAATGACATCATGCTCAGTAATAAAACTGGGAGGGGGGAGCTTTTCCAAAGTAGCTGTTGTTCCAAGGCTGGTGGTGAGTGATTGCTTTTTTCACCACTTGTTTCTTTTTCCACTTTTTTTTCCCCTTGACTTATTAAACTGTTTCTCTCTTGACCAGTATTTTTTTTTTTCTCATGTTTGCACTTCTGATTCTCTCCTCCATCTTACTGTGGAAAAGTGAGAGAACAACAGGGTGGGGGCTTACCTGCCAGCTGGGATCAACCCACCACAAAATGGAAATTTTATCTTAATGATACCAAATGAGTTGGTTGTGTGAAACCATGCTGATCTGGCCTCTTATTGATTTACAGTTAGATTAGGTGGTGAGGAAAATTGCAAAGACCATATGGTGAGAAATGCCTTCACAGTGCCCAGACCCCTCATATCAGAGATTAATCTGCCTTTAAGTTTTGAGGATGACTGGGAATGATTTCCACAGACATCATTAATGCTGTTATTGCTGTGCAGCTGGGTGACCTTAGGGGCTGACCCACAGATGACAACATTGGGTGCAGAGATCTTCCTTTCATCATAAGATTAAAAGAGTGACAATTCCAGGGATGAGTTCACAAAAGGTCTTTCAATTTGAATATGCACATTGCAGAACTGGACCTACTCTTAGGTTCTCTGGAAAAAAGCAGTGAATAACACTTTCTGTACTGAAAAAGCAGTGATGACACTTCTGCAAGTAATCTCTTGTTTTGAGTACATTTCACAGATGATCTAAATGGAGATGTTTCAGCTGTGGAAGACCAATCCCCCCTTTGGTTGGAAGCTCTCACCTGAACCAGAATAACACCAGACAGCCTGGAGGTGACAAGTTCCTTACTTCATAGCCAGTCTCATGGCTTTTGTGTTCCAGTCTTAAAAAAAAAAAAAAAAAAAAAAATTACAAAATTAAGAACAACAAAGAACACGTGCCAGGAGTGGATAAGACATGGGCCAAAGTCTACAGGCTTCTGGCACTGCAGCTCTGTTTCTTCCAGCTGAGGAGTAATAATTTGACACCTCTGAAGCAGCAGGACCTCATACCCTGACAACTGCAGCCTTGTTCTACAGCTCTAAGCCATTCAAACACATGACAAATATCGCAGTCAGCAACATCCATAGTGGATTTTTTTCCCACCTTAGCAGTTCTTTCTCTCCTCTGATGTGGGCTTGGAGATATACTCTGCGGTATCACTGTTAAGCTTTTCATTTATTTTTCCACGTTTACCTACACAGAATGAAACACTCCCTTTTAGACACCAGTCCAAATTATTCAAGAATACTTTTGACAGCTGCCAAGTAATTTAGAATGATACCTTCTTAACACCTTCTCAAAAAAGACCTGACAGCCCAGAAGAGTAAAGCTCCCCCCCCCACTTTTAACCATTACGTGCACGCTGATTTTACCAAGGCTGTTAATTTCATCAAAGCGCAGTTTTTTTCTTCTTGGTTGGGTTAAGGGACTTCTGGGTTAGAAGGCACAAATTGATGTAGGTTTTCTCCACCTGCTACCACCAAAATCCACACTTTGGCTGATAAGACCTCAACAGTCTCAGAAGTGTGATAAACAAGCTATTACATTCAGAGGACGACCTGTTAAAATACCTGATGGGTTCTGCCAGAAATCTACAAGCTACTGAACTCATCAACCTGAAGTCTTGCTTTGAAGTGCCTGATTATACCACTTTTATGTTTACAGTGTAGCAAATAACGTAATTAGTTAATTTCATTTTCCTGTCTGGGTTTCCCCTCAGTTTAGGAATAATTCTTCTTGCATCAATTCACAGTAATCTACCAGAAAATAAGGGGTGATACTGGCTGTCTTCTTTTGAAATACTGAGAACAGGTCCATGGGCAGAGCAGGAAAAAACTGGCACGTGGTCACAGAGTCACAGAATCATTCAGAATGAAGGCTGTCACACTCTGTGTGTCACACTCTTATTTTATTTAAATGTTAATAAAACATGTAATTTCAAATGGAGCTCTCACAGTGATCCAGTTAGAGGACATGTAACCAGGAATGCTTTTAGATATGTGGCCTTCTTTTAGTGCATGTGACCATAAGCACCTCTGGGTATTTGATCCAGGATACTCCCCCAAAGTGAAAAATAAAAAGGCTGTGTAGCTTACCTAAAACAATATGTCCCTGTGAAATGCATGGATATATATAATACCTAGTCAGCATAAATCATGTGTTCATCATTATGGATAAATACATCTCTCAACACTAGACATTTTAGAAAGTAGATTAAAAAAGAAAGTCCTGAGCAGTGTTAAAACAACAACAACAAAAAAGTTAAAAAAACCAAAACAAAAAGCAAGAAGGACCTGTCATTGCTGCAGCAGTTAACCCTTCTACCTATCCCTCACTCCTAAAGCCCTGATGACTGTATGTCTAAGATTTAAACTGATAAAAATGATTTTAAAACATAGTAATGAGGAGCAGAGCCAGTCAGGATTAGGCTTAAATTTTGGCATAATCATTGCTTACTGAACAGGACTTTTCCCTGAAAGAAGCTGACAATTGTCATGGAGGTCTTGGAAGAACGAGGCAGTCACTTGCATTTCAGGCTGGGTCTTCAGAAACTCAGGTCCTATTCAGAAGGAACAGAAGTCTTTGTTATTGCAAAGAGTGTTACAACCAGAAATGCACTCCAAATTGACCAGTACTCCCTGACTCCAAACAAGAACAGCTCTAGAAGGATCAGAGATAGATAGGGAACTTTGTTGATGACCTGTCCCCTTTCCCTCCATTCTATGGAGTCTAACTATTAGAAATGATGGGTTTCCTTTTGCTTCAAGCATTCAGTGTGTCAGAGGGATCTTTTTAAGAGCTCTGCAGCATCGCTGGACTTTGCTGGTACCTGACTTTCCCAAAACAGATGAGTCGGGATGAGGCAAGGAACAGGGTTAATCATTCAGTAGGTGGCACCCTTCTCCTCCTTATTTCATCCTCAGCCATCAGTTCGGCAGGGAACTGCTGAGAGGGATGATGGTGTGGGCATGCAAGGCATGGTGGTGTCAGATGTTTTAAAGGCACTCAGATCCCGAATAGCAAGTGGGGATTTGCCTCTCTCTCTAATTTCACTCACAGGTCAAGTCGTAGTACCCAATTAATTACCCCTCTCATTTGAAAACCCAAAGGGCCTGACAGAAGAGGCTCTTCATGGCTACAGTCTCCCAGGAACTTTCCCTGCTTTGCCAGTGAATTCTGAAGTGAAAAAATCTGATCCAGGTCTTGTATTCCATCACTAAGTCAACTTTTTTTGTTGTTGTCTCTTTCATTTTCAAACTGCAAATGTGAGACCTCAGGAGTACGCTCTTTAGAAAAGCAAATTTTTTGGTTTTGCCTTTGACCAATGGTAGCTCGCTTTTCTATCTCCAGACACATGTCCAATTTATGGCTACAATGATGTCTCATTCTTCTATCTACAGCCATATGTCCTAGTCTATGGCTACAAGCTTTCAGAAGCTACAGTTAGGTGTACTTGCCTCTCGACATCTTGGCTACAACACAGCTCACCTTTCAATGGGTAAGATGTGCTTTGCTGTCTGCTTCCAGATGTCACATTCATATTGACTGAAATTGGGTAGGTTCTTCATGAAAAAAACCAGTGATTTCAGGAATACAATGACTCAATTTATTTTTTTATTTCACATACATTCTTACACTTTCTATAGCTGCAATTCCTCTCTACTGCCACAGACATGCAGGCCAAAACCTGACACAAGGTGGTAGTGGAGAGAAGGGAAAGAGGAGGGTGAAAGTATTAACAAGTGTTGTTGGTACTGAATATTTTACATGTGGAAGTCTCACAGCAGGCTGGAAATCAGGAGTCCAGCAGTATGAACAGTGGAAGTGATATACATCTTCTAAATTATGGTGAAAATCTTGAAAAGCTTGAACTAGGAAAAATGGATTGATTGAAGAAGAGAGTGGGAGTCAATGTTCTGGAAATTCCCAAGAAGTGATTTTTGGGGTAGGATGAGAGGCGTGATCACAGAGAACTCGGAAATGAAAACTAAACTCATAGTTTGATCCTAAAATGGAAATCTGTTTGGTAAAAGAATGTTAAGGTGAAAAGGGGGTCAAGAGGGGAAAGGATATGGCATCCTCAGCAGGACAGTATCTCAGTAATTCTCTGAACATCTTTCCTGGACTACCTAGCACCTTGGAACAGCTACATGATGCCTAAAATTGAGAACCAGTTCAAATGTGACAAGTCAAAGCACATCATCTTCACAGAAATCCAGGTAAATTGGTGGGAAAGAGAAAATTCTGTAACTATGCAGCCAAAGGATGAATTAAGGAGTAGGAATACCTGGTGGTAGAGTGCTTACGATATTGGAAAAAAAAAAAAAAAAGCAAAAGGTAATAGACAAGAAGTCCCCCTGAAGACCATCATGCAGCGCTCCTCCAGCAGAGAACAGGCAAATCTGAAAGGAAATAAACTATTTATCCTTTTAAATACAGAGATGCTGATAGGTAAGAAAGATGAAATTGCACTTGAATTAGGGTACAACACAGTTAATAATGTGCTTTGGTTCACTGTCTTGGGGTAGGTTCTAGGAAAACTCTACATCTTGCTTACACCAGCTATTTAGGAACAGAACTGCTGAGCAGGTGCCACCAGAATTGCTTCTGATAGAGATGCAAGATGGCTTTAGCTGGTTAGCCTGAGACAGCTAGCCTGAAACTCCTGATGAGCTAGCAACAGACTATTTAAACAAAGAGGGGCTTGTTTGTTAGCTTTTACTGTGGAGAGTCAGCAGTGCTCTCTATACAAGTCCATAACCAAGGAGTGATAGTCATGTGGAACTCCTTGTCAAAGAGGGTTTTTGAGGCAATGAGTGCAAATTAATTCAAAGCTAGTGAGTTCAGAAGAAGACTGGATAACCATACAGAAGAAAACTCTTTTACTAACTGGACAAAGTCCATCACACTCAGGAGTTATCTTATACTGGAAATAAATAGTCAGAGACAAGGAGAGCATTTGGAGAAAGTATGGTACAGTTTGATTTTGGCTCGGCTACAATTTGGAATCTGTTTATGGCTGCTGTTGGAAAGTAGAACCTTGCTAGACTGTCTCAGATGACCTTCAGTACCATTTTTAGGTGGCCAGACAAACTTGAAAAGTGACTTGGATTCTCTGGAAAGGAAGATGGGATTTGGCTTGAGACTGAACAGAGTTCGTGCAGCAACAGTCCTCGGACTGTGTTCATCTGCAGGAGCTCACTGGCATGAAGGAGCTCCACTAGTTTACCACAGCCCTGTGCAAAACAGATAAAAATATGCTGCTTAAAACACTTAATGTTCTGAACTACACTAAGCAGATGAACACATTTAATAAATTATTTGATTCATGGCTTTGGCATCCCCAATAAACATTTAAAATGGTTACTGCTCTTCACTTCTGGATAAAAACTACTAAAAGGGCTGACTCTCAAATATTTGAGAAGTTTGGTTTGTATTAATATTTAAAGGTTGGATTCTTATCCCAATTTTTTTTTTTTTTTTTTTTATGTTTTTTGGGCAGTGAATTATATGTGAACAAGCTTTCCCGTGTGGTTTGTAGGCCTTATGTTTGGCAATGTTAAAATTACCACAGGAAGAGCTTTTTCTCATGGCATTTTGGCTTCCGGTCTCAAGCATAGCCTGGAAGTCAAGAGGCGTGGGAAATTAAAATAAGAAGGGAAACAGTTAACAGGAATTCTGTGAAAAGGCTTTAGATTCACAGGAAATTATGGGAAGATCAATCCTTATTGTATCCAGATCCATTCTCCCATGTCTCATAAATTACAGGATTAGGTCAACAAAGTTAGACATATAAGGAGACACTAAAATGTCTCAGGTCTTTCTGTTTGTCAGCTGAGGACTTTTCCCCAGTTCTGTAGGGCAAGATAGTTGATTCCCCTGTTAACAGAATTCTGATTTCTTCTTTTAGGAAAATATGTAATAATAGCTCACAGTGCCTTGATGCTTTTTTCCCCTGATATTTAGCAATATTAGTTACTTTCATTATTGTCTAATTTCTCCGATCTCCTTCTTATTTTATGGATATATCCTATTACATTTCTGTAAAGTAGGAGAATATATGACTAATACCCATATACAAAATGGGGTAAAATGGATAAAAGACACGCCATAGATTATACACAGAATCTGAGCCAAATTGGACAACAGAATCCAGTTCCCCAGTTTTTGGACAAGCATTTTAACTCCAAGCTTACCCAACTTCTGTTAAAAGTTAAGTTTTCCAGTTTGGTCTGAAAAGCTGTTAAAAGCCACGTCTGATTTGGAAATCAGTGACTCAGAAATGCAGATTGCTGCTCCATCCCCAGCAGATGCTCAGCCCAGGATAAGTTCTTTCCATTGTGCTGCCCCTTCAGGCCCTGACCCCTCTGTGTGGAGATACACACCCCCCTTCATCAGTGCTGTCCCACCCCTGCCATCCTCTAACCAGGTAACAGTTCCTTCAGAGTGCAACCTTCACTTCTATGCATTTTCCTGAGAGAAATTGCACTTTATCCTAAGTGCCAACTCTCTTGGTATATTCTAAGGATGTCACAGAGTAGCTTTTCTACTGGGGCTGGGAGCTTTCTATCTTTTATTTTGAAGGAAAGCCCTCCCATGCTAGAAAGAGAGACACAGAAATAGCTCAACTTGAAATAAATGTTCTGAAAGCTTCACTCACATAATCCAAACCATTTGATTAGCATGAGTTTTCAGTCTGAGGTAGGAAGCCATACCTGAAGGGATTACTATGTTAGGTCATTTGTTCTTCAGCACCCCTGGCCCTCATGGCATGGTTCTACTTGTTTCAAAGAAGTACATGAGCTGGAGTAATACCAAGAGCAGATATAGGCTATATGGAGAGTGATTGAGAGGAGCCATGAGGAGAAGGACTTGGGGGTATTGATTGATGAGAAGCTCAACGTGAGCCAGCAGTCTGCACTTTCAGCCCAGAAAGCCAACCATATCCTTGGTTGCATCAAAAGAAGTGTGGCCACCAGGTTAAGGGAGGTGATTCTCCTCCTCTGCTCTGCTCTTGTGAGACCTCTCCCAGGGTACTGTGTCCAGTTCTGGGCTCCACGGAAGACATGGAGCTGTTAGAGTGAGTCCAGAGGAGGGCCACAAAGATGATCAGAGGACTGAAGCACCTCTCCTATGAAGACAGGATGGAAGTTGGGGTTGTTCAGCCTGGAGAAGAGAAGACTGCTCTGAGACCTTATAGCAGCCTTCCAGTACCTGAAATGAGCCTACAGAAAAGCTAAGGAGGAACTTTTTTGCAAGGTTGTGCTGTGACAGGATGAGGGGGAATGGTTTTATATTGGAAGAGGGTAGATTTAGATTAGATATTAGGAAGAAATTCTTTATTGTGAGGGAGCTGAGACACTGGCACATGTTGCCCAGAGAAGTTGTGGATATTCCCTCCCTAGAAATGTTCAAGGCTGGGTTAGATGGGGCCTTGAATAACCTGCTCCAGTGGGAGATATCCCTGCCCACACAGGGGGGGTTGGAACAAGGTCATCTTTAAGGTCCCTTCCAACCTCAAATGTTCCATGATTCTATGAGTCTATGAGGCTATGGTGTACCTTTCTCTATGGGGAAACTTAATCCTAAAGAAGTAGATCTGGGTTTGGAAAAGCATTTGATTTAGATTCACATGCACTGCCCTGGGCATGTAATCTAAAAGCCCAGCAAAGAACAGATGATTTCACCTTCAAAAATTATCATTGATTTTATTCTGAAAAAGGTAATACTTTATTATTATTTGAGAGTGAAAAGGAAAAAGCCAAGTAAGTAAGTGAAGGTATTTGTGTTTCAAAAAAAAAATAAAAAAAAATTGCATACTATGTTAGCAAGAGCTAATTGGTGTGAAATACTCAAGTGCCATAAAAATGGCTCAAATATAAGGAGTCCATCTAATACATGAGTTGAAAGAGAATGAAAACTAAAGGAAAATTTCAGTAGAGCTGACCAGATTTTGGGCTGTATCCAATGCTTTCTTTTCAGCATAATGAGCTAGTCACATCCTATTCAGCCCTGTACATCCCCACATGAGAAACAGAACCTTTCTCTTACATCCTCATGCTGTTGAAATCAGCATCACTTCCTCACTGAGAGCTTCATTGGCCCAAAAGAGAGGGAAGTGGTGGTGACAAATTACGCAACAACTGTTTTGCTTGGTGAATCTTTACTCCTTTTGATTCAGACTAGTTAGCATTTGTCTGCCTCCTGCATTTATTGCCACAGCCATCTCTTAAGAAAGATCTTCAGGGTGAGGGGATACACACCAAGCACACAAGATACAGGTGAGATAAATCAGTCTTCTCTGTTGGGAGAAGGTGAGGGAGGGCTTGCGGAATCATTTGTTTCATTCTAGTGACCCATGGGCAGCTGGAATTACTGGTGTGTGGGGAGCTCTGTTTAACTGAGATTTTGATCATTGGCAGCTTGGGAGAAGCAGCCTTTTAAACTGGCTTCTTAGAAATCAAGTATCTGTATATGGAAATAGCATTTGTTTAGAAACTGTCTACTGTTCCTCAATAGACATATAGGCTCTGGTTTCAGACCATCTATCTTAATCTGTTTATCTTCACAGACATCCCGAAAGTTTTAGCACAGGAAACTCATATGCAGAGATTAAATGACTTTCCCAAAATCATATAGGAAGTCTGTGGCAGAGCAAGGAAATCAATCCATATCTCCTGAATCTTTGACTACTATCTTAGCCACTTTTTTTCTGCAAAGCAAATCTTATGTTAGAATTTTCCTTTTCTCTGCAAAACAAATCTTATGTTAGAATTTGAATTTCTGGGTATACTTCAAGTCTCACTGGGACCCCAGCTCAATACATTTAGTAGGGCCACTGTAAACTTGCTCCAGAAGCTCTTCTGACTCAGAAAGTGGAAAAATAAAGTAGGTCTTTTATGTAACTGTGTCAAGAGGCAACTTAGACAGCAGCCAAGCCTTTCAAGGAAAGTGGATTTCCCTTGTGTGTTCTGGCTTGTAAGTCCTGTCTCTTTTATTTTAGGAATATAATTGTTACACCTTCCAAAACAACACGAAATATGCCAACTGCAACAGTCAGTATCTTGCGTGCCTGTGAATGACCTTGGCCTATGTAAGGGAAGAGGAGATGGTATCAAATTAATTAAAAAGAAAGACAGAAAACCAGAAAAAAACAAACAAACAAAAAAAGGGTTTAATTACTACAAATAACTCGCTTTTGGCAACAAATCATCTGTTGGGTATACATAGATGAGTCATTTTATCTCTATGATCTCTCTAATCAGGGGGAAGAAGCGGACCCTTCCAGATGCTGACTCAGCCCTCTCGAGATAGGTTTCTAAAATAAATGTGATGAATAATTTTCTAACTGTTCCAGTCTCCATTCACTGTAGAGGAGCTTACTACAGTAGATACATGACTTTGACATGAGAGAAAACTAACACATTATTTCTCTCATGTATGTGCCACTTACTTAAAAATCCTTTATTAAGACATAGGTAAAGCAGCTAAGGCATCTTCCTGTTTTTCTGCCCTGATTTTCTCCAATCACATGTTTATCTGTATATATTGCCTAAGATTTGCAGAAAAAAGACCATAAAGGAGCTTCCAAAAACCTTAAAGTATGGAAGAGGTATTTCCCTATACATAAATATAATTTCTTGATTCTATGCGCAGCTAAAATTCCTCATAAAAATATTTTTAATCACTTGGCTGTATTTCTTCTTCAGCCAGCTAATGAAAGAAACTGATAAACATGAAGCAAAATTGGAATATTCCTTGAAAATATGCTGTATAATAGAATCTTTTCCTTCTCCAGAAATTTCTGTTTGCCACTTGTCAATACAGAGAAAGAACAATAAAACTCACAAAATAGATGAAGTGCTGAACCCTTTTACCCGGATATCAGTGTCCAACTGCTGCTGCCTGATGTAGAAGAATTCTTTCAGGCCACAGGATCTACAAATAAAAGGAAGCAGTAGCCTCTAAATTCCTTTCACTTTCCAATATTTTTGTTTGTATCCTCAGGTTGCCTTTCACTCAGCATCATCTTGTTTTAGGTATGCATTTATGATACCCTCAGAATCCTTTTTCAGTGGTGTGATTAGAGAAGGAGTATTTTACCATTTTCCTAATGTCTAGCACAGCATCACTTGGATATTTCTGAGTGCTACATTTACCTAATTTATTAAACTACAAACAGGAAACGAAAAGATCTACTTCTCCTTTGAAGTAGATCCCTAGTTTATAAATTCTTCCAGCCAGATGATGAGGATTACATTGGCACACATATGATGCAGAAGTGCCAGGCTATGAACAGGAATATACAAGGTTCGTGCACCTACAAGCACGTGCCCATGCAGCAAAAGAAGAAATGAAGTCTTCAACCATACAATAAATTTCAAACCTAACTGATAACTGTACCTTCAGTGCAAGTGCCTCATTGTTACAACATCAAAATCCAATTTTTATCCTGTGGTACTAGGAGTCTCACTCCTGCTTTGAAAGTCTGCATGTTTTTAGAGAGATCTTTTATTTTATTAACCTTTGAGGAAGCTTCTGGAGAAATGCACTGAGGAAGAAGGGGATTTTTCCAGTTCAAATTCTGGAGACAACTGAAAAAACATACTATTTTCACAACAAATGTGTAACTGTAGAAAAAACAGATTGTTTTTTGCTACTAGTTGTTTATTTTGCAATATCCCTAGTTTCCTAGAGCTCTTCCTGACTATTTTTAAAATTTCTTTTTTTTTTTTTTTTTTTTTTTACTCCCTTTCTCAACTGATCTGTTGGGCTGGTGGAGGTTCTTGCACATGAGAACACTGGAGCCATTGGGCTTTCCACACAGCCTGTGATGAACTCACCAGTAGAGATGTTGTCCCCAAAAGTTCTACAGCCTCAGGATTCCCTTCTGGCAGCACAAGAGCTGAGCTCACATCATTGAGCAAAGGCAAACCAGGCACCCTGCTTAAAATAATAGATGATGACATATAGATTGTCTGGGGTATTATTTTTAAATAAAGCCTTGCACCAATGAAAGTGATGGCTGAGATGTCCAATTAAGTCATAAGGTGATTTGGGCTTGCTGATGAGGACCATCTCTCTCCAGGCTGTGCCAGAGGAACCCAGTCCAGGGCTGCTTCAGACTCTGACATTCTATTCATTCTCTAATACCTCCCTAGAGGTTAATTTGGCCATGTTTGCCATTGCCTTTGCAGCATACCTCAGTCCCAGTTCATCTCTTCTGCTTGCTGTTCCTGTCCTGGCTGTCTCCCAAATCCCATCCACCTGCTGCTAATCCAGCATAGCACTCTCACATAACTATATGAAGGCACTTCCTGTTCCATTAGAAGGTTATCTGGAGTAAATAACACCCAGTTAGTTGGTCCACAGCACTGCAGGTCACACAGAGATGAAATAAAAATATTCTAATAGAAAACGGAGCTGGTAAATTACCAAGCCTGGTGAAGAAAAAGAAGATGTGTATAATACAGATGATGCATCTGTTTTTTCTTCATTACGAGAGCAACAAGCTCGTGTAGTTGTCTTTTTCAATGAAAATACAGTATGTGCCATTTCTTTAGATAACAGACATTAAGCAGTGTCAATTAACAATTTATTTTTTTTTTAACTTGCAGGAACATACAATTTGCACTTAAGAATATTGAAATTATCATTCAAGGAGATTTCAGAACCATTAATAATGTTGATTTTGAAGAAAAATTGAGCATCAAGAAATTCTAGAGGCTTCATAAGAAATAACCACTGACAATAGTTAAGAAGTCATTTGGGCATGTACAAGATGAGCCTAACACTGCTATTAGGTAAAATCACAGAGAGGCTGCTAGGTGACACTACTCAAAAGGAATGAAGAAATTATAACATCGAAATAAAAGTTACACTGTCATGAAAGGCTTAGGATTATTTTCTGATTTTCCTTTCTTTTTAAGACTGCAGGGTTGATGGTTAGAGATAGTTGTATAGACAGTGTTTTAGCACTGTAAAGCAATTGGCATTGTCCTGTGTGGCTTTTTTTTCTTCATCTGACATATGAATAAATAATGCTAGTAAAAGTGAACATCAGTGTAGCTCATGTTAAATATATCAAAAGTTAACATCTTACAGCAGTAAAGAGGATTATCATACAGTACTGTTTCTACTGGTATCTCAGGCTCCATTCCCTGGATGAATGCTACTCAATGTCTTTATCAGAGATCTCAAACATAGACAGCAAAATTAAAAAAAAAAAAAAAAGTACCTTAAAAGTTATTTAAACTGCAAGTGATATCAGAAAGGCATCCTACTAACTTGAATACAAATTAATGCATCTTACGGTAAAGTGCGTTTATTTAAAACTTGCATTTTAAACCCCATGAATGAAGACTGGATATCATGCCTTTAAAACAGGCAAGTGAGCACAAGAAATCTGTAGCTCTAAAACATGAGAATCTAGCAGGTGATCATTTCTGAGTTCTGGTGAGATACTGAGACTGTCTCTGTAGACATAGGTTTTGGTTACAGAAGGACCCTACTGAGTAAAGAAAGAAAAGGGATATCACCCCTCTAATTGGCACCAGGGAGAGATTTGGGGTGGGCACCTATCCAGATTGATGTCTACCCTGCCAAAAGAATGTAGAAAAACTGGAAAGTGTTTAGGAAGGGCGATGAGAATGACCTGAGATTACAAATTCATGTCTCAGTGTGTGAGACCCATGTTGGAAATATCAGTCTGAAAGGAATTCTTCTAATCTACCAGTAGAAGATTCAGTGTTGAGGGGTTACAGTTAGACATAATTTGGGCTAGGAGTTCACCTATTTAACAGGGTAACAAATCAGCCATTGGAATTATGGTGCTTTCTTTCTCAGCTAAAAACTTGAAATACAACTCAGACCTGGAAACAGGGGATCAGTGAGCCAGAGCTTTGGGCTTGAAGTAGAAATTTCCATGTGAGATGCTGTAGCCTGCACTATGTAAGAGTCAGAGTAGTTTATAGTTTTCCCATGCATTAAACCTTTGAAAAACTCAGAATCTTTTTGTTTTGGAAAGACCAAAGTCCTTGTGTCTCCAGAAGAGATACAGCCATCCACTGAAGTGCAGTCTTCAGACTAAGAAATGTAGAAAAGTTAGATGAAGAAGGTGCCCCACTGGATTGTTTATATTCACTAGATCTGTGGCAAACCTGAACGAGGTTTTAATGTACATTAAAACTATTCCGTTGGCAGTTATGTACTGTGAAGCCAAAACATTTCCTTTCCTCCACCTCCACCGTCCCAAGCCCGAAGGCTTTCATTTACAGGAGAAAAAATGGAGCCAGTAAATCTATACTATTCTATAAACAGGGCAGTACAATGTCTGTTAAAATTCTGGGTAATTTCTTGTAATCATATATACTTAAGCAAAATTTACATGATGATTATGAGCTGCTCTTGGGCAATGGCTCTTTGTCAGCCTATAGTGATCAGCACACGGGTGCTGCCAGGACAAAATTCTGTCAGCACCACAAGAAGCAATTTCACCAGGTTTCTTTTTACACAGACTTGTGGCTCACACTGGCCCTACAGCTCAGGAGACTTTTTTTTCTTTCTTTTCCCTAGCCATGCAGTCTGACTCTTCAAATGGACATTAAAATAATTTCAAGAATTAATAGTTCTAGCTTGTTTCTAAAAATAGCCCTGATCTTCAGCAGGGGATGTGATTCCTTAGCCATATGCAACAAAGATGACCTCTTTGTCAGGTCTAGCCTGCAGCAGGAGGTGTCTGCTCCTGGTCTACTTTTACATGGGTTCAAAAATAAACAGCAAGTTCCTCTGGCTGGCCTCCCTCACCAAAGGCAGGCAAGGAACATTCTGTACAAGGAAGCACTCACAATCATTCAGGAGGCCAACTCTAATGAAGTTAATTGATGCATCGGCGACGTGTGTTAAGCATTAATGCTTTATTAATATGTTCATGGGTTGCACAGCTACATATTATATTAATGCACAGTAAACATAGTAGTGTACATTTGGGATATCCTACAGACGTGAGTTGAAAGAGAATGCGTTTATTTTTGCAAAATGGAGTCTTTGTGCTCAGATCTGAAACTTATGTAACATGCCAGGGCACCAGAATGTATCAACTACTTTTCTAAAAACATTTGAATAAACCAGAAATGTGTATGGGATTTTACAGAAGAAAAATAAAATATCCCAATAAACAAAAGGTCCCTTGAGCCATATATGAATTACATATTTTTAAAACACAAAACAGGGTAGGGAAAAAATTAAAGTTAAAGCCATATGAAAGCCATTGCAATGTGAGCATGACTGAAAACCAACCTCTGTTTTAATGATCTTAAGTTTCCAGGAGTTAAAAAACTACACCACAATGCAGGCACACTGGGAAAGTGAAATTTTAGGTAAAAAACTGGGTTCAAGTGTGCCACTCCAGCAATGCAAAAGACTTGGGTGAAACAAAAATGTATAGCAAAGCATGTTTTCATTGCAGGAGAGATGTGCAATGCTGTTAGAATAAGAATCTGGACCTTGAAGCAGTGCATACACGGGGGAAATGAGTGAAGTGCAAACACAGGTCACACTTTGCCCTCTTCCAGTTTTATCATCATGTTGCAATTAATGGATTCAGGGACATGGAATAAAAATGCTGATAATGTCTGGGCTAGAGAGCCATTGTTTAGGTTTCGGAAAGAAACATCAGAGGAGAGAAAGTGCCATGTCTCTGCGTAATGGCCTTCCCCTGGCACAAGTTATCAACAGTTTAGGTATGCACAGTACAGCAATGGCCTTCATAACACTGGGCAAAGAGACAAAGTTGCTTGAGAGACAGAATAGGGTGTAAAGCCAGGGAAGTATTACACACACTAGAGATGTTAGCTGCTATAAAACAAATGGTAACATTATAAAACAAATATATAAAAAAAAATTGGTAACACTATAAATGTTTTATTCTTCTTTATTCCTTTTATTCCTTCTGTAATAAAAGCTCATCAACATCTCCACACACAAAGTACACAGAGGCAAAGGCAGGTAGAGGAACTCAGCTTATACCCTGGTGTTGCTACTACCCCAGTAGTCATCAGCCCACCAGGGACTCACCTCTGCTCACATGAAAGAGGAGAAGCACAACAACAGGTGGGGGCATCCCAAAAGCCTCCTCAGGGAAATGAGCCCCTCACCATGGTCCTTCCCAGGCCTGTCACAGGGGGGCATTAGCCTCATGGTCCACCAGTGACACCCATCCAGCTGAATCATCTGGAAAATCCCTCTAGGTCACTGCTTAGGAGTATGGGACAATTTGAAGGATGCATAGAAAGAATATCTTAAGGTTGAAGAAACTTTGTCATGGGATGTTTAGTGAGGAAACAAAATCTGGGAAAAGAAGAGATCAAGGTTGTTTGGGAAGGAATAATTGTGGAAAACGGGGAGAAAAAGGGAACAAAAGAGCTGGTTCTTGTACAAACAGCTCCTTGTCAGTACATTGTCTGGTCATGCCCACTGTCTTGTTAGCAGAACCCATTCTGTCCTCTTAAGAAACTTCACTTCTGAATGACAAACTATTCCCTATGGGAACACTGGAGAGAAGACCGTGGGTCAGAGGGCCCAGATCAGAGGATCTGTTTGTCTATGGTGCTGCCAAATGCTACAAGTGAGGGTGTGCATGGCACTGTGTGATCACCTGGGAGTATCACAAGCAACATCAGGTACTGAGTGGGTGAAGTGGCGTGGGATCCAAAGGTGTGTGTCTGACTGGAGGAGGAAGAGGGACCTCAAGGAGCTGTCTATCAGAGCATCCCCTTTTTGTGCATGAATGCTTCTGAGCAAGAGGGAAGATGGAGGATCCAGGACCAGCTGCTGAGTGGAGGCTGGTCTAGCAAGAATATGTGTAAAGATAAAGTGGGCACACATGTAAACAGTCAAAAACTGAATAGGCAAGAATAGCTTTGATATATCGTAAGAATATAGGGACAAGAAGATACCTATTGAAGAGATGAGGCTTTTTGCTGTTAAATACAACACACTTCCTTGGGGAGCTCAGAGTCAGAGTGTATTACTGAGGAAAAGCCATTACCAAAGAGCCAAAGATAAAATGAACAAGGTTCTAAGGCTACGGATTTTCAGTCTTCAAGGTTAAAAATCATCCTTTAGCTACCTAAAGTCAGGAAAAATATTTTCTCTCTCAGCATGGTACACTAGAATTCTCCTTGATGGACTTGACTAGCTCTCAGGACTGCCTGGGACTTCTTATGGTGAGAGGAAAAGTCTACTGTCTACTTCTGTTTTGAGTATCAGGGTATCTCAGATGCCAATGAAGGGTGGCCTCATCATTCAGATATTTATTCAGAATGCTGGGATAGTGAGTCTCTCTGCCACAGTCTCCAGCCTGACCTTAGGTCAGTTGTTTAATTTTTCCACACTGTGGTTTTCCAGTCTGAAAAAAGGGGAGGTGTTAGAACCCTTCCTTAATTGACAGGCATTTTTTTTATCCTAACAAATGGCATGGTGAGGTGTAAGGCTGTGTCACCAAGAATGACCCACGTGGGTAGGTAAAATGACAGTCTACAGAGAAAGCAAATTCTTTACTAGTGAACGTAGCAGCAGGAGGTGTTTGGACAGATTGGTCAGATAGAAAACTAGCTCTAGATTTTCTTACCACTTTTTCCATTTATGGGTTCTATTTATCTCCAAGCTTCCTGCCTTCTCCTTCCCATTTCTTCTGGCATTGAAGTCACCATTAGACAGGCAGCTGAGCCAGAGAATCCCAGATCTAGACTTCTTCAAAGACTGGAAGATGGGGGATGAAAACAGAGTTTTGGCTCCAAAATGTAGGTTCATCTGGGGATTCAAATTCCACCTAGTTTCGGGTTGTGTGATTGTGAGATTCCAGTTCAAGCCCATCTCTCCAGTCGTAAGGTGGAATTCATGACATTAAAATTCTTTCCACAGCACAGAAAGGATGTAACCATAAACAGTGCATTAAGACTTCCCTACAGGTTGCTGCAGAAGAAGAAACTAACCTAGGAACACCAGAGACCTTTAAAAAACATCATGACCTTTAAGTAACTGAAAACATGGGAAAGTTTAAGTCTTAATGAAAATCATTTGTTTCTGGCTTGGCACTCTGTGCAAATCCCCACATAAAGAGAAGTATAGGACAGGGGTTTCTATGCTGCCTCCTTAACTGCAGGCATGGTTTTTCACATAAATTTTCTAACCCTGAAATCTTGGTGTATCCTAAACCAGGCACTGATGCTTTTAAGTGTAGAGATTAGTTATAAGAGTGTCATTGTGAGAAAGGCAGCCACAGTAACATCTAAGCTCTGAATCTGGACATGGAAAAAATAACAAAGCAGAAACAAAACCAAAGAAAAGAAACAGAGTCTGTTTTGGAGTCTTTCTAAAAATCACATGTAAGAATCCAAATGGAGAGAGTCCTGGATGCTGTTCATGCCTAACATGATCAGCAGATAGATGAGTGGCTTGGAGACATGAGAAGTGAGCTAGAGAAAGTGCCAGACTGCTAGTTGGGATTTCAAGGAGTGTTTGTGGTAAGCCACACTTCAGATCTTTTTTTTTGCTGTGGCCTGACTGCTGTCTTAGAGACCATGAATGGAAACTTAAGGACCAAATATTTTGAGGTTGGTCATGATTTCATGATAGCAATCCCATTTTCCAACTTGTAAGCCATTTCCCTCTTAAGAATTGTGAGCATTATTGGATCAGAAAACCAAGCCAGTCTCACTTCACAAAAAGGTTCACAGCTTGCAGACCACAATATTAATAAAGGAAAGGACTATACAGGTATTCTCCTCTCCCCAAGTTTTAAACTTGCCTTGCAATTATCCTTCAATACTCCTCTGTCTTAACCACTCTTTTCCTTTTTTTTTTTTTTTTTTTTTTTTTTTGTCTGGGGAAACCCTCTTCCCTCTTTCTCTGCATCTCCCTCCTTTTCCCTCCTCTCAGCTGACACCACCCTCAGCCTCCCATCTTCTTCTCCAAGTGGACATTTTATATTTCCGTTGTCACTTTCAATATGTCAGATTGATTCCAGGCTTTTCCAAGTGGTTTAGACTCCTTCCTCTTACCTTTCACCACTGCTGTTATGTAAAGAGACAGACAGCATTTGCTGCTTCCCTGAAAGATAAACCCTGTAAAACTCCCCCTGTGAGCATGTGTGGCCAGGCTTTTGTAGACAAAAGTGGTGGTTTCCTATTCTCAGAGTTGTTGGAGTTCAGAGTAGAAAGGACAAAAGCCCAAAATGACATGAAGTGTTTATGCTATGCAAACCATCTCAACCTTTTTGTTTTGTCAAGTGCATTGACTCAGCAACAGACCTTTTTTTTTTTCTTATTTGCTTGAAGAGGTAAGCTTCAATTACCCTTTGAAAGTTAATAATAATATCTCCCTTTCTTTCTCTGTTCTATGGAATACCCAATACTTCTCCCTCAGACTGTAAAGGATCTAACCTTCCCATCCCTTTCCCAGTTTCTCAGCACGAGTGTAAGGTCTGGAAAGAATTATTTGGCATTCTGATTTGCAGCAAAACCTGAACTGACCCAGCAAGTGCGGATCCAGTTGGCTTGCAGCTTATGCCTTTTAACCTGTTAAAAAACATATATCAAATGGGAAACACCAGGAAAAGGAAGGTTCCCAGATGTTAGAGTGGTGTTCCAGAGCCTTAGGGAAAAAAAAGGGTTATTAATGCCTGAGTATGTACTGCAGATGTCAGGGTGTTTTATGGGCCTGATTGAAAGCTCATTAAAGTCAAAGAGGATCTTTACATTATCTTCAGTGGGGTTTGGATGAAGCCTATGGATATGGAGGGGTCCAGAGCATGACTGATACCAGTGACTGCCATGCAAAGGTATGTGCAAGGAAACCCACAAAGTATTTCTGACTCTACACTTCTGCTGCAGGTTAATACATAAGCTACTCCAGAAAACTGCCCAGTGCTTTCTGCCTCTCAGTGTTCCAGCACAAGCTACAAGCTGGAGAGGGAGAAAAGCCCTTTTCCGGTTGGATTTCCCTTTTAGCACAGCTTTATGTGCTTGTATAATACGAAACAGCCTTTTCTATTTCTGCTCAAGCTCTGAAGGCTTGGATTTCCCCCAGAATTTTTGATGAACAGCTGAGCCTAAATCAGATCTGCCTGGGGTCTCCTTTGCCTTACTGACACATCGTAATATCCTTTCATCTGCTATTCCAAGCCAGTTCCTTGTTCTGTCAAGCAGCTCTCTGCTTCCAGGAGGGAGCATGTCAATCCCTCTCCCTTTCTAAGACCTTACTGAGATGTTTCAAAGCCGGACATCCACCACAGCAGGGAAAACCTCTTTGCTTGAGTGACTCAGAACCAGACTGCAGAGGACACTGGATTGTGGACTTCAAGCCAGGAGATGAATTTTGTTAAAGGTGTTTGGCTTCTGTGTGCTCAGGCTCACTTCAGGCTTTACCCGGGTGGTTCAGGGGCCAAACCAGAAAAGCCACGTTTTTCACAGCCTCTCATGTAAATTAAAGAACTCTGACAGCACCAGTTAGGCTCTACATGGGACTCCTTGCCATCAGTCATACAGAAAAAAGCCCTCCATGTGGCTTTGATTGATGAACACATTTAATTCCTGGAGGTGGAGGAGATTAGACTAAACCCAATAAAACTAATTTACAGTTTTAAGTGGGCTGCCATTTAACCATCCCTGAATTAACTGAACCACAACAGGCTTTTTCCTTCTATTTCTGGAGACTTGGTGTGGCTAGATAGCACTGGCAATGTAAACAAGCAAAAACCTGCCTGCATGAGCTTCATGAGTAGGAATGCAGTCAAGCCAAAGCCAAAGCCCAGCTAGAGTTGAACAAGCAAGGAAGGTAAAAATCAACAGTTTCTCTATGTACATTGGTGGAAAAAACCCCATGATGTGGCTCCATTGCTCAGTGGCTTAAGGAGCCCAGTCACAAACCATAGGGAAAAAGATACATTTTGCAGCTCATGTTTCACTTTTAAGTACTGATCTTAGGCTTCTCAAGTTTCTAACCCTTCTGTGGGCAGAAGCAGAAAAAAAAACAGAACTGGGGATAACTTCACCCAACTGGAAGTGAATCTGATCAGATAGAGGGCATCTGAGGGTGCTATAAAGGAGCTGGCTGATGTCATGGAGGGGCTAATTTCTGACTTTTTGGAGAGAGACTTTTAACAAGGACATGTAGTGATAGGACAAGGGGGGGGGCAGTTTCACATTGGAAGAGATTGATAGGATATTAGGAAGATATTGTGTGAGTGTCGAGATGCTGACACAGGTTGTCCAGGGAAGCTGTGGATGCCCTCACAAAGCATTTGATACCAGGCTGCATGGAGCTTTGAGCAACCTGGTGCAGTATTTTTACCATAAGAGTGGTAAAACAGTGGCATGCAATTTTCCAATTTCTATCAGGCAAAATGAAAAGAAGGCTTTGAAATCTAACTGCCAGGCTTTACCACTCATTCATATTTGAGTAAGTGTTTGTAAGGCTATAAATGGATGTTTACACTCTCATGATGTTTTTAGGAGATTCTCAATCCTTTCAATAATATTACTGTTTAATCAGACCAAGCAAAGACTTGAGTGCTCTGTAAAAAAGAGAAAAATTTACAAGCTTCATACTTCCATCACTGTTGCTATGGGTAAAGTTACAATTCTTCCTCAACACCTACTCCCTCTTCCAAAAATACCCAGCAGAATACCTCTGCACAGCAACTGCTGAGAAATCTGTTGGATTTTAAAAGTTCTACTCTCAGACAGCCTCCAAGATTGAAAAATTTTTGAACAAAACCTAGGAACAGAGATGAAATGAAGCAGGGAGTTCCCTTTGAGACTGTTTCATAACCTTGTAGCTGTGTTCACCACTTGAAGCTAAAAACACATTTATACAAATCAGGCAGATGTTTTCATAGGCAGTTTTTGGGCACCATTCTCTAATATCATCTATAACTTGTCATATTTACACTTCCTTTTTAGTTGATTGAATCTATTTATTTTTAACTCGGGTAAAAATATGCACTGCAGTAAAAGTCCTTAGAATCAAACTTTTTATTAAATTGGCCCCCGTAAGTGGAAGCATATTTTGCCCATTTTTGAATTCTCCTTATTTATTCTAGTCCTGAGATCAGTGGTTAAAGCCTGTTCCCTAGAAGTGAATGAGCTATCATTGTCTACAGTATTTTTTTACCTTGCTATCTTGCACACTTAGGATATTTTCTCTGCTTCCATCACAAGATTGCTCCATTGCCCATACTACTGTCTCAACAATTTTATCTCTTGCTTAGATTTTTGGACAACTGTGAGCCCCTAACTTCTTTCCCTGCTTTCTGCAAGGATGTTTCATGCACTTTCTGTGTCCCTTTGAACCAATACCTGCTCACTGTTTGGGAACCATTACTCAGAAAGATCTGGATTCATCTCTGGATGAATCTCAGTTCATTCTAAGATTCCCATCTTTTAAAAAAATTATAGCAATACAAATATCAAAATGTGTCGTGGAGATATTAGTGGTTTACAGCTGAATAAGAAATGTAAATAAGCTTTTACCATTGCTCTTTGCCCTTGCTGATTTTGAAATCAAGCATATCAGACTGACATGACGTAACAGAATAGTTCCTTTTCACTGTCTCACTTTCTGGAGCACATGGCCACTCACTCCCCCTCCCCCATCATGGGATGACGAGGACAAAATCCACCTAGGACCTCGTGGCTGAAGTTAAGGGCAATTATGCTCACCTATTATGCTCACAGGCAAAACAGACTCAGCTTGGGGAAAAATCAATTTAATTTATCATTAATCAAATCAAAATAGGGCAAAGAGAGAACACAAACCAGAGCTTATATCCTTTGCCCCACCTCTCCCTTCTTCCCAAGGCCAAAGTACTTTGCTCTTGATATCTCTGCTTTCTTCCACCCAGAGACACAAGGGAAGTGGGAGTTTACAGTCAAGACATCACAGGTTGTTCTCTGCCCTTCCACCCTCTTCGAGGAAAAGGATTCCTCACAGTCTTTCCCTACTCCACTGTGGGGTCCCTCACATGGGAGAAAGGATTCCACCAACCTTTCCAACATGAATTCCTTCCACCAGACACAGTTCCTCAGGAGCAAACTGCTCCAGTGTGGGCAGCCCACAGACTACATCAGGAACAGACCACATCACCTCCACAGCATCTGCTCTGTGATCCTCCCCAGGCTGCAGGTCCACAGCTGCTCTGCCAGGATTTCACGTGGGCAGCAGGTCCACAACGCCTGCTCTGCTGTGGCTCTTCAGAGTCAGCTCCACTGAGTTCCTCCATGGGTGCAGGGGACAGGCTGCCATCTCATAATGGAAAAAAAAGAAAAGAATGTAAAGAAAAATCTCTTCAGGCACCTTCGTGCTCTCTCTGCTCCGGCACTGATCTCCTCTGGTGTTGTTTTCTCTTTGGTGTAGTTGTCTCTCTCCATGTGATGCCTACTCTCTACTCCCCCTCTCCTCTGCCATGCTCTTACCTACTGTCTCTTTCTCCTTCTTGAACATGCATGTTAATCACAGAGGAGAACTTTTTGGTTCACTGATGGCCCAAGGTGGGGCCAGGCATCTTGGAGCAGGGAGAGCTATTCAAGCTACTTACATGAGCCATCCCTGGGGGACTGCTACCAAAAATGGCACTGCATAAACCCAAACACTGGGGCAAGATTGAAAATAGTTGCTCAAAGAAAAGACTTTCCCAAATACCAAGGTGTTAATAGACTATATATTGGACCTGCCACCTAACTGGAGTCTTGTGGAGACAGCACTGGGTGCTGCCTAGAAACAGAAGAGTGTTAAACTACTTTGCCCTTTTATTATCCTTAGAGAAGACACCAGTTCAAAAGAGGATTTGGGCCAAAATAATTTAATAGTGAATTTATTTAAGCTGCAGTAAATGTCACCCAAATTCATTCCTACCTCCAAGTAAGCACCAGCTAAAGGTAGGGGAACATAACAGTGAAGGAGATCTAACTTCTTCTCACTGTAATAACCCAAACTTAGCCTTGAGTATAGCTTAGCCAGCCCCCAAGCTGTTATCTCCATTCCATATTTTCCCAGAATGTCAGATTTATGTCTAAATGACACTACCCATATTTTCTGACATTTTCCTGAAGTATACACAAGATGGGTAAGTAATCCTTCAGCATGCATAGGTTACATCTTTCCACCCTGCCTGTTAATGACTCTTGGAAGCTTCAGTTGTTTCATTAATAAAACTGTAATTTAAAATTATACCACTGTTTTCACACAAAAAAGGACAATGAGGTAATTGACTTCAACCACCAGCTAGTTCAAATTAACTGGAATGCAAACAAAAGTGACATGGGACAAAACTATGGAACGGGAAAAAGGAGTAGAGTGTTAATTTTTGTCTGGGTATGTAAACACAAATAGGGGTTTTTCAGAAAAAAAATTGACTTCTCACTTCCTATTTAACAGTTCCATTACATAATATAAATATGTCAAAACATCTCCAGATTCCTTAATGCTGAAAATCAGGTTATACTTAAACAAAGTTTGTGTGTGTCCTTCTCTGGCAGCTACCAATGAAATGTCACTGTTTTAAACACCATTTTTAGAACCAGCTTTTATAAGTTGCCAGGTGAGGTCATAACTGCTTTCTGTTAAAAGCTAGACATTTGACTAAAATGCAGAATTGACAGCACACACACTTTCTGTTGTTTGCATGACTGATTTAAAAAGAGGTAAGTGGAGGAGGCAGGTGGGGAGGTGGCAGGCACAGGAGGGGGGTGCAGTGGATGGAGAGCCAGGGGATGTTGATTAAGAGCTTGGGAAATGTTCATCCTCTAAGCAGTCCCTCTAACACCAGACCATTTCAGCTACTCCATCCTCCCAAAAAGAAAACTCTTTCACTTCAGGTTTGGATTTTTCAGGATGTCAGAGTACCCTGAGACTGATGGAAGGTCTTGCCTTAGCACTGGCTCCACACAAGCTCTTCATCTGGTTTGTTACGGTCCAAGGTAACATTAAAATTTATTTTTGTTTTGGATACGGGAAACAAAGTCCAACCATAGAAAATGGTTGAGTGCAAGCAGATTTTATTTGACAATTGACACAGGCAAACAAATGTAGAACCAGACAAAAGAGGTAGAGAGGAAAAGAAGATATAAGAAAGAGAGAGAAAAAGTGGAAGGAAGAAAGAGAGTGAAGAGAGGAGAAATAAAGGGTAAGAAGGTGGGAAGAATGAGAGAGAGTTACCACCAGGGGTCCAGCTGTCCAGCAAGGTTCTTCAGGATGGTGCTGATCCTGGACAGGGTCCAGTGCAGGGTCAATGCATGGGACAGGGTCCCATGTTGATGGGTCAAAAGACGACGACCCAGTCAGAACATGGACAGCAATATATATCCTCGAGTCCTTTTGTTCCGATGGGGCAGCTGTCAGTCAGCCAGGGTCGTTAGCAGGCAGGCTGCCTGGAGAAGAGCAGAAGGGTGTAGTCCCCCACACACTCATCAATTCTTATCTTCTTCCAGAAGCCATTCCTCCTCTCTTCCAGCCATTTAACCAGGTACATCATGCCCCCAGGGACATCCCAGCATTGAAGGTTGGCCCTCAGGAAAGGGGCTTCTTCCTGATGCCATCCTTGCTCTGCTCCAGCCCCATTAGTGTGCCTGGAGGGATGTCCCAGCATTGAAGGCTGGTGCTCAGAAGAGGAATAGCCTCCACCCAATAGCTCTTATCACATCCTGAGGGGTCACCCCCGCTCAGCTCTGGACAGCCAGGTCCTCCACTGTAGCCAGGGCTATTAATTTTAAAATTGCTCTTTTGAGACAGTTGCAAATCAGTGAGGTCAGACTCACACACAGTTCCCAATTTCTTAATCTCTAATTCTCAACTTTATGCCCAGAGCTGAAGTACCAGAGAAAGGTTTCAGTCCTGTGTTGCAAGCATGGCCTCATGGAATCACCCTGGGACACTGCCAGGGGATTCCTAGATCCTCTTCTCTGCAAAGATGCAGCACCCCATCACTCTCAGAGCAGAGAGCAGGAGAAATCCCAGCACTTTCCCACCGATACTTCCCAGGATCTGTTCACATGAAGACCTTCTGTTTCTTTGTGTGAGCCAACACGCACTCATGATCCCCTGTAACACTGGCAGCTCATAATTCTAACAGGCCTTGGGGTGAACAGAATGAGAGCATTTGCCAGCTGAATCAGCTGATAGCCCCCGTCAAGCCCACACTGTAACTCTGACAGCCCAGGTTAAGTGTGACATTGGCATCCGCTACACCTGCACAGGTTGACACAGGGCTTTAAATTATCTCAGCCATCAAGATTACATCCTCATCAACAGCATAATGATAGAGCATTTTTAAAAGACAAGAAAAATTAATCCCTTAGAGTAATTGATATTGTTTTCAATTGCAAAGGGACTGTTTCTTTCCCCATAGTACTTCACCATCTGAAAAACACAGTTAAGCAAACACATCTTCTGGAATAAAGTACAAATCAAAGCCTTTCTGAAAGCAACAGCTATCAGATTGATTCTATATGCAAAATAACCAGAAATAACATCTCACTGAAAACTTCTGGAGCCAGGAAGTGAATGGAAAGAGCACAAACTAATTTGCTGACCACCTGATCCAAATCAATCCAACCAGATGTGATTTTGTGGGATGGTATTGTGGAGACAGATGGTTTCCTATTTGGATGCTTTGCAGGTACAGTATATTATCTTGAAAAAAAAAAAAAAGTCTTTGCAATATAAGTTGTCAGCATCAGTATCTGCCTTTGGGCTAGAATGCTTAGGTCACATTCTCCTTCATTTCTTCTAAAATGGCGGTCTCAGCAAGAATGAAGCTGAGATGCTTTCTGAGAAACCAGAAGGCTCATGTGTTATTTATGCCATGAGGTATAGCAATGCATACATTCCCTCAGAGCCTCCTGCACTCTTTTGCAGACAGTTAATCTTGTTCTGAAAACAGCTACCAGACCCAGTTCCATATATTAGAGAGGAGATCATGAATGCAATGTCATGATGAAACCAGACATTACAGAGGCCTGGTAGACACCAGCCAGCTCATCAGTCCTAAACCCTTCAGTTCAGCAGGCAGTGAGGCATGTGTGTTAGTTTTTATAGGCACCCCAAAAGCTGCCAGCTAACTCAGCTGATCATGCCTACCTCTGTGTATGTCAAAGAACATTCCAGGTCTTGATGCTGGAGCTCTTCCCTTCCTCAGTTCAAACAGGCACCATGCACCAGCACAAGCCCCAGTTCACCATCACTTACAAAAAAGATTTGTAATGATCTGGAGTTTTAAGACAAACACACCAGCCTCATATTCCTTCCAACTCTCCTTCAGTTTCAGAGTACATGGAGTTTGTGGTAGGAGTCCATTGGCTATTTAAGGACCACAGTGGATGGCTGTGTAAAGATCTAGCAAGTGATAAATCACACAGAGCCTCACTTGCCCCAGACACATACCAGGCTTTTCCAAAACTCCACTGAAACATATTTACAACTTGTGAATCTGGGGTTTCGGGAATACCAGATATTGTTATGTCAAGGCTCTTCACTCACTGACTTCCATAAGAATATCTCCTACAGTATACCTGGACCTCTCACTGACCCCTTTCTGTGACCACTAAGTAGAAGCATTGATCCTTTAACTTTTTTTTAATAGCTTTTTGTTGTACTGGAAATATTTTTTTATTCTGAATAGACTTGACACTGTCTTTCTGTTCACTTTTAAATCTGGCCCTGAATTCACCTTGGAAGCATATGCAGTGGTGGGGTGACAGAAGGTAACAGCCCTGCTGCTCTGAACATCTGTGAGATGTGAGAAAAAAAGAACAGAGCAAGTTCAAATTGCCCCTCCTAAAAAAGGGGCAGATATGAGTAAGAGGTACCACTCATGAGACACCTCTGTGGAGTAAACATTTTGGAATAATATTCCAGGCAACAACTTACAGAGGCTCTAACAACAGATTGAGCAGCCATCTATTACATTTCAAACAAAGTGACTCAAAGGAAAATGTTCTAAACAAGCACCTCTGGGCATTTGACTCAGCCCAAGCAATGCTTTAACTATTGCTCTGCCACTAAACATACACATGACTTCTGTGAACCGTGCCCTGGCAGCCACTTTGACACAAATTACTTTTATTTATTGTATAAATGCATTAATTTTGTACATCTGACTGTTTTTTCCACCAGCTTTCTAAAGAGAGTAGGCATCACAGCATGCTGCTGTTTCCTCTCAGTGTGTGATGCCAGGTTCACATTAATTATTTAGCTATTTTAAACCAGAGTGGGATTTTTTTTTTAAATGTTTCTTTCCCCTCTCCTTAAATAGCATTAGCATTCTGGGCTAGCTGAAGGCCTAAAAGCTGGTTTTAATTTAAATATAAATAATACCCAGAGTGACTGATTGCACTAAAAATAGATTGTTTTCTATTCTAAATGTTTCTCTGATATTGAAGTTGGGGGCAGGAGAAAACGAGACAGGAAGTCCAGGTCTTTTTTAGTCTGAGGGTGCCTCAAATCCATGGCATTCTGTCTCTAGAGAAGAGGGCCATTTCTGAGATACCAGTTTATCTGGAAATGTCTTTACCACAATTTACCAGCACATCTACTCAGTCTGTGGTTCAGGAATCACGAGGGGAAATCACACACTGTTAAGATTAAACATTCTTGAGCGAGCCTCAGTTATGGCAAGTTCTGCAGCAGAAAAAGAAGCTGTGGTGAGTGCAGTTACTGAAATTTTCCAAATAAATAAAGCAAACAAGTTGCTCCAGGAAGAAACTCATACCTATATGATTTATACAAGTGGGACTTAGTCCATGAAGGCGAGATGAACCCAGTGAACCAGCAGTCACAGGCCACCCGTGGGCTGAAGTGTTGCCTGCTGTGACTTTGCTCCTTGTAACCAGTCCATGACAACTGGGACAGACCTCATCTGCTCTGAGGTGTGTGTGGCTTCTAGCAATGCTCAGCAACTTCTATTGGCTTGAAGGTTGCTGATGAGCTCCAATGTGGGTTAGTATCAACAGGGAAAAATATAGGGATCCTATTTACAGCCTGCTGGCAGCAGACAGGTAAAAAAAATAAAAAAAATCCTTCTCCAAAATCAATGTTTGCTTTGCTGAGGGCCTCCTTAGGTGTACATTGGAAACAATTCTGTCTGTCTTCCACCACAGTTAAGTCACCCTACAGTTCAGTGTGCCAGCCAGTAGTAGTTAGCAGTCCAGAATCAACAGGTTTCTGCTGTTGAGTTGTACCAGACCATATTGGCCAAAAGCAGATGGAAAATATTAAACATGACACGGCACCTGATGAATGGTGATAAGAACAAAAAGTAAAATTGGGACCGGTGGGCATCTTAGCTTTTTATCCTACCTGGGATGTGACATAATGACCAGCACCACTGATGTGAGGACTATTTTTATCAGCAGGACTCTTTCCCTCCAGCTCCTCCTCTTGCTCCTTATCACCTACTCTTAGCTCAATGGAGGTCTCATCCTGGGTCTAAGTCTAATCACCAGCACCCTATGCAATCATTTCATCCCGGGTAAGGCCACTATAAAGTGAAAACTCTTGATTTATCTCCTTTAATAGGAATCACCTTGACCCTACTGTTTAAAACCATGGCTGGCCACCAATGCACAAAGCAAGGAGAAAGCAGTGCAGCCTCTGGCTGCAGGCTGACAGGACACAGGTACTTTGGACAGTTTCTGATTTTCCTGTCCACATATAGTTAGTTCTCCATGCATGTGCATTTTTCTTGTGGGGGGCTCCCAGATCCATAAAGCGAGTGTTATTAGCTCTTCACTAAAATAATTCCTTTTTACCACTTTCTGTCATGTGATGAGGTTCAAGTCTTACATACTCCATGTCCATTCTGACCTAATTCTTATGGATTCTAAGTGTTCATGAAAAGTATCAAAGCCCTTGCTATGGGGTATCTACTTTTTTTTCATCAACTCAGTGGAGTAACACTTTCAAAATCATGAACTTCACTGTGTCAGATTCACTGCCTGGCTTTCCAAGCAGAAGATACCTGATAATGTTCCTCAGGCACTGCATTCTGCAACACACCATCTCAGGCAGGCACAGTGATCTCCGTGGTTAAGACGACATGAAGCCAGCAAAATTCCTGACAACTGAACAGCTCTGACACTGCTGGAGATGTTGTGTACTCTTTTCTGATGCACAGTTTGGTGAAGCTACCTGTTATGGCTGGCTAGATGTACACATGGGACAAAACAGATGGTGGATTTCTATAGCAGATGATGAGCAAAGCAGTGCTGGGCAAATGGATTTTGACTGACAGGACTTCATTGAAAGTGGAAGAAAAAAACATTTACTTGCTACTTAAAAGCTATTTTCCAGCATTAGCTCCCCAATCCTATTGCCTTCTCTGTGGCTAGTAGACATATGTGATGTTTTATAGACTGAGTGAAGCCAGAGGACTCTGCTTCAGCACAAATCTGTGCCCAGGTAGAGCCAATGCCCGGATGAGGCCAAAAACTTGGCAGAGTGGAAGTCGTGGGACTTTCAGTGCAGGAGGATGGAACTTAAGTCCCTCCAGCAAGGAACAATCCATGTAATACAAATTATCCATTAGCAGATTCCTCCTCTGTATGTGGGAAAGCTCTTACAATGTGCCACCAAAGAAGCAAAAATGCACTCCTGTGGACAGAGATGCTGTGTTGCTTAAATAGTTATTTCATCTTCAGCTACCTGGTGGCACTGCACCCCCCCAATTCCCTTGATGTTCTGCTAGACCTTCTGCTAACAAACAACATGCACTTGAGGGCTTGACCTTCTGTAGGATTGCCAGTTCTGCCAGGGTTTCATTTATACATTTGGCACAGACTTCAATGAGCCATACTGGAGCAGGCAGCTAAAGTAGGATTTTTTGCTTCTCAAAAACAGAAGAGAGGACTTGCTGCAAATCATTCCAATATTAAACCTTTTCCCCTTCTCCCCCCAAATCTTATTAAAAAGAATGTGCACAGTTATTATAGCAATTCCATGTTGTCATAATTATATCCTGAAAAGAGTGTGAAATGTGCCTTTCCACATAATTTACTGTTTTCCTGTGATTCATGAAACCTCTTTTCACATGAATAATTGGTCACTTCTTGTTTATGTATCACCATGGTACATAGCTTCTTGCTGGCCAAAAAAAAGACACAAAGCTAACATTTAATCATTACATCCACATACAACCTACCCAACAAACCCTCTGCTCACTCCTGCAAACTCCTTGCTTTTTACCTCCCCCCCCCCCAAAAAAAAAGAAGGTACAGATTTTTTCACGAAGCAAATGTTTCCTAAAAAAGATCCTGACAGTTTCACCTTTCTTAGCACTCATTAGCAACATTTTTTTTGCTTCATGCTTGTTCTGTGCTTCACATTTTCCAGTGTAAGCAAAACTACTGAAAAGTCCCTTGCAAACAAACTGAGACGATGGAGAAGGAAGAATGTTCCGAGTGCACGGCTGCTGGGAATGGCAGCTCCCCAAATACTAGTTTGTTTATTTCTCTGGGAAGATACAGCCAAAATGATGCTTATCAATCATCACTTGAATTAGAATGCACCTCAGAATGTTCTCAGAAGGGTGACTCTACTTCTAAACACCTTAGTGATGCTTAATTTTTTTTACAGTGCAGTAAACTGAGGCACAAATTAATTTGTTTTCAGTGACTACTCAGTGAGTCACTGCTCAAGCGACTCTGCAGTCGAGCTTTGGTCTGCAAACCTCCTCCTGTGCCTTCAGCTACAGCTTCCTAAATGGAGTGCATGATTAGCTTAATGTGACAACATCAGTGATGGGTGAATGGGCACCTCTCTATGTGTGCGTGTATCTTTGTGCTTCTTGCCTTGAAAGCTCAGGGCCACCTCATGAAGCATTTTTGATGGTAGATGAAAAAAAAACCCAAACAGACAATAGTTTTTCAGCTTGACAGCATCATACCATGGCAATCCAAAGACACGTCAGTAAACAGGAGTCAGCAGGAACACTTAAGAACATAGGACAAAAACCAAAAGTTGGCTTAAGACCAGGTCCAGTAGGCTGTTTGATTCTGCAGAATCAATGCAAAAACTGAATGGAAAAGAAAAAGAAAATGTTTATTATTGGGAATAATTGAGGACATTAATCTCCTTTTTGCCACAAACCCAAAGTAACATCAGGTTTATAGACCGGAGGAAAAAAAAAAAAAACAACACAACAAAAACTGAGTGGTTTTTACCTCATAGAGACATGAGTCAAAACCAAAGCCTCAAAATTTGATCTTATTAAAAAAAAGGATGGTGAGCTGTGAGGTTTTTTTTTTTCATTTTTTTGGCAGCAAGGTAGAGACAGGAGGGAGTGAAACTTTGGCAAGTGGTGGGGGTTAGGACATTAGGACATGAGAGGAGAGGACAAAGGAGAGAGAAAAACAACTGCTTGGAGGAGCCTAATCTTCTGATCCAAATACACCTTAGCAGCACTGGTTGGAAAGCAGATTCAGAAGTGGAAAGAATTTCTGGAGCCAGATCAGGATAGCAGAAATATCTTAATCTTTACTGGGCCATAATCTCCTGAGAAGGGTTGTGAGAATTTGATCCTGTCATTCTCAAGCTAGATTTTTAAAACTGATTTGGACCAGAACTACTGTTGGTTTGAAAATGTTATTACTTCTTCCTGTGGAAAAAAAAAAAAAAAAAAAAAAAGAAAACAAAAATGGAAAAAGAAATCAGCCAAACCCAAAGTGCATGGACTCATTACAAGTTCAGGAAATCAACTCTATTTAAATCTCTTTCAGCACCACTCTCCAGCTTTAATAGTGTGTGTGTGGAAGGAAATACTACACAGAAGTTCATCCCTTCTGGTCCTCTGCCTGCCTCCCCCCAGCCCAAGATCTGCTTCTGAATGGTCACTATTTGTTTGTCAAGACTTTTGCTAACCATCATTTTCATTCTTTTCAGCATTACTCACTCCAGTATCTCTGTGATCTTCATTATCACACCCTTGCACTCTTGTGTTTTGTTCAGTCCCTGCTTTGCTGACTTGTTTGGTGCCAGCTCCCGATGCTACTCATTCCTTGCTTACCAGATGCTTTGCTATTCCCTTGTTTTATCTGCTCCCATCCAGTCCTCCAGCCTTCAGGACCTGAACACCAGTTGAGATCACCCAACTTTCAGCCAGTTTCCCATTCTCTTGCACTGCTGGGAATCTTGTAGGCAAGTAGATGCTTAATAAGGAAGGGCTTCTTCTGTCCTGAGAGTTTTCTCTCCTCACCACTGGCACTGCACATTGACCTTTCCATGTAGGCTTTGCTCTTTCACCATCTTCTCCCCCCACTTCTAGCTCTTTCTGACAGTGTAACAGTGTTTTGAGATGAGGAAAGACTTAAGAGAGAAGAGCACACATTTTGCATCTTGAAGTGGTTATCCACTTAAGCAAGCGGTCACTGAAGCTCCAGTGGCAGTGAGTATCTGATGTGCTGACAGACACCCACCCAGCTGCTCTTCTCACTCCCCTTCCTCAGCAGGATGTGGATAGAAAATAAAATGAAATAGTTCAAGGTTGAGCTAACTGCTGGGAGGACATTTGACCATCAACAGGCAAAACAGAATCAGCCCGGGGAAAACATATTGAATTTATTGCCAGTTAAAATTGAGTTGGATGCTGAGAAACCAAGGCAACATTTAAAACACAGTCTTGCTCTCCCACCATTTTTCCTATGCTCATCTTCACTCTTCACTCTATCCATCTTCACATCTTCACTCTTCTACCCCTTCCCTACCAAGCAGCACAGGAGGATGGAGAACAACATGTTATGGGGTCATTCCACAGCTCCTCTCCTCTCTGCTCCTCCTTCTGTTCCCTCCCTCATCTACTTCTGTGGGGGTGCCCTCCATGGGCTGCAGTTCTTCAGAAAAAAAATGTGCTTCAGTGTGGGGTCTCCACAGGCTTCAGGTCCTTCAGGAAATACTCATCTGCTCCAGCCTGGAGCCGTCCATGGGCTGCAGTGTGGACATCTGCTCTGGATGGCCCTCTCCGTGGGCTGCAGCGGAGTCTCTGCTCCACTGCCTCTTCTTCTTCTGACTTTGGTGCTTCCAGGGCTGCTTCTCACACTTCTCCTCACTGCCCATGCAGTGTTCTGTCCAAGGGTTGGACTTGATGATCTCTGAGGTCCCTTCCAACCCGGCTAATTCTATGATTCTATGATTCTTTTCTCAGCATGTTTTCCCTGAATGCCACCAGTGTGGCTGAGGGGCTCAGCTGTGCCCTGCAGTGGGTCAGTTGATACCAGCTGTGTCCAGTGTAGGGCAGCACCTGAACAGCCCCCTCCTCACAGGAGCTGCCCTGCAGTCCCACTTCACCAAAAACTTGGCACCATTACCCAATACAGTGTGTATTTACCCAATACAGTGTGTTATTACAAAGCTCTAAGTTCCAGCATCTGGAAGTTCATCTTTTTCTCTCGCTCACCAGCTGTATCTTCTGCACGTGGATTCATTGATCTATTTCTCTGCATGTTGCCGAAAGAATTGAGGAGAATTCATAGAACTGAGGAGAATTTGCAGAATTGCAAAATATCGAGAATTATTTATTTATTTATTTTCAGAATTATTATTTATTTATTTTCGAGAATTATTTATTTATGTATTTATTTATTTATTTTATTTATTATTTATTTATATATATTTCATACCTTGCAGTATGTTTCTCATCTTGGCTGCACTTGTCTAACCTTGCTATTTTTATTTCACATTTATTGCCAACAGCTTTTACCTGTGTCATTTCTTCAGTCTTGAGCTGTTTTTATGTCTAGGCAGATTCTTGGATGATCTTTCTTGAATGCTCTGCATTTCTCTTTAGTGCTTGATATTACTTTCTTGTGGGGATCAAATTCACTTTTCACTAGCCCTGACTGCCCCCTGTACATTGATAACTCAAGACCACTCTTTGCACTCATTACTTTTTGCCTTGCTTATTAGGTAACCTTCAGGCACTGAAAACTCATTAAAATGAGTGGACATCTGCAAAATTCACTTGGCTCAGAATTAACACCAGTCCATAGTCTGATCTGGAAGTGGTGAAGGGATTTTCCCAGGGGGTCCTGAAAGCCTCATTGTTCCAAGTAAGTTTACATAGGGTTTTTTTTGGTGTTTTTGTTGTTGTTGGGTTGTGAGTTTTTTTGTTTTTTTGTTTTTTAATGCCCCTGTAAGATCTCTAATGATGATGAGCTATTTGCTCCACCTTCCTTGTCAATGCTGCTTCCCTGGGAAATGCATAGCAGAAGAACTTTTTGACGTGACCAAAAAATTACATTTCTGATGCCTAACATGTCAAATATCACAGGGCTGGAAAAAGGCTTCTTCATTAATAACTCAGACTTATTCCAGTAGTACCTCATTATTTATTTATGTTTCTAAATGAGAACTTCTTGCAATGCTGATGGATCATTATTCTTCCTCAGATGTTCCTCTTTTCCCGTGCTCAGACAGAAGTTTAATTTCATCTTGATTTGTACTATCAGAACAAGCCTTTTTCTACTATTTTTTCCATCAGCTGAGGGAAAGACACTGCACTCAGTGTGCTCTGATGGTTCAAAATCCATTGCATTGTCCTTGCCTTAATAATTTCTATGGGGACCCAATAAGGTTTAACATATTCTATCACTGCTGAGAACCTGAGATTTTATCTTTAACCTTAGTTAAGATAAATCCATGGGGTAATCAATAGGGAAAAGAACTGTTATCTATCCTCAGTAGTACCAAGCTCTCCTCTACTTCTTGGCAATCATATTTAAAATACAATTTCTGCAAATACATGTTTTGATCATATCAGCTCTCCACATTTTATCATGTTTTATTGTGTAGCAGATTGAGGTAAGCACCACATTTGCTGCTGGACTCCAGGCTGGTATGGATTTCAGTGTTTCTGTTGTTCCTTGTCAGTGAGTCAGTTCTGAAGGTGATACAGCTGATTTTCCCTCAAGGGTTCATTTTCAAGAAGACAAGATGTTTAGCTAGAAACAATGAGTAAATCCTGGCCTTATTGATTAACAGCTGGAGTAAAATCCACTAAGAAACTTTGACTTGCAAGTCAGCAAAGAATACATCTGTTCTGCTTAAATATGTTAATTGACATTCCTAGGCTCTGTCCTGGAAGCCATAGTAATTAAATTATTCATGACCCCAAAGGTATACAAGGCACAATAAAACCTGTAATCTACTTACCAGCTTGATTTATTGAAGCTTAACCACCAGGAAAATATTATTTAAAGAATTCATGGGTACAGACAATTGTGCTATATGATTGCCATAAGCTTCTCCATCAGAACATTTGGCCCCAACAAAACCCGGTTAACCATCCATTTGGATCCTTCTTAAACACAGGGGAGGATGACTTTGTAATCACATCTCTCTACTCTCCTGTTCTTTGAAGTATTTGTTGGAGAAAAATTGCCTTGAAAACTGTGCATACACATTATGACTATGATGTTTCTGTTACATATTGACAGAATCAAATTGAGTACAAAATAATGCTATTGCTCTTGTATTCTTCCAAGTGTCCTTGTCATTCAGGAACTGTGACACTATCAGTCTTTTGTAGACCTTCCCCATTGCTGCCTGCTCATAGGAATTTTTATTCCTACCTCTGCAAATGAAAAATTATTTTGTCCAAGCCATTAACATATTTCTTATTCCAAAGAAGGTGATTAGATGATATATTATCTTTGAACATAACATCTGGATCCCTTTCAATTTTATCTGTCAGACATACAAAGACTTCTCCATTGTGTACATAACTTTGTTTTCAAAATTAGTTTACTAACAATCAAGCAAGAATACTTAGCATCCTAATGATGCTAAGTAGTACCCCAAGCAAGCACCATTTCTCAAGAAAAGCTCTGACAATATTCGGCCCAGTAATTTCTATTGACATTTCACAGAATGTTAGACAGAATCACAGAATGTTAGGGGTTGGAAGGGACCTCGAGAGATCGTTGAGTCCAACCCATTTGGGTCTCAACATGTCAGTCTTGCAATGCTTTGAAGCTTTACAAAGCATAAACTTTTATTTTATTTTACTTCGATGTTTTGATTGTAATTTTGAATTACAGATTCTCACGTAGTTTTGTCTTCTGTGAGATGAGACCTGCTGGCTAAATTCACAGAATTATAGAATCACAGAACTGACACAGTTGGAAAAGACCTCCAAGACCATAGTGTCCAACTTTCAACATCCACACCAGATAAAATGCATGTATCAGTATCTGTATCACCCACTACAGCATCTCCTGAAGTGCCTCATCTACACAGCTTTTAAATACTTCAGGGATGGTGACTCCACAGCCTCCCTGGGCAGCCCATCCTAATGCCTAACAAATCTCTCAGTAAAGAAACTCTTCCTCAGATCTAGTCTAAACCTTCCCTGGTGCAGCTTCAGGCCATTTCCTGTAGTCCTATCATTATTCACTTGGGAGAAGAGGCCAGCACCCACCTCCTAACAACCTCCTTTCAAGTAGCTGTAGAGAGCAGAAAGGTCTCCTCTCCACCTCCTCTTCTCCAAACTAAGCATTCCCAATTCCCTCAGCCTCTCCTCACAGGGCTTGTTCTCCAGTCCCTTCACCAGCTTCCTTGCCCCTCTCTGAACTTGCTCCAGCAACTCAGGGTCTTTCTCATAGCAAGGGGCCCAGAGCTGGACTCAGAACTTGAGGTGTGGTCTCACCAGTGCCAAGTGCCAAGTTCAGGGGCACGGTCAACATCAGGATTGAAAAAGAACTCTTAAAATCACTGAGTCCAACCAACAACCCAGAAAAAATCCCCAACCCACCCTGTAAAACCTACAAACAACAGAAAACCTCCAAAAAACCCAAGCAAAATCCACCATGATCACTGAAGCATGCCCTGAAGTGCCACATCTACATATTTTTTTTTAACCCCTCCAGGAATGGTGAGGTGTGTAACCAGCAGCCACCACCTCCCTGGGCAGCTGGTTACAGTGCCCGACTACTCTTTCAGAAAAGAAATTCTTCCTAATATCTACTCTAAACCTCCTCTGGCACAACTTCAGGCCATTTCCTCTGGTCATTTTCTTCTGACAATATCGTCTACGCCCTGACAGGAACAACTCTTAATCTTGAGGAGTTATGAGTCCTGAAACCAGTTTCTTTTCTAACTGCAGAAGAAATATGTGAATTCCCATCTTTCTTTTTCTTGACTTAGTTTGCTAATTGCATCTGAGAAGTTCTAAGATTGAGTTGAGGACTTTCTAAAGGATCCAGAACCACCTGTCTCCATGTCTCATTTGAAGCTGTCATCCCTCTCTATTCTGTGAAATCAGATATTTTCTTTTTCTTTATATCCCCCTAAAGCTCACATTGTAAAATAATACCTCTTTGTGTCTTCTTCACTAAATCCCTCTCAACTGTTAAACCACAAAAAAATTTTTTGCTAGTGTTTACTGTTAAATTGCTTTAAAAAGGTATATGAAAAAAAAGAGCATAATTTGAGTGTTTATTCAATAATATTTCCTTTTTGTACAGCACCTAAAAAAATGCTGGTTTTGTAAGTCTGAAATGTAAGGAATTACAGGCTGTATAAACAAACAGGAATCTCTGACGCATATTAGAATTGTTAGAATTACACAACGCGTAGGAGGTGGATAAAACATTGATGCCATGTCTACCACAGGAAATTATTATTATTTCTGTTTTATCACAGGCTAATACAATTACTGTTGTGCTAGGAATGCTGTATCACTGAAAGGTGACACAAGTTTAAAATGCAGACTATACAACAGACAAGACCAATGAAAATAAATCAGTCAGCTTTATTTTGGGTTTCTAAATACTGTGCTGTCACCTGCAACTACAGCTGACTCTCACCACTTCCAGAACATCACTCCAGGTCTTGGTGGAGAAATGCTACCATTGCTGCCCTCAGAAATGTAAACTCCACAACCCATCCTGTGGCACGTGCTAAATATCTCCCTGCAGAACGTGGCACAAAGAAACACCACTGCTCCATGTATGAGGGAGCTTGGTGATGGCATTTGCAGCTCCTGCATCTCCATGGCAAGTGAGCTGCTTCAGGAATGCCTACAAGGAGAAGCCTACAAACGCTATGGCCCTCCTCCAGCTAAGGATATCTGTGCTTTAAAGGCAAATACAAAACGTGAGCCAAAAAGAGTGCAGCTCAGATGGTTTCCCCATGACGTTCAACTACTCAAATGTGACCCCAATTCAGCAGAAGCATTATTAGTTTTATATTGGCTTAAAAAAAAAAAAAAAAAAAAAAAAAAAAAGATATCTGTGCTTAAAATATACAAGTAGGTAAGCCATTAATTCTTGAAGCCTTACAAGAACTGTATTTTCTGACAGATCTAAGAAAGCATTTTTTCTTTCAGCTACTGCAAGCACACTGAATTGAACTGAAGGCCCAAATTATACCCATTTTGAAAGTGTTTTCCAGACCAGCGCTTCTTTGGCACATTCATAATCCATTGATGAAAAGGAATGCCACAGATGTTACAAAATCTTTCTAGCGAGTACTCAGAATGGCCATGAAAATTTTTTTGAGACAATCTCATCCACAAGTTAAGTCACTCCTGCAACAGAGTTTACAGTACCTAAAATAGCTAAAGGAAACCATGTATTTCAGGTAGCTCAGTGTAGGATGCAAGACAGCAGGGGAAGCAGGATGATGGAAACTGCAAGTCATACCATGCCATGCTTTATGCACCCCTACACCCATCGGACATCAAGAAAGCCAACGCCAATTACCTGGAAGCAAGACTGGGTATGCCCCAGTCCAGTCCATTTTCCTTCTGCACTAAGTCCAGTTGATAACTGAACAGACACTGCACCATGATCTGAAAGTGAGCTGTCTGTCCTCTGGATAAACAATTTTTATCAGTGGCTATTTCCTGCCAGTAAGCCATATGAAATCTTATCATGTATTCCCTCCATCCAAGGGGTGGAGAAAAATCTCTAAGCTCAAATGTGTGGACATAGGAAATACACAGTTGGAGAGTAAGGTCTTGAGTGTTATAAGGGAGTTTCAGTGTGAATAGGAATTAGGCTCTTTAAGGACATGTCTGCATGATCATTTCAGACAGTCAGGAATTAACATTGCCATTTACTGAGCTGGCAGGACATGAGGTAACTTTTGACCGGGTGCCAATGTAAAGATGCTCAAAAATCTTAAAACACTAATATGATCTCAGCCTCTGGAATGAGTACTGCCTTTTCCTTTTTCTGTGTTGATGTGATGGAGTGAAGGAATTCAGTGCTTCAAGAAAATTGTGTCATTTGTGAACGAGATTCTTCAAGTGAGGCAAAAATTCAAGTATTCCTATATCGTAACTATAGACAGAGTACAAAAAGTATGTGGCAAATGACTTCTTTGTTAATGACTTGCATACACAGAGTCTAAGAGAATTCTGTAATGGAAGCAGATGGGGCCAGCAAGAAAAATGGAGAAGTAGAAATGTTTAAGACTGTATGATATCACAATATTCAGTATTAACTTAGGAAAGTATTAATTAAAAATCCCAGTGTTCTGATCTTCTCTAGACTGTTAAGCAGAATTGTTAAAATACAATGGGCCTGATTAGCACCGGGGAAAGACACCATTACATACACTGGATCTACTATTACTTTGTCTTTCAGGTAGCATTTAACAAACACTAACACACTGATTACTTAAAATACATCTTTACGTAACAAGATTTACAGTTTATTTCTAGTATAACACATACATATATATATATATAGCTTATAATATGAACTTCGGTGAGCCAGACTGCAGCCTCACTAGCCTGAGAATTTTAGTTCCTGCATTTCAATTCTTAGGATTATTTCTAAGGCTTCATGTTCCTCCCATTACATCTCAGTCTTGCCAGAACTGTTACATTAGCAGCCATGCCTCAGAGGCAAAGTTCTGCCCTATAGGTCTTGAAAATATTATTTTCTCTTACATGCAATTCTTCAGTCTGCATATAGGAATAATAAAAAGTCTGTATATAGGAAAAATAAAACTGTGATGTAACCTTCTACAGGACTGTAGAAGGAGTTGGACTTTTCAAACTTCTTGCTGCCTTACCTCATTCCAAGTTTCCAAAAACTGTATTTTCCTGTGGTTAGGCAGAAATACTGATAAACAAAACTTAGCTTTAAAGGTCATGGTGCAATGAGATGGCAGAGGTTATTGCATACCCCCAGGGTTCACATACTAGATAGGCCTTTTTCTGTTGGATAATGAGATTTCTTCTCCAAGACCTGGAATTATGAATGTAATTCAAGCTCCCAATCTGATCTTGTATGTTTGTGGTCTAATTCTGCTGTTTTGCTTACTGAAGATCACTTTGCAGTCTTTAGTGAAAAAAAAAAAATACTATTCCATGTACAGGCCTAGAAGTAAAAAAATAAGACTGTAGAAGTTCAACTAGGAATCTGCACATGCCATATTTTCACAATTAAACATAGATTGTGAGATACTAGACACTCAATTTCATTTTACAGTGCCTTGACTTTCAAAAAACCTCATGTAGACATCCCTGACATCTATGGTGCAGCTGACAAAGACAAGAATTTCATCATTAGGGGACTCATAAACATGTATTTTTTGTCTGTCAGAAGAAGTGGAAAGTGATCATTTAATTAAAGAAATACCAAAAAGAAAACTGGATTTTCATCATTTTTTAGGGTGAGGTCATTATCTACTAAACCCAGTTATTTACTTCTTCAGTCAACCTTTGCATACGGAAGACAAAATCTTTGGTTTTGACTAAGATTTAAATAAAAACTTAAAATCTCTGAAACATTTCATACTGTCAACAACATATGCAACCATCTGGTATTTCCTTATAGCTGTAAAAGAAGCAATTTATGAAAAGTAACTGCTGATACAAAAAAAACCAAACCAAACCAAACAAAAAAAACCCAGCCCCAAAACCACAACCCAAAATACCACCAAATAACAAGAAATACTCCAATAAGTGCCCATTAAGTCCCCCATTGAATAACAAGCTCACCATAAGAGAGATCATTCTCATTTTATTTACATTCCTAAGCATGAACATTCATTTCCCCTCGTTTAATTCAGAACTTTTATAACTAAGGCCCCAAATCTACAATCAATAGAGTGCAGGCACAGAACTTCCACTCTATGCTGCCGTTAGCAAGATCAGAAAGAGCTATCACTTGATCCAAAGTCCAAAAAATGTCAGTGGGGAGTTTTTCTGCTTCCTTCAATGGATTTAGAAAGGGCACATAAGGTCAGCAAGCTGCACTCCTAATTCTGTCAGAAATTCCACTGAGGCAGTGCAGTATCAGTCTCCAGATAATTACATCCATCTTCTTCCTGAAACTGAGGTCAGTCACATTAATCGTACTTTCATGAGAAAATGAGTTTTGGAATCCAACTGGCTTTATAAAACAGAATTAAATACATTCTATACATTTATTATGGCAATATTTTGCATTCTGCTAAAAAGATGAATTGTTTAGTTTAGTTTTTACTACGGCCCATTCAAAAAAGACTGAAGAAATGCCTGTCAACAATCATGTTTCAGCATTGATTCTCCTGTTATATATCAAGAAGTAACAATAAGCTTCTCAGATTCACCTAAGGCAATGCACTTGGGCATACATTTTGGAAACAGAGATGGACTGGTGTCTGTGCTCAATTAAATGGTTTTCTCCATTTTAAAAATATAAAAAATATTGATCATCATTCTATGATTCTATAATCAATACATGATGCCAAATCTAGAACAGACATATCAAGGAAATGCTTTCTTCATTGCTGCAGTTATCTGGAATTTCAATCATGAGCTACTAGAAAATATAATGAAAAAAAAATAAATAAAATCAATATATCACACGGCTTTTTCCCCCTCATATTTGCAATCTGACAACAGAAGTAAAAGAAATAAATAAGAAAATAGTGTAATCCACAAATACTTCCATCAAGCATAGCTTCAAATAGATCTTGAATCAATGATACAATTCCAGATGATTAGAATATATCCATCATTTGCTGGATTGAGATTTGCAAATTCATAAATCACTGTATGAGTGGTACTGTGTCAGTCTCTGTTTTCCCCTGTAGTGGTTGGCTCTTCATTTAATAGAACACTTAACTGTTTCTGTGCACAAGAGAGGAAAAGTTCCAAGCTACACAGATTTCTCTGACGAACAACTTGATCAAGCTGTAGAAATAAAAAAAAACCACCATCAACTTCAAGAAAACCTGGAAATAAATGCCAGGGTTAGTCAGCAAAAAATTCAACCATATTCAAGAACCAAATCTGGCGACAAAAGAATCTAAGTAACTTCCCTGCATGTAATTTAGTAACAATATTTTAGTGAAGTATTTGAGTTGCTTCAAAATAAAATATATGTAAGGCTAAAAGTAACTTTCCAACAGCTGTCACATTCTACACAGGAAACCTGAAAAACCTAAACAGCCAAGCTGCCACACCTGATACATCCCCACAGCATCTTTTAAAATTGCTGCTGTTGCTTTTATAAAAGATACAGCTTCTGCTTTAAAATGAGCACTAGGTAGCACATATTCAAAAATTCAAAGTCTATTGTTAATTTAAATGGCATCATGTTTAGACAGCTTCCAGAGGAAAAATAGCAAAGTTTCTGCCTAGTTTATTTATTCCAACACTTTATTGGGAGTCCCCTTCTGACAAACAATGTGAACTATCTACTTACCTGCAATAAAAACAACAGTCCTTTCTTGCCCACCAAAAAAGATAAGAACACAGTAACAAGACCAGGTAGGTTATGTCATATAAATGACATAGAAATACAGTTTACCCAATGGTATTTGACTTTTCTTTATATCATAACATTAGTATATAAGATGCACTGCAGAATTCCTTTAATTTGAATTTTAAATTCCCAATGTTAAACAAAATGTCACAATGGAAAGATATTTCCAAATTGACTATTAATTACCTAGAAATTCAACTAAATGCATATGTAACAATGACCTAAGGTGAGATTGTAAAGCAGTGGTATGAAACTAGTATGACATAAGAGTTACTCAAGAGAAAGGGAATACTTGGAAGAAGTCCAGCTCCACACTTGTGTCAAACTGCTGTGCATAAGGCCATAAGGACTCTTGAGGGTAGGAAGGGTTTACAGAGGGACCTGGGTTGATGGGCAGAAGCCAACTGTATGAGATTCAACAAGGCTAAATGCCAGGTAGCAACAACCTCATGCAACACTACAGGCTTGGGGAAGAGTGGCTGGAAAGGACCTGGGGGTGCTGTCTGACAGCCAAATGACTATGAGCCAGCAGTGAGCCCAGGTGGCCAAGAGCATCCTGGCTTGTATCAAAAATAGTGTGGCCAACAGGACGGGGAAAGTAATTGTCTGGCTGCACTCAGGCACTGGTGAGGCCACACTTTAAAACTTTGTTCAGTTTTAGGCTCCTTACTACAAGGAAGACATCGAGGTACTGGAGGGTGTCCAGAGCAGGGCAACAAAGCTGGTGAAGGATCTAGAGAGGCAACTGAGGGAACTGGGTTTGTTTCATTCAGCAGTCCTTAGTTGCTCTAATAATCACTTCGATTGACTTTTTTTCTTGAACAGACACACATTTAAAATACCAATACAGAATACAGTCAGTGATACCTTCCCACTTTGAAAAGGCACCCAGAATACAGCTGCAGCACTGTGGCTGAATAAAGAAAGGGAAACATTTTTATGACCCTGTGCCTTGCTGCTTTTTAAGGTCCTGTGAAATGAAAATCAGGCTCCGGTGGTTTGAATATTTTCGTGTTTTGTTCCAACAGAGATGAATGTGTCAAATCTAGTCACAAGCAGGATACACACATATTTTTTAGAAGACATACAATCATAAAACTCTCCTTCAGTATTATGTCTGCTTTTACTTCTACTGCAAATTCTCAGCTGTTGTACAAATTTTCACATTTCTTAGAAAAAGCAGACATTTGTGCTCCATACACAGCCTGATGTGAATCTAGCCCACTGATTTACAACAGATTTTAAAGCAAATTTAGTTCAACTAAATTTCAGAAAGGTCTGGTCTTGATATATTTAAATAACAGCTGCTACTGCCAAGAAATGAAAGACTTATAAAACTAACCTCTCAAGAAGCTGTATCTAGAAAAGACAGTCTGAAACAAATGAACAACATAAACACACTGTTGTGATGGCTCATTTCTTCTGATTTGAAAGGTATCTTGCCTTCTTCCTCTTCTCTGGTCCATAACATAAATAACATTTTTCATTGAAAAACTTGCATATGTTTTTGTGCTTGTGACACACATTTCTCTGAGGAGTAGGCACTCTGCAATTCACATAAAGTCATCTGTAATATCTTGAGAGAATAAGAGAAGCTCTGAGCTCATTTTGTCATCAAATTCTGTTAATTCTGGTGGGTACCAGTTGGAGAAGCTTAGCATGAACCTGATTTTCAGTAGTTTCTTTTTATTGCATGCTATATCATATATACTCCCTGATAGATCTTGTCTGAGCTTTGACTAAATTCTCAAGTATCTTTTTTTTTTTTTTTTTTTTTTTTTTTTTGCAGTACTTCCTTGCAGATTCTGCTTAGAAGAGATCAAAGTATCTCACAAGATGTGTGTTCTGATAAGTCTACCAAGGCAGCAACCTAAAATTGTATATGGTTAAATTTATTTCACAAAGTACTAATGTAAATGCTTAATCTGCTTAGTGACTGGCTGCAATATGAACACAGGCAGATTTCTTCCAGCTTGAAAAAGATTTTAAAAGTCTTAAACTAATTAAGAACACATTTGAGGAGTCTTTGTTGAACTCAGGTGGTTAGTTGGTAGTCTCCCTGTGTGCATAAGAAAAGTTTACTGCTTGTTAAAAGTTTATGTAAATTCAACACCATAAAACTTAAGAATCTGGTTACCCCTTGTCCATGCAGCTTATGTATAAGCTTTGCCTTGAGCAGAATGTTTTACAATTCTTCCAAGCGACGAAAAACTGAAAAGACTTGGGAACTACACATAACACAAAATGAGAAGGAGCAAAATGATGCTAGCTTTGAGAATGGTATATTTACATGTATTCAGTAGGAGAACATTCCCATCAATGGAGAAACTGACTAGGAAACAGAAACAGTCCAATGAAGCTCCATTATAGAAATTATTATTTAATGAAGCCTTAGCAACAGACACATTTTTTTGAATGGTGCCTCAGCACTGCTGTGCTTCTGCTTGCATAACATACCATGAGATGTGAAAATACGTAAGGCATTTTATATCTTTTTTTTTTTCTTTCCTAAACAGTCTTCCCTCTAAATTTTTAGGCCCAGTTCACTTCATGGAACAATCTTATTATTTTAACAAACGTTAAGTGGACTTCTGGCAAATCCAAACTGAATGTGAATCTTATGCAAATGTAAGCAGTATGAATACATATTAGTGATGCTGCATTTGCACAGCCAACCCAATCCAACTGTTCTGATTCTATAAATACTGAAAAATGCACTATATTGGTCCAGATCAGTCACATAAGAGGGCAATTTTCTACACCGTACCATCACTGTTGTTATTACCAATCATAGGATGGTTTGGGCTGGAAAAGACCTTTAAAGGTCATCTAGTGCACCCCCCTACAATGAGCAGGGACATCTTCAACTAGATCAGTTTGTGCAGAGCCATGTCCAACCTGACTTTGAATGTTTCCAGAGATGGGGGATGTATCACTTCTCTGGGCAAGCTGGGCCAGTGTTTCACCACCCTCATCGTAAAAATTTCTTCCTTCTATCTAGTCTAATCCTAACCTCTTTCAGTTTTAAATCATTATCCCTTGTCCTGTTGCTACAGGCCCTGTAAAAAAGGCTGTCCCCATCTTTCTTATAAGTGCTCTTGAAACAGTGAAAAGGCTGCTATAAAGACTCCCCAGAGGCTTCTCTTCTCCAGGCTGAATAACTCCAACTCTCAGCTTCTCTTCATAGGAGAGTGTTCTATCCCTCAGTGTTTCTCTTCCACCATGTGAAACATACCCAGATCAAAGTTCCCAATTCTGTACATATCTTGGCACAGCTTTAACCAGCTCTAAGTTTTAATGTTCCTGAAATACATTATTTTAAGTTACTCAACAGTATCTTTTTAACTCTGCACAGATTTTTTTTTTTTAAAGAACTAGAAGTTGGCTCTCTGTGTACTCATACAGAATCTACTGAGGAACTGACTATGTAAGATTTGGAAAAGCAGTTCCTGAACTCCATAGGGCCTACACCAGTCCTAAAATTCCCATAATTATTGAGAGACATTAATTTTCCAAAAATGAGCCAATTCTCACAGAACGGTCTAACACATTTACTGATGTTTTTTCCTTCTGTTTAAACCTTGAGTCCACTTTTGAAGTCTAAGTGTGATTCCACCATACTTCTGGCCAAAGATGACTGGATGGGGCTCCCTGTGGAGTCCCACTTCATTCATATACTTAGACCACCCAGAATGATGTGCCTTGAAGCCACACAAAGCATGCCCTGAAGGGAAACAGAGGCCTCAGCAGAACTTCTATCACCAAATGCAAGAATTTGACTTGGGAACTGAAAAGAAAGGCTCACACACTCCCATGCAGAATACTGTCACCAGGAGACTGCTTTCATCCCAGCCTGCTCTATTTCACTCTGTTTCCCCTGTATCGTTGCAAAAACCCAGAGCTCAAACCAAAGTCAATAATTATCCTTAGCTCTACATTTTCTCAGCTTTCACCATACAGCTCAAATTTTTTGTAAATGGAATGAAAGTGTACATGAACAACAGCTAAAAGAGAAAACAGTTTCTTACACAAATAACCAAGCATGAACAACCTCTGTATTCTCCCCTTGTAATATCTATCTGCAAATAGATACATTTTCATTGCTTATGTGCTTTGCTTCCTCTGTTGGCTCTTCCCAACTCATTAAACATTTCATATTGCTAGAAGAGAAACCCAGTCAGGACACTATAAATAGCTACTGCAAGTCAGAATTATATTATCCAATACTAGTAACTAACACCATATCTTATGGAAAGTATAATTTTAGGTTTAGCACTGAAGATTCAAGGATGAAAATCTGATCTCACAATAATAAAAATGTGCTTGGTTATTAATACCATTGTGGCCTGAGGTTCACCCATGAAAGAAAGTAAAATTAATGTTACAGATGGCTCTTCAGTTTTCTCTTTTGTATAAACATTAAAGATCATACAGAGTGTCTTTTGAAAACTATTTCTCAGACAACGCTGCTTTCCTATACCAATACAGTTCTCTCTGTAGAAAATGGTAGCCACACTTATACAAATATGTACTGAACAATTTACTTGTATGTCAAATGCTAATCTGATGGCTAATGTATGCAGATGCAGTCCAAATCACTATTCTAGCTCTGCAACACTAACTTTACTAAAAGTTGTAGTCTTCTTTTTTATCATGTGATTGAACACATATAATGAACAGACATTAAAAAAGAGTAAAAGTATTGAATAAGAAGTTTTTGGTTTTACTTTGATTACGGGTATTTTCCATAGCTGATCACACATACCAGTTATATCTACATCTCTAATAATCTGTAATATTTCTTTAAATCAGTATGAAATTTGTTCAGAAAAGGTCTTTCTGAACAATGGTCTGAACTTCAGTGCTAAGTGGATAAATGACTGCATTTTAAATCTGTAGACACTTCTTAAATATCTGTAGAGAAAAATTATTTCTGAAAAAAAACCTGATTCCTTATATCATAAAAAACTCAGCCTTTGCAGACTGCTGCTACCCAAATTCATGGTGTGCAACAATCCATTGAAAGGGACTGCTGCAACTTAGTATTAGTATTCTTTGCATACACAGTACTGGATATTGGCTAACAAACCCAGTGCTCAGCAGAACATTAGAGTGTAATTATTGACTCATAAATGTCTTCCCAGATTTTATCAGTAGATGTCCCTGAAATACAAGGGACAAATATGTCAGATTTGCCAAATCTGAGGTACAGAGTCAAATATGAGGTGTCTGCCTGGCTGATTTTGATGATATTTAGGTTTTGTAGTTTGTTTTTCTCACAACTAACCCACGCTGGTGAATGAGCCAGAAGCAATTCTGAAAAAATTCCATAGTTGCAGAAATTTAGCTGTGTGATTTTCCAGTAAAACTACAGGCTCAGAAAGCTTTCCCAGTGCACTAACATGAACTTCTCCCCACAGACTCAACAGAAGGCTTAAAAAAAATTCCCTAGCACATTAAATAGACCATATAAAAAAATTATTACCTTGAGGAACCTGCAAATCTGAGAGTTGGATGAGGAAACAATGAAATACTTCCTCTCATTTCTGTAATGGATGAGAAGGAAAACAGATCCATATGGTACATATGTGAAGCAAACCTTATTTTAGAGTTAATCCCAGAACAGGACATTTTTCTCTGTCCACCTGTGACTTTCTACTATTGATAACACTTACTAAGTATATAAAAACAAGGTTCTTCATGGCTGTAATTTATACAGTATCTGCTTCACATTAGAAAGCCATCAGTGTTCAGGACTGAACCTCTAGGAAAGAGTGATGTTTAATAAATTATATTGCCATGTGAACATGTTTCATTCCCCTTAAATAAATAATGCTGCAACTTCTAAACGTTAAGGATTTTATGCCCTGAATTTGATCAGTGAAGCCATTAAAATAATACCACATGTTGGACACATCTTTAAAACAGATTTTCCTGTTCTGCTGAAGGTGATGGGAAAACACCCTGTCAACCCTCTCAGAATCTCCACCGTCTCCCAGCTGGACATAGGAATGTAAGAAAATACTAACTTTCCTTCATATAAATGAGAGAAGGAAATCTGCTTTCAAGCAAGAAAACTACATTGAGTGCATAAGAGGACTGAGATTGGTTGCAGCACCTGCTCAGACTACTGTAAAACGTGCAACGCAGGCATTATCTAAACCCATGAAAATAATAATGGAAATATTTATGTGTACAAGCACATGAGCAGCCTTCAGGGTGAGCTACCTACACAACTCAATGGGAACAGAGGGTTCCTTGATCAAGTTAGTTACAGACTATTGCCATACAGTAAATATACAGCTACATAATAGCTACTTTAACTGCTGATTGCTCTGGCAATCAGATTGAACATACTGAACTGTTTGAACTTCCTAAGTCAGTCTTAGGATCTATCTCTCGCTGGTTTAATATGGATACAAATGACTTGGCAGAGATTCTGTGGATCTTCATAACCACAAGTTACCATCTCTGCAGGGAAATGCCTGAAGACATCAGACTGTGCTTCCTGAAAAGCCCTCCCTGAGTACTGGGGTTGGGTGCTAGATATGATACCCAAGATATGCTTTGTTTGTCAGTATGCAAACACATTCCAAATTAAGCCAGGGTAAGGATGTTTGGTTTAAAGCAACAGCAATCTTCCTACTTATAAAAATTACTATTGCTATCAGACCAAATAAAAAAAAAGTTATCAGATAGGCTCATGGTGAGTCATACAGAATTGCCTTGCAGTATTAAGATGGTATCTACAGAACTGGATTAATTAAGCCTAACTGAAAAGCAAACAGCAAATAAAGGCATTAATAAGAACAATATTTTTTAATACTGTGAAAATACATTTTACATTATCATGGAATAAATATGTAAAATAGAAATAATCGCTGCATCATAAATGTTCACAGTGGTTACAAACTGAAAAAACTACCCTAACTGTGTGAATGACTGAGCAATCCTATGGTAAATCTTTCCACAGCTGTCTAACTGCTATTCCATTGCCATGAGTGGTTTCTAAATAATTGGATCTAATATGATCCTTCATTAACAGGTGATTCACTAGGAGGACAATTTCCTTGCCTCTCAGAAGAAATGTAGCAGGTGGTTAATAATACACATCACAGAGAATCATTGGGACAAACAGGGAGGTGAGAAACAATGTTAATACAAAGCTGAAACTACAGAGAACATAAGGAGCCAGACTGCAGTTACTCAGGTATCAATGGGTCTGGACTTACATCCTGATTATTTGACAATTCCTGTGAACTTGGGATACTATGTGCCATGAGCTTTCTCTAAAACAAAGTGTGTCCTAACAACACACTGGAGTTTGGTACATGCTGAAAAAGAGAAAAATCTCTCTTAGTTTTCATGAACACTTGATTTAACAGCCAGGCTTTCAATTTTCATTTTAATGAAACTCTATTAGAAGATGTGGCAGGATGAAAAAATATCTACCTGAAGTCATAGGCGAAGATGATAATTTTCTGCTCTTTAGACAGGCATTTTTGAGATCACACTGCTGGACTTCTCCATCAGTGCTGAGGGGATAGAAGCTTTTGCTAATGTTTCTTACTGACATACACATTTTACTGAAAACCTCAGTTTTGAATTTGAAGCCAAACTACTGTAGCAAAATTCAGGACAGCTGCTGCAGAAGCACTTCATAATGCTGCAGCTGCAACTAGGTCATCAAAGACAAGACAACCTCTTTATTTCTAAACATACACAGATTCTGTACACATGGCTCTCAGGAGGTCATCACTTCGACCACCACAAGCAGAAGAGTCTAAAGGAGAAGGAAAACATCAACAAAACACACTGACCTGCAGATTTTATGTTCTACAGAACTCCAAATTACTTCTGCAACTGTGAGCCAGTGGAGATTTCTCAGCAACACAAGTAGACTACATTCTCCAAAGCAGCTTCCTTTGGTTACTAGACTACCAGTTCTGCTTCTTTTCTAGGTAACAGGTATGTATAAAGGCTTTGGAGTGAAGTAACAACATGAAGAACATGAAACCACAAACAGCAGTTTTTTATCTTGGCAATACCTTGTTTTACATTATTAAAAAAAAAAAAAAAAAAGGACAAGGAACTGTTGCTAAGGAGGGCAGGGAGGACAAGGGAGAGAAAAGTGGAAAAGTACCCTTAATGAAGTTATGAGTCAGTAGCCTGCAGATAAAGCAGAAAAACAACATATATTAACATTTTAACTGCATATATATAAATCATTGAAGAATCTTGCTAAATTTCTAACATGTGTAAAGACGGCTTAGTTTTTTTATTTTTCACGCTGACTTGAATACAAAAAATAAAAAGCAAACCACCTCATGTTCCTTATCTATCTAATATTAGTATTGCTGTAGTATTATTTCTTTGATGTTTCCATAGCTTCATGGACTATTTGTTTAAGTCCCAAAATTTGAGCTGACTGGCTATGCTGCAGGAATCCAATTGCAGGAAATAATCATAGGAAATATTAATCAAAATACACATGGTGAGGCTGACTTTCCCACTCATTTTTCTAAAAGAAGTTCAGCAGAAGGGTAAAAAAAGAAAAAGACACACCTGAAAAACAGAGCTAAGAAGCTGCAAGATTTGGGAAAAAAATAGCTTGAAAAATTCCTGCATATAACCACTTTTGAAATGTTTTCAACACTTTGACAGCTAAAAACCCAATGAAAAAAAAAAGTAAGCAGATGAAACTACTAAGGTTAAAGTATCTCCACATAAAAGGACTTGGGTGTAAATAAGAAGCAGTACAAAAAAACCAGACAAACACTGAGCTCTGAATATTCCTCAGCTGTAGCAAAAGACATTTAGGAACAAAATAAACCATCCCTGTGCACAAAGTTATCTACTCATTTTACTTGTGCAGTGAACAAAAGAAAAAATTAATTCCCTCTCAGAACTGTACAGTCAAGAGAATCTGTTAAGCAATGGGACTTTGTGGTGGCCCTTCAACTACTCTAGGCTTATCCTATTATGCTACATGGAGAGAGACATTCTACACATTACAACTTCACAAATGTTTTGTTGTTTTGTTTTGGGTTTTTGGTTTGTTTGTTTTTTAAAATTTAAGTAAGGTACATGTGAGTTCTGCATCTTTATAACACAAATCTGAAGACCACAAGAGTGTCCTTGCATGTCATGATAACATAATAGAAAAAAGGGCCTTATGTATTCCATCCTTGTCTCTTTGGGTCTCAATTCTAATGTTATTAAAATGGTATCCCAGAAATCTAGGAGTAGAAGAGACCTTGACCCAACTTCTGATCTTTGCACTGAGAACTCACAGTAGTGTTGATCAGAATGGAACAATTGCCTCTTCTCTCTTGCAATATGACAGCCTCGTAGGTCCATGCCAAAATGCCTTTGCTGAGCACATCCATCATTAACTTCCTAAGACGCTTTAGGATCCCCTTGATGTCAAGAGAATGGTACAACAGGGACTTATAAAAAGCCAAGAAGTTGACCTATGACTAAGAAAATAAAATTGCACATGACTCGCTTAGCTTTAATTAATCCAAGTTGATCATACTGAACTGATTAAACTTTCCATCAAGTACAAAGTAATGTGGATTACACTAACTTAAAAAAGAAAATTTGGAACCACTACTTTGGTACCAAAACACCTAATTATACATACCTAAAAAAATCTGAATTAAGAAATGTCAAAACATTGGAATAGAATTTTTTTACAAGCATATAAATGAATTTAAAAGAAAAAGACAGCAAATAAATAGAGGTTGTATTTTAATAGGAATGAAAACAATCTTCAACTAGCCATCAAAACATTCACTTATTCAGTATAGTAAAATATAGTGTCACCCTCCAAAATTCAGTTGGCCTGTCTCATGTCCTCTTAGGATGGTAAAATAAAGGTATCCATGTTTATTCATACACAAGGATCCATTTTTTTCTTTCCTTTTTTTCATTTTGTCAGTTTCTCTTAGCCATTCAAAAGCTCTCATGAAAATGCCTATGGATAAGAGCCACAACTTGCATTTAAAATTTTTAATTCCATTTATCTATTTAAAAACTTTGATTTTCTGGTTTACTTAATCTCAAACAGATATTGAAAGGTTTGTGCAGACTGCAAACCAACCAATCTTAAAACAAATGTTCTGTTTCTAGTTCTCAGATCTACAGAAGCACAGTATAAAATACTGTTCCATTATAACACCAAAGGATGAATCAGAAATACTACAGGACAGTCTCCCTCACAGGGGACTGGAGGTGTGTAAGGATGTATAACTTCCTCCTGTCACAAACACCCTTCCTAATGGGCAACAGAAAGAAATATGGAAGTCTCATCTTGCAATTCCCTGAATCTCAGGTGTTGCTTAATCACCTAATGATGTGAAAAACACCATGATCTACTGATGGATACATCTGGGTGACATTAGTACAGTGTACATTGCAAACCTTTATTAATGTGAGCAATATATTCACAGAGCAAGCTGAATGATTGTGTGGTTGCAGAGCAAATCCAAAATTGAGATATTGCTCAGAATTATAATGATGGACATTGGATTAAAAACACAATACATCTAAATCACAAGAATAGTTCTCAAATAGAGCAGTAATCCCTCATCTCACTGTTGAGTAATATAATTAATCCTGGGTTTTTTTCCCCTTTTGGCTTATGTAGCACAGTATTTCCTCAGGAATAACACCACTTGATTTCAGTTTCAACTGGAATCTTGCCTGACTAAAGAGTACGGGCATAATCTTGGTCTTTGTAGATTTATACAGTGAGGCACAAAAGGATATATGAAACAGTTTTTACTTAAGTAAAGGATTCCAAGCTCTGGCAATTCTACTCTAAAGTAATTGCAAAAAACATACAATGGATTATGTATTGACTTGCAACTAAATCGCTTTCCTCGGCATAAATGATTACTCCAGGAGATTAAAAATTATAATTTTGGTTATTTAAAAATATCCTCTGGATTTTAATGAACCTAAATAAGTGGCAGAGAGATGTATTTTTCTCCCTTTCCTGTTTTAAAGACAGAGTACTATTATTTCCAGGAAATTAAAAATTCTCTCCAATGCATTGTGTTTCAGTATTGAAAAGTGGCAGAAAAATGGCGTAAGATCCTCTGAAAAAAATGTCTAAATGCATCTATAGGTTGCAATACTATACTGCTCCATCAGAAAGTATCATTTCATTTTAATATTTATAAACAACAATTCAAAATGTATAGGACCATAAAAGTCCAGGGAAAAACACCAAGCTCCTTTCTGTATTATTTGCAGTACACTGTTTCTGTACGTCTTACTGACAGAGGAGAAAAAGGAGAGCCAGGTGCACCAGCTCATCTTACACTACAACTTTCCATAAATCCCTTACTTAATCCTTTGGATTTATACTGCTCTTTGAGTTGGGTAGAGGAGCAGTGTGAAAGTGCTGTTACAGCCTCAACGTAGATGATTCTTTAATCCTATTAAAGCCACAAAGCAGGCCCAGCTGAAGGAGCAGGAAACTGAGCTAAGGAACTCCCAGTGACCCCATCATTACTGTCTCTTTTTGCACTGACCTGGTGGTCAGAAGCTCATCCTAAGGCATGGCATAGATGTTCTGACATCAGGCTGATTCAATACGTCAGCATATGAACCCCTGTAACACATACATCCAGACCAGATGGTGGTGTTTTATAGTAATATGGAGTTCTGCATTGGTAACTTAAAGATGAATTACTAAAAATAGTTGATAAAGAAATAGATGACAGGATTAAATGTTTGGAAATGCAACTTTATCGCATTGCACAGAACTTTGTGTTCCCAAAATGCAATATTTGAATTCAGCCAAAAAAAGATACAGCTTTATGGCTTTTCTTTTAAAATCAGAAGAAGGACAAAAAGTTAAAAAAAAAATAGTCAAGGTGACATCACACTTTAAAAACTGGGAAACTGGTCTGTTAAAATGTGTTGGTGGTAACGTTTAGGTTTTGGACTCTCATTAATGTGGCCCCAGGGAAAATATAAACACTCTTTCTGAAATTAAATCTTGAGTTTGCCCACCGCAGTCTTGTTTTCAGCTTTGGCTGCTGGCACTTCAGCCTGCAATTGAGGCCTTGCATCAAATGCCAAGCCAAACATTCAGGAACAAGGATGGTAATGACACCTTACTTTGTTCTAAGTCATATTAAAATATAGCAAGCATTAAAAAAAGAATCACTCACTTGAGATTAATAACTTAAAAAGAATCTGATTTTCATAACCTCTCCCACTTGCACTTGCCTTAAACTAATAAACTTTCAGAAGAAAGCTGTGCTTGATGCTTGAAATCAAGCACACTTGCAAAACAGTAACACATCAAAATTCTGATAATAACTGGCTAATGCTCAGGGGCATAAGTTTTACCTACAGGAGTTCAAAACTGAATTTTCTAGTGTTGATGCATGATTTTGCACGTGACTCAAGAAATGAAAGCTGCCAGTCTTTAACAGAAGTTTTTCAAAAAGGGTCCCTCCTATTCACAGTGATAAGATATACTAATATTTTTAGTGTTCCATTGCATATTTTCCCATCTTCTTTCCCTAAATATGCTGCATTCAAGGTAAGAGTGTGCTACTCCAGCTATTACTTTTTCCCTCCCTCTCTCTTCTGAGACACTAACAGTAGCCTTCTGTATTCTCACAACGTAGATGAATTGGGTGTGTCTAATAAAATGTAAAGATACACCCTCTGTCCCAAGTAAGAAAATGGGATCTCTTGGTAGATCCCTACCTCCGGCTTCTGTAATGTCTTTTCACATTCACATCTGGTACATTTCTGAAAGGTAAAGGGTTTCTTTTACTTCAGCTCATTTGCCCGTAGTTGTATGAATAGTTAATTAGAAATAGTGAAGAATTTTTCAAGTTTACTGAAGAGTTAAAACAAACAAACAAAAAAAAGATGAGCGCATTTGAGAAGTTTAGGCAATATACGTAAAAGAAATAATTTTAAATCAAAATGTGACTATCACCCCATGAAGCTGAGAAGGCGTAATTATCGTGAATGTAAAGCTACATCTAGCTTCAAGTTTCAAGAGATTTTGCTGATTTGCTATGGTTATTGCCAATGGATGCATCACAAAAGTAGCTACATCATGCATGTATAGAAACAGAAAGAGGAAAGCAAAGGTGCAGTCAATGAGAGAAGGTCAAGGAAATCTCTGCTAAATAAAGCTGAAAGATGTAACCTAGATCCTAAATGTCTGTAAGATGACCTATTTAATAATTTCAGAAAAGACAAAATATAGATAAGCAATAACTAAACTCTATGTTAATTTTTAGTTAGGTAGAAAGCCAAAGTGCTATGGAAATTATTTTAATCCCAGTAATAAGTATTAAGACTGATGTGTGGGTAAAATGAAAATGTTTCCAGCCTTCTGACATTTCCTTGGTGGCAGAAACACCGATACATACACTGATTCTTCTGCAGAGACAATGCCACCTTTGAAAGTAGAAAATTTTTAAAAATTAACATCAATAGTGAGAAAAAAAAACATATATTTTTTTTCATCTGATAATAGGAGTCAATACACCTTTGCTATTATCTATTGAAGTGATGCTTGGAGGATATTCTCTGGTAATACTACTGTTTTCAAAGACTGTTTACAATCATAGTATGTTTCAGCTACCAGACAGACATTTAACTTCTCTTCTACTTTGCTGATATTCCCAATGAATTTGATTTAATTCTTAAGATAAAATGGGCTGTAAACTTGAAGGTCCTTACAAAGACTACACAGCCTTTTTTCTAAGACATTTCTGTCAATATTGTAAAGAACTAAAATATTATTTCAGCAGTAGCAGTAAGATACAGAAAGGAAGAACTTTTTTTAGTCTGATTTTTTAAGAAAAGCTTCATTGACCATCTTCTGTGATAAATTTGATGGTTGAATAAACAGAGCAACTATGTTGAAGTACATACACCTTCTCACACATCCAGCCTTTAGGAGTGAATTACAGACAGTCCCTCAGACAGTTTGAACAACCTGAAAAAATCTGCTGCCTCTCCTCAACAGGAGAAGAGACCAATCATCTTCCACAACCTTACTGGTAAAGGTTCTTTACAGAGAGATTTTATAGGCTTTGTAGCTGATCCACAAAGGCAAAATAAAGAAAAACAAACAAACAAATAAACAAACAAAAAACAGTTCTAGAATTGCATTCCTGATAAATGAAATCCGTATGACAATATGTAATTAGGAAATGTAACACATGAAACATCATAAAAGTGGAATAGGGTTTCATACAATAACCAAACCCCAAAATGTGTACCATATAGGTGACTACTCAAAAGGCCAAAGCGAAGACCTGGTTGTTTTCTACAGGCAACATGGACATACAAAATACATTCCCCAAATCTAGCGCTCTGACTTACTCATAAATATTTTTCTGCTGTCTTGGTTATACCTTGATCACTTTTTTCCTTCCTTTAAAAAGCATTGGGAGCACAATTCATTTGTGCACAGAATGTAAGGTACAATTTCCTCTCCAAATGTTAAATACTTGTTTCTTTCCAAAGTAATCCCACTGAAGCTGGGCAAATGTATGACTCGTACTTTAAGAAACAGCCCAAAATAAACTGACCCCTATAAATGCATGCTATTAGAGAAAACTAGTATTTTCCAAATATTCCAAGTCCTTTTCAGAAAAGAGAAAAAATATTTCCAGGTCTAGTTAATGGTAAGTAGCTAAGTTGACTGTCCTAGCACATACCAAACCCCCACAGAGGTACCTCCCACACATCCCACTGGCCGGACAAATCCTCACCAAAAGCACCTGGTCAGGGAAGCAGGAAATGGACCTGGAATTCTAGTTTCCGAAATTAATTGTATTTTTACCAAACTAAAGGAATAATTTCTCAATACAAAACCAGAAGAGAACCTTGCCAGATTTTTCCTTCACTTTACAGTAAGGCAGATGTGGCTTATACCAGCTCACCAACGGTTCTTAAATATAAAGAAAATACTGTTGTTGAAACAGGTTGTTAGTTTCCATAATATTGGAAAAAATGATCTGTTAAACACTAACCCCCAAAAATATCTTGGTTGGATATTCGCAGTTCTGAAGTGTGCACTTATATTTTGGTAAACATTAGTCAGAGAAATGCAATGTTTGGTTTTGCTTTCTTCTAAAGGTTATGAGGCACAGCTGCACAAATCATATGGGAACACACAGTAGTACAGTGAATTGCAGCACAATGGCTATAACTTCACTCCCAGTTTGTCCCTTAAATCAGGATGGGAATGAATTTGTAACAAGGGTCCTTGTCTTTCAGGGAAACATGGGCTCCATAAAAACAAGCCAGTAGTTTAAATTATTACTGAAGTCTTAATGCCTAAGCTCTATAGGCCATTTACATGCTAAAGTCAAGGAGAACTCTATATAAGGTAATGTAAAAATTAAAATTTGCTTGCTGGTTGGTTATGTGGGTAGTAGTTCAGGAACTATAAAAGTAAGAAATACTTATCTCATGAAGTAAATCTTTGCCATTTAGAAAATTTTTCTAAATAACTTATTCAACATAAGGTTCATTTCATAGAAAATGTTCTCTCTTGTAGCTTACTTTTGTCCTACATATGCCAGCTACAACAGCGTATTTTTTCTCCTTTGCACACCTAAGGGTTGTAAAAATTAGGAAGTACATATATAATAGTTATAACATTTGAGTACTGCATTTTTGTCTGCTACAAACATGCAAACTATAAGATATGAATGATTTTTACTTTTTTAAAGCATTCAGTAGTGATGAAAAGGCAGGAAACTGCTGAGCTATGAGATTTATAAACACTTTACACTCCATAGCACTGAAAATAAAAATACTGGAGCTGGACAACAGAATAGTTTTGTAGACCTCCATTCCACCAAACTTAATATTCATGTGCTATTAAAAGTTAAAAACGCCTTGTTTGTAACAAAAGACGAATGACATGTGCAGATGATGCAGAAGCCTGAACACTGTCCAAGTTTGAAAAAAATATGTAGCAGAGAAAAAAAATTCCTGACCTTTCTAACAACAAATAGAAACTGATCCTAGCTTGGAGTACAATAGTGACCAGCAAACTTCTTTGATAGCCAGAATTTTTATAGGACACCTGGACATGTTTTATTTATTGACTTCAGCCTTACTCAGTTTCCGCACAGTTCACAAGGACACCAAGAACTTGAAGAATCACATTCCTGTCTGAAAGCTTTTTATCTATTTGTAAGTAACCCCTAAGGTGACTGAAAATGAAGTGCATTTGTAAAAACAACTGAAAGCACTATGCTACTTTTCTCTGCCTTCTTTTCATTAGATGAAAGGAACAACAGAAGGTCAACTGTCTTACTCTCCTCAGTTCAATGTAAGTCAGGAGTGTCTAAAAGCTGCACGATTTACGAGATAATTCCTTTCTTTCCTAACTCTGCATCTTCACTGAAGAAGTAAGTATTTTGAAAGTTGGGAGACCTTACTTATGCTGAGGTAACCACTGGCAGAGAGGCAGGCATATACAAAATGAGGGTGATATTCTTGAACTTTTCATCCAGCGTGTGGCAGATATTAGGAGGAACTAAAACTTACCCTGAAATCTGTGGATGTCACTCCAGCCTGCATAAATGTCTCCTCTGACAAACAGGTATTTTTTTATGTCAGTACTACACTGCAATTTGAAATTTGTAACACTTCAATGATCTGATATCCTCAGCTAGGAACCCAGAAGAGAAGATTCTTTGAGTGACTGCTCTCCAGGAGGAAGAGATGCTATGACAGAATAGATATTCCTTGAGTCCGTCTTCTGATGTCAATAAAATAATATGGCTTTTATTTTCCCCCCTCTCTGTTCTTTCTAAGGAAAGCTCAATGCAAAATTGTGTATTTTCCTCTGAGTAAAGAGGGAAACAGAGAAAACTACAGCCAGGTCTACTTGCTGCTGCAGCTGCTGAACAAGACAAGAAGACAGTAGGTGTGGGTAGCTACTTAGAATAATACCAAGTACTTTTATTAATCTAATCTTGTTATGGCTCTATATCTTCCACTGAAAATACCTAGAGTATAGAGAGAGTAAAATTACATGTGCTCATGTGTACTGCTTCTTCATGAATATACAGTGAACAAAACTGTATGATGATACTTTTTTTTTTAAACAAGAAATTCCAATAAAATTGAAAGTAATGGAAAATATTAACTTGCATCTTTTCAAGTGCCAAACACCTGTTTCAGAGAAATCCCTTCTTAAGTATTTAAACAATGTCTTTCATTTAAGATGAGAAAAAATTATTGAAGTACTGACTACCACCTGCAAGTTACCAATACAACAATGGCAATTTTTATAATGTGTCTTTAAATATAAAAATCAATATGAAGCACTAATTGCTCTATTGACACTTTATAAAGAAACTCAGATATACCTAGAATTTCCATATTTGAGAAAAAGAAAAAGATAGCAATTATTTTTTACCCCTGTCAAAAAAGAAAATAATCGTATTCTGGTTTGAATGGTTTATTTTTTCTGTACTGAGCCCATCATCTTTACTTCTATTTTTCTTCTCTGCAGCAGCCATGTTGACTTAAATAAACCAACAGGTACAACAGTAAAGGGAATGAGAATTGAAACACTGAATATTAAATACAACTAAATGATGTTAATCTTCCGTCCTAGGAAAAGGTAGTAAAATATCCAAACCAAAGATACATTGCAAATTTATAAAGATTACTACATTCCTTAATGTATAGCTGGCATGCTGAAGGCAAGGGAAAGATTAATAATAATTCACAGTTAATGCTAAAATGTAACTTAATGAATTTTCCACCTGAATATTCTCTGAGAAGTAGTTTAACCATCCAGACTAAAATTGTTGAGGGGCTAAGGGGTGGTGACTAAACAATTGTTGGGGAATAAAATGCATTGAAGGACAAGATCTGTTATTAATTTTGGGATTGGCTTCAGTTAAATATTTAACATTGTCACCCTAGTGCATGGTTCAGTGTTTAAAAATCTCTCTCTTCTACTTATTTCAACCTTCTATCTCTAAAACAGAAGGTCCATTAGATTTTTTACCCTCTGTAAACAGTAGATTTATCTCAAGCAAAATTTCCTACAAAAATCACATGCTGGAACAGAAAATTCTAGGCTAGATATAGGTTTTTCAATAGTTTTCCAGTGGTTTCGAATGTAAGTTAGCATGTTAGTTTTATACACTTTATACAGGAAAAATTCGTTGAAAAAAGGGCAATGAAGAAATCTGAAAAATTACAGGAAATAAAAATGTCCACAGCAAGATATTATTTCAGATCACACTGGATCTGATCATTACAAATTAAATTGAAAAATTCCAGGTCACCCTTTCAGAACCTAGTTCAATCATTTGACACTACTGGAAATAATGATTTTAAAACACCAAATGAACAGTACTGAAAGTCAATTACAGGAATGGATAAAAAATAAGCAAAGACAGAAAACAGTGCATAAATGTCTCACACAAAATCTAGTTGAATAAGTAACAATAAAGTGAAAATAAATTCAAGTAATAAAATTATTTAAAATGTCAAATGACCCCAGAGTAAAAACCCCAAAACAAATAACTCAAAGAGTAAGAATTCCCATATAATAACTAGGAAAGTTGAATTAAAATTCTGCATATGGGATAAAGCTGATATTTTTGAGGCACTTGTATTCACAGTAAAATCAAATGGGATTTTTACTGTTAATTCAAAGGGGTGATAAGTAGAACTCTGTACACAAAAAGGGCCATAAATCACCTAACTACAATTACATAAAGAATTCCCAAACAATTCTGTAGATAAAAATAATGAACAGTTACACTAAGGTCACATTACAGAGAGAATAAAACTTAAAAGGGCAAAACCCCCCCAACTTTGTGACCTCATCTGAATCCCTGTGTGTGGATGCAGAAAAAGCAGAAATAAAACAGTAGCAAGTATTTTATATTATCTCTAAATACTTCTACAGATTTACATAATGGGCAGAAATACCAATTATTAAGAAGGTGTGAAAAGGTCTTAATGACACCCTACTAAAGAAAGCAGTAAAGAAGGCTAAGTGAGAAGTGGATGACCTTGTAATAGTGGACCAGTCTACAAAACAAGTTAGGAAAAAAAAAGAACCATCCTGGCCTCCCATTTGACTGATATCTCCATTTGACTGGCAAATTGATGAGCTGACTGATTCCTAATACAAATTGGCAAAAGATTACTCTAAGTGCTTCAAAATGACACTTCTATGGCCGCTTGGGAAAGGAATTAGATAGTCTGATAATCTTTTTATTCAGAAAATCTAATTCTAAAAAAAAAGTTGCTTTCTGAAGCCAATGTGAAAAAGAAATCTGACACAGGATGAACAGAACTCCCACAGCTGTCACTGTGTATTTTTTTAAGAAGCCCTGGACTTACAAGATGCTGTATTTTAGTCAAAAATTACTAAATTTCTATAATTACAGAAATTTCTAAAATTACAATTTTTGTGGTGTATGGCCTATCTATGCATTCTTGTTTCAGTTCTCATTGATGAAAGACTGATGAGAGACTGTGATAGCAACAAGGTTCTCTTCTGAATCCCAAGGTGCAGCTTAGGCTGCTTCAGAAAATGTACTTTTGAAGTGTCAAAATAAAGGTGGTTTGAATTTCACATTAAAAATCCAACTTATTTCCTACTGTTCCTCCACTCTCCAACAAAATTTTAAGTTTACTAATCTTCCTCGTGCATGTGTAGTAACAAAAATAATAAAAAATTAGTAGACTGATAGGCTTATATTGGCAATAGTTTTACCACAGATTTTTTTTTTTTTTTTAATGAACTCATTCCGTACTTTCTGATTTTGAGAAACAACTGAATTGGTCTTATTTTGCTTGTGTCCTTCTGACACAATACTGCCAGAAAAAGGCATGTCAGCTGTCAATTTTAAAATGTGATCCACTCTCCCTGGAATTAAAAAAATAACCAATAATTGTAACTTACCTACATACAAAAGTCTTAAATGGTATTTTGCTGGAACTCACCAAGTTTAGAGTCACAGTTTGAGACTTGAACTGAAAGTAATTTAAACACTAAATACAGCAGTGAATTGTGTGTGAGATGACTTCCAGATTTTGTCAGATACAGAGGCAATTTTTATGCCAAAATTTTACAGTTCATGTCATCTGAAGTAAATAGGATCAATCACAGTGCATAAAATAAATGATGTAAACCAGTTTTTGCAGGATCAGATCTACAAGGATATTTTCCATCCTGTAGTTCATTTGGACAACTAGACCAAAAAGTACAAAAAGGTTTAGTTTTCTGCCACATATACAGATTTCTGCCACATATTTCTGCTGGACAATACAGCATGAGTTTTTTTCCCTAGCTGCTAGCTACTCTATAGCAGACCTTTGGCACATGGTAAATTAAATAATTCTAGTATATACATCCAAGAAAAACAAAATGTACACAGAAGTTACTGAGTATAAATATTAATAATATACCGAATGCCCATTTTTATTGATATGCATTTATGGCATAAAATGTTTCACAGAAATCAGTAAAGAAATGTATGGGCAGCTGGACTTGAAGCAGTTGGACTGGATGATAATCCTTATTTCTTCCAATTGAAATATTCTACTCTATAATTCATAAGGAAATTTTTACTTCCTAGTATGTTTACTGCTGGAATGCAGTTGGATCCACACACCATTTCACTTTCTAAAAAACACAAAATGTTGAATGATTTCCTAGAGAAATTATTGTTCAATAAATAAATAAATAGATCCCCACTTATTAGTTGTTGGCATTGAAGATCTCAACTATTTTATTTGAAAACACTGGGGTATGTCACTGGAATTTCATTACTGAATAGATGAACTTCACAAAGTTCAATCTTTTCAGGCTTTTTGAATTATTAAAAAATATTTTTATTAGGGTATTTTTCTTGCTTTCTAACTGCAAATTTATTAAGAAGAATCACCTCAGGCATGGAAGTCATATAAAATGTAATTGTCTTTCAAGAATTGCTTCATAGAACAGCAGGTAGCTACTGAACTGCACAAAAAGAAAAATCTAGTTTCACATTGAGAAAATAAAAAAAAGGCCAAACTATGGCCTTTAGAAATATCTACATTACTTCAAAAAAGGATTAGAAGCAGAGGTAATTAATATACTCCTATACAGATTTTATTTTATTCAGATACTGCTTTCCTGCTAATTTACAGCTTATTGTAAAGATTATTTCCTTTTCTGACATTAACTGCTAATCCCATAAACCAGCTGGCTGGTTGTCTAATCAATGCACTCTGAAAATTCACCTTTACTATTACACCAGGTGATTTGGACTTAAAAAAAATCTTCCACTCTCAACTTAAATGCTGACAGACTTTATAAATCTTATGGCAGAAAATAGTAATTATACATAAATACATTTATGGTTTGTTTTTGTTTGTTTTTTTTTTTTAATGAATGGAAATATGTGTCAATTGATCAGTAAGGGAAAAAAGTTAACTGAAATACTTTGATAATTAAGAAGCATATAAAATGAACAGACGTAATGCTCCTACTAGATACACCAAAGATGAGTTTGTTTCTTTGGAGATGATATTTTCACTCTTTTACTGATTTGTGAAAACTTCACAAGGACAAGACAGATAAACAGTAGTTAGACAATGACAGTGTATAGGAAGACAGAAAATGGAAGAAAGTCTCCATTCCTGACAAAAATGGAAATCTAAGATATGAAGAACAGATGAGTTGCTATTGAAGTGTCTGCACAATTTACTGTCAATACAAAAAAATGTGGTCTGGCTACACACAGTAAGGAATCTGCATTAGATGGATTAGATGGAAGGTAACATGCACTACTGGTCCTATTGACCAATTTATTTTATGATACAAGCTATTTTAACAGTAGTCTTTTTCACTTTCCCCACAGGTTAGGCTTCGTAAATGACCAACTTCAGATATAAAGAAACATCCTCATGGATCCCATTTTCCCTGGATATCTATTTCACCAGACATTTCAACTGATATCTATGCCAACAAGATCCATAGTGCTAAATGTGTGCATGTTCTGCATACTCAGCCTAATGGAAGAGAGCTCACCGGATGTTAATCTTTAGTAGTAGAGTGAAACTTCTGAAGTTAAATACCATTTCTGATTATATTATTCCGTCAACAAAAATAGGGAATAGATGTGGCAAAATATAATATTCCTACTTCTTTCTGAGGATGTTGTTACCAAGTAGACTTAAATTAAGTGATTTAGTTTATTGAGAATACTAAAATAACTGAATTTGACCTTGGGCTGCTACTGTCATATGAGAGGATTTTAAATTATTTTCATCTTGTTTTTATAGAGTCTCAAAAGAAATGTGTTAATTTTTTTCTCTTCTTACTGAAAGCAAATAAAACTGTTTATTAAGCTGTATTTTACTGTTTTTACACAAGCATGAAACTGCAAGTATATAGCATTAACAGAGTACCTGTAACCAAATTTCTGAACACTACAGTGCATTGGCTATAAATCAGGCTAAATAGAATACCAATACATTTTCAGGTTTCATTTAATATGGGTTGAGAGGAAAAGTTAGTGATCTTTTTGTGCATGGGAACTGCCCAAAAAGGTTCATTTTAGAACAGAAAATAGTATCTCTTACTGATATTACATGCTTTCAATAAAGTGAACTCAGATCACAATTTGAATTTGACAGACTGAATTTTTGCCCCATCTTTAACTTAGTGTAATAAGAAATACTGCAGATTTCAACTGATGTTTTGATTTCTGCTTTTCAGCTTGTGATGAACTTAGCATTCTATAAATATACATGAAGAAAGATATTATGGTAACAAATTGTTTGAAAAAAGGAATGGCAACTTTAAGACAGACCTCTTGATTCTGTTTTTCTGGGCATCTTAAAACAGGTTTCAGGATTAACAGACCACCAATTTTTCACTGCATGAAATGAAACCCATTAGGCTGGTAACTCACCCTTTTCTGCTCTTTAATGTACTCCATCAGTTCCTCTGTTGTCCTTTTCACTGCCTCTTCGATTGCCTTTTCACTTCGTTTTTGCTCCTCTATTATTGCTTCCTTGACAATTTCCTTTTAAAAGGAAAATATGGAAGTGTAAGCATTAAAAATATTTCACAAATGTAATATAGGTCAACCCTTTCCTTCCTACTAAAATTTTATCATGACCATGCTCCTTTCTCAATTATAGTTTCCCTAAATGTATGCAACGCCTTGGAAAAAAATACATAAAATCAGTGCTTTAATCACTGAACAGCCTAAATGCAAAATAATCCCTTTAAGACTGTGTTAATGGATACGTTATGTTCCCTGAGAGCTGAAGAAAGGGAGACAATAGAGGTATTACATTCCAACAGAAGCAACAATGTACTAGTTGCTACTAGTAGAGAAGAGAAGAGAAGAGAAGAGAAGAGAAGAGAAGAGAAGAGAAGAGAAGAGAAGAGAAGAGAAGAGAAGAGAAGAGAAGAGAAGAGAAGAGAAGAGAAGAGAAGAGAAGAGAAGAGAAGAGAAGAGAAGAGAAAAGAAAAGAGAAAGAAGAGAAGAGAAGAGAAGAGAAGAGAAGAGAAGAGAAGAGAAGAGAAGAGAAGAGAAGAGAAGAGAAGAGAAGAGAAGAGAAGAGAAGAGAAGAGAAGAGAAGAGAAGAGAAGAGAAGAGAGGAGAAGAGAAGAGAAGTGGGAAGAGGGGAAGAGGGGAAGAGGGGAAGAGGGGAAGAGGGGAAGAGGGGAAGAGGGGAAGAGGGGAAGAGGGGAAGAGGGGAAGAGGGGAAGAGGGGAAGAGGGGAAGAGGGGAAGAGGGGAAGAGGGGAAGAGGGGAAGAGGGGAAGAGGGGAAGAGGGGAAGAGGGGAAGAGGGGAAGAGGGGAAGAGGGGAAGAGGGGAAGAGGGGAAGAAGTTCCAGTTTGAAGGGACCTTCAGCAGACATCTGGTCCAACTGCCTGAGGAATTCAGGGCTCAACAAAGTTAAGGCAAATTATTAAGGGCATTGTCTTAAACACTGACAGGCTTGGGTTATCGACCTCTGCTCTTGGAAGGATGTTCCAGTGTTTGACCACACTCTCAGAAAAGAAATGATTCCTTCTGACAAGTCTGAACCTCCCCTGAAGCAGCTCTGAAGCATTCTCACACACCCTAGTGCTGGATACTAGGGAGAAGAGATCAGCACCTCCTTCTCTACTTCCCATCCTCGGGAAGCTGTAGAGAGCAATGAGTGCACCCTTCAGTTTCCTCTTTCTCCATGTTGCATGCCTATTCAGAACTTATCTAAGGAACAGGACCTTAATGACAATAAATTGGCTTCCAAACCTCAGGAAATGCCAGGGTCATTCTGTACACAGCAGTAAGAAGTAACAGTGGACACTCAACTGAAAATTTACACTGAAAATTCCTGAAATTTACATTACCCTAGATCAAATCTGATTCAGTACTAGCAATGGATCACTGTAGAGAAAGGTGGGAACCATTTCCTATCAGCTTCCAAAAAAACTTCCTGAACAAAAGTCACTGTCCTAAAACTTAAGTCCCAGCATTGCAAAGTCAGAGCATTATTTAGCCAGAGTTTTGTTTCCAAAATGCAGGAAAATGAAGCGACAAACTTAAGACTCCAGAAAATGAGTCATACAAAAATGTAACATTTTCAGAAAACTATAAAACACCTAGAGACAAAGAAGAAGAAGCCGCTCAGATATCAGGTAGTAGCAATTGCAGTTCCAGTATTTTTTTGCTACATGTTCAAAAGTGGAAGTAGCAGAAATACTAGTCATGTACCTGAAGAATGCAGCAGCAACTCATGACTTACATTTCTATTATCAGTGTTACTCACTACATTCATATTTAGCATAAACAGTAAGTTGCAATCAGAATGTCATGGGATGAACTCGATTTTTCTTTTTTAAAAATAAAAATATAGGCTGTTTCAATTCTATGATCCTAAGGGTCTTTTCATATCTGAATGCTTCTATAAGTGATTCATCACCACATTCTAGTTAACCAAAAGATGCTTTTTTTTCCAAATAGATAAATTTTTACTACTTTATATTATATAATTAATATAGGATACATAATGAAACAAAACCTGAAAACTCACTATTTCAGATCTGTATTAACTATACTTACAATCTGAAAATTGTACCAACAATCACAGTCTGCCATGACAATGGTTAACTGAACAGACAGATCATGTACCCATGAGACTGGACAATCCCACATGACTGCAGAGAAAGACCCTTACTTTAGCAGGCATCATCCCCAAACCCAACTTTTGTATTTACCAGACTCCTGGAGTGCTCCTCCAAAGTGCTTCTTTTTTGTCTGTGTGATAGAATTTCACCAAGCAGACTATAAGATGAACAGTAGGGTTCAATTTTTCTGTGACTTGAATGTTCTCAAGGGAGTTTAAACATTATTCTGCTTGCTAAATTCGGTATAAGAAAACACACAGCTTTCTTCCCAAGCTCATGTCTTGGGAAACAGACACTACAGCCACTTATAACAATACTGAAACAATACTGAAATACTGAAACTGGGTGATGCAGTTTCCACTGTCCCCTGTGTGCAACTCACAATAGGCAAACACAGATGACAGTGGAACAGTGACAAATCGTGCAAGGCTTTTAAATGACAGCTTTGCTGCAGTATCAATGAACTGAGAAGCAACCTCTTATCTTTCCTATCCAGTTTTGAGAACACTTCAAAGAGCAAAGACCATGCAACACTGAGTGCCCCAACCAACTCAGTCATGTATTTTTGCTCTCTCCTTCAGATGAATCAATGATACAAGTTTTTTCTTCTGTGAAAAGAATCTTCACTCCTCCTCCTGCATGACCTGAAGTGTCCTCTAAGTTCTCAAAGTCACTGCCTGCCTTCACTCTAATTTTGGCAATTATGGTAAATTACCAACTGATACAAAGATTATTTGAATTCTGATCTTACCTATTACTACTCCTTAACAAAAAGTCTTAGCTGTATGTATATCCTGTCAGTGTATATGCTTACTTTTACTTTTCCTTAACCTCTTCCTATGCACTTTATTGTTATGCGACACCTACCTTTAGATTTTATCCTTTCTTAGATTTTGGTGTCAAAGTTAAAAAATAGCCCTTATTTAATCTTTAGCTAAACAGGGTACAGGATTATTTGAACTCTCAGCGCCATTTTGATAGATTCAAGAAAGTTGGAAAACCCAGTTTCTCATAAGAAGCTGACGAAGAGAACTCTACAAATTACACTTGCAGTGCAACTCTTCCTCCTGCCTTTCTTTTCTTTTTAAAAATATATCTGATCAGAAGCTGGAGGACTACATTATAGTCAAAGTTAGCTTCTTTACAGGACTTTCTATATATGTGCTTGACATAAGTTAGCAAATTAGAATACCTAATAAAAAAATAAAGTTATTCAAGTCCTCGACTGAAAAATCATATTCAACTATATATTAGGAATCACAGCTATGCAGTCACAATATATATATCCGCAGGAAGAAAAAACCAAACAAAAATAGTGAAGTGCATATACCAGAGAATTCCAGTCAGTATTTATAAGAGAAAAAAACAAGCCTTATGATGGCTTGCAATTTTATAGGAAAATTTTTTTGTTTCCACACAAGGATCAGGTGGCAGTACTAAATTTTATCTAGGAAATTAAACCACAAACTGCAATGTTAGTGGTTTTTCAGAAAACAGTAAGCCTCAAATTATAATGTCTGTGGTTATAAACTACTACAAACTACTTCTAAAGTCAGACATGGTCAAAGTCTGCAGTGGTCTACTCCTTTTCAAGACTTTGCAAGCATTTTAAAAATAAACTGATCTAATGACAGGGATCTCCTTCCACTCATAGCTACTAAGTTGTGTGCTTCCTCACACACTCAAGATTATACAATTTTTTATTTTTTATTTTTTTTTAATGAAAAGATCTTCTCTGTCTACACATAATCACCATTGTTTCAATAAATACTGGACACAAAAATTTTTCTGCAAAAAGGTGGAAAAGTAAGAAGAAAGTGAAACAGGAAATACTCTCTTGAGAGTAAGTGAACACTCCCATTGAATGTTGAATAATATAGTAAAGGCAGTAGGAGCTGGAGATATCCTTTGAAGTGCAAAATATTGTCCAGCACATTACATGACACTATGTTATCAAAAGCCTAATGGGTAAGAAGATGATGTTGAGAAAAATACCTAACAACTTCTTGCAGGAAATACAAAAATATTAAACATGAACAGCAATATTTTTCTTCCAGAGATTAACACTCTCCTACCAAATTAAAATCCTACAAAGTCGAAAAAAGTTATTCCTGGAACTGCGATAACAAATATGCCATTTTCCTGAGTACTTCAGAATAAATGCTTTATTGTAGCACTCAAGGCAGGCACGGAAGAAAAAGTGAGTTAGGCTTCCAAATTCAATGAGTCAAGAGGCAATCTTCCACAGAAAGCATAAAGCAATCATCTAAAATCAAAGTTCCCAATCCTGCTGAAGAAGCATAACACCATAGAGTACCACAGAAAACAACTGCCAAGCAGCTATGAAGTGGCATCTTGCCTCTCCACCATACAGGGATTCCCAAACGAGCCCATCCTCTGCCTTGTCATAATTACCAGGCTGTCTATTGCATCACACAGAAATAAGATGCAAGTTCTGGAACCTACAGTAGGTATGGGCAATTGGAAAATAGCTTCATCTTAAAACCAGTATGATGATTTCATAAGAAAGTTGTAGGGAGTATTGTAATACCACGGTTTCAATACAGATTAAATACAGATTCTTGTACCACCATCGCAGGAATAGCAGCTGAATGAATATTAAACATAAGAAGTTCAGGAGAAAGTGTGTGTATGAGATGAACAGACAGGATAGAAAGTGATTACAGGAGCTCAAATGAGAAAAATTCTGCAAGAAAAACTGAAAACTACAGTGCTCAACACACGAAGAAAATAAAAGACATTAAAAGATTCACAATATGAAGTTCATTCACAGATTTCAAAATCAAGAAACGGGTACTACACACAGTGTCTGTTTTTTAAGGTAAGGAAACTGTGGTTCCATCATATTGACACCTAAAGAAGATATGCTGGGCAATCTATCTGCAAAAGTAGTCTTACTGGACAATAAAAAGGTTAGGACAATTGTCCAATCCCTGTGTATTTTCTATCATATTGTCCTCTAAAATACTATACACTTACTGATTTGATGCACAAGAAAAAAAAGTGTCTTTTACAGATAGGGCTAAGAAAGGACCATTCTACAACTAATAAACCTGACTGATAGCTAGAGCAGTAATAACTGTTCAGATAAATCATTTTATTTCTTAGTTCTTCCAGCTTTCTGAAATACAGGGCAATAAGGGAAAATACTTAGACAATAATAATTTTTGAAACAAGTTTCACAATTTAGTTAAACAATAGTAGAAAAGAAACAATAGAACACAGCCAGTTTTTAAAGTACAAAGCCAATGTCTTCATGTTTTCACTTATGTATATTGTGTTCACTTACATGTGACTGGGTGAGGAAACCCTCAAGACATTCAAGACAAAATTGATTCAGGCATGCCAAAACTATAAACAAGAGCACTCCTTCAAGCAGATTAGCATAAATACCCAAAAAGTCTCAATAATGTAGCAAGTAAGTCACCATTCATTTTTTTGAGATTAAGCACTGTGTGTTCCAGACATTTTGCTTTTATTTTCCAAAAAATGGCATATGCTGCTATCCATAAACTCAGGGAAAAACATGAAATATCTGTTAAAACCCATACAGAACATAAGAATCCATTTCTTCCCAACTATTTAAAAGCTTGCCAGTAAAATTATATGAATAAATTCCAAGTTGATTAATTAAACATTTATTGTTCTGCAAAGAACATCACCATATGAACCTTCAGGAGTGTGAATGCATTCAACTGTCTTGATGGCTTAGAGATGTATGCAGCAAAGACTACTGGTAAATCATCTTTTTCTTTTTCCATAAGTCTTTTAACTTTTCTTGTAAAAATATTTGTTCCTTGTATATCACTGTATACCTCAGTGTGGCTTGGATGAATGAAACACTGCAGTCTCAGTTTTCCTGAAATCCTTTCCCATTGGTATGATCATTTTGCCTTAGTGCTTTTGCTCATGTCCAAGAGGAAGCAGAGTTTATGTTAGTTCTTCTAATAAATTAAAGGTACATTCTCCCCTCCCTCCTTCTCTCCCCCCCCCTTAATTATTTGCAGCTTTCAGAACACGTGAGCATTTAACCTATCTGATCTGTGGCAACAATGAACTCAGGCTCTTTTTCCCTCAAGAATTAGGGTAAACTACAATAGCTTTAGACAGTATTTTAAGTCTAAGCCTTTTGGAAGTGACAAAGGTGATTCTTGTCTTCATGTGCTTTAAGAGAGTTACTAATTTCAAGCTATGACACGCACCAAGACTAACTCTGCAGCTGCCAGCTTTCATTTTACTTTTAATGATTTTTGCTTAAAACAAAAAGTTGGGGTACACAAAATCTCTTCAGCTTCTTTTGCTGCTTCTATCCCTCACTGATTTCACCTCATTTATATAACTGAGTATTTACCTTTGTAAAATGGTAATAACAACCATGCACAGAGCTCTGCACACGATGGCATTGTAATGATAGTAGCTACTGCTATAGCTCTTCACCATTGCCCACTTATTTTAAATACAACAGATCATCTTTCTACTTTAACCCAAACTGAATGGATCTTATTATCCTGATCCCCAAAGGTTTTGGATTTTAGATTTTCAAACAGTGAAAATTATCAGAAAGAAGACAGTGGAGAGTGGTGCCCATTGTTTTTTCACTGAAGTTTACAGTTTTACCCTAGTAGCTTCACCACAATTTTTAATTCTGGATAAAAAGCTTCTGCATTAGCCACGTTACCTGTTACGTAGTTTCTCCTTATATAGAGGGCAACCACTTCTTTATTAAAAGAAGTGTTCAAGAAAAAACCCCACACTTTCCAATGGATGAATTTCCAGCATTGGAAAAACATGTAAAAACACCATACAATGTATCAAAAAAGAAAAAAAAAACCCACAAAACCTCCTACATGGAAATCCGTCCTCTCTAGTGAATTTGTACTCATTAAAGAGAGAATAAAGAGTGTAACTTCAAATATGGTATACATTTATGGAGATCATTTTGGAAATCTCAAGAAAAATCTGCATTTTATTTAACTGAAAATAGATTAGGTATTTGAAAAATGAGCCTGCTTTGAAAGAGAAATCATAACATATTATAACTGAATAAGATTATATTTTCCAGTTATTGAAGTTGTCAGAGATATTAAGTATTAAAAAAGATGTAATTAATGCCACATGGGTACATCAAGAGCAATGAATCCATGGGAAAGTTCATCATAACACTCTCCAGTATCTTAGTGCTACTCACTGATACATTAAGTGCACCACTAGATCCTCAAATACTACCAACTTCACAACTAGCAGCCTGAGCTGAAAAGCCTGAGTATCTTCTTCAGAAAAGCACTGACATATCAGTGTATTTAAAACTATGCCTAAAAAAATACATCCATCAATATTAAATTATTTCTGATACCATCCCGTTCTGTTACAACTTCAAAGGCAGTATCAGCAAGAAACTCTGGAAGAACACTGCTGGGAAGGGTAAACCTACCTTGAGTCAACACACCAACTTAATCTGCTGCTCTTCCTAGGACATTTTACCTGCTCCCCAAATTCATAAATGTAGAACCCTTGCCAACCTGATGCATCCAGCTACAGGAATTCTTTGCCAAAAATCTTCAGGACTCATCAAAAGTCTCCTCAAACTTTGTTACCTTAGTTGTCCCCCTATTAATCTCTCCATGTTCCACAGGCTATAAAATTACATTTTCTTTACTGTAGTAAACAACTACTTTATTGTCCTCCTTTCTACTAACAGATCTTCTACACCACTGGTATCAATTCTCATTCTGCTAGTCTAAATGATTTGTATCTAATTAAACCCCAAGCAATTGCTCTCAATTTGAATTTAGGTTTGAAGTCAACCACTTATCTTTGTGTTGTAAAGAAGAGTGTGAATGCCTGAGAGGTTATAATTACAGTAAAATTAGTCTTGGAAACAAACGTCTTACCACTGGATACCTTTAAATTCAAAAGAAATAAAATACATACAAAATAAAATAATTCTGTTTATTCTAGAAATGTAAGCAAGCCAAACTATAATAATGGTTTAGCATGAAAAACTATAAACTATCTTTTTGTGTAACTGATTAGGTATGTGTTTATAATTCTATTTAACAGAGGAAGAGGAATGATTTCTGTTTCCAAAGAGATGATTTTTAAACTTCTGTGATACACTTCCTTCTATTTTAATTCAAATTCTAAAAGTCTTTTCATTTGTTGTTGTCGCTATTCAGGACACTAAAAAAAGCAATACCAAATTACAGCAACCAAATTAAATTTACCTTGTTTAAATGTCTTAAGACTATAACATTCAAGTATGTCACTAAATTAGAGGCTGTTACCCCAGATATTTCCAGCATCAAAGACTATAAATTCAACATTTGGAAAAGTAATTTAGCTGCTATTATAGCATATTTAATTTTTAATTCCTACAATTGTTAAAAGCAATGCTGGAAATGTCCCTCCCAATTTGGTTTGTGACACACAATTATCCTTAGAGAACCATCTCTCTAAGAAAGTACCTCTGGAAACATTTCCTGTTTATTAATGACTTAGTTTCCAGTTTTTATAGGCGTCTCCTTTTTTTTGTATCTATTCCATTTTTTTGTCTTAGAAAATGATTTTTTTACTAAGAGAAATAATGGAATTCCAGAATAGTAAGAAACATCTTTTCTTTTTCATAGCTATAGAAGAGAAAAAGTCACTGAAACTGTATACAGCATAAATGCCATTCAAAAGAAAAATGAAATACAGAAAGGAGATCCATGGAAGGGTAAAATATATTAACCTGATTATATTTTCTTTGCTCTTGCATGGCTTCCCAAACAGCCTGGGCAATCCTCTCTTTATGTTTGTCACATTCTGCTTCCCACATTTTTCTTTCTTCTGCATGAATCTTCTCCATATTTCTTCTCTCCTCCTCAACGGCTTTCAGAACAGCTTCCTGTACTACTTCTTTTTCAGCCTTTGAAACAAATCAAGCACAGATAAATGATAAAAACACCCCAAATTTGTGCCTAAATCATATATATATATAATATTAATATTTCTAACGAGATATGCGAACTGAAAATTTATGGGATATGAATATCATCACTTTTGAAATTTGCACTTAAGATTTATCTTAAGGTGCTATCAAGTAGGTACTGCCACAGAATGATGACTCCGCAATTACAGACAGTTCCAAGCAAGGATCTTAAATTTCCATTATTGAAAGCACAATATTTATTAACTAGTTTGTTTAATGCCAACAAAAAAAACCATGTAGTAGAAGCAATTTAAGAATAGGTACATCATGTGCCTCCTAACTCTGCTTAATGTGCTCATAGATGAGATATTCCTGCTTATCTGCAAGCATCTGAAATCCCAAATAGCCTGAGCGCTTTCTGTGACAAAGTAGCCAATACATTCCCTCTCAAAGCTCCTCAACTATGCATTGCACAAAAAAAGGCTGTTCCACCTATTTATTTTTTTTTAAATATTTATATTCAGCCACTACATGAAATCATCAGAAGGCATACACTGTATTTAACAGGACAGCTCTACACATACTGAGCCATGCAAATATATTTTTCAGCAAGACAATACTTGTATAATACCTACAACTAGATAATGAAGGCCAAAGGTCAAAAGAAACAAACTGGCTGACTAAACAGACTCACACCCCCCTCATTTTTATTAAGCTCACAGGTTATTCCACTGCCTTTTGTTGTTGATTATGGAATTAGTCAAATGAAGTTATAAATGGAAAAAAATACTGGGTTCCTCAAATACCTCCACTTATAAATAAAGCTTTTCCTTGCAATTCACTGGGACTTCTAAAAATGTCATATTAAGATGTTTTGTTATAAACACATATTCCCTATGTATCAACTATGTAACAGTTTCTTACTGAAGACCAGATCTACTGAATGATATTCAGAAAGGTGCTCAGTTATTGTGCATATACTACATATGAAGGCATACGTGAAATTAGAATATAGCCTACCCAGCTGTGCTGTTACATGTATCAGTAGTTTTCCCAGATCATTACATGCAACTGAAATTTTCTACTGAGTTTGAATCAGTATTCGAAATTAAAGATAGCTTAATATTAACAAAACTACTGTCCTAGCCCACTTAATAATGAAATAGACTGAAGAAATCTTAATTTTAAAAGTGAACACTCACTTTAGTCAAACATCAACTTAAATAAAATAATTAAAAACTCGTTAGATCATCCAAAGTTTAATACTATTCATTAAACAGCTGTTTACTCATTGAAGATGACCATATTTAACAAAAGTTAAATAAAACACATTGCTAATTATCTTCTTAAGATCATCAGATAACCCTGCTACCCAGCTTTTCAAATCAACACGCACTGACGTTGTTAAATGAAAGACCTTGAAACCAGTACCACCAATTCTGAGGCCATCTGAGATAGATACTACATAGACTATCTCTATTAAGGTATAGGATAGAGCAGATATGCTTATGATTTATAGAGTTTGCTTCTTTTAAACACACAGAAGACACAGAGATACATAAATTTACTTATGAAAGAAATGAGTGAGTTGCTGAACTTGGCATTTCTAACATTACACATGGAATTCACATTGCATGTCTGCTACTTAAAAAGAGATACCTTTGCAGCAGCTGCCAAAGCCTCCTTACTTCTTTGTCTTTCTTCATCCAAACATTTTTCAAGTACTTCCTGTAAATATTATGAAAAGATAAACTGCAATACACAATAGAGGAGTGGTAAAATAATTTCAGAAAGTCACAGTGCTAGAGAAAGCTCTGTCTTCCTGTCAATGATTGTGACAGGATCATTCCCTCTCTCCCAATGAAATCCATAGGGCAGATCAGACACCCCCCACCCCCCCCCTTTTTTTTTTTTTTTTTCTTTTTCCTAAAAGCAATACCTTGTGTTTTTGTGACTGCTGCATCAAAGCTTCTTCTACCTTTTCTGATAACACTTGTTTCTCTGCTTCCAAAATGTCAAGAAGTCGCTGATGCTATTGGGAAAAAACCATTCATGTTACCGGAGCCACATTCTGCCAGTAAACCAAAGAGAACTCATGCAAGACACTCGGGTTTATTTAAAATGCAGATTCAGTTAAACGACATATAGAGCACTTCTTTAATTGATTTCATGACAGAAAAAAAGCATTACAACAATAGGAAATGTTTAGCTTCCTGATGAATATTTTCTGTCAGTCTGAAGAGTGTTAAAAAAGAATTTGAAAAAAAAATAGCACTATATAAAAGAAACATTTACAAAATGTATTAAAAAATGGTCTAAATAATACCACACTTTTAACACTTCATTTAAAGAGCTGCAGAATTTAAATTAGCTTGTACTACCTTTTACTAATAAGTACAAAGGACACAACGAAAATGTATTTTTTTTTAATAATTTTTGATACCATGAACTTTGAAAGCCAGGAAATGACAGCAAAAGAGACTGCTTTTTTTTTCTAGTTTTCTTGTAAGCCAAAACATTTTTTCAGGGAAAAAAAGAAGACTGAAATAAAGTCACCAAGTAGTCTATATGTAGTTGTACAATCTGACAATGTCCTTAATCATAACCCATTTATCTGTTTTTCACTATACCAAGTTAAGCATTTCAAAGATGTGGGCTTTGTCTGTAAGAACTAAGCTGATTTTTTAAAAAATAAAATGTATTACTGGAAATTATTGATGTCAGGTATTTGTCATGAGATAATTGCTAGAAAATCAGTACATTTTCTGACAAGGTGTTTTAAGAGATTATATATTATAACCTTAAAGTATAGTATCAATTCATCATAATATTTACAAGATCAGCAAAAGTAAAGCATTACAGTAGAGTTTTATATTAATAAAAATGTATGTAACAGACATAAAATTATTACATTAACGCTTATGCAGGCAAATACCCCTTTCACCAGCATTTCTGAGAAGCAGTAATTTCTGTTACATGCATTTTATTATGTTTCAATTATAAGTGTCTCTAATGGCAGCTAGAACTACATTACCAAACTGCATTACTATGTTCTGAAAAATATTTTTTTTATTTGAAGAACAGAATAGAAAGCTTCTAGACTGCTTTATAAAATAAAACACCTATCTGCCCTTCCAGGATAAACATGTAAAGAGCATTTCCTTGTGAATTTACTTAAAATAGGTCAGGATGGAGCAGACATATTCTAATGGAAAACACCTGTGGAAGGAGTGGTGAAATTCACATCATAGCTATACTTAATGACATGAAACTAACTTTTTTGTGGACCCAGTATTTTCAGACATTACTTTTAACTGTCAGGGCAATTACAGAAATGATTTTTTCCCCATAACTCTAAGATGAAACAATAAAAGGAATTTTGATACTTAAATGACCTCCATGTCTCTTCACTTGATTGACTGGACAGACTACAGATCCATAATTTCACCTTCATTTGAATGACACAATAGAAGATAAACATATAAAAATCTCAGACATATGCCACTAATCAAAGTTTACTAATGTTAACTGAAAGACTGAAACTTATCTGCTTCACTCAGGAATCAGCAAGGGATTTTCGAAGGAGAGATTGTTAGAGAAAAATCACCTTTGTCTTTAAAACAACTACAACAGAAGCTACCAGATATATTTTATAAAAATTCTCAATGGGACTACAATTTTCAGCCTTTAAATTTCAGGTCAGGTTCAGAAAGTTTATTTTAAGTATATGTACGAGACAACATTCAAGCCCATCCTGTAAGTTCAGAAACAACACAGACATTTGCATAAAACCAGTACAGAACATGTATACATGGGGGAGACAACTAATGCCTCTTTTCCATGCAGATGTAATACTTCTATGACTACAGACTTCCCCATGACCCCAATGTCACTGCACAAGTTTATTTTTCATAAACGCATGGTGGACCTAGAATCCTGAAAAATACAGCTATCAGGACCAACTTTTCATTATATGGAAACCTAAAAAGTTCTGATCTTTAATACTTCTCTAAGTACAAATGCACCTCCTTCTCTGCGAAGAAGAGTGAATGACTACATCCAGAGATCTACTCTTTGTACAGAACATCAAAACGTTAATCCAGTTGGTTATTACGGTAATAATGAAGTATAATAACACCTGGACATAACTCCATGGAGATACAACATTCTAAACAAATGGAAATACAGATAGCAATAAAAAAATGAGTATTTTTCCTCCTCTGTAAGCAGAAGGGGAAATATACAGCCTTTGCTTGCCACTTTAACAAAAAATTTTGCCTAGAGAGTGAACAACTGCCACTAAAATGAAGGTTGCTGTGACTGGCATTTGTTGCATGATCACTAATTTATCATAGGAACTTCTATTTCCTTGGCAGTTTTAAAAAAGCTATTTGGTAGATTAGGAAATCTATATGGTAATACATATTGAGTTTTAGGTAATTCACGGAAAGTCAGTGAGAACAGTATTCAGAATTCTATCTGTTTATAAAAACACAATAGTTCCAATTTCTCAGGCTACTAGAGAGAACAATTTGTAAGCACATTTAGAATGCTTTCAAAATAAGAGCTAATGACTTCTGGCATATTTCATTGCATCTTCTTTTACATTACATAGTATCCTCACTTTTCATGGAAATGTAAAGTGTATAATTTCAAGATTGTAAGCCTTGGCATCTCCTTTCCTATTATAATGTAAATGTTTATTCATGTGGATTAATCCTTCCATAAATGATAACCTTCATATCTGAACTTTGAAGAATTCATACATCATCACAAATGTTGCAACAGCTGTCCATACAACACAGGAAAGAAAATTCTCTTGGATGAGTCTTAGAGAAATACCTTGGAGTACTGTTTATTTGGCTTCAGAATTTCTATTTGGCCGAATTGTTTTCTTTCTCAGAGAGAAATGTACCTTAAGCTATTGAATTACCTATATGACATGCAAAGAAACAACTGGAAAGACACAAAGCTAAATAAAATATTACATGAACTGCTTCTCCTTAAAACAGGTCTTGAGTGTAGAAAGCCCATATTGCATACTCTTAGATATAACAAAAAGGATTAAAGCTTCCATTTTGCATGTAATCAATAAATTACTTATCAAGAGCTTTTATTTTTAATAAAGTAGTGTGCCACATAGTAGTTCTAGCCCTCATATGGAACCACGGAATCTCCTTGAAAGCTGTGCTTATTGAAGCATTGTAAAGCAAGCTCAATGGTATTATTAATCTATTTTATAGAAAAGAATGCACCATCCCACCATCATGTTATGCCTAACACCTCAGCTGAAAATGTTGGATAGCAAATGGATAGTAAAGGTTTCTGTGCACTCCCTCTTCTGAGAGAGATCAAGGAAATTTTAATTATTTCTGTATAATGACAGCATTCTGACACTATGAAAGAAAGCAGTAATGCAAACTAAATGGTTAATGAACGTATAAAAAAAAATTTCCAAGCTATTAGTTTAAACGGCCCTGCACAGCAAGCTTTCGTATCCTCTCTGGAACTAGTCTTTACATTACTGCAACTAGCTTTGTACTTCAGATCTAAAAATAATCCATAAACCTTATGGGTAGAAGTTATATAAAGACTTAGATACACTGATTTTTCTAGATGTATGCAGAATGACTTTGGGACCTGGTACTACGTGGTCATGATAAACTTATATACAGTTTGTGCTCCTTCAATTGATCTTTCAGATTAAGTTCATAAAGGGAGTGGAAGGTTAAAAACATTAAAAGTTACTGATTTCAACACTTAAACATTTGAGAGCTTTCAAGAACCATTGTATTTTTTTTTTTTTTTTGCTAACAGGAAATAACAGGATGTTTTAGGTTCACTTACTTGGCTTGTAGATTTTTGTTCAGCTATAGCTAAGATCTCTTAATAATACAGACCACTGCTGAATTAAAGATCATAAATGCTGAGATAAACCTATAGATAAGCAAAATTATTCATAATCCCCTCCCCTTCTAAACAGGAATAAAAGCTATAGGAAAGACACAAGTTGAATGCATCTTATTCAGCATTTCCATTTTGCACAGGTAAGAACAACAGATGTGTCTCTGTAAGACATTAACTGTATAAAGGAAGAACAGTGAGATAAAAGGCACCACTCTGAGCTCCCTATACACAGAATTTTGATTTCCTAGAACTGTAGAGGCCACTTTCTCCTAGGGCTTAGATTGACATCCAAGTTGGAGGCCTGCTGGTTACTGTACCTGTCAAGAGGATATTGCCCATGCTTCAACAAGTAAATCTAATAAAAGCCTTCAAGAGCTTTTCAGCCTCCTCTCCATAGGCTAATGAGTTCATCACACCTAACAGTCCTGTGAAACATAATCAAGTCTATTTTGGTTTTCCCACGGAAGTTAGGATGAACACCCACTTATGGAGCCTGATGTCTGGAAAAAAAAGGATTTAACTTGTGTAGTCTATAAGACAGTGTCCATGAAGATTCTAATTGAAAGCTGAAGTGAGGTTTTTCCTTTAATAATCAACGATCCAAAAAACAGAGAAGAGGAGCACTGAATGCAATTATGTAGCTGTTATTGAACAAATATACCTTCCTGACACTATGGAATTAAGTGCAAAAATGGAAACCAATGAAAAACTATGGCTACAGATAATCTTATGTTATTTTCTTCTTTTTAAAAAAAGGGAAAAAGAGTCATGAACTGGAAATATGGTAGATGAGGCCAGGCTAAATCTCAGTGAAAATTCCACTTTAGTGCAACAAAAAAGGTTTCAGCCAGTGTAAGCAGCCTGCACATTGTGCATGTTATCTCTAAGGCACAGTCAGTAAGAGTCAATCCACAGATAACTCACCCAGACGTAAAAATGCTTAGCTTAGGAACAACAAATAGTATAGGTCTTGAATGCATCACTTTGCTTAAATTGATTTATATAACTCAGCACCCTTACCTAGCACCCTTTCTGTCATACTTAGCTTTTTGCTATACTTAGCTTCCTTTAATTCCTTACAGAGTATAGGGTTAAGAGTGCAAAATTCTGATGTGAAAAAAATTCTGAAGACCAAATTTTAGTGGAATATCATGGCCTAATGAGACACAAGAAATTGTTTTCCAGGAAAAGAAAAAACTCCATCTTTTAAGAAAAGCAGTGTTCTGAAATAGAGAGAAATACTCATATTTCTACCCTACTCTCTGGAAAGCATCAAGAGGGGGTGAAGAAGAGTCTTCTGAAAATCAGCTTAAAACAAAAGGCATTCAAAAATAGGTTATAATGTTTTCCTCCCTGCGAGAAGTTCTCTAGGCTATGGTTCCAAATGAAAATCGTTTGATCTAGATTCAAATATAAATACAGAGATCCTGTGGTTTTTCTTGATTCCTGTAAAAAAGAAATCAAAAAAATCTTTCTTTTTTTCCTGGAATGTGAGTCACAGAAGACATTGTAAACAGATTTAATCACAATAGCAACTAGTCAGTCTTTTTTGTTATTTTTATAGATTAAATTTATTTCTGAGGAATCATGACATTTTTATAGAATCATAGAATTTTCAGGGTTGGAAGGGACCTATAAGATCATCTAGTTCCAGACTCAATGCCACGGGCAGGGACACCAGGGATGGGGTTTCCACCACCTCTCTGGGCAACCTGTTCTGGTGTCTCACCACCTTCTTGGTGAAGAACTTCTTCCTAACTTCCAATCTAAATCTATCCTCCTCTAGTTTGAATCCATTCCCCCAGTCCTATCACTACCTGACATCCTAAAAAGTCCCTCCCCAGCTTTCATGTAGCCCCCTTCAGATACTTGAAGGCTACAATAAGGTCTCCTTGGAGCCTTCTCCTCTCCAGACTGAATAACCCCAACTCTCTCAGTCTGTCTCCATAGGAGAGGTGCTCCAGCCTCATCTATCATCCCCATGGCCCTTCTCTGGACATATTCCAGCACTTCCTCATTTTTCTGTCAGGTAAGCATCTTTTGAAGGAATACATAGCATATATTATAATTCCTGGAGTGAATGAAATAATGCAGGATATGAGCTATTTTTCAGCTAAAACACTCTATTAAGTTATTTATTAAATGTTTCTTCCTGGGCCCTGCTCTGTTGCATTCAAAAGGAAATGAGTGCAGGATTTCATCCACAAATGAGGATGCAATTCTTTTGCTCTAACTATTAGGAGTCCATATTTTATTTCTGCAGATTAGTACCTTCACAATATTGAGTAAATCATCACACACAGATCACAAAATTCAGTATGGAGAAATTAATTTTGTTAGCTGTATGTAGTTATGTACAAGTAGTCAGATAATAATCAGAATAACCAAAGTAAACATAAATATTCTCATAATACATAGGAAAAAAAAGCCTGTGTTACTTCTAGTATTGCTGCAAGAAAATAATGATAATTTACACTTTCATAGATCTTTCATCTAAGGAAAGAATTCTCAATCACTAAAGAAATCACACTTGGAACCTTCATTGAATAGCATGATTCTGAAAAACATTATATTACAACGTATGCATGTGTAATTAATCTGCAGGGAATGACCAATTTTTCTTGAAACAAAAATCTAGTAAATTTTTTAATCTAATGAAACGGCATTGTACTTAGTAGTTTAGCAGAAAAAACCACCAGCATACTATGACTTTATATCTCATCTCCAATATAATTTATTATTTTCTACCTTCATTACATATAGACATAGAACAATTCCTCTCTCTTGAGATTTGGGAAAAAAATACCCCCAGAAACATTCTGGAAATGGTTCAGTACTTCATTCATCAACAGGAATAATATACCATTGTACTAAGCTATTTAAGGAATCACAAATTCAATTTTTTTTTTAACCTGTTTTAACAAGAAACCATCCTAGCCGACAAAGTTTTACTTTTATTCGTGTCTCTCAGGAAGAAATCATCAGTAGGAAAAAAAATACCGGTCATAGGAAACATTATCTGTATGTGAGAGGGAGATGACCTAACAAAAATACGCAGTTATAGAACCATGATTTTGTAATGTTATCAAAATATGTCCATTTCTACATCCTATTCAAAATATCCTGAGGAAAAGGGCAAATTAAGCCAATTAAATCACTCAATATAGCTTTCTGTTCCTGCAGAAAGGCTGCCTATATTTAACATCTTTTATACTTCACCTTTTGTTCACCACTGCTAAGCTATGCCCAAGTCAAATGACAAGATCTGGTAGTCCTGTTTTCCTACCCTGTTCTCACTATCTGTGGCATCTGAACGTTTGGCACCGCAACGTGGAAAATCTGTCTGAAGAATTCCAACATCTGTTACATATTTCCACTTCCTCAAATTATAACTTATTACTTCATGGTTGAACTGTATCTTTTTGCCAGTTTGAGGTCCTAGTGGCTAGCAAAGCAGCAAATGTTTTATAAGAGAAATCTCAGGAATCAGCAGAAAATTATTAAACCAGAAAAGTTAAAACAATGAAAATATAAAGAAATATTAAAATAGCAGTAATAAAATCATTAAGGATATACTCCTCAGGGTTCCACTCAGAAGAATAATGATAATATGCCAAATTCTAAAATCTGAAATTTTACTGCAGATGTGCCTCACTGCTTATAAAGTAAGAAGCTATAGAAAGTCATCTAATAATGAAAATACTTTTCTCAGAGAGTGTACATAGTAATAGAGACTACTAAAAAACCTCACAAACTTGATGGCTTCAAGATAGAGATAAGGAAGTTTAGTGAAAATATGAAAAAAAAAAGTATTCATTAGGCTTTCTGTTTTTGTGATCTAATTCATTTCACAGACTGAATTCTCACAGAATTTCTCCACCTGTCAGGAAAAAATCAAAGCAAATTAAATTCTAAATTATAAGCCATATAAACAGTAAAAGTTTCAGTAATGGAATATAGCAAAAGGGAGGAAAAAATTTCAACGACAGCTGACAGAAAAATAACTGTGGAGAAAAAACATACTGTATTACTTAGTGGATCAGTATTGACAAGAGTTGATAATATAAATTCGGAGGAAGGAAGGTTTTAAGGAAACTTAATATATAATCAAAAGGCAGAAGGCAAAAATCAAACTAAAGAGCTACTTCCAAGTGGAAATTGACAAATCTAAGGAAGCAAATGTAATTTCCAAATAAGACTTCTGATTGAGACTCTGCAGCTGTCCTAACTGAATTAACAGTGCTAAGAGACTGCAAAATCATCCTCTAAGCAATTTGTGATAGTGGACAGATTCAAATGATGTTGGAAGATGCTGGTAGGGATTTACATTTTGTCAGAAAATAAATATGCCTTTTTGGATCTCAGCTATGTAACTTTTACTTTGGGAGTAAATACTAAGCAATACTGGACACAAATCCAATAAATGAAAAAAAAAAAAAAAAAAAAAAGCAAAACACCCAGCAAAGATAAATTAAACTTTTTCAGGATTTAAGGAAAACCCAACCCACCAAAAACCCTAAAACCTTCTCAGCACAGGAGTAGGCAATTCTTGATTTTTCATTCTAATTCTCTCTCCATATGCAGAAACCACAAAGTTATTATAAAGTTAGGAATAAAGTACTCAAACTGGCAACGGGATTCTAATAAAGAGGTTTTTTTCCCCTTTACATAATCAGGAACTACCAGAGAACAAAGGAGTTCTGAGAAAGTCTAAATTCACTTTTGGCAGAAGAACAGCAGACCTGAAAAGACTTACTTTGATGAACTATGTTTAAGGATGAGAAGTTAGGTGCAAAGTGGGTTAGATGAAAACATAATGGGAATGAATGATGGGAAGTACTTCATTTTTGAGGGAATGAAAAAAAAATTCCCAAAGCAGCAAACACCAACATTTCTGAAAACTGAGAGGAAATGCTTACAGAAGGGGACATGATAAATACCATCAAGAATTTCCAAATCTTTCACAGTTGAAATGAATGAAAAAAAAAGTTTTGTCTGTCCATTGTATTCTTAGTATTTTCAGTCTGCAAATCTTCAGGATTATTTAAGTACTCACAATACTCTCACTGAAGAGATTTGCTAGTATCTCCTAAAAATGCAAACACTCAAAATTCTCTAATAATTTGATTTGCATACGCTCTTTTTAGATCAGACATGAATAGATTTTGCCATTGGTTAGGAAATATACAGAACCTCTTTCGTTTACATGAGAGGAAAATAAAAAGTTCATAAAATAAGCATTATTATATAAACATGCTGTACATTATGAGTAGATATGAATACATATCAAAACAAGATTTGAAATAATAGAAAATTCTACTTCTATACTGTGGAAACTAAGCTGCTGACTGAAATAAACATTTTCTCTGGCATACAAACAATCACTTGCTATACAAGACAAGCACTTTCTACATTTCATATTTTAGGAACTATTGGGGGACATACTGGCACTCTTCACAAAAGATTATGCAAAACACATCCAAACACTGGAGAAGGCAAGGTACCTATCACTTCCCAGCAGCTCATTACTATTGCCACACCACCTTTCTGCTCATCCGCAAGCTGCTCCTGGAAGCATCGCAATATTAAAAATCCCCTGAATTTTAGCAAATGGAAATTCTATTCTGCCGTTTCAGCAAATTGTTTTCAAAGCAAAGTAAACCAGTATTTTTCTGAGCGTGCCTCAAAAAAAAAAGGGCACAAAATTTCATATGCCATCCAACAAATTCTGAACTCATGCAAACAAAAGGCAACATCATGGTCAGAGAGAAAAGAGTTAAGAATATAGGGCTAACCCTACTTATCTTAACTGTTGTTGCATTTGCAAAGACTGGTTTCATAGTTTCACATAAACCCATCACAAAATATACAAACATGTAAAAGTGCAGAGGAAGACTAAGTATGCCCTGCTTGTGTGATACTTTCCATAATGTTCTGGCTCAGCAATAGTAGCAGCTCCTTTGTCTGCTTCAATAATGGGAAAAATTCATCATAACATACTCTACAAAAATGAAAACTGCAGGACAGTTAAGGCCTCCCCAAGGCCTCCTCCTGTTAAGGCACAGCCTGAAGGCTTCACTGAGTCAAAGTCCAGCCCAAGAAAGGAAAATGCCTGCAAGCAAACTACAGAATTAAGGACTGTTCTTCTTTATTCTTCTTTTACATGAATCAAAACGGAAAATCTTCTGACTAAAGAAAATTAAGGACCACAGTAGAATATCCCCTTTAGCTACAGCTGAGCACAAAACAATACACAGAATATCCAGCTGTATCTCTTTGATTGATACTTTTTCATCAGAAAGACACAGAGCAGAAAAGAGGAATATTGTTAATACAAGCCAGAATCCAGAGTCATAATTTACAGATGGAAATATGTGATCTGAGCCTCAATTCATATATACTTTAATCCTTCCCCATCCAAGAATGCCCATCTCACACTATTTAGGAGACAGTAAAGAAGGAGACCATAAAGGTAAGGAAAGAAAAAATGTAGGATAAATAAATAAAGGAAAAAATATTTCTCATAAATGAGAACTGATTTCCTGCAGGTTTTATTTTAATACAGGGGTTCCTGTTTTAAAAGGAATATAAAAATCAACTTCAGCATAGTCCATTTTTAAAATGCAAAACTTCTGACACATCATAATTTTTAGAAATTGCAGTGAAAACAGGTCATCCTTATATTATCAAGCTTACAGTCCAGCAACCTCAATGACAAAACTCCTTAGAATATGGAAGGCCTACACAGTAAATACTTTGATACACAACAGATACTTAATAGATGCTAATTTACTCTTTCTATGGTGCATTTTATTGTCCATGCTTTTACAGTTACAGTCTCTGTGTGTTCTCTGTGCTTAGGAGAAAAACCCACTTTGACGTTTGAACAGATTACATCTATTCAAATATTGGAAGACAGGGAAAGCTGAAACACACTCTAATCCACATAGTGAAGTACAAGACAGCAGAATATTTGCAGTGATATGTGCCTCTGCTAGCTCCATCCAGCCAAGGCAATTGCTCATCTGCAAAGTCTCAGTCATTAAGCCATATTTCTTAAGTATGAAATATATGAATTTAAGATTATTTTAAAATGCTGCTCGTTTTCATTAAAAATCAAAGTATGCATGGCCTGTATATCTTTCCCATTACTCATTTATCAGAAACGATTGCTAACACTTACTAAAAAGGGCAGAACTATGTTCTAAATCTTGAAGTAATCTATTGGTTTTGGGTTTTGTTTGGGTATTTTTCAGTTGTTTTCTTCTTAAAATGCATACTTCACAAGATACTCATACTGCTCTATCCCATGTGGCATCTCACATGATCAATACCTGGCTGTATTGAAGCACTTTTAACTTACTGTTCTATGTGCCTTTGTTTGATGAGTATTAAAAATTCTATTCAAAAATTCATTGATGAAGTTTTTCAGCATGTGCTTTCATATAGCACATAAGTTAAACCACAAGATCAAAGCTGGTGCTGATTTTCAGGAGGCAATAAAAGGTAAGGATGAAACTCATGATTTTCCAGCCTGTAATACACACATGGTCTTGCACTGATGTTTTCTCTGATATCCTCAAATGCTAGAAACCTACAACTGTCATGCATTGCTTTCCTAAATACTCACTACAGGACATGACTGATTCCTGGCAAAAAGGAGAAGAGTTCTTGCCCTGTTAATTGGTGAAGGAACCCATGACCCTTGTGCCCCTGAATATGGCAAGAGAATGCCTGGTTTGCTTTTTTTAAATGTTAATATGAGAATATATTTTCTTGAAAAAAATACCAGCAATCCTAGTTTGTTTTCCAGGAAGCATCCATTCCAGTGAGCATCAATTTCTTTGAGGGAATTTCTCCTTTCAACACATTCCAGGAAAGGGGGAAGAAGACCCATAAACTCCAGCCTTGGGGACATCTGTGACTGGATATTCAAGACAAGTGACACTAATAAGCTAAGAAGAGGGTAGGTGTAGAAATACCTGGCATCTGTGGGCAGAAACTGAACAGTAACTGACACAGTCAGCTCATCTCTCAAGTGTTTTTTCCAAAAGCAATAAATAGTGATAATGATTAAAACTGAGGGAGACTTCACTAAGAGGCAGTTCAGTCTGTCAGGCAGTATATTGAATTAAACAGCAGCTAAAACTAAACTAGAAAATAGACCAGCTTGCTTTCTTTAGGATCAGTGGGGGAGGCATCTGTCAGAATGGTCACAACAGAATATGTCTCAGAATTTTACTTTGGAAACATTTCTGCAATTTTAGCAAGGTTCTGAACTGCAGAGTTATGGAGTTAGATCTAGTCAAAGAGTAGAGTGGAAAAGAGAGCTGAAAAAAGACAGACCTGAAATAAGGTGTAGAACTGAAGACAATTTGTGTTGATGGGCTGGTGGTCCTCTCTGTAGATGATTATCATGTTACCTATAGTGAGCCAGTATGTTGCAAAATCTCACATGTAATGATCAAAGATGCCTTTTAATGTATTCTGGTCCAGTATACTCCAAAAACTAAATAAACAATTATCCTTTGCATTTTTGTAGAATTGTTGCTAACAGTACTTAAAAGGTAGCTGTTAATACTGTTAGTTGCAATGTAAACAACTTCAGGATGCTATTTGCAAATTAGATTTATTTAATTTTATTTTATTTATTTATTTTGATTCAAGAGCTGTTAGTGAAGATACCATGAAAACACAGTATCTTTACTAAGAAATCAGGTTTATACTGTTCAGATACTCATCAGTAATCGATGTGATTTCAAATCCATGTTAAATAAGCCCATACAAGCCACTTAAGTACATGTATTTCTGAATGTTATGTAATTTCTCGTAGCTATTTTTCATGTAGGATTCCTGTGAAATTAAAAGGCTTGGACAACAGGTATTTGTGTTTACCATCTCAGAAGCATCAAAAAATCTGGACGAAAAATTTGTGCAAAACGCATACAATAAAATTCTACATTTAACTATGTAAATTTAAAAATATTACACGTTTTCTCCAGGATTACAAAAAACAGCAGCTGTTAAAAGAATAAGTATTAAGTTGCTCTGAGATTTTTTCTCAGTGCTACACTCTTCTTGAATATGTTCTAGGTGGGTTTAAAACACCCTTGATCCCAACAGATGAAGAGTCATTATTTATTCTGCATTTTCAAATACTTGTGTTTACTATTATGCTGAGGCCACAAGGTGAAAGGTAGATTATTTTCATTGGTGGTCATGTATATTAACATTCTTTCAAGTAGAGAAGAGCTGAAACTCAAAGAAAAATCACAAAGATTTTTGTATGTGTCCATGAATACCTGAGCATTAAGAAGTTCTTCACACTTGTGAGAATGTTTTTCAATTGCTTGTATATACTGTTTTTCAATAGCTGCTTCTTGATGTTCAACTGTAGACTGTAGCAGTGCCTGCAAAAAAAGAAAATACACAATATTCAAGATTTAACTGTGATCTTTATTGGTAATGGCAGATCTACTAATACTTGTGTAAAATCAGAACATGGAATGCTGCTAGACATTTGGAATATGCAACTTTTAAAGTACCTTTCTATGTAATGCTACTTTGTTTTCAGACAGGACTTAGGTTTTTTTTGATCTCAGATTTCTTATACATGGTCTGCTTAAAAGAGAGCAGCACAGAGAAGATAGACAGGGAGAGTATTTCTGTTAAATATACTCAGTTTAGTGGGACCACACAAGAAGATAAGCATATGAAAGCTGCTGGAAAAAAAGAAAAAAAAAAGCCAGACATATTTCCCTGGCTGACAAAACTCCACATCCTCTCGGCACAGTGTAAGATCCCATGGGCCAAGCATGATCTTCACAACCACAAATCAAGTAAAAGCAGATGGAAATTCTGAGTAATTTAAAACATAAAAGAATGTGCACACACTCACACACACACACCCGGTAAGTTCACACTCAAATGTGAAGCAGTGAAAGTCAAAGTACCAAAAGGATGAATGTGCACGCACACGTGTGCATTCACATGCACTTGACTCAATTCTGTAGAATTTCCAAAATTTGAACACAAAAATGCCAGAGAAATAAAAAGAAATGAAAAAATTTAAGACACATGAAAAACCAAATTGCCATTTGAGGAATTACACTCGTGTTTCCTTAAATAATTATGCCATTTTTACACAGGATTTATTTTAACATTTAAATGTTTAGCATAAACATTTTCCCTAATATTATAAAATAATTATTAAATTATAATAAAATATCATATAAATTATAATATTATAAAATAATTATTTCACTTTCTTTGGGCTATTTATACACAACGAAGCATACTATTTTTAACTAGTAATCAATATAGTAAAGTAGTTGAAATTACTGTGTAAGCTAAAGCAGACATAAGTTTTATAGAAAACAGACCTTTGGCCCAAATGCAGACAAAGAAAAAATCCCATCTTTCAAGCAATCTTTATTTCATGGAACATAACACACACATTAAGAACGATTTTCAAAAACCAAACACACAGACACACACAAAAAAACTTCTGACAATTTTTGAATTACCTTTTTTTCCCCACTAATTACCCAGCTATGCCAAAATCAGTGTCCTTTGCTTACGCTATAGAATGGTAGTAGTTTTCAGCACAGGTTCAGAAAGATTTAAAAGATAAAAAATAGTGCTTCACTTATACTTTAATAATAATGTAAGAATACGTTTACTGATGTTTGCAGGGGATTTAGTTAGCCATAAGTTTACTTTCATAAAAGCCAACCTATTTCTAACTAAACTTAGTTCTTCTATTGCCATAAATTCAGGCAATAACAAAAACTTAACTCATACAAGTACAACCTGTGCATGAAACTTTATATGCTACATTCTGCTGTGTATAAACTAGAATTACCAGATACCAGTGGCAAAAATCAAGTCTGTACTTCAGGGTATTGGGACTTTTTTCCCAAACTATTGTGACAAGAATTGTTTCGTACAACAGGCACAAAAGGGGAAAAAAAAAAAAAAAAAAATTCTAATATTAGGGAAAACAGTAACAGAAAGGTCATTAAGTCGTAATGTTGTTTCTCAGATAGCTTCTTCCTCATGCCAAGGGTTGAGTCACTTTATGCACTTCACTACAAAAACTTAACTGATGATTGTTAAATTCCTATTAAGTGATATAAAGGACTTTCAGTTTTCAAGGAAATTATTATTATTTATTGAATGGCTTGTAGAGATTGTCGATTTTTAAAATTTATTACTGATTTCTTTAGAAAATACATAAAAATCCAAATTCAGAAAAAAATGCCTTCCTATCCTATCACATAATCTACTAGTATAATTTAAATAGTACCACGGAATTGTTCCTGTATTTGACTGTTCTACTGGTTGGCTGAGTAAGGAGACAGACAGAAAAATCCCCCTACGTGGCACACTACTTCATAGATAGCTTCTCTGTTCTAAAAATTCTCCAGATAAAAAACTTTATTTTCTATGGAGAGATGCAGAAGATCAGCCAGTTGAACAGGCGGATAAAATAGAGACCAGGCTTTAAAATACATAATAAATTATTAATGCCAATGCCCAAATCTTTTCAAGTCACTTGAAAGAATATGAGGTGTGTCACTTAACACCCTTAAATAAAAATAACTCATTATAAAAGCAAGATTTCCCCTTTCAAGTGGAATCCTGAGATTCTCAGAACCTTATGGTTTTAAGATACGCTTACAATCAAAACAGAATGCTGAGCTACAACTTATTTTAAGGTGTAGAATGATTTTATTCTCATGAGAAATTTTTCATATTCAGGACTAATCAGAATTGCCAGTACTGTCAGATGAGGCACTTTTAAAAAACAGAAAATCTACTCTTCTAAGTATGAACAGAAAAGCATCATAGAGAATTAGCACAACTTGACAAATGTATCTTAACCTTCAAATTAAGACCTTCATTAATCTTCACTTATCATTGAAATCACATCACATTTAACACATTGTCAGAAATATGAACATTTTTAAAATAAAAATAAAAGCCAAATCTGAAAATTTCCTTTAATTCTAATCTAACATGCACTTTTTGCTTAGGACACTACTATGTTCACTGAATATATCCTATGTCTCTCTAGCTCCAGATGACTATAAAAAATTAATACAAACATAAAGATGTAATAAAACAATGTCTTTCCAGGACTGTAAAAAAGGAAAAAAAAAATTAAAAAGAAAAACATAGTTAAAAAAATTAGATCATTTTCTTCTTTGTCTGACGGCTACCATCATTTAAGGTTTCTTGATAGGGGAAATACAGCAGAAGTGCATGCTATTCAACCAAAGCTTTTCCAAATTTCATGATAATTAATTCATTAACTAGTTTAAAAAAACCCTAATTTAGTAACTAACTGGTAAACTAAATCAGGGATTTAGCTATTTGATGATAAATATCATATAATATTTGTGATTGTGATCTCTAACACTTCTAAGTTACACACCTCCTTCAGTACAAGGACACTAAAAGCCTTCTGACTTATTGCTGTCCTGGGCAACTACTTATCACTCCTTAAAAACCACTTTCTTCCTTAATGAATTAAAACAACTATCCTGGTAGGCTGTTCCTTCATAAAATTGTGGACAGTGACATAATAAAAGCTGTCATACCTGAAGTGGCCTCCTTTTAATAGCTCAGGAAATCTTTTCAAGTAAGGTAACAGGAAAATGTAAAGATATTTTCACAGTAGCAGTGTTGTACATGAGTACAACGCGAGTACAGTGTTGTACACTGTAAAAATGACAAGGAGTCTCTCCTTGTCAGCTCTTCACGACAAAACCAGTATTTTCCTCAAGATCCACTTGAATTCTATTGCAGCTTACAAATGGACAGGTACAGAAATTGGAAGTGAAGTACAAACCCTTTCAACAATTTTTAAAAATTATCCTTTTATTCATGTGTCAGGCCTTTCTGAGTGTTTTAAAGAACTGAGATCTGGTCACATTTCAAGAGTTGTCCCTCCCTGCTAGGAATAAACTCTCCCTAAAAAAAAGATACCCTGACTGTTAACTTTTGTATTGAAATCTTTTATATTTTCCTCTACTCATTAGAAGTTAACCTTTCAATTCAGAAATTCGATTCAGAAGTCTGTTATCGACACAAATATTTTTTTAAAGACAAGCTGATGGCCCCACATATACCATACTGTTTAAATCTATCTGTTTTTAAATTATGGGAAGCTGAAAATATCCAACTGCCTCACACTGAAAAATGACAGATAAAACTCTCATGGCAGAAGGGGATGGAAAGGACTTTTTATAGTTTGAAGTTAATTTCTATAAAAGGAAACACCCATCTGATTTATACAAGCTGTCTTTTAGAAGACTAATAAAAGCATAAAATAATCTAAGTCAAAAAGTGTCATCAAATAAATACACCTGCCTGTAACCTCATATTCTTTGAAGCTTACATCAGAGGTTATTTCATATGTTGAGAAATAGAAACAAAACAGATTAAAAATCTTAACTTGTCTATTTACAGAACTACGACAGTTTGAGAACAAAAGCTTGATAAAACAAGCAGAGGAAAAAGCCTTATGTTGCTTGTGGTAAATATCTTAAAAAGTTACATGATCCTACAAGCATCATTTCCAAGATCTACATTTACTTTTCTTTACTGTAGTTAGTTGTTATCAGGGATAAAAGTTTAAAAAAATAATGACATGAAAGACAGAAATTAAACAAAATTAGGTAAACATTAAAAAAGGGAAACTTCGCCTACACAGACCACCAAGTTAATTTTTTAATTGTTTACCCACATTTTTAATACAAATTTTGTGACTGTGTTGTAGATGGCTTATTTGTTGAAAGGAAGATAAGAATGTAAGATAAATAACAAGGGTCAAGGTTTTTGAGGGTTTGCACTACAAAGTGTGGTGTCTGTTAATGGCCTTCCCAGCACATTTGGCAAACTATTATCCCAAAGGCAACTGCAGTGGTTGTAAGGGCTTTGGTATATTCAGGTGCTTAAAATTAGTTTATTCAATATTTGACTTCTAGTGTAAGCTCCATTTTCGACACTGTTGCCATATTAAAAAGGATCAGTCACAACAAGGGTAGGAATTGAGAGGGTTGGTCTTGAACTTGAGTGCCTGGTCTGTCTGCGGAAAATGTACTCATGCATGATTGATTATCTGGAGTAATATTGTCCCTTTTATGACATATAAGTCCCCCAAATACAAGATAGTGATTATCAGAAAGTATAACCTATTTTAAAGCATAGAAAGGTACAATAACAACAAAAAGTCTGCTGCAGCAAGTCTGCGAGGAGCAATAATTAGTTCTAAATGTAAAAAAAAAAAAAAAAGAATAAAAAAGTGAACTTTTGGTTACTAATTTGGCAACCTTGTAGAAAGAAGTGAAGAAATGGCAACTCTTCCTTTGTAAGTGAAAAGAAAGGCACTTTCACTGATATAACAACAGGCAGACTTACCTATACCAGGAGTCTAGAAAAGACAAGTAGTCAACTTTTTTCCATTATGCATGTCAGAGTTTCAAGACCTAATTTAGAAGATTTTGAGCTTGAAGGATTCTGCAGATTATTTTCTGGAGCAAACTCTTACATAGCTATCCTTAGGCTACCAGTGGTGGACATTACAGTCACTCATGGTATAACTCTGTTTGGGGTGGCACTACAAAAGTAAAATTGGCTGCTATCAGAGAGGATTAGTCAAAATTCCAACAGTCATGACTGCTACGGAACCTAATTCAGGCCATGAGTAAGCACTTTATTGGAATAATCAGCATAAGTTTGTTTTAATAAAACCCAAGGGAAGCAGATCAGGACTCTATTAAACTGTAAGAAAGATTTCCCTTCCTATGTCTCTTAAACAATCCAGTAAAATTGCTTAGGTGAATTTCCACACTCAAGGTAATTTGTGGGTTATATAGCATTTACAAAATCTACTGCAAATAGTATCTCTTCTGCATATAAATGAGACATATTAGTGTAACACAGTCTTAAATCCTAAAAGAGACATCTTTCAACACAAAATCAAGCATGGCTAATCATAAGTGTATTAAGAGAGTCAAAAAATACCACAATTCTGTACTTTACCAGGACTAATTAGATTCATTTTATGTTCTTTAACAACTGATGTATGTAGGGCTCCATATTTGGTAATCTGACTACTAACTGTTAATACATCTGATAAATATAATAAATTACTAAAATTTTAGCTATTTAAAAGTCGACAAAATAGAAAACATTACTTTTATAATTACAAAACTAGTTACCACAGTTAACTCATTCACTTAAGAAAAAAAAAAAAAGCAAACATTTAACGCTGCACCATATTGAAATATTATTCATGAATTAATATTTTAAAAGAATCCATGAGATTATTTTCTCAAACAGAACTACAGAACATTTTTTGCCTTCAATGAATTCTCTGATGATTCACTGTTATTCCTTTATTTTTATTTAAATACATAGTAAAGGGTTACTAAAATCTTACTTAAGCTATGAACACGCTACCAAATAAATTTAGATTTTTTTTAAACCTAACAAGCTTTTTTTTCTTCCCATCCTGAAGAATAACCTGCTGCATGTTTGCAGAAAAGGTTGGTTGCAGTATTTTACTTGGAGGCTGCCATATCTGATGTTATTTCTTCTCAGACTACTGTGATCTCATTGACCAAAATATGGCACCTAACCACATGAGGCAACAGAAAGACTTGTGTCAAGTATATTCATGCCTTGGTTCCCTGGTATTAAAGAATGTCTTTATATAACTTGAATATGAACAGTCTGAGAAATAATATGCTGAATAATATTACTGCTTAGATTGACATTATTCAATTAAATCCCTATTCTTTTGTTCCAAGTCATAGAAACTGCTAAACATAAACCTTCTTTTCCAGATGGCGTATTAGATCTTCCCAGCTACTGTTGACTGATAAAATAGTTTTCAAAATTGAATATGGTACATAGGTATATCCCTTTCTCAGCTATACATGAAGAAATTATTCCTTAAAAGGGACAATACTATCCATGCATAACTGCCCTTCATCTCCCACAAGGGCATTAAAATGGTGCAAAATCACAGAAAACATACAGAACTTCAACAATGTAATATTGTTGCATTTCAAAAGTTGTTTATATTTTCAGAAATAAAAAGCAGAAAGCCAAGCACAGTTACTACCAACAGCTCATTGTTTTTTCCAAAATATAAGTTCACACAGAAACAGCCAGCTATTTTGTACACATTTAGCACAAAACAAATGAAAAATGCTGGTATGCAACGTGTTCAGTGGCCCATCCAAAGTGGGACAGTCCAAAGAAAATTCATGTTTAAGATCTTCTGCTGTTGGATGTAGTTCCTAATGAAGTAAGGGAAAAGAAATGCTGTAATTCTCCTCCAGAAAAAAATGACGGAGGCATGGAGAAATGGGACATCAACAGTGACCATGCTTAACTTTTCTCACAAACACAAACTTTTTTTGAAAAGTTTTCTTGGATAGGTTCCCTTTAGATTAAATCAGTGTAAATTGTATTGATGGAGACAGATATCTTTCCGAGAATAGTCTGATTTAAACGTTAGCTAGAACACTGCTAACTGGTATCATCAAAATTATTAAGTGGGTTTTTTTATTATGAGTCGTTACAAATATGTAGGATGACTAGAATTACTCTGTTCTTTTCTGCAGTCTGTGACATGGTGCCACCAAGCAGAGGGTCCTACAGAGTGGTGCTCTCAGACTTGGAACTTGGTAGGCCTATCTGACATGTGAGGAATGGAGTCTACAAGCCCTATAGAATCTAATAAAAAAAAAAAAAAAAAAGTTTTGCTAACATTAAGATCCCAAATTTTGCAATGGACTTGCAATCTGGCACAGATAGCTCTCCTGGAACTGCAGATCCTAACACCACCAGAAAGAAACATCCATTGCAAGTAAATTTGGGGTATTTGAAGAAAACAAAGAAACCTCTCTACCCTCCCTAATAGACTACTCCAGGCTTCTTGATAAACAGGTTATAAGCTCTCACCTTGTCACCTGACTCACAAGACCCTGATTCAACCCTATCCTTTCTACCTCACAATGGCAACCCTAACTAATGTTGGGGAATTTTTACCATACTCCTTGAGGCACACTAAACATGTTTGTGCTTAAACATGAAAAAATTTAATGAACAATGAATTGGCCAGTCCTCCTTCCTCCATAAGGAACTCTACAAGGAGTCTGGAAAGATGCAAAATGAGACAATTCCTTCTATACACTTGATGCAGCACTGATAATGTGAGCACCTGCATGGAGCACCATAGCCACGGTCAGTTCATCCCTCACCTTCAGCTGTATTTACCAAAAGTGGTACCCGAGCACTCACATTCCAGGATGGATTCCTACAAGACAAGGCTTTGCTGTTTCTTACCTCATTACCAAGGGAAACCTCACTCCCTAACATGGAATCCTGCTGTTTTTGGCATTCCTGTTTCCAGCAAGCTTGAATCTTTCTGTGGCTGGGCCTTCTTGCCCTCCATTTCAGATCATTCCTTGGTCATGGAATGATTTTATCTGAGTAGTTAAAATCTGAACTTCCCCTTCATTGTGAGATTTATGTTCCCAGCTCACAGCTGCCTACCAGGTCACAGCCTTCTTTTCCACTTCCACATTACAAGGACTTTTTCCCTATCAGATCTTCTTTACCTCATCAAATCCAATTAGAAATTTTAGCTTTGCTTACACTTTGTCCTGATCGGATTCAATTTTTCTCCACTGTGCATACTGTACTAGAAAGTTTCAGTAACAACACAAAAGACACATATTTATCCTCCATGGTAACACCCTGTTATTTCATTTTACCAGCTAAGAGGGACTAGGAACATGAGGAAAGAATTAGAGATTCAGTCTTATTTTATCTTTAATGTCTTCTCTTAGTGATGTGAAGATAAAAGCCTGCTGAATTGCTCTGTGAGGCTGCTTTCCTGAAAGTGCAGTTTGATGAGACCGAGGATGTCCAGAATTCAGACACATTCTAAATAATCAAACCTGAAGTTTACCACAATAGACTGAGCATTTTTATTTTGTTCTGGTTTTAAGTTTCATAATTGAAAATGACTAACCTACTTTACCTAAATTTCCCAAAGTGCAGAGTGAGAAAAGTGCAAAATTTCAGGTCAAAAAACATTGAGCAACCAGAACAAGAAGTACTAAAGATAATTGTCTGTATTGCATACTTCCTATATACTATTACAATAGTATTACTTGGCAATTGTGTTATCTTGGCAACTCATTTACCTTGAATTCTTCAACAATAATACTCAAGGCTTCATGTCCAGCTTTTCTCATGTCTTCTAACTCCTGTTTATGTTTTTCCTGTAAAAAAACATGGGAAGATGATATACAACACAGGCATCTGACATAGAAGTTTTCAATGGAAAGATCAATAATTTTCTTATTTTTGGTATATTTTACAAAGAAATACACATAGCTTGGTTCTTCAGAAATTATATATAAGCTCAACTGAAGTTAGTCCTTGTTGTAAACTTTTTTGTTTATTTCTTCATTTTACTTTACTAGTCTCCAGAGAATTCTAAATAGTTCTCCAGATTTTAAAAATTTTCTTTGTTACTATGATTTTTCCATTTTCTTGGTATAGCTGTGGATGGCAGAACTTCCAAATCTCTCTCTTATTAAGTGTCATCTACTGCCTATATTAATCAAAATGTTGAAAAGGACTATTATCAGATTTAGCTTCTTCAGAAGAGTATACCTTCTCCTACTCATTACCTAGCTTCTTTTTTTTTAATACTTTTTCATTCTTAAGGTCTTGAGGAAGGTGTTCTTGAATAAGACATCTTGAATAAGTTTTTCAAATAAAGCTCTACTGTTTACTTTTTATTTTCTTCACAGCATTATGTAAAAACAACACAAACAAGAACATTCTAATATTTTTGACTTAAAAATCTGCAATGTGAACACCTTATTAGATTCTCATAAGCATTTCACACTTATCAGTAACCAGCACCACATTTTCAGATCACCAGCTAGTAAGATGATTAAAAACTTTCCCTTCTCCCATTCTTTGCCTCAGGCATCTGTTCTTAAATCCGTACAGCAGGTCATAGGTGCTTTAAATCACCTTGAAAAACTGGGACAGAAATCAGGACAACATTTATGACAAACCTTACCTTGTAGTGATTACAGTGAAAAATCACACACAACTTACACTACATACATACTGCTTTTTTTGATGGAATTCAAGTTGAAACTAATTAATTCTATGTTTTCTTAAGCTCAGTATGTCTGAAATAAGGAAAGCTTAGTGTCTAACAAAGCATGTTAAATTTTATTATGAAAGGCCACACAAAATCATTAAACGTAAACTGATCAGTCTGTAACTCTCTATTTGTTAGAGGTTTCAGGTCTGCTGCTCTGTTTCTTTCTCCTGCAAGGGCCATCTTAGCAAAAACTTTGAGATTACAGCTATACAAACTTCTTACTATTGGCCCAAAACACACTAAGACATTCAAATTTTCTTGAACAAACCTGACTTTTTAATGGAGTACTACAAAAACACCTGATATGAAGGAGAGAAACTGAAGATTTAAGTATTTTGAATTGTAAACGAACTACTGCATAACATGCTGCACAATAGGGACACCAGTTTAATCACATTTTGATGCATTAAGCATCACTGACAGCACAAACTAGTAAAAATCAGACATTATATATGTAAAAATAAATAGTGCCTAGAAATATTTGTACAGCACAAAACTATAGAATTGGTGTAAAGGGGGGAGGGGGAAATGTGATCCAATGCTTAACTCCAAAAATTCTTCCATTATCAATACACGCCCTGTGAAAAGTGAACACAGGGTAAAAAAAAAAACAAAACAGGAAACACAAGAAAAAAAACAACAAAAACCCAAGAAAAAGATAATTATTATAGTAGCACATCTTGGATTCACAAATATGAAAAAAGATTTACACAGAAGAGAAAGTAGAGGTAACTAATTAAACTAGCTGAAGAAACAAATCAAAACAAGAAGCATTCAGTGTTGAGAGAAGCCTTCAAATGGGAAGAGTTAAAAGAGTAATATTTCCATCTAAGATCGCTCAGAACTATGTCAAGTGCAACAATCAAGTCTGTTGACCAAGGAAGTAACATATTTAATTCTGGTAAAAAGTACAGTGCCTCTCACTAGCATTATCAGTCAAACCAAGACACGAAGCAAAAAATGTAGTTTGCCCTCTTTACAACAAATTTCTCAAGTCATTCAGAATTAGTGATTTGATCAAAGTCATATACTAAATGCAAACTGCTAACACGAGTTGAGGAATCAACACTACAGTGTATCTGCCAACATTAAGATTCCATTCAATACATTTTTGAGAACTTTCTTGAAATATTTACTAACGTAAAGGAAGAGAGTCATTAGAAAAGAAATATTAGTATGGCATTAGCTTTGTTTGGGTCAATTCTAGAACTCAACCTCTGAAACAGAGCAAGTAGGGAGAACAAAAGGGCATTATTACAAACACATACATGAAAAGTTTAATGTCACTTTGCAATACTTAATTGCAAGACTTAATCCAGTCTGATGAAAATTATACTGTCTGCACTTTTTCCTTTATGTATTCACAGGGTTTTTTAGCTAAGGCTTTTAAGTGTTTTTTTTTTGTTTGGTTGGTTTTTCTTTTAATTCTTTTGAGGATGGCTGGCCTCTTTGGAAAGTCTGTAAACTACTGCTTCAAAATCTTAAAGACATGTCACTCAGTGGAATTTGTACTTGGGCCTTTTAACATCCAAGAATGAGAAGATTCAAAGTCAATTTAAGTAACACTTTTTGGAAGCACATCCATTGATTTAGTGTCTTAATGATGAAGATACACCAGCTACTGAGCTGTATGATTTGGCTATGAACACAATAGAAACATTTCAGTACCAGCAGCATATTCGTTTGATGAACAATGGGCATGCAATTTCTGTACTTCCCATTGGAAAATAACTTAGTGAATTGAGATAGCTACTCTTAGCATTACTCTGCTTGTAAGAAAGCAAGGGGAAGGTCTAAGAAGAGTTCTGAATAGTGTAGACCTGGAAATAAAACGTAACATTCAGACTTCCTATCATAAAGAGAAGAATTTTGTGTTCTCTGGCTTGCTCTTGTAGTGTTCTTCTACATGGTTTGCATGCCTACAGAGTGGTTTTGAAATAACTTTGTTGCTCTCTTCCTCTTTTTAATAAATATTTTTAAAACAAGGAAACAAACATGAGTCCAGAAGTTTGATTTTTTTTAAGTAAAATAATCTTCAGAGGACTTCTACCTGCTCCCTTGTGCCTTGTGATGGAAAGAATCTCACATCAGAATGCTGATTAATTAAAACAAACTTGGAAAAAAAGATGAGTTTATTTTATTTTGTGGATAAAAATCTTGACAAATGTTCCAGAAAGCATAAGGTGTCTGCCTGGACACAGTATGAAGGTACCAAGCAATTCATAGCCCAATGGTTATCAGTGTTTCTGGGTGGTTTTTTCAATTTTGTGACTCTTACATGAGGGAACATGTAATTGTGAACAATTAACAGATAAAGAGTATGTGCTTTAAAATCTATGTCTTCAAAATCAAAGAAATGATTGAATGACAAGGATAAGAAAATGGATCAAGCTGAAATTTTCCTTACAGTCTAAAATCAAAGTAACTTCAGACTCTCCTTTTCCTTTTGTTAGACCTCTGTGAATCAAGCCACTGTCAAAGGAGATGGATCCAAATTCCTGGTGAGCTTCTGAGAGCTGCGGTTCCCAAGCTTGCCACTGGGGAGAGAAACCCTCTGAAGTGGCTGTGACAGCAGGAAAGGTTACTGACCACCTGCCATCCAGCTGCTTGTTACTGCCTGCCAACATCATCAGCATTCTTCTTAGATCTTTTAGCTACAAGTTTGAGCTTAGACTTCGGTTTAAGTGAATCATTATTCACACACACGGTTCAGACAGAATTCTTTGTTAACATCCAGAATTTCGACAGAAATTCAGGGCATGTGTTTGTGCATACTGGGAAGTATAAGAATAACATGGCTCAACAGAGTACTATGTAAAATATGTAAGAAAAGGATTTGTGAGGTGTGATCAGGAAGAAGAGAGAGTGAAGACCTCAGACTTATTTAATTTTATGCACCTAAACATAAGTTGATATATTTTTCTACTAACTATGAGAGGCAGACTGTCTTGAGTTGTTGAAGAAAAGTGCGTGCCACTCAGACTCTACCCAGATTCCCTACTAACCTTCCACTCTGGCGTGCCTGCAAGTCATACATAGTATAACAGCAGTAAGTTAAAGCCTCACTTTCTTGTGAGAAACTTTCAGTCTTTCTTCTCATCTTCTTCAAAGCAACTGTCATTCTCATTATCAAAAGTGGATGCTTAAAAAATTGTGTCAGTGCTCCTAACAGGTACCAAAAACAACATCGAAAAAGACTTGACACTGCAAATTGGGACCACAGCCATCTATCTGAAAAGGAAGAAAATTACTATACACCAGAATACCTTTTGTTAATGATCAGCAGTAAACACCACAGTAATTTCACAACTCCAGTTCTATAGAGAGCACAGCTAACAACAAAATATCCCAAAATTTTACTATAGCTAAGGAAATTTATTTGTATCAGGTCTATTGAATTTATGCCATTTTTCTCCACAGGTAGTTTCTTCCCCACTGATTTTTCTCTTGCCATTAGAACAAAAGAAACTTAATCTTATTATTATTTTCTTACATTATGTCACCAATAATCACAATTTATAGCATTAAAAAAGATCACAGCAGTAATACACAGGTAAAGCAAAAGCCAGTACTGCAGCAAAGCACTATGAGATCACATTTACATGTATGAAAAAATTACAGAAGAAATAAAATCAAGTCAGGAAAAGACCACAAATTTTTGCCCACTTTCACAAATAAGCAAAAAGGACCCACAAAATAAACCCCTAATTTTTTATGTCAACTGATATGATGCACTTTTTTACATTACTTATTCAGAAACCCCATTAAAAAAAAAAAAAGTTATTTAAAACATGCTAATAAATTCTAAGTTAAGACAAAGTACCCATGTTTTAATTGTACAAATGTTTCAGTAACACCTGCAAAGAGTCTTACATTACTATATATAATGTGCAAGGGAGTTATCTGTGTTGATGCTGAGTGCCTATCTTCTGTAAAGCTGTAGTATCTGCAGAAGTAGATGCAAGTCTGAGCAAACATCAAAGAAAGTAACATACCCTTTTTCCTCCTGATTTCTGTTTTAATGTAAAAAAGGCAAACTGCAGGTCCCTGAAGCAACTAAATTGGAAGGCATTTCAAATCTATCTTGCACAGTTCTGGGTGAATACAGTTGAATCATTAAAATTCTTCATATTAGACTCGATTCCTATATTATATTAAGGTTCTGTCACAAAAATTTTCTTCCTCACAAAACTCAACTTTTTTTCTGTTCAAATCATCATTTTAAAAAAATAACAAGTAACATTTAGTATTATAAAAATTCTCTTAAGAAACTGGTACTTTCTCATTTGAAGATAGACATTTCCTCCAATTCACACAAGTATAGAGAAAAAATTGAGAATATAACAGAAAATAAATCAGCGAAACACTGAGTTAAACATGATGAGAATCAATGCATAATGGCTAATTAATATACACACTAGAGTGTGCTATTGTATATAAGATTGGTCACTATTTCTATTTATGTGAAGTAAGAATGTGAGGTCTCCAGAACTGAGACACAGGATTGCTTCTACGTCTATAGCATATTTTCACTTTCGTCACATTACCACCATCCTAGTAAAAGACAGAGCTGAGAACCTGAAGATAAGGACAAGCATTTTCACAGGAAAGAAAGTTTTCAGATTTCCCATTATAACCAAAAGAATATTCAGTATGTACAACCCTGAGCTCACCATAGGAATCAAGGAGATAATATAATTTGTTTTATACAAATAAATATCATTGCTAGCTGGAGTATACAACATCAGAAGACTTTAAAGTGAATAATGAAGTGAGGTAGTGAACAAATTTTCGTGACCAACTTCCTAATATGGTGATAAGGACATTTCCTGTCGAGTTAGAGCTGAGCTGAGCTGGAGCTGAGTGAGTGTGAATGGACCAGTCTGCTGGGAGGCATTAAGACTGAGGAAATGTGAAAAACTGAGTAAAGGAAATAGTATGGAAGAGCCTGTAAATGTCCAAAAGTGAAACATAATTATAGTTCTTATACCACATATAACTAAACTCTTCAAGTATTTGCAATGCATAATATGGATTTCTACCACAATTAAGGCATTAAAATTGTGTTAAGAACAACTACAGTTTATACTTGCTCACTTATTTCACAGGACATAAATATAGAGACTTTCCACTGCAGAGGACATTAAAGAAGAAAAACAAAGGCTAACTCACATGCAGATCAATCTGTTAGTGCTAAGTGGTTTTCTTAATAATATATGTTTTGCTAGCAAAACTGTATGATATGGTAAATAACACAGCACATTTGAGTCAGGAAGCCTTCTCTAACTGCCTTCAGAATTCTTAAACATTATCATAGAATCACAGGATGGTTTGGGTTGGAAGAGATCTTAAAGACCACCTAGTTCCAACCTCCCTGCATGGCCAGAGACACCTCCCACTAGATCAGATTGTTCAAAGTCCTGTCCAGCCTGGACTTGTAAACTTCCAGGGACGGGGCCCTCACAGCCTCTCTGGGCAACACGTGCCATTGCCTCACTTCCCTCAGAGTAAAGTATTTTTTCCTAATATCTAACCTAAATCCATACTTTTACAGTTTAAAGCCACTGCCTTTTGTACCATTACAACTTGCCCTTATAAAAAGTCCCTCTCCAGCTTTCTTATAGGTAACCCTACAGTTACAAGATCTCCCTGGAGCCTTCTTTTCTCCACACTGAAAAACACAGGAAAGGTGTTCCAGTCCTCAATCCCTTCTGTGAACCACATTCATGTTTACCAAGCCTCTGCTCTACTAGGTATTCATCATGAGGCTACTTGGTTTTCCTCACAACTTTTTTCCACATAAAGTACCTAAAAAACCAATTTATTGTACTTTGTATTTTATAATATTACAAAGCAAACAACAATTGAGAGTTCAATGGTTGTTTTCCTGAAGTGAAAGGTGAAGTCTTCCAAAGGACCCATTGCCTACATTTCATTACAGCATATATGCTACTGTTCTGGCTACAACTTTTTATTTCTAGTTTCAAAACTCTGAAACTTCAAATGATAGTGAACAGTAATCAAAACCACCATTTATGTTAACAAAACTATAACTGAAGTAAAAATACCTTCTGTGCCAAAACCCAGTAACTTTTGTACCTGCAGCTTTGTCCACCTTTGAGAAGTCTTCAATATGTTTTAGAAATAACTAATTGAATTAATGCATACTGTGTTTTCACAGAGTTGTAATATTCATAATACATAATGATGTTAAGAGCACATTCCTAGAGGACAGCCTTACTCTTTTAATGTCTGCTTAGAAACTGAAGAAAGCCATACAGAAAGCTGAATCCAGCTTCAAAAGCATGCAGGCAGAAATTACACTTGTGCATGAATAAAAACTTCTTAAGATTTAATTCTAAAAGGTCTAACAATTCATAGCATCGTTGTATATAAAACTCCCAACATATCCTTGAAATTTTTCCAGTGTAATAAAAAGACAAATGGTTTTCTTCCTTTCTTGTATTTGCAGTATACAAATAAGTATAGTACACTTACTGAAGTATAATGTAAACAGTCCTATTCACTTCAAAAATCAACAAAAAAACAGTTGCATCCTTATATCTCCTCTTCATTTTCAGTATCTGGACTATTTTGTTTGGCTGCCTCTTGATTCAAAGCTCAGGAAGCAAACAATGCTGATAACACTTGCCTCTTTTTCTGATCTTAACTTGTTTTCTGATTTGTAAATACATTTTGGAACACTAAAAACATTCCCAATCAGACACACTATCTGAAGAACAGCTGCTCAACAGCTATTTTCCTATTAAAGTACAAGCAAAGCACCTCCAACAGAAGTGGCTGCTGAATTGTGGATTTTTTGTTTCTTTCCTGAAGACAATGAATGAAAGGTATGATATGCAGGTTAAACAAAAAATTTACACAGCTTGCAGGACAACAAGATAGGTATTCATCTCTTCATCAAGCTACCTGCATATGTTCTATTAGAAATGTGACAAGAAGTTAGGTTAGAAGAGATAATGAACAACAGTTTGAAAAACAGCAGCAAATCAAGGAGTTTGGCATAAAACAAATGCCAAGAAAAAGGTACTGAAGAAAGCAGCAGCAAAGCCTTATACAGATTTGCTCAGCTGAAGTTATGCTAGGCAAGCTTCTCTTGACCATGTTGTTCAAAACAAAAGAGGTTTATGAAATAAAAAATGTACACTTGTCAGACCCTATTGCCCAATCCAAAACGTAAAGTGCATCTGCAACTTACTACATTTTCCTTGCATTTAGAGATCTGCTACTAAACCGTAAATTTCTAAATTAAATTGTCCAGAAGAAGGAACCCATAGCACAGATATGCAGATTTTTTAAGACCTTCTCCTTCTGGTTCTATATCTTAGGGAACCAGTCCTTCCCTTCCAAATTCTGAATGGCTGTCATTTGTTTGTGGTAAAATCTCACAGAGCAGAGAAATATGTTGCATAGTATTAGCTCCTATTCTAACAAGACAGACACATTAAAAAGAACCACAAATGGTTTACAATATTCAACAGTGATTTTAAGTTTACAAGAACTGATTTATTGAATAGTGTAACATTTCAAATACTGCATTAATTAGATTTTTGGTTTAGGCATTCCTGGCCCTGCCCTTAATTGCTGATGTCTTTTTTACTGGCAATGAGGTAGGCCAGACTGGAGTAAAATATTCCAAACAATTCAGCCTGGGGAGTTTCCCCTGGATTTGAGTTATGACCTTAGTGACTGGGAGTGGGCTATTTATTTTTCTCAGTATATGACCAAAGTATTAAGTAACAAAATCACACAATCATTGAGGTTGGAAGGGACCTCTGGAGGTCATGTAGTTGAACCTCATGCTGAAAGCAAGATCAACACTGAGTTCAAACCAGATTTAATCACAGTAGGTTGGATGGAACCTCAAGCATTCAACTGGTCCAAGAGCCTGTTCAGATCTGTGTCTAGTGAGATCTTGGAAACCTGTGAGGATGGAAATTTCACAATCTCATTGCCTAAAACATCCTAATGCCTACCTGAGTCACAAAAATATGAATTCCTGAGTGGTCAGGCACAATTTATGTTTTGGTAAATCCATGTTAGCTACTCCCAATCCCCTTCTTCATGTACCCAAAACCAGCTGTCAACAGCACTTGTGCTATGATCTTCCCAAGGACCAAAAGGCTGACAAGTCTGGATCCACACTTTCTGGATCTTGTCATTCTTCAGCAATCACAGACTCTCCTCAGTCTCCTGAGTTGATACAGAATTCCCTCATAGCAACAGCCAGCTCTCTCATTACCTAACTAAACCATTCCGCTGTCCTGAACTCTCTTGTCTGTCTTCTTCCATGTCCTGGGGTCTGAAGCTGCTCATTTCTATAAATGACAACCTCACCTCATCTTCTTCCCTGCCTTTTTTATGAGCTGATCTCCACCATTCATGGTAGATATCCAGCCACACGAAGTACCCCAACACGTGGCAGCTGTTTGCATGTCATAGTTCAGCCTGTGCATACAGCACTGTAGCTCCTCCTGTTTGCTTCCCAGATTGCATGGATTTGTACATGCACATTTGACATCAGCAAAAATTTGGGTTGCTTCATGAATGGGAGTCTGGTTTTGGTTCTTTCTTTTACCTCTTCCCACCTCTGAAGTGACTAAATTCACAGTTCTCAAAAATAAATAGATGTTAAACTCATGTGAGAGCACAAGCAACACATACAATAGGAAAAGAGATGGCAATATTTAGTTTCTAAGTACCTGTTTAAAAACTTTGGATTGATTAACAAAGATTATCACAACCTCTAGTTGCCTGTTATCAATGAAGTTTCAGTTGTATAGTATTTTTAACAAAAAAACCCAAACCAAAACATGAACACAAATGCTTTAGAGTCTAGATAAACACCTAGACATTTAAGGACCATTCCTACATGAAAACTGTGTCATGCTATTGTATTTATTTTAACGTGTGAGCTAATGAAAGGAGATACGAGTCAAAGAAAACAAGATTTCTCTATTTTGCTTACTGAAAAGCACTGACATCATTGAACCAGAAGCAAACCTACTTATTCCAGAGGAGGAAAGTCAGATTTCTGGGGGTAGGTAGGAAATCTAATTAATCTGTTAAAAGGAGGATATATTTAATCTGGTCTCTTTCTCTAAGCAAAGAAGTATCTTATATCACCAGAAGTCCAATAATTTTTTTTTTTTGTTTGAGCCAGAAATTATTTTTCCAATAGTGTATCTAACACCCATCCAGTGTCAATATCTTTACCAATTTGCTTTTATATTTTTCCTAGATTACACTCTTTCCCCCCCCCTCACTCTCTCTTTTTTTAAAGTGAGGGTAAAACCACTGGTTCTTATATCTAGATTTTTTTCTTAGGACAACAACTCCCTCTGCAGCACCTCTCTTTAATCTATACAATATCCTGCAGCTTAAAAAAAATAAAGTCAACCAAATAAAGACTCTCCTCCAAAAAAAAAAAAAAAAACAAAAAACAAACAAACAAACAAACAAACAAAAAACCCACTCAAAACCTCATCTTAAAAAAAAAAAGACAGAGATCAGAGTTTTCCCCCAAAGAAACTAAGATTAGGACATAATAAAAACACCAAAAAGCCTCCTGTTGCTAGAAACTGAGAGGGAGAAGAGGATTCTAATTTGGACACAAACATAACTTCCTCTGACTCTAGAAACTTAGGCCATACATACATCACCCTTTTCAATAGTCCCTTGGTTCCTTTCTACAAGCCAGCTGGCAGGGATGCAGAAACAAGCTCATGCTTTCCTTGTCATATAATAAAAAAATAAAATTTAAATAGACTTTTAAAGGCTGTAGCACTAGGACTGAATGTGACAGAAAGCTTTAGCTGTATTTTAACTTTGCTTGAAACTTCTTGATATTTTACACTATCCCACAAATTGGTTAATCCAGGTGAGAAAAAGCAAGATAAAGACACTTTTTTTTTCTGAGCAGTTTCTTTCTTCAGTGGGGCACAATTATTGCTGGCTAAGTCTTTTTAAAAAGTGAAAGCAAATCCTGCTGGAATATGGCCTTTCTTGCATGTGGATTTATTAAGCATAATGTACAGGTTTGTAAAAGACTGGAGGTCACATAAAGAAACCCAAAGTAGGGTAGCACTCATTAAAAGTACAAAATACAAAAAAAATAATTAAAAAAAAGTTTCTTCTTCAAAAAATGCCATTCCGTTTCTATTGTCCAATGGAAGATTCATCGGCCATGGCAGTGACCGGTCACCTATAATTTAATTGGTGGTGACAGATTAGGAATGTGTTGAAAGTTTATGAAATACTGCCGTAGGAATTGCAACATGTCTCAATGAGCTGCTATTTTTAGTTAATAAATACTCAGTTCTCAAAAGAATGCGCAAGTAAAGACATAAACTTGACGTAAGAAGGGGGTCAAGTGCCACTAAGCCTACATCCATGTGAGATCTATCTCCTGAAAATATTATGTGAAATATGAGATATCTTTAGACTTCTCCTGTAGTCTTTGTTACAGGATAGCTACAATATCCTCCTTCTCCTTGTATGAGATGTCTGCTGGATTTTTGGCTGAATACCATAAAAGCCCTGAACAAATTTTCTTCAGTTCATATTTTTAGCAAAAAAGGACATCTAAAACCTGCTAAATCTATTTTAAAACGGTAACACTGAATGTGGTAAACTGATACATGTCTAGAATTAATCTTTATAAGCTATGGGTCCAAGTTTTATTCACTGAAGCAGCTTCTCACCACTCCAACTGGATGCAGCTGCTTTCTGGTTGGTCACCAGGGATTCTGTACAGGTAGCAAGTTCCCAGGTGGCAGAGTTATGATCACACTCCACAGTTCTCTTCTTGTGATCAAAATTACTTTTGTCTCTTTTTACAGGAGGAAAGTTGCCCAAATGAAGCAAATACAATGTAAGTGATAATACTGAAAAAAAAATAAATCTGATAAGCACTGGAAGACTGGAGAAGGGAGGAAGGAGAGAAAGATCTCCTTAGAAAGCAGATAGTTTCACCATAATCTAGTACAGACTTTCTTCTGTTCAAGCTGAAGTGTTTAGCACAACTCACTATTAAAAAGCATCCACAAAAATTGCAACTGTGACATAGAAAGCATGAGATTAAGCATTCCTTGATGGAAATAACCATCAAGGGTCTTCTTACTTACAAAAGTAAACAATCACAAAAATTACACTACTGTAGAACTGTAATAATATATTCTTAGTAGTTTTAAATAGTAGTTATTAAATAGTATAAGGAGTCATTCTGGTGGACAGTGACACAATAGTAGGCAACAAAATGAAACACTGCCTGAAATAATGGTTTAGTTCACGAAGATGGAAATGGATATCCCCTTTTCCTCCTTTATCGCTAACAAGAAGGCTCTGCAATCATGAAAATTACTTTTCTAATAATAGTTTGAATATAAAGGAGGCCCAAAATATTTTTCACTACTTGTTGCTTCTAAGCTCAACCTCTGTTTTCCCTTCTTAGCTTCCCTGAAGTTATCTAGCTTTATTTCAAACTCTGAACAGAACAGCGGAAATTTGCTTTTCAATGACACACTCACTTCATTATAAGTGAGTGTGACTATATCCTCAGCACTTTGAAAACCTGGCACAGGAACTTGGATTGTTCTCACTACATAAAAAGGAAATACATTAAGTGCAGCTGAATATATAAAATATTGAAATACAGGACGAAACTGAAAATTGCTCTCAATCTTGTATCAAAATATCTTGGATTATTTTAAAGCATTAATCAGACTTGCACTTTCATATTTTAAGTTAAATTTCACTATGGCATTTATTTCTGGAAAGGAATGATGATCATCCTAATTATTTGCTTGAGGATGCTTAAATTTTTAATACATATCCACCCAAAATACTGTCTGTCTAGCAATACATTAAAAGTGTAGGTTTATTTTTAAGGAAGTGCATAAGACTAGGAAAGTCTGTTTTGTCTCAGCTCCTTCAGGTTTAAAAACAGATGTTATAGTTTTTATTAGTATCAGTTTTCTTTAAATGATAAAACTTTAGCCAAGAAAAGTAAAAAAGAGTTCTCAGTAGCTTCAGTACATGATTATTTTAAGTGTCATATGCTGTTCTGGAACTTTTAAGCCTTTAATAAGGAAAACAATTATCCAAGTCTCAGCAGCAAAACTTTTTTAAAAACAGTAACAGTGAAGCAACAAAGTAGTAAGCATCACTATGGTTGTCTATAAGAAGAACAGAAAATAGTCACTATAGGAATATGTAACAGAAATCTGCAGGGAAAAAAAATGGGACAGCCATCTAGTTATGTTGATATAAAATTAAAGCTGATTTAAGACCATCCCTTGTCTCCTCCATCTCCCAAACATTATTTGTCCTTCAACATTTTTTATAATCAGACAGTAGTTTAAAAATCTTGATGATATAAAGATGTTATATTTATACTCTTGTGATCAGTGCAATAACTTTTACCAGTAATACTTGTCCCATTGTCAGAAGCTATAGAAAAATGACCTTTTACAACTCTATTATTTGTTGAAATTAAGATGTATGCATTTTACCTACATACTAAAATTACAGCAGCTTACTCAAAAAAAAAAAAACCAACCCAGAGACTAAATCTTGAAAAGGATAAACAGTAAGGAAGTTTCCAAGTTAACAGAGAATATATGAATAAATTTATCTTTGACATAGGAGTCATATGAGTATTTCTGAGTTATGTACTGACAAGTACTAAGTACTCAGTTAAGTACCAACCAGTTCTGACCAGTATTGTCTAAGACTTTGTTTTTTAATAGTGAATAATGGCCTAGTACACACAATAATTACACTGTGTTAGATGTTACATAGAACGCAAACAGGGATCAAGTGGATCCAGAGACATGGAGCTGCTTTGGTGCTACTCCCCCCATTTTTTTAAAAAAGGGCATGCCAAAAAAGTCAACAAAACATTAACAGTGCAACTACTCGGGTTCTCCTTTTTATGGGTTTCTTAATTTTTGTTAATATACTTTGCACATTTCTATTACCCCCCCACTTATCCAACAAGACAGTATTTCTACAGAAGCTAGATTCTGTGTAAATCTCGATGAGACAAGCTTGGTGGTAAAGAATTCCATTTTATCAGTGTCAAAAGTATTTTGACATTTCACAATTATCACAATTAATTTTTCATATTAAATAGAAAAAAGTAAAAGATGAATAATCCTGAACAAACTGTGAATGCACAAATGGAGATTTGCAGTAGCTGTGATGGACTTGTGACACACTGAACATAAATTCCTCAATACATATAAATTAATCTAGGATACACTAGCATAAAACAGGTCAAGCCAGTCAGAAAGCAGTCAGAACAGGAATCCTGGTACAAAAAGAAAGTATCTTTTCTTAAACATACATTAGAAAAATGAAAGCTGTCTAAGCACAATTTCTTGCATATTTTTGAAATTGGAGAGTCAAAGAAAGGAGGCACATAGTTGTAAAAAAAAAAAAAAATGCTAGGCATGCTATATGGCTGTAACTGAATACTACAGCACAAGGCAAGTTAGGCATTCAAAGCTCTTAAGTAAGAGCAAAAAAGTGTAATAGAGATATATCTGAACACAGCATATTTTAAAAACATAATCAGCATGTTTAGTCTTACATCCACTCTTCCAATTCATCATTCTGAAACAAGACATTAAAATAATTTAAAAAAAAAAACATTAGAGGAATATATAAAGGCAAGGGAGTAGAATGTTTTCCTAATGGAAATCAAAATTTATTTTCTCACATTGTGGAAATACAATTTAAAGATGGCAGCAAAACAAGGGGGAAAACACCACGCTAAAAGATAAACAGCTCTGAAAATATTAATAAAATAGAGACTTTGAATAAAAAGTGTCTGAAAGAAGAGTTTATAGAGTAATATTTAAAAAAAAAAATTAAAAGTGAAGAAATAAATGTGAAGTATATGGCACACACTAGAAAAAGAGGTGGGCAAGGGATTGTTGCCATATCCATAAACAACTTTAAAAGTTCAGCAAAAATGCATTACCATCTGTGAAAGTGTCTTTTCTGAAATCCTCCATTTTCAGTGTTCCATAATTTTAAATGCTACTGTGACCTGTGAAATTTCCAGGACTCTTATTTTTAAATTTAGTTGCAGGTACAGTAGATAATTTTTTTTTTCACACCTATTTGTCATTATTAGCATTCTGTCTCCTCTATGTCTGCACCTAAAACCAACTTAAATATTTTCTTAGAAGATGGTATTTAACAGGATGTAAGTCATATATTAGTTTTGTAAGAAAACATACATTTTCTAGTACTCCAGCCACAAAAAGCACATACCTCTAAGACCAGTTGCCAATCTCCTGCAGAACACGTTTTCTAGAATCATAAATGCACTTTTCTAGAAGGAAAGACCAGGAAGGTAACAATCTTTTATGTGAGAGTCAGAATGCATGGAGCTCTTGTTTGGGGTAGATGATCAGGCAATAACTTATGGGTCAGGACTAGAATCCAACCAGTACAGTGGACACTGCTGCATCTGCCTGCTATAGACTAGATGCTCTATAAGAAGATCATGTAGATGAGGCCTTTTTGGACAAGACGAAACTTCTCATTCACAGGCTCTGATCCTCATGAAGGACATTATCCACTCCAGTATTCGCTGGAGGGACATCACAGGAGAGAAGAAGCAATCCAGGAGATTCCTGAGGCACATTGGTAACAAGTTCCTAACACAGATGACCGAGGAGTAATCGCTGAGGCACTCTGTTGGACCAATATTTTTTCAAAAGTAAGGACTGTGGGGATGTGAAGATCAGTGGCAGCCTGAGTTGGCTGCAGTGGCCATGAGATGGTGGAGTGCAGGGGAGGAGAAGGAGCAGAGAAAAAAGCAGGATCACAACATTGCACTTCAGGGGAGAAGACTTCAGTTTCTTTGGGGATCTGCTTGAAAGAATACCTAGAAAGAAGGTCCAAGAGAGCTGGTTGCTATTCAAGGATTATCTCCTCTAAACTCAAGAACGGTTCACCGTGATTTGCAGGAAATCAGGCAAGGGCAGCAAAGAGGCCTCCATGGACAAACAAGAGCCTCCTCATTAAATTCCAGCATAAAAAAGAAATGTACAGGAAGTGGAAGCAGCAGCAGGTGACCCAGGAGGAAAACAGAGATGCTTTCCAAGCGTGTGGGGATAACACACTTTTTTTATGAAAACCAAAGGCCAATTGGTTTTCAATCTGGCTTGGGACATAAAGGCCTACAAGAAAGGACTCCACAACTGTGTTAACAGCTGAAGGAAACCATGAAAATGCAAACCCACTGCTGAGTGGGGCAGGAACCCTGGTCACATGAAAAATGCCTTGAGACTGGGCTTCAGGAATCCCAGCCCCCGAGATCCAAGGGAAAGTCTGAAGTGATTATTAAATTTTCAGTGGAACACAATCAGGATTGGGAATACTAAAACAAAGTGGACTTAGATGAGTCCCTGGTGCCTTAACAGGATGCAGTCACAAGCACTGAGGGAGCTGGCTTATGTTATTGTGAGGCCATTCTCAATTATCTTTGACATATTTTGATGATCAAGGGAAGTTCCCAAGGACTGGAAGAAAGCAAACATGATGCCTGGCATCAAGAAGGGCAGGACAGAGGATCTGCAAAACTACAGACCTATCTGCCTACACCCAATCCTCAGGAAGGTGATGGAGCAACTGATACTGGAATACATTTTCAGACATATGGAATACAAGAAGGTGTAAGTCAGTATGCACTTACCAAGGGAAAAATCATCCTTAACCAATTTGATAGCCTTCTGTGATAACAGTGGTCAATATTGTTTCTCTCTAATTTAGCATGACACTGTTTCTCACAACAACCTCATAGAGAGGATCATAAAGTAAGGGTTCATAGGGTTCATCATAAATAAATCCACCTTACAGTGAGGTGGCTGAATGCCTCCATCCAGAGGGTTATGAAGTGAAGAAAGTGAAAGAGTGGGAGAAAGAAAAAGAAAGTCCATTGACTTTCTTCAGTGGAACAAAGTCCACCTGGTGCCAAGTGGTGCATGCCACAGAGCAAATACTACCTAACCCCTTCTTTAATTACCTGGATGATGGGGTGAAATGCACCCTCAGCAAGTTACCTTATTTCTTGTTCTTGGAATTATAGAAATGTAAGGCCAACTCTCCTCCAAGAGAAATTTGTTTTCATTCCAGGAAGTTCAGCATGTAGCCATTAGGGCTAATATTTACATAATCAGCCATTTATTTCATTAATATTGAGATTACTATGGCATTGTTTGAATTTAAAGTCAAAAGATCTTAATATATATTATGAAATATTATGAGGCTTAATTCAATTTGGAAAGCAAGCAACTACAAGGAGTGCTGTGGTGGGGCAATGTTTACAACACTTCATTTTAAATACTAAAGGAAAGAACAAAAAGATCAAAAGAATCCATACATATGAAATCAGACACCATCCCACACAGTTACATTTCCTAACATTCCATTTTCAACACTCTGTGAATGCAAGCAAATTTTTACATCTCTTAGGTGCAATTTTTGAGATTCATACTGTAGTCAGTCCTAAATTATAAGTACATAAAAATATGTTTCTACAATTCTACTTAACTTACTAGGAAAATTCTATGATGAATTTAGCATTAATGTAGTTTTAATTCTTATACACCTTTCAAAGTATTTTAAAGTTTTGAAGCATCATCATCTCCAAAACCAAGGATACAGGAAGAAGCAAGTCCACATTCTTGTCATCATTTCATATGAATGTGAGTTATGAAAAAGCCCAAACTAACAGGCAATATTAATCAGAACAAAAATAAAATCATTCCTCAGAATTAGAAGGGAAGAAACTAGCCCAAACTCTCAAGTTTACTTTCTCCTGTCTTTACTGCTCTTAAATTTTTTTCCTCAGAATCTGAAGCTTTATAATTTAAATGTGACATTTATACAGGTACTTAAATGAAAAATCCCCAAAACACCAACAGATACCAAAATAGAAAATGAAATATCATCTATAAACAGCAAAGACTGTACTTAAGTTACCATTTAATTCCATTTAATCCCAGCTAGGTGTTACTGCATGATCTAGTCAAGTTATTATCATTATGTACTGACCTGTCAATGTTTTCTCCAGTATAAGCTTCCTCTCTTGTCTTTCTAAAACATCATTTTTGCAACAGGAATATTGATAAATAAAATAAGCAACTTAAAGTCACTTTTTCAGTACAAATTTAAAAGACATTGCTTGAAGAAAAAGGTGGAACAAAAACAAAGCATTCCAAATGAATACTATTGTGGTTCTTTCAGAAGAACTACAGTTTTGTAGAACAGATGTCAGTTGCCAATGGAAAAAGGAGTCTATTTCATAAAGAAGAATCACACTACACCAACTATTTTGTTCTTTAAAAAGCAGACTCCTTAACTTCCAGAAAAGGTTGATGATGGGGGAAAAAAAAAAAAGTATGTAACAGAAGCTGTAATTTTCCAGCAGCAATACAGTACTGCTTCAAATAAGACTGTGTGGTAAATCAAAGAAATAAGCAGAGGAAAACTATGATGGAGTTCATAGTGCTTCATCAAAAACAGTTGTCTGTAGATAGACCAAACATCAGAAGTCTTATCAGCTAAACAATCTGGCCAAAGAATTCTCTCTTACTCAGAGCAATAGAACTCAGGAGCTATTTTCCTTTCTCAAATTAAATGTTCTCTCTGTGATTTGCAAGTAAGAGAAGAACACCTACTAAACAGGAATATTCAATTTCACTACTGATATTTTTTCATTATATTAAAAACTAGAGCTTGGTATTATTTAAATGCTGCTTTTATTGATTTCTCCAGCACACTGCAATGGTACTGCAGCAAAATTTTATATTTATAGGATTAAAATTGCCAGTAATTCCCACTGTAGTAAAAAATTATTTACCAGCACTAAATGTCTTTGAAACATGCAGCATGTCACATTTAAAAGGCTGAGGTGTTAAGTCAAGATGAATATATACTACTGTGATCAAAAATGAGGAAAAAATAGACACTTTGACAAAAAAAAAAAAAAAAAGAAAAATCAGACATATATTTGCACCTATTTCCTTCTTGTTTAAATAAGCAGGGAATTATATGGATGATACTGAATTTATGCACCTTTGTATAGTAGCAACACTGTGCAGAGGTAATGAAAACTAAAATTACACTTCCCACAACAGTTTTATCTCAGCCACATTTTGTATGCAAAGAAGTTAGAATTACAGCATATTATTCTGTCTCTTGAATACTACAAACACCAAAGCAGAAATGTGGGAATTATAACTCCAATTTTACCAGCTTGAATGAATTCAAGATCTCAAGGAGACCATTGCATTAAATATCCACAGAACTCTATAAAGTTAATAGTAACTTGTTTATTTTATTTATGAACCTACTGCTGCTTTACTACTGCTTTACTGTCTCTTGTTTTTAGTAACATGGAAACAACATTAAGAATGTGAAAATACTACACAGTCTATTCAAACTTGATTTTTTAAAGAACTTTATTTAGACCAAGCACAAGACTTTTTACTTTTCTCTTTTACACGATATAAATGTGGCAGCACTCCATGGTCAGCCATTGGCTTACTTCTAAGACTATACCACTGACTTGGAATTCTGTCCCTCCTGATTAGGTACAGCAACTATCACTCCAATTCTTTCATTTTCAGTACTACAAAATTACGCATAAGGCTTTTTCACACCTACATTGAAGAAGTTTGAGACTAGCTCAGAACACAATTCACTTTATCAGCATGATAAACCAATTCAGAAAACTTCTGCAATATAGTTATGTTCCTACCTTGTCTTTCAAAATATTTTTTTCTAAGTATTAAAAATCTGAAAAAAATGTTTTATTGAAAGAATTACTGGCTTAGTTGACAAAGATTACTGAAAGCTGCTCTGAGACCACTGTAACCTCACAAAAAAAAAAAAAAAAAAAAAAAAAAAAAAAAAAAAAAAAAAAAAGACAGTCTAACCTAACTATCACCTTGCTTTGTTAAAGACCTGACTGACTGGCTCAATTACCTGCAAAAGAGCATCTGAGAATTCCCTGCCACAAGTGGTGGAAGTTAATTAGTAAACATAAAGGTGCATGAAAAAATGCTCAAGTAAAAAGCAATTCAAACCATCTCATGAGGCAGCTGTTTGACAGATGTTCACACACGAAACGTTAACACAGAAATTTAATTTAAGAGCAATTCAGTCAATACATATCCACAGCTTTGAATGATTCAGTGGGAAGTCCCTGAGAGTTCCCAAGCACTGCCAGAGTCATCACTATAGTCTGCTTTTAAGCTTCTAAAGTTAGCAGGACTAATAACCAGCTGTTTCTACTGGAAAAAGAAATGTGAGGGAGATGGACATCTGTACAGTGGAGCTGCCAGATTCCCTCAGTGTGTGGCCACAGGTGTTAACCCAAGTCTTGTGAGAGCCACAAGAGAAAGACAAAAGAAATTGGCATTAAAAGCTGTACTAACAGAAGGCATCCAATATTCAGGTTTCATAAAAGCAATTTTAACTGTTAGCTCTGAGGCATGTGACATACTTTTCTTCTCTGATCTGATCCTGGATAAATCCAGAAGACAATGAGAGGAAGTACATGTGTTTTTCTAAAAAGGTAAAAGTTTATGACCCTTGCATTGCCATTCTCATAAACTTTAGTACCTGACTCAAAGAGACACGATACAGAGACTGATAACTGCCTCAGTCACATTTCCATTACTTAAATATTTCTACTTGAAGACCATTATGAAAGTATATATATATATAAATTAAAAAAAAAAAAAAAATTCTATATGAAGAGTTTAGTATAAACATTAACTTTAGCCAGTATGATACTTCAATAAATCAGAAGGTTTTTTAAGCAAAGCCTATTTTTACTACACAATCACACATGTTACAAATGTTACAAATATAAACAAAACAAAATATTAGATTATATTACCATATATAATGGTAAGTTCTAGGAAGTATTGCAGCCAGGAACTTGATACAAATTATTACAGAAACACTTTAATAAATGCAAAACAAGGAGTAGTTACTTAAAAACCATACACAGCAGGAAAAACAACATCAACAACAACAAATCAATGAAGGTTAATTACCAACAAGAAACATTTGAAACATTTACATCTGAAACATTTACATATTTAGTCTGTTCTGGTATAATGGAAGAAGACTGAAAACTTAAATTTAAAAATATCTGTTTTCTACATGAAACTTCACACAGGTATATCACAAATCAAGTTGACTTTCTGCAATGAAAACAATTTTAATTCAGCTGTATAGCATCTAATTACATTTTACAGAATATTATGCAACACCATCTATTCCAGATTCAAGCTAATGCTTTACAAATAACTGGCCATAGCTACTCTGGAACATGCTCATCATACTATTAAACATTACCTGGAGCTTCTTGTAATGATCTTGATGTGAAATTATTTTTTCCTTTTTCTCTTTCAAGAAATCCACTTCTAGAACACTATGTTTTTCCAGTAAATATTCTAATTCCTAAAAGGTTTATAAAATAAAATATGAAGTTACAAACATTTGCAAATTCTGAAAATACAGGTTCAGCTAACTACTCTAATTTAATTCTTTTAAGACTATGACATTTGCTGTCATAACATCCAGAGAGAAAGAGGGTTGTACAAACAAACTATGATTGCATTGATTAAATTGAGACAATATTTTTTAAAAGTATAAGGTATTTAAAATCAAAGGTATTCCCTGGTAGGTAGGTCCTACAATGAGCCAATAAGAACATTGCATTTGTGTAGGGTGGAGAAAAAGAAATTAAAGGGAAGCCTCATTGCTCTCTGCTGCTTCCTGAGGAGGGAAAGTAGAGAAGGAGGTGATGATCTCTTCTCCCAGGGATCCAGTGCCAGGGTGTGTGACAATGGTTCAAAGCAGCATCAGGGGAGGTTCAGACCTTACATTAAGAAATATTTCTTTTCCAAGAGGGTGGTCAAACACTGGAGCTGGCTTTCTAGAGAGGTGGTTGATGCCCCAAGCCTTTCAGTTTGGACAATGTCCTTAATAATTTGTTTTAATTTTTGGTCAACCCTGAAGTGCTCAGGCAGTGGGACCAGATGATTGCTGTACATCCTTTTCAAGTGAAACTATTTTAATTATTTCCATATTTTTAATAGCTTGCTTTGTCTTTCTGCATTTGAAAAGCAGTATATTAAATGTACTGTTTGCAAAAGTTTTCACTAAAAATCAGAAATCCCATTATATACAGCCCTAACAATCTCTATCTACATCTCCAAAACGAGTATGATTTTAAAATATTCTGTGATCTTGGAGAGATCCAGTCTAGAAGCCCACCCAACATGAACCACTAGAGAGGAAGAAGAATGACACTATTGACAATAAACTTTAAAATTACTTGTTATACAAAGAGCTAAGGATTTTCTGGTTCTTACTGCAGCTGTTGCTCCTACCAAACTCATTTCTAGTATACATAAGCTATTGGCACTCTTTCAGATGCTCAAGAACAATAATTTCTGCAGCCACACAGGAAGCCAACATAGAAACAAATGACCCACCAGATCACTGTACACATACTCAAAGAAAGCCACAACTGAGAGGGTCATGAGGAGGACAGAAAGAGCAGGTCCTTATTTAAGATTCAGTCCTGCTTTTAGACCAAATAATAAAAACAGTTTTGGAGATTCAATGTTTTTGATTCAACTATAAAGACAGAAACTGACTGTGCAACACTCCTTCAGTCCAGAGCCTAGCTCTCTGCTCTTACAGTCTGTATTCATGTTTCCTTTCCAGCTCTCTTCTTCATACTTAATTCCTAGCAAAATCAACACATTCCAGACCCCCTCACTGCTGCCTTTAGTTACTAATCCTCACTTTCATTTCCACCAAGCCATTTCCTCCTCCCTAGTACACCTTGATGGCTAACAAGGAACAGTCTTAAGAACAGAAGAAACTAAAAGTTACTATCCCACACCTTTTTGGTAACTTAGAGACAAAACTACAGACATAGACCTGCCTGGTACACTGCCATATTCAGGTCAGAGGGAATATCAAGAATTTAGTTATCCATGCTATATTTTATGGTTATAAAGACAGTAAAAGGCACATTCAACTTCCATGATCAATAGCCACATGATCCATCCTGAGAACACATGTTTTGTTTTGATTTTCACCTCCAGGAAATTTTTGTTTCCTAAAACTTTAGAAAAATTCACCATAAAACATGACATGAAGAAGACTTAAAAAAAAAATTCACTAAATTCAGCCAATTTCTCTGGAATTTGTCTAATTTCTACAAAAAATATGCATTGCAAATCTCTACCAGCTTCAAGGATATTTAAATCCTACATAGATGCTAAATATTTTAATTTTAAGCTTATGCATACCTTTTTAATTTTCAATTTTTCTTCTTCAGCAGTGCAAAGCTTGATTTCTAGGTTTGCAACAGTTTGTTGAAGGCAGCTCTTCAATTCATTTGCTCCCTGTGTCTCTGCATCAACCAAAGCAATGGCTGATGCAACTGAAGTCTTGTCTCCAATTACATTCAAAGAGGCAACTGGAATATCTGCTTGACTCTAATTCACACAAGAAACAAAGTGGTAAAGGGAATTTAATATTCCAGTCATGTAATTTTTCATTTTCTTATGACACTAGAGAATTTAAGAACTGTAAATACTCATGTTACTTTTTTGAAACCATACTTCTTTGAATTTGACCACTCATAGCTCCTATGTAGAATGTGCTGGCCAAAAAAGAAAGTTCCAACAATGGAACAGTAGTTTGTCATTCTCAATGGATTCACATCAATCCTCCCATCTCCTCAACTGCTTTTCAAGAATAGGTTAGAAGAAATCCTTAAAAAGGAGGATGGCACAGATACCTCAGTTGCCAATGAGGAAAAATACTCAAAAAGCATTGAAGAAATGAAACTGAATTGTCTGTCTCTCAACCTCAGGTTTAAAAGGACATAAACTTTTCTTGGACCAGTCACTCCATGCTTTCACCCAAAGCAGACTGCAAACAGTAGCCATGGAAAGGGAACACTAATTTTGTATGCTAAAATAAATATCTCATCTTGAGGCTAGACCAGCAGAATAAGAGTCATTGGAACCTGTCTACAAAATTTAGTAGATGTTATTTCAGTGAACTGTAGAAGTATAAGAACTGAAACAGAGGCTTCTTAGAATACACAATCCAAAAAAGATGAAACACTAATAAGGTCATATTTTCAAGGAAAGCAAAAACTAAATTAGGTGAGGTTTAAAATATTTTGTGGTATAATTAACAAAAACAACAGCTTTTTTTTCTCTCTTAAAAAAAACAAAAACACAAAACAAAAACGCAAAACACAAAAAAAGGCAAAATTTTGTTTATACTACAGCAAAGGAACTTCAAAGCAAAAAAATTGGTAAATTTATTTCAGCTGCCACTTCAACAACAACAATTTGAAAGTGAAGAGCACTTGAGACTTGGGGAGGGGTGGTGAAAGGAACATCTCAATATGTTTATTATGAGATGTTTGACTGATCAGATTTAGCCCATTCCCTTAACACCTTTTATTCAAAACAGACACAAATAAATATTTACTTTTTATAAAACTCTCTCAAAGGATATCTCTAAACAAAAATGGCTGATATCTTTACTGTATATGGATACATAAGATTCAGTAGACAAAACATCCAGAAAGAAAACTGCTGTTTACGCTCTGAACTCCCCTTCCGTAAGAAGCAAAGTTAGATGTGCTAAACCTACTTCTGAGTCCTACTCAAGATTAGAGTCTGGCATTGACAAAAACCGTGATGTTGGAAAACCTGAAATGTTGAAGTTTTTTTAACATGAAACCTCAAGAGGTTCTGAAGATGAAATTCTAGAAGAATAAAGTTCTAATATCCTCCTCTAACAGGTGTAAGGATATTATTATAGCTTTATGCCCATTGTTTTCCTTTAGTTTTTCCCAGAAGCGCAAAGTTTGATCTCCACTTCAAAATCATGGTACAGGATTTCCTCTCAACTCCCTTTCTGCCTCTAGTAACACTTGCTAATGTTGTATTTTAGTTTGTATTATTTCCTACATTAAAAAGAGAGTTTATGGAACCGTGGGTCTATCAGCTGACAGAAACAAGATGAGAAAGACTGAAACATGGCCTACAACTAGAATTTTCACACACTCGTATTCAGAAGTAAAAAAGTCTATTTCTTAGTAAGATACCTAAGCAAATGACATGTTATTTTCAAAAAATACACCTAAGACTTAGTAGTCTGGAATATCCAAAGTGCTTTGTCCAATGAACACACAAACTAAAGTTACTGGTCTTGCTCAAACAAGAAAAGATGCAGGTTATTCACATTTTACTGTTAGAAAAATAGAAAAGGGTAAGATCTGTTGCATCTGAAGAAAAGCACATTTTGATCATTCTGCCAGTAACATAAATCTACTTATCAAAACATTGTCAGAAAGGGAGATGAAGGGTTTTGAACACAGAAAACAACTCTGTCTGGCATCAGTCAATGCCAAGTCAAAAAAAGAAAACACTCCCCCCTCTCAATAAAAAAAATCTGTAACTTCTGGATTTCTAAGAAAAATTCTTCAGTATCATTTGCATCTGGGCACACCTCTTCCTCCCTTTTTATAGGCTTTCCCCAGAACATCAGGCTGGGAATATAAACCATTAACTAATTCATTATTTAAGACTGTACTATCAGAACTGTACTACCCACAGTCTTTATGGAAATGTGAACATAGAGATGCTGCTCAAAGGAAAACCAGTAAGAGACAATTTAATCAAAACAAGTGTTTTGTATAAGTTGTTTAAATAGCTCTAGAAAAATGTTTTTATATGGTGAGATTGGCAAATCTACCATAACTATGAAATCCAGCTTTCACAATAAGTAGCCTTGGACTTGATCAGGCTACCCTGAAGAAAAATAAACCAAGAGCTGAATATAAGAGGGATGCAAACTTACACGAACTATTGATTGGTTCAGAGAAAGACAAGAACACTTTAAAGTATATACTACTGTGCATCCTGAAACCAGGACCTTTACCATCAATAAAACTGTTCGAATAGGTGGTGGCTCTGTAATCTATGTCAATGAAAATTCACTTGAGAGGGTAAATCTATTTCATTCTTGTACATAGCAATTGAGCATTTCTGTGCTAATCTCAAGGCAGAAATTTTATATACCTCCCTCATTCACCTAATTGTTTTAACCCAAAAAAAAGAAGCTCAGTTCTCAACAGTATTGCAGCCCCAAAGAGATAAAGATCAGACAACTAGGACTGTCAGATCAAAAAATAAAATAAAATTTAAAAGAAATAGGTTCAGCTGTCATCTTTACAGCTTTAGCACTAACAAATTTTTAGAGAACATTCCTTTTGCTTCCTACTTTTGTGCCTAGCACTATCAGTATGCTTTTAATAACTCTTTAACACACTTATCTCTCCTGCAGTCTGTAGCAGAGCAGTATGGTGTCTCCCAGTTATAGGACTTATTTTTTAACATAATTTTTAAATTATTTTACGAAGTCTGCATCACAGAAATCCAAGGGCCTTTTGCTCTTAAAAAAAAGCAATTCAATCTAAACTTACACATAAAAGACACAATTCTAAGATATTTAATACATTAAATTCCCATACTGAAAAAGTGGTCATGTTACCTGTACTTCAGGAGAAGATGGATTTATAGCATTGTTGGCTGTTTGAACAGCTGTTGCCACACTATCACTAGGTAAACTGAATGACTCAGAAGAAACCAGGCAAGAAGAAGGCACAGAGTGCTCCAGAAGATCAGGAGATTTATGGACTTCAGATACTAATGAAGGAAATAAAACCAGAAAATAGACACACAATATGAGTAAGCAGTCAAAAATTAAATTATTTCTGAAATATAAGCCTAGCAAAGTCAGTCACACTAGCAAGTACAGTCATATTAATATAAGTCTGTGTACCTCTTAAAACCTAATTGCACTGAAAAATAATTCCAAAGTTCCTCTACTTTTCAGTACTGTCAACTTAAGGACACTGAAAATTTTATAGTCACACTACATTTAAACTTATAACTTAAAAAGAGGTTTTACAAGACAACTATCATCAAAAGTAGAAGTTTTAACTTTTGTCTCTTCCCATACATGTAAACTTTCAGCTTCAGCATCACCTTTAATCAGTTCACTTTAAAACCATACTTACAATTTCCTGTTTTATAAATTTCAGAAGCAAAAAATCTTCAACTATCTTAAAAGACAAATACAAACAGCTTACCAAGAGGCTAGCTAAAAGCATTTTTACTTTTTATAAGGTATCAAAAGATAAAGTAAATAGCACCCTAGCTAATACTTGAGTGTAGTTAATACTGAAGTGAGATCTTCCATATGAATTTCCAGTAATGCCATAAAAATCCTGAAGAGTGGATCATCATTATCAGTCCAGCATACAAGAAACACAAGCACTCCTCTGAAAGATTCACACATAAACTAAATAAAAAGAAAAGTAGAAAGAAGTATATCCAATTATTTTAGAAAAAGCAGCTCGTATTATTGTTACAAATCTTGTAAAAATGTAAAAAGCTCAGTCTCTCAATATCACTAATACTATACAAGTGTGGATATAAAGCACAGACAAGTGCATGCAGTGGCCTAAAGGCATTCAAAAGGGACACATTAATTCTTGAATTGAGGCGTCCTGTGTTCCATCATCTTTATCTGCCAGTTCTGGAATTCAGGTTAACACAAAAAGACCACAAGACAGAAAAATATCGGGATGGTAATTGCAGCTATAGGAGATTTGGATACATGTGAAGAGGGAGAAACAAAAACAGCCATGCATGGAAACTTGAATGAAAAGCCTGGAGGACAGTTCAGGAAACAGAACAGGAACAAATTTAGGTAACCAGGACAAAACGAAGGATTGGACATAACACCATCTTTAAAAGCAAAGTAAACTCTGCTCCAGAACTGGAAATGGTTCTTGTAGACCTCCTTTATGCACCATAAGATATCTGTGAAACCTCTCCCCCCTTCTAAATGTCTGCATACAAAGGTAGCTTCCTATAACCCTTATCTACTGTTAGTTCAAATGACAGCAAGATGACAGACAAGATGACCTTTTTGGTTCTAAAAATACAATAAATTTTCTGGTTTATGCTATCATTTAATAGCCTGAATTTCAGTTTGAAATAAATTTCCAACAGATGGAAAATCAACTAAATACTGTACACCAGGCAATTCTGACTGAGCAGACAATCTGTTTCTCTTACTAAAACTATCAACTCAAGAGGAAAAATACTGCATGACACAGATCCTTGTGGTGTTCACATTCATCCTTTGTCAATAATCACCACAGTATAGACGGAGTTCAGATATAAACATTTTATCACAAAAGTAAAAACAGAAACTAAGTCTGGCTACAGATGAGAAATGGAGCCTCACAGAGATTAAAGCTTAAGGTATTCACATATTCTGGGGTATCCAATACTAGATGTAGGACTTTGTGTTTCAGATAATACAGATTTTTGTGGAACCTTCTACAATCAAATCTAGCTTTCAGTGATTCCAGTTACAGTAAAGAATGCATAGAATTTGGAGGGGGAAGAAAAAAAAGAGAGAAACAAAAACCTTTCCTCTAAAGTTACCAAAATATAGCTTAGGAAATGAGGAGCAACAACTGGCAACCACCTCTGAACACTGTGGTTTAAAATTGTTCAACTAAATACACGATCTTGCAGAAGACAAGAAAAGGTGGCTACACTCCAAGGTATCATTCAAACATCTTTTTTAAGAAAACATTTTTTTTAATTTTTTCAATGTTAAAGATTCATAAATTAAACATTCCTAGAATTACATGTGCTATGTCTGTAATTCAAGCTCTGTTAATTATTTCCTTTTGCGTATATACTGCTGAAATTGCATTAGCATATTAGTTCAGCTCAAAATTCGCTTATGAAGACAACCCCTCAATCATTCCCGCTTACCATGCCCTGGTTATCCTAATGTAACTGTTTCAGAACCCCTGAAAGAACAAAGTACCTCTGATAAATCTAACTGACTGGACTGCAACAGTTAATGGATGTTAGGCTAACACTGGTCTGAAATAAAATTGAAGGACATCTAGTAAGGACATTGCCTTTTCACCACAACTTTACAGATCCTCTCCTCTTCAACCACTGTACCACCTCCTATGACACACAGCCATTCTGTTAATGACAAAACATTCTTCCACTGTATCCTATCCTGATGCAATGAGTCTTATCTAACTTCTTCAGTAACCAAACCAAGAGTCAGTCCTGATGTATTTCCAGATAAAACCGGTACTATTCATTGGTCAAATCTGCAGTACTATAAAGAAAAGCATGTACTCATTTACATGTACATGAAAAGAAGGATGAAATAAGATGCTGATACTTTATTGCCAGAAATTTATTTTTTTAAAAAAACTTGTAATTTCTGAGCACATAACTTCCCAGTATTAGGAATACGCTACCATAAGTTTATATGCAAGAACTGACAAAACCACGCAGCTTAACAGAAGCCATCTTGCTCACATATAAAATATTCTCTATCTTTAATCTAGTAATGAAGCTCAGACAATTAAAATCAGTAGGGGATCAGAAATTCTGAAAACAAAACCAAGCGGATGAAAATAAACTGTTAAATCAGTATTCCATTTGAGCTGTATGCATACTTTTGAGCTTCAGAATGAAGATATTAGATACGAAATACGCCAACGAAAAAAAACCGTAACATCTACTTAATGGATGTTACTTATACCCAGCAATTAAGAGCTTATCTATCAACAGAACTCTGAGGAAAATATGACATAATAATTCTTTGACATACAAACTACTTGTGGGATGTTTTCTCTACATGTATATTTCAGGTGTTAAAAATAAAACACCCAAGAAGCAAAAACTAAACTGTCTATCCTTGACTGCCCGTGTCTTCAAGGATACAAAGCAATGAAACTTTAATGCTGTATAGACTGAGAACTGTGTATCTTAACACTTTTCACTTAATAGTAACAGTCTGATAAAGGTTAGGACTGGTTTTATGTATCAAAATTTCAGTTATCTGCTTAAACCCCAGCCCCAAACAAGGTTGCTGAAGCACAGCTGTATGATACAGCAAGCAATTTTTTGTCGAAGAGAATGTCTATCAATTGTAATACCAGAGCTAGAACACAGGGATCTACAGCCTGCAGAATGCTGAAAAAGCAGCTCAGGGAAAAATAAACTGAAAAGTGCTGTATTTAAATCGATCAACAAATTTACTTTTGCCAATACACAGAAAACTAGCTCATGACAGAATATGGCAAACATATTTTACATAAGCAACAAACACCCAAAAAAAATTAACCTACTATTGTCAGTGCCAAACAGCTTTATTAATGAAAGAACAGTCCGTTAAAAAATTATCCTTTTTTCTGAAGAAAAAAAATGCAACAATTAATAAATTTAATAAAAAATACACTGTTTTTCTGTACTTACACTGCTATTAGCCCAGTGTATTGGACAGCTATTAGAAAGGGATGATTTGCTTAAAGAAAGTCAGAGGGATACATTAATAGATAAGACCTGACACCCAATATGCCCGAAACAAATATAAGCCTCAGACGGCACACACAGCATTCTGCAAAGCTGTAAGATGTTTTAGTAGTTTCCTTAACAATCTTCCCATTCCAAAACCAACATTTTGAATTACAAATACAATTTGTATGTGCAGATCAGCAATTCACCATAAGGAAGTTTATTTCTTTATCTGTTGGTGAACATAACTTCAAAATTAAGTAAAACTAAGTCAGTGTTAATTCCAAAATTACTATCGACATGTAAACGTCTACAAAATGCTGAATTTGACAGCAATTTCTCTGTTGATCTCAAAAAATGTGAATGTCTTTCTATCACCAAGAAACATTTGGCTGCTTCTCTACATGTACCAGCTCACAGTGATACATCAACATACAAAGAAAAACACTCTATTATGTTTTCAAGATAATTTCTTACAGTTCACAACAGAAAGCACCTCCCAAAATTTTGTTTTTCAAAAATAATATTTTCTTCTAGAAAGTAAGTAACTACAAATACAATTCCACTATCTTAAATCTAAGGCTACAGAAAAATACAAATTTTATTTCCTAACTCCTTATTTAGGTAAAACTTATATATAGGTAGCAAAAGTTTACAACACTGCAATCATTTAATTAAATCTCAGATACAAATATTTCAGTATTCAATTACTATTTTTTCCTTTTGTTTTTAAAGAAACTGGTTTCTAGAAAATTGTCAAAATTTTCAGTCAACATTACTGCACTTTGGCAACTGTAAGGAACTAGAATATTTTATTTTATATTTCTTAAAAAGTTCAATTTTCTTTTCTGAACTGTATTTAAGTCTGAAGCTTACACATAAACTTTAGTACTCCAACAGTGTTCTTAGAACTGTTTTGATTTCTTTAATAGGTTTTCATCTTCAACTTCAGGAACACATTTACCAAATTCAGCCCAAGAAAAGCACTAATGTTTGAGTAGTTCCCTCACATTTTTTCAAAGCCCAGACATTTCACATACAGTACTGGTTCTTTTAATACTTCCCCATATTAAGGCTGCAAAGAAAAAGGGAAATCCATCACATACATAAAGACACTAAATAAGAAGGACTTCTTGTTTTTACTTCAGTTAAAGAGTCAGAAGGAACAGACTCAATACAAAAGGTGAAGCTTTGGACTTTCCAAACAGTAGTGCCAAAGGACACCTAAGTAAAATGACTGCACAAGTGCATGTTATTTTTTTATTTCACTCTTTTACATTACCTCTTAATGTGTACCTTCTCATAGAGCTTAAGTTTTCAGACCAGCCCTTCTGTTTCCAATCTTACACAGCACCCATTATGATGGAATCTAATTCAAACTTGCAGTCATAAGAGTGGAAAAATAAATATATTCTTTCTCACTTTTACCATATTGAATAAACCATTTGTTTTACTACTGGGTGAAACTGCTACAGAAGCCCAAGAGAAAGGATTTCATGCTCTCTTGGAATTGTCTGGGTGAAAGGAGACAAAATGGTATACCTGCTGCACAAATTCTTTTCATCTCCCTCTCTGAAGGAGCAGCCACAAATAATAATTATTTTCTGATTTTAAGTACCACATAGAAAGGACTATTTGCACATATCAATAAAAATTAAATTACACTGTAAATCTATTGAACAAGTGAAATCAGCGTTGAAAAATATAGTAAAGAAGAACAATGCAAATTTCAAGGGCAAAATTGCTCACTGCAACCAATAACGGAACCTTAGAAATAATTTTTGATTTCTTCTTGCATATGGAGAAATACTGCAGCAGACTTCACTATTTAGTTTTAAAACTAAAATATATTACAAACATTGGATATGCAGGAAATTGATAAGGAACATACTCCTCCTCCATAAAGCCCACTAAATCATGGGTGTATATAATGCTATCACACTCCAAATTTATCAGAATAATCTCAGTAGCACCATAATACATTTGAATTTTATATTTTTCAGCAAAATAAGACAAGAACAACTAACATATAAATAATATTGGGCAGACAATTCAGCTATTTCTCTTACTAAAAACTTTATCTTAAAATACCTTGCTAAAACCTAAGACTTCTGTTTCACTTACAAATCATTAAAAACCTTTAGTGTTGCTGACAAATCATTTAAATTCTACACACCTTATCAGATTAAAAATGGGTTTCATGACATGGACATATGGCATGCAATTTAATTAAACACATTAAAACTGGCTACTTAATTTAAGCTGTACTTTTTAACAACAGTTAAAATTACAAGATCAGTAACAAAGTTATTTTGGAAAATACAGTTTCCTTGTCTATTGGTTTAAGTTGTTTTTTTTTTATTTCAGTGACAAGTAGAACTAATTTTCTCTAGTGGATGAAAGCCAGTACTGCCAGAAATGAAACAGCAAACAAAAAAAAGATCTGATGAATGTGATTTATTGAGAGCTCTTGTAACAAATCCCTATCTTATTTTTAGAACTACAGTAACTTTACATAATTTATACAGTACAATAAAATATCAGACAAATTTTTAGCTTCTGATCAAAGAATAAAATATGGGCTGTTTTTTCCCTTAATGCTACTAAAATTATTTCTTTCTGTGAAAGCAATGAAATCTAGACTAAATCCCCACAACAAACCAAATGCCAACTATTAACAGCTCCCTAATCTTTTAGTTCTACTGAGACTTTACATTTATCCACTACCAATGAGCTTTTATTAATTTCTTAAAATCCAGTCACCAGGCATTTATACAAATTAATAAAGTAGCTCCACAATGTTTCAGATTTTGCTTGAGATCAAAAAAAAGTGTAATGTATTTTCTAACTTTAAAAACTGCTTAAGTAAAAAAAGATCATTCCTTCCTCATTCAAAGCAACTAAAAGACTTTACCACAGTCAATGAAATCTAATGAAGGATGCAACATATTCAAGTCCTATTTTAAGTACACTTATTGTATGATTTCCCATCTTTTGTAACAGATCTTCTGTACTCAAGAAGTAAGAACAAGCTCTGAGTAAAGAAGCTGTGTTTCTTCTTCCCAAGATACATCAGTCAGCCTTTGAACTGAAAAAAATGTATTTTTCTTTCATTCCTCAAGAAAGTTTAACTTTGAGAAGTGAAGCTACCCAAAATAATTACTCAGGAAAACTCTTATGCTAGGTTTTAATTGCTGCCTATTCTTTTATTGTGCATATATACCCTTCTGGTTATTAATATTTACAGTGAATACACAAGGACACTAACTTATTATTAGTAATTTTATAGCAATTTTATCAATACCTGTAGGAAATGCTGCCCATGCAATAGCAGGGGATGTAGTCTGCTTTCCACCATTTCCACAGTCATAACTCTCTGCTGCCTAGAAACACAAAAAAAAATCTTCCATGTATTTTAAAAAATGCTATAAATTTCTATAAACAGTTGAAAATAGCTAAATTTCAAAATTAATTAATCCAAATAACATACCTCAAATCCTCCAAAGTCATCGTCATCCATCTTCCAATTGACACTACAATACAGAAGAGATATTGAATTCAAAACAGAAAAACACAACTAAATTGTGATCTACTTTGCTTATAAAAAACAAAAAAAACTTTGTAAAACCAAACTTACAGCTTTAATGTTAAAAAGACAGACTCAGTTAGAATGAACTGTGCTCAAACCCTAAAAGCCCTGCAGTGTGAAGAAATACAATGCTCCAGACTGCAAGTAAATGGGTATATTTTATTGGCCAGTCTCCTAAGAAAAATGTGCTGATTTTATGATCAACTAGGACTCAAAAGACAAAATTACTATTTGCACTCTGGTTACACAACAGATGACCAGAGACCTTTACTTGGATACAAGCACTACCTATGTGCTCTTCATAGCCTCATCACCTTCTCACTTAAATAAGAATATTCAGTCTCCAGCCAAGTACACACCTCCACAGGTTACTCAAGGTCTTCCTAATTTACATTTCTACAAAAGATCAAGGTACCTAAAGAAGAATTTTTTCACACAGAGGATGCAAGGGCTAAAACCTCAAGATCTCTCTTAAGAAGCACTTCTTCATTCATCCAGAAAAATGAAAAAAAATGTGTATTTTATGATGGAACTTGAATACCTTCAAGAGAAAAGACAAGCACTGCCCATTAGTTTTATTAAACATCTTTTAAAAACAAGGATGCAGAAAAACCTTGCCAAGACAAGAAAACAGAAAAATGGTATTTTAAAGCTGTAACCATTACCCTCAAGTATAGCAGTCAAATCTCTAGTACCTAAAAAAATGGTAATGAAAAAAAGCAGCAAGTTAGTCTGGAGAGTGAGAGAAATACATATGTGCATACACATTTACACACACACACACACACACACACACACACACACACACATATATATATGTATATATTCCGGGAGGTAGTTTTCTGACCATCAGATTCCAAAATGAAGAATCTACTTCATTAGTAATGTAATAGTAAAATTAAATGCATGTGCAATCTACTACGCACTCTGTAGTTTTGTGTTTATGATTTACAACTAAAAGAATATTTTCCATTGTTAAGCTGCTTTTCCAAATCAGCACAGTGATTACATCCAAAAACATTTTCTGCTTTTCCCATCTCTTCTTAGCTGTCTGGCAACATCAACACAAACTGCAACTTAGAAGAAGACTGTGGTAAATTTCTGGAAATTTTTCTGCTACCACAGAGGTCCTTCCCTAGGTTTCATGGAGGGGCTGATTGAGATTTTACAAACTGATCAGCATTTTTGAGTTGTAGCCCTGAATTCTGTGGCATTTTGATATATTTATAGTTAAATTGCAGTTCCTTCTACAAAAATGCAGGATAAGTTACTTAGCTAATGAAACAAACTGAATATACACACAACTGTGCAAAAAAAAAGGTTCTATGGATATTTTTAAAACCAGATACCATTCTGATGCATGAATGAAGGGTGACAAAAAAACCCCAAACAAAACAACAAAAAAACCAACCTATGCACATGCTCAGAAACAAAAGAATTGAAATAGTTTGGAGGAAATCTCCAAAGTATATATCCACTGCTGACAATTACTACTGAGAGAATTCAATTCAAACCACGTCTTCTGAAGTTTAAAAAACTAATTTCCAGGTTCTTATTAATCAACTTACTTTAAATCACCACTACCACAGTATAAACAGATTTGGTTAAATTAAAGAAGGTTATTATCCAACATTCACATGGGCTATAATAAATAAATATATTTTGGGGATTGTAAGGAACTGGGTTTGGTTTGTGCTGTTTAATTTTTTTAAGAGAGAAAGAAGGTAGTTGGATATTTTTCCCATCAATATTAACCTTAACTGGTCAGACATTCATACATTCCTTTAAAGTATATTTGTGTGTGTAACTGAATTAAAAAAATATATTTTAATATAGGTAACTCAAAAAAATAAGACATGAGCACACAAATGACAGCAACAGAAGCTGTCCAGAGAACACTGCTGAAGCAGACAGAAATGCACAAACAACTGAGAACATCAATGTATTCACACTGCCTACTACTAAAAACCATCCAAAACAAACAGGTAATTTATACAGGCACTGCAAAATGTACCCTACAAGTAGCAATCATAGCAGTCAGTTAGGGAAAGTCTTTAGAAAGGCAAATAGATACTTTGTTTATATACTATCACATCATCAGGTCCTACAGGCCCTATCCAAGCTACTTCAAAGGACCACAGTGAATACTAATTACTTCAAAGGACCACAATAAATTTTCCTTAAAGAGCAAGAGGCTTTATTCCCATCATCTCAAAACTGGTTATGTCTCATCTGGAAATACATTTCATATTCACTACTCTTTTTTTAAAAGACACACTGGAAAACAGAGGAGTGCAACAGGAATTACAGCAACGTTGGAAAGGCAAGCAAAAATGGAGAGGCTTTAAAAAAATAAATGAAAGGCAAACAAAAGTATCTAGAAAACCTGAAAAATAATATTCTAAGAAGTGATTAACTACTTTCATTTGTCACCTAATTCAGCACTGGCATAAGGCAGTACAGGAAAGAAGCCTCTGTAGGAAAAATGTGTGTTAAATACTAGTGAGGACTTCCAGGAAGGCATAACCCATATGAGAAAGTCTATAAGAACTTACGAATACATAAAACAGAAGTATTTTTAATAGAGAAAAAGGATGTAGGGCAGAAGAGAAAATGGCGAACAACCTGTTACTGAATCCATCATCTTTGTTATTACATATATACAGTTTTCATAAGTCTGCTAACGATCACAAGACTATTTTGACCTAAGATTACCTTACTCCACGAATTTTAACAGACATTTCACGGCTGCAACAGCATGATTAATCTATGAATTATTCCACACATCATTTAAATGGAATAAATGAGAAACAGACTCCAAGCTAGTCTCAGTAGTATCAATGTTTTTTTTCACGCCTAACTGCTAATCCTCCAATTTCCAGTTCTTTGGAGATCCCACAGGAATTCTAGGCTAAGTGTTTCTCAACTAGCTGGGAAGCACTGTGTGCTATTTGTGTATGTATAATATATATTCATACATGTACACACACCTGTTTTCAAAATTAAGTTTCTAGTCTGCCAAAAAGAAATCCTCATTTGTTTACATGCTTTGCAAAAAAAAAGTTCTGAAAAAAATTCAAAATGAAACTGGCGAAGTTACCATGTATCACAAGTAAGCAGGCAGCAAAGGAGGATAGGAAAATGGATTAATTTCTGAGGGATGCTGACACAGGGCACTTCAAAAACTCAAAAGTGTAGTTTTCATTCAGAGTGTTAGTGCAAGGGCTCTTACTAGATGTCTTTTCAGAAAGATGTTTCCTTTTGCATAAAAGGAAAAGCATGCTTTGTGCAAAGAGGAAGACTCCATATATTTCAAGAACTGTTCAGAAAAAAAATCAATCAAGCCTATTTTTAGCAAGGAGTCTTTCATAGCTCTCAAAAGTGCATGTGCAGTTAGCTCTAAATAATGTTTGAATAATGTTATAAACTGATAACAAAGCTGAAAATGAGACACATACTCAGTTCCAGCCCTTATTCTAGTGATGGAAATGCATTTCTGGCATAAAGAAACAACAGAACTAGCCAAACACCTCACACAGAATTGAAACAATTTGGGGAGCAGACTTTTTTAATCAAGCAGGTATTCCAGAATGGGTAATCAGACTGTTCTTTCCTAACAGACTAGGAACATTATTTGTGGCACCAGAATAGGAAAGAATACATTAAGTGCTGACAGTGTTCAGAAGGATTTAAAAAATAAGATAAAACGACAAAACAGCCCACACAGTCTTACCATGCCTAAATGTGGTCTCTTAAAATATGCCTGATACTGGATTTAAGTAACTGTAAAATTGGGCAACAAGAAGTCAACCTCAAAATTACAGATTCATAGAAATTACAGTTGGAAAATACACAGTAGGTCATCCAGCCCTGGCCATTTCCAAAACATTACTGTTCTCAAGGCATGTCCTAAAAGGCTTGAAAAGCTCTCCAGTCACACTCCAGTGAAGAGAAGGAAACTTTTAATGGATCCCAAATACTCAAACCATTGCCTGTTCAGTAGATACTATGAACAAGTTTGTATCCACCAAATCATACAATAATTTAGGTCAGAATTCAGACCAGCAGGTCATCTAATCCAAGCTCAACACAGGTCAACATCACATTCAGATGAGGCTGCTCAAGACTTCCTTCTCTGGGACTGATGACAACACATAATGAATGTATTGAAGCACAGACAGCTATTCCTGAGATGCCTGCAAGCTTTCCTACACAAAATGCAGTCACCACAGCCTGACCATTAGGCTTAGCATAGGTCCCGAGAACTTTGTGAAATGCAGTTCCCCAGCAGACATCCCAAAAGCACGATTTTATAAACAAGAACAGGAGCCATACACAGGTAATAAGACAGAAATATGTCACATGGGAAAGAAGCCCCTCTTCCCCATTCCAACTCTTAGGAGAAAGAATGTTGTAATACCACCAGAAATCCTGGCATTCTTCATATCCAAAAGGCAAAAATGGTGGAGACCAAACAGTGAATTAAGAAGCATTCTTCATTCACTTAAAAGCCTACACCTGGTTATTAACAACTCAAATTAATCAAGTACTAATCTATTATTTGATAAATCAATTACAAATTTATCTCAGTAATAAATAAAATAATAGAAGCATCTAATTTTGCCAGGTACTTTCAACTAGATGATATATAACCCGCTCAATAATTTTGTGTATGATGCTGATGTACTTGTTGAATTTCATACATTTTTAAGGAACAAGTTAGAGCATATTGCTCTTTTTTTTTTTTTTTTTTTTTCTGTGGAGTTGGCTGAGGGTGGGGCTGTTTCATTTATATGTTTGGAAAATTGTGGGTGGATAACCCCTACCTGTGAACATGTATTGGTTTACTTGCATGGTTATGCTTTCTAAATAACTAATTCAGTATGCTTAATCTCAGACAGGCTCATTAGCTGTTCTTCACCATATGTATCATAGACCACATAACTGAAAAATAAATCTTTGGCCAAAACTGCAGGCTCCAACAAGCCTGTTCAAGATAAGTATGAAATTTATAACAAACAAGAAAAAAACAATCAACCAACCAAAAAATAAAATAAAATAGCAGTAATTCATGGTAGCAGTCATGAGCTGAAATGCACACGATTTTTCATCTTTCTTCAAAAAGAATGAACCAATAAGATGCAGTGATTTCAATCTTTCAAATCAAATGAAAGTTCAATCCTTTTAGTGTTTTATTTTTAGAACTTCCAGTTCTGTAATCTGCATCAGAGCAGTATCTTTTTTGCAGTGAAAAACTTCTGCAAACTTCTGATTTTTTTTTTATTATTATTAAAGTAGCTAACTATACAATAAAATTGAATGGAAACTTTCATACAAAGAGAGAATGATCCTTGTGGTTAACATTCACTTGGTGGTTTGTTACTAAATTAACAGAGTTTGCAGTCTTGTTACAGAAGATGTATTCTACATTGGCTTTTAATGTGAAAGCTTTTAACAGCTCCTAAACTCTGCATTAAATTTTCAGTATTTATCATCTAGCAAGAAAAGTACACAGCTGGACTGGGGTTAAGATTACAGACTATATGGACACAAAGCAAGAGGGAAATCTAGGGCAATTTTGAAAGTTAGTCTGCATTAGTATTTACAATAAATATTACCTTAAAAAAACTAACTTGGAAATAACAAACTTAGCACAAGACTTCCATAAGAAAATAAGATTTTGTGTCAAAAATATAAAAAATTATCTATGTAAGAAGAAGCCAAGAGATACTCAAAGTTCTTCAACGATTAAGAAATAGTCATTAATAAATCTTGGATAACCTGTAATTTTCTATGAGATAACTATAAGTGTTCTGACTAGAACTGAAGGTAAACATGAGGAAGACCTTTGCAGTATAGAAAAAGAAATACAAGCTTTATCATTCCAGAGAATGAAATGCCCAAATAAACTTGGAGGTTCACATAAGTTTTCTACTTTTAGAAAGTGGGATTTTTAAGGTTCTCAGTTTCTGGCTGGGGTTGTTTTACGGAACTGGGGAGGAGTTAAGTCATTTTTATTCACAGTACAAGCCAAACAGCTTCAAAATCTTGAGAAATATGAGTAAATATACTTTGAACAATATCATATAACATTCATGCCAATGAACTGTTGCCACATGCACATCGCATGAAATCAAAGTTTGCATATTTTAATTCAGAGAGATGTGGATGCTATCTGTGGATGCTATCTCAGGAAAAAAAAAAAAAAGCAAGCTGGTAATTCATTTTTTGTTTATCTTGAAGTAGAGCATCTAAATACCAGCATTCAAACTTAAGTCTGTGCAGGCCGGTTGTTGAAAGTGGTTAGATGAGGGGATTGATAACCTCTAACACCTAAGGTGCAAGTATATCCCCTCTTTACTTAAACAACTGTTCTTTTATCTTACAATCAGACTCTATCACCCCTACAAAGTTGTTCAAGGACTGTATACCCTGACCCATGAGACAGCGAAAATCAGGAATCACCAAAATGCCAATTTTCATCATTTTACAGTCTATATATTTAGTCATAAAACAGAATGAGTAGCTTGCCAATTCAGTAAAGAGGGCTTTAAACTAGAGATGCTACAGAAAGGGATCCTCAATCCACCCCACTGTTACCACTTTCAGTGCCAGTAACAGATGACCTGGGCCTGGAGAAGGATCACAGCCAGCAGGAGAGCACCTGAAATTCAGGAAAATGGAATCCCAGCCAGTGAGGGAGTTTCAATTGGAGCAGAGATTAAATGCCTCTGTAAATATGCAGGTAACGAGGGGAAGAAACAAGAGGAGCTGCAAACATTGGAGTGCCTGGAGGGCTACAATGTTATCAGCATCACTGAGATGTGATGGGATAACTCCTACAACTGGAGCATGGGAATGGTTCTTTAGGAAGGACAAGCAGGGGAGAAGAGAAGGGAGGGGGTGGTGAACTCTACAACAGCCATGGAGCCCATGGAGCTCTGCCTGGGGATGAATGAGGAGCTGACTGAGAGCTTATGGGTCAGGGTTAAAAGGAAGATATAGTGGAGGTCTGTAGACAGAGAGGACCAGCCTGAGTTCACACCTCAGGGAGAATTTCGATAATCTCATCACTTGCTATTTGTGAAAACACAGCAAGGCACCAGCAATTTAGGAAATCCCTGGAATGTACTGACAATTCCTTCCCAGTGGCAGAGGAACCAGCAAAAAAAGGTGTTATGATGGATTTTGCTCTTACCAGCAAGGATAGGATGGCGGACAACATGAAGCTTTAAGGGCAGCCTTGGCTGCAGTGACAGGTACACTGCAGAACTGGTGGAATTCAGTATCCTTAGGGCAAAACACAGGTTAGGAACCTTAGACTTCAGGAGACTTCACAGACTTTTATCTAGGATCTTTTTGACAGGATACCATGGGACAAAACCCTGGAGGGGAGAGGAATCCAAGAAATCTGGTCCCTAATCAATCATCACTTTGTCCAAGTCCAGGAGCAATGTGTCCCAGCAAAGAGGAAGGAAGACAATAATGCCAGGAGACCTGCATGGATGAGCACGGAGCTCCTGGACACATTTAGATCTTAGAAGAAAGTCTACAGAGGACGGAAGCAAGGACAGGTAGCCTGGGAGGAGTACAATGAAGCCCTCTGAGAAGCCAGGGATCAGATATTTAGGAATGCTAAAGCCCAGACTGAATTAAGTCTGGCTGGGCAACAAGAAAAGCTTTTACAGGTACATCAGTGATAAAAGGAAACACAGAATCTTTCAGGTTGGAAAAGACCCTTGGGATCATCAAGTCCAACCATCGTCCCTACTCTACAATAATAAAGGAAGACAAGGGAGAACGTGGGTCCACTCCAGAAGGAAACAGAAAGCCTGGTCATGCAGGATATGGGAAAGGCTGAGGTAGTCAATGACTTTTTTGCCTTGGTCTTCACCAGCAAGTGCTCTTGCCACACCACATAAGTTGCAGAAGGCAAAGGAAATGACTGTGAGATGGAAGATCTGGACCCTGCAGAAAAGCAGGTTCCAGACCATCTAAAAAAACCGAAGGTGCACAAGTCCATGTGATCTGAAGAGATGCATCCACAAGTCCTGAGGGGACTGGTGGATGAAGTTACAAAGCCATGGTCTGTCATATTTGAAAAGTCATCGTAGTCTGCTAAAGTTCCCAATGACTGGAAAAGGGAAAACACAATCCCCATTTTCAAAACAAAAACCTGGGGGACGACAGGCCAGTCAGTCTCAACTCTGTACCCAGCAAGATCATAGAGCAGATCCTCCTGAAGGCTGTGCTAAGGCACATGGAAAATCTGGAGGTGGTTAGAGGCAACAAGCATGGCTTCACCACGGGCAAATCATGCCTGACAAATCTGGTAGCCTTTTATGATGTGATCACAGCACTGATGGACATCTATCTGGACTTGTGCAAAGTGCTCAACACTGTCCTGCACAACATCCTGGTCTCTAAATTGGAAAGATACGGATCCTATGGATGGAGCACTCAGTGGACAAGGAAACGGCTGGATGGTCACACTCAAAGACCAGTGGTCACCAGCTCAAATGAAGACCAGTGATGAGTGGCACTCCTCAGAATCAGACCTGAGACTAGTGCTGTTTAACATCTTTGTGAGTGACATGGACAGTGGGATTAGGTGCAACCTCAGCAAGTGTGCCAATGTCATCAAGCTATGTGGCAGGCTGACACATCATGGGGAGGGAGGCATCCTGAGGGACCTGACAGGCTTGAGAGGTGGGCCCATGCAAACCATATGAAATTCAACAAGACCAAATGCAAGGTCCTGCACATGGGTCAGGGCAATTCCAAGCACAAATGCAGACTGGGCAGATAATGAATTGAGAACAACCTTGAGGAGAAGGACTCAGGAGTGTTGGTTGATGAGAAGCTCAGTATGAGCCAGCAGCGTGCATTTACAGCCCAGAAAGCCAACTGTATCCTGGGTTGTGCCAAAAAGAAGCATGGCCAGCAGGTCAAGGGAGGTGATTTTCCCCCTCTAGTCCACTCTCATGAGACCGCACCTGAAGTACTGTGTCCAGTTCTGGAGCCTCCAACAGAAGAAGGGGTTAAAGCTGTGACAAGACAAGAGGTAATGGCTTTAAACTGGAAGGGGGAAGATTTACGTTAGATATTAGGAAGAAATTTTTTACTGTGAGGGTGGTGAGAAATGGGAACAGGTTGCCCAGGGAAGTTATGGATCCTGCCTCCATAGAACTGTCAGGGTCAGGCTGGATGGGACTTTGAGCAGCCTGGTCTAGTGGGAGGTATCCCTGCCATAATCTTTAAAGTCACTTCCAACCCAAACCATTTTATGATTTACAAAGATAACTACACCAAATCTCAGATACCTCCCAGATCAATAGACAGCTGTATCATACACTTTTTCAGCACTCATTAACTAGAAAAAAAAGTATTCACAAACATCCTAAAACAGAAACTATTTTTTAGCTTTTAATGAATCTGATGAACCTAGAGGATTAATATCTCATTTTATCATTTATCATACAGTAATTAAATTTCTGTAGGAATCATTTTAAGTGGACTGTAACTTTTAAACAGAAGCCTTTTTTAATTCAATTTGAGACCCTTTCCACAGCCATTTTACAATGTTACTATCATTAGTGCTACACAAGTGCACAAGAACTTGTCCAGGAAAAAAAAAGTTGTTGAGTTGAGTTTGAGTTGAGTTTCCCATGTAACATACAGAAGCATAAGAAAAATTTGAGAACCCAAAAGCAGAACATATCAGAGGCCATATGACTTTACTGAAAATCAGCATTTCAAGATAAATACAACTTTTCTTCAATCTATAGGCAATGAGGCCAAGATAGTGACTTTTACTGCAGCAGCTTCTAAGCTAAAAGCCAGTGGCTTGTGTATCACACAGAAACCACCTCAGAAGCTCTGCATTATTTCAGAAGCTACACCCCATGGAAAGTCCTTTTAAAAGCTTAACTGGCAAGTGTGTGCTAAAATATTTTATTTTCCATCTAAAACTACCCAAAATTCCAATCCTCAGAGACAGGATTTCCAGGTTATTTCTCTCTATACACACACACACACACACACACACCAAACTCAAGAACTGTAACACAGGAAAGTGTTGTTCAAGTTTTGAAAAAAGAGTAAGCCTAATGCAAATAAATTGACTGTAGGTCTCCTTTACTCAGAAATTTAAGAAAAAATTAAAATCAGTTACCTGTGTTCTCTGATAAACAAAAGGTATTTAAGTGAATAGTGAATAGTTATTTAACATAATATGCCAAACCAAATTCAAAGTAATTGATTTCCATTCTTTCCCTCAAGCCTCATTCAAGAGAAATTAAATCAGTGTGTTCTGGCAAAGTATTTAATGGGGAAAAATTTAACTGTAGAGAGCTACAAGGCAAAATTCTGGCAGCTGTACACAGAATATCAGATAGTTTTACCTACGTGCATCTTACTCAAAAACCTTGAGGAGTTAAGGAATGAACTTGTAACTATTTTGTACATTATTTGGTGTATTTAGCAGTTATTGAGTGTATTTATCTATAAGCTAACAGAACTTCAGAATCTACAGTGTTTAGAATCTAGGCACTGTAACTAACAGAACCTTTTCAAGGTACTGGATGACTGTTTTCAAACAGACCAAACTCAATAATCAACATTTTCGTAATAACAGTATCTTTTAATATCATCTATACTTATTGTGGCAAGTCATGGCACTCAGCTGCCTTTCAATGGACTGTGATCACACACCTGCAGGAAGTAGATGGTAAAGCACGATACACAGTAACATTGCTTCAATTGTTCCTCACAGCTCCTACTTACAGACAGAACCACAATTAGAAGCATATCGACTCTTTTAACCTCTTCCTTTATTGCAGAAGCCATCAGTCCGAAAAAATATCACCCACATATTCAGCCTCAATACACAGAACTAAAAATGGAAAAGTTGGACAAACTTCTCTAACGAGGAAGCATGAGAAAAAAGTTGTAGCTGCAGCAGTGATGCTCCCTGATGACCTCTGTCCAGGTTTAACATCAGCCTAATGACACAACAATCTGCTGCCTAACCTAGCACAGACACACATTAATGAACCAAAGAAAATGACAGTGCCTTGCACAAACCATCAGGAAACTGCTATAAATACAGTATTTAAACAAATGTATGCAAGCAGATTATGCAATCTCTTATCAGGTATGGAGATACACAAAAATTAGCTCAAGCATTCTAATTTGACTCCTTGATCAAGAGAAGTACTGAATAGGTAAAAAATTTACTTTCTAAAACAATTACCAGAATTGTTAGTGGGAACCTTAAAAATCAGAATTTAGTCCTGTACCATTTTCAGTAAGTGGAGGTTTTTAAAGCCAATGTTCCATAAACTGCCTGAGATTTTAGGATTTTCTTTCACAAAGTTAACACTATAGTTTGGACATGCCTGATTTTCTTAAAACAAAAGCTTAGAACATTGTGCAAATGTAACAGAAGACATTTTATATTGACTGAAAAAAGCAACTTAAACTAAAGCTATTTTCAGATTCTTCTCTGAAAGATGTAAAAAAACCCGAATTTTAGACACCTAATCACAAACAGCAAAAACCTGCTTCTCTTATATAGGCATTGCACAGGCACTAGAAACATTTTTTCTTCTGAGGATACAAAATACCTTTACAAATATTATGTCCATTCCTCTAGCTCTGTTTCAAAGGCTTGAAAAGTTTACTGGACAGTATCTGTAAACATGTGATGAAAGAGAAAAAATAAACCTCATGTACACAAAGGCAGACAGATGCCACAACCAGATGCTGAAAAACTGCTGAGGAGTTCTTTAAAAATGCCATCCCTAAAAATCTCTTTAGGAATATCCATCATGACCTTAACAAACAAGTATATGTGAAGTATGTAAATTTAATACACTTTCTTTTAATTCAAAAAGTCATCTGTGATTGCTTATAAGAAACTTATGGGTGCATAACTCTGCTTCTCCAACCATACCCTATAATGGAATTTACATTTTAAAGTCTTGGCTTCATCAAAAGAGTAGATGGAACTCCCAGAATTGATTTCATTCACTCCAAAAATAAACCTGTTAACTGAACAATGTAAAGGAAAAAAGCCTGCTATGTCATAAAACCAAAAATATTCACATTGGTCAATCCTAAACTCTTCAGGAAGAAAGAATACTAAACATACTGTATGTTAAGAAAGCCTATACACCATTTTATTCTACATCAAAAGGTTACAAATTACTTAATCACTCTGTAAAAATAGCACCACTTCTGGAAACTCAGGTCTAGAGAGCAGCACCACTGCTTAAATAAAACAAAGGGATAGAGGAAGAGTAAGGTTGTAACAAGCTTTACCTGAAAAGCTAAACCAAGCTTTAAAATCTACGGTATTTACTTTTACTCACACAAATAAGGCTCATTTCCATCTAAATCTTAAGTTTTTAGAAGTCTGAGGTAACCAATATGGAAAAAAAAAAACCTTGTCTTGAATTTCTAATGTATTCTTCTTAAAAATATCAAGGTAATATAGTGAAGTATAGATGTTAAAATACAGTGTCAGAAAGTCACCTTGCAACACTTTACAGATAATCTAAAATTTACAGTACACATAAAGGTAGGTTTAGTCTGTAGGACTTAAATTTGTAATAAATGCAACCTGAAACCTCTTGGTGTGCTAGAGAAAAAGCCCCCCACAAGACAATAAATCTGAAAAAAAACCATAGCTGAGGAAGTGTCAAGATTGTTTTTTCCATCATTATTATGATCAAATTAGTTTTCAACAAGCAGAACTTTCTTGTAAGGGCATTCAGGTGTCAAAAACTGTCTAAATGGATGATAGCAGATTACAAAACACACAAGCATATCAGACCACTGTAAACCAAACCAACCACACTGTGAACCTGAATGGACTCAAATGAACATGGTCACGAAGGCACTGTGAACTTTACAATTAAAGAATCACAAAAAGCTTGTTTCCCCAGTACCACAATCTTTTTTCCATTTAGTAGTGCAAGCTTTCCTGGAAGTTCATTTTCAGTAAACCAGAATAAATCAAGCCAGCTGCTCAGATATACACCATACTTAGATGTAGTCTTAGCAGTTCTGTAAACATTTGGAGAATGATAGTTATTGCCCTTAAGACTGCAATCCAATTGTTCCTCTGGACCAGAGATATTCATTATAGCATAATTGTATTTTGGCACCTACAAATCACTCTGAACCTCAGCCTGATACCACTTAAACAGCTGGCATTGTCTAGACAACATATATTCATCACCAAGCTCTGGCAACATGTCATTTGGAATGAAATGTGGAGGAGCTGGTCCATGGTGTTCAAAGACAGACAGGAAACAATCAAGTAGCCTGTAATTAAACACAAAAGTACTTAAAACTGCACAGAGAGGTCTACTGAGGCACCAGCTGATCAGTATGCTTCAAAATCCTTGTATGTGAATAAGTCACCACGTACACTCAGTTTTCAATCATTTCCTATCTCTAGGTAGAATTAAACCAGAAGGAAGCTTTAAGCTTTCTTACAATAGTCAGAATAAAGATTTGAATAACAACACATTCAAAGGTGACAGGCTCTACTTTAACATCCACTGCCTTGCTGTGTCCAAAATCTGTCTCCCCAGATGAGCTACAGTAAAATACCATCTCAGCTTAAGGCAGAAGGAATCAGCATACAGAGGCTGTGATGTCCCAGACTAACAGCAGATTATCAGTGAAACTATCTACAAAGACATGCCGAGGCACACAGTCACTCTCCTAGTCTCCTGTATTTAATCATCTTCCTTTCAAAAACAGTACAAAATAAATTTGCTCCAGATTCTCAAGAATCTCTTTAAGAGGTTCTGGAAAAGGCTCTGGGATTATCCATGATTCATCAAGCATCCAGGCATCACCTAAATCACACTTTTTGAGGGATGTTGTCTGCCTGAAAACTCTGAAAATGGTCATCAGTCTTTTTGCCTGTATTAGGGACTGAGAAACTGACATCCCAAAGGAAAAAAAACAGTGAAGCACTAGAACAGCAGCACCAACAGTTAGTTAGACATTCAAGCCATGGATATAAAGGCACTTGGAACAAAGTCTAACAAATGCATGCAGATAGGAGAAAGCAAAAGAGCCAGAAAGCATTAAGAACAAAGACAATTAAACAAGGCTACAGAAACAGGTGTTCAAGCACTCTGACAAGAACTATCCAAAGCTCCACTAAAATGATGTGGTAAGATGGCAAGAAATGCATTCACAGTGTGTAGCTAACAGGCAAAAGCAATTGCTAACCCAGGAAAGGAAATTTGCCTATAAGATAAATTACAGTCTCCTGAGGAGAACCGCAGCTGCAGAGAATTCATCAAGGGAGTATCCCAGCAAAATGTTAAACTCAGGTGCTAAGCTATCAAGAGGACACAGTTAACCCTACTGTATCAATGAGAAGTCTCAAACCCTAAATTTTTAAAGACCAGATTTACAGGAAATCTTTCAGATGCCTGGAGATGCATACAGATACTCATACTTCAACACCAAACTCCATCTATAGCAACAGACGTGAGGCACATAGGCACTCCTGACATCAGACCAAGTACTTCCCCACTACTTAAGATTCCAGACAATGCTTAAGAAATTGGCCACGCACAGTTTGGCCCTAGAAATGGAGAGGCAGAGAAGTCATAGCCAAGATGTCCAAACCTCTGGGCTAGAGAACTACTCACAAGGTTCTCCTTCCTGTTGACAAGAGTATCAAGTTTCTGGTGCAGAGAAGCAAGGCTCCTCCTATTGCTCCTCTAAACTAATTTTTAAATCTCCTTTTGTCGCACATCACTAAAACCAGGCACCAGAGCTCACGGATATCAACACTAGTGGGCCGTGGCCGTGACACAGGTCGGGCCAGAACCAGGGGGCAGCACCGGAGGAGGAGTCAAGTTGATGAAGGCAGGCCTCGCAGAGACAATCACCTGCAGCACCCAAGCTCTACCGGCGCCGGTACCGGGCCAGCTCCACTTCCCGCAACCCCGGGTTGGGAAGGGCGGTGAACCCGAGGGAAACGGCGCCTGCCTCCCTCTGCTCGGCTTCTAAAGAGGAGGGCGGGGGAGGAGAGGGGTGCAGTGCGGGACGGATACCCCTTTCCCTTCAGCCCATCCCGCAGCCGCCCCTCTCACAGACCCCGCGGCCGCTCCCCGCCTGCCGCCGCCGCCACCAACGGCCGCGTCCCCCCCGCCCGCCGCGGGGACAAAAAACCGCCCCCGGCGCGCGCGAGCCGCACGGACGGACACGCACGCACGCACGCACCGGCCCGCGCGGCCTCACCCGGATGCGGATGTAACGCGGGTTCCCCCCCACGCCCCGGCCCGCGGCTCCCCCGCCTCCCCCCGCCTCGGCGGCCCGCGAGTCACGTGGCCGCCAGCCCCGCACGCGCGCGCTGGGGAGAGGCGGCCGCTGATTGGGTGGCGGCGAGGGCCGCGGGATCGGCCGCCGGAGGCGGGAGGGGGCGGCGCGCGGTCGGTGCTGCGGTAACCGCCGCAACCGCTTAAACCGCCGTAACCGCCGCGCTGGGCCTAACGGCGGGGCAAGGGGCGCCGCCGGCGTTGATGGGTCCTTTGGGGGCTAACTTGTCATCCTCGGACGGCTCCCCGGCTATCCCGGCGCCTTATTCTTCCATACCGGGCCGATCACGGAAACCCGACGGCACTGGAATCACCGGCTGGCGCCGTTCTCGGAGCAGCCCGCGTCCCTGGATGGAGTCTTTGCTTCTTGGCCTTTGGTTCTACAGTCAAAACGTCGTTGCCCTGCTGTCTGCGTGGTGACCTGAGGCTTGGTGCCTCAAAGCTTTGTCCTGAGGCAGCGGTGGCATGTTGTGTTAGCACTGGCTGCCACCCTTCCGCGTTCACCACAGAAAATTAATCGAGAGATGATGGGACATTACAAATCAAAGCGCCTTCCGGCCTGGTCAGAAGGAAAAGATAGGATTTAGGGGCGGTTCTCTCAGCAGTTGGTGTAGGGTGTTTAGAGGACGTTGTGTGAAGTGGCAAAGACTAAAGCGGAACGTCCGGGTTACAAATAACATAGCAAAGTGTGATGAACTGGGGAAAGTTCACTGGATATTTTTGCTACTGAATCTATTATGTGGACAAAACATTTTTGGTATCTAATAGAATAAATATCTATTGATGAAAAGAGCATTAAAAGACAGAATGAAAAAGATTTAGCCTTATGGCACTGAAACAGTACGCATTCCATGCTATGTGTAGCATTACACCTGACTGCAGTGTTGCCAAAGATGGCAAGAGAACGTGGTTTTTTCCCTAAATAACACATTCACCTTTTTACAAGTTATGCCATACATTTAAAGAAGACAAAACAACAAATCACCATAAAAGTTGAAAGTTTGATGGACATTTCTGAAACATTAATCTTCAGCAGACAAAAGTAGCAATTCTAAGGGCTCTTGCATTAGTTTTCCACTACAGTATTATCCCAGTTACAGACCACCATATAGGTTTGTTAGCTGGTAGAGTTTCTTCTTGGGTGTGCAGGGGAAAAATCTTCTTAAGGGAACCTTTTAAATATTCCTTATTAATCTTAATTAATTTATTAATATTCAAGAAGGTCCATTTAGCTTTAGTTAGTAGGTATCTCATTTGTTTTTTGTAATACTAAAAGTGAAGATCCAGATTCTTAGGAATCAAGGAGATCCTTCCCAGAATGGTATTCAAGCCAGGACTGCCTGCTCCTGTTTTGTGAATAAACTGAAGATTTTGCTTTTTTTTTCTTGTCAAGGTATTACTCTTTTTTTGTAAAGATCAATGCAGATATCTCTTACTGATACCTAGGCAGTAACCCTTAAGTCATTATATTTGTAATGACTACATTCTGTTTTGCCTCTGCAATACGTTCCTTTTCTTTTTTAGAATTTGCCATACTGCTTTTGCAGAAGGAATAAGCATATTCTAGGCAAAAAGCCAAGAAGAAGTAGCTCTTACCAAACTAAATTAGGTAATTATATTTTCACTGTGTTTTAAAGCACAGCTGTATCTTTTGGGTTATGAGAATTAGTATATAATATGCCTAACTTTATCCTTCTTATGTAAGGGAAAATGTCCCTTCAAAATGCAACTTGTCTAATTACCTCATTTTCTCCACTTTGAAAATCAGTAAAAGTAAATACAGTGCTTTTTATAATTATAATTGTTTTTTTTCTTTCCCAAGTTTAATGGTTTATAGTGACTGCTGTCAGATCTCTCTTACTTTTTGTAGGACACGTGTTATTTTCTTTGTGTCAGAACTTGGTAGATGAGAAAAAAATAAGACCAATTTTTTGATTTTCCACTAAAAAGATTGCATTAATGTCAATAATATCAACTAATATCAATACTTTTCAATACGACTTTAATGAGAGGTGGGAAGTATCAAGATGACAAGTAGTTGCTTAATTTGCTCTGTGCAGAGAGGATGACACTACTGAAGCAATTCTCACAGTAGCCAAAGAAGACTGATCACAATTATAGTGTGATTTTATCAAATTTTTATTTATTTATAGTGTGATTTATTAAAAAACACAGTAAGATTCATAGAAGTATTCATAATGTCAAAGAAGTTCCTTGTAGCCTAGAAGTTATATAGTCGCTGATATTCTAAGAGTGTTTTTTTAGTGTCCATAAAAATGTTAGGCAAATTCTATGTATGTGTATAGTAAAGTAATATTAGTCTAGAAAACAGTCATAAATTACTAAATTTATGTTTCCTTAAAGTTCTCAAAAAATTCTTGGAACAATATGCAAAAATGTCTTCTATCCTTAATCATGTATCAGCATCACAGCAGAGGAATGTGTCCCTAGTATACTAAAGGAGTTCCAAAAAGATATTCAATATTAAGATTTTTTTATGCATGATAGTGTTTAGCTTGTCCAAAAATCAATTTCAACATCAATTCTGCACAATTTGGATTTTTGCAACACAAACCTCTATCTCGGTTTGGTTTTTTCAAATTAACTCAAGTGGGAAAAGTCCTTTATGTCTATAATTTTCTAAATGTCTGTATTTTATGGTTTCCTTGGGGTGTGATGTGGTTTTGTTTTGATAATCATCTTCCCTGTTGAGTTGCCACACTGCAGCCCTTGAAATGTGCTGAAATATTGGTGAATCTTTTACTGCAGCTGCCCTGTCTCGAAGTACTTGTCAGTTAGTTTTGAAAATCTCCCTAGATAACACCCCTTATAATTAAGGAATATTTCCTATTGTAATGCACCCCAAGGAAATAGAAAAATATTTTTTGTAGTCTCTAACACTGCAGCTCATTGAATACCCCAGTTCTGGCAAACCACCAGTATGGATTTTTAGCCTTCATACTACTGGTTCCTGACAGTCACCATATTTTGAAAAACAAAAGGAAGAAGAAACAAAAGGAAACAAGAAAATAACTTTGTCTCACTTTCAAACTCATTCCCTGAAGCCTGAAATGGACAATTTAATAAATGTAAGATCAGCAAATAAAGAAAAAGCGAGAAGAAGAAACGGATTGCAGGCTATACACTCATTCCAGTTTTTAAAGGGAATAAAAAAGTAGAAGCTATATAGGAGGCTTATATTCTGATTTAAGATTAAATGTAGCAGCAGAAGGTTGATTGCTTATGTTTATGTTTGGTAGCTGTGCTCATTTTGAAACTATGTTTCTCTCTAGAGTTTTATGAAATAGATTACTGAAAAACAGAAAGTCCAGTATAATTGCACCCAAAATAGTCTGAAGGCCATAAACTTCTTAATTTGGGCCGAATGTTATTGTTGTGTCTCCTAGAGAGCAAAGTTTATGGAGATTCCTGTCAGTTCTGGAACTTTCACTTTTAATTGATTCAGCCTTACATGGTAACATTAGGTGGTTATAAATAAGTGGGTAATACCACCCTTCAGTATAGCAGTTTGTGTGGTATGAAGGCAGTCATATTTGTGGGTCTTCCAAATCAAACAATGTTTGTAATGCTTTTGGACTGGACACTTTTTTAAACCACTGGAGAGAAATAGGAAAAACTCTGTTGAACAAGCATGATTTATAAAGTAGATACGGATTGATTTACCACTATTAAATGGCATCATTAACCTAAACAGCTGAGTTCCTTGCTGAGGGAAACTGGTGGTGTGACAGATGTACTCATTTTTCTTATCCTGAAGTGGATTGAGACAAGGGGATGTAGGACAGTAAGCTTCCTTACGTGGAGGATTACCCCTTTTTTGTGCCATTCAACTTTTTGAAATACAGTCAGGACTTAAAACACCTAAGTCTTTCTTTTCGGTGATCAGAAGGACAATATGGAAGGACCAAGTTCAGGTTGTTAGCAAACTTTTGTTTCCAGGATAAGAACCAACATCCTCTGATTCTTGGGGTCATTAGGAGCAAGATCCAAACAGTTCAACAGTTTGAATGCGCAGGAGAAGAAAATACAATGTGAAGCCTGAAACTGACCATTGTGTGGAATAATTTAATCTGTTCCATCAACTTTGATTTCTTACATGTCAAGGTCACTACATAATTCAGACCTTGTTGATATTAATACTGGCAATAAAACAAAAAGCATATTTGTTCCTAAACCACAATCCACCTTCTTAGAAAAATTCTTACATCCTTTTCTGCATGTTAAAGCATACTATACTATAAAGCTGTCTAAGGTTTTATAGGAAATATTATGGTATAGAAATCATTACAATTTCCTTAGAAGAAAACTGCTGTTAAACAAAAAGCCCATTTTTTTTCCAGAGTCCATTTTTTTCCCTAATGAATTGTAATGCATTTCTCCTTTTGGATGACAGTATCAGAACCTAGAGGCCAAGTTCTAAAGTATTTTTTCCCATTTATAAAGTCTGTTGGCAAACTCTCTAGGCAGTTACAGGCAGCAATGCAAAGATTTCTCAAGATTCAACAGATAAGCATTCTGATCAAGCATAGTGCTGTACCTGCCATCTCATGGCATGCAGTGCTCTGTGTGCAGTGAATTAGTAGCAGCTGCTCTACTAATCTCTAGTGGTTACAGCTTTTATGCATCTAGACACTCTACTTGGTGATGGTGTTTTTTTCGATTATGTGGTCTTGTTTTAAGTAACGACCTGCTGGTTTGTTTGGTTTTGGTTTGGTTTTTTTTTTTAAATCCTATTGAAGTACTTGTGAATTTGCAATGTGATATAATTTTCAGCTACCTTTTTCCAGGTTTAATTGCTTTGTGTATTAAGTGTGTTTGTCTAAGCATCAGTGCTACACTTGAGGCTTTTGTGAAATCATGTAAAAAGATTTATGACAGATTTTTTTATTCACAAGAGCAAGTCTCCTTAAATAAGTTTTTGCATACATCTGCAAGTGCAGTTTGCAAAAAGCACTCTTACTTGAAGTGCTGTTTTCCTACAGTATTTTAGTTTTCCTTTTTAATTTTAAAATAAATAAATATTTTAGTTCATAGAAATTCTAGAGAAAACAATGTGGCATAAAGAAAACACCTAGTTAATCATGGCAAACTGCACAAGTGCTGGGAGTTTGGTTAAGCTGTGAGAGAAATGTCCAAATAGTGCATTTAAAACCAATTACAAGCATACTTACAGCACTTTAAATCAGTAAAACCTCATCAACAAGAAATAGGGCTGTATTCTTCAGCTGGTAGCTAATGTACACACATTTTCAGGGGATTTGAAAGAGCAAACAAGATCCATAAATTCTCTCGACACCAAGTGTAGGAACTCTGAACTTTGCTCAAAAAAAAAAAATAGTTTCTGAGGACAAAAGTATTGCTATTTAAAAATAATTCTATTTTTTCTGCTTGGCTTTCTTAGAACTTCAGGACTTCTATGGATAATTCTGAAACATTTTTACTTTTAAATTAATCAGGACCTTCTCTGCAGTGTTGCCAAAGTACATAAGGTTAAGCATATGTTGTGGGTTAACCCCAGTAGGAGATAAATTCAATGGGGGAAAAGTTTCCTGAAGCTTTTGGTCCTCTTCCTAAGTTTTTGCTGTGGTGTGTTTTCTTTCTGTATTTATTTTAATTTTCAATATATACATTAAAAGGACAGGCTTTGCACCACTACTGGAGTTATCCTATCAGCATGGTTTTGTGGAGACCACCTCAAAGAATGAGACAGCAGTTAAATCATGGCACTAATTTAATACCTCTTCTCAATACAAATATTTTAAAGTTAGAGCTTTATCATATGGGTTTTGTTTATTTATGGTTTGCTATAATTTATGAGAAAATTTATAATAAGTTTTTTTGTGTTAATAGCACTGACTTGATACAGACATAAGTAATCTAGGAAGTCATGTGGTCAGTCCTGAACTTCCTAACACTTCCTAACTTCCTCTCTTAAGCTGTGGAAGGCCAGAGCTGAGAAATGTGTCCTATGAAGCACCTGGGAAACCTAGTTTCACTTTCTCTTTTACAGTAGGTTTATAATCTTTTACTGAAGATTATAAAGATGCCTTAGGACTGAAGGATATAAAAAAAATGCATTTAGAATCATAATATTGTATAACTATTGCTTTACCATATCAACTTTCTTAGATGATGCACAGTATGTGTGTATCTAACCTATAAACATTATAGACCTTAGACTCTTCGGCAAGATTTGATAATTCACTGCCCCTACCTCAAACCATATAAACAGTTTGCAAAATTTTAATCAACAAACTCTCAGAAATCTCAGGTGTATGGTCCAACAACTAAAGCTAGCACACAGTTTTTCAGAGAACTTGAATGAGCAACTGTCCTGATTACTGAGTCAGGGGCTTAGCTGAAAGGCTACAAGTGAGCAAAGACAAGATTCTGTAAGCAAGGTCATCATTTGAGCACTGAAGGACAAATACAGTGGTTTTGGAATTGTGTTTCCTAAAGTACAAATCATGACTCTAGTAAAGTAGTTGAACCAGATGCAGGTACCGTATTAGTCAGTCCTAGAATCATCTCTCACCAGATTTGGTGGAACAAAATACTGGATCAGTTTGGTGAGCATGTTATCATACCTTTGCATAGGAGTAATTTAATATCTGCTCTTAAAAAATAGCTTGCAGTGAGACGTAGTTATATAGCAGATGAACTCCAAAAATTATTCTAAGCAAGTGCAGTACTATCTCACAGTAAATCTTCAGAACAACCTTTTCACAGCTCTGGCGTTATTTATAATCAACTGTGACTTTGTTACATTTGAGACAGATACAGGCAAAGAGTCAGAAGTGTTCAGGGACAAAAATTCCTCAATTAGTTCTCTTTGAAAAAAGTATTCATCTTTTTCTGAGTCCTGGACTTTGTCAGCAATGGTGACTGCACTGATTATTGTTGGACAGCTATTACATAGGCAATGGCATTCTTTCCACCAGCAGTCAGGAGGGATTTACCATTCCTTTCTTCAGCAGTAATCCAACAGTGTCAGACAATGGCACCAAATGGGAAGCCTGAAGGAATTTCAGTGTAGTTTGTGTATCCATGTCTAGATATAGTCAAAGACTGAGTGACATTACAATACCAAAAGGAACTCTTCCATTCCTGTTTCCCAAATGAAGTCATATATTTTCCATCTCTTCACATTAAGAAGGGGGAATTATATGTCTCTAGTTGTCATGTAGTTGTGTTTCATTATTGAAGGGGAAAAATTGTTGAATGAATACCAGAAATAATAATAATTTCTTTCATTACTGTCTGATACCAAAAAAAAATCATGACATGCACATAGCAAATACTTTGTATAAATCACATTTATACCTTGTGCAACAACACGATAAGCCCTTCTCTGAAATAGCATTCAGGTTATTTATCCATCTATTGGAGCTTTCTTTCCCATTAGGAGCACTCCCAAGTAATCCAGCTGCCATGCAAAAACTTAATTAAAAACATAAAATTTTAGTTTCACTAGATGTTCTTATTGAAAATAGATAAAGCATTGAATGTTTGCTAGTGTGAAAGTGTAGCAAGTGCCATACAATAAATGCAATACAATATGCTAACATTTTAGGAGGATGTGTCTCATGTTACCAAAACCTAATTACTAGAAATATTTTATGATTTTGACAATATAAAATATTTTAAGGAATTATATCCATTTTTATTAATGGTCCCCTGGTCCATCTACTTGGAAAAAAAGAAACCAATAGTCACCTCACTACAAGCTCCTTTCAAGTTATTGTAGAGGACTGTAAGGTCTCCCCTGAGCCTTCTTTTCTCCCAGCTAAAGAACCCCAGTTTCCTCAGCTGCTCTTCATAACACTTGTTCTCTAGAACCTTCATTGGTTCCATTGCTCTTCTTTGGACACACCAGTACAAAGTAAACACCCTGGTAGTAGTTGCCTGAAAAAAAAAAATAATGGATTCGTATCTCTTGTTGCAATACTTAAGAGTCTCACATAAGTGCTGAAAAGGATCTGGGAGTCCTGGTGGACAACAAATTGAACATCAGCCAACTGTAGGCTGATAAAAGGCGTCCCAGGCTGTATTAGCAAGAAGTTTTTCTGTATATTAAGGGGCACTTTTACACAAATCTGTTTGTTTGGGTTTTTTTTCAGTTGGGAATACTGGAATCACGGCGAAGTTTCTTGTAACAGTGAATTCAGATCATGAAAACACTATGCAAGCTGCTGCTGCTGACTTTCAGTAGATACTTTTTTATTACATAGATTACAAGTAAAATATTAGGCCAACACTGACATTCTCTTCATTGTGACAAAATAGATCCACTGCTTTCTTTGCAGCTGTGGATGGAAGATTTGTTCTTCTGATGCCCCCGAGCAAATAATACAACACAGTGGCTTTGTGGGCCATAGTTGAGATGGAAATAGGACTTGAGTCTTAAGTACAACAGAATCAGATCTTGTAACACATTATCACCTCAAATATTTCATTACTATCAAATGTCTGTGTATTGCTAAAGGAAGGGGATTTCTGCTCATTTGTTAGAGAATGAATGAATGAATCTATTGTTAATTAGAATCAGATTGCAAAAAGGTTTCGCATTTGTATGAGGAAACTTCAAATTGAAAAGTCACTGTTCAGTCTTGCCCACAGTTGTGTGTACATACTTTCTAAAATCAGCAAGTGTTGCCTAGCATTTCAGCAGATAAATAACACACATGTGTGTCTAGGGGTAAGATTGACCCCACAGGCTGTACAGCTTGCCACCACCTAACTTTTCACATTCCATATGCATGCTGTGAAAAACCTCATTCACACTAATAAGTGTGCCTGTCTATTTTAAAATTCTGATAATATTATTATAAATTATCTTCTACATAGTTTAAACACCTCTTTATAAATTAAAATGTGGCTTCTATTCCTGGGTACATTTTCTGTTCACTCAGGTTTACTTTGTTAGGGTATTCTAACTAGAATTGTAGAAAATTCAGGCACATGTCAACAAAATCAACAAGGGATAAGGTAGGAGTTTTCATCAGATAGTTATTTAAGTGCCTGTTTTCTATAGTATGATACCTATTCTCTTGCACTTTTCTAATATTTCTATATTTTTGTGTTCTCAGAGATAACGAAAGCTCTGCAAAGGTACAGCCTCTGGTGCTGTGCACAGCCAACACTTATAGCTTATTATTAGACTCACCCTAGGCTCAGGCAGTTAGGGAATTTTCACAATAGGAGCTTGGGTTTGCCATTTTTTCCATATGTGCAGTGTGTTTCATCTCAGCCCCTCCTCTGCTCATCACAGTAAAATCTACATCATGGCTTTTAATTCAAGCAGAGTTGATCTACAAGACCTTCAGTAATGGTCTGCAAGTGAAGCATGTATAGGATACCCATCTGTGGCAAGGGGATTTCCAAAATCAACCTTCTGGCTGTCAGCTTAAGGGCTGATGCCCTATGGCCTCACACCTTGAGTGCATCATGAAGGCTGTGGCCTGACTTGCCTACCAGAGGTGCTGAAGAACAACATCATGTAATGTAAATCCAGCCTGCATGTCATGGAACAGGCAAGTGTGTCCCTGCAGGGCTAGCTGAGGTTATGAATGTATGGAATATAATAAAGTATAAATTCTTTGTTTTTTCAACCTGTAGTTGTATTTTTCTCTTGCATCCAGACCAGGGAATGTTCCCTCCGCGGCCTTCTTTGTATGCTGCTTAAAGATTTGTTAGAAGAAAACTTTTTCTTCCTTTACCTATTTCCAGACATTTTATTATTTCTCCTAGGCCCATATAGTTCCTTTCTACATTGCTACTCACTAATCTGTTTCACATAATTGCTATGTAATTATATAATGACTACTACCCCAGGAAGCAAAAATCTGTTTCGTGCCCAGCAGATTTTTGGTTGAACTCTGAGATTATGTTGATATTGAGTCATAATGGAAGGAAATGGCAAGCTGATACACTTTTGGATGACTGGAGCCAGGACAACTTAATCCTGCCATGTCCATTACCTTCTGTAACAATAGACCTGAAGCATAAATCCGATCTAAATCCTTTGTTCTTGTTTCTTTTCCAGCACAGTTTCTCTGACAGTAAGCAAGATGGCAAATGCTAAAATTGAGTCTGAGCATGCATTAACATGTAGGTAACGAAAGTGTTACAGGAACTAAATTTTAAGCTTGAGGTTGGGCAAATATGACAATGCAGGTACATCCCAAGCAACCAGGAAAGTTTATGCTCCGGAACAGAGACTCCTGACAGCAAATATCCTTTATTTATGAGATGACTGTCATTCTGAAGTCCACTGACACATTTCAGGTCCATTGCTTTGTTATAGCAGGTATTGTAAGAAGCCATGAGAGTAATTATATGGTACTGATAGAATCTATCCAGCTTCAGGAACACAGGACCAAACCTGTTCTAAGTTTTGGAAAAGGATTTGTTCTCAGGGATTCAATTTTGTTTAGGGTGGGTTGTTTTTGGCTTTTCTCCAATAAATATCCTGAGGTTTGACTGAAGTTTTTCTTCCGTCAGAATTTACATTTTTTTAAAAAACTAATTCATTAAGCACATTCTTTTGGAGCAAAACATGAAACTACATCAACACCTCCAGTTATGATTCTTTGGTGAACAAAAAGATGAAATAAGAGAAGAAAACCTTCATTAATCATGTGTAAGTGTAGACATTGTCTGGTTGTGAAAGACTGTCAGGGGCAATCATGGCTTCTTGTCAGGGCTTTGAAAGGAGAGGAGTAATCACATTTCTGATAGTCATACCACAGACATTCCCAGATAACTGTCAAATGCATATGGCAGGTTTCTTTCTTTTAGAGGGAAGTTGCATGCAACTTCCAGAAATGGGTAATAAGCTTACTCTACTGAAACTGAAGATTCTTCAAATAATTTATTTATTTATTTTTAACATCACAGAGCTGGGTAGTTCAAAGACGCCTTTCTCTTTAGAGTGAAGCAAATGCTTCAAAAAGTGCTCTTTTGTGCAAGACAGATAAGTAGTATAAACTATGCATAAATCAGGTAAGTGGTGGCTAATGATAACTGCTGTTTTTCTATAGTTTGTCTTAACAGCATGGAACCCAGGTGGCATTAATTATGATTAATAAGTGACCAGCTGATTATGCTGCCCTGATCAACCAGTGGTTTAGCAGCATAGTGCTGTAATAATGATTATATCTACCAAGACTTTAGAACATTTATTTACAGTCATGTATGTTTCTCTTACAAATTACTTTAAAGGACTACTGTTCTCCCAGCAGCTAGAAGAGCAAACATTTGATGTGTGGTTGGGCCATAAAAAAGATATTTAAATTATCAGACCATTCTCTACCTAAACTCTACAGGGTTTGAGCTTAATTAAAATAGATAGTAAATATACTACTGCAACACTAGTAAAATAACTTCATTATTTTCAAAGGGAGGGGAAAGGCTATTATACTGAAGTTCACTGATGACACCAAGCTGAGTGGAGATGTTGATTTCCCAGAAGGGAGAGCCACCCTCTAGAATGACTTAGGCTGGAGAAGTGGGCTAACAGGAACTTTGTGAAGTTCAGTGTAGAGAAGTGCAAGGTTTTGCACCTGGGAACACAGAACCCAGTAGTGGAAAGGGACGTGGGGGTCTTGGTGGACAAGAGGCTCAACACAAGTGAACAGCGTGCTTCAGCTGCAAAGAAAACCAACAGGGAGCTGGGCTGCATCAACAAGGGCATCACCAGCAGGGACAAGGAAGTTACCATCCCGATCTACTCAGCTCTTGTCAGACCACACCTGGAGTATTGTGTTCAGTTTTGGTCCCAGCTGTACAAAAAGGATGTGGACAGGCTGGAGAGGGTCCAAAGAAGAGCCACAAGGATGATCAGAGGAATAGAGCACCTGGAATATGAGGAATATGAGAGGAATATGAGGCCAGGCTGAGAAAACTGGGTCTGTTCAGGCTTCAGAAGAGAAGGCTTAGATGAGACCTTTTTACAATGTTACAGTATTTGAAGGACAGCTACAAAGATGAAGGAGACTCCCTATTTACAAGGAATCACATGGACAAGACAAGGGGCAATGGGCACAAGTTGCTCTTGGGGATATTCTGTTTGAATGAAGAGGAAACTTTCCCACTATGAAGAGAGTCAGACATTGAAATGGTCTTCCAGGGGAAGTGGTGGATTCCTGTGGTTTGGAAAGTTCTAAGTCTTAGTTTGACAGGGTGCTGGGATATATGATAAAACCAATAATATTAGAATAAATAAATAAGTAAAATTAGAAAGATGATCCTTGAGGTCCCTCTCAACCTGACACTCTGAATCTATGAAGAGGTATACTGTTAGTTATAATGCGTTTCAACATTCCTTTGTGTGTAGTTACTTTCCTTGATTGCTTCTACAAGTCTTTCAGGGATCAGTAAAAGAGAAAAATATTATCAAAACCTGATTATGAGTCGTTATGCTTAACTACTATGGTTTCAAGTTCATTTTAGAAGTGCACTGAATTTCACTGGGTTTTGTATATGGGACATTTAGCTTTTTGTTTGCTTTGGAAAACAAAATAATCAGGCCATTTATGAAACACTTTAGAACAAATCTGAATTGCAGTTTCCTGTTCTGAACCTGCTTTATATTTTCAGTGGATGTGTTATCAAGTTACATTTCGTTTTGGATGCATGAGAACAATTTTAGCAACTACTTTCTACCAAAATAAACAGCAGTAGAACTAATCTGCCATAGAATTATCTACTTAGCCCACCATGTTATCTGTGTAGAAGATGTGTCTGAATGGCTTCCTTAGGCATTTAGAATGCAGCATTTTTCTGCAAATATTTCAGCTGAGGTTTTCATTTCTTGGGGTGCCCTACACAGGGACAGGATTTGGACTTGATGAGCCTGATGGGTCCCTTCCAACTTGGCCGATTCTATGATTCTATGAACTGAATAAATACAAACAGGAACAACATGAACTTTGGCACTTGGAGGACTCCTGAGAAAAAGTTGTCACTAGCAATATAGGGACTGTAAGTACTCATATATTGTAAGGATATTGCATCAAAGCTGTGACTTGGTAAGAACATCAGCCTTTCACTTCTGTCTTAGAGACCAACAGCATGCTATTTAATTGTGTTTAGCCAGCTGAAAGCTATCAGAGTTCCTTCAAACAAACACTGTTTGAATTAATATGTTATTTCCAAACGAGTTACATTGGCAAGGTATAAGGTAATATGTGGTTTAGAAAAATAAACCTAAATAAAATGAAAACAGAAGCAGCAGAAATTCTGTTTTGAGTCTTGTGTGAACTCTATGTGGATTTTATCTCATATGGTAAATGACTGAAAATTAGAAGTAATATTCTAAGAGGTCAAGACACAAAGGAAGAAAAATCTAGTGGAAGCATCCAGTAAGACAGTTAAGCGTGGAAGTGAATGTTTAGTTGGTGAAATTGCTATACCTTATTATATAGGTATTACTAAGTTTTGGTAGTACTACTGTTATCTGTTTGGACATATTTCCTTTAGCTGTGAGACCTGATCCAGGGGCCAACAATGCAACTGGACTAGTTATAAAGTCAGTGATTTCTAAATGAACAAAGGTGAAGAGTTGGAGAAACTGAGGGTGTTAGCTGCTGATGATCAAGATTGATTAACTGAAGAGCTTGTGGAAGAAAGCAAGCCAAGCATTGCTGTGGTCTGCTCACCTGGGTTCTCTGCAGGTTCTCCAGCCCTGCCTTTCTCTGATTTGATACATGGTATTCTCTGATAAGGTGTTTGTTGATTAGAGACTACTGATGCTGGTAGCTTTGACATATGAATGAAATGGGACTGTAATAATAACAGGAAATTCCTTAGATACAGATTACAGATTTTTTTTTTACATTTAGAAAGCTCATTATCACGTATATTCGAGATCTGTTCTCAGAACATTCTGTCTGTTAAGAAAATGCTGCTGATATTTTTCAAAGGAAGGGATAGGGATCATGAAATAAGATGAGGATGCTGATAGGTGAGGTTTAAGCACAACTGGGGAATGAATCTACTAGTCCACATTTCATTCAAGGTATTTATTCTATGCAAGTACAGCTTAGTTAGAGAGACTTCAAGCTCTTATCTTTTGAGCTGCAATTATGAGAATTAAATCATTAAGTAGTGCAAGAACTATGGGAGTTAAAAATATGACATAACTTCTTATGTAGAAGAAAATTAATGTAGAAGAATTTAATGAAGTGAGAAATTTCACTGGACAAAACTGATATTCCTTTTGTTTGTAAACTCTCACTGATACTAAAAAGTAATTCATAAAACTATATAAATTATTAAATTTTGAAAAGTTCATTAAAATAATTTGAAAGTCACTACTCATCTTTCTTTAAGAAAATATTACGTTAGTATTTTTCATTTGGTGGAACCTATTGGTCAATGGCCAGACATCATTAGCATTTAATATACACTAAGAGTTCAGTTGCTGTTAGATACATAAAAGCATGTTTTTCAAGAACAAGACACAGCATGGTCTTCAGGACCTTTTTGGATTTTAATTATATCTAGTAAGCCACAACATTTTCCCCTTCTTCATTTCTTCATGAATAACATTTTTTCATGGCCATGTAAGTACACAATATAGATGCATCCTCAAAATTATCTATAAGAAACCATCTGTTAAAAAAAAAAAAAAAAAAAAAAAAGTTTAGTTTTCTTTATTCACAGACCCATACAGACCAAATGGATATTTGTCCTTTTTAAAAACACCATCTAGCATCTCCTATCACAAACAGATGAAACTTAGATACAAAGCTATTTCCAGAAATTATTAGTATTCCCACATGAGAAATTATGTTTCAACATTCTTAAACAATTAAAATGTGTTGTAATATGTTTAATATGTTGATTAAAAATGGCTTACTTCCCCTATCTGGAAATCAAATCAGTGAAAGTATGTTTTACTTGATTTTGGTCTGAATCTTAAGTAATATTCTTCCTTCTTTAATAATACCACAGGCTGATTATAAAATAGTCAAAAAATGTTCAGAGAGGAAGTTAAAATAAAGAAGAGTGAGGTGTAAAGTTGGGTAACTCAATTTCCTTGAAATTGTTTAAAAACTGTTGTGCCCCCTTAGGCCTATTTGAAGTTTTTCAGCAGGCACCAGAGAGAACTGACCCCTCAGCTTCTGATTTACCCTAACCTTTAGTCTTTTGTCTAGGGAGAACTCAAGTTTTGTTTTGACATTCCCTTGATTGACCTCATCCCTGGCAGTGTTCAGCACCAGGCTGGGTGGGGCTTTGAGCAGCCTGGGCTAGTGGGAGGTCTCTCTGCCCATGCTGAGGATTGCAACTACATGACCTCTAATGTCCCTTCCTACCCAAACCATTCCATGATTCTATCACCTTATCTGTATTTATCTAAAAAAATTTCTTGTCATCCAAATTATAGACAAGTCGCTTTCCTGTCAACATTTACTCCCCATGAAATCCTAGGGGTTTGAATTCGTTGGATAGAAATGTCTGCTCACTAAATTTTCAGCTAAACTGTCCCTGGGAGCAATATCGGTCAGATAAGAGAACAGGTTTTCATTGTCCCTTTATCCTGCCAGATAGTATTTCCAACATTTTTTTATATTTTCCATCTTAAAATACCTCTCTTATGTACATACTAGATAGCCACAATCCAAGTAATGAAGAAGCCAATTAAATACTTTACAATCTGAGAAAACTCTGCAGTTTCAGGTAATGACAAAGAAAGTTGTTCTATGTTCTATGTTCTATGATTTATCCAACCATCACAGACATGCTTATATGGTCACACAGATTTTACATACCACTATTTTTCATACATCAGTAATTTAAGAATTCTCTGGTAACAAATTTTAAACAATCTATTAATCATTACACATCTATATAATCTTCCATTCTGGATTGTATTTAGTATCTATTCACTTTCACCAGCTGTTAAAAAAAAGAGAAAATTTGGTGAGACCTATGTCAAATGGGTAAGTTATGCTAAAATTCCTGGCATCTTCTCACTTAAGAACATCTTAGTTCAGTACTATTTGAACTGTATTTAAACATTTATTATTTAAATATTTTACATAATAATCTTCCTTCGTTTCTTGTGGAAAAGGAAGTGCGTAGTTAATTCCATGGCATCTTGTTAATGGGTAGTGGAACAATGTGCATGGAATAGTGAAGAAATAAAATGAGTAGTCCTTTCCCACATATGCACATAAGGATCTGAAGATCTCTAGGAACTGAATATATGTGAGGCAAATCTTGATGCAAAATTTTTATCTCTGCATTTATAGAGGTAAAAATAGCCTTGTAATGGATTAGTGGAGTCATTAAAATTGTACTCAGCTACCAAAATTGCAACCAATCTTTATTTGTTAATCGAAAATTGTTAAAGCTTTAGTTTGAATGTGGTATTTGACTGCTGCAATTCTTACCCTTCAGAGCACTGTTTTGAGTCATATCTTTCCTTTTTAGACAAGTTATAATGCATATTGCAATCCACATATTTAAGCATATTACTGCCATCATATGGTTATATACTTATTTGTCAGAATGGTATAATGAAAGCAATTCTCTATTTTAAAGGCAACTTTGTTATGTAAGGAAGTATAAAGTTCACAGTGAAGTAGTAATGAGTGTAATAAGGTTTTTAGTCCTTGTTCATATTTTGGCTGTAAGATGAATGTCTGTCTAAATATGCAATACACTGTCTCCTGAAGCTAGATGAATAAGATGATGTTCATTGTCATCCATACAAGGTGACATAAAGATAGTGCACTTTAATACTAGTCAGAAAAAATATCGTAGGAGTGAAGTTAGTGACAGTTTTCCTGAATAAGGAATGTGTAAAAGCTGGGAAAAGCTGTCAGAACACATCCCAGGTAGTTACAAGAATAATCACGTCACTGTTTTACACTATGCTAAACCAAATCCAGTCTTACTCCTGTTGTTTCTCATCTTCAACTTTGTGGAGCTTCTCATGCAACTTTCATCAGTGAATATGTTGGCTGTACTTGACTGGTTTTAAAAAATGATGTAAATTGTCTTCTCAAGTCAGGTTGAAGCAAATGCTCTTTCCTTTCTGCTTCTTCATCTCATAAGCCCAGCCAGCCTCACAAAACCTGCAGTAACAATGTGACTACTAAGAAAAAAAAAAATGGAATCTGAAAGGAAGAATATACCCACATGAATATAATACTTTAAAAATTTACTTGGGTAAGGAAAACTAGTGCTAAAATTAATGCCTTTTTTGAATATTTGCTGAAATAGTAACAGGCAGTATGATAAAAATTGTCAGTATTTCAAAACAAAAATTGATTTTTTCTTTTACTTTGTTGTAAAGTTTTTAAGTTGTGTAAAATCTCAAATGATCAGACCTGTTCAGTTTATCCCAGATCATCCAGCATGTGTTGATTTCTACAACGTGTTGTTTACTTTTAAATAATTCTACAGAAAGTTACAAACCTGTACTTACATATTTGTACAAAGTTAACTTAGTGTTAAAGTAGCTGAATATCAGTATTGTAGGAAATATATCTAAGGCAGCTTAAGCAGCCACCGTACAACACATTCTGACCCAATAGTCATAACAGAGTAAAAGAGCAGAAGAGGAAAGGATAGAAAGGATGATAAACATTCTGGTCAATCAGTGTAACCAGCTTTTATAAGTGTATCTTCCCCAGCTATTAAACAAGGCTACACCATTTCTAGGTGAGCTTCATTGTGTAAGTCCAACATTTCAGAGCAGATAACTGAAATGGTATGTTCAGTAGAGATTTTACTCCTAGGTAAAACTACCAGGCTGCTCTGGAGAGACAACAGAGATAAACCTATCTCTCAGACATATTGGAAACAGATGTTGGAGGGTGCAATAGTTTTAAAAATATGACTTTGGAATTACTACATTGCTGTAGTAATGATGAAATAACAAGTGCTGGTTCTGGAAAATGTGCAAGGTTTTATTGATCCAAAGGAAAAAATGACAGATGGAAACAAACAAACAAATGAACAAACAAAAACCCCACCTCTACAGTGGTGATTTCGCCTATGGAAGATTTTTTTCCACCTTTTTTTAACCCATAGCTTTGCAATATGAATATTATTCAAATAAAAGTGAAGTCCCAAATCTCCCTCAAAGTTCCACTCCTGTGTCAGCCACCTGCATACTTCTAGCATACAATGGAGATCAGAAGAAAAGAAAAATAGGTCATTCCAAAGCTGAAGCATGCTAACAGAGTGTACTCAGTGCCTAACCTTCTGTCTTCCAAGCCAAAAAGGATTTAGTATGAGTATTTCCACTGAGACAATCTTTGGTGACTTGGCACAGGAACAAGGTGTTCAGTTAGGCCACAAGAACTCTGGCAATCAGGACTCACTAACAATACCTGAGAGCCAAAACCAATTTCTTTTATTTCAATTTCTTCTTTATTTCAATTGTCTTTTGAATTTCTTTTACTTTATTTCTAATTTTATTTCTTTTATTTCAATTCCACAGCAAGAGACACCAGGGACATATATTGATGCTAAGAACAGCAGCTCTTCTTTTGGTATTCTGTTTTTCCCAGGATTTTTGATTGCACTTCATATAGTTCACTTTGAATGAATCCAGTCCTGAAGTATGAAAGCAAGGACCCTTACAGCAGATTTCATAGTCAAAAGTAATACTTCAAGCACAGACAAGACAGCATTTTTGGTAGTTTCTACTACATGGTCAGAGAGCATCTGGTATCCAACATAACATAACATAATTGCAGATTTGCAAACATAAGTATGAAATAGTGAAACATTGAAGGATTTAGTGATTTTTACAATTCAGTTACTATGCCCAACCACACCATCCGTTTAGTCCCAGTTCCACTGGATGAATCAGCAAGATTTCATCTTTCTGCAGTTTCCCCAAACTCTTGGCAAGATGCTACTGAAATGATTGTAAAAGGAGTGATAAAACTGTGATAACATCCTAGAAACAATACCTGGACTGTGTTACTCCCACTCACCCAGCAGTCTAAAATATACATTGAACAGGAAAGATGACAAAGCAGATCTCCAATATCGTCCCTCATCATAGTGCCTTAAGGGGAAGAGAGCACATTTCACACAAGGCATTCTATGAAAAGCAAAGTAGGAGAGAAAACAGCAATTCAAAAGCAGTGTTCATGGCTGTTGTGTTACAGGAAAGTCAGTGAACCTTGGAAGGGAAGTACAGAAGTACTACTATAGATATACAGTCATATTTCATTCTCAGATCAATTGAACCAGTGCAATTTCTGTCCTATACCCATGCAAATAAAGGGACTGAGAAGGATTAAGGAGCTCTGAGATAAATACATCACTGAGAATTTTGGAGACATTCTTCCTTTTGCACTGTGTTCTTCTCTTTACGATTCCCTTTGTCTTGGACTTCTGCTATGGTTAAAGTTTCCTTGTACTGAAAAAAACTGGGATCTTGTGTATAACTATCTCTTTGACTGTCATTCCAGATGATATTATGACTACGTATATGGTGGTCAAATTAATGTTACATAAGTAATTCTAGTTTGGGCTTTTCATAAATGTTAGCTTTTGCCTTTATCACCATAATGGATAATTTTTGTGTAATGTTCTACTTCTTAACTTTTTAAGAAATGAACTGGAAAAAAATTCTGGCAGCATGTGAAATGTCAGCAGGGTTGGAATCTAGATCCACTGTACTGCTTTGTCCTACATAAACTGACAGAGTAATTGATTGCAGGATGACTAACCATTGTCTAGCTGAACCAGCACAACCAGAAATAATACATTTTTCTTCCAAAGTAACAACATGATACCCGGTAATTCCTGGTTCCACTCAGGACTGCATTCTGCAGTTCCCTCTTTCCAGCCCCAGCCTCTTTACTTTTCCCTGGGTTTTTTTGTTTGGGTTGTTTTGGTTTTGGGTTTTCTTTTTTGTGGTTTTTTTTTTCTTCTTCTTGTTTTTGTTTTGGTTTTATTTTTTTTATCCCAGGCTTGGTTTCCTTATATGTCTACTGGAAGATGTGAAAAATATTCACTGGAGAGTTGTCCAGCTCTTCTTCCTCCCCTCACACTTGCTTGCCTATGTGCAGCAGACTTTCCTGATAAGCTCTTTAATTGTAGCTTCTGGCAATTCAAGTTTCAAGTTGATGAGAATGACTACTTATCAATTTCTTCTTCTCCTTTGCCCAGATCTCACCAATATCTCCCAGGGTCCCTTTTCTTCCTATCCAAGTCCAGTTCAGTTCTACTCTGTCCTCCAAGCTTTCACAGCTTTCTTCTCCTCTCCATGTATTCAAACTTACTCCTTCACTCTCCTTTCCTTTCCTTGCTAAACATTTTGGAGTGTCCCTCCAGATACATGAACCCAACCTGTATGAATAACACAAAGCAATCCTGGCAATCAAAGCATTCTGGTTTTCTTTCCAGTGGATCTCTGTTTCCCACAAGACCTGTAAATAGATAATCTTAGAATTGTTTGGGTTTTTTCCCAATTTTGATCAGCTGCTGTTCTGTTTTCCTACAGTTCGGTGCTATTTTGATTTATCTGTTTTCAGTCATAACCTGAACAGTTACTGTGCTATGAAGTGGATTATATAAGGAATGAAGATATATTCTCAATTAGGTATAATCCAAGTTTGATTTCTACCTCATGCTTTAAGTTTGAGCAGGGCTGGTTCTCAGTCCTTCTAGTCCCCACCCTTTGCAATTTATTGCAAAGAGAATAAGATTTTATGTATTGAATAATAGTGTGCTAAGTTAGAAGCAGTGACAGTGGCATATTTTGCCATTATGGAACTATGTTTATACAGAGATATAACGCCCACACACAAAGTGTGGTAATTAATTTGGTATTGTGAGTGCTTCATGGTTTTGATTAAGGCTTTTGGAAATTAGTAAGCCCTGCCGCCTCGTGGCAAATAATCTTTGTCACAAAATAGTAAGTATTCTTAGCTTTTGAGCCTATATGCTGTTTAGTTATGGTTTCACTTGGTATTTAAAACAAAAGAGATGTTGGACTCTGTAACTGGGAGCGTTAGACATCGCATGTAGACCAATTTCAACACAATTAAATGGAAAAACTCTCCTTATCTGATTTTTTTTATTATTATTATTTTAAAATCAATCTAGTGTTAGTCATCTTATTCAAAATGCTGTATATTGTTAAATGGCTCTGTTTCAGTGGGCTTGTTTTATAAAGTTATTTTCTTTCCAATAGCAAATGTCTATGAACAGCTGGTTCTCAGCAACAGGAAGACCTTTTGGAGAAAGCTGGGGGCAGAGAACGGAAAGCAATGTCAAAGGTACTCAACACTTTCCCCTCCTCCAGGGGACCAGCCAACTCATCCTGCAGACTGCACAGCAGAGTGAGAAAGTGTTCTGATTCACTGTACATCCTGGGCAGTCTTGGACAGAGCAGGTTCTGTGGAACCCCACCCCTTTCTTTATTCATCGTAACATTTCATTTGCTTTTGATTGCCTTTCCACATTAAGCAGATGTTTTTATTGAGCTCTCCAAGGTGACACACAGGTCATTTTTTTGGGTGGTTACTGTTAATTCAAGATCCAACAATGTGTATTAGTAATATCCTTCCAACACACCTTATTTTGAATTTTCCATCATGAACTTCCTCTGCCATTGTGCTGCCTAATTGCTTGGGTTTGTCTTGACTAACTTAAATAACTGCTCAGTTAAATAAATGCTACTTGTTAAAAAAATACTTTCATGGAAGATCTTCCAAACATACTGATTAAGCCTTTTTCCAGAACATTAATGAATATGAACAGTTCTGTTAGTCTCACAGTGTTCTGCTGCTTATCTGCTGCCATATTGAAAATTGACCATTTTATTCTATTCTGTACTCTTTTAGCCATTTTGTGATCAAAACACTGCTACACCTTCAACCTTACAAGTTTTTAGTTTGCTTACTAGACTCTTGTGAGGTACACTGTCAAACGCATTTTAAAAATCCAAATGAATTATGTCAGCAAAACAATTCTTGTTCCTCATCCAGCTGAAGTCTCTCCAATGTTCTCTGAAAACTCAAAATGTACTAGACCAATTCAGGAAAAGAGTCAAGAATGCTAGTAAATTCAGGTTGATTTATTTGCTTTTGGTAGTTGGCAATAACTGCATTGGTGCTATGTCTGGCCCTAAGTCATTTATACTCATGTCAGAAAAATTAGTAGTGTTAATTGCTGCTCTGGGATTCCACTGAACCCCAAGCAGTTTCCGGTACCAAAGGGAGACAAAAAAACTCATTCTGCACCTGGTCTGTCTGGGAACTGTGTGTTCAAAAGTTCTGGGCAGTAGTAGCCATAGAGGTGCTGGGCTGGAGGTCAAAGAGCACTTTTAGAAACTGGATGAGGTCAAACTCTGTGTGAAGTGAGTCCCATCACACCCCACAGTGTCTGCCTTCCTGTTGCCAAAAAGCTTTAATTGGTTCCATGGAAATCCTCTCACAGCTGACCTAACCTCTTTGTTGCCAGCTTTATATGTCTGGGGGACAGGAAATATTTTTGGCAGGGAGAAGACAGAGAACATGCTGAAGGTAGGAGAGAGAAAGCACAACCACAAAAGGCTGATATTATTTTATTGGAGTTTGTAAATTGAACGGGGGGGGGAGAGGAAGTAACCTGATTCTGCAAAAGATAAGATTCTAGATAAGGCTGATGGTACAATCTTTATTGCTAAGAGATACAGTAATCTTTATGGAGAATGGTTCTTACTGTCTGCAGAATTAAGTTCCATTCAGCCTTTCAGCTTCTAGAATTGAAGTGACATTATGCATCTCACCTCAAGGATCTGGCCTGGAATACCAACACTGTGTCAAAGTCATCTGAAGAAATAGTCCCAGTTCTTTCTTTAAAAATTTCATTGTCAGTCATCAGTATGCACACTTGGTCAATAAACTTTCCTGCACCAAATTTGTGTGTTCTAAGCAATCCTCAAGGGAATAACTTTATGTCATGGAAATAATTGCCAGCAAGTTGTGTTATCCTTCCTGCCAGTTCAGAAGAACCCTTTTTTTTTTTTTTTTTTTTTCCAAAACGTGAATGTTATATTGCTGCTTAATAGTTTCAACTTCAAAAAAAAAAAGTGAAAATATCTCTTTTATCTTGGCAGAGCAGAACAGCATCACTGCCATACTCCCAAGCTACCACCTAGATATGCTTTAAAGCAACTGATCCGAACACTGATAAAACTGTTAGGTGAAAATTGGCTTGACTGGAAACTTCTTTTCACACACCTGTATTTTCAGTGATATCAGGAAACACTTGTTCTCACATTTCATATGCTTGCTGTTCATATTAAGTAAATTTCCCCAGCAATGGAAAATTATCTTTTATTTAACTTAAATTTGTATGAAACACTAATCAAGTTTCTTCTGTTTTGGTTTCATCTATCACATAACTGAATGGTTCATGGAAGCACTTTAAAACATGTAAATTAAAGCCTGACCTCACTTGTGCTAAGGGGAGTTGCACCACCAGTTTCTTTTGAAATGGTATTTAACAGAGGATGAGAGTTTCAGTGATTCTTCTGAAGTGATGTCAAGCAGGAGCACTGCTACTGAAGTTCTTAAGAGAATGCCAAAGCAAAACGTATGAAAACCATTGCAAAGCACAGTTGTTGACTCAGTTGTTGGCATTTCTTTTTTTTTTGACTAAGGCATCAATAGCTTTGTCAACAAGAAGCAAGATAAATTAACATTTGTTGAAGTCTTTGTTGCCTTGCATTGCACACTGCTCCCACAGAAACTGAAATGCCACCAGTTCCTCCAGCTAGGCAGTTTAAAACCAGCTCAGGAACATCTATGTCATCCTGCAAGCAATGCCCTTTAACTCTTTTATTCCTGTTTTAACATAGAATTATTTCATGCAATGTGTGGCCCACAGATGGCACCTGAAAGTACAGTATGTGTTCCAAAAGAAATCCCAGGCTAATTTTTCCTCCTCATCTTCTTCCAAGAGAAAAAAGCACACATGCTTTTTTGTGTGTTATGGCCTTATGGAGGACACCACCCACAGCCTCACCCTTTTTTCCCCTTCCATGGATAATCTTTTCACAGGGTGGAGAGGGGATGGGATGGGAAAAAAAAGGGTTGCTTTCATGTTTTCTAGCAATGATTTTGTCTACAACTATTTCCTTCTCGAGTTCTTACTCACTGTTTATGAAATCTCCCTGTACTTTAACAATGGTATTGTTGCCACAGCTGCACTGATTATATTTCCCTACTTCTCTCATTCTGGGGCTTGGAATCAGTGTGGTTTGTTTTCATACATGGCAACTTGGAACAGACTATAATAACATTACAGAAAGTCTTGATAATATAATTGTAATGTGCACACACACTACTTTTTCTGCTTTTTTGTTTCCATGATCAAATACCTAATTTGTTGGGGGTTTTTAATATTCTGTCTACAACAAAAAGTAAGTGCTGATTCCAGATAGGAACATTATAAAATAACATATTAATAAAAGGTCAGTGAATGTTTTAAGTATTTCACTGCACACCATATGGGTCTTTTTAAACTGTTATATCATAAAGTTGTTCAGGCTGGAAAAGACCTTTAAGATCATCAAATCCAACTGTTGACCAAACACTGCCAAGTTCACCACTGAACTGTGTCTCAAAGCACCACATCTACATGTCTTTTAATCCATACTCCTCTTCAAAATAAAACAAAAATACCAAGAAAAACGTTCAAAACTTGTAATGTATTTTGATAGAGTTTATTTTAGGTTATCAGAAATCTTGTGCCCTTCTCAGCTGATACTCAAAATAAAGGTTTGGTTCTGGTTTATACTTAAACCTGTATGAGCACTTTTGCAAGGCAAAGATCCTGACAGTGTGAGGTTCATGCCTACTTTGCTGAAGTTCACCCTTTGAAAAATCCCCCTTTGCTGGAACACTACTCAACATTCTTGCTGTCTTCAAATATATCAGTTTGAAAAGTCCTCCATTTGCTGGATTATCACCTGGAGACATAAAGGTGAATGGGATGAATCATAGCATCACAGAACCATAGAATTGGCTGGGTTGGAAGGGACCTCAGAGCTCATCAAGTCCAACCCTTGATCCACTACCGCTGCAGTTACCAGACCATGGCACTGAGTGCCACATCCAGTCTCTTTTTAAATATCTCCAGGGATGGAGAGTCCACTACTTCCCTGGGCAGCCCATTCCAATGTCTGATCACCCTCTCAGTAAAGAAATTCTTTCTAATGTCCAACCTAAACCCCCCCTGGCACAACTTGAGACCGTGCCCTCTTGTCTTGCTGAGAGTTGCCTGGGAAAAGAGACCAACCCCCCCCTGGGTTGGTCTCCTTTCAGGGAGTTGTAGAGAGTGATGAGGTCTCCTCTGAGCCTCCTCTTCTCCAGGCTGAGCAGCCCCAGCTCCCTCAGCCTCTCCTCATAGGATCTGTGCTCGAGTCTTTTCACCAGCCTAGTGACTAGTGATTAACTACTTTAATCAGCAGTTCCCCATCATAAAAATATGGGTTATGGGACATTCATTTAGACATATTAGGTAATGCAAGAGGCCTGTTGCACATTTAGATTGTATCAGATACCTATGCAAGTCTTAACACACTTATACTTTCCATTGTTTCCAGGGCTGATTAGTGTTGACAGAAGATGGCTCACTGACAGTCTGGGACACAAAAATCTCCGTAACCTGCAAAACCCACACAGAACAAAATCTGAAAGTCAGGACATTGGTTTCCTGGTATGCTTTGCTGCAGATACTCTCAGAGAGTTTTAAGGTGTTGGGGCAGAGCTTAAGTGATAGTGCACGTGTTCTGCATTGCTTTGCCACAAGGCAGCTACTGAGAGGGGCACTCGGTGACAAAAATCTTGAGTAATTGGGCAGGCCCTTTGTTAACAACAAGCAGGGCATAAGAAAATATCTTCTAGCATTGTCCTCCATTAAAAAGCTCCTCTACAAAGGCCTGCACATTAATGTCACATAGAAAAAGTAAAAGGAGTTGGACACCAATGGAATTCCATTGTTACCACCAAATCAACCAGTCTCAACCAAATAGCTTAGAAAAAAGAAGCCTGGTATTTTAAAAATTTTCCCATTAATTATTCCATTCCTCCTGTTCTACATAATCCATCCCGATTACAATGTTTTTCCTAGCATGTGGGATACAAATAAGGTAATTATTAAATCCAGAGTCAATGAACAGCCTTGGCTGTTTGCTTGGCACCACTTGCTTTTACAGATGTTCCCTATATGACAGCTTCTATTGAACCAGAATTGCATCATTTATGGTTCCTATTCTGGTATCACTGCATATATTTTACTGATAAGAAGCAGGAAGCAGCATGCTCAGATTCCTAATGTATTAAAGAAGAAAGTGAATTTAAAAAACAGAAAGCAAATTTTTTTGCAGCTCCCTAGTAATTGCTTTTTGGCAAATTATATTTGAAAGGAGAGCCAAAACCCCTTTAGAACCAAGCCTGGGAACCAGATTATATGTTCCATGGTTAATCAATGCTCTCATCGTCGGATGCTCTCATGCATTGTCTAGCATATGCAGAAAAAACTTGACACAATTAAAAAGCAGGATTGTCTGCACAGGCCACAATACATTTTTCTCTCAAAATAAGAGGATGGTTAAAAACAAATAAGTGTCTGATGTTGAAAGAAAGTGTTTGCACCAAAGAAATTAGAGAGGTCATCAGTCAAGACTGTTTAATACTAGTCAGAATAGCACCCTTTCAGTGAACTGGCAAGTTGAACATCAGTTTAAATTGTCTTTTGTTGTGAGCATACAGGTTATATACGCCTAAGGGAGTCTGTTGTAACTTGCATATACTTAAATCTGTTTCAGATTACTTTTTCATTTCATTTTATTTGGAGTTTTCTATTTTTTCTCTTTTCACAGGTTAACGTGCCTCTTACCTTATCGAACATGTCTGTGTAAGCTGCAAGATGCATATCTGAACAGAAAGCCAAGTTGATGGCTGCAAGCTAAGGCCAAATGATATACCTTTTGCAAAAATGGTGCAATTTTAAGGTAATCTTATTTTTTATTGAAGTCAAAAGCTTTATTTTAATGACACAAATATGTGCAACTGTCATTTGAATGCAGTACTATTTTTATTCCAATGGAAAAACATCCTGAGTGCCACGTGTATATTTTAGTATCAGACAATTTTCAGGAGGTTTAAGTATAGCCTCAATTTTCCTATGAGCTGTGAGCAACACAATTCTAAATTTCTCCTACTGATCCCTATTTTGCAACTCCCTTTTTTGTACTATTAGTATGAGAAATAATGAAACATCTCAGAGAGAATCGTACAGATTTGTCTGGAAAGACTGAATTTTTTTCCCCCTAAAATTTCAAAACTGCATGACCAAAAAATTCGAGAAATGTGTACTTGTGTTTAAGTGCTTTCCTGAATCTAAATTGCCAGACCCTCTGATACTGACCAACTAGAATAATATAACAAAATTCATCCCATAGAGATGTTCTTGCAGAGGTTAATATTTACATGAAGGGTCATGAAGATCTCATTCCTGTTCGTACCTCTTCTGATGCGCTGAAGAGAAAGCCTCTCTAGGCTTGTTCTATAACCCCAATGTTGAGAAGTCAGGGGATGTATTGCAAAATAATATGGCTTGGTGTGAATAAAAGGGCATCGGGATGTTTCTCTTTACCTTTTTAAAGACATTCCAGCACTTCGATTCTGTGGAAGTTAGATACTTTGGTCCCTTTTGTACTCCCCACCCTGCATCTCTGACATATTGGGTAATTGCATCACTTAATATCAAACACTAATATCTGAGATTTGGGGCTGTAAATATTTCTGAGTGTTGTCAGCTCTAAGCACATAAATGGATTCATTTATGTTACCTGAGCCTAAATCGAGCAGGTCAGAAATTTATACAAAGATACTAATATTTTCAGGTCAGGAGTCTTATTTTCTCCAAATCAAATATTTAAGGGATCGGGGGACCAGGGGGGTGGGGAGTGGTGGTGTGGGAGAAGGAAGTTACAGATTCATTTGCATCTGCCTTAAAGTGTGATGTGATCCTCACACACACAAAGCAATTTCATTTGGTGTATCTCTTACATAAAAAGGTAACAACTGCTATTTTGTGCTTTTGCTTGATGTTAAGCAATGAGTTGTGTTATTTTATATCTGTAACAGGTCACTTGCTGAGGAATACCCCTCTTGCTAGTCAGCCTAAAAGGAATATTCTCCATATTTGTCTCTTTTGATAACTGAGTGTATTAAAATATTTACTACATGATAAAAGGATTCCCAGTTTTAGAATGAAAATTGCTACTATAGGGCAAGGAAGAAATGATTAAGCGCTGAGTCAGTCTAACATATGGCACCAGATGGCTCTTCTGCTCATAAAAATTATTTGGTATGAGGAATATCCTCCACCTAACATTACAAATGTCTATAAACAAGAAAAAAAGTTTCCTAATATGTGATTCAAAAAGCAAGTGAAGATGTTCCAGTTATATCTCTTTTTTCCACTGAAAATGGATTCTGAGTTGATCATTATCTCTTCCTACATTGTTTTGGCACTCTATACAATATTAAATGTACATTTTGTTTTCTTCAGAAAATATATTAATAACTTTTAAACATATTTTCCTTATAGCTGTAAAAACTGCTCAACTATTTGGCTTTGCAAAACAGTGAATTAGTGATTTGCATCTTTCAGTGTTTTACTTCTGTACCTGAAGATATCCTTAGGAAAGACAATTGAGCAGTCTACATTCCTGCAATTACTGTATATTATGTTTAATTGGAAAGAAGCAATCTACTCCTTATTTTAAATAGACATAAAAAAAATTTTCAGATTATTTTGAATCACAAACACAGGGAGATTGTTATATTTTGGTAAATTGTAAAGACAGAAAATGACATTTTCATTAAAGATTTACATTTCCCAGGAGAACTGTGAAATCTGGAAACTTCTAGGAAAATCTTTAGCCTTAAGAAAAAGTCACAACGAGTAACTTAGACTTTTTGCTTTGCAAAACATGGGGAAGCAGGTGACTGACCTAGCAAAGAGGGATGAAAATGGAACAACCCCCTGTGCAAGAGGATAACTGCATTTTTGAAAAGTTTGTGCAGAGAAAAGAAAGATCTGAACTGAGTTTGTTCTGTGCTTTTGGGAGGATACTGTAGCTACTGCTGTCAGCCTATGGGAAGCTGGGCAGTCACCTTAATTTACGTTCCTGTTTCACTATTCAGGCATCCAGGCTTTGTCAGGAGAATGCTGTGACTCCTTTGCTCCATCATTACTCTTTACCTTTGCCAGACTTTCCTCTATCAAACTATCTGTCTTCTATTTTACACTGAAGGAAGACAAAAGCCAGGGATGAGTCTAGTCACTAGAAATCTATGTTATTAATCTCTAGCTTGTTTGAACAGGAATCTGCTTTCCAATAATGTTACCACTGGGTCTGGTTTTTTCATATTACTTATCTTGCCTATAGCAAGGAATATATTCAAATGTAGACATACCCCAGAGTTACATCTCTCAGAGCAGCTTGCAATACACTAAGTCACAAAATAATCTCAAGTGAGTACAGCACTCTTCTTTTTAGACAAATGCATCATTTGTCTGTGCTGTAGTTATCAAGTTAAGTAACGACTGCAGATCCCACTGGTATTTTGATAGTTATATTTTTCCTTCTCTGTCCAAAAAAATGTGGTTACAAGTTCCAGCTTTCCCCCATCTTTCCCTCAGTGATGATAAAAGAGCACCTAGGGTGGTCAGGCAGGGTAGTGATTATACTTTCATATAGCATTAATAAGCATTAGCTCTTATTCTGGAAAAAGAAAAATTGTTAAAATTGGAGAAGTTATGAAAACTTTTGTAGTACTGAATGTCTCATCAGACATGCCCCCACAGGATCTATAAAACATAACTAGAGGGGATTTCTCAGTCCAAACATTGCCAGACTACCTGCTGCCTTGCTAGATCACCATCAGTGAGGGTTTAGCTTCCTCCTAAAGTCTTCCATTGCCATTACACATGGACATGAATGTAACTTAATAAGTGGGTTAATTTTTTTTTTTCCTGTCTGAAGAAATATATATTAAGGAGTATAAACCTCTCTGAGAATTTATGACATCAGCCCCAAGTGGATTTGACAAGAACCACTGAGAGACCAGAACTCTTCCACATGCACAAGCTTTCTTTGCCATATCTGGGAGTCCCCATGGCCCTGTCAGACAGATTCAAAATGAAAGAAGACACAAGATTGTATCTTCTTCGCTAATTATTTGTGCTCAAGTCTTACTGGGTTTCCCAGTGAAGGGATAACTTGCAGAGGAACCATGAACACAGGACCTCTTTAGGTCCTAACTGTTTTCCAGCCAGATAGCTACCTCACATACAGCTGACATCAGTTGGGAAATTAATGTATTTTGCATTTGGACATGAGATAGAGACATAACTCCCACATGTTCTAGGGGACTTGTATTGGACATAACTAATGCTGTGATTTAAGGTGGGAAATACCAAGCAGGTGATTTTAGTTTGAGGAGGCAGATTGTTCTAAATAAGCAATGCAAGCAGTGTGGTGCAGTGATTTCAGGGTATTTTTATTTTTAACTCCAGGTCTAGTGCAGATATGTTTATAATAGTGATGGAGTAAGATGATATCTGAGTAAGAGACTCATCTTTGTTTCCACATCTCCTGGCATGGATCAGGTTTTCAGGAGTTGCTGTTCCAACATTTGTCAACATTGGCTTCATCTTCAAGGTTTTGTTAGTCCTTGTTTTCCCTCTATAATGATCATGGAATATACTACTCACTCTAACTCAGGCTTGTGGGAGGAAGAGTGAAATCAGAACAATAAAGATTAAAGGGAGAGGTAATGCTAGGATAGAGTGAGAAGAAAAAGTAGAGTAATGATGAATGCAAGGGACCTTCACAGTAGAGTTAGAAGGTCTGTGGAATCTCAAGAAGGGACTTAAAAAATAAACAAATTTGAAATTTTCAAAATCATAACAAATATATTCTAATAATTAGCCTAAGGAAAACAAGCCCAAATGGGGAAAAAAATTCCCAACACCAAAACCAACTCCTCCTCCCCCTAATAAAAAAAGCAAGGACACGGTGAGGGTAGGCTATTTATAGCTGTCATGGAATGTAAGTCATGCTTCATAGCTTAATTTGCATTTAATATTTAAGAAATAGTGTTAATTTCTAACCCACAATAATTTCCTCCTTTGCTTGGAGGTGGTGGGTGTTGTATGGCCACTTATCAGCTAAAATATGAGTATTTTATGAACAAAATCAAAAGCAATAGTGAAATACAGAGATTTTCTGACATTTGCCTAGAGCTTTAGGTAATCTGAAACATTTTTTTTTACTTTTCCCTCACAAGTCCTATATTTTAGTGAGCAGAACCAACATCTCTAATAACACCTCCCTTTGTTTTTCTGGCTGTAGATAATATTAAGTACTTGTTCTATTGCAGTGGCTCTTTGATGGCCATGGATACTTATGAACACAAATCCATTGTCCTAAACTGCTCCCAATCATTGGACAGTTGGACTAACCCCAGGTAACAAGATGTCCTGGTTTGGGATAGAACAACTTTTCTGTCTCGTAATTTTGCTTTCAGCTAAGTCTCTTGTAAGTAGCTGCACTTGCTGAAATTAACAGCAAGTTTCTCAGTCAGTGTCTGCTTCTAGGACTGATAACACTCGATGTTTATAGTTACAGCCATAGAATGGTGTGCAGAACCACAGCCACTGCTTGGATCTGAGGAATATTTTATGCTTCAGAAAGAGAAAGGGAGTAAAGGGCTCCCTCCTGCAACCCTCCTTTAGGGAGGAGGAGACAAGACAGGTGACCAAAATTGACCAGAGTCTTCTATCCCATACATGTCATACTTAGTATACATTTGAGGGATGGCGAGGGTCAAACCCCTTCACCTTTGCCTTCACCCTTTCTGCCCTTCTTCACCTGTCCCTGTTTGCTTTGGCATCCTGGGAGGATTCTGTCCATTTATCTGCCTGTGATCCTGATCCATGCCAGCCTGAATCAGTGTGTTCCTGCCTCCAGCTCCCGACTGCTGCTGACCCCAGGAGTCCAGCCTGGACTTTCCCAGGGCTGCCCTGCAGCCTCAGTGGTGATGTGAGAGGTATTAGAGGAAAGGGGGGAGGAATGCGGTATCATTTTTCTGTATCTTTGTATATATTTAGTAATTTTTCCTTTTTTATTATTAACATTTCATTAAAACTGTGTAATTTATTTCCCAATCCATAAGTCTCTCACCCTTATTCTCTCTCCTTTCTTTATTAGGGAAGGTAGGGGAATTAACAGAGAGCATATGCCATTCAGTTACTTGGCAGCCCAGCATTAAACTGTGACACAAGGAAATAAAAGCACTTAGAACACTCATGAAATTTAAGGTGGGAGCACTGGCATAGAACCACTGTCAGATTTTGCCCCTAAGCCTGCACACATATCCACAGTTGCATTCAAAGACTTTTAAACAAGAGAAACCTCTATAGAGTAGAATGAATCAGAGGCTTCTGTCAGCTGGAATCCACTGCTGAAACATCTACCATGCCTATATCTTTACAAGTCTTCTTTCCTTATTGGTGTAAAAAAAAAACAAACAAACAAACAAACAAACAAAAACCCAAAAAAAACCCAAACAAAAAACCCCACTTTGTTCATATTAGGGCCGAATATATAACCCCCAGTATCTCTATGAAAAAACAGACTGCTGTTTTTTGTGCATTTAATTAAGTAGAGATAGTTTTGGCTACCACAACATTTTTTTCAGAGTTACCAAGGAATAAGATCTAAGCAAGTGAAATAAAGCCATGGATGGATAAATACTGTAGTACTCGTATACATCAAACCTTGAAACCTTCCCATGCAGGTAAACCCAGTTCTTCTGATGGCTGTTTTTCAGCCATGCTATTTCTAGTTCTTAGCTGACCTGGAAAGACTATCTCTAAAAATGTGTTCTTTCACATTTGTGTGCTGAAGAAAATCACTGTAATTCACCTTTTGATCTTGTCACTGCCCCCGTTTAAAAAGAAATGCTTGTACCAAACAGATGATCATGTGTCTTTCAAGCCACTTAGCTGCTAAAAAAATATCAGAAAGAATAGGCAGGTGCTAAGAGAATGAATGGAGCTGAGAATTAGGATCCACAGTACTGAAGACTGGGGTTCTGTCCCCATTTCATGAATTCTGAGTCAAGGCTGCATGACAGCAACTACACTGACATTTGCTCTCTATAGTTGACTGACATCACATGGTAGGCTGTATGACTGTATGACTCCTACAAAGAGGTTTGAAGGGTGCATTGTTGTTTGGTAGATCCACACAAGTTCCTGTGCACTTTTGACAGTGGGACTTTGGCTGCACATCACATTCTCTCAGCACTTTTGGACATATATTTTCCATGAGTATGATCACATAACTTACAGTGAATTTCTCTGCAATTCTGTTCCTTCCTGGAGCCTTGCCTGTGGCCCTCTGGGCACATCTGACTTACAGATGAATCTGGGGGTGTATGCAGAGATTTTCAGTGAAGAGGAAATAGCAGTGTTCATGGACATGTGGAAAGCAGTGGGGTTTCCAAGAGGGCATGGTATATACTAGCAGCTGACATAAATCTAAGGAAACAATTTACATACTTTTTAATGGTACTATAAAACATGGGAACTCTGCTACCAATCCTGGAAACCACCTACTGGCAAATTATTTATTCCATTTTTGTAGACACAGAGTACTCATGCAAAACACACAGACTCCCTTTTCTGGCTAACGAGTAACCACCTCCATTCCCTTCAAAATGTTTGAAAGGGTTTCTGTAGTGTTTTCCTTGCCCTCTCACTATGAAACAAGGATACCCTAAGGTAAGCAGACCTCAGTGATTAGGTGTCTAGAAGATGCTTACCACTGTTGGCTGATGTTAAGTATTTCTTCTGGAAGAAAATGAAGAAACAAACTGGCTCAGAACAGATCTGAAGTGACCAGCACCTATTCCAGGAACTCACATAGAACCCAAACCAAAAAAACTTAAAATACTGAAAGTGGCAGTAGAAAGACCAATCTAAGGAGATTCTCACCAAAGTTTCCAAAGGGAAGAGGCTTACCAGTGAGGCTGAACTTGGTTTCACAGAGGTATGTGTGAAGTGAAACATAAAGAACCTCAGACAGGAGATATATTTATTTAATCCAAATGATATTACTACTATTTTCAGAGTTAATGCAAACTGGCAGGTCAGATAGACACTTAGTTAAGAAGTCAAAGGATGCTGTTAAAAAGAAGGAAATGAAAGCAAGATCCTTTTCTTCCTGGTTAAGCACCTTGCAATGTTCTGGGATGTCCTTGCAGAGCTCACTACAGAAGCATAAGGCTCTATCCTCTTGTATGATAAGGGACAGCAGATTGATAAGGTAGTTACCACTTTTCTCCCTAATGAAGTGTACTACACAATTAGCTGCTTCTTAACTCTTCTGTTTCCAAATCCAATTTATTTAGAATAAGATGTACTTTAGAATGAGGCAATTTCCCACTTTTACCAGACTTTGGCAGCTGGCTAGAAAACATGTTCTTTGATGAAAGTTTGCCTGGCTTGCTCGACTGGTGAACTGAGAACTTCATGACATGTCTAGCTCTCAGTTTTTACAAATGGGAAAATTGTGAATAAATACATTATCCTGAAATTTGAATTTTATCTATTCTGCATCCAGAACATATGAACAGGAGATTAGTCATAACCGTTAAGCTACTAATTTAATTTTCAGATAGGAGTAAGTTGAGAAGTTGGATACAGAAACACAGGATTTTGGATATATGTGGTTACTGCAAGAGCGAAATAAGATGAAAGATTCATCTTATTCATCTTAATAAATTCAGAGAAAGCCACAAGTAGTATTTTCATATTCTTTTATTTTTGAGCCACAGGCCTAAAGGATATTTTTAATGCAGAAACACTAAATCCTGCTTGTCCAATGTGTTTTCCATTAATTTAAATTTATATATCGCTGGGCACATTTGCATGTATTGAATCTTTCTGCCATATCTTTATGGCTGATAGCCAGTAGGATTAATGGAATGTGTGACATACCAGAGAAACTATGCAGGTTGAATCCCTAAAGCAAAAGCTACACAGCAGGGTGGTCCTCGGAGTTCAGTTTTCACTTAATCTACTGAGTCATTTGGTGACCTTGGACAAGCAATCTGACCTTCTGGCATCTTGATGAGGCCAACTGTAAAGCAGTATAAAACCAAAAGTGGAGGATTAATTGCTGCAAAAAGAACTGAGTCACTTTGGTAGGATATTACTCCCTAAGTACCCCTCTGCTCATCAGAAAAAAAACCCTAGATAAGTCTAATATGTGTTTGCTTGTGTCTGTAGTGATCAAACTTGGAAGAATACTTTTTCTTTGAAGGTGTCTGCCAAGCCTTACTGAGCTACTTCCTCTCTCTGCAGTGTTTCTTTTGTAGGCTTCTCCATTCCCAGACTGAGTTATAGGCTCAATGAAAAAAAAAAATATTTATATATATCTGCCACCAGGCCTTTCCATGATTCCAATTTTTCTAATCTTGGGAATCAGACAGCTATTACAGAGGAAGTTAATCACTAGGTTCTGAGCCTATTCTGAAAGCAAAATTTTGAGGTTTGAAGGGTCCCTCTGGTTTTACTTTTTCTTGTTTTTATTTTTTAATGTCTGTGAGGTGAGCCCGAGGACAGACTGAGGATTGCATCAGGAAAATGGAAAGATGAAGAGAAGAGAAAAAGAATGGCCCCAGCCCTAAAATAGCACTATAAAGGGCGTTTTACTTGGAACTTTCCCTCAGCTGACATTAGTCAGGGTAAGAAAAAGATTTTGGTTCAAAAGTGTAAAGCTAAAACAGAGCATTTAAGGCCGGATGTAACACTCAGATCTACTTGGTGACTCGAAAAAAATGAGGTTCCACCTGGACCAGAAGTTTAATGTTTTTTTCAACTTCACAAACATTTGGTCTGTTTTGAAGTCTTTGACCCATAATAAGACAAAGGCAGCATGCAACTTAAGACACACTCAGAAAAATAAAAGGAGATGAAGTGCAACAGCATTTACAGGGTTCTTTTATTCCTGGTGATCAGTATATTTCAGGAAAACCCAGTTCAAAATAGTGAGGTTTTAAGCCAGGCTTCTTATAATCTCTGACGTCCAAAGCCAACTCTACTAAGAATTTTTTAGCAAAGCAAACACTAATTTTTTTTTTTTTTTTTTTTTTTTTTTTTTTTTTTTAGCATAATGCATAAGAAAGACCATTCCCTTTTTGTCCAAAAGCTACAGTTTCATCAATAGAGCTCCTTCAGCCATGGCTTGTAAACTGAAGTGCATTTTTATGCATATTAACACTATGCAAGACAAAATAGCAAGCCTAGGAGCCATATAACTATAGTTGTGCTCTTCAGTGGGAAATAACTTTGTCTGAATCAATACTTGCAATGATGCATCTTAGGCCTACTCCATGCTCAGAAAATTCAGTGAAATTATTCTGTTACCGTGACCAAGTAATACCCTTCTTCCATCATATTTTCTGCCATGGATCCAGATTTTGTGGTGTGTAAAATGGACAGCAAGCCACTTGAAGGTGAAATTTCACTTAAACTTCAAAAGTGAACATCCTTCCTCCAAATGCAGAAATGGATAAAGAAAACAACGCCAGCCTCAAGTTCACAGTGGAAATAATATAAGTAGGATTTTGGGCCAAGTGATGAGACCACTCAAGGAATAGGAAGATTTTCTGACTTATTGATTCCAGGGTTTTTTGTGTTTCTCATGTGTTTTTATGCAACTAGAGATGTTTTTCAGCCCTAAATAATGCTCCGTAGATAAACCCCAACAGTAAAAGGATGCTGAAACAAGTGGTTTAAAAACAGTGTCAGACATATACCACAGTTTGTTATTTTAAAAATAATGCTATCTCCAAGAGATTGGCTCTTTAATTAAGATGACTTGTGTGTCTGAAGAGGCCCACTGGCTAGTGAACAGGTTGATGATCTACTGATCACTTTCCCCAGTTCACAGTTCCAACCACTATGCTACTTAAACTGTTTCCTCTTTTGTACCAAGACCAAATGGAAAAGAAGGGGTGAGGGAAAAGGAAAAACAAGTCTTTTCATCAGGCAGGTTTGTACATGCTTAGCCAGCTCTTCTGTTCTCGTTTTAAGGCAGAAAAAAAAAAACAAAAAAACCAACACACTGAAACATAAAGCAGTGTGGATTGTATGGAAAGTTTGACTCAGATCAAGTGCCTGGCCAACACCACAAAATGGACTGGAGACAAATCTGATAATTAGAAAAAGCAGTGAATAACAAAATATTTTTGACTCATGCCATATCAGGCAGACTCCGAAAATCCTCAGAGGAAACAAAACAGGATTTCATTCCCCACAGCTTACTACATTTGTATGCTAGAGCAATGCCACTGATTTCAGAGGCACTGTAGTGGTGTAACACTTGAGTCGAGAATTGAGCTCAAGCTCACCTTATTCTTCCCTAACAGTTCATTTTCACAGTTATTTTCTCAAATTGCACAAACAACCAGGTGAACCAGGAGTGACCACACTTACGTCAGTTTTGTACAACTGACGTAAACAAGATTAGGAACACTCCTATTGTATTAATCTGATTTGTGGTGCCTGGGGTTTGGTTTTGTTTTCTTTTTAGACCCACTGCCCAAGGTAAATACATATGCTGAGCAGTCCACAGCAAGGGTGGAATAAACATCATGCCCATCACACAAGGGTTGCCATATAGGGGTAAGTATGTCTGATGCCTGTTTTTCATCTACTGCTGCTGCCACTGCCACTGCCAAGCTGAGCAGGTAGTGGAGGCTGGAAGGCACAGTGATAAGAGGTGGAAAAGAGAAAAGATTTGCCAGAAAGTAATCAAGAGAAGAATAATAATGCCTGTGAAGGAGCCAGAGCACGAAACAAGGATAATACCAGGTAAGAGAACCCAGGAAATAGCTGGAGTAAGCAGTAAAGTAGAAAGATGAGGAAAGCCTCCAGAAGACAGATCTGAGAAGAGATGAAGCAGGAGAAGGTATGAAAAAAGAAAACAAGTACTTGAACAGGAATCTGAAAGTAGGTAAGAGCATGCACAACAACCTCATGTCCCAGCTGTTGCATAATATATTTAACTCAGTTCAGAGAAGCAAGGTTACAATAGTCATAACATACATAGGTACCTTCACTGTTCTTACCCTGGAGCTTTTACTGGATGCAGAATATTAAAGTCAGTCTTGAGAAATCAATTTTGTCTGTTACACTCTTTTTGCACATAGAAGGACCGGTATTTCTGCCTAAAGAGAGTCTGAGGAGTTATCAGATAATTCCAGTGTGGTCTCACATAGATAATTTTTTTCTTTGCAGATATATGAAGTAAGCCAAGTGAGCAGAGAGTTAGTTCATACTGTCCCTTTCCCCAGAACGCTTGATTCTCATGGGATTTTCAACAGATTTTCTCACTTTCTTGAATATAAATGAACAAGTAAGAGAAGTTTCATGTAACAATTCTGGCTGGAAGTTTCCTTGACTGTGGCAATGTCTAATGACCACCCTTCCGAAGTTCTCTTGGCTTATGCCTTCCTGCCTCTCTACTTCTGATAGTTCACTTGTAGAGCAATACATAAGTGATCCAGAGGAATGGGGAAGTACATTACAAGGGCAACTTATAACCTTTGGCTTGGTAGAAAGCTTCCCACAGCTATAGTGAGCTTTTCTTGTCTTTATAATTGCATTGGGTTTACACGGCAAGGTTTTGGCAGCAGGAGAGCCAAAGGAGAGGGAAGAGACCTGTGGCTGCCCACCACATTGATGTGGCTGTACACATCAATCAAGCTGGTGGCATCTCTGGGAAAACAGATTTTTAAAATACCAAAATTGTCTCACAGTAGCATGATGAGTGAGGGCATAAGCATGAGACACAGCCCTGTGAATATCAGGGTCAGAGAGGAAGGAGGAGGAGGAGGAGGAGGTGCTCTAAGCACCAGAGCAGAGGTTCCTCTACATCCAGTGGACGAGACCACAAGTGGGACTGATATTCACTTGCAGTTGATGGAGAGGACCATGTCAGAGCAGATATCCACACTGGAGCCTGGGAAGGACAGCATGCTGGTGCAGGTTTGTCCTGAAGGACTACACCCTGTGGAGAGGACCCATAGGGAGAAAAATGTGAGGTAAAAGGAGCAATAGAAAGGAACTGTTATGGATTAGACCATAGACCCCCTTGTCCACTTCTCTTTGCACAGGCCCTGGAGGTAAGGGGGAGAATCTTGATTCTGTTTGACTATTCTATGACATAGAGGAGTTGGGAACAAAGCTGTCAAGCTGTGACTGGGGAAAGAAAAGGCAGAGGTGTATTATAATTTTTCTGTTTTTTTCTCATCATCCAACTTGATTTTTATTTGAAATAAATAAATTTTCTCCAAGTTGAGTCTGTTTTGCCTGTTGATGATAACTGGGAAGTGCTCCCTCTGTATTTATCTCAACTCACAAGCTTTTGCATCTTACTTATTTCCCCTGTCTGCTGAGGATGGGTAGTGAGAGAGCAACTGGACGGGCATCTGGCAGCCAACCAATGTCAACCCACCACAAGGATACACATTTTTATTTTGCCACTTCCTTCTTCATGTCATTAACTTCCTGCATCTCTAGGAACACTGAAGTCTATAAAGTAAAGAAGGGTACCTCATGATGTGACCCACAATGACTCTGCTCTAAGGAGTAGGTTATCTGAACCAAATAGCCCAGTATGTAAAAGCTAAAGGAGATTTTGAACAAGAGGACCACTATACAAAATAACACAGAAAGCAGAAAAATTTCAAACACCAAGTAAAATTATTTTTCCTTTTGTGATTTGTGTGTTTCAGTTGTTGGATAAAAGGAAAAGCCTTGTTTCCAAATGAACTATAACTTGTTACCTGCAAAAAGCCAAGTACTTTCACTTTTGCATGTTCATTCACTTGGCAAATTGATTAGATGAGGCAATTCTCTCAACTTTCAACCTTTCATGTGCTATTCTGCCATCTGCATCATACATGGAAGAAGCAATGCCAAATTTGAGTAGAGTTTTGGTTCAGAATTTCAAGATAAAAATAAAAAATAATAGAAAGCTTTATATGGAATTCAGAGGCATGAAACTGCATCCTTTTGAAGATCTACCTTAGCTTCCAATGCTGAAGTCTTTCTATGACCACTGTTCTCTTGAAAGCATCAGTAATGTTGAGAAAGTAATCACAGAAATCTCAAAATTTACTTCTTTTAAAAACTTCAGTTGCTGGATTTCTCCATGAAGCTGTTGCCAGAGGCCCAGTCCATTGAAGGCATTTAGAATTCCAGTGCCAACCCTGTAGTGGGTTCATTTTCTGATACTGCTCCATGACTCTTAAGGTTTCAGCACGGTGCGTGGGGATGTACACTTTGCTGAGTAAAAAAACTGTCTGGGTGGCCATGCCCAAAGTGTTGTGGTGAATGGAGTTAAATCCAGCTGGCATCTGGATACAAGTGGTGTTCCCCAGCACTCAGTACTGGGGCCACTGCTCTTTAGTAGCTATATCAATGATCTGGACAACTTGGCACCTTCAGTGAGTTTGTGGATGACACTAAGTGGGGTGGGAGTGCTGATCTGCTCAAGGGTAAGAAGGTTTTGCAGAGGGATCTGGACAGGCTGGATTGATGGTCTGAGGACAACTGTATGGTGTTCAACAAGACCTAGGGCCAAGCCCTGCATCTGTGCCACAACAACCCCGTGGAACACCACAGGCTTGGGGAAGGGTGACTGGAAAGCTGCCCATCAGAAAAGGACCTGGGGGGTTTGATTGACAGCTCACTGAGTATGAGCCAGCAGTGTGCCCAGGTGGCCATGAAAGTCAACAGCATCCTGGCTGGTATCAGGAATACTGTGGCCAGCAGGACTAGGGAAGTGATTGGCTGCCTGTAATCAGTACTGGTGAGGCCACACCACGAATACTGTGTTATGTTTTGGGCTCCTCACTACAAGAAAGACTGAGTTTCTAGAGCAACCAAGCTGGTGAAGGGTCTAGAGTACAAGTTCAACAAGGGAAGGGTTGAGAGAAATGGGATTGCTTATTTTGGAGAAGAGGATGAGGGGAGACCTTATCACTCTCTACAACTACCTACTACAACCTGAGGTTGTAGTCAGGTGGGTGTTGGCCTCTTCTGCCAAGCAAATAATGATAGGTTTAGAGGAAATGACCTGAAGTTGTGCCAAGGGATGTTTAGACTAAATAGATTTTTTTTTTTTACTGAAAGAGTAGTCAGGCACTGGAGCAGGCTGCCCAGGGAGATGCAGGTCACCATCCCTGGAGGTATTCACAAAAGGTGTAGATTTGGCACTTCAGAACATGCTCTAGTGGGAATGGTCGTTTTTTCTGTGTTGATGGTTAGACTTGGTGATCTAAGAGGTCTTTTCTTAACTGTGATGAATCTGTGATTCTATTAACTCCTCTATAATAGATTAACAAAAGAAGCAAATTTAAATTAAGGTGAACAAGTTAAGTATTCATGGGCTTGTATTTTCTGTATTTTTCTCTATCATTTGTGTAGATATGCATATATTCCTATAGAAGAGGTATATAAACATAGTATTTAACAACCTGAGTTTCATCTGTGAGTGAAATACAATATTGTACATAGAACAGGAAAACTAAGTCATAAATTTGATCTCCCCAGTGTCTGTATGTTGGACTATCTTTGTTTCCTGATATGTAGTAATTCTACACATCAGACATTGACAAAATTATCAGTATCATGAAATTATCAAAGCTGTTTGACTTTATTCTGATTTGGATCAGAAAGTACAAGTGAAAATTCTACACAAAACAGAAATACCTAAAAAGACAATTATTGGAAAATTGTAACATTTGACATCTAAAAATGCTCTCTGAATGAAAGCTGTTCAGATTTATGCGATGAACATAACTCATGTAGCATCCAAAACTCGCTGAAGTCACTGAAATTGTGGGAGTTTTTTCACTTATGTCACTGAAATTTGGATGCCATCCATAACACTCTATTACCATCTATAAAATGCTTTAAAAATAGATGATGCAAGGAAAATGGTCAGTTATGGAGTTTCTCTTCTTAGTCTTGGTGTCAGAAACAAAGAATATATTTGTGTGTTTTAAAAAAAGCAAGGATGTACTATTCGGGGATCAGGGATCACAGTGTGGAAAAGTGTTTGTGACTGGATGGACAAGTTGAGCTGAATGTTATAAATAAGGTTCAGTTCACCATGAAAGGACAGTAGCAAAATTAGGTTCATTAACGTTTGTGATTTTGCACGACAGCATATGAAATTCTTGAAATCTTAGGTTGTATATTTGCAATGCAAGAAGAGAATTTTGAATCTACAGATACTGGAATGTTAAAGGTAAAAGAGAAGGAAGAAAAAGATGCTTTTTGTAGACCCCTTATCCTCACAAATCCACATCTTTCTGGTGAGCATTTTAATGCTGAAAGGGTGGTCGTACTTGCAAAAGAGTTCCTCTGTGTTTAAAAGCAGCAAAGAGGCCAGCAGAAATACATTCCTTGTCATATCTTGGCTCCTGACTTCCTCAGCTGTCAGTTTTCATCCTCATTACAGGTGTAACTGTCTGCCAGATAGCAAAATGCTTCACCCTCTCTGTGAGCTCCTTATGTCACCTAATGGCAGGATACACTACCATGTCAGCCCATGTTCTTGGGTAGAAAATACTTCTTAATCCTGCTCATGTGGTCACAGAAACTGAAAGACAGTGTTTATAGTAAGCTCTACAGTAATTGATTTTAGTAAACCAGCGAAAAAAAAAATCAGTAATCCTGCCCTGAATCTGTATTCTACTTAAGAAGAGAAAAGACTTTCCTGAAATGCTGCTCTTGGGGCAGTTCTATGCCATGCAGATTTTCAGTGCTTTTTAGAGATCAGATTAAATCAGGTCAAGAGTATTTTGGCTTTTTAAAATATGTCCAGTATATAAAGAAGCTGCTGAATTCTGATCTGTGGCACTTCAGATGTTTTATTTTTTAATCCTCATGTGGCTTCATTAGAGCATCACAGTTGTAACCAGCAGATACTTTTAGCTGCCATTGAAGCATCAGATACCACCTGTGGATTCTTCTCTTTCTTACATTATAAAACAAAATCATGCAAAATTGTGTACAAATACTGCCCATGTAAATACTAATCTTTTGTGCCCTTCACTTTTGCTGCTTGCTCCCCTTTTGAGTCATGATTCAGTCACCTACCTTAAGTTCCATGTGCTCATTTGTGACTCTCATAATGTCAGCAGAACTTTGTGTTTCCATGAAGACCCGTTCAGCTAGATGATCTTAGAGGAAAGGGGACTGAGAAATATGTAATAGGTTTGCATTAAGATGTATGTTTGCATAGAAATTTGCAGAACATATAAGAAGTTGTCATCCTTGTTCTGTGGGGCTTCTCTGGAAGCTGCACCAGTGCAAAGCCCAAGAGTTAGGAAATGGAACCATGTATCCATCCAAATAATTAAAAATATTTGGCATTTTTAAATTCAAAAGAGAAAACAACAACAAAAAAAATCCCCTAGATGTTTGCAGAATTTCAAAACAAAACAATTTTCTAAAAATAGTTAAAAAAACATAACCCCCACCAAAAAAACCCAAACCAAACAAAGAAACAAACAAAAAAATCCCAAGAAAACCCCACAACTATCAGCTTTAAAGAAGTCTCTAGGAGGTGTAGAGGTGGAAAAAACACTGTGTCATCTGAGACAGATTTATAAGCGTAAGACGATAGAGTCAAACTATTCCAATTTCACCTTCCTCCCTCCTTTAGCTATCCTTGTACTTCACTGATGCCCAGAATTAAATTAATATGTTAGAAACGGGATCTAATTACATGATACAAATTTTAAAGAGGCACTGTTTACAGGTGGTAACGTGACTGAAAAGGACGGGTATGGTGGCGCATAAAACTAAAGCTAGAAAAGCAAGAAATGAAAAACTGAATGTGTTCTATATATATTTGCACAACCTCTCTTCCTACCAGCTGTTTCCAAGTTCTGGTTAAAGCACCTATTTTTATTTCAGCTTGAGACTGGCCTTTTTTCTCTACAGTGATTGCCAAATGTGACAAACCATAAACTGTTTGTCAGCAATTTAGAGCATAGTGAACACAGTGCCCCATGCTGAGTTTGTGGATGAGTTATGCTGACTACTCTATTAAAGAAGTCTGTACTCAATCATTTAATCAATTGAAAAGAGAACACTTTCAATTTTCATGCGATCAAGCCCGCAGTTATGTCAGACTGACAGCAGCATTTGGCAAGCGATTCATCCTTCTCTTTGGAGAACTGTAAAGGAAAAATGAAGTAAGTTAAAGTGCAGGGCTTTTTTCATTTTCAGTGAACAAAAGAAAAACAGGGGTGAATTCTCTGTCTGAGATACAAGAATGACCACAAGGGAGCTCTAGATGAAGATACTCTGCTTGGCTCAGCTAAGACTGGAAATTAAATCTTAAGTAACAGATTAAAAACCTGTTTCTGGGATAGGGTGTAAGTAGATCACAGAATATGCCACCCATAAAGGATCAGATCACCCTTCAAATTTTATAATTATATTGTTAGGACAGGTCTCCAGATGCAGGTTTTTACCACTCAGCACAGAGATGATCAGAAGTATATAGAGCTTAAATCTGTGTGTAGCTTGTTCAAGGAAACTCAGAACTTGTACTCTACGAACACTTTCATTTCCTTTATTGATACAATACTGTAGCTAAATTGCATAAGTGGGTACAGCTGTTTTACTGTAAAGTAGGAAAAAAAAAAAAAGTCTGGAAAGGTCTTTGAATAAAACACCCTGGAGCTGTAAACCTTTAGTCAGTTAGCAGTAATATTTTATACTGATATTTTGAAAGTATTTTTGTTTACCTATCCAGTACTTCACATTACTCCAGAATATCCTGACAATTGACTTTCATTTTATGTTTCCAGTTATACTTTGAGGTCAGAGTCTGATTTATTAGCTTGTCCTAAATATAAATTGAAAACGTTTGGTGGCTGGAGCCTTTCTTATTTATGCTTCATGATTATGGAACCAGCTTCTTATTTATATTCAGAAATCAGAATCCAATTTAGTTTTTGAATCGAAACTGAAGAAGCACGTGTTTGCTGCTGCTTTTAATTAGGCCAGATCTGTAAAGTTTACTGGGACATTTTCTGAATAATGATATAGGAACCTGTTATGAAAGATCATTATCTTTTTTTAATGATTAGTGCTTTGTCAGATCTTAGAAAACATAGAGCAATCCAGAAAAGTCAAGCGTTTATTTGCATAAAGCTTATTTTATGCTGGAGAAGGTAGTGAAATGAGATACAAGAACTCCAATAAATTAAAATTGCATGAAATATAGCCTCTTAGTACACAGATGGAAAAGTCTCTGTAATTCTGGGTCATTCTGACACAAAATTAGCCTGCCTTTACAAATAAAACCAATATATCAAACCTTAGCAAAACCGTGCCCTAGATTTTTATCTTCTTGTTTGCTACCTCCACCCCTACTGAGTTCTCTCCTCAGAAGATTTCCTGGCCTCGTGTTTTTCTCCTCAACTTCCCTGGTTTGTTGTTGATACAGAAATTGAATATAATTTCTGTTGGTACAGAACTGATTTGTGCCAAACAGCTAGAAAGTCTTGCCTATGTATATGAACTGCTCAAGTACTGACTTGGAATTTCAGTGTAAAATTTTTCTCTCTGAGAACTTAGTGCACATTCCATAAGAATGTGCACTTTTTCAATAATTGGAGAATTATTCCATCTTTACTGGTTGATGATCCTCTCTGTGGGAGTTGGTGGGCTTTCAGAGGAAAAGAAAAATGAGAAAGAACAGGGGTACTCACATGACCCCAACACTTCTTCATGCTATGGGAGAGTAACTGAGTTGTAAAATAGATGTGCAAAGGGTAGTTAAACAGGATCTAGTAGTGACAGCAAATAATTCCACTTCTGCTATGGAAGGGAATCCCCACCCAACTTCACAAGTGCTGCCAGGGACTTGCCTCAAGCTTTCTGTCTTCTTGTAAGAGGGGAAATGGAGACACTGATGATTAATTCCAATAAGGTATTTACCTCCACTTCTGCTATGCCATTTCCAGGCATTGAAGCCAAAACAATATTTACTTTCAGGGTAATATACTTTTCTCTTTTTCAATGCAGGTTTTTTGTTTTTTTTTTTTAGCCTGGAGAATAAATTCTTTAGCCCCTTTCAGAAGGCAGCCCCTCCAAAGAAAAGAGCTATTAGACCTGACACAGACCAACGTTAAGTAGAAATGTAACATAAAAACCAGATGATGGAAGAAACAGCTGTCACTGTGCTAGGCTAAGGCCTTGTAAAACAGCCCCAGGCAGGCCTTACTGGGACAGTGTGAGGTTATGAACTGAGCCCACTGAATCCTCTGAATTGCCCTCTCCTCCTTGAGAAGCTGTAATTGCTCATGGCAGTTGTCATCTGATGGCAGCTGGTGGGGGGAAGAGGTGGAATGGGGAAAGAGCTCCTCCAGAGGGTGCATAGTGTACTTTTGCTAAGATCAAGACTTCAGGTTTTCATCCAAGTGCTGTAATTTCAGCTGAAGAGAATAAGCCTTGTTGTTCCCAGACTCTCATTTAGGTTTGGTGGGACTCAAAGACTTAAGGTTGTGTTTTCAAAAGAATATTCAAAGTGTGTTCTGCAGGCCGTGAATGAGAATGACTCTTCTATACCAATGTCCTTTGCTTATACAGAATGCAACTGCTACATATGCAAAAGAAGTCCAGCCAGGACTGAAAATGAGGAAGAAAAAAGAAATATATTACATCCTACTACATATGTTGAAGATACCCATCTACCCACTAGAGTGTGTTTATTTTTACCCTCCTGTCACAGCAAGACCTACAGGAAAAAGCTGAATTAGACTGTTTACTCATGGAAGATCATTTACAGTAATGATTTGCAAAGATAAAAAGAGAAAAGAGCACATAGGAGATGCTCTAGACTGAACTGGGGTTTTTTACTAACTTGCAGCTAAACCCAGCTGGTGAGATCAGACCCAAATGGTGTGCCACGTTGCTCCAAGATGCCAGGAGCAAAGGCAAAGTTACATTTTCCTCCTAAGAAGCCATCATAGATGGGTGCTTATGAAAGATTTCTGGGTGCAACATGTACACTCTGTTTCTGAAGAGCTTAGTGCTTCCAGTTACTGAAATACAGTGCAGAGGTCAGAAAAAGGGCAACAATGTAAGTTCAGAAAAGTCTGTTGAGCTTTGTCATCTTTGCTATAGTTTTGTGACCTTAGCTTTTTGGGAAGGGGGCTTTCACCACCAGTTTACTCTTAGCTGCAGTGATGGCAACTCATTCCCTTGCAGCCATATGGTGATAATCCTTCTAACACTGGTCACACACCTGACATATGCAGAAAATGGCAGCTAGTGGATATATATTGCCTCTGTAAGTATGTGTGCATGTACAAATATGTAAATATGCATGATATGTATATAAGGAAATATATATAAAACTATTGATACTGAACTTCTGGATGAAGTCAGATGTGGCAAAACCAGATATCCAAAAAACACAAGAGGCAGGTCTTTGTTCTTGGCCTCTTGTCTTGGAGACACCAGAGTACTTAATCCCTTTGCCCCTTCTTGCCCTGAGCAAACTGCAGCAGAAGTGTGTGCAGACTCAGACATGTTATGAATCATTCTATGCTTGTCATCTGGTAGAATTTAGCTGTAAATGCAGCCGTCCAAATTACCACATAACATGGCCTAAAGTGCTGATCTACAATGTTCTTGCTCCCCTCTTTTCACTCTTACAGCATGTTATAGAAGCCCTCAGAAGTCTGAGGAAGATGATCATTAAGCCTACTGGAAGTTGGTAAGCAACTTAAGGTATTATTGTGGCTACCTGATGAAGGCTCAGTTTGTTTCCCATCAAGGATAACTAAGGTGTAAAAGTAGATCAAAGATTTCTCAAAGGAAAACATTAATTCCCTGCCCCAATTCATCACAGAAATATTACTCTGTCTAATGTTTACTTCCTTTCATTCAGTTTCTCAATATCATGGAAAAACAGCAGCAGTTAGTCTGCCAAAGTAGATGTACCTGTAGGAGAAGAAAGAAAATTATTCACAATTACCCCAAAAACTGAGTTCTTAAAGACCTTGTGAACCTGATGCAAAGTCCATGAAAAGGAAAATCATTAGTATGACTTGCTGGATGGGAGAACCGAACTACTATTCACATTGTCTTCAATATCTGTTTCTTAATGTAGTAGCAGAATAGCAAAATACTTGAATGGAATATTGCAGCAAAGTACAAAGCAACTGCCTAGAAACTGATCCAGTCTCTCAGTTCTGTAGTTTACCTCAAATGCTGGATTAAGCTATGCCCTTAAACTAGGAGCCTGCTCTACTGCGGCTTGCTTCCAGGTATTTGAGTTTGGCCTCAGTTCTCACTAGCTGGGGTTCATTAGCCAGGATCAAAGAAAAACTCTTTTCAGCTTAAGCTTTGGTAACCACAGGTAACTTTGGAGCAGCCCACATTGCTCCCCACCAAGTTGTTGCTGCAAGCCCTCATCTGTAGCTTTGGCTCCTCTTGTACTTTCAGACTTTGTCTTTTGACACCAGACTTAGGTGTCTTCTGATTCCTGCTTCGTTTCTCCTCCAGGAGAGGAGGCTGAGGGGGGACCTAATCACTGCCTACAACTGTCTGAAAGGAGGTTGTAGAGAGGTGGGGGTCAGTCTCTTCCCTCTAGTAACAAGAAAGAGGACAAGAGGAAATGGTCTCAGGTTGTTCCAGTGGAGGTTTAGGTTGGATATGAGAAGAAACTTCTTCACTGAAAGTATTATCAAACACTGGAACAATCTGCCCAAGGAGGTGTTTGAGTCACCATGCCTGAAAGCTTTTAAAGATATGTTGATGGAACACTGGCACTGGCTTCAGTAGAGTTAGGTTAAAGGTTGGACTCAAAGATATTTAAGGTCAGAATGATTCTGTTATTACCTATTTTTGCCTTAATTTTAACCCTAATTACTGTGAAGTATAGAGTTATTTCTTTCATGATTTATTTCTGCTCTCTTCCTTTCAAGTGACACTTCTATGCAGGGGTTTTAATATTTTAGAGCAGCTCTTCAGTGTTTGCCAGGAGCCTTAGAAAAGCACTCAGCTTGCAGTGGTAGAAGAATTTGCATTGACAATGGGCTGTAGTGCTCTGGCACAGCAGTGGCAACAGGCTCAAGCTATGTTTTTACTGAGTGACAGATACCCCTTGAGAAGAGAAACAGTGGGACTCCACCTCAGAGTGCCTCAGGGAGAATCTTTCAGCAATACTGGTTGCTTTGGGGAACAGAAATTGGAAATCTAAACATTGATATTTCCATGGTTTTCTACAGAGATAAATGAAGCATATTCCCAGTGAAAGAAGGTGATCTGAGATGTCTGAATTGTGAACATATCCATTTGTTCACAGGAGATACGTGACATGGGGAACAGAAGCATATACCCCCTGACCATTTTTTTGGTGATCAACCTAAAACTTGCTGTGACAGACCATAGCCAAAGAGTAAGAGAGTCATCTGTTCCTCTTGTTTATATATGTTTGGGAGGGTTGTTTTGGTCTTTGGTCCGGTTTCCTTGTTTGTTTTAGTTTTGCTTATTGGTTTGTTGGTTGGTTTTCTTTCTGAGGCTACCTACAGAGAAACTAGCCAATTTCAGCATGGATAATTTTATTTTATGGTACAGAAAACGTACTAGAACTTGAATAACTTATTTCAGGCTCCCAAGCAGTTGTGAAGAAGTACTTCCTGTGAAAAAAGAAGTATCAAAACAGAGGTGAAAGCTTTCCAGTCTTTGGATAGACTTAATAATCCATAATTTTCTAATCACTCTAATAGATGCTTTTAAATGCTGATTTAGATTCCTTTCCTCCTTGAATTCCTAATCCCAGTTTCTAAATTAGATCGACAGTCTAAATCAAACTGTCCAACAGGAAATATTTCAGATCTCTTCTTTAAATGTGCAGTTTTTGGCATCTTTGCAATGGTTTCATGAGCTTCTAGAAAATCAGATGCCTGCTTTTGTTTATCTGCCTTAAGAAAGAAAAGTTGTTTACAATAAGTAACAGCTCTGCAGTAGTGTAACTGAGCTGCAACTAGTTAGAAGCCAAGATCTGTCTGCGCTTGAGTGTGACATGAACTTGAACATTGCCCCTTCCAAGATAGAGTTCATAGTGTGGTTCACAAGCGTGGCACCAGAAAATCCTCCTTGCTTTATCTTGAAGCACGATCTTTTTGTTATGTATACTAGAGAGAAATAAGGCACACCCATTCCTGAAAATTTGTTCCTTATATTCATTCCAACAGGAGGCAGCCAGGACTGACATACATCTCCAGAAGTTGTGGTAAAGGCTGGTAGGGCTGAAAAAAAAAACTGGTAGGACTAACTATGACTTCATAAACAGAAAGTTTTCTTTCCTTTGTCATAAATAACTGATATTCTTCCATTCTCTCTTAAACCACAGCATTTAGCAAACCTGTGTTGCATCACTGGCTGCAAACATCAATTTGCTCATTCCTTTTTATCCCCATCCTTTCTATTGACACTCTGCAGAGATTTATCATGAATTTATTATTGCAGTATTTTTAATGTATTCTGTATAAAAATAAAATGCATTTTCCAGTATCCTTAGCTTTAACCTCGAGTAATGCTATAGTGATACTATGGGTTAGCATGAATAAGCAAGTCTAGTTATAATTGTTTCTACTGTTGACAATTACATGTGGTTTATACATCCTGAAATAAAATGGTATGTATTGTTTCACGGATTCTTGCCAAGCACAAAAGTAAATTGTGTCGCCCCTTTAGCAACAGTGATTCCAACAAAGTGCTTTTATGCATTTATGTGTCTAATTACCAGAAAAGAGCCCTGGAGGCCTGTGTTTTTAATAAACCCCAACCATTCTGTTTCAAATCTAAGCTTACAATAAAAATGGAACCATATCCCATAAGCAGCATATATTGTATTAAAACAGTGATTTTATCTTCTCTTATGTCTTGTTAGGAATCTATCTCATGCAAAATAATTTCAAAAAAATCTCTGATATTTTTTTCAACATAAAAGTCCTTCAAGATCTGTTCAGCTTCACTTACATCGAAGGTTTATGGGTAGGTCCTCATCTTGAAACCCCCCACCCACAGGTGGTACTAGTCAACCACAGACATTTGGTAAGGCAAAAGTGTTTAGCCAAGCAGATACAGCAGCAAGTTTAATCATCAGCTTCTACACTAAAGATGTAAACACATCATAATTCCTTGAAATTCCTGCAAATGGTGACACAGTGAAAGGAAGTGTGGGCATTGGTAATAATAAAAACTCTTTAGAGGAATCTCTTAGGTGTTGCCTTATTAGACTGGGAGGGGGATTCCTTCCCAAGTTTCCAGACATTGGAACTTGGGAATACAAGTTCAGTGCACTGACTGTTCTTTGTGTGCAGTTTTTTGACAAACTATAACAGGACTAGCTGTGAAAACTGATTCAAAAGACAAGCCCAATCAGAGATGCCTCTCCTCTGATCTTCTCCAGCTTTCCCCCGAGGAAATGAACTCCTCACAAAGAATCTTGCATTTATCATACCCTTTACAACAATCTCCTTCCTTCCCCCAAAGCAACAAAGCACCATCTGGTCCATGTGAGTAGAGATTTGAAGGAAATATTTTATGAATTATCAAAAAAATATATTTAGAGTTTAGAACCAGATAAAGAGTTGTTGTAGTAAGAACCTATGAATAGTTAGAGAACTGTGAATACAGAGTTCATAGATATAGCTTGCATTTCTAGGATTGGAATGGTGCATGCTAATCTCTTGAGCTGCAGTTGCCCTCCCCAAATATGAGGTTTTTTTAATTGCGAAAGACAGGAGAAAGGGTTCCAAATCTGTGAGCTGTAAAGGTAAAGAAGAGAAGGTAGGGAAATTCCCAAAGAAATATGACCCAGGATCAGTTCCACAGAGTCACAGGACAGCTGTGGTTACAGGGAACCTCTGGATGTCTCTAGATTAACCTCTTGCCCAAAGCAGATCCTGTTTGGAAGCTACATGGGGTTGCTCAGGGCCTCATCTGACTGAGTTTTGAAAATCTAGGGAGATTCTTGTAGCCTCCCTGGATACCTTTTCCAGAGCTGTGCCTTTCTCAAATGAATCCATTTTCCTTATGTCTAACCAGAATGTCCTTTGCCCCAAACCTTTGCAATTTTGAGCCTAGTTCTATCTATAATACTCCTTTGGGTACTTGAAGACAACAACAAGTGTATCCCCCACGCTCCACTTAGCTTTTTCTTCTCCAGGGTAACCAAGTCAAGCTCTCAGAGCCCTCCTTGTACATCAGGTGCTCCATGGACTCACTGCAGTATGCCAGCACCTTTCTTGCATGTGAAGCTTGTAACAGGACATGGTACAGCAGCAGTAGCCTCACACAAGGCCTAGGCAGAAAGGAAAAACTGCTTCTCCCAGGCCACACTCTTACTAATACAGCCTGGGATATGTTTGGCCTTCTTCCTCACAAGGGCATGCTGCTGACTCAGGTTCAACCACCAGGACATCCCAGACCTTTTCTGCAGAGCGGCTTTCCACCCACTGAGTCCCAGGCTACACCAAGGCATGGAGGTATCCTGTCTCTCTGTATTTGCCTTTGTTCAGCTTCATCAGCTCTGTTGTTTTCTCCAGCCTGCTGAGGTGGTGCTGAGTTGAGTGGCTGCCATCCCCTCCAACACATTACCCACTCCTCCAGTTTGGTGCTATCTGGGATCACACCCTGGCCTGTCACCCTGGTTGTTGATGAAGATGTGAAACAACATCAGTCCCAGCAAACAACCACCAGCTGATCTTCAAACCTCTCATTACTGCCCTTCCAGCATAGCAGCCCAGGCAGATTTTCACCCATGCTGTAGTCCATCCATAGTCTCTTCTGCTGCAGTTAACTCAGAAGCCTGCTATAAGAAACGGTACACAAAGCCTTGCTGCATTCAAGGTTTCACCTTCTGCTGTTTCACCTCAGTGTTTTTAAGTTCCCTGAAAGTCAGCCACAGTGGTGCCACCCAAAATTTGACATGGGGTTGGGAGAGTGTTTAGATACCTAATAAGAGAGAAGTGTTTGAGCTGTTCTATTGCTTAGAGAAATTGAATCATGAGGAGCAACTAACAGTGGGATTGTTACCCACCTGCCAGTGTACCCCTTTCTTGTATGGCAGAAATACCAGTTTCTCCAATCAAGCCAGACTGTACAGCAGAGAAGACAGATGCCTTCTCTGAACTGGAGACACACAGGCATGTCTTTCTTCTGAGACAGATCTATTTAAGACAGAGATTCCCCTCCAGTCTCAGGAGGTAACAGTTAAATTCATTAATTCACCACATGAGTTCCTTTTCCTCCATCCAGCTGCATGTGAATTATTTGTGTGGAGTCTGGTTATTCCATCCAAGTGTAAACCCTAATTTAGAATAACTGAAACTCAGGAAGGATGATTATCTCAGGCCACAAAAATAAACATTTCCAGCTTTTTTGTTTTCAAGCTTACTCTAAGCTTTTTAAACACAAACACAATAGCCCTGAGAGGCCGTATCTGACCTGTAAGCTGAAGGCTGTAGTGAATTAACTGTATTCGCTTTGTTCTGCAGATGTTAGAAGAAGAGCCAACAAAATATGACAGGTTCAGTTAATTTTATCTTAGACAAATGTAATGAGCATCTGTTTTGATTTTTCTCAGTCATTGATACCATTTCCTTTTAAACTTAATACCAGCTGGTTTATACAAGTGTGCAAAAGTTGTAAATAGCCAAACATGAAGCTATTCCTATGCCAAGGAATGCATTCATTCCACTGTTATCTTTATACTAGTAATATCAAAAAGTAAGAAATATCTCGAAACCCAACAGGATACCTATATATGAATAGAGTCCTATTTACAGAAATGTTTTATGCATCTATGTAAATGTTATATAGAGCATATGCATAAGTATATGGATGGTGTTATCCTCATGGTAAGCTTAGAATCATAAGATAAACTACAGAACAGTGCACTAAATAATATTTATTGCATGGCTTCACAATTTATTATGTGCTTCTGAACACCTCATTTGGCCTTCCTCTACTAACCTGTCTCTTTTGGGACTATTTCTACTATTCCATACTTCTCAGCACCTTCAAGCAGCTGTTCTTTTCACTCTGGGCAATGCACCCCAGCAAGAAGGCTTTTCCTCGAAAGACACATCTGTAAAATTCTTGTTCTTGCCTCTCAGCTCATGGAGATGAGATAGGCAGGCAGCACCACTAACTTCGTCAGAGGTTTCTGAGCCCAAGTGCCAGCATAGCCTACTTCTCTCATCACTCTTCCACTCACACACTAAGATGGAAACTCAGTGTCGTGTCTATTGCTTAATAGTTGTCAGCACTCCTCAGTGCATTGGAGCTGAAGGAAGTGGAGGAGCCATTTTTCATGTAGCCACAGAGTCTGGACTCTTCTAAGATGGGGATGTGAAACACCGCAGTAGGCATGCTTAGTGCTACTGAATGTAGCATAGAAGGGTTTTGACATGTTTCCAATCCCCCCTCTTAAAAAAAAACCCAAACCTCCTATGCTATTCAAACTGTGGGCTGAAAAATGCCTGTTCCACAATTATAAATGAACCAAATGTAAACTGACTTTTTTTGGAACCCGCAAAAGGCACCTCCCTAAGTCCAGATTTATCCTTCCAGGAAATTTTCAATCATAATATGAATGACAGAAATATTAGGATAATAAAAACAGGATGAGTTTATATGTGCTTGCATGCATGAAGATGTAACAGTAAATACCACTCTTCCAACAGCACCTAGTGAAAAAAAAGCAGTAAATTGCTGCCCAATGACTTCTGATGCAACAACAGCTCTGCCATTAGATATTGCATTTGTTTTCCTAGCATTTCAAAAGCTCCTGGTTAGAAATCATGACCACATGATTTCTTTGTTCTCAAGTTTCTTTGTTCAATTTCTTTGGGGAAGAAAGGCTCATTCAACTTGTTTGAACACACTGAACTCTTTTGAAGAGGAACCATTTTTCCCATATAAATTCCAGTGGATCTTGAGTATAGTTCAGAGGTAAAAAAAAAAGATAAATGAAAGATGGGGATAGAGACCTATTCAGAAGATGGACAGAACAGAGAGGTCAAGGGAGATAAATTTGTCATTCACCACTAAAATCTGTATTTTATAGAAAATATGGATGTCAAAATACTCCTGATTAACACTAGTGGAAATACATGATAATGTTACTGGTCTACAGGGACTGTATCTGCATTTACAAAGGTCTTATAATTCTCATTGTGATGAAGCCAAAGAACATGAAGAGCCATTAAGCTTGATTTCTACTTAAAAATAATAGAAATAGAACCAAGCTTCACTGCAAATAAAATTTTCCTGATACATTATCAGATGTCTTAAACTTTATTTGCTTTTAACTTTACATTATTTCTTTGTATTTAGTAGTACTCTAAACCTCTTTTGTAAAGGTGCTGCTCGCTTTCCTTGCTTAAATGACAACAAAATAAAATAAGGTGTTAGGATTGTTTTTTAAACTGTCTAGTAATTGACTTTCTCCTTTGATGTCAGTAGGCATAACTGAGACATTATTTATTTAGTGAAATATCTTTCAACATACTCTCAGCTTCCTACAGTTGAGGTAGGTTTTCCTCAACATGCTTATTGCATATGGCATGGATTTTGTTTATTTGGGACACGTACAGTCTCGCTTAGGGAGGCAATCTTAATCAGAATTGGGTCAAAGGGAAGAGATTGTGTAGTATTTGTTTGTGTTTTTCTTAGAATGAATTACTATGGCATTACTTGTCATCTCTATGGATTTTTTTTCTTTATATTAAACTTAGTGTGCAATAACTGCCATCTATACCATCCACAATTGAATCCATTGATTTTTTTTATTGTTATGGAACAAGAAACATATGGGTTGAAAGATCAGCAGATTGACTGGCACAGACTAACTGCCTGCAAAGGCTGTGGTTCACTTTTCTGCTTAAACACATATGGGGCAACAGAAATAGATAATAGAATTCTATATAATATACAATTTATAATCCTCTCCATATGGTACAACACAAACTAGCAGTCACAATACTCTATTTTATAAGTCAGCCCAACTGATACAGATTTTCAAGGGGAAAACTAGTATTTAGTTTACATCCCAGATGATAATTCCTCAAAAGTTTTAAAGGGATGGTTCTATTACTTTCCTCCTTTCCTACAAAGCTTTTTTTTTCTTTAACTAAGCGAGGAACTCTTGTAACTGGTATAAAGTAATTACAGGCTGATATACCTATTGACTGGTTTTATACTTGGTTGGAGTTTGAAAACTCTGGAATGTGAAATAATGAATCTTCTTTTTTAGTAAAAATGTAAATACAAGTAGCTGAACTAAAATCCCCTGTGATCAGATGTATGCAGATGGTCAAGTGCTACTGGTATGCTTCCATGGGCAGAAAAAATAAAGTGGCTTTGTCATTCAAGTTAAGAGGGATCTCCAGACAAAGGAAGCACTTCGTAAAGAATACATATAAATATATACCCAGATCTTCTGCCAACCAAAACAATTTTTCAACGTGTTTTGTGTCATATTTCACCAATTTCTCCACAAGATATGGAACATAATATGGCTTGGTTTTACTTGGACCGTTCTTAAGATTAACGAATGCTCCTTGGATGGAAAAGCCCATGATGTGTCACCTCAGGACATAATCCTTCACTGCTGCAGAATGCAAATCTTTTGAAATTGTTCTGACTCATCAAAATTTTCAAGTTAGCAACCAGATTAGTGAAAATGTTGGCATCATGAATATCGTTCTGTTCTAATCACTGGCAAAACCTGTAAACACTGTAAAACCTAACAACTGTTAGTGCAGACTAGTGCTGCTATGGCTTTTTGTGATTTATAACAGCAGCAGTCCCATTCCCAAGCCAGCCAACTTGTTTTAATGAAATGTAGCTTTCAGTTTCATACTGTAAAGCAATCAGCTTCGGCTATAAATTATAACTTTTTTTTTAATAGAGACTTAAATTTCCTACAGGGGTGTACTGAAGGAAACATATCTGGAAAAAGCATTCTCTTCCAGTTAGTAGCACTACTTATGTGAAGTTAATAAGGAATGTAAATCTTTAGACAAGTTTAGCAGGCAGATTCCACTTCTTTATATAGAACTTTAGAAGATGATAAGAACAGAGATGCTATAATATTGGTATTGCAAATAACCATGTGAAATGAAGAATGAGAGAGCAAAATCCATCTCTCTCTCTCTCTGGAATAACTTTTTACTGATTGTTATCCAATGATTTACACAATTTCATCCACAGAAGTCTTAGATATACTGTTTCCAAAAATCATACTCAATTTCCAGTCATCATTCATATTCAGCTTCATTACATGAAAATGCTGTCTTCAGGACCATGGTCTCTCTATTAGGAAATTTCTCCTCTCCATGTAGGTGCATATAATGTGTTAGCAGCTCCTTCCATATCATTCCTTTTGTTAACCTGAGCAGTGTGAGATGCTTTCTATTTACTCTTCATCATTCTCCTGGCTCATCTCTGAACCATCTGGTTTATCAGCATAGTTTTTGATTTGTGGCCCAAACATAGTGACTGTGTCTGGCTTCCTCTGCTAGAACTGAAATAGTGAATGTTTCCAATCTGCCTCTGGTAACATCTGTCCCCCAGCAAGCCTCAGGCATGACAACTTCCCATCAAAACTTAGTTGCCTCTGGGAATACCTACTGCCTTGTAATCCTTGCAATACACTAAACACAGACCTTTTGGCACTGATACTTAGTAGCCTATCTACTTTGTTTTCCACAGCAAGATCGACTGCATAGCCCTTTCGAAGAAATCCCATCCAGTGCTCTCCTTCAGCATTCACAACAGGACACCCTGCAATAGGCCAACACCAACAACACACCAAAGAAGCTAGAGGCTTCACAGGAGGTCAAACAGGTACAAGCATCAAATAGTGTGCTGCCCTGGCTTCTTCCAAGAAGGTGACTCTGTCAAAACCCTCTATGTTCAAAGCACAACAAGGTTGTTCAAGGTGCTGCCTCTAATCTGACATTCACCATGTCCTTGTGGTTTGGGTTAAATATCTTGATAGAACCTCACAGGTGTGTCCATACAGATCAGTATGGCAACTGGACATTGGCAGTCTGCTTTACTGTAATCATTATGGAAGTCTTGATTGGCACATGCTGCCATGTCTGTCCATGAGTGGCTGCTCATCAAGAGAGCATCTTGCTGTTCAACATACTCAGCTCTGCCACAACCTTAAACAATTCCTATTTGCTGTATGCCAGAAGCGACCCCAAATTATTCTAATTATGCCATCTTACATCAGATTCTATGCATCTAAAAATTCTGTGCTTTTCAACGACAGCAAATTGTCTATCTTTTTTTAATAGTATTTATCCCACTCACTCCTCCTCACCCAATATCTATTTTACAAGAAAAAACAGCCCTCACCATTGGTATCATGTTTTAATGTGGTCAGAGGTACCTTTATGCCTGTCAATCACCTTCTGCTTTTTGTTTGTGGACTAAACGTGACAGCTGTGACACCAACATGTAGTGCAGCCTGGTCCTCAACTCCTGTCTGTTGACATTTGAGTACATCTGTCCAGTCTTTAAGGGTATCTGTTTCTTTGTACTTCATCAGCTGGATATCAGCATGAAGAGAACTGGTGGCATCACAGCAATCTGTTGCTCCTCTCTTGATAATCTGCATGAAAATAGCAGCAAACCTGTTCAACCTGAGCAAATATTGAAAGTTTGAGTGCTTTGGAGACCCTCTGTCCCTTGACAGAGCCCCTTGGTGTGCTGTCCTCAGCATATGTAGCTCTACTCAACAAATGATTTTGCAACATGTTCTCTATGTACTGGTGGGTTTGCCTTCACCTTTCTATTATGGCCCCAAAATTTGATTTTTCCTCTAGAGTCTTGTCTCTTCTCCTTCTCCATCTCTCTAATAAATTTTCCTAGGCTTCCCTGTGATCCCTCCTCCATTGCCATGATGCTGGGAAGCAGGTTGCTTTCACTACTTGTGCCAGATTTTCATGCTTCCGCCATCAATTTACCACCTCCTGGACTCTTTGTTACTTGAATAAAACCAGAGAATAAGATTTGCTTCTCATTGCCATTCATGTGGCACAGAGAACATGTTTGGCAGCACTTCACACTGACACACACAACATTTGGCTATACTGTCAGTGTGTAATTCTTTCTGACATGCCTTCTTGCAAGTCCTAACCATGGATAAGGGAAGGAAGAGCTGTGGTTCTGCTTCATGTTCAACATACCACAGGGGAGGTAGCCAGTTACATATCTGCCATATAACAAAATCATCCCAGACCATGCTTTCTTCCTGCTTCTCAGTCACGCAGAACTCCAATATTAATTAACTTCACTTCTTATTTGACCTAGAAGTGGTGAAGATGAATATATTTAAGGTATTTACTATTACGCAGTTTGACCTGGATTTGGTCTTACTGGTGTTGTTTTTCATGAAAACTGTGTTTCCTACAATATAGCTTATTTTCCTTGAAAGAGAATGGACAGACTCTAGAGGCATTCCCTGCCTGGCAGGTCCTTGACTTCACAGGGAGCAACCACTGTTGGTGGGCACATCTTCTTGTGTCAGTCCTCAAGAGAGTTTTAAAAGAGCTGGAGGCAGCTCCTGCACCCCTGAGATCCCAGTTTTCACATGATTCTCAAATTCAAACAGCAAAGGTTCTCCACCTTTTTTCAACTTTAATATTGTGGGCTGGGGACTCAGACACACAGAGACACTCACACAAGCAAACATCATCATACTTACCAGTGTGGATACCCACAGCTTAAATGATGTGGGCAAATAAAGTCTCCAAAGACTTCTAAAATAGTTTAGTTCTCAGTAGAGCTAGTGTGTAGGATATAGTGAAAAGACTGCTGTGAAGTCAGAAATCCACATTATCTCTCCTTAAGAAGGACATCTCACTGGAGTTCATAACAAAGCCCATGGTATCTCTGTAAATTTAGCTGATACATTTTAACTTTCCCTAGATAACACCTGCAGCCTCAGGGATTCACAGGTTTATCTCACACAGCATTTGTTAAATTCTTTATCAAATTCCAGTAATGCCACAAATCAGTGAAACTTCTATATACAGTCTGATGAAACCTCCAGGAAGGCAAAGTCATGTGCTCTATAAAAGTCCCTTCTTTGAAAACTACTTTTGTAGTTCCTACTAATTACTTGACAAGTGGAACAGATGAATTTGCTTCTGGGCCAGTCTCACACTGTGTTTCATAGCTCTGAAGCCTTGATCTCACTTCATATTGCAGGTCACCACCCGTTGTGGGGGTGACCTTCTTATTTACACAGCCATTTTAGGCACTAGCTAAGGAGCTCAGGTTCAGGAATTTCCACTGTGAAGATAGGCTTCATTAATGTGAAACATCCTGTATGCTTATGGAAATTTAAATTTTTTTTACTTTGTTTTGTTTTGTTTTATTTTTAATGCTCAGTTTTAAACACTGGTACTGCACACTAAGCAGTACTGTTAAGTTCAAGAAATTCTAACAGTTGTGGAACAGATCTTTGTTACAAATCCCTTTCTGGATTGCAATATAAACATTTCCAAAGAAAAACACATTTTGTAAGAGTCAATACAATTCAGTTTCCATTAAGCAACACAATAATTATTATAATAAAGAGTATCTTATACCAATGATCTTGTGGTTCTTAGTCTCAGTCTTGCTTTGGTAGTTAGGGCCAAATTCTGCTTCTGCTCAAATCAATGGGGAATTCTGCAGACTTCAAACAGACTAGATCCTTCAGCAGCCACTAAGGCTATTTCTGTGTGGATGGTAACTCTTCGAGTACCAATCCTTTCAACCATACACGTATGCAAACTTTCCTACTTTCCTAATCTTAGTCGAGCAGAAAAAATTACCTCAGAGAACTTAAAGATGCCTAGTAATTCTCTTCTCTGTATATTTACTCCTGAAGGAAATTTGAACCCCTCCATGGCTCCTAATGCAACCGTGAAGCTTTTTATTTTGGGTCAGTGAAAAACAGCAACACCTATTTGTTGCTTGTTCTGCAGTGCACCTTGATGATTACAAGTCTAACATTCAGTTATTCACGGGGAGAATTATTTTATAGTCCACCTGATGCAAAACAGAGGAGACTTTATGTCTGGAGAGATGGCCCAAGTTCAACGACCTCAAGAGCAGCTCCTCTCTGCTGCCCTCCCCAAGAAATGGTGATGAAATGCACTTCTGCTCCTCAGTGTTGAGTTACACAATAGAAGCCTGATAAACCTTCCTGCGTTCTGTGACTTTCATACATTAATGAAAGGGTGATGATAAGGTATTACAACATCTGTGTGCAAGACTGGGCACTGTTTGTTACGACAGAAGGACTAACTAGATTCATTAGAAACGATCCAACCTCTCCCTGTGAGAAGAGCAAGCACTTAATTAGCACAATGTGCCCAAGTATCCGTCACCACCTTGTAGATTTACAGAGCCTGATGCTTGTGCAGGTACAGCAGCAATTAAAGATTCAGGCTTGCAATTGGGGTGATGTAACAAAGTGATACCACTTGTATAGTGGCCCAAAAGGAATTATGTAGCACAAAATGACCAGGATTACTTGGAGATGCAGGGTTTTTTTCATTGTCTGAAAGTCGAAATTTTCAGTCCATATGCTTGCCTTTAAGTTCAATGAGAGACAAAAAAAATTAATAGGAATGTATGTCAGCTGGGATAAGATGTGAGGACAGTCTAGGGACCCTTCTTTTCTTACTGTTCACAAGAGTCAACACAGCATTGGTAACATCAGATCAACTGTACTGCTGTCCTCAGAACTGGGTTTTCAAAACCCACTGTTTAGCAACACATTCTACTTTGGACATATATTAGACTTACGATGGTTGTTTGCTCTGCTTTCTCACTGTGATTAAATTTGCCAAACATCTGACTCCTTAATGTCAATCAGTATCTTTTACCATTTTCAGAGAGCTGATTACCCCTTTTATGCACAAGAGACATGCTTCAAAAGCAGCTTTAATTATTGGCAAGTCTAGGTAGATCCCTCGTACTTAGCACAGTGGAATCTCATCTTAACCCAAAGGTTCTGTCCTCTCTGGTACAGGTGCCGCTGTGGGGCCAGAGGTCACCTCAGAAAAATGTACATCTGCTCCTTCTGCAGGTGCACCAGTGGGGTTCATAATGTACAAGAAAAAGAAATGGAAGCTCTCTTGAGAATAAAAAAAAAAAAATTTTGTGAGGATGAGGGACTAGACTCATTGCTGAGCCAAGAAGCTTTTGTGTGAAAGAGGAAGCAGAGAGTAATGGAGGGGAGGGGCATCAAAACCAGACATTACCTCAGGCATTAATGCCCTAAGGGCTACCTAGAGATATGTTAGTATGTTTATAGAGACAGATTAAAATCGGATTTCACACATAGATATCTGGCACAGCAAGGGTTATGAAAATCCTCCTTGACTGGTGAAAGCACAATAGCATAGTCATGGGTTGCCCAGCAAACCTGAGAAAGCTTGGCTCTGATTCATCCTGACAGACAATAGAGAAACCACACAATGAACAATTGCTTTCCTACCAAACATGGATCTATTCCCCTCTGAGGAAATCTTCTCAAGCGAAGGAGGACAAGATCTAAAGGGTAAGCTTGTAGTTAGACAAATCCACCCTCTCTTTTAGGTACACCTCAGTAAACTAGTACTCAGACTGCAAAACCATCCGTTCACCTCCTTTGCCTTCACAGCAAGTGCTAGATATAGTCGATCCCTTCTTTAAGCCTTTGAGTAATCTTTTTATTTATTTTATTTTTTTTTCCCAGTGCCCTAGCCTAACGTGGTGGGAATTCCAACATGACACATAGTGTGAAGATCCAGGGTTGCATGTGGCTTGACCAGCTGTCAGCCAAGCTGCCTTGCTCTCTGAGCTGCCCAGAGCAGGAGCAGTCAGTGACCAGAAGGCGGTCAGCACTGAGCTGCTGTGCCAGAGCTATAACCCCATCCCTAATAAAAGTTTTATAGTGGCTCACAGAGTGGCCCAAGCAGGTTCTCATCAGACTAGAAAATACTGTGCAGATAAGTCCAGTGTAGCTTTCAATGGAGGCAAGAGATTCATGTGCTTACAGGCAGAAGAACAGAGCTTTTACATACCACCTGTATCTCCAAACAATTTTGCATGTGTGGGGCAAACGGAGTCACTGTGGCAATCTGATCTCTGTCTTGCTCCATCAGCCATGCATTTCCTATGATTGACTGCATTTAAAACACTCCAGCATGTAGATTGGGAACTCTCAGACAACCAGTGAATTGGTAACTTTTTTGCAGTTTGGATCTCAGTTATGGGAACTGCCTATGCTCAGTAGTAAAAGCTAAAGTAATGTGGGACTCTGTTAAGACATCAAATCAGAAGGACATTCTCACATTAAAAAATTAAAAATAAAGAGGTTTTAGTAACTCTCCTTGCTCCCATAGTAAAAGAGTTGAAGCCATACACACTTTTCAGTCATAAAAACTTATTAGCCAAAACTAGCCATTTCACTGGTATATCCCAAAGGAACAATTTTGGATGTTTTCCATTCAATAAAATGAAAAGGTAATAATTTTCCTTCATGTTTTTATGTCATTTCATCTCCAGGAAACTCATAACCATGAGCCCCACTGGGGGAAAAGAGAAGGTATGACAATGTCTTGAACTGTAAAGACAATATTAATGCCCCCCAGGCAAAAAAAAAAAAAAAAAAAAAATTACTATAAAACTACTGAGTGTTAACAAAACCATGCATGAAGATGTATTTACAGACAGCTGTATCACAAAACTTAACTCAGCTGAAGCTTAGAGGAGCATCAGTGAAGTAAATGGAAGCACCAATATATGGCTGAATACACAGGAACACTGCATTATAACTATTAACTATCTGACTGTATTTTAGCCTGAGTTTTATTATTAAAACAGCATCTTAGCTGACTTCCCCTCCTGGTTTTGTGCTCTGAATAGGCACATTTATTAAACCCATTCTATACTGTCTTCAAGTAGGCTGAATCTTTTGCAAAGAAAATACAATAGGTCTGTGTATGGAAATTTGCATAGCTCTGGAATATTAAAAATAGATCATAAATTAGTGACTCCCCATAGGCCACTTTCACTACCTGGGACCAACTCACTATAAAGCAGTTCACAGAAAATTTGTCAGGGGATTACACATCAAAATGTTAGTAAAATCATATAAAAATAATCCTGAAAGAGGCCTCAGGGGGTTGTATAGTCTGTCCTGCTGCCCAAGACAAGACCAAAAAACTTAACCTTGACTGAAGTGTCTCCAATCTCTTCCTACAGTCTGTAACCTCCACAAGCAACTTTTTAATACTGGAAAGATTTTTCTTAGCATCCAGATTAAACATTCCAACCTCCAGTTTGGCCGATTACTTTTAGTCCTGTAGACATAAGACATACTTTAGTATGTACATAAAAAAATAGATTATTCCCTTTGTCTTTGCAGCAGACTTTTTATGAATCTAGACGAGCTGCCTCTATTTTTTTTTTCTGTAGACAATTCATCCCAAATTCATTTAATTTTTATTTACTTGATATTCTTTCTAAAATTCCAATCTTTTTTGCTGCTGTCCTGTTCACTTTCTCTGCCATTGCAGAACCAAAGAGAGCAGGAGATGTACACACTTACACCTAGTAAGACTTCTGTCTTTTTGCAACTAGATTATTACTGCCTTATTTTCAATCTGTAACCTATATACAGCCTCTCTGTAATTTTTTCTGTTTATTCTTTAACAGAACAACTTTATTCTGTTTTTCAAAAAAACAATTTGAAGAATTTTTTCCTCTGTTTTTTCCTCTGTTGCAAGAGATATACTAATTTAATTTCAGCCACATAATTTGCTCCCAACACACTATTCCATTTTTCTTAATACAGGAGATGGAAACCACAAAAAAATCTGATACTCTTGCAGGAGGCTCAGCTTGGACAAGGCTCTGTTCCAGGTTTTTGTACCTTTATATGCAGATATATACACATACAAACATTCAATTATCTTAAAGTTTGATAAATTAAAGCCTTCCAGAGTTAGATAAGGCAACTTTATGTCTTTCGGAAGAGGGAATTTCCCCATTTACCACTGAAACACACAACTGTTGCTTCTAGCTATGTAAGAGCCCAAAATAAAACTAGACTAAAAACAACGCAAGTAAAATTCCTCTAAAAATAACTAAAAGCAGCCTAGTCTGAAGGAGCTGTGTTACTTTATTCTGCTCTTCACTTTCATGTGTATTTACATAGGTGGGGTATTACATGCTCAAAACAGAAGAAAAAAATCTACGTGTTGAGGCTTTTAAAAAATTATTTTTTGTAATTTGTGCACAAATTGTTGTAATTACTCAGCTGGGATTATCTACACATTTGCTATTGCTTATTCTCCCTGATCCAACCTTAGATTTAACCTATGTGCTTGATTGTAGCATATATGCAAATACTTAATATGGATATAAATACATACAGGAAATATGTGCTATGGGTGAAAGTTTCAGAAGAGCTGTAACATGAGTATTTTGAAAATATAATCCAATAAATTCCAACATGTGCAAACTCAAGTAGCATCTATCTGGGGACTAATTCTTCTGAAAACACCCCAACTAAATGTATACAAATTTAAATTTACCCCTTGCCAGACTAGGTATAAGAAGCTATCTGTCTTTCTGATATGTCATTTTCTTGACTGCCATTACAAACTTGCAGTTTAGGTCTGCCTCACTTTTTCAGGAGCCCTCCTTATTCATCCAGATACAAAACCAACAGTCAATTACATTCCAACTTAGTACTGATCTGATCAGTGACATTTTAGGTGTATACTTTTTACCTCTCTTTCCTTCCATGGCAATTTTAGCAATTTATACATTACAACCAAGAATTTCCAGCTACATTGGATTAGTGTAAGTTATTAAACAGTACTAAAGAATGGGATTCCTTTAATATCAAAAGATTTCTTTAGAACCATGCATTTCCAGCTTTTGAAAGCACTGGTTATATCAAAATATCTGAGCAGCACTTTGGAGGTAGTTATTGCCCACAGATTTCAATATGCAACTGAGCATATTTCACAATCCTCTGTTTTAGCACAGTGCTGCTAAATGAGTTCTGTAACTTTTTGCTCTTTTCTATCCAAAGGACATTTAAGGTAAATAAGAGAAAGACGATGCTCAAATTGGTGCTCAAAAGCATCTCCAGAAACTCCTTAGCTGGGAAGGAAGTGCACAACAGAAGAGAACTACCTTACTTTCATATCTACTGATGTATATTGTGAGTGTCAGGGAGATGGAGTTAGGCTTTTCTCAGTGGTGACCAGTGATAGGACAAGGGGTAATGGGTGTAAATTGGAGCATAGGAGGTTCAAGTTGAATATCAGAAAAAATTTTTTTACTGTAAGGGTGATGGAGCCCTGGAACAGGCTGCCCAGGGGGGTTGTGGAGTCTCCTTCACTGGAGACATTCAAAACCCGCCTGGACACGTTCCTAGGCAATGTACTCTAGGTGGCCCTGCTCTGGCAGGGGGGGTTGGACTAGATGATCTTTCAAGGTCCCTTCCAACCCCTAGGATTCTATGATTCTATGATTCTATGATTCTATGATTCTATGATTCTATGATTCTATATTGTGTTGGAGTGTTCACTCACTTTGACAAAAGATAGTTGACCTCAGAAGATGATTTAAAGATTAGAGAAGCGGAAGTCAGAAAGTTTACTTGGACAGATACCTGTCACGCACATTATGTCTGCAGCCTTAACCCTCACTGAGAGGTACTTGCACAGAGACCAAGTAAGGTAGGAAACATATAATTGTTCCTCTGTAACAATCAATCTTCCCTCTTCCTACCCCCCCTTCCTCTTTCCTTTACTTCTTTTCTTGTTCCAGGTTTAAAAAGGATAGAGCTGTGAACCCATCCAACATTTTTTGAAAACAAACTGCTTTGCTCAGTGATCATGAATTTCACACAGAGACTGCAAGATCCAGGACCAGATCCCTGCTTTTCCTTCTTTAAATCATGATCTTGAGTCTGAATCATCTGTCTCTGGTAGGAACCATGTGGTCCAGGGCATCTCATCCTCCCAATCCCTTTTTATATTCCTCTTGCAGTTTCTGAGTCTTTTTTCCTGACTCAGATTTCCTCACAACTGATGTAGTTTTGTGGAAAGATTCACTTCAGCAGGTCAGCATTTTTCATAAACAACAAAATAAGCAGTGTCAGATAACTCTCTGTATGCTTTTCTCCTGAAATCTCATCTTGGGTAAAAGATATTCTCCCTGTGACTCCTGAGAGAGAAACTTTCAGTTTAGTTCACACTGTTAGTTGGAGTATGGGAGCAGAATTTCAACCTTTCCACTGGGAGGAAAGGAAGTCTGAAGCAAAATACTTGCTTCTCTTGAATAATAGGGCCACAGCTCCAAATTAACAGTGCCTTCATTAACCAACACATCAAAATCCAGACTTTGTTCTTTCTCCTCAAATTTAAACACTTCCACAAGGAAACATCTTTTCTCTACTTCTGCTTGCAAATGCCATGCAGAAAGGTGAGCTAGTGACAAATTGTGAACATACAGGTGAGTAGCAGTGCTTAGTTTTGGGTTTTTTTTTTTGTTTATGGCCTCTGACAAGAGTCACTTGTACCGTCAGAGAAGGAAGAACAGCAGAAAATCTGTGAAGGATACCAAATCCCTGGGAGTGTTTTCATCCAATTCCGAGCAGGACTTTCCTAATAATACAGGAAATATATTAAACTAAAAATCCCATTTATTACACATAACCAAGTGATGTTGCTTCAGTTATGAAATTTCCCATACCACTATCCTGTGCTCATTCAGTTAGAAATTACTTCAGCCATGACTTAAGAAATAGCCACCACGTTGTTAAAAAAACTGGCAAGAGATTTTTAGAGCCTACTTTCACAGTGGGAAGTTTAAAAAGGAAAAGGATTACTTCAAAACATGATAACCCTTCCATCCATGTTGCAGCCACTTGAGCATTAATAAAGCTGGAGATTAAAAACAGTTTTCAAGCCTTTATTTTAAAGGCTGTTCTAATGCCTGGCTTCAGTGTTAGCTGTTATCCAAGTTATCACTTCTGAGGAAATACCCTTACACATTGTTATTCAGTTCTGTATCTCAGTTACTTAGCTTGCTAAACCACTTACTACAGAAAAACAAGGTGCTACAAGTTTCAGTTCCTACAGTTTCTTCCTTGATACTGCACAGAAATGTGCTTAATGAAGGATAGATTAATGTTGGTTTATTCATTCTCCATCTGCTCTGGATGAGATTTCGCTGAATGAACCAGTGACAACAAGCACATATTGTTAGTCAATTTTTTATATAGGAAATGGAAAACATAAAATTCAAAAAGGATAACAAGCCTGCAATAAATCTGCCTAATAAAAGCATCCAGTAAGTCTTTTTTTTTGTTCCCTTCCAGTCTTTCAAGTTTACCATGTACTAGGTTTATGATGTCTGAGCACTTATTATTACTTTATCAAGAGATTGTTATGGGGGAAAATAAAAAGATAGGAGGCATGAAACAAAAATAAGGTTTATGCTTTGTTTATTTATACCACACTGTACAATTAAGACACTTGTTTTGTTTTAATGCAATTAAAGTTTAAGTAAGCAACATATTTAATGTGTAAGGAAATAACTTATTTGATTGAGCTCCCTTGAAATATGATAGGTAGCAATTAAATGTATTTTAGCCTGCAGGATGATATATATGTTTTATTCATTGTCTACCAAACAAACTCAAGAGTTAAGGAGATAGGAAAGAATATATTTCACAGAGCTAGCACAATCCTAGGTGAAGCTAATCTTTTCTAACAATCTAACAATGTTATCCAAATTGCCTAAGGTAAAGAATGAATATAAAGGAATGGTGCTGCATCCAGTTAGCAGCCGCTCACCAGTGGTGTCCCCCAGGGATCAGTGCTGGACCAGGTTCTATTTAATATCTTCATTGATGATTTAGATGAGGGGATTGTGTCCACCATCAGCAAAATCACAGATGACACTAAGCTGGGGGGAAGTGTGGATCAGCTGGAAGGCAGGAGGGCTCTGCAGAGGGACCTGGACAGACTGGAGAGTTGGGCTGATTCCAATGGGATGAGGTTCAACACGGCCAAGTGCCGGGTCCTGCACTTTGGCCACAACAACCCCATGGGGAGCTCCAGGCTGGGCACAGAGTGGTTGGAGAGCATCCAGACAGAGAGGGACCTGGGAGTCTGGATTGACAGGAAGCTGAACATGAGCCAGCAGTGTGCCCAGGTAGCCAAGAAGGCCAATGGCATCCTGGCCTGTATCAGGAACAGCGTGGCCAGCAGGCCCAAGGAAGTGATTCTGCCCCTGTACTCAGCACTGGTGAGGCCACAGCTCGAGTACTGTGTCCAGTTCTGGGCCCCTCAGTTCAGGAAGGATATCGAGGTTCTGGAGCAGGTCCAAAGGAGGGCAACTAGGCTGGTGAAGAGATCCAGCACAAGTCCTATGAGGAGAGGCTGAGGGAGTTGGGGCTGTTCAGTCTGGAAAAGAGGAGGCTCAGGGGAGACCTCATCACTCTCTACAACTCCCTGAAAGGAGACTGGAGCCAGGGGGGGGGTCGGTCTCTTCTCCCAAGCAGCCATCAGTAAGACAAGAGGGCATGGACTTGAGCTCTGCCAGGGGAGGTTTAGGTTGGATATTAGGAAGAAATTTTTTACAGGGAGGCTGGTCAGGCATTGTAATGGGCTGTCCATGGAGGTGGTGGATTGTCTGTCCCTGGAGGTTTTTAAAAAGAGACTGAACGTGGCACTTGGTGCCATGGTCTGGTAATCATGGTGGTAGTGAATCAAGGGTTGAACTTGATGATCTCAGAGGTCCTTTCCAACCCAGATGATTCTGTGATTCTGTGAATACACACTACGTTTCTCTAAAGAGAATAAATGTTAATTTAATTAAGTAAAAAAAGCTTCATAGTACTTTCAAAGTAACCACAAATGTAAACATATTTAATCCCTGGGAAAGTGTCTGTTATAGTAGATGATAGAGCTCAGCTAGTGAAACTGCGATGGGAAAATGACCAGAGCCTTCACATGGAAGCAATACTGACCAAAGTCCCTCTTTGCAAATCAAGACTTGTTTTGACCCCAGCTTCTGGAGTTTAAAATGACCACACTCATGCAATGAGAGTGGGGCACTGTCCTTGTAATACTTGACAGGAGGAAAGACTCTTGGTTACATAAAGCAATACCCATGTATTTTAAAGTTACTTTGGATTAGTCTTTATGTATATGAAAGGCAAATATATATCTGGAATAAAGTAATGGTATTTTTTTTTATGCAGCAAAATATGCACTGGTTCTAGAAATCTGCTAAATGTCTTTCAAATTACGTTCTAGTTCAGCAAAAATGACTGAACAAAATATGGTTGGAATGCATGCCAGTGCAATGTGCCAACCAAGACCATTTAAAGTCTACGATCTATCTACTAAATATTGAAACTAGTATGAACAGGAATTATATCTAATTAATGCCCCCTCTGTGTAGGAATTTCAGCAAAAATTGCTAAGACAAACCATTAAAGGAAACACAATCTTGACCTGGACTGTCAGCCACAGTTTTTGTACAGGAACAAAGTACTTTGGGCCTGGGAAGAAGGAAGGGGTGGGGTAAAATATTTAAGCTCTGGTTTTTGTTTTCTCTTTGTCCTGTTTTGATTTGATTAATGATAAATTAAACTGACTTTTTCTTTCTCCAAGTTGAGTCTCTTCTACCCTTAGCCCTAGCTGGTGAGTGGAACTTTCATAGCCCTTGTCTTGACCCATGAGGTTTCAGGTGGATCTTCTCCTCACCATCCCAAAAGGGAGGAGGGGAAGTGAGCAGCCATGCGGCCCTTTGTCATGGGCTAGGCTTAAACCACCACAGTATTTTATAGCTCACAATGAGAATCTGATGCTAAAGACATTAAGGAGTAGCAGACAGCCCGCTTAACAACCTCAAAAAAAACTCCTGGTTATCGAACATGGGTCTATCAAATATACATCCTTTTTAATGTCTTTTCTTTATAGTAGGATAGAATTCTTTAGGTTGTAAAAGACCTTTAAGATCACCAAGTTCAACTGTTAACCCTTGGCAAGCCCTTGGCAGGCCCCTAAGCACCACATCTACACATCTTGTAAATACCTCCAGGGATGGTGACTCAACCATCTCCCTAGGCAGTCTTTTCCTTTTCTGTCACCTAACAACCATTTTGGTGAGGAAATTTTTCCTAATGTCTTATATAAACCTCTCCTGGCACAACTTCAGGCCATTACCTCTCATCCTATCACTTGTTAGCTGGGAAAAGTGACACCCACTTTACCACATCCTCCTTTCAGATAATAGTAGAGAGTGATAAGTTCTCCTCTCTGCCTCCTTTTCTCCAGGCTTAACAACTCCAGTTTCTTCAGATGCTCCTTATAAGACTTATACTCTAGATACTTCACTAGCTTCGTTGCTCTTCTTTGGACACATCCTTTTCCATAGTGGGGGGTCCAAAACTGAACACAGTATTCAAGGTGCAGCTTGACCAGCACAGAGTACAGAGTGACAATTCCTTCCCTAGTTCTGCTGGCCACACTATTTCTGCTACAGGCCAGGATGCTATTGGCCTTCTTGGCCACCTGAGCACGCTGCTGGCTCATACTCATAAAATGAGATCAGGTTAGTTAAGCAGGACCTGCCTTTAATAAACTCATACTGACTATGCTTGATCACCTGCCTGTCCTGTTATGTGGTGTCACTCAAGAATATCTGCTCCATAGTGTGGTGGTTTGGACTCTGTCATTGCCATAAGCTCCATCATATGTACTTAGATGCTTTCTCAGCACTCCAGATCAACAGCAGTAGAAGTCTTTGCTTGCAAAATTTTCCTGCTTTATCTTCTAGGCTTGAATGGACCACACCTTCTCACTGAGATACCTGCCAGTAGTTATCTATCACACCTCTCAGTGCTGCTCCATGCTCACTGAATATGCTGATGTTCATCAGTGACAGACATTTCCTAGGAAGCAAGAAAGCACAGGACAGTTTCCCAGCATCCTAATATTTGCATTGAATCAGGCTCTGAACTAAGCGAAACACAGCTTCTCCAATCTTCCCTTGGGACAGGGTTAAATCCTTTCTTTTTTCAAGATTGCTGACATGTTCATATAAATCAGAGTGGGTGCCATCACCTCAAAGGAAGTACTCATTGACCATTTCCTTTGAATTCTGACATTTTGCTCTCTGCGGTAAATGTGGTAAATCATTATTAATGGGAGGGGGAACTGAGGTTTCCTGAGGACTTGAAAGTCCTGAACTGATCTGAAGGCATGCTGAAAAAAAAAATTAATAATAAAAAACATAGGTGTTAAAAAAGGGGATGAAAAAAGGAAAAACAAAATTATGAAGAGAGGACAAAGTAGGGGAAAGGGAGAACAAGGAGGAGAAAGGGAGGAAGGATGAGAAAAAGTGAAAAAAAGGGGTGAAAAGGGACAGAAAGAAATGGGATGAAGGGGAGGGGAAGAAAGAGATAAAAGGAAGAAAAGTGGGGTGGGAAAAGAAAGTGAAAGAAAGAAAAAGGAAAGGAGGAATGAAAACTAGGCAAGTGGATGAATGACCAGAGTTCCAGTCAAGAAAAGATGTAAATCTATATGTACAGCTTCGGGTCTCCTCTGTTTCGAAGTTTATGCTTATGTATATCTTATTAGATCCTGATTGCTCTTCTCTATAGTGCACCAGTTTCTTATCCTTTTAAAATCAGCACAAGCACTAAGGCATTGCATTTTCTGAGAGTCAAAGTGAACTGTAGAGCCCTTATTAGTCACCAAGGAAAGGCCATTCTTCCTGCTACAAAAACAAGATGCCATTTTGATAGCAGAGCTTCTACCTGGAATACAAGCAGCATGTAGGCACCTTTTAAATTTTTCCTCAGTCAATTAAGTATCATGTACGGTTTTATCTGTGAAGGCCAATTGTTGGGAGGAGTCCTCAATTAGCCTTCCATGGTGCTGTAGAAGAAATAACTTCTTTCATCACATCTTTCTACAAAGTGTTGGCTTAGCACATCACTTGCCAGAAAGTTTCCAATGAGTTCTGATTAGTCCGGTACAACTAAATACAAGTAAGGAAATCTCTGTATTTTTATTATATATTTATGTTATTAAATCTCAAATCCTACCTTAAGCCTATTTTTAAGACTCAGGTGTTGCATGAGCCTCATTCTGATTTTCAACACAGATACTAATTCCTTTCTCAGTACTAGAAGAATTTTAATTCACCGCATTTTAATTACATTATGCATAAAATCGTTTCCTTCATATATTTTTCTTCATATACACATGCAAATGTCCACACATGTATAACTTTATCAAATGCCAAACATTAAAGACAATATTATTTGATTAATTTTTAAGTGTGGCAATGAAGTAGAGTTTCAAGAGCAATTATTTGATGCTAAGATTAAGACTTGAGAAGACAAAAGTAGAATCCAGAAGAGGTGTGGCAAAGGGATTCATGAAATAATTCTTCCACACTTTCATGTGGGTGGACCATGACTAGAGGCACCCATTTCCACCTCCTCAAAAAAAAAACAACAACAACAAAACCCCACCAAAAACAACAACAAAAAACACCCCCCAACCTACTTCTGAAAGCAAATAAATATCTTAACAGAAATCCAAAAATCAAGACTCAGCATGTATCCATTGACCTATCCATGCAAACTAGCAATAGCATGGCCTAATAAGCTTAACACACACTCTTTTTCTTTGCCCATTAATAAAATTCAATAGATTTTATTTAAATTGTTCAAATGTTCAAAGATGTTATAATTGACACTTCAAGAGGATTTTTCAAAAATTAACCTCATAAAGGGATGTGAGGATGGGAAGGAGGCAGGGAAGTGAGCTCTTTACAACTAAGACCCAGGAATTTACTGTCTTCCACGCCTACTGATTTTCTTTTGTTTTAAGTGTGGGGAGCAGTGATCATACAAAAAAATAAATGAAGCTAGCACCTGGCACCTACTTCTGTGCTGAAATGGTCATGGCAGCATTCACAGGAATCCTGTAATTCCCCATTGTATCGAGAAGGCGTAAAATAATAGTGCAGACCTGGCATGATTATGACATTAGTGTTTCTTCAGTCAAGTTTTAATTCTGAGGCTTTTCATAACAGTGAGTCATGTCCCAGACCATACAAATCTCCCGTCTCTAATCACCTCTTTAGATCAAGATTTCTATTAGGACACAGTTTATATTTAGCAATAACAAAGTATAGAGTCACAGGTATCCACGAATGAACATGGGCAGACAAAGTTTTCCCCTCCAATCATGCTTGCCTGGGCAAAGAACCTGAATGTAATAGAGCTACATAAAATTCTTGTGCTAATGTTGCTTGAAAGTCAGGGGTTTTTTCAGCATAGCAAAGATGGCATGCATAGATAGATATTTTCAAACATACCCTCACTAAGACACCACGAGTTAGCTGGAAATGGTTTCCCTCCCCTTATTCACAATCTGTTATCGCAGCATTTCTATAATCTAAAACCCAGCAGACTGAGGAATCCTACTGGAAAATTCCCCTCTCCTTGAAGATGAAGATTTCACTCCCTGCCAAATAAAATAAAATAAAGTAAAAACAAAACAACAAAAAATAAGGCAGCTTTGGACTTCTCCCTGGACATCTGGATTGAGGATATTGGCATATGCTTCACAGGGATGCAGAGGACCAATAGTCTGCTATTCCATTCACAACATCTGGAAGTGAAGACCCTAATTTGGAGTAATAACATAATACCATAAAGGCAAATGCTTATTTGGGTTTTGTTACAGCACTTCAGCTTTCACAACATCTGACCCCACCCCACACAGAGACAGTTTCATCTTACAAAAATGGGGATAAGCCCTATTACCTGCATAATTGTCTCTGTAAGCATCTGCACGGCTGACATTTCCATATTATGTTTTGGCAATAGTCCTAGATAAAGCCCTGTCCCTTTCAGAGACTTAATTCTAACTTCATCAGCTTTTCAGGTCTCTTCTTAGACAGCCCACCTTTTCTAAAACTTGCTCATTTCCTTGGTACCCCTCCTCTTTGGCCCCAAGTTCCTTTTGACATCTTGCTGTGCTACCCTCCCTGGTGGTCCCCATCCCTATGGTACTGACTCATTCCATAGTAACAGCAGACAACATGATCCTCCAGCACAGGGACCCTATTTAATATGGCAGAGAGAACCTTTCTGATCTCACCATCACTTTCTTAACAAGGGGCCCTTTAGCACTTGAAAAACACCCTAGCATTTAAAAACAAACAAATATCTTCCTTGAGATTTTAATAGCTCACTTAGTGGTGGAGACAGATGTCAGGCTGACACCACTGGAGAAGAGTTTGCAGTGATGCACACACCATTTCTGCTTAGGTGCTGATGGTACTTTTTGCCTCCTGTGCCACCCCTCCGGGCCTCCCCTCGTGAGTACAACATGGGGCTGAAGCCATCACCTGGAGAGACCACCTTGAAGAACAGTGTAATCCCCATGCCAAATTAATGCTTAGGTTCTGAGCTGACACTGCCAAGAAAGGTGCCAGTCTGATGGTCTTTGTAATGTAGATACCTGCCACCCACTGAGAGCCAGACTGAGAGACCATCAATTCATAAATTTATTCTATTTATTTTATGACATCACATCAATTAACCTTCTATTCCAAAACCTCAGGTTGTAGCTGAAAGTACCTCCAGGCAATACCTTCCCATTTAAATTTTAAAAATATCTCACTTCATCTGGCTCCTTCTGTTCCTCCTTCCCCTTCATTGTAGCTTGGAAAAGACATATAACAGATGAAGGAGTATGGAAAACAACTTAAAATGACCATTTTAGACATTATCCCAGCAGGTGTGCATGTTTTACTTGGAAATTAGGAGAAGCAGTAAATATTGCTAATTCAGCCCTGTCCATCTTGCCCCAAACTTTTTCTGGCCAGTCTATATCCACTGATGGCAGTGGATGTGCCTATCAGAACCACCATGGGTTGCTGATCAAACAAGCCTGTAAAGAGCAAACACTTTCAGGAATTGCCTCCCAGTAAAGCTTTAAAGTGGTGATAAATACTTCATCTGTTTGAATGTGTATTAGCAGCCAGCGTAACAAATCTAAGGAATGGTTTGGAAGCCTTTCTTTTCTGATGCAAATCTTTTGGCCTAAATAAGCAGTGTGTCACTGCTGCATTTAGTTACTCATTTCCTGTCATTAAATTAGATGGAATTAATAATTACAAACTGAAAGACAGTCATCCCAGTGTAGCTCTCTAGTGAAACTTTTCCTCAACTAAAATTGTGAAGAGAGCCTGGTCATTCATCCTATGTGCTGTCGGGTCTTTTTTGTTCGTTATGGCTCTCCAAGTACTGTGTGACTGCTTTTCCTAATTTCTTTTCTTAAGCCCATTCATCTCAGACAGGCATCTGAGTCTTACACCTGATGGGAAGTACTCTGAGACACCAGACAGGTTTTGAAATAAATGAGAACAGATTCACTACAAAAGCAAGACATATTTATGACATTTAAATGAAACACAATAGTCACCCTGTACTAATAAGACTTGGGAGGAAAACAAACATTCACAAAGAGAAGCACCAAGCAGCCTACACAGCCTTCAAATCTGTTTTCTTTGCAAAGGTATCCAATACCATATGCTCCACTGGTCCACATTCATTTGAGATGCTGACCTGGAGCTGTCCCCCACATGCCTGCTGCTGTCCCCCACTTTCCTCCCCCAGATTCGACCCTTTGGTTAAGCAAAGTGTGGGCCTGTGAAAAGTTGAAAGAGAAATAAAAATCAGACTGCAATTGAAATGTTGCTCTGAATCTGATCCTACAGTGCCTGGGCATGGTGAGACAGAGGAGACTGTTATTGTAGTGGGAGCTGGCACCAACCCTTGGGTGTAAATTGCCTAATGCTTTCCTTTGTAATATTATTGCAATCAATTGTTGAATAACATTAACACCTCTATTGTTTGTTTTTAAAATCTGGCAGATCTGAGGATTGCCTTAGGGTTGGTGTCATGCCTGGTACCCTTCATAAATTTAGATTGGGACAAGAAAGAGAGGTGTTGAAAACCACTAGGTTTTCACTGTATTTTTTTCAGACCCCAGAGTTATTTCAATAATTAGCTAAAAGCCCCAGAGATTCTATGTGTCTGCCTTCATATTGCACCTACAACATCTTCATGAATGGCCATGTCTTGGGCTGGCACAGACTAAATGGTTCTGCTCATCTGCCAAAGAGACTCAACGTAATAGGCACAGAATTACAATGGCCAATATGGGGACATGTTGTGTGGCAGCTACATCAGGAAATGAGGAAAGAGAAACAAATCACTGGGATGAGAAATACAGAATATGGGAGTAGCTGATAAAGGAAAGAGGTAGAAATGAAAGGAAGAGGGAGCTTTATGGGCAAAGATGCAATGAAGACATCACTTCAAAGGAAAATCAAGTCAAAGAAATAGGATTCACTGTACAACTCCCTCAAATGTCAATTTCACACAGGGAATGACCTTTGTCCAATTAACTGAGTAACTTGTTCCTCTTTGATGAAGCTTAGAAATTGCTTGTGGTTTTTCTGCCTGGAGGTCAAACTTTCTCAAGGGAGTCAACAAGCAACTGTCAGAGTAGGGCTTTTTAAATTACATTTGTTAATTAAAAGCCTGCAACTAGTGTGACACTGCACACATAACGATAGAAATCTGTTGTTCTAGTTGCCATCTGAAAGCATCCAGAAGTAGAGAAATAACAATTTTTCAGTTGCCCTCTGTAAGCCTAGGTATTGCAGACCTTAATGACAGGAAAACATTTGTAGAGTCACTCTGGAAAACAAGTTAGCTCCCAGTCCGCCTGGAGGTGTGGCAACTTGAACCTAATACCCCATATGAATTTGGGCCTAATACATCAAATAAAGAAAACAGATTAAGGTAGATCACAAAGCAGCAGCAGCAGAGTGTGATGGGAAGGAGGAAAGGAGAACAAGGTTACTAGAAAGCAGTGAACTGTGAGGCGATCACATTGCTGATGGAAGGTGGAGGCAATGGCAAAGCCTCAAGGCATCATGAACTAGGCACAATGCCTACACTTAAGAAAACGGGAAGCAGAGTTGAAATCTGGTCTGCTCTGAACTAGGCAGAACTGCTGTTTTCAGCTCAATAAGCCATCTATCCGAGCATCCTAGCACATCCCTGGGGACTCACATCCCCCTTCAGCCTACACGCAGTTTTTTAGTCTTTGTCTTCCCAACATCCAAAGAATCACTGCAGTTGTGCTTAGAGTGCTCCCAGGCCCAGCACTCTGGCACACACTGCTGGTCTGCTACTGTCTTCAAAATTCAGGAGCTCCAGGACCTCAGCTATATGTTTCCAACTGCGGAGTCAGTTATGGAGTGGTTAGAACAGAAGTTATAGTAATTGAGTGCTACGTCTGGCTTAGCTAAGATCTCGAGATACGATGGTAGCCTGCAGTAAAATTTTGCACTTATTCAGCAGGGGCTGGACACAAAGCATTCCAGCAAGGCAAAAGTAACAGTGGCCTTTTTGGCAGGGGCAGGGGGAGCCATGTTTTTTTATACTAGAGATTTCCGTGTAATCTCTAGACTCATTTTTATAAATAGGTCTCAAATTTAGCATGCTGTATAAGCACAAATCTTGTGAGGACTTCTGAACTTCCTCAGTCTATTTACAAAAAGGAAGAATTCTGCAAATAAGAACATGTAGACTAACAATTTCCATTCCAGCTGAGACTATTAGGATTACCTCTGGGATTGCTGTTTTCTCATTTCCCAGCTATGCTTATATATTAATTTTTTCAAGGCAAAGTTCCATACTTTATCCCAAAGGGCTGTGTTCATACAACTTTCCTGACCTACTCTTTTAGATGGTATACATCAAGAATAGGCTGGACAAAGATTTGAAAATGTAAAGGTAAGCTCTTCTGCTATACAAAATTCCACGGAATTTGTGGGTAGATTAGAAGATAAGGTTCATGTCCCACTCAGACTTCTTGTGGATATTGTGTTTTGCAGTTTGCATATAATTGCACTGCAGCTGGGTGTTATATTCCTTTTCCATGTGTATTTTCTTGAAATATTACCAAGCACTGCCATACACTGTTCAAATGCATTTCTATTCCATTTTAACAAGGAGAAAAGTTATACTATTTGAGACGAGCCATAAAAGCTAATGGAAGTCATTCCTTGGACTTTAAATCAAACTCCTATTAAGATTTACAAGTTATATTTTAATTCTGACAAGTATTTTGAAAAATCATTGTTAGGTGTATCTGTTCCTACAGGATACATTATTCTCAAGAAGAGAATATAACATGTAGTTCTTACAGAATTGTGTGTAATGAAATTAAAGAAACCCCAAACCCACAAAGTCCAAAATAGAATAAAAAAAAATTGTTAAAATACACATTAATCACAGTTTTGCCACATAACAAACCAGTTGTTTTTATAATTTGAAATTAATTCTTTCCACTTAGCAGTCAGGTCATAGTGGGAGAACTGAATCAGTTTTAGGACATGGAAATAATGCTCAAACAAGTATATTTAACTTTAGGGAAAAGGCTTGTTCATCTTTGCATCGAATGTAGAATGATTAATACTTCAGCAATTGTTTTAATACCTAAAGGGCAACAGCTACTATTTTCCCATTAAACATTAGTACTGACTCAGCGTGCGGTTACATGAGGTGTTCCTCTCTGCATGTGTCAACTGAGAAGGGAGCCTATTGCAACTGCACTGCAACTCTGAAGTCAGAGTGAATGTAAAGAAGCACGTAGTCAGAACCTGATGATGATGGTAATAATCTTTTTTCTTTTCTTTTCTTTTCTTTTCTTTTCTTTTCTTTTCTTTTCTTTTCTTTTCTTTTCTTTTCTTTTCTTTTCTTTTCTTTTCTTTTCTTTTCTTTTCTTTTCTTTTCTTTTCTTTTCTTTTCTTTTCTTTTCCTTTCCTTTCCTTTCCTTTCCTTTCCTTTCCTTTCCTTTCCTTTCCTTTCCTTTTCTTTTCTTTTCTTTTCTTTTTTTTTCTTTTCTTTTTTTCTTTTCTTTTTTTTTCTTTTTTTCTTTTTTTTTTTTTCTTTGTTCCTCTCTGCTATTTTTTCTCTCTTTATTTTTTTCCTCTACCCTTTAGTCATACATAACAGTCAACGCCTGTTAATCTTCTTGCTCACCAGTACCGTGTACTGTGTGGTGTGTGGCATACTGGGAGAAACCAGAAAAACCTCACAGTGGATCCTCTCTAGGTGCAGACATGCAGTTTATGGAAGTACAGTTCAGCATTCGAGGTAGTGGGAGCTCAAGTTCATTTAAAGTGGATTTACTGAGAGAAGGGAGGGAAGGGGAAAGGACTTTCAGCTCCCTCCAGTACACATTGGTTGGTGTGGTGAATGTTTCCCTACCACAAGATGAAGTCCCAGACATGAGGTTTCATAACCCCTTGCCAACCCTTTCTTACTAACCAGCTCAGCCCTGAGTCCTTTCCTTCTGTACACATTTGGTAATCTTGGATTTCCAGCTGCTTAAAACTTTCCAAAGCCAATTCACTTTGGGATGAAACATGCTGTGCCCGTTTTCTACCAGAAGGCAATTTAGATTTAGCTTAGCTTTAGCCTGAGAAGATCTCATTTACGTATAACTTCACTCTCAACTATCCTGCTTCCCATATATTCAAAGTAAAGTCTTGCACTAAGGTAGATAAAAATCACATCCAAAGCTGCAGCTTTTGCATGTGCATGCGTGTAAAGGTTCCTGCATCTCTTACTGACGTGAATAATGCTACAAATAATGCTACAAATTTCATGGGAGAGCTCAAGCAAATGGTCTGATGTTCACTCTATTGATCCTGAAGATAGGAACAAAAGAATACTCTGAGGAGAAAAAAAAAAGCAAAAAACAAACACAACAAAACACCAAACTAAAAAGAGATGGGAGAGAGGATGTCGTCCAGCACTGTAGGGCACTCAGCACCAAACCACAGCTCTGTTGAGCAATATGTGACATTATCTTAAGATCTCAAAAGCAGAGTTTTTCATCAGCATAAAAACTATACCTCAATTTTTTTACCTCAAAGAGGGTCTCCCTAGATAGAAGAGCTTCTTGTTACTCCCCAGTCTTAGAACAGCTTACAGATAGCTAGGCCCACATATATATATATTATATATATATAATTTATATATAACATTATATAACTATATATAATTACTTTTTAAAATACTGGTCCCTTACATTCAGAGCAACCTGATGTATAGCTCTTCTTTCCATCTCTCTGTGATAATTGGGATTCTCAAGAATGTTGAGATTTCCCCCAGCAAGAGGCAGCTTAAAATGCTGAACACTGCTTCTTTTTCTTTTTCTTTTTCTTTTTTTTTTTTTTTTTTTTTTCTTTCTGTAGCCAGACCACAAAACCCTTTCTCAAGAAAGAATGACCTCATATCTTATTAACCCAAGCACAAAGTGAATGAGCTCACATACACACAACACATATATACACAAACAGCCAAGAAAAAGCTAAGAGACAGACTTTTAGGAAAAGGATTCCAGGGAAAAGTAACTAAGTATGGATTTTGGAATCTAAGTTATTTTCTAAAGGTAATGCCTGATGGTGGTTCTTCATAGACTTCAAAATTAAATTAAGGCTTTGCAGACTTATTTTACTCTTTTTCCCTTTTTTTCCTTTTTCTTATTTGACTGTAACAGAAATCTTAAAACAAAAAATAATAAACCGTATTTGTCATCTCTTTGGGTTGCTTAGAGGGGAAAAGCAATTTGTTTTGGTTTTTTTTATAAATACTCCAGTAGGACAGAATAAACAGAAACCATTCAGGACAAGAAGCACTAAAGCTGTGAATAAAAACTGCAAAGCAACAGTGAGCAGCTGGATGATACCATGAAAATTAAATACTGCGAACATGTGAAGCAAAAGCAACATGAGTTTTGCATATTATTACATGGCATGTTTGCACTTTTTTCAATAATTTCATCATTCTGATTTACTGATAATGGTACAGAATAAGTGGAAAAGATACAGAGAATAACTATTGTGAGAATAACATCTTGAGTTAAGGAAAGGTTTGCACAGGGAGAGAAATGAAATGGATTACAGCTTCCCTGCTGGAAAGAGAGATGACAGAGGAGAAATATTATAGGGCTTACCAAATTATGAGTGGCAAAGAGAAGATGAGCAGAAAATTACTATTCCCTGTTTCTCATAACACAAAAAATTAGGGAGGATTCAGCTCCCTCTGCATTAAAACAAACGAAAGGAAGTACTTTTTCACACAACATAAAAATTAAACTGTGAAAGTCTAGCACAGGATGTTGTGGATGCCAGAAATGTAACCAAGGTCAGAAAAGGTTTTAGCAAAATTCAGGAAGAATAAATCTATTGGTGTGTATTCCAAATTATGGTACAATGCGTCTGCTACTCCCTCTCTAAATCAGAGCTTACTGAGAGACAGGACAATTGGGCTGGAGATGATTCATTTCATATTAACCTCTGTGTCTGCTGCTGGCCCCTACCCCAGGCAATCCAATGGGCTGGTTGCACCTTGATTCTGACCTAATATGGTTATTCTTTATCTCTCTCAAACCTTTAGATATCAACATCTGCAGAAGTGTAGGTCCTATGGAATAATACAGATAAACAGAGAACTGGAACATTTTATTTTCATTGAAATGTATTAGCCTCAAATGGATACCGTATTAAGATCTTACCACAAAAAACCAGAAGACTTCCCAACTTAGGTTACGAGGTAATTTTTCCCCTTGATCTCTATGTTTCCCATACTTTTGATAATGTCTGCATGTTTTAACATGCGAATGCTGAATTAAGAAGGACTGCTTGCAGGCTTAGTGCTCGGTGTTTGATTGCATTCATTGCTGGGTTGCATTCATAACTGTAACACCTTCAAAGAGTTGGCTTTTTTTTTTTATTAAGTTAACAAATTTACACAGCACAGACTGATGCAGGATGCTGTGCAATCTTTATGTTCATTGAACAGTCTCATACTGGCTGAGGCCTGGCATGCACTAGGAGTTTTCCACGTAGTAGTCCTGCAATGCCTCTCAATCCTGACATAGGCCCCAGTCCTCATAGCGTTTTAGCCCCTGTTGTCCTTGGTTCTGAACCAGAAAAGCTCAGCAGCCTTTCCCTAACTTAAGCACTTGACTTCCTACAGGCTTTATTTTCTCATAGGTCTAATGCACAAATCCATCTTTCAGCACACTTTCTGTTCCACTTTTCTGGCTGCTTCAAAGTCCGTATTCCATAGCAGCTGTATCTTTATTATTCATTAGGTATTGAGATGAAGGAACCAAACTCATGTCAACTTATGCAGGATGTTAGCCCAAGTCTCATGAGATGAAAAATCAGTCAGGGCATAACTAAGAGAGCACAGTCCCAAAATCATAATTTATTCCTAACAAATCCTACTGCATTTTTCTTAGGATTGCCATAAATTCTCAGGGATCAACATTACTTCTAGGGAGCACACTACCTAAGCAAGGGTCGTATACGAAAACTGGGAGGATAATTTTAAAATTTTAAAATTGGTTTTCTTTGAACTTCTGCAGGCACATTATTCTGTTTATATTCTTCTCTTTTGCATTGTTATGTGAAATGCTGGTAAATTTTCTGCCAGCTTGTAATCTGTAGTAGCTGCTCATATTTAAAACATGTCACACTCCTGCCATGTTGGGAAGTATCACAGCCCAAGACAATATTTGGCTTTCAAATTTTTGTTTTGCAACAAGAGGACCAACAGTCTAGATCAGCAAAAGCAACTTTGGTTATTAAGTTCGGACATGAACTTGGCTTGCTAATGCCAGAGAAATACAAGAGCCTCCTTTCATGCTCCTAACGAAATCATTAATTATGTCAGCAGCTCAAATGATACATCTCCAAACACTTTACATTACTTTGCAAATGGGTAGTCACATAGAAGTCTTAGAAAAAGTATTCTTCAATTCTAAATTCACAGTTTCTGATAATTAATAGATTTCTGGTTGCAGGCAGTTGTACAGTTATTTTCTCTCATCCTCTTATTCTGCCACACTAAGACTGAAGATTCTGTTATTGCTTGTGGGAAAAAAGAAATAAAGTGAACAATGTATCTAGATACTGGTTTTTTGTTGCAACCTAAATGAACTTCCTGAGCCTGAAAATTTGCCATGCTTCTGATTAGCAAGGAAACCATCTCAATGCACTCTTTCTTTCTAGCTAAGTATTTACTGTATATGTGATCCTTTCTACATTTCCTATAATTACTAAATAGCGTGTTTTGACTAGATAATCTACCCGTTGACAATACTATAAATAATAATAAATCTATTTCTCCTTGTTTAAGTAGCTTCATCTTTTAAAACATTACAGAAATGAACTTTTATCTATGATAAATAATTAATTTAAAAGTAGTCTTGGGGAAAGCTGTTCCTAATCACAGAACTACAGTAATGCTGTTTACTACTCTAGTACACTTAGGGAGACAGAACTTGTCAAGTAAATAAAGAAAAGACTGACATTCCAACTGGTTTTAATTAATCTTTCACATAAACTATATGAGCTAATTCTTTATTGCAACAAGCCAAACACCACTACTACTGTTTGTTTCAGGAAGCAGTCAATCATTGCTTTTCCTACATCACTGAAAGATGGAGCTTATATGTTCTGTGATAGCATAAAAAGAATAAAAACCATAGTAGCATGATGGATAAAGCAAAATGAACAAGATTATAGAAATAATTTTAAAAAGATGCATTTTGTCACTAAGTCTGTTATTACCCCTGGAGGTGTTCAAGACCAGCCTGGATGGGGCTTAGAGGAAGCTGATCAAGTGGAAGGTGTTCCTGCCCATGGAAAGGGGGTTGTAAATAGATGATATTTCATGTTCCTTCTAACTCAAACCATTCTCTAGTAATTAAATAACTCAATGGTTATGTTTGTAGATTAGCACTGAATTCACATGCCTTGTCACAGCATAATGAAACTTAAAATTAAATTTCTGCAAAAAAGAAGTGTTTTCATGAAACAAACATGTACATGGAATTTTTTAAATTAAAGGTGTGATTACATAATTTAGAAAACGTTTCCAGAAAGACCATAGAAATAATGGCAGAAGTGCATAAAAACTTCAGATATGTCCCCTGGCCAATACTCCTGTATAAACATCCAGTACAGAAGCTAGATTAAAAGGTCAGGTTTAACTAGGATTTGAGAGAATGGTTTCAGGTCAGTGAAGCACCTGGCTTGGCTTGGTTCTTTGGATTAATGTGAAAGGCTCAGTTTCTTTCATGTGAATTGCTTAAGGATGTAGAGTAAAACTTAAGATGATCCTAAAATAGCTAGTACAGGAGAGGGGTATAATAAAACTGTAGACGAAAATAAATAATCCAGGATAGAGAAGCTTGGGTACCAAGGTATAAATCAACTGTAGGAGGCAAGCTTATAACAAAAGTGAGACACCCACATCATCACAATGATATACCTAAGGGATTGAAAAAAGAGAGAAAAGGCATGGTTTTCATACTAAAGTAAAAGTTCAGAAACAGGAAGACTGAAATACACCATGGTGTAACCCAACTGAAGCTGATTGAAGTTTATTGTAAGTATTACAGTATACAAGCAAAATTAAATGCTTGTGAACTTTGCACTTGGCATAATGTTCCTGGCCTACAATAATAGGACAAAAGAAGAGAGAAAAAAATACAGCATTGTTCTAATATGCTGTAGTTTTTTAAACTACTTGACAATATTCCCTTTTTATTTCTCCCCTCCCATGAGTAGATATAGAACTTTTGCATCATCAAAAAAACCCCTCCGAATCCTTCTCACTAATATTATTCACAGCTGTCTCTAGTTTGACTTCTAACCTCTTCTTTTTACTAATGCATCTCTCAGATAAGTTTCCAATTTCTTTTACCTGGCCAGGGTCCAGATCTTCTCTATTCACAGCCTGATAAACTGTCCAATTCTTCTGTTCAGCAGCACCCACGTTGCAGTGGGCTTTGTGTTTCTTCACATTTCTTTACTTGGACATTTAGAATCAAATCCATATTATCTTTTCCCCACTCCCTTTCTTTGGGTTTTACAGTGTGCTGTTGTTAAACACTGCTTCTATAATTATTATGTGTTTTCATTACCATAACAGCTAAGAGCAGAACTATGGACCGAGAACCACAGTATGGTGTCTCCCTAAACACAGGACCTTTATTCATTCTTAAACTATCTTTAGGATGATGACACATAAAATTACCTCCATCCTATTCCATCCTTTATTTCATCTCTCACATAGGCTTAAACTTAAGCTCAAACACAATTAAGATCAGCTGACCTTTTCTCCAAACCTACACTCTGTTTTCACTATTTCTTTCTGTTGATAAGAGTCTTACCAAGTATGCAGACCCTTAGGCCCATGGTTATAGATTTTCATTTCGGTTTTGGTTTGAACTCAGGCCTTTTGGTGCTCCCAACATTTGGCTTATAGTCACATGTTTCCCTCTTTCAATATCTCCAGAAAGTATCCTGAATACAGAACCTTTCATTTGAGTGCTTCACCCATCCCCAGCATCTTAACCCACAACTATAGCAAGCTGTTCACCAGCTGGTCTGCTCAAAGAACTGACCAACTCATCCTCTTTACTAGGTACAATTTATACCATTCATGGCCTTTTGCTGCCTACTCCCTTCTAAAATGATAAAAAAACCCTCCACCCTTTATCCCTCCTTTTAAATCCTTCCACAACTGAACTTGCACCTTATCTGACTGTTTAGTTCTTGCCACATTGTTATCTTCAATCCACTAGCACTACCATCTTTCCCTGTCTTTTCATCCACATCTGCCTCACATCCCTCTGTGCTTAGACTCCATGTGTCCCTTAGGTCATTAAGCCACTAGCTTATACACCTTCAAATTGCACTTGAAACTTTTCTTCTGTTTCAGTGTTTAGCAGTGATTGCTTTATGGACAGCAAACTGGATGGATACAAAGCTAACTGAAATGGATTTGGGTTTATTCTTATCCCATTTGTCCTCTCCCTATTTGCTGGTTTCATAGAATTATAGACTGGTTTGAGTTGGAAGGGGTGTTGAAGATCATCTGGTTGCAACCCCCTTCCATGAGCAGTGACACCTTCCCATAGACCAGGTAGCTCAAAGCCCCATCCAACTTGGCCTTCAATACCTCAAGGGATGAGGCATCCACAACCTCCCTGGGCAATCTGTTCCACTGTCTTCAGATACAGGAAGGCTGCTATAAGGTCTTCCTGAAGCCTTCTTTTCTCCAGGCTGAAGAACTCCAACTCTCTCAGCCTGTCCTCATAAAAGAGGTGCCCCAGCCCTCTGATCATCTTTTTGACCCTCTTCTGGACTCGCTCCAAGACCTCAATTTCTTTCCTGTGCTGGGGGCTCCAGAACTGGACACAGTACTCCGAGTGGGGTCTCAAGAGAGCAGAGTAGAGGGAAAATCACTGGCCTTGACCTGCTGACCTTCTTTTGATGCAGCCCAGGTTATGGTTGAGTTTCTGGGCTTTCACTTCCCAATTGCACCTTGTGCTTAAACTGGATTGTTAAGCAGAAGTTATTTTTGTACCACAGGACAGCACAGCAACAAACACAACAGAGCCCTCATGTTCATTTGCAGCCTGAAGATGCTATCTGCTGTGCAAGTGCTCTGTAGAATATACATAGGATCTTGGAGGCCCCAAAGTTTGGCAAAAATTAACAAGAATGTCTTAGTTCTGCTGTTGTGTGTTTGTGGAAAAAGGCCCCATAATTTAACAGACACTGTTTTGTGCACTCTTACATGCACATTTTTTTCTTTTTCTCAATAAGTGCATTCTGAGACATAACAAGTAAACAACTTACACAAGCCTGGGCCTGAAGCTGAGCACCTGCAACTTGAATAAGATCATCATTGTTTGAGTAGGGTTTAAATAATTTAGTACAAATTGGCTTTCCTATAGGTGTTGACAAGCACATCATCACTACTTACTAAAGAGCACAGGATTCCAGAAGACTGCACAGATACCACACTCCTCCTCAGACTGCGCATGTGTTCCTTGAAACAAAATATTTCATAAATAAGCACCTGGAGACCTTGATTAAAAAACACCTGCTCTGGCTGCTGGGAGGCCAGATTGCACAGCCTGCAGATGGCTTCACAGCACGGCTTGCTGCAGTTTTCTCATATCCGTAGTATCACTGGCACAAAGTTTGTTTCCCTTCTTCCTCGACACTGACCCAATCCTTTATGCTGGCTGCACAGTGGTTGCCTTCATCAAAGGAGTTTATGGAAAGCTCAAAGTGTGCTCCATGACACTGTGCCCTCAAAGAGGTGGTAAAGGGGGAGTCCCTAAATTATGAGCCTAACAAACCCTGCTTTGTGAGCATCCAGGCTGTTGTTATCACTGATTACTTTTTGGCCCAATATTGCCAAAATAGTGATATTCGGTGAAGAGAGGACAAAGGAACCTCAGGGGGTAATTACTGATGAGCAACCATCTGACAGGCCTCACCACCTTTGGGCAATTTTTCCCTATTCATGCCTGTGACTCCATGGATTGTTAACCAACAACTGAAGAGATTTTATCAGGTTTAACATCCTCCCCAGAGTCCTGCAAACTCTTTCACTCCATGCAAGTGGAATCCCTCAGTTTTAATGCTGCTTTTAATGTTTTACCTGTCCTGGTACCAGATTCTTGTAGGATTTTCAGTGCTGTGTTTTCAAAGATGGAACATAATAAAGTGAGGAAGAGGTCTGTCAAGGCTGTCACATTTCCCTGCTCAGCTTCTGGTCCTTTCCAGACAGCAACATCAAGCAGGCACCTTTTGGTTACTTCAGGGTATACTGCAGGGGTAAGGCTTATTTAAGAGGGTACAGTTAGCTGCACAGCAATACTCTGATGGGACAAAGATGGAAAAAACACTTAGAGAATTTATGTTTCTAGCCTGGTAGACTGCAAAACAATTGGGAAAGTAAAATATTTGCAATAAAATAAAAACCAGCTGTTTGCTGCCATTCTGATCTACAGGTTGAAATGATGTTTACAGCCTCCTCCTGTGCATTACACTCTTGGATCTCAGACCTGACAGCATAGAAACCTACAGATCCTTCCTAGAGCTGTCCTCAGCCTGCACTAAGTATGGTATGCTTTGTTTTTACATGTACTATGACTACAGAGGCTACCCCTGAGTCATCCAGGATGCTCTCAGAAAACTCTCCCATGTGTCATTCTCTGATTTCCAGCTCAAGAACCTGTATAAGACTCAAGTCACCTCAAGGACATGTAAGGCAGCATGATTTCAATAAGAGTGGCAGAACCCAAAGCTCTGACTGTCAATGTTCAGTCCTGCTCAGAGCCAAAGCTCTTACTACTTTTCAATTTTTAGCAGAAAATTAGACCTTGTCACCTTGGTTTGCTAAAGCCAAAAATTGTTTTACCGACTTTTTGGCACCTTTACACTTCCATCTCCCACAGCTACTGAAATTATTTCAGGCATCTGACAGATATAACGTAGTCCATATTCTTAGAAACAAAAAGCAACTTTTAGACCAACTAGAAGAGCACCATCGATAGAACAAACACACAGAGTATTGTTTCTGGTTTTAAGACAGATGAAATCTGGAGATGACAGAGCAATGAGCTTAATCTCAGTTTAAGACAAGGTGTTAGAAGGATATAAGAACAGTTTAATCAACTTGGGATAAACAAATAACAGCTAATGTATAACTGTTATAGTTGATCCCTATTTATTTATTCAGGTTAACTGAATTTTATATTTGGTAAGTTAGCAAATTTAGAACTCTAACTTGCAAAGGTCAATTGAAACTCCTTTGAAAATGTGCTGGCTCACATCTCCTGCTGTCCAAACTTATTATGCAGCGTGTCGTGGGCAACTCCTTGGGCTAAATTTCACTATGAACAACTTTTTTAAAGCAAGTCAGGTGATCGTTCCACTTTGCTTATGTAAGAGTCTGATCTCACTGATTTGAAATTGTCTCAAAAAAACCAAATTTTAAAGTGAATAGCCCTGGCCAGGGCGGAGGATCTGGCCTGGCCAGAACTGATCAGGGGGTGACACCTGGGAAGAGATAAGAACTAAGAACTAGGCTAGGTGGAGACTACTCCCCTTTTCTGAGGGACAGCTGGGATGTCCCTCCAGGGCACCATTACCCTGGCCAGGGTGGAGGAAACCACCTTGATTGTACTTATGCTGATGTACCTGGCTAAGGTTGCTGGAAGGAGAAGAGCTGGGAATGGCACCTGGAAAGAGATCAGACCTGTGTTGTGTGCTAGAAGTCCTCCCTCCAGGCAAGGCTGTTTTCAATTGCTCTGATGCTAATGAACCCGGCCTGGCTGAAGCAGAACAGGGATGACACCTGGAAGGAGATAAGAAATGATGAATGGATGGGGAACTGCACCCTTCTGGGGAAGGTCCCCTCGAGGGGAGCCTGTCTGCAATGGCTCTGATGCCAATGACCCTGGCTTCCTTTGGAACAAAAGGAACTCACGGGTACATATGGCTGTCCATGCTGTGGCTGTTTTGTTGTCTCTTGACCCACTGCTGTCTTGCATGGGACCCTGTCCAGGATCAGCACCATCTTGAAGAAACTCTCCGGACAGCTGGACCCCTGGTGGTGACTCTCTCTCTCTCTCTCTCTCTCTCTCTCTCTCATTCTTTCTTCCCATTTTCTTACCCTTTTTCTCCACTTTTCTCCCTCTCTCTTATATCTTCTTTTCTTCTCTTTGCTTATGTCAATTGTCAAATAAAAGTCTGCTTGCACCCAACCCTTCTATGGTTGGACTTCGTTTTGTGGATCCAAAACAAAAATAAATGTTAATGTTACATTGGACCATAACAGCTTATTACAGCTGAGGCTTCTCATCCTATGGGACATGGTGTGAAAAAGTAACCACACTGTGAGATCAAAGAGCATTCAAAATTTGGAGAAGGGAACACCATGGAAGATTCTGACCACCATCTAAATCATGTGAACGTAGAGAATCAGTTTTGGTTCAATGAGAACTGGACCAGATCCCATGACTTCTGGGAAATGTTTAAAGATGAAGTTTGTTCCACTAGGAATTAGGAATATGAAAATGGATATAATTAACGTGGTATAAAGGAAGATAATGGCAGATCCAGTCATCTCAATATTTTAAAACAAGGAGCAAGGTTCCTGGAATGCAGACTGGAAACGGAAAAAAAAAAAAAAAAAAAAAAAAAAAAAAAAAAAAAAAAGTTGAAAACAAACCACATAAAATAAACATAGATACATTTTTACTAAGTGCTACCAGAAGTATATGCCCATGGTAGAGCATGTTACAGTACTTGATGTCCAGATTCATGGGAATGACTTCAAGCTTCTCACAAACAAGTTATTTCCATCAGCCCAGGTGTGCAAAGGCAGCCTGTGGTCTGAGCTGGCAATCCAAATGAGGCTAGATGTGATCCCAGGTGAAACCTACTCTTGTTTGCTAAAGAGACATGGAAAAACAAAAATCAAAAACCCTATATCTAAAGAAAGCATAGCTTAACCGTACTAGCCCCCTGTGCCCATGAGGAAGGACAGAGTTGTCCTTTTTTTTTTTTTTTTTGGAGTAAACTGCAAACCTAAAGCTAAAGAAGGTATGCCTTCACTACTCTAGTCTAGTGCACCCCTGAAGAAGGAGATTCCTTTCTTTTTCCTCCCACACCACTTCTTTTCTCAGCTTGTAATTCCCTTCCATTACTGTATGATAGCAGTCTGGAATTCTTGCTTAACCAAAAATCCCAGCCTGCTCAGCATAACTGTTAGATGGGAAATTTTCCCTTACTGAAGATTCATTTTTCACCCATCGAAAAATATCAATTCATCACATGTCTCATCAGAAAGGTTTTTAGGTCTGGGATGGATCTGTGAGAAGCAAATAGTCCAAGGATTAGGGGTCTGAATCAGAGAAGTGAAGGACTTGAACTCTGGTGTCCCACATCCCAGATGAGTATTCTAACCACTAAGCTACTCCAAGGCAGGAGGTGAGTCTGTCTACTCTCTGAAAAATGTCTGAAGGGCTGGATTTTGTTCCAACATAGCACAAAAACAAACTGCAAAGCTTCTCCCCTCCCACCCCCCTCCTTTAAATTGAATTCTTGTTCTCCAGCCAGCCCATCTTGGTAATAGTTTTGTGCTAAATAGACCAGACACGTTTGTTCCTGTAGGTATTTAATAGATATTCACTCACAAAAAATGGCATAAATAAAACAGCCCAACCTATGTTAAAAGTTATTAAAAAAAATAAAGCTGAAAGCTAAAGCTGAAGCCAAGGCCAGACCTAGACAGGGGCAGCTTAACAGCTTAAAGTTTCAGGGGACTAAATGAAAACACTAAACGCATCACTGGAAGCATTTGAAGTGCCACCAACATTCGGAGCGGGCAGGTGTGTGAAGTTCCCCTTCACCGGGCGTCTAAACCAGCCTCCTCTTTCTTGCGGGTTACTCACCCGCGGGTTAGGATCCTCGGGGGGCTCCATGAGCTCGGAGCATCACGGACCTGCTGGACTGCTGTTACCTGAGGGGGCGGCAGGCTCGAGGGGGCCGCTAACACCGACGTGTCCGCCGGAGCCCCCGCTCCTCACCCACCCAGACGGGGCCGGGGCCGGGACCGGGGCGGCGGCGGGGCCCGGGGGCAGGTGTCCGGCATCGGCCCGACCGGTCTGTCTGTCGGTCTGTCTGTCGGTCTGTCTGCCGGTGGGTGGGAGCGGGTCGGCGGCACCACCATGGACAGCTCACTGGGGCTCCCCGGCCCCGCCGCCGCCGCCCGCTGGAGTCCGGCCAGGCTCGGCCGCCCGCCCCGCCGCGGGGTGCCAGCCGCCTGCACCGCCGGGCTATAGATAGTAGGGACAGGCTTTATGAATTAATAGCTGACTCTTTGCCCTCAAATTTGAAAATTACTCCTTTCGGTGTCTACTGGATTCTAGGAACCAGACAGAAGATTTGGCAAATCCCTCCTAGATTCAACACAGCCTTTTTTTTTTTTTTTTTTTTTTTTTTTTAATTTTCCACTTTCTCGAGTGCATTAAATGAAATACATATTGTCTAAATAAACGGCGCATTCTGTCAACAGCTGAACTTGGGGAGCTCCGACCGCTTCTCGGGTGGGAAAGGCAGCTCTGCTCAGCTACTCTATCATTGTTCATTAAAGGAGATTAGCTTGTGCAGATGGAGTGCCACGAAACGTCTGGGTCTTGCTGGTGGTGAGGGGGGGGGAAAAAACACAAAGCAAAAAAAAAAAAAAAAAAAAAGAGCAACAAGAGCAACGATTAGAAGATTACACCACATCAGACGTGGCCTGAGAAGTTTTTCATCCCTGACAGTCACGGGAGAGTCTTGGGGGAAGGGGGAGTAGACAACTTTTACGAGAGCTGGGATGGGATAGCAAAGCACAACAGGGCTAGGTTGCAGGCAAGAATGCTCGAAAGTCTGCCTAAATCTGCAAGCAATTGCGTTTGCTACCAGCTGCAGAACAGCCTTGCCCTCAAGACCACCCTGGGAGTTTGGGGAAAAAAAAACAAAACAACACAACAAAAAAAACCCCAGCACTGGGACTTCGCACCTCGCCTGCAGAGAGCTGCACTCGCTGGCTTTGAACCTTGCAGGATCACGGGGCTTGTGCAAATCTCAAGAGGGATTTTTGGTCCTCGCAGGACGAGTCCAGCAATCGTTCTTTGCCGCTCCCTTCCCTTCCCCGCCAGAATCTCAAGCTGTCAGAGCGCCTGTGTTTTCTCTCTCTCTCTTTCTCTTTTTTTTTTTTTTTTTTTTTTTTTTTTTTTTTTTTTTTCTGAATACCATTTTTTCCACCCTGGGAAGACTGGGGAGGTTAAGCTCCCCGTCTGAACCGAAGCCCTGGACGAGTGCAACTGAGGTTAGAGGAATCAGGGAGGGGAAATGACGAAAATGTTTTATTGTGAATAAAACAAGCGGGAGGGGGGAGAGGCGGAACTCCACAAAGGTGAAGGATGGGAAGTTTGCAGAGCTGAGAATTTAGCCTGTCTCTGAGCACCGGGCGGGGGGGTTAGTCATTATTTCCCTCTGTATCACTGAGGCTGCAATGGGACCTCCTCCCCAATTAGCTGAACCTGTCCCGCTTATGAGCTTTTCTTTCAGGGGAAAGTTTTGCTCCTGAGTGTCTTCTGGGGAGAGCTCGGTCACCCACCCACCCATCCACCCGCAGCCCCTGGCCCTATTCCCCTCTCAGAAATTACATGCCAAACCTGGAACAGGGACTTATCTTGCTAGCCAAGCTCCCAGGTCAGCTTCCTCGTAGGAAAGCTGATTTATGCCTGTTTATACATATGGAAAAAGTAGGCAGAAGCCAAGAGCGGCATCCCTCCAAAATTTCATTGTCTTTGAGGCGGGAAGAGGGGAGAAAGAAGGCAGAAAACCTAAAATGATAAACTTTGTCTTGTCGGGGCAGGAAGGACTTAACCACAAAGGCAACCACCAGGTTTCGCCTCACCTCCCCGAGGCTGAATCCTTTTCCAAGTCCGCCAAAACGACCGGTCCCTCCGTGCGCCCTGACTGAGAAAACAACCGACTGCCGCAAGCGCTTCGCCTTGGCGGGGAGCCCTGCCGTAACCGAGGCACCAGCAGGTGAAACCCGAACAAAATTGTGGCTTTCCCCGTCTCTTAAACACAGGATCAGCCGTGCCCGAGGGTGCCCTATGAGCTGAGAAATGCTTTGGCGCAGGTGTGGGAACGGGAATCGCGCCTTTCCCGTCCCCACATCTGCGCCAAAGCATCCCTCCTCCAGTCCTTCCTCTCGTTCAGGCTCATCCTCTCAGTCTCCCGAGGACAGGAGACACCTGGAGCTGGCAGGGAGGACCAGCCGGGGTCGGCGGGTTTGAGATGCTGCAGGTGACGGCGGGTCCCTCCTGGCAGCCGCTTCTCTGCGTGCGCATCCCCCGATCCATCCGAAGGTGAATGGGACGGGAAAGGGTGTGTGTGCGCGTTTAAACCCTAGCAGAGGGGATTTTTCGCCCCGTCTTGCCACGGAGGAGGTCTCGGGCTTGCGGTGAGATTAGGTACCAGGAGAAGTTTGCTCACGGGTTAAGCATTTGTGTAGGTGGCAGGAGAAAAAGCGCTGCAGATGACAGGCTTCAGCAGGGTAGGGGTGAAGGGAGGGGGGGGGAGAGGGGGCGGGGGAATGGGCATGGTATCATGGTATGATAGTAAGCCTCCTAAACGGATTTGGCACTGCTCAGTTTCTGCTATATTAGCAAAAGCCATTCTTGGGTTGTATTTTTTTTTTTCTTTCCCAAGCCCACTGAGGCAGAGATGAGGCAAAGTCAGCCATAGGAAGGTGGTTAGTGATGTCACAAGTTTGGTCTTTTCAATAAAAGCAATAGAGAAGGGTCTCCCTCACTATATATATTAGGAGAAGCTTCTGTTCTTCATAATAAAAAGAGCAGCAAGGGAGAAAAGCACCTGCTTTTAACACCCTTTATTTAGCATTAATCTGTTTCAAGAAGAATGAAAATTCTGTAGGTCTAGATTTCTCTTGAAAAGTATTACTTTTTTGATTTATTTAACTTTTTTTTTTTTTTTTTTTTTTTACTTTTTTTTTTTTTTACTTAAGGATAGGACACAGTTTAGGAAGCAACTGCTGAGAAGATCAACCACTGTTGGCCAGGGTGATCTCTGAGAGGCACAGAGGGCTGTAGCTCAAGGAAAAGGTGAAGTAATAAATCGTGAAGAATCTTCAGTATTCCAAGTTTATAAGGGCTATGCATTCTTCCTGAGTCTGTAAGGGTTGGTTGTTTTTGTTGTTTTTGGTGGTTCTTTTTTTTTAAAATCTTATTTATTTATTATTTCTGGGGCAAAAGATATTCTAAAAATATTTCATGGACTGTAACTTTGAAATCAAGACTAGAGCTATAAGTATGTGTGGGATGTTATCGGGGGGTGTCACAATAATTTTTAATTAGCCGAAAGGGCACTGTAAATCAAATAAGCCTATTAGCTATACCTTTTAGTTTATAGCCTACCGCGTGTTCAGGGAGTTTATTTACAGCATAAACGATTTAATGTTTTCAGCATGATTTCTATTTCAGCCTTTATGTTTTCGGTTTTATTTGCCTTTGCGGTACGAAATTTGGCTAAGGACCTGGGCTTTTAAAATGTGGCAGCAAGTGTCGTTGAATGCAAAATAACCTGCAGGTAGAAAAATTATTTGCTTTGCACCTAAAGTCTCTCCAGAAAGGGTTTCTTCATACGGGGAGAAGATGGGAAGGAGCAACCAGCCGGCACACCTCGGTGTTTTGTTGTGGCTTGTGAGGGTGTTGGGAAAGTTTGCTGTAAATCAGGTTGTCAGTGGCAGAAACAAGAGATTCATCCGTACCTGAGGGCAGCGGCGCTGCCCGCGGGCAGGGCTCTCCGGGGCGATTTCGGAGGAGAGGAGCGGAACCCCGCGGAGTGGTGAGGGGTCCCTGGATGCTACCGGGACGGAGCCGGAGTCCTCAGGTGCTCGTTGCTGCCCGCCTGGGCTGGGCCACGGAGTGCGGAAGAGCCCAATCTCTGACGCCAAAGAGGAGATAGGCTTGCAAAGTAGTTCCACACCTCCGGGAGGCAAGGGACAAGGGGCGCACCAAAGCCCCCCAGGCTTTCTGCCTGTACCATTCTTCGTAACAGCGGGGGAGAGATTGTTTGTTTTTTATGTTTGGTTGGTTGGTGGTGGTTGGGTTTTTTTTTGTTTTTTTTTTTTGCCAGCCGGTTGTATAAAGGGGTGGATTGTGTTACCTTTGCTTTTTACAAGTGTTTTCCTGTGATGGAAAAGCTTAGTCCCTCCGTCGGGGGGTGGGGGATGCAGGGCTGCAGGGTGGTCCTCGGTGGGGCAGAAGGGGTGGGGGGAAGGGACACTGACCGTGCTCCCCCCGCTCCGGGCACCGCCGCCGCCCGCCTCGCACGGCAGCGCAACCTGACACAGATATTTGCGACGCCCTGGCCAGATTGACAGAGGGCGAAGTGGAAGGCGAAAGAGGGAGAGGAGGAGAAAACTTTCCACTAATTTACTTTTTTGGCCAGGAGCTCCTGTGTTCATAGACTGCGAGTCCTTCCCCCGAGCCCTCCCTCTTAGCCCCCCCCCCACTCCCCCTTTTCCCCGTTACTCGCGTACAATTAACATCATTAGGAATACAGCACTCCAGTTAATAGGGGAATTGCGACGAACAACGGTAGGTGTGTGAAAGGCGGCAAGGATCGCAGGCTGGGCTTTTGGGCTTGATATACAAAGTGTCGCCACTGATGAGGGGGCGGAATAGCCCCTCTCCACTGTACTAAGGCAGGGGAGGCGCTGACCCGGGGGTAAACACAAAAAAAGGAGAGGTGGGGAGGGAGAGAACGAGAGAGGAGAGGAGCGGAGCCCGGCTGCAGAGGGTACGAAGAGAGCTTGGCCGGAGTCCTCAGGGTCTGCTGAGTGCATGTGCTGTCGGGTGTTTCCCTTTCTTCGCTCTTTTTTGATTCTGGTCTCGGGAAGCGTTGATTTCTGGTCTCCCTTTTGGCTGTGGGTATCCTGTCTGGGCTCTGGCTCTCTCCGCACATGTTCCGAGGGCGCCATCTCTTTGCAAAACCCTGCGTCCTCCCTCAGGTCTCCCAGAGGCTGCTTCGGAGCGTGTGAACATCGCCGGCTCCAGCCCAGTCCAACCTGCGGAGCCAAGCATGCTTTCCTCCCCCCGAGCCTTCCCGGGCTACAGCTCCCTTCAGACCTCTCGGGCTCTCCAGCTAGGCAGCGCTCTTTGCTTGAGTTCACTTTCCCTGCCACTGCTGTGGACCCAACTTTCCGGGAGCGAAGGACCTGAACATGACCCTGACCTATTTTTTTTGATTTTTTATTTTTAATTTTTTTTTTCCAAAGGTATAGTTAAAGACAGATGTGTAGGTGGATTCCGTCCCTCCGCCCCAGCCTGAATCTCTGCCTCTGTGTGTGTGTGTGTGCGTGTGTGTGTGTCCGGTCGTGTGTTGACAGAGAAGAGGGGAGCTGAGCTGATTTGGGGGAATCTTTCCTTATCTGCAAAGAGGGCTTGTCCTGTATCATAGATAGCAGCTTAGCGGGCTAGAATTGAACAGGAGTCACCGCTCTCTCTAACCCGATTCAAATACAAGGTAGATTTTTTTTTTTTTTTTTTTAACTAATCTTGAGAGAGATCTTGCCTCCGGGCAGCGAGAGGCAGAGAGAGAGAGAGGGAGGGAAGAAGAGAGGAGGGAGGGAGTGAGGGAGGGAGTGAGGGAGGGAGAGAGAAAGAGACAGACAGCAAGGAGGAGAGAGAGACGGAGCGAAGTTTGGAAGAAGTGAGCCGCTGCCGAGAGCTCAGAAAGTTTGTTTTTCCTTCACAGCCTCGGAGCTGGGAGAGACGAAAGCGGGGAGTGCTTCAGGACGGCGCTGGCGCATGTGTCCCTTGGGACTGACCTCCCTTTCCTTGCAGGTTTTAAGTCCCGGAGGATACAATGTTCACTAAACTCTTCCAGCAGTGGAGTTTCGCAGTGTTCCTGCTGAGTTACTCCGTGCCCTCTTACGGGAGATCAGTAGAGGGGATCAGCCGCAGACTGTGAGTTTCCCTGGTTTTGTTTTGGTTTGTTGTTTCGTTTTTGGGATTTTTTTTTCCCTCCCCTCGCTTCGGTAGTGGTGCTCTTGGGGAGGGAGGTGGCCGGGGCCCCCCGGGTCGACGGCGGGAGCATCCCGGGGGAGGGGGGTTCGCAGCCTTGGGCAGCGCTTGCGGTGCGGCTGGGGGTTACCTGCCCCAGGTGCTCACAGGTGATGTCAAAGGGATATAGGCTGAGGGCCCTTGGGGCAGGGAAAAGGGGCTTTTCAGCTGCCTGAATTTATAAAGCATTTGTGAAGGTGATGTTAAAGCTCAGGGTCCGCGGGGAGCAGAGATGCAGCTGTGGTTTTGCCCAGCGTGTGCTATTGCCCATGCACCTTCCTGTACGTTCTGGGAGGTTCCTAGAAGGGAGCATCCTGTTTTATCAAACTGCTGGATGTTATGCTAAGTTCAAACTTAATTCTCTGGCGGTGGCATGGAGCCAATATTGATAAGGTCTGGAGAAAACACAGGTTAGTGAGGGCCATCACGATACTGAAGTACTGAATAATTTATTTGGATTTCTGCCACTTTAGAAAATAAATAAATAAATAATCCAAAGGGAGTCCAGCATTTGACTTGAAGGAAAAAGCATACTTTTTGATAAATTATAATGTAACTTAAGACAGTCTGTTCAGGAAATTACCTTTTTGCTCTTTCCAAAATAATCAGTCTGGTTTATCCTAATACCCCCCATGCAAAGTGCAGAAGAGAAACCCCTGGGCTGATGTAGAAGCAGCTGTCTCCCATATCTAACTTACTGGCTCTCACTAGACTTGCATCAGATTTTCTAAGGAAGAAATCTTTCAGTCACTCTGTGGAGGGCTGTATTGTTGCTAAGTTCAAAAGGAAGTCAGGTTGGAGAAAGCACGTTGGAAAATCCAGTCACAACTTACAGGGAAACATGACACAGCAAACAATTTCAAATGGTTTCCCTTGTAACTGTTTTGTTGCATACATAAGGACAAGATCTCCAAATAGCACTTCCTCTGCCTCTTAAACAACTGAAAAAATCCCCAAGGTGAAGTGAATTCAGGCACACCTATATTTTGGCACCAGGCAGACAACTATTACACATCTTCCACAGCAAACAGTGTAGAAATTGTTACTGCTCATAATTCTACAGCATGTTCTTCTCAGTTCATAAGTGCTCAGCTGTTTTATACTCGTGCAAATTATCATTGAGCTATTTCTTTCATTGGAATACAGAGGAATCAAACTTTGGTTTCAGTAATAAAAAAAATAGAGATCAAAAAAAGAGTCAAATGCTGTATTTCCTTGGCTAAAAATCTCTGACCTGGATCGAAGCCAAATTTGTTTTTTTTAAAAAAGTTTAATTTGCTGAGAAATACTCTTTGTCTTTTTGAAGCTAGTGTTGTTCTAGCACTTGTTTTTAGAGGTCAGGATGAGAGGTCTTCCAAATCCCCATTCTGTCCTGACAGGGGAAAAAAAAGTGGAAGCTAAACAGTCAAAATGTATTTCTCAGCTCCCTCTTTGCTATGGCATGTAAAACACACAGAAGAAACCAGTTAGCTGTCAGTTCGTGGCATTCACATAGTTTTGTTTGTGGGTGCAGCACAAACACAGACACCACACTCAAACATGTGTCCTGTTTTAATATCACCACAAACCATTCCTAGAGTTAATGGTTAATAACTCACTTAAGCCTAGAGATTTAAATTTTTTTTTTTTTCAGTCAAAGGCTTAAACCAGTAATGGATGAAAATACTGAAGCACATTATCATAGCCATGCAAAAATAAACAAACCTACATAGTCCTGGTTCTACAGAGTTTACTGAGGCAAATCTCCTGTGGAAAACAATAGCAAATTGTCCCAAGAAAAGATTGCTGGACAGACTGTTTCCTATAGAAATGCTTTAGTTGCTAAAGAACTTCTGAGTAACCTAGTAATGCCTCAAATTGAAATTAGATATTTTTATCAGCTTGCCCAGACACTGAAGCATCATGTCCCCAGATCTGTTCAAAATATTTTTCCAAACTCTGAGATAGGTTGAGCAGTTTTCACTCCCTTTGGAGCCAGTGGCAAGGGCACTCAATCTTGCAAAATCCAGACAGAATGCTGACTCGAGTCCTTTCGAGTTATTTTGCTGAACTTATGATCAGGCAAAACGTGAATAGTCAAGGATAACAATGGTTAAATAGGAACAACTCTGAGACAGAAAGTTATTGCTTGAAGAAAGTTGCCTCAAGAATGTTGCCTCTCAGTGACGCTGATATGCAAGAGAAAAAAGGAAGGAATGCGCCTAAGAAGAACAGCTTATCTGAAAGTACATGAAGTCAGAATAATCAGAAGTCATGGATTTCTACTGTTTTCCTCATAAAGAGACATTAAGTCTCCTATGCACATAGTGTCCTTGTACAGAGTAATTAGTTTGGACACTCTGGTCAAATAGAAACCATCAATATCCTTCTCTCAAAAGTGCCTACCACATGTAAGCTTAGCATTTACTGTGCTTGGTTTGGGGTCAGAGTCTTTTTCCTTGAATGAGAGATGCATTTTATAGAAGGATGGAAGGGACCTCTAGTGGGTCATCTTAACCCTAACAGCCTAGTAATTTTTTTCATGTATTGTAGCCAATATGTGAATGCAATAATTCCGGTTTCCATTGCCTTCCTGCCTGTGTGTGTGGGTGAGATACTGTTGATATCTCCATTATGAAGCACCTCTTACATCAGCCTTCTTGGGCTGATTTTCTCATGATTTATAAACACAGGAGTTGTTTGAATAACAGGCAGGAGGCAGAAGGTCAAAGAGATACACATCTACCACATCTTCTTTGATTTTAGGAGTTTTTTGATCTAGAGCATACAAAGGAAATTGGTAGGCAAAATGTAATCCCTAAGTCTGGCTGAGTAATAAAAGTCATGTGAAATGTAACACTACGTAATGTTATACAATCATCTGGAATAGCAGAATGTTATTTGGGGCCAGACTTGATGCTAAATATCCTGCAAACATTTAAACAGAAACCCACCCTCTTTGGCACACAAGTCCCTTGCACGTCAATCCCTGCATTATTTTGGAAATACATGCTCACTCAAGATGTACATCTTGTAATGCTCTTTGACTGCCTTGTGTGTACTGGAACCAAATCTTTAGGTTTCAGCTCTGTAAAATGGAATGGCTTTTCAATCAAGAGTACTTTAATAACAGGCTTTAGAGATTCAAGATTTTGTCACAGTGGGTAAATTGACCAAACAGACATTACAGGATTAAGGCAGCTTTAGGCTGTCTGTGATAAAAAGAATTATCCCTGGTAGTTTACAGGAGGCGGTAGGAAAGCTTTGCTCATCACATGAGACGTACTGCTTCAGTCTCGGTGAAGCACTAAGATTTGTATGCTTTTTATAAATGAGAAGAGTGAGAAGAGACCTCTATTTCCCATGCAAATATCCTGGGAAAATAGATCACTGAAGCTAGGAGTGTAACATGAGCTGCCATGGACAGCTTGACAAGCAGTACAGAAGTCTGCCACTCTGAGGAGTCCAAGGTGCTAGTTTTATTACCAGCAAATCAGACTGACCTGAATGAGAAGGTTCTTAGAGATGGCTATTGGAGAGCTTCAGGAGTAGAGTGGTCAGAAAAATTCTCCAGGGGAAGATCTTGAGCTTGTGTTAATGGTCACAGCTGCACTGAAGTGAAAGAAACATTATGGGCTCAGCTCACTATTGTCACATGGCATTTTTGCTCAGGGACTTGGAGCTGAAGGAAATAAAATGCTTTCCCTAAAGCCTGAAGTCATCCAAAATTGATTCTGGGATGCTTGAAACATAGAAAATGTTTGGTCAAATGTGTGCTCCCAAACACGAATATATCTATTCCTGATTTTGAGTAAGTATCTCTACTGTATGACTTCATGAAAAAACAACAGTCACCTTTGAGTGTCATTGTGGAATGGGGGAAAGCTACTGTTTGAATTTTACACTGAGTGACAGAGATGTATTTTTACTCAGACCCATTACTTGAATGCTATATTCAAAAAGTGCAACTCTACAGAAACAAAAAGTGGAAGGGAAGTTCTTAAACCAATGCTACTTGAAGTTGCCAATCTCAGTTAGCTCTACTGTTGATCAAATACCAAATTTAAATAGTTTGACTGAATGGCTGAGGAAGATATACTGCTGAACACTCCCAATCATTTAACATGCTACCTTTGCCCACCACACTTTGAAACATGGTAACATAGCAGGAAAATTAAGGACGGGACAGAAGGAAGTAATATTCACTCACAGTTATGTGTCTTCTCCCATTTCACCCACACACGGAAACAACTTCTTATCCAGCTAACTGACCAAATGATTATACAGCAGGCAAGGCAGTGAAATAATTTTTTTTGGCCAGTAAGAATCCAGTCACATGCAGTACCCTGATGCAAGATGAGAGAATACGTAGCCAATCTCAGCACACTGAAGTAGGGCAATTGGAAGGATAAACTGCTTTATAGCATTCATGGGAACACAGCTAAAATCCCAGCTTGTACTCTTTCCGTGGTTCACAATGCAGCTGTGAGTCTATCCAACACCAAGAAAAAAGCATGCGTTTTCTCACATTTATTTATTACCCAGGTGCCACTTGCATCTTCTTTCCTCAGGTGTTTTGTGCCTTCTCTGCCAGTACAACATCTCCACAAGACAGATAACTAATCATCTCCCAGTTCCTTGAAAACAAGAGGCTAGTGAACTGAAAGGTCATGAATTCTGGAAAAGTACCAGAGATCCAGTTAAACAAACCTGGATGCTCTTGTAGAAGTACCAACTGAAGAGGACTACCATAAAACTCAGCTCCTAAAGTTCATGCTTAAAGGAATACTAGAAAGTTATCTAAAACCATAATTAGACTACTAATGACCAAGCAGTAAAATCAACAGGGGAGGCTAAAGCTCATCCCTTCTGATGCCCAGGCTGATGCCTCTCCAGAAAGCTCATTACAGACTGCAGTGCCTACACTTCAGGCATCGAAATCCAAACATTTTTCCATTACACTCCTGCAATTGCACATATTTAAATTTAGCAATGAAATGTACTTTTATGTATTTTTTAATGTTTTTTAAGTACATGACTGAGCAGAAGAAAATGATTAGACTGATGCTGTGTAAACACTGCTTCCAGCTTCAGTACAAGTGCTTGTTATTCCCTCTCTTGCTTGACTGCAGTACTTCATTATCTGACCCTTTAGTTTTCCTATCTGTGACAACTGCCTTCCTGCCTTTACTGCCCGAAGTATGATATATTAAGAGTTGTAATGCTTTCCTAGAAAAGAGCAGTGACTAATCCAGCTCCAGGTCCAGTGGTGTGTGATGGGTCAGCTGAGAATTATTACCCGCTTAGGTCTTTCCCTTCTCTGTAGGCAGCAGCTACTCAGAGAAGCAGGACTTGCTCCAGCAGTCTGACAACTGGATGTCTCCAAGCCTGAGGGCTTCTACACAGTCCTTGTGGCTACCACAAGGAGGAGAGAGGAGAGAGGAGGTCTGCCAAGTTCCGGGCAATAACCAAATCCTAAATGTTTTTTTCCCCTCCTCTGTTCTCTTTCTATAGGAAACGGGCTGTATCAGAGCACCAGCTATTGCATGACAAGGGCAAGTCAATCCAAGACTTACGAAGAAGAATATTCCTTCAAAATTTAATTGAAGGTGTCAACACTGCAGAAATCCGAGCAACTTCGGAGGTTTCACCTAACCCTAAGCCTTCCACCAACACGAAGAACTACCCTGTCCGATTTGGCAGTGAAGATGAGGGCAGATACCTAACTCAGGAGACAAACAAATCACAGACCTACAAGGAGCAGCCCCTGAAGACATCAGGGAAGAAAAAGAAAGCAAAGCCTGGAAAACGTAAGGAACAAGAGAAGAAAAAGAGGCGAACCCGCTCAGCTTGGCTAAATCCTAACATGTATAGAAGCAGCATGACTGAGAGCCCACTCTTGGACAACTCTGTCACTACACATAATCACACTTTAAGGTAATTCTGCTGTGTCATTTAGAGGGGGCATACTGAAAATGCTATCCTTTGGTGTGTGAGGTCAAGGCCTCACCCTAATCTGGAGTAAGTGAGGTTTGTGCTCAAACTGGGCACTGGCTTTTCAAACAGTGCACTGTCTCATGGTGCTTTCTGGACGTAAGTACTCTCTCCACTTTGCCCTGATGATAAAGTCTGTCTTTCCTATGACAAACATATCAAGTAAACCACTTATTACCAAAATGAGATTCCTGAAGCAGAGCCAGTAGTAAGTAAAGTTATTTCCACAAAAAGAAAGCACAACATAGCCATTAAAAATGCTTTTTTCCAGTTTTAACTGTGTCTCTCACATCAGATCTTGGTCCCACACTTGGGCCTCAGAAGATTGAAAGCCCTGAGTTTTATTTAAGGCTCTGCATCTATAAAATGGTGAAGTTTTCTTTCCTCCCTCTCAACGCTTCCCCTTTTTGGCAACTTTCCTACCCTACTTTACAGTTTTTCATTTTACTGTTTAACCTTAGGGGAGAACATGGAAAAATTCTCTCTTACTAATATCTGCAAACAACACAGACCAGCCTTTTGCTGTAAAATATTCCTTGCCATTAGGATTTTTTAAATTCAGCTCCATCTTTTTGCCAGCTCATGAAACAATTACACTGCTACTGAAGAATGTTGAGCATTTGGAGAGAGATGTGTTCCCTCATCTGTGACAATGAAGGGTTTTCAAAGCAGTGGCAAGCTGGAGGCTTCAGCCTAGGTGCCCCAAGCAACTCAGCCACTTGCACTCATCTCAGCTTGATTGGAAGCCTGCACACTTGCAGCCAAAGCCAAGAAGTCCACCCCTTGGTTCTCCTTAAATGTTTGCATTTTTAACAGCATGAAACCCACCCTTTTCTCTCCTCCTCCCCTTCTCTTTGGAAGCATGGAGACATAAGAGAAACATCACTTGCTTACCATAAATCCCTTAGAAAGAGATGCCAGCTGAGGGATTCACTAAAACCCAGTCTCAGGTTAAGCTTTACAGGCCAAATTTTGCAATAACTTTCACCACCTGGACTTCTGCTGGCATTTCCAGCAGTTTCTGGCATTTGGGGTTAGGCATTCAGTGTCCCAGACCATAAGGCACTTAGGATGTCTGTAGCAGTCAGTAGTGAAGTGAGAGAGGTTGGTCTGTCTCAGCATCTTAGGCAAGGCATCCTCCGGGAGCCAGGAGATGCCTGATGTTTCAACAGGTGGTAAGGAGCTGTGGTGGCAAATAAATAGGATCTGTCTTCAGCATGTAGAAATCTTGAATGTAGGGAAAAAACACCCTAGAGACTTTCAACTGTTCTTTCCTTTTCTTACTACTCTGTCTTTGGTTGTATTCCCAGTGGGATATGTGAAAGAATAACAAACAAAACCATGTAAACTTTCCTAGTTCAGCCTTTCTGATTTAAGTACCGTAGGATGGCTGTAGGCAGTCAGCTTTGCTGTGGAGTACAGACTTCTGATGATAATCTCCAGCTTTACCTTACTGATAATGCCCAGGGTGCAGTATTTCTCTAAGGCAAGAAAAAGATTCCTGAAGAAGACCTACAGACACTTAATTGAAGATGATCAAATGAAAAGAAGTCATAAACCAGAAAAAGGAAATTCCTCTTTCACAAGCAGAGGGTATAATATGCTGGTTCATTTCTTAAGCCAGTGGTAGTATATGAGCTTGTAGTTATCTCTGTAGACTGTCAAAAGATAAACTTTCTAAATTTAAAATGAGAGCAGATCATGATTTCCTGACATGTACTTTAGACATGGAGAGTCAGGCACATCAGTGCTGTTTTCTGTGCTGTTGTTGGCACAAGGTGGGCAAGCACATCTTAGATGGAGGGATGACCATGTATGAGTGAGGTTGGTTCCCCAGCTGTACTGAGCTGAATCACCAACTTTTAATCTACTTGGGGATGAAGGGAAAGGAAGGTGTCTGCAGACAGGATTTCTAGATGCTACACCAGTAGAAGCTGTTTTAGTACAACCTCTAAGGCTAGCTGAAACTTAGGAAAAGCATAATTATTTTAAGGTAAAAGAGTGTATACGCATAGTGGAGCAGGGCAAATGTTAAGGGATCGCAAAAATAAGCTTCATGTGTGCTTTTCACTGTATCTCTCTGCTTCTTTTCAAATCAGCTCACTGAACTAAAATATCTGTGCCAGTTCCCTCCACCCAATCTCAATCCCAAAATGTTGGGTTTAGGTCAGAAAATAGTTTAGGTTAAAAATAATTACATTCTCTCTGGATCTTTTTATTTACTACAGGATGTATTTCATAAAAGAAGCCAATCCTGCAAAATCTGAGACTAAGTCACAGAAAGTAGCTTGCGAGCAGACATTAGTACAGAGCCTATTGTCAAGATGTGTCTTAGGTTAAGCTCCAAAACAAAGCCTAAAATCCAAGCCAAACTGAAAATGTCACCCTCTTAAAAATAGGCGTGTGTAGAGCAGATGTACACATACAGTCATGCAGCATGAATTGTGTGCCATAATGATACATACTGTTATATAGCCTGAATACACCCTAATATTACTAGTTAATTATTATGGAGCTTCAAGCTAGCATTTCCATTCCAGATGCTTAAAAAATACTTTCTCATGGACATTCCAACTATATTTCCATTCCAGTTCAATTAAGCTATTATTACCTAATTTCCTAAGAAGCCTTTCAAACGACTCCCTAATGTTAAACATAGTCTCCCTAATGTTAAATGTCGTCTCACTTTCAATGTGCACATAAAAAAAAAAAAAAAAAAAAAAATCCCCAAAAGCAACCCTCTTAAATTCTTAAGGATTTTGTGTCTCATGTCCTCACATGTCTGCATGGGGAACACTACCTGCACCTTCAGCAATCAGTCTGGCAACTGAGCAAATCCTGCTCTGTCTTAGAGCTTTGTATTCCATCCTACAGCTGTTTCCCAGGGAACCAACATGCATTACAGAGAGGTGCTCTTCACAAGGAAAGAAAGGCAAAAAAGCCCAACCCTTCAGCCTTTCCTGCAGCATTGCTAAGAAGTAACTTAAGCTAATATTGTAGTACAAGTAATCCACTGACAAGCCAGGAGCAGGTTCTGCTTTTTTTCTCATGCCTTCACAAGAAGGGAGGAGGAAGAAATACAGAACTCGCACCAGGCTGTCAGCATCCCCTAGAAATCTCCCAAATCTGGGACTTTTTCAGCTTTGATTGAATGCAATAGGGATCAGAACTTTACATGGTAAGGTGCTTGCTTGCTTTCTTTGTCTCACAGAGGGAAAGTTTCAGGATTAGTTTTTTAAATCATTCAGGTTCTTAAAGAGAGATGCTATCAAGCATCTGTTAACTTCGAGACTCAAGCGAAGTCTTTACTGCAGAGGTGCTGCATATATTCATGTAAATGACAGCATAGAAATATATACCTCTAAAATAAACAGGCTCTTGTCTAACAGGTGGTCCATCACTGGGAAAGATAGACCAAAAAAATAACTGTTTTAATCAGACCCAAGCAGTTAACATAGCAGGGACATGATTGCCAGTGTTCAATAAGGACTTTTCTTATTTTCAAAACAAGTTTCTCATTTCTCTGATGATTTTGCACTTGCCATATTTATTGTAGGCTGGTTTTTCTACCTGTAGCACTTAGGAACTGTGTTACATCAGGCTCTGCAGAAAAATAAAGCCTCTTCCTATGTCTCTGAGTATCCAATATAGTGGAATATGTGGCCTCAGTGTCACGACAAACTGCAGGGTTTCATATTGCTAGCTGAGTTGCTTTGAAAGAAATATAGCAGAGATCTTGAAAAGACAACTGAAACTAGTGTTTTTTAACAGTCCCTGTTATTGCAAATGTTCACTAGCAATGCATATCTGTTGGTGTCTGTGGCACTTTTGCTATTAATTTTGTGTCCAAATGTTATCTACTTAAAGTGAAGATTAATTTTCTCTTTTTTCTGTCCTTTTCATTGCAGGAGGCGCTGACAATTTCAGCAAGAGATTTTTGGAAGACATATTGCAGTATTCTGTAATAGTGAACATATTGGAAGTATTAAAATATTTATTACCTGTAAATATTGTAAATGCGCAGAATAAAATCTTTTCCCCCCATTGCTCTCTGAAACTGCACATTTGGTTATTGTGAATTTTCCTTTTTTTTTTTCCTTTTTTTGCTAAGGCTAAGACAATTATTATTGTCGCATTTACCATAATTTATTTTGTTGACTGGTGTATTTATTTTGTGAACGTATCTTGGTGCTGCTGACTTTCTATATTTTTGGTAACATAATGCACTTTAGATATACATATCAAGTACATTGATAACTGACATAAAATGTTCCTGTTTTGTGGTTGACTTCAGTGAATGCCTACATACAATTGTTTAAATTGATTTTCCTTTGTGCATGTATCATAGCAGTATTTTAAAATTTGTAAAGAATGTCTAATAAAATATAATCTAATTAAATCATGACTCAGAAGGAAAAATATGTCCTTTAGGGATTTCAAGAGCAGGAATATTATTTTTTTCTTTACTACATTGAAAATTGTTTTAAATTTAATGTGCTTACATTGGTTCAAACTCCCACATTTTCACATTAGCTTTTACTTAAAAATCACTCAGCATGTATTATGTTCCAGTCTTCTATTTCAAGTCAGCTAAGTTGCTGAACAGCCTGGGGGTACTGTCATACAGCTCAGGCCCTGCTGCAGGGAAAAGGCAATTCCCAACCTTTCCAGCCTTGCAAAGGCTGAAGCATTTCATTCTCCAAAGGAGAAGATTTGAAAAGCAGCCCCAGGGATTCCTCACTTACTGTGTTCTTGGAAGGTGCTCACATGTCACACCCTATAGCCTTGTTCAAATATAGACAGAATCTCAGTGTTCCCAGCTCCCACCAACTTTACTCAAAGATGAAAATGTCCACCACACGAACAATGTCTCGGTTCTTTGGGACCATCTTAAGTTAACGTGAGGGCAGGGAGGGTAAGAGGGTGAATATATAAAAGAAAGAAAAAAATGGAAATGGCAGTAGGTGAACACATCACTAGGTACTTCTGCACTGCTTGAATAACTTTTCTCACCCCAAAGATACCTCACGTGGCTCTTTTTCCAAAAAATATCTGCATTAATTTTACTTCTGCCTTATACCCAGATATAGTTGTAGCTAAAGGGGAGCCCATCTTCATTACTTAGTGGTCACTAGATGAAAAAAACACCAGAAAAAAATTACATTCTCTTATCATTTTTTTTTTCCCAAGTGAACATGAGTCCCGATTCCTATCCTTTTTGCTACCACCCACATGTTAATCACAGCAGCTGCTGTGGGGGCAACCTGAATAAAGGAGATTTATTCACGGAGATATATCTGCTCTGCAAAATCCTACTGAATTTCCTCCATCTCACTCCTTTAATATCAGCAACATCAGAAAAATGCAAGCGTGGAAAAAGAAATTACAAATCCTGGGAATTTTAAGATAGTTCTTGTAATTGTTGCTCCATTCTCTAGTTGCCAAGCTTTTCTTTTTTATTCTTTCCTTTTTTTCAAGTGCCATCTTTTCCATTGCCAAAGTACAGCCATCATATAATATAAACCAGATGTATTTCTGCTCTCTACCCAATCGTGCAGAAAACTACCTCCAAGAAAGCATTAAAAGCAAGAAAACTTGAGAAAAACTTACACATCCTCCCCCATCCACTTCTCCAAAGTGTGAAATTCAGTGCTTCATCATGTCCAATTAATTGCTACAGCCACAAAGCACATGCATATCATTTTCTTTTCAGATGAAAAATATTACAGATGATGAAATGTAGTGTAACTTTGAGGCTGAGAAAAAGGCATAGTTCCTGCACATTTTCAACTTGGCCTCCCTGCACATCCTGCCTATTTATAGTATCCAGCTAATGCTTGGATTTATACAACTGAAGTTAACTGCAATATATTCAGAAGATGATTTTGTGTCTCAGGATTACCAGCATAATCCAACTGGAACTAAAACCTACAGCAAGGGTGGGCAGGGGCAATTCATCTTTGTCAGAAAAGATGATCCACAGCAGACAGAGGCCCTAAAGACCATAAAACAAAACCATTCACTCAAATGCTAAGCCTTGGCCCTCTAGAACTGGCCACTTCATAAGAAGAAGCCTGGTTTTGAAGTGCCTCCAGTATCCCCCATGTCTTTACACTGACCACTAAGGACTTCCATTCTCTCTCTTTTTTTTTTTTTTTTTTTTTTTTTTTTCCATTTATATATGTAGAATTTGTCATTATAGCCAATGTAAGCAACAGTCTGATTTTTCTTGAAGACCTTCACACACACCTTACAAAAGCTGTCCATGCATCCTGTGGTTCACAGATTATGGTTTGAAAGTCACAGCTGCAGCCCCTTGGATTTAACACTACAAAGCTGAATGCAAGACTTTTTAAGCTCTCAGCTTTGCAAGAAAAGAAATCTTCATGACCCTTATTTTTGAGACAAGGTACAGCAGCTTTGCCTTCCTAACTGTAGGGAACTAAAAATCTTCCAGAGGTTTTGGTTTCTCAGACAATTCAATCCAAATTATTCCACTTGTCTCAGAGGTCCTGCAGTAATAAGGACTTCTGATATTTTCTGATACATTTGGTGGCAAATGTAAGAGGAGAAAAAAAAAATTATGCTAGAGCTCCAACCATTTTATGACTTATTGGAAGACTGTACTTCTATATTCTATGCTGTTCTACATGGCACTTATGCACACCTAAACACACCTAAAATGGGCAGCATTACTCCAAGAATTTGGAAGTACCAGAAGACAGTTTGCTCATGCAATTATCATTTTGTCTCTCTGGTCCCACATCACAGTCAGGGCTAGGATTACACCATCAGATGTTACTGCTTACTTCTGTTGCATATTTTCCTTCTTCTCCTCTGCTTCCTCACCTTTGCCTCGTTCCTTTTCCTCTGATGAAACAAAAAAACAGTTTTTGTCTTTTCATCTGATGTCAGCTGCCCTGTGTTCTCCTTGGCTGATTCTGATGTCATCATTTCTGCTACCATCTTTCAACTGCTACCAACTTTCTCCTCCTTCTACCTCCACACCCGAGTCCTTTCAGCTCTGTTTCTGCTGGTCTCTACCATCCCCATCCACTCTCCAGCTTCCCTCCTCTTTGGCCAGCTAATCCCAGACTTAATCACACCCGTGTCAGCCTCTTTCACCAGTTTCACTTATCCTGTATTACTCCAAGCTCTGCATCCCAGGTGGGTTATGCTCTCCCTTCATCAACCACAACATCTACCTCCTGTTCCTTACCTACCAGCCAGCAAGAAAACTAACCAGAGCAGAGCATGAAGGTGTCCTCCTCCCTGTTGCCTTCCATTGCCTTACCTCAGCACCTTTTTCCAAACTCTTGGCTAAGCAGGCATCATGGGGAAAGTTTGCCTTTTGCCCTCTGATGACATCTGAGCCCCAGTCTGCTCAGCCAGCAGGGTCTACACTCCTAGAGGAACACGGGAGCTGGAGGATGGTGGGGTGCCTCAGTTCTTTGGTCAGTGTTGTGCACTCCAAGTACAAGGGTTTGGGCCATGGTAAATGGTGAGAGATTTTGCTGATAAAGGGGCCTTCACTAAATGAGTGTGATTTCTCAGAGGGTTACAATATAGTCAGATGTTCTCTAAGGTGACAGAAGAGCGTTCTTCATGCAGATGATGCACGTCCAAATTTCTGTTTTCTTCCCCTGAGCCACAAAGGCACTAGGGCCTCTCAGGAGGAATTCCAGAATTGTTTTACCATGGATAATGCAATGGGCTTTCCTTGGTTTGTTTTTTTTTTAAACGGTACTACTTCTTTGACTAAAATTTTCTTAAAGACAGTTTACAAATTTTCAGCTTGAGAGTTCAAAGATGAGTCAGAACTACAAAGAAATGAAACCATGGTGTCACACTAGGAGGTGGTGGACTACCTCAGAAGTGCACTGAGCAGCTGTCCTGCCTCTAAGATCCAGCTAACACAGTCAGAAATGTTGTTCCTGCCCAAGATCTCCAAGGGGAACATTTGGCACCCCACTGCTGCTCTGGTTTTAAAGTAGTCACTGTGTTTACTACCGAGCTTAAAAGCTTTTAAGAGACATCGAATGATGACAGCTCTTCACAGCAGCAACCCTGTGCTGGACCTCAATAACAGATCTTTTTAGGCTCTGTGCTTTTGGCAGTGGTAGCTCACTAACAGTAGAGTTCCACTCACAGAATTTGTTTCGTGGTCCTTCGTAAATACAGACATTCATTTGGCTTTCAAGACACACAGAAAAAAAAAAAGCCAACGCAGTTTACACCTATACTCTGAAATGACTCTATGCTCTCAAGGAAGGGATTTCAGGCACAGGAACTGTTTGGCTTAGTTTTAGGTATTCACCATCTCAACATGTGGACAGCACTATTCCCAATACAATGCACCTACAGTGCAGTAAGCATGCCTGTTCACTTATGAGTAAGTGCCCTTGATCTCCTGAGCCACCACAGAGAATTTGGCTCTCTTGCAGTAATTCAGAAAGTAGGGGAATGCTGGCTGTATTTAGTTACAGTCTTCAAGAGTTTAAAACATTTTGTTATTTGGTCATAATTTACTGCAGAGAAAAGGTGCTGGAGTAGTTTCTCTGGAGTCTTTATTTAATTACAGAATAGATACAAGCAGAAGAAGCACAAATTACCTTTTAAGCATCACATCAAGATAACTGCCACTATAAAATGGAAACCATTAGCACAAGGAGTCAGGTCATGTGAGCAATAAACTCAATTAAAGAGTATATATTTGGTGCTCTACTGAGACCACCACCAGTTTCTGAGAAGGGCTAATGAACAAAGCAGGAAAGCATTGCACATGCATTTGCCCCCAGTTTTAACAACAGAAGTACTGGGACTCTTCGGATAAGTAATCTTACTTCTTTATCCCAGTTGTTATTCAAAAAGGGGTTGGATCTGCCCACTTTTCTAAAATGTTCTGAGCTCTACTGAAAGCTTGGTGCATAAAGACAAAGCACTACTGCGTAGCCTGCCCCCATGCCTGCCCTGGTTTTTATTGCTTGTTTTCTGGGTGTTGCTTCTTTTTCATGGTTGGTTATCCCAGGTCTTTCACTAAGGCTATAAATACAGACATTATCTAGAAAGCCGTAAGTTTCAGTATTCACCCTGAGAAAGGTGACCACTCTTGGAGACAGCTTCTCATCACCCATCCACCACAATGCCCCTCTACACGTTGACTTCAGTGGAAGTTATGCATACAGCTTCCCACACAATTCTTTGAATACACACCCCCTAGAGTCCTCTCTTTTAATCAGTTTCCTGGATTCCTCTCCTCACAACTAAAATATTTTTTCCTATATTTAATGTTAACTAATTTACTGTGGAAAATACCTATGATCTAACCCTCTCCATGCCCCTCCTTCTGAATGAGCAAGTGATCCAACAGAGTGGTTAGCAACGCATATGCCATGGACTGTCCTTCTCCAACAGCTGAATCCTCTTCTCTGACAATGCAGGTGAGCATCCTTATCACCTTTCTGGATCCACTGTTACACAAGAATACATGTCTGGACTTCAGAGAGCACATTTAAAACCACACTTTATATGGTGGAAAAGCATCCCCTGCAGAAATATTCAGAAAATGTGATGAGATTTTTTTTCCCAGTAGAACTGGGAAAAGATAAGGTAAGATCTACACATGCACTCATGAAAATCTTTCATTAGCAGCATGATATTAGAATGTGGAGTTTTTTGGTTTTTGGTTTTTTGGTTTTTGCCATGACTATACATGTACAAGCATGTTAGAGGTGGGAGGGATTTGTGTGGATTAGTGCCACTAGAACTACATTTTATGTGATCACTCACTCAGAGAACTAGGGCAAGACAAAAGGAAAAAATATCCTGCTTTGTAACCTGAGTTTTTTAGTATGTATCCAAAGCTTCCATTTTGTTGCTGCACTAGAAGTCTGAAGAAGACTCTTACACACTGCAAGGTTCCCCATTGTTAGTCACTTTACCTGTATTCAGAAACTTACTCTGCTCACCCTCGCCCTCTTTCACCCTCTAGTAGCCAAAAAGACATGGAAACACACACACACTGGAGTACATCATGAGTGCAGCTAAACTCTAGTTCAAATAAGACCAATTCTTTCACCAATAAGAGAAAATGGATGTATAGCACTTTGTCAGTGGTTCAGTCCTGCAACTGGATCAGCCCTCAGTGTGAAATGTGAGCTGTCCCACAGCTCCTCTCAGTCAGGCTGAGACTCACAGGAGTGGTGGGGATCATCATCATGGGATCATCAGTATGGGATCCAGGGCTGTTAGTAACCAGTTTCTCAGTCAGGCTTTTAGGCCAGTCTGCTTTTGCAATTCTCAAACAGAACAGGGAAGATTTAGTGCTTTGCTGTACCCACTTAAAATGCCTACAGTTTTCAATGCCAGCAGGCAAGAAGTGTCTGTAAATAGATTCTTTTCCTTTCTACCTTTTGCATCGTTCCAGTTCCTATTCCAATAATAACCAAGAGAGATTTACCAGGAAAGCACACAGACTTAATAAATTTTTCATGAGACAAGATGGGCTTATCAGGCTTTTGGGGCTAAGGATGGGTCTTCTCATTGTCTAGTGATGACATTTCACTCACACATATGAAATCACAAGAGATGAAGGACAAATCTCCCTGTAACTCATTAACCATATAGAGAACGTAGCTTAAGTGTATCGTGGGCTGACAGGCTTGCTTTTACAGCCTCGAGAAGATCTTATATGCCCATATAAGTCTCACATGGTTGCTTACAACTGGTAAATAAGCAACAATTGTACTGTTCCCTTGCAACAACACATGGGTTGCTCACATACACAGATGGGCAGTATTGTGAGCACTGCTCACAGAGGGGTAACACAGCAAACTGTGGTAGAGACACACTCCAAAGCCAATGTGATCCTGGGAAGAACAGGAGTGAAGCCACCAGAAGAGGCTGTGAAGGTCTGAACTTTAGGCTCTCAGTATAACTGGGCAGCACAGAACAATATTACTGACAATTGCTTGGGTCACAGTCACTTCCAAAGGATATGCTGTGAAGAATTAGCATCAGTATAAAAACTCTGAGGTTTTTTGAGCGTGAAAGATACAAAGAGGCTGTTCATTAACAGGCATCTTCTCAAGTAGCCTGGCTGTTGTGCAATGGCTACATTCCTTACAGAATGGAGTAGATTTGTTTATATTTGAAACACCAGATCATAAAATAAGATACAGAAAATGCTATCTATGTTAATGAAATGCAGCTGACATCCACTTATTTTTTTATTTTATTTTTTTAATGTTGCACTTAGTTTTGCATCAAGACTCCATAAGGCTAAGTAGGCCGAGAGCTCTCAGTTTTGCTCAGCTTCAGAGGCCCACTATTGGCAGGAGTACCAAAACTTTAAATAAATACATCAGAGTCACTATGACCATATTCAAGCTATTCAGATAATGATAAGATGGATAAGATGGCATGGGGTAAATACTTGAAGTTAAGAGCAACTCTAATGACAAATGAACTGTCATTTATATTTAATCCATTTAAGAGACGTTTTTATCAGGCAAAGATCAACCCACTGGGACCATTAATAGTTACACTTATAAAAAAAGCCAGCAGCCAGAGACCAGCAGAGACAGACATAACAAGAGTTAGCCTCATAGTTAAAAATCAACAGTAAGTTTAGAACACACTTACATGAATAATTTTTTTGTGTGCATTATTATTTAGTGGTGTAGTTAGAACATATGCATGCAAAATGAGAAAAACCTACAAGGATCTAATTAAAATTATCTGGAAAAAAAATTACCTCAGGAAAATGTGTGGCTCACCCTAGGTGATCTTAGCACGTTAGGAGGAAAGAGAGCACACCAGCAAGCCTCCTGAGGCTGGGAAAGAGCAGTCCATGATGTGGTCTTATATCCTAGGTAGGATTCTAGGGAACAATCTAGAGTGGTATACACAATGTCTCTTAGGTATTGTGAAAGGAATGTCTGTCTGGGTGCACTATAAACACCCTGCAGAGCTTTTGTTGATGTTAGCAGGAGTTATGCCCAGGACCAGCACTCACGAATCAGACCTTGTGCTGCAGGCTTCTCTCACCCTGCTCAGCATCCGCCTCCTGTGGGCAGAGGGACAGAGCTTGAGGGCAGGCTCTTCATCCAGCTGGAAAAAATATCAGTAGATAGCACATAATCCAGAGGCTGATCTCACACCAGATTCTTGGGAGTCATTCTGCATTTCACCAATACTTTCCCTTCTTCCACTAGACAGGGCTAGCAAGAGGAAGATGTCAGAGCAGAGGTGATGCACAGCTATCAAAGAGCTGAAGTGAATATCACAAACACTTCCAAACAATAAAATTTATGTGTAAATTTTTCCTGATATTTTTTTCAGCAATGTGTTATGAATTTGCTCATGGTAATTTTCTTTGACACAGAGACTTCTGCTTTTTTTTTTTTTTTCATGTAGGGCTTGGGGACACAGAGGATGGGATGCTCTAGGGTGCTTTTAATAATCCTTGAACACGCAAAATTTCCATGGAGTCCACCAGTAGTTTTGCCTGCCTGAAAAATATTCCTAAGGGGTCCTCAAAATCTGAAAGTATTTGACTGGTTTTCAACACAATTCCTTTTCTAGTCTGTAATGATCTGTCTCTTCTTTGTATACAGAGGTGTCTCAGTCCTAGCCTCTGATGCCCTTCCCTTTCATTCCCGTCCTCCAGAACTGTCCCATCAGCCCTTTTTAAGAGTACAGATTTATATGCTGTACATACAAGGTGAGCAGGCTTATAGCTTCAGAGCTTCTGGCACAAGGTACAAAGTAATAGCAACAAAAACACTGACATATGCAGCTGTTTCTTTAAATAAGGGAAGGCCAAGCAAGGTGACCGCTGCCAGCCAAGTCTGAATGTATAAAGAGAACCACTTCCAGAAAGAGGGCTCACAAAGTTCTTGAAAGTGGGACCACCTCAGAGATGAAGTTAGTCCCATCCCCTCCCCCAGTCTTGCCTGACCTGCTTCAAACTTGAGCAAATCAGTTTTTCCAAGCCTCTCACCCCCTCCCTTCCCTTGAGCAGTCTGATTTTTCTATGTGAACATTCTGGCAGATCTCAGAACAGTTTTACTCATTCATTTAATAGTCACAAATAATAGTTCTGTTTCAGCAGCTAATTATTTCACCAGTCTCACAGATGCATGCCTTTCCTGCACGTTCAGCAAGGAGGAATCCAGTGCCCACACAAGCAACAATAATAATCTGGAAAACAAACCTGATGTATTCTGATTCCTTCCCTTCAACAGATTTTGGTCTCTGGAAATTTAAAATAAAAGCTAGGAAAAAAAGGAAAAAAAAAAAAATAGAAAAAATTAAAAAAAATAGCTCGATTTCTTTAGGACACAGTATGCAGGACATAAATGAAGAGTGCCACTGGAGGTCACTGTGACAGAAAAGGAGAATGAATCAGATGAAAGCAGGACCTTCAATGCACCAGCCACCCATTTGAGGTGGTGGCGGCAGGGGCTGAAAGGGCGAGAGAAGAAACTGCATCTCCAGTGTGATTTTACTGGAACTTGGAGACTCTGGCTGGAGAAGCAAAGCAGGAGACGAGGATCGTGTCCACATCAAAAGCTTGAATTCTGCCCAGGTTTCCCTCCAAAGAATCTCAAACTTTTATCTCCTATGTGTGTTTACCATCTTCAATCTGCTTGTGAAGTGTCCTGCCCTGCTCAAAGCCTCCAGGATCTGTGCTGCACTGAATAGGAGCTTTTGTCAGAAACAAAGTTACGTTATATCATACATATATAATACCATTTCACTTTCAGAAACACTTTTTTTTTTTCTTCTCAGCATAGAGGGAACTTTTACCAAAGATTGCAGATGCTTTGCCTCTGTCCCGGCTGGCAGGGAGGTTTTTGCACCCCAGCCCTGTACACAGTGCATGGGTCTCATTCCTAAAAGGAGAATCACACATTGGTTACAGCCCTGACGGCTCTACAACCTATTTCCAAGAACTACATAGCTTGAAATCCTTATTCACTTTATTAATGTGTGTGTAGGAGGGAGGGAAGGAAGCACGGTGTGGGCGATGGGGACAAGGCAAGAAACATCACGCCTTGCAAATGTAGGGGGTCATTTTCTGCTTTTTCCACCCTTCCCCTGGCCAGCTGTTGAACCCCACGTTTCTCCAGTGATGCCTGCTGCTTCTGCAACAGAAGTATGCATAGCAATCATCGCTTGCAATGGCTGAAATCACTTGGCTGGACCCACAGGAGGAGAGGTTTGCAAGTTCATTTGGAATAAGAATGCAAAAAGCTAGACAAGTTTTTTTTGTTGTTGTTGTTTTTGCCCTTTTGAGGCCCTTTCTTTAGCCTGCAGCTTTCTTTCCACCCGTAGTGTCTCTCTCAGACCAATTTATGCTCTGCCCTTAGTCCCCCGTTGCCCTCAATTTTCTGGTAACAGACTCAGCACACAATACCTTACAGAAGCAGAAGAAAAGTTCAATATCTGCTATCAAATAAAAGTACAAAAATGAAGCTGCAAACTCTACATCTTGCAAATGACATCCTTTCAGGAGCAGCTCTCCTTTCTGCTTTGTTTTTTGTGTATGTCTGCATGTATTTTTGACTAATAACTATGCATACATGCACATGCACGTACGAGTGTGTGTGGGAGTGAGAGCCAGAGAGCATATAAAGGGTATTTGGGGATTCTTTGGTTTTGGACTCTCACACAGAGTTGGGGGAGGCAAGTTATAAACATATAGGTAGATCCAAGAATGAATACTTTAATATTTGCAGATCTTGATGGCTGCCAAATGCTAGCATTTCAGGGATGCATATTCACATGCAGCTGGCAACACACACTGGAAGATACCCAACATTTTGCCAGTTAGGTTCCAGACTTGAAATATCTCAGCAGACCCATATGTATATCTTAACACTGAGTGGGGAATGTTTTCCCTTTTTCTCCATGCTCACTAAATAATAAGCAAGCAAAACGGTGTGCTGAGAATTGGAGAACTGAAATAAATTCTTTACTAGAAATCCTGACTTTTTAGAAAGAGCAAGTTAAACTTCATGGGGCCTCCAAATCAACCTGTTAGCTCTCTGACCTGGGGAAAGACACCAAAGCTTATTAGGCTCAATAAAACTCAAGTCTCAGTCATCCTCCTTTGGGAAGCTTCCCCTTCACAGTACTTTCTAGGCATTTGTGCTAAACGGTTCATTGCAGCTGGACTGTTCATTTAATTTAATTTTCTTAAAGCTATCACACATCTCCAACATTCCCCAGCTTGTTTACTGCTAGTCTCACCAGTAAACTGGGTGCCAGTTTTATTTAATTTGTTTTTCCAGTGGCAGCAACAATCTGGGTGGAAAGCATAAGCAGAGGGAAAGAATCTGGAATCAGCAAATGGTGTGCACAGCTGCACACCATAATTTCTGCTAGTGAAAGTTTTAATTCAGTTCATCAGAAGAAGAGCAGAAGAGTTGGAGGCAAAGAAGAGGTGGAGTAGTGGAAGAAATATAGCAAGAGGAAATAGTAAAATCCAAGGCAGCTGGAGAATCTTGGAATCATTATAACTAAGGCCCAACAGGTTGCAATTTCTCCAAAAGAGAAGTCAAACCCAGAAATCAGCCAACAGGTCTTCAGGAGGGATTGCTCAAAGATGTGATTCCTAAATACATTGTAATGGAAACAGGAAAATGACTTCCTTCATTTCTCTTGCAGATACAAACATTTCACCAAGATGCAAAATGAGGGAAAAAGAAGCCATCAGAGGAAGAAAAAGGAAGTAGATAAATTAGAAAAACAGAAGTTAAGAAGCATGGTTATTAAGGTGAAACATTCATCACCTTCTTTAATAAGAATATTATAAGTAAATGGTAAAGTTGGAAACCATGGGAAAAATCAAACGTAGATTTAGAACTCACAAGAAAACACCCATCACATGTTCCTTGAAGGCTCCACATGTTAGAAGAAGGAAGTTAGCTGGTGAACAGATTGAACTGCTAACACATCTACTTAGACATTATTAGGAGAGGTAATGGAAAAAATATAAAATCAATAATGCTGTTTAAACAGAGAGAAAGGAAGGAAGAACATCACAAATGAACAGTCAGGAAATACAATTTCTGCCTGTATTTAGAAAAAAAAAAGTGCAAATCTCACAAAAGCATCTGCATATAGAGGCTGGTAGATGAGCCATGAGTAAGGACTATGGCTCCTGATTTGTTTCTGGCTGTCTTCTGATGTCAGGTCTTTCCCTTAAAAGGGGAGCAGATTTTGTACTTTCTAAACCATGGCATTTTAATCAACCCAATCATCCAGATGCATTTTGCCACTTGCCTTGCTGAAAGTTTGTTGTTGACCCTGTTCATGCCTCTGTTAGTCATAACTGACTTTTTTGATCCAGTTCGTGATATACTATTTACTAGCCCATATTCAGAGGCAGGGGATGATTATGACTATTACTATTATTGTTAAGATTGAGCCCAACAGAGTAATTTAATAATCTGTGGGACTGGAAGATTCCACCTCCCACATCGTCCCCAACAAATACATTTCACAGAAGCATATAGGTTTCATTTGACCACTGTCCTTGTAATTTTTTTAATGCATGTGTTTGATCTTAGGGAAGCTTCTGTCATGCTATGGGCTGCATTTGAATGCCCAGTACATTTTACTATTGCTCCTGAGTAAGACCTAGTCTCTGCTTCCAGAGGAAAAGAAAAAGCTTTTAGACCAAGCTGGAGGTGACACAGGTAGAAACGTTCAGAGTTACAGCCAGGAAACACTTTTCATCCTTTGCAAGATACTGCACTTCTATTTGGTTTGAAGAGCCAACAGCAGTAGTAGTTCAGCTGTTCTCCTGATGGATTTTGAAATAGCACTGGTGTCTGGATGATCCTCCCCTTCCTCATAGTCCTTATTTTCCTGTGGGTGATAAATCTGATGAAAAAAAAAATCTCCTTTCTCTTCTCTGGTGAATGTTTCTTAGCCATTAAAAGATGACAGGGAGAGGAGAGGAGAGGAGAGGAGAGGAGAGGAGAGGAGAGGAGAGGAGAGGAGAGGAGAGGAGAGGAGAGGAGAGGAGAGGAGAGGAGAGGAGAGGAGAGGAGAGGAGAGGAGAGGAGAGGAGAGGAGAGGAGAGGAGAGGAGAGGAGAGGAGAGGAGAAGAGAGGAGAGGAGAGGAGAGGAGAAGAGAGAGGAGGCAATGGCCCACCACTGGAGCCCCCCAAAAAAGCACAGGCTAGAGAGGCCTTCATTTTCTGCCCCCATCCCCTTTCCAGACAGCAGCTGCAACTGGCCTTGTCAGGCTCAGATTATTGTTGAAATAATGCTCCTTGGGAGGCATTTAAGTGCTTAATCAACTGTAGATACCAGCAAATTGCTTGCTTTGATGATAGCATTAATGCAGAAGCACAGTGTGCTTGTGCTGCCTGTGCTCCACAGCTTCCTCCTGTCTGTGAGGGCAAGCAGAAGCCTCAGCTTGACCTCAGCTTAGGGCAGGTACCCATAGATGAGGTTCTCATTCCTATTTTAAAGTCTGCCTCCTGCCCTGTATAACCTTGCTCACCTGAAATGGAAACAACAAATATAAACTGTTCAGTACTTAATGGAAGAGCCAAGGACTGGGGTCATGGCTACACTCCCACTTTAGGCTCTGGTTGGGGCTGTGCCAGAGGAACAGTCCTGTCCACACTCATCCTTGTTCCACTGGTAGAGTTTATACAGCCAGAAAGATCAGGATGAGAAAAGTGGTACCCAAGATTGTGTTGGGAGAGAGGAAGGCAGAGATCCCCCTTTTGGCTGCATAGAATTATGCCAAATTAAAGTGACCAATTAATAACTGGGTGAGATCTCAAAACCTATGACTGTTGGAATTTTTAATGAGCTGACAGGTTTTCAAGCTTTTTAAAACTGTTGACTGCCCTTGCATCTTTATTTCTACCCAACCTCACACAGCTTAAGACTTCTCCCTTTTAGGAGTGGTTAACATTCATACTAATGTAATTAAAAGAAAGAATGTCAAAATACCCATGTATTAATGTCTAAGATCCAGATGTGCAAAAAGAACTCTTAAACACACAAATATAATAAATATAAAAAGAAAGTCCACTCAAACAATACCATCTTTATCTCTTACTCTGTACTTCAAAAGAGCTACAGATGACTTGAACACAGTAAACACTGTATCTGAGTTTTAGTAAGGATTTCTAGGTCTTGTTATTGAACTTAACTCATTTATTTGAAAATTTACTTGAACTTCTATATTTTCAGACTGGAAATTGGCTGAAAGGCCATAAACAAAAGGGTAACAAGAAAGACTGCATTTTTGTCACAGCTGTCATGTGAGTCATGGATTTTCATGTGCTTTCAAAGTATCCGTGACTTTCGATATTTAGGGATTTTGCATGTGGGCTGGTAAACGTGATGGTTAAAGAGCTGAACCAATTTCTCTGAAAACCTTGAGTTCTGCCAAGTTAAACCCTAGACTGCACGGGAGGCTAATAGAGAGCAGGAGTTCAGCAACAACACTGTGGTTACACAAAGGATCAGACCAGTGAATTCTCACTGAGAGCTTTAATTCCTCCAGGGATAGAGAGATTTCTCTTTCCCCACAACAGTTGCAGTTAGGCTGAATTTGTAAAAGGACATCTCTGGCAAAAGACTGACGGAAGTTAAATGTTTCTCATAGGAAAACGTAGCATAGTAATTACTTGCAAAAAAAAAGAAAAATCAAACAAACAAAAGAAGCCAAAAAGAAGGTTTTTTGAAACAAAAAAAACCCAAAACCCAAAAATGAAATTGATAAAAAATAATTTTTAAAAAGACAAAAGAAAAAAAAAAAAAAAAGACAAGTTATCTATAACAAAAAAGGCATTTCTTCACCTGCATCCCTGCATCCGTCACATCTCTCTCACAACACTTCCGTAAAATTGTAACAGTACTGCCTCAGACCAAAGATCTGTCTGGCTCAGTACCCTGTCTCCAGTGCTGGCCAAAAGCAGATGCCCAGGGAAAATTATAAGCAAAAGACACGGTGATACTTCCTTGGAATATTCTTCCAACTTCCAGCAATTTGCAGTTGAGAGACTTTTTGGTTTTGTATTTAATAATCTTAGTAGATTTTTCTGCCATGAATTTGCCCACACACTTTCTGAAGCTGTGTAATTTTTTCTTGAAGTTACTGTCACTGAAGATTAATCAGAGAATTCAGCACTAAACAATGATACTAAATAAATACTCAGAAAGCACAGGCAAACTTGCCAAAAAGTTTTGCTTTTGGTCCTGTGGTGAGCATTCCTTTAACAAAAAGAAAAAAAAATGGGGAGAAAGAAATCTTTCTATTGCTCCATCAATATGCCTGGTCACATAACTAGTTCAAAAAAGTGGTCGAGTACCTCAGGATACACTAGAGTACAAATACGAAACATACAAATTGGAAATAAAGATGGAAAAATATTCTTTACAGTAAGAGGTGCTGTTAATAGCTATTACAGCATGGAGAGAGATTTCAGACAGGCAGATGACGATTTCCTTAAAAAGCTGTGGTCAGTTTATTCATCCTTTTCCAACTGCACTTGTTCAAGTAGAAGATGAGTTTTGCAAAGAGACACTGAGGTTTTTTTCCTGCATTTTTTTTATATTGTTATTCACCCAGGGCACCCAGAGCTTACTTGATTCAATCAAAAGCCTTAGGATTTGTTCCTCCTTCTGTATACTTTTGAAAACTCCAACTCTAGAAAACTTTACCACAATAATTCATTAATTTATTATAAGACTGATAAAAAAGGCCATGTATCTTCCTCATAACTTTCCCAGTTTCCAAAATTCTTCCCATTTTGTTCAGAAGTGAAAGCCTCTGCATATACATCTGTACATAAGTGTCATGCTGTCTGCTCTGATATGCCAAGGTCCTTGGAGTAGAGATTATGTTCTCCACTAGCAAACTATCAGTTCTGATGTCAAATCAGTTATAAACTAAATTACTTTTTTTTTTTTTTAGGTGAAATTTTATTTTCATAAACACAGTTAATGAAAAAAAAAATCACAACAATAAAAAAAATCAAGCTACAGTTCTTATGGGCATTGCAAGAAATCTGTTGCACGGGCTTTTAAAACCAGACTGATTACACTGGGCAAAACGAAATTCTGCATTGAACCTTAATTTTTGAAAATGCCAGAGCAATTACACATCCTTGAGTTGCATGCACAGTTATAGCATTCATGCACAAAAAGGAACACTTGCCAGGACAATCATTGCAATGAAATAGCAAAACAAGGCACTCACCCTGGGCATTGGATATTAAGAAAAAGACAACCCCACAGAGTTTCCTTATTCTCTGTATCTACTGAGCACTGCAAATACAATCAAACTCAGACATAGTGATGTGCATGGAGCTAAACCTATGGTGTGGAGGATGTCAGTTCAATAAATTCCAGTTCCACTAGAAGAAGGCTCTTACACCAAGAGGTAATGCTGTCAGCTCCTTCTCAGTTATCAAAACTGTACTTTTATTCCTAGACTTTGGAAAATCCTTCCATCTTGATGATGTTGTTTCCTTGGGCTTCAGACTGCAACATTGTGATCCGGTTGGAAACTCATCACGGAGTAGTTTTGCCCTTCCTCTACTGTTCAAAGATCATTAGTCAAAATAAAGGATCCTCTTTTTTTTTTTTTCTTTTTTTTTTCTTTTTTTTCATGATGCTTTTTGAATCTCTTGTTTATCTTTTGATCTGAATTACAATTCTGTTCTATATACAAATCAACAATATCTGTATAGTGTCTTTTCTATATGTATAATAAAAAAAATAAACCTGCTTCCCATTCAGTTTCTGCTTTTAAGGCTACTCCTTTTAATATTCTCTGGGTTTGTGTAGAGTTGGTTTTGGGGTTTTTTTGCTTGTTTTTTAAAGTACATGTTTTCTATCATAGAATCATAGAACCGTTTGGGTTTGAAGGGACCTTAAGGACCATCTAGTCCCAACCCGCCTGCTACAGGCAGGGACACCTCCCACTAGATCAGGTTGCTCAAGGCCCCATCCAACCTGGTCTTCAACACTTCCAGGGAGGGGTAGCCACAACTTCCTTGGGCAACCTGTCCCAGTGTCTCAACATCCCCACGGGAAAGATTTTTTTCCTAATGTATAATCTAAATCTCTCTCTTCAAGTTTTAAATCATTGCCCCTTGTTCTCTCACTACACATCCATGCAAAAAGCCCTACCCCAGCTTTCTTGTAGGCTCCCTTCAGGTATTGTAAAGATTGGAACCTCCTCTTCTCCAGACAAGATCTTGTTTACTATCAGTTCTCGTTAAGTTGATTTTTATTTCTGATGTCTTTGATCATATCCCTTGATGAGGAAAACAAAGATTTTTCAATTACTCCGGCTTCGTTTTCATAAATTGTAGTGGCCAATGGGAGTTCCACAGTGCCATCTACTACCAGGTATTAGAATAACTGATAGTGCAGAACAGTTTATTCCAGTTGATCTTACCTGCCTAACTTGTTCCAAGGTCTCTTTTCCTTCTGCATACATCCCAGCAAATATTGTAACCATGTCTGTTTATCTGGCTCTCTTTGCACTACTTGTTTCCAGCCCTAATTTTACCATTGATACTATTTTTTGTGGGTAGGAGTGGTAGAGCTCTGTTAGTTTGTGAGGTATGACTGTCCTTACCTTGACAGATCACTGGAATCATCTTTTCTTTGAGAAGGCCATGAGAAAAATTCCTTTCAGAGTATGCCCATGATTGTTCATTGGTTTGAGGGCGAGGTGAAAGATTCAAACCAAACAAAGCACTGACATCCTTCTGGAGGGAGCTAAATGTGCTGTCTCTGGAGCTTCTGCTGGCCTTGGAAGCAAGAGACCAGGAGAGAGAAATTCACCACTGCTCAGTTGAAAGCAGTAGAACAGAGTCAGTGTTGACAGAGAATTAGAGCACAGCCTGGCACAGCTCATGGCTTTGCAAGGATAAAAGCAGCTAAGGGTCACAAAAGTGATGCTTTTTCCTTGACTTTGTGAGTTGTTCCAGTAAGGTAAAATCTGGGAGCTCAATGGTTAAGTGGGATATAGGTGGGATGTAGAGTGCTTGGGTCAACATTCTGTGATGGGCTGATTTTCAGGCTTTGCTTTTGGTTTAGGGGAACTTTAGTGTGCAGTGAGACATAGTAAGAAATGTTTATCAGTTAACACAATCACTAGCTAACAACATAAGCACAGATTTGGAATAAAGGTGTCTTCAGTAGCTCAACAGTTTATTAGCTTTAATATATGTTAGAACCCCACCCAGTATTATAAAATTGGTACTTAATTTCATCAGACTCCACCACACTCAGACAACTATTGTGTCCTGCATAATTCTGCTGATGGTTAGTTACAAGGAACTTAATCTTTGACCATGGAATATACGGCCAGAGAGGCATTTACCCAGTGCTTGCCTCCAATCTGGGTAGATCGTATTAAACTGATTGATCTTCACTGCAGCTGCCTGTAATTGTAGTCTAAATATACCCGTAGAATAACAAAAAGGAAAAGGAATGGGGAAAATAGGCTGCAAATCATAATATCCCTCCAAGCTAAAGTAAGGCATGTTTATTCCCAGATCAGTTCTCACCTCAGATATAATTGATTACTGTTACATTCTGACCGGACTTGAGAGACAGTAATGAATTATGTATGTTATGCAAACACAGAAAAGAGAACGAAGAATGGCTATCAATTTCTGTTTCTCTAAATTATAGGTTTTTGTATACATTGGTCATATAGAAATGTTAGAACGTTGGTTTACCTTTGACAATTCCAGGCAGGAAGGTTTCCTTCATTACTATAAATAGATCTGTAGCCTGTTAAGCACTAACACAGTCATTAACAAGTTATGCTTGTTCTCTGATCAGAAAATAGATCTACCCAGCCATGCCAAAGAGACATCAATACTTCTAAAATTAGGCAGGGAAGGTCAGTAATCTTTTAATAGCACTGTTAAAAATCAGCATCTTAATTAAGTTATGAATTACAAAAGGCTTTTCAAGCTGAAGCTACTTGCTCAAGGACTAAAGAGATATATAAGGAGAAGCTCCTCATTGAGTCTCAATTCCTTTCTGTTTAAGTAATGCCTGGGAATCTTGAGTAAGGGTTGACCCCAGCTACGTAAGTGTCTTAAGAGCTGGTTAGCTGGTTAATGGGTGATCTAAGGAAAGAGTAATTGTAAGTGTGGTTTTAGTTTATTTCTCTGTGTCTGTTTTGCTAATCTTGGAGTAAGAAGAAATTAATTCACTTGGTGGTTTGTTGGCTTTTTTGTTTGTTCCATGGAAAGGGGTAGTTGGTAAACCACTGAGTAATTTCAGCAGTTAGAGTATTCCTCAACAGGGGGAACAGGACCACGGCTGTAATGACCAATATTTCCAGGGAATACTCACAGTTACTGAGGAGGTAGCAAGGTAATTTCTTTCTGGGAAGTCTGGCTGTGCTGCTATTAGGAATTGCAGAGGAACTGGGGGTCTTACCACGGTGTCTGCAAGGTGGGACAGTGGCTTCAGCACCTGAGCCTTAGTGGTCATTGGTAGTTTTGTAACACACACAGAGGAAACTGGATGATGTGACCCTGTAAACCACAATCCTAAAATCGTGGGGGTGGGTTGTGTGGTTTTTTTGTTTGATTTTTTTTTTTTTTTTTCCGTTTAATACACAATTGCAGCTCTCCTATTCCAAAACAAAAGATCCCCTCGTAGAACTGATAGTTCACCTCTACAATTCACTCGAAATGAGTAGAAAAGCCACTCTGTCTCCCCAATCTGCAGAGTAGTGCAACTTCTCACTGGGCTGGGGGTTACTTTTCCATGCAGAAACGACCCCCTGGGCATTATAACAAATGACCCCCTGGGCATTATAACATATGCTCAGTTCATATTTACCTGATCTATTAGAGGTAAAAGCAGTTCTGACAAGAACAGTAATTACAAGAATGTAATGTTCATTTCTACAGAAGGTACGGTGTCTGCATGCCTGGGAAGGGCCCAAGATGCTTACAGCATTTCTATTTTCCATGCTGTGGTGAATTTGGAAACTTTACACAGCTTAAGACAGAATAAATTTCACTCCAGCACAAATCTCTTGATCATTTCTCCTTCAAATGTGGGAAAACAACACTGAGAATGTGGAAAGTGTAGAGCACATCATAAATCCATGGACACAGGAACTCAGAAAGCTGCATAAGGCACATAAGGTCTGCTATAAAGGAAGCACTGTGCTTTCATATTATTTTCTGTTTAAAATCTACATGTGTGGTTTGGGACAAAGGTCTTTTAGTGTGGAAGAAAGAAGGTTCAGTGTTTTTCTTTTTTTTCTTTTTTTTTTTTTTTTTTTTTTTTTTTTCCCTAAAGAGAGGTATGTCTCTGGAGAGACAGTGATGTGCTCCAGTCTCTAGCACACACTACTGAAGGAAAGATGAATATTTGGGAAACCACAGAAATAATACTGAGAAGAGCGCTGCACCAAGGATATAGTTCATGTCTGAATAACTAACAGGTGTTCAAGCAAATACAAAAGTTTGCATGCTGGCTTTCATTTGGTGACTTTCATTACACATTTCTGATGCTAAAACTGAGGTGTCTTGAGAAACACTTTGTCCACTGCCTGATTCTATCAGAAAGCACACGTGTTCTTTCCCTTTCTCTTCTCAAGAAGATGGGGTGATCCCAACAGATTCACTCAGTAGCTGCTCCTCTCGCAGCAGCAGTGCTAGAAATGCCACCTGCATATTCCTATTGCTGCTTTAGAAAACGTGCCTGACACTGAAGAAAAGTGTATATGTCTGTGTCACTGGTTTCTTAGAGCATCTGAGTCTGTTTCACAGAGCCTGGAAAATCTGCAGGTTTCCTCTTTGCATCTTCATATGTTCAATATGCCTGCCCTTTTCCTTGTTATAGATGCAACGCAGAATTGAAATCCCCAAAGGACATTTGGTACATGTAATCTAAACAACCTAAAAAAATATTGTAGATGAGTCATCTATTTAACAGAAGAAGTCAAATCATCAACATCAGCTGTCATATGCTATCAAGTCTATTTTTTTCCTAGAATATGCTTTATATTAGGGAAGGACATAGAAGCTGAATTTTTTTAATTCACATTTGCTGTGCCTGTCAGTGGCACCAGAGTCTAAGTGGGGCTCATCTCCCCTCACTTTTCATCTTTACACAGCAGATTCCATTCTATAGCCAAATGAGTCATTCCAAGCTTCCTTTATAAACAGTGAAGAAAAAGCAAAGCTTTAGAGACCCATTTTAGTTGTCTGGCTTGGAATGGGATGCATAATGCTGTAGTCATCACTAATTATGCAGATTTGATCCTGACTGCAAATGGAACCCAGTGAGACCAGTTCAGATGTGGTCTTCATGTGGTCTTCAATATTGCAGCCAGGTACACTGGGATGAGTTCACTCTTTCATGCTTGATACATGGGAGACATAGATCTCACAGTGCTGCTGGCACTTTTTTTTTTTTAATTAAATGAAAGAAAAATGGAGTTTTGTGCATGATGAAGCCAAAGTTTTGGCCCCATTCACACTGATCAAACCTCAGAGACAGTTTCCAGTATAACTACAGAGCTTTGGAACTAGGGGACTTTTCCCGCCAATGGAAAAAAAGTGGTCATGCAGTTGGACAAGATACTAATAGGTTTCTAGCACCTTTCCTGAAAGCATACCTCAAGATATATTCTCACCCACCACTTAAAGAAGTATCAGTAGGACAGTTATAACCACTGTGTGGGGTGACTGAGTTGGAACATGTGAGACTCCACAGGCTGCCACAAGTTCAGGTCCCTGCAACATCGTGGAGATGTCCAACTCCAAGATGGGCAAGCACGGCCATGCCAAGGTCCTCTTGGTTGGTATTGATATTTTCACTGGTAAAAAACAGCCTGAAATTTAGGTTAGTTTAGGAGAAATATGGCCTGATTTCTTTGAAAGAAATCATAAGCTTCATATTATCTATGGCACTTTATTATTAAGACAAAATGCTTTTGTCCTAATTCATCCTAACTTTCATTACATTATATTTTCCTCCTTTTCTTATATGGAAGCACTTCTTGTTCACTCAAAAATGTATTTTAAAAAATACATCCCTAACAAGACAGATTTCTAACCCAAATAAACTAGTACAGTGTACATCATGCACACTTGTTTGTAAATCTTTGCTAAAATGTGTGGTGGAAAGGAAACAAAAGATATTTTCCTCAAGGGAAGCAAGTTTAGGCACAATGAATTTTAAAAGTTACTGCTTTAGCAGACAATGACTCTTCCTTGTGGCACAAACATGCCAAAATGCTAGAACTGAAACAATGTGGAAGATTAATCAAATTCACAGGCTCACAAAGATTGTTTCACTGCTCTTTACGCAGATATTCAACAGCACTGCACATTGCAGAGCAGTGAGGTAGCTTGTGTTTGGCTACTGCTGCTCCTGTGGGCTGCTGTGGGAGAACAATTGCTGTTCTCTGCTCCATAAATGCTGGATTTGACAAACTGGGGACTGTCAAAAATCGAGGTTCCCTATACAAGAATATTTGTGCTGTCTTTCCCTCCTGACCATTTATGATTCAGAGTTACAGCCACCCCAATGGCATCTCCCAGTGTGAGAAGTCCTCAGCAGGCTCCACAGAGGATCATTGAGAAGCTATCAAATACATGGTATTTTGATACCAGTAGCAGCCATTGCTGTACCTGATCCCAGGCACCCAATTTTCCTGGGATCCTCCTACAGGTGCTGCTGGAGGAAGTCCTGGTTCCCTTGCATCGGTCTCGGGAGAATCCTGTCACTCTTGCCTATACAAGGAGTTCAGGGATGCAGCTAACCTAGCCAGCTCAGCTCAGTTCCTAAAACTGGATGCTAAAACTGAGCTCTGAAATAATTTAACACGACTTCTCAGCAAGGAGAGAAACAAAAGATGTTGCAAAGCTTATTTTCTGCAGGGATCTACAGGGATCTGGCTGTTCCTCAGGGTGCCATTTCAACTGTTTCAAGAGGTCTCTAACAGAGAGTGATCCAGGGAGATCTCACCTCAAGTTTTGACATGCTTCTGGATCCTGAAAAAAAGTACAGTGGTGGAAAAGATGCCAGTATTAAATATATCTCTTCATCCCTACTGATATTGGATTGGAAAACACTTGTAGAAGCATTATAATTACAACCATTAAGATGATTATGATGTTCACAGGTAATAAACTATAGCCACAGAGCAGATAATGAAAGCAGTAAGAGTACTAGGTATAAGAATCTATAATATCCTTGCCTACACATAGGCATTCACCTACATATATACTGTACTTTCTGTAGCAAAATATCTTTAATTCTGCATAAAGTCAACACAGGGACTGTGTGTCAAACAAATATCATGGTCTCTCACAGATGCAGAATTTTATTGCTCTGTGTGTAAAGAAGGAAACTAACAGATAGCATATTTAAAATCCTTCCTTAAAATCCAGGCAGGTTCCAGCAGGAACCACAAACCTGTGTTAGCACTGCAGGCTGTAGGACACAGGGGGTTGTACTGAAAAATTTTGTCCTCCCAAACCATGTAATAAACAGCTCTTTAAAAAAACCTCTTCTGGTTCCTGGCAGAGTAAGTGGGAGAGCTCACCTCCCACCTACTGGAAGTCTCTCAAATCCATGGAAAGAATATAAGTGATTGCACTTGGCAGATAGCTTTAAAAGGATGCATATCTCAAATAAAATCAAAGTAATTGCCTTTCTGTGAAACAAGGGTATATATATTGTCAAACCTTTCCAAATGGAGCTAGTTATTTATCATTCAAATCATGCTCATCAAATATCTGAAGACGTTTGTTCCTGTGATGCACTTTGTTATCCCTTAAATCCATAGCTAGCCCCTAAGGAGAATTTCTACATTTTCTATAAATTCTTATAAGCAAATATATTTTTTCCTGAAACTGTTACCCAGGTTATCATAGTTGACTTCCCTCTGTGGTTTTCCAAGGAATCTCTGGGATCCTGTATAGAAAAATAGGGTGTGTTACATACGGAAACTTGTTTGCAGTAGGTACTGGGCTTGGAAACTTCCATCTCTTGGAAACTCTGTGACACTGAATGATTTATTCTATCAGCAATAGAAATATTAGATCCTTCTGAGAATCTTTCATGGATGTAAGCTCTTTGGATCTATAAAGAGAGTGAATTTTCAGCTCAAACAAGTGCCCAGCATTAAAATCTCCACCTTGAAAGGACAGAGGGAGCTTTAATAGGCATTTTGGTGCCAAGACATGTCAGTCAAATTATTATTGGCTCTAGCTGCACTCTCACAAGCTGTTAAATTCTTTACCTGCAGCAGAGTGGCACTGAAAAAGGTGCAAAATTCTTCTTTGCTTTTGAAAACACCAATGAAAGTTTAAAAAAAAAAAAAAACAACAAAAAACCCCCAAACAAATCAACAACCCAGACCCTCCAATCTAATTCACACAACTGAAAGCCCCTGATCCACATGAAGGTAGGGTAGAGCCACAGACTTTAGTAGGAGTTGTCTTTTGAGAAATAGAAATAAGCCCAAAAGGGAAAAAAAAAAAAAAAAAAAAAAAAAATTAACATGAAATCTATAAAAATATGATTCCTGATATACAATGACATGGATATGAATTGTAGCCTTATTACTCCTGTTACCCCACACATCTGTGTTTGCATGTATGAAAAGTATTACATCAAGTTGCACAAGTCACAGAGGTCTCAGGTTTGCTCTTATCTCAGCTCTTGACTTTTGAGATCACAGCTGTATCTTGCAAATTATACTGATCTCACTGACTTGTTATATGGTTCATGTACTACCAGGCTTGGAATTCTCTTAATTTTCTTCAGGGAAAATGAATTACATTGAGAAGAAGGGGAAGGAGGAGAGGAAGAGAGGGAAGGGGAAATCAGAATTGCTATTTTTAGACCACAATGTTTTGAAATGTGATCTCCTGTTTAGTGAAAGGTTTCCCAGCTGCCTTTATATATATATATATATATATAAATACATATATATATAAATATATATATCTTTGTTGTGAGGAAAGTTTTGAGACTGCAGGGAGAAACCATATATGTATAGAAAATAGCTTTGGTGTGTTTGGCTTTGCAGAAAAAAAAAATCCTACATGGATCTGGGGAGTGGAGGCTGGGGGGTGTTTTCTTGGGAATTACACTGCTATGTAATTACAGAACTTGTATACCTATAAACAAACTCCAATTTAAGATCAGCAGAGAAAAGACTTGCCTACTTGTATGATGGCCAAGAAAAATTAAACTAGAGTGGGCTATAAATAGAACGAAAAAGAAAACTGAGAAAATGCCCTGATGGCTGAGAGAAAATGTTCTTCCTTGCAAAAGGGATAGAGTTCTGCTTACAAACTTTGCTAGAGTTGGTATAAGTCTCCTTTTCTTCAGATTTTGTCACACAGCTATTTCTTGTGGAGCTTTAAGACCATCCTTTATGTATGCCTACAAATGAGCATCAGTTTCATTTCAAAACAAGGCTCAAAGTGAATTTCAGATAATATGAAAGGGCAACGGCAAGAAATTCCACACGTAAAAATCAGCAACCATTCCTTGCATTTGTCCCTTTTTTCCCAGGTAAGAAAAGCACAGCCTCCTTTAGTTCCCAGCCTTCCAAAGCTCCACACACAGCTCACTGTGCTGATCTACACTTGCTGTGACAGTCTCAAAGGGGTGATCTGCCACCTGAGAACTTCCAGACACAACTACATCATCTGCTCACAGCTCTCTTGCCTCCCAACATAAGAGCCAGAGTCAGGCAGCAGGAAGCACCTGTAAGTATTTTACATCCACCAGGGACAACACCTCCCAGCTTGCAGCCTTCTCATCTGGCTGAATACAGTCAAGGACCTACCCCCATCTCCTCAGGTAGAGAGAACCATGGCCAGGGTGCTTGTAAGAGGCCACAGACCATGGGAGGAAGGCATTTCCTCTCTGCCATAAAATGCATCATTTACTATCACAGCCTTTTTCTCCACTGGGAATGGCTGGCAATGGATATTTGCTCCTCTCACCCTTCCTCCTCTTCTCCCTCACAGTTTCCACCACCCCCGCATATGCTGAGCCCCAGGAGATTTCACAGGAAGGAAGAAGGAGGTTGTATGTTGTCTGAGAAGGGCTTATAAGCTGCCCTTCTGGCACAGAACTAGAGTCAGGACAATTGTTTAGCTACATGTCTGAACTAGAGGAATGGGCACGGTGAAGGTGGGTGCCATTGGGTGGTTCACAAGAAGTAAATTAATCTACAGTACATTAATCAGCACATCACCACAGCTGCAACTCACTCTCCCTTTTCCCCTGACTATGCCAGGTAATAGCCTCACAGCTATGGTGCAGTGCCAAATGTACTCTGCATTATTCCGTGGTTACTGGATAACACAACAGTCTCTGGAGACAGAGCTGGAGACAGAGCTGGAGACAAGACTACCTCCAGGGTGTGGGGTTCATCCAGGAAGACAAGTCATCCTGTCAAGATAGGAAATAGAACCAGAGGCAAGGCTACCAACATTGCATGTTTCTCAGGCTAGAGACAGGATCAGAAAGGGGGCTGCAACACAGACCTGGTGTCCACATTGGAAATCCAGTCAGCATCTCAGGACAGCACGAGACAGACACATCTGCAGCATCACTCAGGCACTCTGAGGGACCAGGTCTGAGCATAATGGAGCTCACAAATTAGTGGGCAGGAGCTGAATGAATGGAGGCACAGGGTAAGGCTTGTCAGGGCTTTTGGTGCACTCAGGATCCTGATCCCTGTAAGCCCACAACAGAGCTTGCAGCACAGGGAAATTATTGTGCTTTAGTAATCCAGGAATCCTCTGTCTACAGCTCAGCTCACCTCAGCACACAGTCACAGTCCCTCACAGGATTGCTAAGGTTGGTAGATCTACATGCTAGATTTCCAGATAGTAGCTGTCATGCAGATAGCTAAGTGTTTGTCCAGCTACCTCCACCCAAGAATCCAGTAGTGCACACAAAGAACTTAGCATCCCTTCATAGACACCCAGCTCAATAGCAGAGATACCACCATACTTCATAGGATCTTCAACACTTTGACCCCCTTTAAGAATAAAGCTATGAATGGAGTGTGGAAATTTGCAGAAGTCTGGAAATAAAAGAAGGCATTTAAATTGCCTTCCCCAATACTTTATCCTGGTCTTTTAGATCAGCATATCTGCCACCCTGACTGGCCCCTTGAAGCCATCTGGAAGAAAATAATCACTTGCTTTTGTTTGGGTTAAACCTCTTAGTAACACTTGTGGTTACATTAATCATTCAAAGTAGTCAGAATGTTCTCATTTTTAAAAACCTCTGTGAGATAAAACCACCAGATTCCCCTGCAAACTTATCTGAAGACACTCTTAACTTTGCTTTCTAATGTACTATCTGTACCAACAGTACTGTCTCTTTGTTCTCCTGCAGCCTAAACACAGTTTTTCAGCCTAAATCCAACGTTCCACTTCACTATAAGCAGGCATTTAAAGTTCCAGTCTTAATCTTCAAGTCTGAGAACAAAAGACCTCATCTAACTGGTGCATTCCCAGTCAGAACCACTCTTGCTGTAAAGTGTTCCAATTTATAAACCCCAGCCCTTGAGGGCAAACAGCTAATTGTTTAAATGGTGTTGTGCAAATATTCTTGAGGTGAACAATCCTCCAAACACCTGCTGCTGTAGTTAATGCCTCTGCATTTAATTCTAGCCATAACACGCATATGTATAATCTCTGTCTGTGAAGAGACATTATGGAAAAAGTTTTTAAAAGGCAGGAACATTCAAGCCACCTTCTCCTAGCTTTGCTGTAGCAAAAAGACAGAGAGAGAATGTGCAGATAAACGAGCTCTCAGACAGAATGGTAAAAGGATTCATTCCTTTGAACATATTCATGTGTCAGAAGACACACATACATGATGGAGGGCTTCTATTTTGTATGGAAAAGTGGCCATGCAGTGACTGATAAATCATTCCCCAGCCTTGACAATTTTCTGCAAACAAGATTTCATATAAGACATCCCACTGGCTGAGCTGCTTGCCTCCCACATGGGCTGTGGAATCCCTCAGAAGCTGGAGGATCAAAACCAGCACAGCAGCCCCTGCTCCACAGTAGGGCTATTGACCATTCCAGTTTGCCTTCCTCCCCTCCAGCACCAACTTCCTAGGATGTCCCACACCCTGCGAAAGCATCCTGCAAATGGCTCAGAGCTATAAGCAAGAGCAGAGAGTTCTTTCACAAGCTGAGATGGCAGTTTATGCCCAGAAGCAAAAGAACTAATAAACCCCATAATACTTTAAACTCACAAGTTAACTGCAGGTATTATTCCTATTCAAGGGCTTAATCTTACCCTGATTCTCAAACTGTGTTTGCCTCCATGTCCCACAGCAACAAATTCCACAGGTTGATTAGATGCCACTTTAAAGTTTACAGCCTTTCAAGGGTTTTAAACATGTAGTCTTCATTTTATCATCTTGATCCAGCATGAAGAGGAAAGTGGAAGTACCCAGTTAATTACAACCCAGTCAGCTCTCATCATTGAATGAGAGTTTGCCAGGTAACCAACCAATCCTAATAGTAAGGATGTTCTTAAACTGGAGGAGGTAAGGGTTGATGTTCCAACCATCTTAGATGGATGTGGGAAATGACAATGAGGTTGGCTTTTCTGAAGTGGCTTACCTTTGTTCACAGAGAAATGTTATAACTTAGTTTAGAGGGAGCACGGTGATATATTGGAAAAGTCCTCACTTTGATTAACACCTGAAATCCTGAAGTTTATTCCCTCTGTCAAAACCAAGTTAGGATACCCTCATAAATGAATTTTTCTTTCGCAGGAAAATCAGGTCCCACAACAATAGCTGGACCTACTTGGCTGAGAAGAAGCATTGCAATGGTGGTTTAAAATCTAAGAAACAATCCATTAAATTCTTCAATACAACAACTCCTGCTCCTTCTTTGCCTAAGTCAGGATGTTCACTAATTGTGAGTCTGTAGAAAACCATGACTATCTACTAGCATGCTGTTTACCATATATTTTAATGTCAAAAATACTGTTCCATAAAACTGGAATTCGTAATGGGAACATGTTAATTTAAAATAATCTTGTAACACAAAACCACTTCTAAATTTTAAATGGAATTTTCTACAAAGTCTAGTTTCTGTAATTTGGCACTCACCTGGAATATAGGTCAAAACCTTTTCTCATTGAGAAAAATAATATTTTTTAAAATAAGTAGGTCTGCTCTGAGATGACAGAAAGACTAATCTACAGATCTTCCAATAGGGACACATCCAGCAGTCATCCAAAATGAATTCTAAGTATCTAAGTCTCAATAAAGCAGAACAAAGAACTCCAGTGGAGTGTTAGGCCTAACCAGCCACTCCATAGTCAGGACCTGGGGAGAACCTGAAACAGACTGAAATTACTCCATTTTAAAGCTTGGTAGAACTTTTTTTCTTTGTGTAAAAAAACCCATGGAAGTCCTCTCACCATGTGTCAGAGATTAGACTGCCTGAGAAGGAGGAAAACCAAGGACCACATTGATATGAAACAGGAGAGACACAGACAAGAAGCTGACCTAATAACTTCAGTGTAGATGACAGCCTACTGATTGGGGCTGTCAGTCAGGATATAAAAAACAGGTTTTAAACCTCTGCTAAGTCATTCTTTGCCAACCCACACAAGTGCCCTAAGTATAGAGCTCTTTAGCTGTCCCAAGGAGTCTTTGCACATGTGTGTGAAAATATTTTACAAGGACTTTTAGTTTTCCTTGGCCTTGCAACTACACAAGTAAAGAACCTTTCTTGAACCTTAAACACTTTCATGGGATGAAGCCCTCATCTTTCTGCTGTTGAAAGCTGTGCACTTTCAAAGCTCAACCTTCTGAAAATTTTGACACAAGGACCTGGCTGTGTTAGTTCTGTAGAGGATTCTGCTATGCAAATGGGCACTGAAGTAATAAAACCATCAAAGCAATGCTAGCAATTCAACAATGAGTTGCCATTTGTTGCCAGAGAAACACTGTGTTGAATGAAATGCATTTAGAAAAACATTGCTACAAAGGGAAAAAATGAGTAATCAACCTGAAGCAATGAGCCATGGAAGTTTGTTTTATGAAACGTCTTCCGGACTGTCTCAAAATATTAGACATGCTGACAGAGATATCAGAGAGGTTTTCTGTTGTTTCTCATAGAGGTGGTTTCAATTTTAGATTCATCACCCCAAAACTATATCATCTTGGTCTACCTGTCATGCTAAGTTTTTGAATAGAGGAGACTGAAAGTCTGAATGTCATGAGGGAACCTGGAAGAACCTCATTCCAACCAATATGGTCATGATTATGCCATTTTTGGTGTTTTTCTGGTGTGGGCTTTTTTTTTCTTTTTTTTTTTCGCTTTTTTTTTTTAATGTGTGTGTGTGTGTGCATGCCCTTCTCTCTTTCTTCCCATGATCTTCTCCTTCCTTAAAGATGAAGAATAGAATACACCATGTAACACAGGCAAAGAAACTCTCATATGAGTTTCCTCATACAAGTGTCCTCATATAAAGGAAAATTACTTTTCAGGAACTTAATCTGAGCTCTCCAGAATGATCTCCAACCTTGAAATCTCTTTTTTTTATTAAATCTATAGCCTTGACATACAACAAAGCCTAACTGACTTATGATGAAAGAAAATTCATTTTGCACATAAGCAGCTTTCTTTAAAACATGCTATATTCTGCAGGGAGGGTTGCAAAGAAATCTTTTGATAGTCTGGGCTGGTACAAAAGTAACACTGTCCCACCAGGAGAAAGAAGACAGGACAAAGGGAACTGTGCCTCTTTAAAGCATCATTGTTTTTCCCCAGATGCTCCTAGAGTTACACAACTTTGGTGTTTGCTTAGGTTGAGAGAATCTACTGGGAAGCACATATAACACACTGTAGGTCTCATTAGCCTGCTGGGTGATCTTAAAAACCCAAAAACATTTATTAGAAAAAAACCAAATGAAATTAAGAAGATACACAAGCAAGTCTGTCCATATCAGCATTATAGACCTGGTCGTATCAGCACACAGATGTAATTTTAGCTATCTGCATGGAATACAAAACTGTACTGGCATATTCTCTGTCCTGTATAGATAATCAATGCCTACAATATCAGCACCAAGAGCTCAAGGGACATGGAAGCTTGAATCCATTGCATTTGCTTTTTGTACTTCAAGGGTATAGGATGAGTTGCAAGTTTAACAAAGAGCATTTTCAAGTAAAATGTGGAGGTAAAAAGAAATCACAAGTGGGTATGAGCTCTCCCCTGGGCCTGGGGCTTTCTTGATTGGCCAGCCAAAAGACTATGAAAGCAGAACAAAACAAAGCAGACCTAATCTTCCTATCCTCTGTGTCTTATTTGGCTGTGAAAACATATACTGCAAAACATTCATCAAATAATAAAAACAGTGACTCATAACAAATCTTTTTTCTTCCCTTTTAATTTTAATTTTTTCCATCTTGTTTCAAGCCTTCCTACATAATTTAGGTGTCAACCTGCCTTGTAGAAATGCTGTCAACTTTATGGCATTGTTTCCATTAAAGTGTGCAGTTTTCCATCTTGGTGACTCCTTAAGAAGAAGAGACATCAGAATTAAAACACTTGAGAATAGGATTATGCCTAAGTATATCCATTACTTCTGCTTGCATTACTTCTGCTTGAGGATATTTGAGAAAATATCCTGCTCCTGTCACTTGATAAGTACCTAATCTGTTACAGGAGGAGTTTTATTTTCTGCAATTCTGCTTTTACTGCTGACTGATGCATATTCTCCTATGATACTTTTCTGGAGGCTTTTTTCTCTGATGGCCATATATACAGGTCATGGGCAAAGAAAACAATATGTCAGGCATTCAGCTGGTTCTGACACAGTTTAAGGGCACTTCTCAGCCCTTACCAAGCATCTGTGCCTACTCTTTAGTGCTATCATGCCTTAAGGACCTGCTCTGTCTCCTCTGAAGTAACCCAGACAGCCCTGAGGACAGATGAGTAGCCTACCAAAAAGAAGTGAAACAAAAAGACACATTCATCCAATGAAAATTTTATTGCCTAAATACTCTTAGTAGAGAGCACAGAAAGAGTCAAGCAATTCTTGGTGTCATCTTTCTCCTGTTCTTGGAGTGCATCTAAATACAAGGCTTTAGTATGAGCGTGTGGTTACTATTAGTTGAATGCTATAGCCCAGAGAAAAGTTTTTGATAATATAGACATATTTTTATTGCCCAGAGGGTGATGATAATTAGAATCACAGACCAAAGGACAGCAGCAGAGCTAGATGGAGATCCACGATTCAGATCTTTCATTGATTTTGTCTCACTTTCCAAAACTGTCCATTAGAGTTACCTTCATGCTTATCAGTGATGTGGGAAGTTTGCTGGTATCCTACCAGGCCACTGAAAGCACTCCACTTCTTCTTCCTGTCCCAAGTAAAGCCCAGCCCAAAATTCAGTTATGCCAGATGAAGTATTGTCTCCCAAGTGTCTCTGAATGGATTTTGGCATCTGAGGGAGAGGGATCATTCAAAAATTCTCATTGCAGTTAAGCATATTTAACATCGCATGGTCAGACTCAGGCATTCAAGAACTATGAGTAAGCACTGCTGCCACACAAAATGATGAGATTTAGTTTCTTTGAAAACAGAAAACAATAGGAGAGGGTTTTGTTCATGTCCAGCTTTTAACTCCCACTTGCTCACTTGTGACATTTGGTTTTGTGAAGTCTTGCAGATTTATATGAAGTGATATTTGGCCCCAGGATCCCCACATGAATTAATCAGCCCTGCGAAAATTCTTCAGTGTCCAAAGAAATCTGCCTTTTGTGTCTACTACACATTGCCTGCTTCTGCATCCTCAACAGCTCTTCACCTTCTGACCAAACCTGGGAACGGTGGTTTCCAGAGGATTTCTCTACACCTCACTCAATGCCAAGGCAGAAGTAATTATTCAAGGAGTATTTTGTCGCATTTATTTCCTGGAATGGACATTAAAGGATGATGAGGAAAGAAGAGAGAACCAGAATGTAAACTGACTCATTTTTTTTTGTATAGTGATGTAGCCAGCTCAGCTGTCCTAAAATGATGGGTAGTTTCTGTTCCACTCCCATCCCAGGAAAATAACATCAGATGTTGTCTCTCCTTTAGGTTCTCTCTGGTAGCCTGAGCAAAATTAATAGAGGAAGGGATGGCCTGGCCTCCTGCAGAAACCCTTACTGACTCCTCTTCCCCACAAGGCAGACAGTCAGAAGCCTTCTGTGAAAAAGGCAGCTGTAGGCTGCAGCTTGGCACAGCTACCTGACTGCTAGCAGCAGGGGTCACAGACATATGACTAAGGTGAGAGGTTCACCAGCTGGCATTGTTGCTAAAAATGAGCTCAGAGACCAGGGTGGCTCCAGATGGAAGTAGTTGCTGATTCTATTAATAAATCTGCTGCTTTCTGTCCAAACTCTCCAGCTCCATGCTAGCCCCCTCGTATCAAAATAGTCTAAAAAGTAGATTTGGGCTTCTTTGCACAACTCTATAGAAAATGCAACACTATAGAAAGCAAGGGGAGCCAGTCCTGTAGAGTATTCTTGGCCCAAGGATCTCTCCTGGATAGCCAAGAGAGGGCATTGTGACCCAAGGCTCTCCCGGCCTTGGCATAACTGGCATGGCTGGGGAAGAGGTGAGGGCTGAGACAAATTAGTTTTTATCTTGTGGCTGTTCCAGTTCACCCTGAGTCTGGGAGAGATCCAGCATAGATGGGAGTATCAGCACATGGCATGATGCCAGCTGTGCCATCCCCTTCTGCAGGGCTGCAAAGTTGGAATTCAGATCTTGTTTGGCTGGGTTGCTGTGCTCCAGCATCCTTAGGCCAGACATCTTTTTTAGATATTACATTTTACATGCATGTTTTAAATAAATAGCCTGTATTTTAGGAGCACTTAGCCATAAGTATATAAACTGCTCTGAGGTTTACCCCATTGGAATTAGAATGAACCTAATTCATAATTCAGACATCAGGCAAGAAACAGCTCAGCTTCGCTCCATGGACCTATAGCTTGATGTCTGAACTGCCCACGAGACGCCCTCTAATCCCAATAGCTGTAACCTAACCTCAGAGTGGTTTCTAAACTTACTAAATAAATATACTTTTTTAAAGAGGAATGCACCATATTTATTAGGGTTTTTGCTCCGTTCAAGCAGACTATCATTTTAAAGCTGTTCCTATGAGAGAGAAACATAACTGTATTGAAGAAAAATTTCAGAGCACACTTCCTTTTTTTTGAAAAAGTGAAAATGCAGCCTACTCTAGTTAACTGAACACAGAAGGTATCAGAGGGAGACCTCCCATAAGCAGTTACTTATGCAAAAGTTCTTGCATGGGTAACCATACTGAATTCACTGTCACTGTCCACTTCAGAAGGTTACCAAAGAATGTTAATTCTTCAAACAACATTTTTTTCCCATACTCAAGTATGGTACTCAGATAAACAAAAATATATCTTCCCAGTTAAACTGAAGTGACCAAATTTTTTTTTTCATGAAGTTGAGCATTTCATCTTCTACCCCACTTTGTATGAAAATCTTGTTCATTACCAAGGATTATCTTATAAGCATCCATGTATGAAGACAAAGCTGAATTTTCAAAATAATGTGTTTTGCAAGAGGAAAGAATACATTAATAGCATGAAAGTCTGGCTGTCTGGTCAGATCATGGCTTTCGGATTTGATCTTCATTGATAATTTTTTCAACTTCACTCAACATTTCATATCCTGGAAAAGAGCTGTGCAGCAGGGACTTTTCTGAATGCCTTAATACCACAAACTGTATCTGGTCAGTATGTCTGCTCTCCATGTGTGCCTGGCTTCACAGCAAATAAATGCCAGAAATAGCATTCCTACAGGATTTCCAGTTCAAAAGCCACAAGAATTCTCTTTCTCATGGTATGGCAACGTCCAATAAAATGGTGTCATCTGGAAAATTACAGTCTTGGAAACAAATGTTTTTCCCTCTTCACTGATTTAAATCATCTAAAAATAGATGAGTTGTCACATAGCTTTTATGTTTGTCAGGGGAGACCCTCATTTCATCTTGGTGACAGTACAAGAAACATACCTCATAACAAGACAGGCAAATCATTCTAGGAAATCCCTTAGGAATATATTTTTCTTTAATTGTGCAAATTCCTCAGAAATAAAACCTGAAAGCAATTAATAAAAGGTTGAGAACCCATTTGAGGTCATACCAAGCAATGATTTCAGGGAGTATTTATATAGCACAAATTTAGGGAGAGAAGGAAGGAAATGTCATGGACTAAACTTCTCTTCAGTTCTTCTTTCTGTTTTCTTAAGTAAGACTTCTCAAAATTGACTCTGCATAAAAACAGACAGCCACATTCGTTGGCTGAGAAAACATCACCTTAATTCATCTTCCTGATCAGCACAGCTGAGCTACTCTTGAATGATGTTTATCTCCTGACTTCAAAAAACAGGAAAAGCTTGCAGATGAGAAGTCATGGAAGAATTTGACAGAAGAACCAAGGCTTCTCTTAGTTCAACTGATCAAGGAAGTATCGTTTTGGTTTTCAACTAGGACAACAGCTCAAAATTATTAGAATGGATTATTTATTGTTTAAGGAAGGTCACCAAACCATCAAGTCCACTGGTATGTTATTCCCTAACCATTATTTCTTACTTTCTCGCTCAAAGTTATCATAAAAACAACTCACAACTTTTGTCACCATTTGAAGTCAGTGTAAGGACAGGTGCTTTTGCAGGGGTTTCAAAAAAACCACCTGCTCTCCCTAAAAATGAACCCGCCTTGGACCAGCAATAGTTCCAGTCTCCCTGTACTTGCTGACTGTAACAGAAGCTCAAAGAAAAAGCCTGATCACTACTTTGAGAATGTCTTATTCTCATCTTCTTTTAATCATTTTTACATGATCAGCGAAAAAGCTTGAACTATAAAATACCTCACCACAAGCCTCGATCTCTATTTCCATCTGACAGGATTCATGCTTTCACTATTCAGAGTTCAAGGGTTCAGGCCACATGGATGATCTGAAGCTGCATAGACACAGAAACTCTGGCAGTCTCTTGACTACTATATTTGCAATTCTATATGTAATCTATATATATATAGATTATCTACATATATAATCATCAAGGATCAGAAATTCCTTAGAAACAAAGCAAGCAGCAAATTGCAGTCTGAGTGTTTCTTTGCAGTTTTTGCTGACTCACTTCTAAGCAACGTTGGTGATGGACAAAAGAACAAGTTCACAGGTAGGGAGTAGATTATCAGTTATCATGACTGTCATGCTGAATCTCAGGTAATAGAAGTGCATTGCAACAGTAAAAAAGAGTGTGCATGAAATAAAGGCTAAATGTTTCTTTTCCTCTGGTGATGACGTTGCTAAAAGTTCTTACTACCCTACCAAACTGATATGTGCAAGCAAAACTCCAGTGCAGCTTCCAAAATTTTTAGCCTCTTTCTCATAGAAAAGGATGCTGTTTTCTTCAGCTCTATACTGGTTGATAATTATACACACTGCAAATTGCCCTATAAATTCTAAAACCAAAACACATATTGCAAATTACTTTTTCTAAGTGGGAAAACCTGCCATTCCTCAGAGCAAAAGTCCTTTGCTGAAAGCACTTCCTTGCCCAGCCCCAATAATTAACATCTCCTGGACTGAAAAGAAAACACCTCTATTTGGCACACAGAGAAGAGAGGTTTGCATGCAAGCTTTCTTCCACATACTTTTGTTCCACAGCTGTATATAAGATCAGCCAGGACAGGCACATGACATGCTTTCACATGAAATACACATGCAAGCCATAAGGCTGTTAGAAATTCCCAGAACCACAACATTTCACTTGTCATATTACTTGGCTTCATTCCTGCACCAATGGAGTAGCAGCTTCAGAGTCTCACTAGAGAAAACAGGCATCTTACATTTTGGTTTCAGGCATTTGGTCACCCACATTAACAGTGGTATCGTAGCCATGTTTTAACCGTATATCATTATTCCCTTCATCTCTATGTATGTTATCTGTAGGGTTTTCTCGAAGTTATGAGCAGCAGACATGTCTTCTCTTACAATGGCTGGTGACAGTCTCAACACAAGAAAAAAAATCACCCAGAAGAAAAAAAGAAAGTTCCGATGATCAGATTTTTAAAAGATAATTAAGCACTTAAATAAGCAGCTAGAGAACTACTAGAATTTTTAAGTTAATAGATTCTAAATTATCCAGAAGTCAGTCCCTTTAAGAAATGGAAGATATTGCTAAATAAAAGCCTTAGAGCTAGGTTCCTTCTTGTGAATATTCTTTTTTTTTTTTTTTTTTTTTTCTAATTTGTGGTAGCTTGCTTCCTGTTTTACTCTGTTCCCTCTCTGCAGACCATCTGTAATTGTGCCTTGTGGTATGTCCACTCATCTAGAAAAGATCGAGGGCAATGAAAGAATGAGGAAAAACAGTTGCTAAAAGCTTGTGTAGGTCAAAGCACTTTCACCACAGCTTCTCATCCTCCCAAGACAAAACTCAGAAGTATTCCTGTGGAAGGAGAACATTATTTTTCAAAAGCAGTGGGCTGAATTTCTTGGCTTCTCAGAGCAGCCCAGCTTTGAGTAGGTCTAGGGAGACAGGGAGAAACAGACACTGAGCCACTGTCTGCTCCCTGACCTAGAGCCCAGAGCCCAGCCCCAGCTTACCAATTTGAAGCCATCCCTAAAGTTTCATTGCCAGATCCCACCTCATTCTTGAGCTTCTGCGAGGTCACCTCTTTTCTTTCTGCTCTTCAGTCACTGTGACACAAGGGGTCACCATCTGCAAGAGGCTGAGGTAGCAGCAGGACTGGTGACCGACTGATGGGAGGCTGAAGGTCCAAGCTGCCATCAGCACATCCTAGAGAGCAAGAGGAAGAAACCTTGAGAAAGAAGAGAAGCTCTCTGGCACTCTGATCTATCTTCATCACTGGAAGGAAATATCTGCAGTGGAGGAAACATAATAGGCTGCAGAAAATCATCACCAAAGCTGTCTGTCCAGGTGGACCTCTAAGTGGGTACCATAACTTTGTGAGGGAAGCTCAAGAGTTGGATTCAGTTGGTATTTTTCTGGTCAGAGCATGACAATTTCTCAAATATAGTTGATTAGATAGGCCAGTCATAGAACAATATCATGCTAGTTGAAAGTTGTGGGCATTTCTTAGAGTAGCCACACAGAGACCATTTCTCCCAGTTGCAATCAGCTCCATGCTAACAAAAGTTATGTGAAGTGAAAAATGGAACACAGGGTTTATATTGGTATCAGCAAGGGAGCTGCTGTTGTCCACTTAAGTGTCTAAGCATTAAATGGTCAAGCTGAGCTTGTATCTTTGTTATTATTCCAGGTCCACCACAATCAGCACCGAATTGCTACTTCAATACAGGTTACTTTACCATTATGACATGATGCATTAACACTGAGCCGTGCTCAAACAATTACTATTACTTGGAAAAAATACATCAAAAAGGTATTTCAATTATCATGGAATCATGGAATTGCTTTGGTCAGAAAGCCAAAGGTCATCAAGTCCAACCATTAACCTAGCTCTTCTCAGTACTGTATTAAACATTGTTCCTAAGCACCACATCTACACATGCTTTAAACACCTCCAGGAGCGGTGATTCAACCACTTCTCTGGGAAGCCTGTTCCAGCAAGGAAGTTTCTTCTAATATCCAAACTTAACCTCACCTGGCACAACACGGGGACATTTCATCTTGTCATATGACTTGGTAACACATGTTATCATGGAAAAGAGTCCAACCTCCACCTGGCTACAACCTCCTTTCAGGTAGTTGTAGAGTGATGAGGTCTCCCCTGAGACTCCTTTTCCTCTGACTAAACAATCCCAGTTCACTCAGATGCTCTTCATAAGACGTGTTCTCTACACCCTTCAACAACTGTGTTCCCCTCTCTGGACATGCACCAGCAACCTCAATGTTCTTCTTGTAGCAGGGGGCCCAAAACTGAACACTGTAGTCAAGGTGTGGCCTCACCACTGCACCTGCCAACTCCTGCTGGCCACGCTATTCCTGACACAGGCCAGGATGCTGTTGGCCTTCCTGGACACCTGGGCACATTGCTGGCTCACATTCAGCTGGCTGTTGACCAACACCCCCAGGTCCTTTTCCTCAGGACACCTTTCCAGACACTCTTTCCCAAGCCTGCATGGGGTTGTTGTGACCCAGCTACAGGACTTGGTACTTGGCCTTGTTGAACATCACATAACTGGTCTCAGCCCATCAAGCCAACCTGTCCAGGTTCCTCTGTAGAGCCTTCCTTCAGGTAGTCTTCCCCCTGAGTTGGTGTCATCTGCAATCTTACTGATGGTGTACTTAACCCCCACAACCAGATCATTGATAAAGATATTAAACAGAACTGGCCCCAGTAGTGATCTTTGGGGAACACCTTGTGAGTGGCCACCAGATGGAATTAACTCCATTCACCATAACTCTTTGGGCATGAACAGACAGACAGTTTTTTATCCAGTGAAGAGAGCATCTGTCCAAATCAGGAGCAGCCAGTTTCTCAAGGAAAGTGATGTGGGAAACAGTGTCAAAGGCTTTGCTAACGTCCAAGTAGAAAATAACCACATCCTTTCCTTCACCCACCAAGTGGTGACCTTGCCATAGGAGGTTGGGTTCATCAGGTAGTGCCTGCCTCTCATGAACTCATGCTCACTGGCCTGATCACCTGGTAGTTCTGTGTGCTTCACAAGAATGGCTGTAGTATGAGATTTAAATTCTGTACAAAGTGTTCATACCAGAGGTATTGTTACTTCAAAAAATGCTGGGCCCTATGTATTTGAAAGCAGACCCCAGTCTACTCAAGAAAGTCAGTAATTATCATCACTTCCTACTGGGGGGACATAATTTTGTCTTCATGGAAGCATTGTTGTTCAATAACTTAGTGCTGGATACTGAATTTCAGATTAAATATATATTCAGCTCATGTCCACACACATCCTGCCAATGTGGAAAACCATGTACTCTAGAAAAAAGCAGAAGGAAAGAGCATTAAGCAGCAGGAAGAATCCTGGACCAAAATAAATGTTTTGCTCATTAGATTGTATTTTTGTCCATGTTACTGCAAAATGCAGCTTGTTATAACACTTTTAAGCTTTCTGCATAATTAAGTCTCCTTGGAGAGAGGTATGCTAGTGAGGAAATGGCTGAAATTTTCAGAGCATTTTAAGAAATGTAGAAATATGCTTAGCCAGTGGTGGGGCTGCTTGTCTAAAGAGTCTGAATTTGTCAGAAATTTTAATAAAAAAATACCTTACTGTTTTACAAAATTTTAACTAATAATAACTCTTGCTATGGACTAACTGGAGTCCATTTCAGCTTTTAGTGATGGAAGTGAAAGATTTGATAACATTTAGTGAGAATATGACTGGGCCATGAGGACCACTTTCATGTGGTCTGTGGACAACTTAAGCCCCTCTTCTTATTCACTGGAGAAAGCCAAGCAGTTCTGAAGGCATCTGAAGTCTTGGTCAGAGAACTGAGGTCAGCTATGGAGATGTTGAAAAAAAGCTGAGAGCAAACATAAGGCACAGGTACTCAGGGGATGTGGGCTGCTTGATTAAGGCTTCAGGGTGTAGGCCCCTTCCCATTCAGTTTGAAATCATGTTTCTGAAGCCTGTCAGTGCTTGACACAAGTCTGGTCTTCTTTTAAGTGTCAAGGACTTCTGTCTCAGAGCTGCAGTACCAGAGTTGTAACCCTGTTCTTTCAGGTGTGAGTTGTTTCCTCATAGTTACAGGAAAGTTAATAACTGTCATAATTTTAAAATAAGAGAAGTGAGCACTCGTACACTCACTGCGCTCTCACTGACCACTTGAGTGTTTTATGGATATTTGCAACAGGCACCTTTAAAATTAAGAGTTCTTATAATTGGTTTTAATACATACTTGGATCCTTTCCACAGCATATCTAATAAAGATCTTTTGGACTAAAAAATTGGGAACAAAGACAGAGCAGGGAGAGTTTTTAAAAGTAGAAATCATAAAATGTAAACAAAATTTACATCACTGGAAAAAGACAATTCTCTTAAGAACTGCAATGGAGACATTCATCGTTGGTCTCAGAACTGAATTGGCTAACCTTCAAGAAGCAAAAGAGACTCCAAATCTGGTAAAGTGACTCCTCATTCTGCATTCCCCCAACAAAATGCCCCCCTGAATTCAGAGGAATTTTCCAAAGGAAGGAGCAAAGGAAGAGAAAGTTTGCCAGAGGTTACATAGGGAATTTGCAGCAGAGCCAGGAAGGGAGTTAGATGCAGGTCCTATCCATCAGACCACAGCAATCTCCATATTTAGTTAGACCAAGAGTAAAAGCAGTCAAATAACATCCATCTACTCACATTCCTAAAAGCATTGAGATTTCCAGATGAAAAGTATGACACGTGCTCAAAACATTATTTGCCATCGTTTTCAGAGATGAAGCTGTGCAGATTTCTGCCCCAGCTAAGGATTAAAAACAAAGTACACCCTTGCTCTGGCTGCATTTTAATGTCCTGAGATTTATCCATACCTTTTTCCTGTGTAAGGTATATCTACTGTCTTCTTCTCACGCTGCCACAGATCTGTAATGGAAACCAGAAGCCATAATCCAACAGCCTAAGGCCTGCCTTAGCCTAATGATCCCCGTTGGCTTGTGCCACTAAATATTTAGAGCCAGTCAATAGTAAATAGCAAGGAGGGGGATTTAGGTGGAATTTAAGGCTGTGTGAACATGGTCTCAAATGACATCTGAAAGAAAAAGTTTCAAAGTATGTCTCCAGCTCCAGTGAAGATAGCTATTGAGTCCTGAACCCGTGCCATCACTTTGAAACAAAACTAAGTCAGTGACAGCAATAAAAAAGGGGTTAAAACAAGCTAAGCTCTTCCAAACCTGCATGTAACTTTAAACCAAATATTAACAGAAAAAAAACCCCTGGCATTTAAGTTGGCGCTTAACTCTGGTTAATGAGCAGTTCAGATTTCCATTCTAACCCTCTTTTTCTGTTGCTTATAATTTTCTCAAATAAACTCCATTTTAGGCTGAAATTTTCCATGCTTGAGATTTTTTTTGGAAAGTTTATACAAAATCAGTTAAACAGTTTATTTATGTTAGCACTGAAAACAAAAAAAGCCACACAAAAAAATTTTCCGTGTATGTTCTGATCAGACATTTTCTGCTCAATGAACTCAAAATCAGCCACAGTAAGGAATTTCCAAATTTTCTTGTGTGTATCAGTGATCTCAGTAAGTTTAGGAAAAAAAACACCAACAAACAAACATAAAAACCTCAGGCCAAGTATGGACATTAACATATTTCCAAGTGAAGTGGAAGTTCATGTTTAAGTTCCGCCTCAACACGAGGAAGAATTTCTTTACTGTAAGGGTTACAAAGCCCTGGATTGGGTCCTCAGAGAAGTTGTGGATTTTCTTTCTCTGGAGACTTTCAAGACCCATCTTGATGCACTTCTGGATGACCTGCCCTAGTTTTAGTCCTCCTCTGGCAGGGGTGTTGAACTCAATAATCTTCAGGGGTCCCTCCCAGCCCCTGGCATTATGTGATTCTGTGAAATTTAGTGCTATAGGTCTTTCAAATTTTATTTTAAAGATGTAACCTGAGTCCATTATGTCTTTCAAGATTTAGTTTGAAAACTGACAAATACTTATTGTGGAACGATCACCATTAGCTGGCCAGTGCTCATCAAATGGATTCACACAGCTCTGAAAGGCAGTTTTTAAAGTGTCTGTTAGCATAACATGCCTTACATCCTGCCTCTATGGCTATACCATGGATTTCATAATGGGATTTTTTTAACCAATTTTGTTAAATGCATCTGAGAGTGTGCCAGGCAGTCTTGTGGAGCCGGGCAAACTGTACTCCCCTTGCAGGGGCTTTGCTTTGGCTGCACCAGTCTGTAAGCTGTCTTTTATGTCAATAATTCTAGTTTTAATTATCTTAAAGCCACTGATTTCAATGGGCAAAGATAAGGTCCAGTAGGGTAAATTCTCTGAAGTCTCAGAAGAAGCAAGACTTTCCAGGCATCAATAGTTTGTCCTTGAAGACTGTATATGAAGTTGGTGTATACACACTTCAGTGTGGACTTCTTTAGAGAAGCAAGCTTTTTGGTCCAGTTCATCAAAGTATCTAAACACGTGTAACTCTCTCTCTATGTATATACATATATAAACACATACACATGTACTTATATGTCTTTATATTTATATGTAAATATAAAGTATCCATGTTAATTGGCTAAACATACTTCACTGAAATCAGTTTTTCCCTTGCTGACACGAGGTCAAGAAAAAGATGCCAAAATATAGTCCAGCAGAGATTTTGGAATGGCAAAACTTGAGGCCTTAGCTATGCAAAAAACTTTGAATATGCGTGACATTTCTTAACGGAGACAACTAACCAAGGCAAGATAAATTGATTTCCTTTCTGGCAATGTGTAATATCCTTTGTTTTATTCACTGCTAAAAATGTTATTAATGGCTGGGTATGTTCAGCATGCTTGTGAGGAACGTTTTTCAGTCCCTCTGATGAACAAGCTATGCATAGGCTTAATAGCTTATTTCCACTAAGAAATCTTGATAGTTGGTTACAACAACAACAAAAAGAAAAAAGGAGGTTAAAAAGAGAAGGAAGAGGTCATTACTTAGAACCTCCAGCAGTCAACAGGAGTTCACTTCCTTTTTACTTTCTTACTACAGGCATTCATTTTCTGAGACAAAAAAAATCACAAACATTATTCTCATGAATGAAAATTCTGTACTTCATTGTAGGGTAGGTTGTGTGAAGCTTCTCCTTTTTCTTCATATGCACAGTGATTAAAGCCTCATATTACCAGTGGGATTATTGAGCAGAAATATCACACTGGACACAACTCACCAATGAAGTTACTGGGTGACAGTAATGCAGAGCACATCAGTGGCAGAATTTCTGCTGTATAAACTCCCAGCCTCGGCACTAGTTCAGCTAAATACTTAAGCACACACACAGCATAAGCAGAGGCATTTTTGCTGAACTTTTCTGCTCATGCTGATATTCTGTTGTTCTTAAGCAGGAGTCTTATTACAGCATGACTCTGAGCAGTTTGGAAGAAGAGAAAACAACAGGGAATGCTGCTGCCTTTGGGTAACCTGCTTTGAAAGTACTAGTAAGTAAATGATGTTTGGCAAGATCTGTTGTGAGGGAAATGTATTAACTCAAAACACAAAAAGCTCCTGTAAAAAAATCCATATCAACATATTTTGCTGCCTTCAGAGAAAAAGAAAAAAAAGAAAAGAAAAAAACAGGCAGACTGTCTGAACCACAGACTCCCCTCAGTCTCTGAAGCCCACAGACACACACTTTGTACAAATATATGATCTTATATACAGACACACAGATACTCCCCCCCTTCCCCTCCTACATTGCTGCCATACTTACTCACAAGGGCGGTATGAAGGCTGTACATAGTAAATACAGACACCCTAACACATCTTGGCACCCTCAATACTGAGTGCTGGCACAGGCACACATGAGGATGTGCACATTATTCCAGAAGCCAAGAAGTGAATAACACATGAAGAGGAAGCAAAAAACCCACCATATTCTCTTTATGTTAATACTACTTGACACTTCCAATGAGATCTCGAATCCAAGATACCAAAGTGTTTTCCAAACACCACAAAGACTTCAAGTCACCCATGTTTTGCTTTGTTTTGTTTTGTTTTGATAAGCACCACCAGCTCCATTGTACAGACAGAAAAGCTGAGGAGTTTGGAAGTCAGAGCAACTGGTTTTCCTCTCAGGGCAAACAAGTCAATGGCAGGGGTGGAAAGAGAAGATCAGACTCTTAATTCCTCATTCAGTCTCATCCCTGCAAGACAGCCTCACATGGATGTATGAATGTGGAGCTGAAGCTGCACAAATCACAATGGATACCCAGCCTATGTCCCAGGGAATGCCCAAACAGGTGGTAAACACACCAGGGGAAGTGACAGAAGAAGTGAGTAGGAGGGCACAGGAATTTTGCCAATGAATTGGCCAGTCACGGATCCACAAAGCTTCCTTTATTCCGCAGTTCCTCCCACTCTGTATCAGCCTCTACCATGGTCTGAATTAGAAGAGGAAACATCTTGTAAAGGAAGAAGTTCAAAGGGTCAGGGAGGAGAATGGGGAAGGAATGCACCATCCATACAGGGACCACTCTGCTCATCTCTGCCCATCTAAGCTGCACAGCTGGAGACCTTCCTTGCAGAGCTCTCCCCTGACACTGCACTGGAAGGACCAGCTTCAATTCATCCACTTTTCTTTTCAGATGTTCTTTAATAAGTCATATGTAGTAGAAGTTGTGACACTCCTAGTGCTTAGGACAAATGACTGTGAAATGAGTCAACAGCACCAAGACTTTTAATAACTAGCATTTTCCAGCAATAAAATTAGAAAAATTTTCTTTCTCTCTTGATCAGTTTTATTCTGTATCAAAATGTATGACTTGCAAAATATGATAATATACCTAAATGGGTGTTTAGTTTCATTAGATTAATTAAATTCATTATTGACCCACCCTGGCTGGTATCTTTCTTCTTTACTTCATCTCCTTTCCTGTCTAAGACTCCCCACACTGCAGCCTGAATAAGGGCCAGGAGAGGTAAAACTGCCAGCCCAGAATTTCTGCAATGGCAGAAGTAGTGTGCTGGTAATGAAGATGATATTAGAAGATTAGGAGTTCAGGTGGAAGTATTCTCCATGGTGGAAAATTGCCTGGCATTTCTCTACAGAATATTGAAAAATACTGGCCTGTTGAAAAGTAGTAACTTTCAGTAGATTTACTTATTTACAAGTCATTCTGATTTCACAAGAGGAAAATTTTTTCCTCTACCATCCTTTTTAAGGAGATATTTCTATGCGTGCACCAGTGAAATGTCTGTGCATTTAGTGTCAGGGGTGGTGGGGTGTTATCAAAATGTGGTGCCTATACATTTAGTGATATGTAAAATACTTCATTCTGGAGATAAGGAATGGATGTCTAACTGAGCATGTGAATGGTCAGTACAGAGCAGGTGCTGCTGGTGGGCCACCGTGCTCTGATTCCCTCTGTATTGTGGTTGCTCCACAGAGATTAAGATTAGTCCCCACTCCTGGTATAATACTGAGTCTACTTGGAAGGATTTCATGTCTGTTTGAGTGTGAGACAAACCATAAATTGGGTACTGAGGCGCCAGTGCTCTTAAGCAAAAAGAAATTTGCTTCTGAAGTCACTTTATATTGGTGGGTTTCTACAATACTCCAAACATGACAAACAAACAGTACATGGATGCCAAACTTTATGAGTGGTTAGTTTATTAAATTTAACATGCTTGTTCACAAGATGTAAAGTTAAGCACATGCCTAGGCTTCTGCAGGACCAGGACTAAACAGCTGCATTTCAATCAAAGCTGAAGGGTCAGCATGGGCAACACCACAGTTACTGAGATCCAAGAACAATAAAGAGTTCTCCTGCAACTTGGGCATCCTCGCTGGAATCAGTGCTCTGATGCCATCAGATACAGATTTAGCTCAGAAGAACCCTGACGCTGGGATAAGACCCCCACACAAGAATGTCCATTAAGTTCATGTTGGTTTTAATTTCTTCAGGGAGGCAAATCTATAGTGTCACAGATGCCATTATGTCCCTTGGTGGGACAGGCAGTTAATTCCACAAGAGGGCCACTTGGAGATGTGAGGTCAAAAGGGCTCCTAAAAGGATTTTGACATTTTCTCGTAAATGGCGAATGTTTAAATTATGATTAAGTCATGTTTACCTGTTAATTGTGCAGTAAATAAAGCTGTGGCTTTAACCTCCCAGTCATAGCATAGCAGCGTGTTAATTAGGACTGAGAGGCTGGCAGCCTGCCAAACTTGGGCTGTATGGGAGGTTGCAAGGTACAATTTGGTTATCAGTTATGTTGACATGTGCTGAGCGTTATGTGGTCACACTGCATACCCAACAGATCTAGTGCTAGCTCTCCCAGTTATGAAAGGGCTGCTGTTTGAAATATTTGGCTCCCAGTCAAGGTCTCTGAGCCTGAAGATCAAGAGCTGGTTGGGTTTGGGTTTGTTTTTGGTTTGGTGTTTTTTTTTTTCTCTCCCCCCTTAACTCCCCCCCCCCTCCTTGTTTCTATTAGTTTTTATAGATTCACTTTCCCACTTAGAGGGTGGTTGCAGGGGGAGAAACAGACTGACTCATAGAACTGCCTTGCATGAGGCAAGGTTGTGGGGAGAGGGAAAAGAAAGGGTGTAAAGACTCGACTTGCAGTTCTGCAACTATTTTTTCTTTTCCCATTATTTCTAACCTCAGCCACTTAACAATACTTGGAGCTTAGTCCTAAGATGGGACTCGAAACTTTCCCACGCATTGAACCTCCTTGGAAAAAAAATCTGCACATGAGCCACTCCTAAACACTGCTAAACACTGTCTACTTTCAAGCTCCTGTCATGTTCCTAGGACATTAAATGGAGATAAAGAATAAAGAGATAGAAAGGACAGATAATTAGGACCTGTGAGGAGGAGAAAGGTCAGAAAAAAGAAAATGAACCAAAAAATATTTGTTGTTTGCAGAAACAGTCTTGCAAAAATTCTTCCTTGATAAAAAACAGAAATCTAAAGATTTTCATGTGAACTCCATCATCTGCATCTCCATCTCATTAAGTCAGTTCTTCAGTCCTGATTCACCAACCCAACTCACAAACCACACAATTAAAATCCAAGGAAAAGCTGAAAGCAAGAGAAGAGGTGTCAATGGCTAATAAATTATTGTCTGGTGGGGAGAAATGGATGGATCTTGACACAATTCAATATTTTGTTGTGGGTTTTGGGGTTGGGTTTTGGTTTGGTTTGGTTTTCTGGTAGCATAGCATTAAAAAACCCCAACACCATATTGCCTGAGATATTACAACAGATCCAGAGTAGAATTCAGAAATAGAGATTTAAATCTCTCTTCTGATTAATTATGTCATTTTCTGCCTATTTTTTGGTCTGTGAGTAGTATATGTTGTAATAAAAATCAATATTTTATTATAAGCCTGTTGAAAAACAGATTATCTCTTGCTTTTTTTTTTTTTTAAATATAAGCACAATGAAACATTAAATCCAACTACAGCAGAGAGTCATGTGTTGAGAAACACATGGTCTCTGTGAGAAAACACAGTTCATCCAATGTTTATTCTCTGCTCACATAAAAATAATACATTTGCTTTCTTATTTCTCTGGTGACCAATTATCATTATATGCCCCCTGTTTTCAGAGTAATAAATGGGATTCCAGATGATACTTGAGAAAAAAAAAAAAAAAAAAAAAAAAAAAAAAAAAAAAAAAAAAAAAAAGTTGATTACTTGCTCCAGTATAAAAGCCATCATGTTATTTGTAAAGAGTTTCTACCCAAGCTGGTTCTCTGAAACTCCATTAAATTCACACAAAAGTGCTCATTATGCCATTGGAACAAGAACATCCACATTAGGTATGTGACAGTATCAGCAACACCAGTACAATATAGATATATTTACAGTTCAAAGTGGAAATAAACCAAAGGGAAGTTAAACACCTTGCTAGGTAAAATAGCAGGTTATTGACATAGATTAGATAGAAGAGAAAATTCTCCAATCCTCATATTCGTCCTTAATCCCTTCAGTTCCATTGGCCCAGAAACTGCAAACTGGGTGCAAGGCAAATACTTTTATGTTTCTCACTTTTTTATCAGCCATAACAGGGGCATTTTGGTCTCTTTCAAGATAAAGCTAAGAATCAAGGACAATCTCTTTTGCTATTTTTTGTCTGTCAAGGATATAATTTTTGGAAGACGAATTCCATGGGCTATTTTGACAGTGCAAATTACTGTAGGATCCATGAAAGAATGAAAATCAATTTCTCACTCCCTAAGGGTGTCTCCACACATGGGCATATTAAATTAAAAGGCTTGAAGCAAAAGGTCCCTTTTACTTCATCTTGGTACAACTCTTATTACTTGAGAGATATTTTGAAGGACCTCACGCTTACATGCAGCAATGCAGGAGGGTTGTAGACACAACTTTAATTGGTCCCCAGGACCTTGCTTTGAAGTGATGACTCACAAAGAGTATTTTGTCAAGCCAACTGTGCCGTAAAAATATTAAGTGTGGCTTAAAACAGTAAAGGTTTTATTATCCTGTTCACTTCCTGTCATGAAGCATTGCATTAAATTGTACTTTTAAGGGATTAATGACCTATTTGCTTCATTCCATGCTGCATCTGTAGTTATAAAAGCTATTAAAAGCCATGCCATCAACACCAGTGTTAATGAAGATATTGGAAAATCAGTCAAGCAAAAATATGTTCTAATCCATAGCATTAATCCAATTGCCTTTCCCCAGGAGATTTTTTAGCATTCCCTGTCGTCATTTTGTGGTCATACTCGGGCATGAGGAAGAAACAAACTTGAGAAAGAACAAACAGGGAAGCAAAACATGAATCTATAAGTCTAATGTTGTTTCATTTACGCAGGACCATGTAGAAGCATAGACAATGTCCACATCATCACAGACAATGAATAGCATGACCTGTCATCACCACAGCTGAAACAAAACAAAAAAATCAAAACTATGAGAAGCATCCACGGTTCTTGTTTTTTTGCTGTTTTGACCAGACACGGTACAAGACTGAAAATTAATCCAATTTTTCCAGTTAGAGACAGGTCTGCAAAATAAGCTTTGTAAGACAATGATGAATTCTTAAAGTTTTTGTTTATAAATAGAACCGAGTAAATTGATTTAGCTGATTTTTGGCAAACAGCTTATTCACAGAACTACGTAGTCCTGGGAAGGCTGAAACCATTCATGAAGTTGTGCTGAATTACACGAATACTTTTGAGTAAAAAAGATTAAACTGTAGGAGGGCTGAAATGTTTTGCAGTGACACTAACTGAAACGTTTCAAAGTTTTATTACAAAACAACATTTTTCCCTTTTAAAATAGGCAGATTTTAACAGAAAGAAGTTGAAAGTAGAACATATCAGACAGACCTAAAACTAGGTCACATTTTCAGTATCACAGCAAACAAACAAAAACCATGGATTTACATAGGTATACTTTTTTTTTTTTTTTTAATCTATCAAAATGTCAACCATAGTGAAAAAGCAACAGACTGCTTCATAATGATATACTGATTGACATCTGAGTGGATGTCACACCACACCACCACTCACAGTTACAAGGACACTAAAAAATTGGTACTGTACACTTATAAACCAGTGCACTGATGAGACACCACAGAAAAACACTGTGCATTCAGAATCAGCAGATAGCCCACAGCAGAGAGAAGAGAATCAAAGGAAAAAAAAACAAAACAAAGCAAGACAAAACAAACTCAAAACAAAGCAAATAACAGACTGAGAAAAGTAGAAGCAAACAAACAAACAAAAAACCCCTAAATTTTCTTGTACATGATGTAGGAGGACAGGTAGCTCTGTCATTGACATCCTCTGGATGTGGTGACTTTTACCTCTACATCCTCAAAGAGCTTTCCTGGGAGAGAGGCTGTCATAAATGGGGACTCTCCAAGGTTAAGCAATTTTCTTAACCCCACACAGCCACTCAGAGAGAGAACCTACAAGAGAACCCAGCACAGCCAATTTCAAGTTTGGTCCCTCATCAATGGACCTATTATCTACACAATGCAGTTTTTAACATCTTATATGAAAGACCCACACATATTAAGACGCGTGGCACTCAATTTATTTACCTCAGAAAGGTGAAGAGATTCAAAAATTCTGACTAGTGAGTAATTTGTGCCAAAGTAAGGAACTCAATGTGAGCTTTTCTTCCTCCTAGGTTATCTTGTTATTTTTACTGACAACATTCACAGTTACTGACAGAACAAAATTTGAATGTGACTTTGCAAAATACTTACAAATATTTGAAGACACTGCTCTCACGAGCTGAACTGTAAAAGAGGTCATCTCCGACACAAGATGTATATTTAGTAGATCATTGCTTATGCATTGTGAATTAAGTGAGTTCTTTCTTTACCCCATTTCATAGTAAAAACACTGGAGTTGCAGGGAAATTTATGACGAGCTTTCCTTCCTATCTGTGTTGAGAAAGCAAGTGGGGCCTACGCTCACTGGGTTGTCTCTTATGAATGACCAGGGTGGGATTGCCTGAATGCCCATGGGGGCAATCCTCTCCCTTTTGGGACACCAAGGAGGGGTTTCTGCATCTCCACTTAGGCTATTACCATCATTATCATCCTTGCACACAATTCTGCTATACCTGCATAGGGAAAACTGACATAGAAAGCCACTGCTCCTCTGCTATGACTTCTTCAATTTTTTATCCTTTTTGAGAGGTTTCCATGAGATTTGTTATATTTCAGCACACACTCCTCTCTCACAAGAGAAAACCCACATGTAAACATAGGTATACCCCCAACAATCCTGTTATTTTGAATGAGTGGCTCCATCAGACAAAGTCTTTTAACCAGGCTCGCTGCAGTGAACCAGGAGAGGCTTGCAACCTCTTGGGTTTATGTAGGTGTTGGACTGACTTTACTCCTCAGGTAATGGGCATAGGCTACTTAGGAATGCCTGCACAGGCTCAAAATTTTGTTTAAAATTCAATAAGCACACTCCCCCCCCCAAAAAAAGCCAAAACCAAAACAAAAAACCCCAAACAAACAAACAAAAAAACAACTACAACTGAAACAAAAGAGTGAAGAACCTTTTCAAAATTATTCCCAAGGTCAATGTTTCCAAGGTGGTGCAAGCTACTATCAGCTATGTGTGGCTGAAGAATGGGTTGATACTTGCGTGGTATCAGGAGCACAGATAGATCAACTGAATTGGTTATTTGATTTTTATGCTTATCTTTTATATCTCTGACTCATTTTTCTTTCCTTTTTTTCTACACTCTCTTTTTCTTTTTCTCTTTTTGTTTTCTCCGATTATCTCAGTAATCAAAGACCATGGCTTGTCTATTTCTCCCTTCTTTCTGGACAGTCAGTCATTGTGCTCTCTTACTTCATATTTCAGAACTCATAAGAAATCTGTAGTTTATTCAGACCAAGAAAATGGGATATGCAGGTTGTCCATCATGCAACTGTATCCTCAGGAAGCACTGACTGCCAAAGAGGAGCAACTTTCAGCAGACAGCACAGGCAACAGCACACTGAACACACAGACTCCCTACCCATTCCCAAAGCTTGGATGTAGACCATCCATCAAGTGATACCAAATGTTATTGATACAAATGCTGATACAGGTTGACAGTAATTTGCCAGAAGTTTTGGCTCTGTTTAATTTGAGCTGACTGTACACAACTCTGAAAACTATTTAAAACAGAAATATATATATATATATATATATATATATATATTACAGGTTCAAAGCAAATCCAACAGTTTATGAGGGATTGCTCTGCTTTAAGGAGCTTTGAGGGATGTTTAAAAAAGGGTTTTGTCTCAAATTTCTAGGAGGAAGATAGAGTTTTACTTTTTTTTTTGTAAACTGCTTTCTACCAATTTTGTATGTTATATCCCTAAAAATCCCAAATGTCTGTGAACTTCTAAAGCTTTCAGTCGAGACAGAGGTGGGGTGAGAGACAAAAAATATATACCCAAGACCATGAACACAGTTTGGGAAGTGCATATAGGGCATAAGCTATAGCACTAAAAAATCCATCCCAGCTCAGCTCATCTACTGTCAAGGAAACTGAAGCACATCAAGGTTTATTATTTGATTAAAAGCAGTTGGGGAGCAAATCCTCGTATCTAATATTATATTTCTCAATTACTCTGATATATTTGATATTTATAAAAATGCAATAATTCCACAGACAGGGGGAATAGAGGTAAATACAGGCTAATATAATACTGTCTGTTGATTGTGATTGACGGCTGTGAAGTAAGGCCACATATGGTGGTTGAAGTTTAAAAGGATTTTAAAATTAGAAGTAGCGTTTCTGAGCCTAGCGATGAAAAACCCTGACATTTGCAGTGCTGGGAGCAGGCTGTGAGAGGGATTTCTATCCTGGTTTCCCACCCAGAAGAATATATTTACTGTTCAAACATTTCGAGGCAGGCACCCATGGAAATCAACGGGAACTCTGCCATTGGTTTTAATGGGAGCAGAATCTGTCCCGATGTGTAAATATGCAGCAGTATTTTTTTTCCTCTGACTGTTAAAAACCACCATCACAACTGGATGGAACCCGGTTTTAAACACTCAAACATGGGCCCCTTTACCGCAGAGAGTCTCCAACGATGTCCATCCTTAACACCACACTAGCTGCCAGCTGAAGGCTCTGAAATGCTGATTTTAATCAAAATCTTTCCTTTCAAATCTAGCTTACAGTTTACTCATAGCGCAAAAGTGCTTCTCAGCACTGGAATTTTCAGGATGCGATGCTGAGCCAAATACTGCAGGCACAGCTTGCTCATAAGACAGCAATCTTGTGGCCCACCTTGGAGGCTGTAATGGGGCTACTGTACTCAGCCTCCCACCCTTGGTGAAGCCCACTAATAACATCTGTTTTATAGCATTCACTCCTGCAACCTGCTAGCTCCTTGGCTCTACTGCTGTCATAGAGAGGATGTGCTTTACTATGCTGCAGGTCTGGTGGAAAGTTGTCAGACTTCAAGCCAAATGTAAAAGCAGCCAGTGCTGAATAAATGACTTGAAGTGCTTTCTCCAGGGACCCTTTCCAGGTCCCAGATAGGCAGATTTGGCCAGTGTTTGTAGACAGTCTTGCTCAGAGGCAAATTAAAAAGCAAAATACAGACACCGTTTGAAAAACATCGAAAGCTAGACTCAAACATCCACCATGTATTAAGACATTCTTATATAAAAATAACCACAAGGTTGCAAATTCATACTTTCCTACTTGGTGAGACCAACTGCAACCAGGAATAAACCTGGAAATGTGTGGGGCAGACTGCGGCACTGCCTTCGGAGAAAGCATAAAACTGGAGGCGGAAAGCTGGAGCGAGAAAAACAAAGAGAGTGTGAACCAGGCGATTGAATCGAGCAGTGGGTGGCTGACCAGGGGTGAGACCCTCACCTGGAGCAGCTCTGCCCCTGGGACCTGCCCCACGCCAGGCGATGGAAGCAAAGCAGGGCGCTCAACACCCCCCCTTACACTGGTTCAGCTCATGCTGTACTCAGTACAAACACACACGAAGCACACACCTCACCCATTGCACTGGCTCTGCTCTGACTGAAGGCGTTTAGGAACTTGGATACCAGTGCTGCATCAGCATCAAGCCACCCTGCATCTGCCCTAAAGGGGTGAGAAGCACAGGGGGACATTTGCCAGCGGACTGGAAGGATCCTGGGACCTACATCGGTAGCAGAAGCAAGGCAGGGCTGCTCTGCATAGTCCAAGCCTACAGGACAAAAATATCAAGCTGTTGTGTGGTCTGACAGAAGACACAGTCTTTTTCTCTAACAGGGAGCCATTAACAAATGTCAACTCTCTCTTTTTATTATTGCTTTTTTGTACATTAAGAGCATTAAGAAACCCTGCACTCCAGCCTGCAGGGTTGGCTGCATGAACTGACACAACAAAAAGGACAGGGCACCACAAAATGTGTACAGAAGAGTTCTAAGGTGGGGAAAGTGGAGAGATGAAAAACTCCAAGCCGGTATTGCTGCCAGAGTTTAACTACTCAGAGAGCTACAACCTCAAGCAAAGCTAGCTGGCCATCCTTGAAATTATCAGCTCCTTCACATGACCCTTTTTCTTCACAGTTTCTTTTTAAGATTCTCTGACCAGGCTTATGGCATGGCTAGGGAGGTGATTTATTGGCACAACAGAGTGGGTTGTGTGCTCTGGCACAGAGGCAGGATTGTGCAATGAGGACTCTAACCCAGAACTGCCACCAAAATCTTAGTACTCAGACCACAGGCTGTGGCTGCACAGACAGAATTTTGGTAGGAACCCTGGCTTCTGCAGACCATTCTCTCAAGCATCCAGTCACCCCCTCAGCATCACTTTCCAAAATCCCAGCTCACTTAAGACAACATGAGAACAGTGGCAGTCAGAGGTGACTTCAAAGCAACCATGCAATCCTTATTGCAGAAGCATGGTTATAGCTATTACTTTTGGCAATGTTGGAAGAGTAAACTCAGCACGTATCTCCAAGAACCTCCTTTTACAACCTTCTACTCTCCCTCAGCAGTCATCCCGCTCTACAGCAGGATCATACATACAAGTCATCTCTCTTCTCATAAGCATAGTTATCATTGCAAATCTTTATAGATCCAGGAATTGATAAATCTGCCTCTTAGTGTTACTCCTCTTGCTAAATGGGACAGCTGAAACCACTATAGAACCTTACAGAGCTCTTCTAAATGCCACTGATGATACTACCATTGTCTTGATGGTGACAGTGGTTTGGGCACAGCTTGGCCACCAGCTCAGCATTGCACACCCACACGACAACTGAAGCAGAACATCCCATCAGTCAGTGCTCTATCAGCAGGACCATCCAATTCTTCTGAAGCAGCTTATTTTCTATTTGTTCCCAGTTATGATGACGAATTTCAGCTACATCTGGCTAGTTCTTTTCCTGCACAAAGGTCTTGTAATGTCCTTGCTGAGTTACAGAAACACCCAAAGAGCCTCTCTAATGAAGATGCTTGCTACCTTCCCAGAGTGTTGGCTTCCACTGTACATCCTAGACCTGGGTATCTTCTTGAGAAGCTACTAGCATGATGACACTTGAGATATCTTCCATTTTGTCTTCAGCGTTCTCTTTTGTTTATCAATCCTTTTTTTTTCATATGTGCTACTGTCCCAATGCTACGGAAGCAGCAAAACAACGAACCTATGACTCCAATAAAATAAAGTTGGTCCTTAGAACCATACTTTAGCAAAATCTCTCTAAAACACTTTATACCTCAAGGTTAAAATCCTAAATAGGTTATTGAAGGATGGACTGTTCGTACAGTTATCATAAGTGCTGTCATATCATCTGGATCTGGGATTAATTTGAAGTACGGTAAAAATGCCAGTGAGTAGAGAAAAATTCCTCTGGGCTGTAAGGAGATCAGAATTTGGAGCACATTTCCAAATTGGTATTTAACATAATCTTCAGTCGACTCACAACCCCCTGTGAGACAGTATTTGCCTGCTTTAAAATACTTACTTACAAGCCGAAAGTTAAACGCTGCCAAACATCACAGCTTCAGTACAATGTAGTGGTGGCAGGAGACATGTTGTTAGCAGCAAGTCTTTTTAATTATCATCTTCATAAGCAAATTGTAAAAACATGAGTTAGGAAACAAAAGGAAGACAGGGAACACAGAGCAGCAGGGAGGCCAAAGCCTGAGGCTTTGCTTCTAGCCCATAAGGAATGTTTCTAATCAGAAAGCATCAGACCGAAGTGCTGGATGCAAAAGCAGAATAAAGGTAAAAGTTAAACAGAGTGTAACCTGGGGGATGCCTGCTATTGTTGTGTCTTACTGGAGTGCTGTTATCACAAGCCTATAACAACATCATGATAAAGCTACAGACAAATGGATCATAGTTTTTGTAAGTGGTCTCCAGTCTCTGGAATATTTTGACTGGAGGGGAAAACAAAGTTGATCTCCCATCTTCCACAGCTAACAAGAACTGACCTTCTCTGAATTTCCTTTGAAGACTGTACAGTCCAGCAATAAATGTTTCATACAACACGTGTGTCTTTAGTTGAGAAAAATCAAAGTCCTAACTTAAATGTAAGAGGGAGAACAGACATACTGTTAAACCTAGGGTACAGATACAACACTTCTGACACAAGTGCCAAAAGTGCCAGGAACATATTGCCCTGGGAACACAGGAGTTGAAAGGCCAAGTAACAGTCTGTTCAGAAAACCTGTGCCTTCCAACCCTGCTGGTTTGTTACAATACAGTTTGAGCCTCTCCTTAAACAGGGAATAATTACTGTTGCTGAAAAGCCCGAGAAAAGAGATTTCCATCATGATCAAGAGCTGCATAAACATACAATTAAAATTAGCCTCCAGTCACTGGGACTTTTTATTTCGTACAAATAATCTTTTAATAGAGTCAAAACCACCTATTTATTCTAGATAACAGATGCACTGCTATTGCAAAAACGGGTTGTGCACTTGGTGTACTGCTTAGTGTAGCAACACCTAGCAACATCTTCTTGACCTCTCATCCATGGGGAAGTCTACATCTGTGTTGGAATAGGCTGGATAGCTACTTAAATATTTACTAAAGGAAATGTATTGTATGATAAATGTTTATAGAATGCATGGTATGCTTCTGTAAAGCAATAAATAAAATGGTGGAATAAGTGCAATGGGTTTATTCTAGGTATACAAGTTTTACTTTTAGAAATGCTCTTAAAAATCCAAAGTATGACATTTTTATAACATTTGACAAATGGGAGTTTGTGTCAAAACCACATTTGGAATTGTAAATTTATGTGGGGCAGAGTATATGCATCATTAAGAAGTCACTACATCCATTTTACCTAGGGTGTAGATCCATACAAAATCTGAGCATTTTTAAGTTTTTGTACTTCAAATTATAAGTTTTTTAAAAATTTCTCTGTATTTTTATGTGCTGGAAGTGTTAATCTTGCAATTAGGCATTCAAAATCAGCTCGAGTGAGAGCAGCTATGTGGAAACAAGGGTTCCAGTTCTCTTTTAGATTAAACTCCCTCTAAAGTTAAAGCTAGGTAGAGATAACAGTGTAAGAAATATTTTTTGAAGTAAAGTCTGTGTACAGACTCATTTATATGCATACATAGAGAGCAAAGTAACCATCACTGAAGCCACAGCCTTCCAACAGCCTCTCACCAGCTGGGCAGCTGAAGTTATCACAGACTGACACAAAAGGTACCCTAGTGCCATGGCCAAGCAGAGCTGGTTGAAAAACCTTCAGAAACGGGAGATTTTACTCCAGACTTCACTGGGCTGCTTCCACCAAGGCAAATGAGTTCCTACCTGAGCCTGCTGAGTAACATTTCTTCATACCAAAAAAACTCTGAATGCTCTGCAACCCATTTGACCCAGCAGAGATTAAACTGTCAACTGCCTGGAACCATTCCACTGTGAAATGCTTACAGGGTTATAGGAAAGGAAATATATCTTTGCCTGTCCGACCCAAGCACCTCTTCCTGCTTTAAAAAACACTCTGTGGTGCAAATTGATATGGTTGAGCCTGAGGTTTTTGCTGTGGGTACTCTGTACTGGCTCCTCTTTGATACAGCTCATCTGAAAACCATGGAGAGCTGTGATGGCAAAGCCTGGGATCTGGCTTTTCTGAGATCACACAAAAAAAATACTCTCCAGTATTCTACAAGCCTGCCAGGTCTTGGTAGCAAACTATCAGCTAAATAATTTTCACAACTGTTGGCAATTCTGGGATTCCATCAGCACCATAAAACATGGCATCAAAATTGCTATTTGTTCTGCAGATTTGAGTAAAAAATGAATAGATTATTCCTCCTAACAAAACAGCAGTATTAAGTGAATAATACAAAAAATACAGTAAAGAACATTGGGTCTTAAATATTCCCTAAGGGCTACTGCTGTCAGAAAATAATGGAGAGATGGAAGTGCAAGGCTGCCCCCTCTCCCCAAAATCATCTTTAACTGCAAGGAATTTCCCTGCCACAGGAAAATGAGGAAAATGAAAGGTGAAAAAAGAAAAGACACCTCTCATAATTTGCTAAAACAAACTCTGTTCCAAAGTAAGTTCAAAATGTGTGAATGGGCAGACAGACACCCGCACAAAAGCAGTATCTGAAGCTATTATCACTTTGTTGTACAGATATGGATCCTTTATTTCCAGGTACTTCTCTGTGTGTCTTTTTAAGTATTCACTTCCTCTTCACACTTAGCTTAATGCTTAATGCTTAACTAAATCAACACTGAGTGGATTTCCTGCGTCATGCATCATGCTCTTCTTGTTTACTGATCACTGTTCAATAGTCCTTAGTGGGCAGTACACATACAATGCATTTTCCAATGTCTTATCTAGACTACGTTGTACAAAAAATGTGGAGATGTGAACTGGATGAACCAGGCTTCCATGCTGGAAGTGAGGCAATAGCCTCACTATTTCTGTCCAGATAACACGGCTTGAGGGAAGCCTACCCAATTTAATTTGTTCCATTGAGCAAACAATTCTTTCAAAGTTGCAAAGCATTCAGAAGAGGAAGACAGAGAGAGCTGCTTAGTAAAATTCACAGAAATGGCTCAGAGCAATTGGTTCTAAGTTCTAGATGGCTATTTAGAAACACTGTCAGAAAGCATGTAAGTGCTCAACTTGTGAAACATCAGAGTCCATTCTGAAGTGTCTGAAGTCTAATGCCTCAGTTCTCAAGGCATTGTGGACTATGCTGAAGAACTTTTGCCCCTTTTTTCTAAGTCTAGGTACCAGTATAGGTTGGGGACTGAGCTGCTGGAGAGCAGCACAGGGGAAAGGGATCTGGGGGTGCTGGTGGATGGAAGGATGACCATGAGCCAAGAATGTGCTCTTGTGGCCAAGAAGGTCAATGGCATCCTGGGGTGCATTAGAAGTGGGGTGGCTAGTAGGTGGAGACAGGTTCTCCTCCCCATCTACTCTGCCCTGGTAAGGCCACATATGGAATATTGTGTCCAGTTCTGTCCCCCTCAGTTCAAGGACAGGGAATTGCTTGAAAGAGTCCAGTGCAGAGTGACCAAGATGATAAAGGGAGTGGAACATCTCCCTTATGAGGAAAGGCTGAGGAAGCTGGTCCTCTTCAGCTTGGAGGAGAATGGGGGGTGACCTCATTAATGTTTATAAATATGTAAGGGGTGACTGGCAGGAGGACTGAGTAAAGCTTTTCTCAGGGGTGACTGGTAATAGGATGAGGGGCAGTGGTTATAAACTGGAGCATAGGCAGTTCCATATAAATATTAGGAAGAATTTTTTCACTTTGAGGGTGAGAGGGCACTGGCACAGGCTGCCCAGGGAGGTTGTGGAGTCTCCTTCCCTGGAGACATTCAAAGCCCACCTGGATACGTTCCTCTGTGACCTGCTGTAGGTGACCCTGCTTTGGTAGGGGGGAGTTGGACTGATCTTTCAAGGTCCCTTCCAACACCTAACTTTCTATGAGTCTGTGCCTGTGCCTAGTGAGTTGTCATTGCTCTCCATACCTGGGAACACTGCAATTACCTGTGTACTCTGTACCCCAGTTCACATTTTCTTGACCTTTGCCTTCATTCTCTTGTAAAGCACAAGTACATTTTAAGGCTGGTTAAAGAACCAATTTTAATAGTACTATGCACGGTCCACCCTTGCTACAGAGGATGGAACTCAAATCCCAAAGTTGCTGCCTCTACAGAAAATGCTGAACTTCTGTTAAGACCTCCCTGAAGAAATCAGGAAAGAATTAATGGGCTGCTGAGTTCCTAACGTGTCCCACTCTTCAGCAACTGAAGGAAGTAGGTGTTAGACTGGCAGGGAAGAGCTTGACAGGGTGAGTATCCAGTTATTAATGGTGACTGAGAGGCCTGAAGCCAAGGGAGACTGTTCCCAGTTAAACCTTTCCTTTGGTAAAGAAGACCTGGGAGAAAATTAGTGAATTTTCTTGCTGCCAGTAACTTACGGGTCCCTGATCCTAGGTGGGAGGGAAGCGTTTTATTTTTTTACTTCTTTTGACCACTGGGGAAGTGAGGAGTCCACTGAGTGCTGGACCCAAAAGGGGTGAAAGAGCTCATGTTCCTGTATGTTCATTTTGTACTTCAGGGGCGATATAGAAGAGGAACTTTTCAGGCAATACAGCTAGCAGAAAAAGATCACTGTGCTTCAAAGGTGCTGGAGGGTAAATGGATCAGCCAGAAATCCAGAAGGAATCAATGCCAGAGTTACTATTGCATAATCTCCTTGGAAAGGGGATTTTCTAGGGGGATTATGGCTACATTGGTCAGTAATAACCACTCTTCAAAATTGCAGTCTTTCCAACTAATCTGTACAGCAGGTTCAAGACACTCTGACCAACTCTGACACTCTGACACTGACCAGTAAAGCACATGCCAAGTTCCCCAGTTAGAGTTATACCAGGTTTATGGGCAGAGAGAGACACTTGTTTCATGAGCTGCTTTGAAAATACTGAAGAAGACACAGGATGAACAAGACTCATTTGAATACACTAGTAGATGAAACAGATTTAGGGAAAATAAAACAAGGGAAAACATCAGAAACGCAAGTTTCAGCATCCTAATTTTGGGGTGTTATATGTAGATAGCTTTGGGGTAAATATTTTATTTTTGGAAAAACACAGTTTGATTATCCCAAATAAAGCTTGCAACAATTGTTAGCTTAAGAGAATAACAAAAACCAGTTATACATAAAAAATTAATAGAGAAATTACTATGTTTACCTGAATATTTGCCAAAACATAAGAGATTTGTGTTCAAGTGCATCCTCTTCTTCAAGGATTTCACCTCACTACTTAGGACACACCCTTATCTTTCCTACAAAGGTGTAGCCCTGAGGTGGTTTGCTCTCAAGCAGTTCCTGGAGCTGCTTCACCTTGCATGGCTTATGAGCCAAAGTTCTATCCTTGGGCAAATAAATCTTTTGTATTTGTATATATTGACAATGTAAAACCAGAACAATGCCTTCCTGTTCCATGTGACCATACTCTGCACGCTTTAGAGTATGGCATTACTATAGCATGTGAGAGAAGGATCCAAGCGCCTATAATTTTTTTTCCAGAGAAAACTGTGGAAAGAAAGAAAAAACAAACAAGAACTCACAGCACCACGACCTAAAATAAAACATTTCAATCCCCTGCACCACATTTCTTGGCACAAGAAAACATAGACCAGGACACACAGCAGTGCTCTGCTGTTCAGCCATGTAGTATCAGCAACGTTTTCTCAGTGATTCCCCAACAGCACTATTGCAGAGGTGTTCACCTTTCCCTACATATTCCTTGGAAAACATAATTGACTAGTTTATAGCCACTATATTTGAAAGACCCTGTGTTAAGAAAGATGGACAACTTCACATCAAAATTCAACACAGAAAAAAAACACAGGTGGGGTATATCAGAGATCACACTGTAATAAGATTCTCCAAGTCTTCAGTCTCTACTTCTTTCATCACCCAATTGTACAGTTAACATCTCTTCGGATTCTTTCAGAATTAACTAATTCACTGAAATATGTGCTTAATTCAAAAGGCAGCTCATTTTATTAACATCAAAAGGCTTTGGATCAGGCCCTGTTAAAAAAAAAAAAGTCTTTCTACAAGCCTATTGTGTATTTGCTATTAGGTACACAATAGGGCTTCTGTGATTCCTTTCCCTGCCTCACCTATCATTATACATACGTTAGCAGATAACATGTCATTAAAGAGTCATAAATGTCAGTCAGAGAGTCATCCAGAAAAGCTGAAGGAAGGTTTCTTGGTCTGCCAAGTAGTAGTTCTGATAAGGGATCACCTGCCCAAGCAGTGCATTCCTCCCTCACCACTAACACTTTCTTCCAACTGCACAGATGCCTCGCCACAAATGAATGTGGTTGAAAGGGATTGAGTAGCAGGGGGAGAGAAGTGAAGAGGGGAAAATGGAGTTGCTATTTTAAAACTGCTTAAAAATTCTGCCTGCTTCTGCATTTGAAAGCTGCATATGCCTGGAGGTCAAAGAATGGCTGTTCCTAAACATCTGTTTTCTGCATTTCTTTCCAGCTCTACCAACCAAATTAATGTTTTTATGGGCTTCAGAGCAGTTATCACCAATTGATAACTCACAACTTCAAAATATATGTTGTCAAATGACACAGCTCTGAACTTCACAGTAAAACAAGGCCCTACCTGTAAAAGGGCAAAATGTCCCTTATAACCAACTAAAAAGGCAATACGATGTGACACCAGACATATATAATATCCCTAGTAGAAAAGGAAAACTATAACAATTGTAACAACCCAAAAAATAAGAAGAGCCTTTCTCACATCACCTGCCAAAACACTGTTCAGTTAGAAGGTTTTTAACCTCAGTGAATAGCATAAATCTTGACATTAATCCAAGTTCCAAGAGACAAAGCAATGCTACTTTTCACATTTCAAGCCTTGCATAGCTTAAGTTGCATCCTTGAAGAGCTGCAGGTATTTCCCTACCCTTAGATTTACCCTGCATAAATCCTTTACATTGTGAATACTCACCAAGTACAAGAAAGTACTTAAAACTCTACAAATAATTTTTCTAAGTCATTTTGAAGATGCAAGAACTTAAAATTAGGAAGATTCTTGGAAAGAGGACTTCATTTTTTTCTAGTTATGGAGGTGAATGGAGGAAAAAAAAAAAAAAAAAAGATCTCCCTAACTGGAAAATATTATCTGAGGAAAAAACAGCACATGGATGGACCTATGTATCTTTGGATAAGTTGATAGGGTGTCACAAAGGGGAGGAATGGGAAGATCAAAACCTACCTAGCAGTTAGCAGTTACCTTTAATTCTTAAGTGTAATATTGCCAGGAATCTCCTAGAGCAGGAGTCTTTGTCACTTGACTTGCACTGTTTACAAGAATCTTGAACAAGAGGGTTGTGTATAACTCCAAAAGAGACAGGCAGCTTCCAGAATAGAGGAGGTTGACAGCTGCATCAGAAATCTGATTTCTGCAGTGATTTTGTGGACTGACAGCATCTCAGAAGTCAAAGTCAAGAAACTGTACAGTAGAAGCAGTGCACTAAAGCTCTGTCCTGGGAAAGGAATCTGGGACTTGGAGTATACCTTAGGCTATCACACGATCAGTTTAGCCTCATCCAAGAGTGCTGCCATTTCAGGGTGGTCACAGGGAATAACATGGAGATGAGGGCAACCATTAGACCAGAATGCTGGCAGTAAAATGATAGAGCTGTGGCTAAGTGAAATCTTTATATGCAAAAGACTGTGAGACAAGAGTGAACAAAAATTTTCATTTCTGAAAATTATTTATAAAGTGTGTCTTATCACAAGACACACCCATAAAAACATCTGGAAAATATCAGAGAGTGGAAAACCAGCAACAGATCAAATAATCACAAATTTCAACTGGGAAATGGAGAGAAGGAAGGAGGACTCAGAGAGTTGGCATTCACTGCTGAATCATAACTAATGGTGTGAGTACCAACAAAGAGCTTTGCTCGGGTGCTGAACATCTTTCTCTCCCACTGAAGCACATGTAAGTTGAAGATATACAGCACATGATATAACTGGATATTCAGTGCCTAATCTGTCTTCCACTAGAAATATACAGCAATTACAGTAATTCTTTTATAAGGGACAATTTGTATTTCAGAAAAAAAACATGTTTCAATCTTCTAATGACAACAAAACCCCTGAAACTTACTTCAGAATATACTGATATTCATAGGATATTCATGTTTCCTGGTAGTGTCAATGTTTTTATACCAAACCCCACAGACCACCTATAATCAGGATAGCAATTTTAAAGCTGTGAATGCATGATCACTACCAGTTCACAAAATTCAGATTCCCTTTCCAATCTCCCTTTGGGGAGAAAAAAGACCAAGATTACCCTAAAATAGGCTCTAAGGTGATCAGATAGAAAATATACTCTGCAAATGACAATGTTAATATTGCAGGGAAAGATGGTAAACTTTCTGTATCTTGTAGCATTTGTTCTGGTGTCTAAAATTTACTGTGGGGATGGGGAGCCACCCTTTGGTCATTATTGTAAATGCAAAATCAATATAACATACCACAGATGCCAAAAGTTTCTGGCCTCTGAAGAGCATTCTTGATAACCACTTATAAATTCACTGGTAATACTAACAGATCCTCCAAGGATCATCTCTGGCTTAATGCCATTTACAGGATGCATCTCACCTTTCAATGACAAGAGGTATGAATAATCTCTGGTTTTGAAAGTCTTTGAGAATGTTATATGCAAAATGTCATTCTGCTCTGAGCCTTTTATTCTCTATCACATTACTGACACAGATCAGTTTTCACAAACAGTGTCTGTAGTATGATTTCTCACTAAAATGGGGATTAAACGAAACAAAAGAGTTATAGCTTTGTTTACTTCTCTTCCAAGATCCAAAACTGAATAAATGAAAAAGTTCAACATGAATTACAAATCACTTTACTTTTTCACAACACTGACTGACAGTCACAGATCAGTGAGAAAAGAACATGAACAAATGGAAAAGATCAACAGATTGCTACCATATAATTTAAGAAAAGCAGGATGGACACAGATGTAAAAAGGCAAAATCCTCAAAGAATGGAAAACACAGATATTAAGATATTGTTAAAGGTCAACCAATAGGGCAGAAAGGGAAATCTATGGAAACTGGCCAGGGAGATTAAAATTAAGCCCCACACAACTCTTATTTCACATTGAAAACCACAAACCATTCCCGGAACAGAAGAAACCATTTTGGTCTCTCTTAGCTTTGATGTGAGCAACTTTCTTAATAAAGAGAAGGGACTAAATTCCAAGAGTTTTCCATTTACTTCTCCCTCAGGACTTTGGAAGCTGTTATTTCTTTCGACTTGGGATCATCCTCTACCATAGTCAGCTTTTGCTGGTCAGTATCAAGAGGAACTGGTCTGCGAGGCAGAGAAGATGAATAGCAGATATACAAGCATTGGATAACCCAGACACAGCAAGAAAGCAGCAGTTTTCAATTTGGATACAAACTTGAGAACACAAGACTAAGACATTTAGATAAACTACAGGCTATTAGGCCACTGGAAAAAAACAAAACAAAACAAAAAAAACCCAGCCTGGAAACAGCCATCAATGAAGAATAAAGGTAATTAGTAGAGATCACAACAGGATTACTAGCTTACTTCTATCCTGCCACTTGCCATGAATCAGGTTTAATAACCAAGTAAACACTTAAAAATAATGAGAATAAATGTATTTCTTCACATGCTGAAAGTGTCTTACAAACTCTATACCCTTTGTATTCCTGCAAGACAAACATTCCTATTCATGTGTTGCGTTTGGGGATGAAGATGTAGGAAGGTGCCGTGATCCTTCCAAGCCCACATGATGAAGTTAGAAGAAATATCAGAACAGAGAGGAATTTCCAGTTGATCAGACCACAGGGTTCTTTGTTCCACACTTGTATCACTGTCATTCAAAAGAAACTTATTTGTCCTGAAGTCAAGGACCTTTTTCCTTCCACCTACAAAGGCAAGAGAGCCTATTGAAACACTGAGAACAGTTCCATTACCTGAAAAGCAGCTTTGTAATTATTCTCTGTTAGCAACTCTCAACCCGTTTTCCTTGCCCCAAGGAGCAGAAGTTGTTCAACACTGCCTTTTTTAAAATATCAAAATAACAGAGAGAAAAAGGGCATGGGACAATCCTTATACAGTGCTTTTGGGTTTTTTTTTTTTTCTGAGATGTGAGGTCTGCCCACACTTATGTAATGAATTTTGGTTTGAAAACTTGTATTTATTTGAGCCTGAAGTAATAATGTCCCTTTAGATTCTTACAGTCTGGTGTTACCACTAAATTCAACACCAGTTTTGATATGTGATTTTAGTACCTTTAGATGTTCATATATGAGGAATTTGCACCATGGATTGACAAAAGGGTCTGACTGTATTTACAGTCCAAATTGTCTTTCTCTTCTACATTTGAGCAAGTCTTCCAGAATTTCAAGGCAGTCATTTGATCACTGGAAGCTGAAGCCAAGAAATTGATAGACCCAGTGTGGAAAGACCTCTTCTGAAAACACTTAACCACACCTAAAAGATGATGTCATAGTTTTGGAATGATGACTGCACTAAGAAATCATAGAATCATAGAATCCTAGGGGTTGGAAGGGACCTCGAAAGATCATCTAGTCCAACCCCCCCTGCCAGAGCAGGGCCCCCTAGAGTACATCGCCTAGGAACGTGTCCAGGCGGGTTTTGAATGTCTCCAGTGAAGGAGACTCCACAACCCCCCTGGGCAGCCTGTTCCAGGGCTCCGTCACCCTTACAGTAAAAAAATTTTTTCTGATATTCAACTTGAACCTCCTATGCTCCAATTTACACCCATTACCCCTTGTCCTATCACTGGTCACTACTGAGAAAAGCCTAACTCCATCTCCTTGACACTCACCCCTTACATATTTGAAAACATTGATGAGGTCACCTCTCAGTCTCCTTTTCTCCAAACTAAAGAGACCCAGCTCCCTCAGCCTTTCCTCATAAGGGAGATGTTCCACTCCCTTAATCATCTTAGTAGCTCAATGAATAGGTTAGCAAATGAATAGGTTTGAAAGGACATGATTAGATATACCACACTGTGAGTCTGGGAGTGACAAGTTTTCAGTTAATATGCTAGACAGGAGAATGTTGAACCAGTTGTCCAGGGAAGCTCTCAATGCCCCCTTCCTGGAAGTGTTCAAGGACAGGTTGGGTGGAAATTTCAGCAAACTGTTCTAGTGGAAGGTGTCCCTGCCCATGCGAGGGGGCTTTATGTTAGAGGATCTTTAAGATCAAAATGTTCTATGATTTTATGAGCCCAAATGTTGAGTCCCTCCATTGATCTGACTTACAGATGACTGTAGGGCACTGGATCTGGAATTGAAAAGAAACAAAGAAAAGCAAGTAACACAATGTGATTGAAATAATTTAATCACCAGACTTTGACTTACTGCTTTTATTTATTTTGAAACACTTCTGAAAGAAAATTCTTATGAAAGTCACCTTATTTCTTCATCGCAGAAGAGTCAATGTTTGGTCTGATACTGCTGTCAGAACACAGCAGCTGCTCAGCACATTGTGTTTTCAAAGGAATAAACACAGGCTAACTCATTAAATTCAGGCATACAGCTGAATGGTAGACAGTAGTTCAGGTCTAACATACTCTGCCAGCCTGCAAAACTTCCACCTAAAAGGTAAATCTTAGTTACCCGAAATACCTGTATTCTATAAGTGGTCAAACCCAAATTCTCTCAATCTGGTCTCCTGGGATTTTGTCTATGTGGCTATGCATGATCAGAAGCACCAAAATTATGCTCCCAGAGTCTCCCTTCCTGAATTCCCACAAAGAAGTATTCATGGTGACCATCCCACTGTGCTCTTTGTAGAAACTAACAACTTAGTGTGCCAAACTTGAAGTAATCTCTATCAAGCTCCTGGTAACACAAGCAAAAGCCAACACTGATGTGCACCTGCTTTGAGTGGTGTTGGCAGGAAGGCATTCAAATGAACCAACCTTTCCAGTGATGGATGCTCTGGATGGATGATTGTTATCAAGCAGGATGCACCTGGTGCAAATCACCACTGTATGTGCTCATGCATATTTTGCTAACATGCAGATTGTTGCTAACTATAATTTGACCTTTAAAATTCAGTACTACATAGTACATCGTAACTAAAACTTGAAACCTTTCTGAAGATGAGCAAACTCCCCCATTTGAATTTACAGCCTTTTTCCCCTCTATCTTACTGGCAGAAATAAATGCTGCCAGATTCCACTGAAGGAGCATCTAGTATCTAACCAGCAACCTTCAGCCCCTAGGCAATTCTCCCAGTCCCTGCCAAAGCACTGAATCATAAATTGTTCAGGGAAAGTTCTTATTTCTTGATGGTTCCCCAATGGCTGCCACCTTTGAGAACCTCACTTGCTAGTGAAGAAGAGACAAATATGTGAGAGTATAAATAATTTTAAACCTTGTGCATTAGACAGAACAAAGTTTGAGCAAAAACTACATTTTAAAATAAATAATTACTTTTATGATTTTTCTTTGACTTATTACTTTATAGAATTATTTCCACTTTTATCTTGCATAATTCTTGCTTGCCTTCTACACTGTGTATTAAGATGGAGAATAAAACTAGACTGATCAGTTTTGCCTTTTGAATTCCTTTCTCAGTTACCATCACAATAATTTTACGTTTAAATTGCAAACAGTATGTGGCAACATTTAAATCCAAAACAATAAAATTTGTAAACTGAAATCCTAAAACTCTGGAAGCATTTCTATTAATTTTGGATTTTGCAACTTTCTAAAAGAGCAGAATCAGTATTTTATATCTGCAACCACATCGCATTCTGAAACTGGAATTTTTTAGAGGGAGCAGCAATACTTCTTCCAAGAATGATTAATGAGCTGAAAAGCCCAATGCTGTTACACCTCTCGTACATCAGGCAAATACATAGAACAGATCAGCATGTTTTGTCCAAAGCCTGGAAAGTGCCTCAGTGACTCCCAACTGTCCGTAAATATATTATACTTAAGAAAAACACGGTGCTCCAAGCTTGTAGATAAAGTAATATCCCTACTCAAAATATAGACTCCGTCATTGTGGAGAGCACAAGTCAAGTTAAGACCTGATTTTGATGTGTTCTCTTTGAGGTAGAGCCATTCTTTGGTAGCAATGTTGTAAGACTGCACAGTTAACACGTCCTCACTTTGGCCGGATTTTTGGTTTGGTCCAAGTTCATGAATACAACCCCCTACCAGGTATATAGTTTCTTCAACAGAGAGCATCTGTTGTTTTCGAACATGGACATCACAAAGTTCAAAGTTGGTCCAGGAATCAGAAGTGGGACAGTACTGCAAAATGTTCATATTCCTATCTGAAACAGAGCAGAGATATCAACAAATAAATAAATGCATTAGAAGGTACTCATGGAGGAAGATTCTTCCTCCCGACAAACTGTATCAGCCATTATTACAGACTGCTAACATATTACAATGCAAAAGCACAGCAGACAAGGAATGAAATACTGATTATTGAGAACTGCAAGTCTTTAACCTTGACAATAAAGTCTGAATGTTCTTTTCCTTTGCAGAGGGTAAAATTAAGCTCCTTCTGGCACGTTATGTGACATAAATGGTCTGGAGATGCAGATTTTAGCAGAATAATCCCTACCTTTTAACTTATGCTTTTAATTCTCTCTCCAATATTCATGTAAGAATTCCTTATGACAAGGGAAATGGAGCAATACTCTGCTCTCCGAAAATGATTGCTGACAAATCAAGTTATCATGAAGACAGTGAGCTTCATTAATGGCTGTCAAGTGATGATTTATCATACAAGCTTAACTTCGATACTTTGCATTTCATTCCATAAATCAAAGTTACCTAAGGCCACATGTTCAGTACTTCATAAAGAAATACCTATTGTCAAAAATCATTTAAGAACCAGGAACAGTGTGCTCCAGCATCAGACAGAGGCACAGAAAAGAAGCTTAAGTCTTATCTAAACTTCATTTGCAACTCAGTTGATGTTTGCAATACTGTCATTCTATGAAGCTGTTACAACACAACCCTGATTTATGATGCAGTGGGGAGCCTGGCTGCATCCTGGACTTCCCTATTTTAATTCAGAATGCACAGGACTTGTTTGCTTGTAAATTCAGTTTCAGTCTCTGGAGGCCTGAGTTTAAATGCAAACTCAAGTCACAAACAGCAATAGGTTTGAACAGACTTCAACCTGGTCTTTTAATAAAATCTACTCCACATGACAAGTCTATCCCATATGACAATCTCCAGATGGGCTCCCAAGATGAACAGCAGACAGTGACACACTGACAAGTTAGGTAAGGATGCAGGAATAAATAGCTATAAATATAGCTGGACTGTCATGAATGAAGTGCATTAGCAGCATGATTATGGAGGTGCTGCTCTGGCATTTGCTTTCACTCTGATGGCAGAGTTCTAGTCACTGTTTATTACTTTACATTACCTTCTTGAAGACCTAACCCACATTACATAAGGAAAAAAAAAAAAAAAAAGAAAAATACCATAGCAATGCTCTGTGAAATTTCTGGTCACAGCTGTACATACATATGATCTTTTTTTAGGAGCAATGCATCATTCTCTGACTCATTAAGGGGAAAGAAATCCCAACATTTCTGGATCCATTGCACCGGTATTCCCAGGAAATGGTGGTATGGTATGAGAGGGAGCATAAGAAATGGAGATCTGTGACATGGCTGTCACTTGCTCAATCCAGACTCTAGGTATCCACTAGAAACAAAAATAACCCAATACAAAACATGAACGTTATTGCTCCTGGCATGGACTTATCTATTAAGATCTAGGTTCTCAAGTGAGAGCTGAAAACTGAAAAACTTGTAGCCCTATAACTTTTTCTTCTTTACCTTTTTCTTACATATTCTTTTTAATTTTTTTTTTTTTTTTTTTTTTTTTTTTTTTTTTTGGTCTTACATCTTCTTTCTCTTTCTCTGGATAAAATAACAAAACTGAAACTCTGGGCTCTGGACACAAATATTCCCATTATTCTCTGTTTCAGGCCTATCTCTTGTCTCCAAGGATATTTCCCCTTGCATCTGACTATTCAACAAAGCAAGTGTTGTGTGCTGGACATCCTTAGTTCCTAGGACATCAGGGAACACAAGGAATGCCAACAGGTCCTATAGAGGGGACAACAAGGGCACTAGCACTGCAGAGCACATGGCAGTGTGGCCCTTCATTTGGAAACAGGGGCTCTGATAGCTTTTGTTTTCCTCAGTGAAGCCACCAGGTTCTGTCTCAGAATGAACCAGACAAAATTCTTTTGAAGGTCATCATTGCTACAAGGATCATGAGGATTGGAAGGATGCTTTTTATGAACCTCATAATGGTTCAGAGCTAAAATCTGTTCAGACTCTAGAAGGGACAGCTTGTTCTAATGTCAGCTTAGCTTTGCTTCTACTACTCTTGGTAAAAGCTCATCTCTCTTTTTTATTCACCATTAGGAAAAAATGTTTAAAACTAACAAAGGTGGGCAAAGACACAGAGATAAGAATTTAAATTAGGAAATCCTGGTAAATACTGAACATTTGACAGAAAAAAAAAAAAAAAGGGTACACCTCCCAAAAGATGGCACTATGTCCTTCAGGAATGAACAAATGGGAACTCTTTTTAAATTACTTGCTTTTCCACTGGAAAACGAAAAGAAATTGTCAAGAGTGAATGTAACATCAAATCTTTCCCCCTGTATAGCATCCTCAGAAAACAGGGTATAGAAAGAAATAAAGTAAAAAATGTTGGTTCTGGTTCCTGTTTAAACTTTTGATTAATTATTCAATTATTTCAGCATCAAAAATCTTACCTATAGCTTGAATTTTCCTGTGAAACACTACAGCAAAAAGATTATGACACCTATGCATACATGTGAAATACTAATTCAGGTAGATATTTTCTTCATATTTTTCCTTCTGACAGTCTAAACCAAGTACTTAAAAATTAATCAAAGTTTATTTGTTCAGACATCTCTTTCTACAGTGTGATCAAAATCTAAAAAAAGAGCAGAGCTAAGCTGAGCACTGAAGTACCCATCAGTCAGTTCCTTCAGAATAACAGAGCCCCGGGTCCATGTAGGACACTGAAGAAAAAATTAAAAAATCTCATTCTATGGTAGAGTTAATCTTTTTTTTGTTTCATTTGTCAATTTTCTACCCATGATTTATTTGTACATGTTTTAATGAACTATATGCAGCTTTTTACATCAGTTAAAAAGACTTCTGGAAAAAGAGAAGAAGATTATCTGGGGCTTAAAAGAAATCAGGTTAATAAAAAAAAAGTAAAAGCAAATTTTCTACCTCGTGTAGTGTATCCTCCAATAACGTAGATCTTGCCCTTGCACTCACAAGCTGAGAATTCTGCAAGAGGGTTTGGCATGGATGCCACAAAATTCCACCAGTCATTTTCTGGATTATAGCACTCCACATTGGAAAGTGATTGACCACCGATGGCATAGAGCTTTCCGTTTACAGCTAACAGCTTAAAATTGGACCTGAAAGAAAAGATTGCAGCATTGAAAAAGGTTGCATAGATGGAAAAATAAATTTGAAAGAAAGATCTTCCTATCTAGGCTACAACATACCCATCAACATCACCCATGGGTCATCCTATAGCTTCATATATTACAACATCTGCACTCTTCTGTGCAAGACCAAAATTCTGTATTTACACTGTAATTACTTACAACAGGAACCAGCAACATTCTGGATGCTAATGATGCTGGTGCTGAGACTGATGAATATTTTTATTTTGGATTTCAATCTGTCACAGTTTGAGCTCTAAATGTTTACTTAACTAATGTGTTCAGGAGATATCTCATTTTTACTAGGCTTTTATTAAGTACCAAAGTTATCTTTAGTGGAGAAATATCTCGAGGATATTTTTTGAAAAATTTCAGGCATCTCAAACAAGAATTGATGAATGCCTAAGAAAGTGAGGCTGTAACACAAAATCTGTTTAATAACCCAAATAAACAGGAATCTGAAGTGATACACATGGAATCATGTTCTGCAAAAGCGGGAACAGAAATCTCTTGTACCTTAGTCAGCATTAATTCAAAATATTAATTCAAACAACTAAACACACCCTCCGTCCCACTGATGCAAGGTGTATCTGGAAACTAATGTTCCACCCAGAGCTGAACAAAATAAATTGCACTCCACAGGCACTGCCCTGCTCTTTTAGTTCCTGTACTGCTCTGTTACACACAGCAAAAGGCAATGATTGTAGCACGAGGAGCCTTATGTCTGACACTTCTAAGACAATGCAGGCAAAACCAAATGGTTTGCAGGAAGAAATTAAGTTATAGGGCTTGCACTCTCAGCTACTCCTTCCAGCTATGGAAGGAACTCTAATAAAAGAAGAGTTCTTCCTCTCTTCAGAAACAGTCTTGATGCCTAAAAAGATTTTTTCCTTCTCTATTGCTGGGCCACATTGAGATCTTTACCATGCAGTATCCCGATTAACTCGATGTGTGCACCAGCTCACAATAAAGCCAAATGGGGAACTGCTTTGTAGCTGTAAAACTGAATTGGTGCTTTAGACTTCCATTGGCCTGCTGAGCAGTAAAGTGAGTTTCACTCTGCAGGACTCCAAGATTCAAAACTTACCGCTAAGTAGTTTTGCAGGGTTTTGTCTCGACAAAATAAACCCTTTCTAACAGCAGTCTGCCCTGCAATTTCTTTTTATTAAATATATTTGGAAAAATAATTTGTTTCCAGATGGAATCATTTTGTTCTTGTCTTCCTGATTCAGCTTGGAAAATGAAATGCTCCTTTGAAGGAACTAATTGCTTTTGCTTTTTTTTTTTTTTTTTTTTTTTCTCTGACATTTACCATCAGGTCACCCTGTTCATCTCCTCTCTACAGCATTATGTTTTCCATCTTAAAAAATCCAGAAAACATGCCAATCAATAGTAGGCACGAAAGAAGGATAATTACTTGCAAAACATTATGATTTTCAAAGCTATAAACCTGTTCTAAAAGTTACAGTGGAGAAAAAAATCCACAAATTAACAGAGAGACAAAACCACAAAATATAAACACATTTTCCAAGCAAACCTTTAAAATCTTTATGTTACAAAGCCTGGAACTCTATGCCTATGACGGAGCTGGTGCAGGATTTTTGGCTTAAAAAAGACTTCATACACATGCACATCAAAGTTTTCCTATTCTAAGATCTTCTAGCCACTTTTTAAACATGCTAAAAGTCTGGCCACAAAGGACATGAATTACCTAAACAAGTGTGCAGTGTCAGAACATTTAAAAATTCAGGTTTCCTACTTCATGTCTGCTTTTCTGGATACCCTGCAATTGTAGCATCTTACTATTTTATCTGAATGGAGGTAATTTGCACAGTTCTTGCTTGATGGTCTTCAAAACACTGAATTGCTTCTTGTGGCACAGGGAAAGGTGTATGATACAACTTTCAACTTTAATTATTCTAAAAGGAGGCCACCTATATTGGTGTCAGTCATTTAGCCACTTTCAACACTTGTTAATATAGATGACATTCAGTGCAAGTATCTCAGATTTATGAAACACATTCACTGCAAGGTTCATTTTACACAAAAGTAATCTCAAGTATCCTGAACACTTTATATGAAAGCTTGGACAATGTCTAATTATATTATGAGAAAACTTCTGCCATTCACCTTTCCATGCCAGTAACAGCAGGTGTTTTTATGGAGAGTGAGCATTAGGAAATATTTTGTGTGTTTGTACAATCTTTTAATGTGTTGGAGCAGCTGGAAACAAGCAAAGCACTGAGGAACCAGCCAGCTCTCCACAACTGAAAACTGTTCCATGGACTATGGCTCGGAAACAAGAGAGCTGAACAGTCAGTCAGATTCAGCTGTGATAGAACTCGACTCACATCACCAGGTTATCTGAACTGAGGGAACAAAAGTACTTTCCAGAAGCCAGGCTTAGTGAGTAAGCTTCTAGTTGGGACAAGACTGGGTATGAGCTGTCTTCTCATGCCCCTTGTTTCCTCTGGAAGGATCCCAGGAACACAAGAAAGGCTGAGCTCTGGGGTTTTACCAAAGTTCAAAATACAGTTTTCATTCAATAATGAATGAAATGCAAAACACTATTGCACAAAGGAAGAAAAACTTAACATATAAATGCACAGGATCTGGGGGTCAGAGGGCCTATCTTGAATACAAGACAACATGCAACAACTTGTGCATTGCTCTGGATTGTGTTACCAGCCATAGGTATATACCTGCAAGGTTAAGCTTGGTCCTTTTGTAGAACAAGAGGCTTTGATTAACCAAACTGTGATCCCTTCCTGCCAAATGATCAACTTAAACCTTAGAATTTCTCACAAATCAGGCAATTTTTTTATTCTAGAGTTAAAACACAACAGGTGAAGAAGAGGTGAAGAATCATGAAAGCATTTCCAAAGCATCTACATTTGCTGCATGAACCACTTTTTTCACATTCCTTATATGAGTCTGCAGAGCACAATAAATCCAGCCCTTAGGTTTAGAAGGGTGTGACACATTTCTGATAAATGTGACATGAATATTCCTATCTTAAATTTTTTTTAAAGTCTATTTTCCTCCAACACAGAAGAATTTTGAATTTAAAAAAAGTATTAACTTTTTTAATATTTTTTTTTCATTCAAACAGAAGGTCTTGTAAACCATTACCATTCCCAGGAGCACCTCCTATATTCCTGTAAGAGTCCTCAGAGTGGCAGCAGTTCAGGCACAGATTGCTCACCAGAACCATGTTCCACCTGCATGTGTAAAATCCCAGCCAGGGACTTACAAGATCTTCCAAGCCTTACAAGATCTTACCTGCCACAAATAAGAATGTTCTGAGGGAAAAAAGAAGTGGAATCTACAGCTGTAACTGGCACATGCAATAGAAATCCTATGAGTACATTATTTCAACAGATAGTGCAAATTTAATGAAAAGTGCATAAAGGTATTTAAGGGCATTACTGGAATACTTTCCAATGTGTTTGTTACCCCCAAAGTCCACAAGTAGTCTGGGGCAAAACTTACATGAAGCTTTTGTCAGAAAAAAAAATAAATTCCAGGTTGTTCTCTGAAGACACTATTCTGAGTACAGCATTATCTCTAGAAACTGAGCTGTTATGGACTATTTGTGATGGGCACCAGATAGCCAAGAGAAATTCCAGTCACTCAGTCACTATGTGAGCCTGAATATTTTATCTCCCTTGTATGTGCATAAATAGGGAATAACACTTTCTCAAGCTTATGTGAGTATCACAAGAATAATATACAGGAGTTACCTGCTGTGAACCAATTTGAGACTACAGCAATAATAGACCTCTTCATCTGTAAAGTAAGAACTGTAATCTAATCCAGAACGCCTGCAAAGTATTCAGTATACATCTAATGGCTTTTGTCTTCTACTTAGAAGTAAACTGGTACCACTTTGTTTATGCATACATAAAGAATCAGGATCCTGGGATTCCAGATTATAATAACACAAATAACTAAAGATACAAATATAATGGAATTAACAAAGGTTTGTTGAGGGCAAAGAACTTGTATTAGCAACAGATCAGCAAAACTATTTCCATAACTCCTCAGCCTTGTCTTGAGGTTAACATAATGCTTCCATTCATATAGGCCAAATCTAGACACTTCTGCCATCTGAAGTCAAACCACCTTCAATGGGAACTAGAACCTTCCCTCAAGGCAAGTAAAAAAATTCATCGATGGAATATCTCAGCTGACACAAACTCATTTGGCAGACAGTCACAGTAATTTCTAAGCAGCACGCTGGGCAACTGCCCTGCTTATTTCACTACAGCATAACAAACTAAAAATACAATGCTGAGCAAAGTTGAGATCTATTTGCAGCACATCAGTGTGGCAAGCAAGCAGGCACCAGGGCTCTTCCTGTAGAATGAAACCCCCTGATTCTAAAAATCTTCCTGCTCTTGTCTCCTACAGCACAGGCCATCTCTTCCTCTGCTCTGGCCACTAAATGTCAAGCTAGTAATCAGAAACCTGAAACGTTTTATCAGACAGTAAAAAAAAGTAATAATTAATAACTTGAGAGTTGAGATTCCTTTAAGATTTTTAAGTCAAAACCACATTTTGTGACATTTCCATGAGAAGAACTTCCCCTGATTATCATTCAAGGAGCCACATATTGACTTGCTGCTACCTTGCAATCTTGAGTCAAACACAATCTTGGGTTCTTTTTGACCTTCAGTAACTACTATGAAAAGTAAGAACAGAGACTATTCCAAAACCATCCATTTTTATGGCACTTTTCTGCCACAAACTGCCAATGTAAAATTCAGTGCTAAGGAACACTTTCCTGTCACCTGTGATGGGCCTAAAGATCAAATAGCTATGGCAGTACTGTTGAAAATATGAATATAAAGATAAAATATCCATGTGTTTATTTCAGATATAGTGATTACATAGCCTAGAAAAAAAAAGTAAAAGTGTGGCAGGAAAAGGCTGAACTTGAGTTTGAACATCCAACTCATAAGGTGAAAAAAGGGCCTTGAAAAAGATTTTTTTTTTTTTCAACTCCACAGGCCAAAACCTCATAACTTGAGCAATGTGGCACTTCTGTGTTTAAGTTGATTTCCATAGGAGATGTTGTATGGGCCTACCTCATCATCCTTTCCTATTGAGGCCAATGTGCTCTGAATCATCCTCATGTAGGCAGGAAGGTTGAGGACAGGCCAGCTAAAACATCTCAGTTCCCACAGGCCTCAGTGAGGAACACTTAGGGCTCAGGCTCTAAGAAGTATGTCTGCAGCAAATGCCATCTGCAGAGTTTAAAAGTAAACACTCATTTTACAAGGTGCTATTCTTCACACCCTTCCAAGAAGCCAGAAATATCCCAGGTTTTTAATCAATTCTTACGACTGATAGTGGAGGCAGCCATTCCAGAGAAATTCTCCCAAAACAGGAAGTGGAGGGTAAAAAAAAGTGTGAAAGGGAAATAACTCATTTTAGGTCAAACACCTGCTTTTAGAGGTTTTATCTGGCAAAATTGCTGTAATATATTGCAGTTATACTACCCAACCCATATATATAAAGCATTTATGCCAGTGGTTGGGGTCTCTGAATGATTCTTGAATTTACTAGATGAAGATGACAATTTCCATTCTACAGTGAATGTTGTTCTTCTTGTTTGTTGTAGTTCTGATTCTGGCAGAGAAGAAAAAAACTTAGGCACTTTTCTAAAATGGAAACAATGAGGAAATCCACATTAGATAAACAGAAACATTTTGTTTCAGTGAAATAAAAGGCTTTGCTTCGGTAACTCTGCAGGGTGATTAAGGTAGAGCAGCCACAACCTTGGACACAGAGGTGGCCTCTCTTCTTGGGTCTCCCTTATGGCTACATTTCTATTATTCTTTCAAACATAAATTACAGAAGTATTTCTGAATACTATCTTGAACATAAATGTCAAACTAACAATCCAAAAGCATACAAGTAAAATGGTCAAAAACATTAAAGTTTTCCAGATAAAGATATTCTCATAAAGTGAGAAATTTCTCACAATATTCCTGGCATTTTTCTGGAGAAAATTTCACTGAAATAAAGGCCTGCAAAACATTCAGACTTTCATGAAACTATAAATCAATGACAAATTGCTCCAACTACAATTTTTCAGCCACCTGTAGCTCTGATAAACTGTACATTGCCAATTAGAGAAGGACAACTTGTCACTTACTGCAATGGAGCTAAAACACAAAGGAAGTAGAAGAATTTTATCTTCTTTTTCTATAACGCTTGCTATCTTATGCAGAATTTCTGCTACCAGTGAGAAAGCTGTTCGAAAAGACTGGATCTTTGCATACTACAACTTAAAAGTGGGAGCCCACTGCTGTTTCATAGAGAGGTGAATGATCACACATGGTGGCAAAGCTGTAGCAGTCCTCTGCTGATGCCCAGCTCACCCACAGCTGAGGCCTTAACCACCAGCATTTACACAACAAAGTCCTATCCTCCTCACCCTTCCCTGGTCACAGCAGCTCCCTGTGCCATGCAGAGGGGACCACAAAGCAGGAAAGAGGCTGTGGGAGGCTGACTGTGCCAGTGAAGACAAGATTTGCCAGGCCAGTCCCATGGCACATGCCAGGAGCCATGGTCCTTCCCACCACGTGATGATGCAAGAGACACACGCGTGGTTCATGGTACAGAGACAAGAGGTGACAGCTTCTCATCACACCAAGTCCAGACACCACAAGGGGACTCAGCAGGGTCTGTTTTGACAATTTACATGGACATGCGCCTGTTTCAGGGGAGCAGGGGTTACCTCTTCTGGTTCATTGAAGCCAGCCGACTCCACTCGTTTAGGCAAGGGTTGTAACAATGGGCAGCTGAGATCTCCTGGCTGGTGATCCTGTAGCCCCCGACAATGAACAGGTAGTTGTCCAGCATCGCTGACCCGTAGCCTCGGACATTGACCAGATCAGGGGGCAGGTTGTTGGCCAGAGGCAGCCACCTCTCCGTTTCCTCATCATACCTCAGCATAGACCAGGGGGCTTCCACCTGAGGGTGACAGCCCAAAGGAAGGCCCAGGGAGGAGGCACCCATGAAGTCCCCGATGGCCACCAGGGTGGCAGTACCCCTCATCCGCCTCTCCTTCAAGTGCTGCTGGAGAGCTTGGGGCAGGAGGAGATGTGGCCGGGCATCAGGCCTCCGCAGCACCTGATGGTAATGAGTGGCCATGAAGTCTAGACAGGCATCCTGCAAGTCCTGGAGACCATAGACCTGAGCCAGGCGGTGCAGCTCGAAGCAGTTGCCCAGCCTCACCTGGGAGAGGAGCAGGCGGAGCAAGGGGGTGACCTGCAGGTAGGAAGCGGCCTCCACCAGCTCCTCCAGCAAAGGGGGTTCTTCTTCACCCCCTTCCTCCTGTTCCAGCCTGGCCAGGCAAGAGGTGTTGATGAAGTCCAGCACCAGCTCCAGCCCCAGTGCGCTCAGCCCCCCGCGCAGCAGCTGCTCCTCCTGGCCCTGCCCTGCCTCCCGCATGCCCGAGCGGTACAGGGCTCGGAAATAGTCACTCTGCTCGATCAGCTTCCTCTTGCACACCGGGTAACACTTGTCCCCCAGACGGATCTGCACCACCTCCTCCCCGGCACCGGCCCCATCCCCTCCTGCTTCCCCTTCCCCCTCCTCTTCCTCCTGCCTCCGCCGCCCCGCCAGGGACATCGCTCACCCCCTCCCCTGCCTCAGCTTCGGCCCGGCCGCTGCCGGCTGCCGGAAGGCTCCTCCTCCGCCCCGGCGGCCGCTGCCGGGCTGGGAGGGAGGCAGGGAGGGCGGGGAGGAGCGGAGCGGACCGGAGCGAGCGGCACTAGGCCCGGCCTGGTCGGGCCCTGCCGGGGGGGGAGGGAGGGCTATGGCAAGGGGAGGGAGGCTCCGCTGGGGCCCCTGCTCCGTCCCTGGAAGGAGAGAAGAAGCGGAGTACTGGGGAAAAAAAAATAATAAAGCCAACACAGGGAGGAAAGAAAAAGAAGCCCTAAAAAGGCAATGTTGAGAGCTCAGGCGGTGCCCGGGCCTCTCCGCGCCTCTAGCCGGGGCTGTCAGACCCCAAAGACACAGCGGGTCCTGTGACGGGAAGAGGGGGCTGGAAGCTCATGTGGGCATCAGGGACGCGGGCAGGAGGAGCGAGTCCTCTGTCCCGGGGGCAGTGAGAGGCAAAAGGCGCAGCCATGGCCCGGCCGACCCCTCTGCGCTCCCTGAATTGGGTCGGGATCGCAGCTCCGACCCGTTGCCATAAATGTATTACGCATCCCTGGAGACGGGAAATATTCTCGAACCACACGCCCAAAAGGGAAAAAAATAAATCGGTATGTGTACATGTTTTCGTACATAGGCAGGGGAGGAGGCAGAAGCCTGACGCCTCGGAATTGTGGGACTGGGGCATTCACTTAACTAAAAAAACAACCAAAAAGGATCATTTTGCACAGCTAGTGCAGCAGTAGGATTTAGGAACAGCGAATACCATACGTAGTTACACTATGACCTTCCTGATCCTTCCTGCACAAGACCCTCTGTGCCCCAGCTCTTGGTTGGCATGTGCAGATACTATCTGACCCGCTCTGCTACTCTGTCTTTTCTGTTTAAACCGAATTCCTTGAATAGGACATACATGTTCCTCAGGAGAGGAACATACCAGGACCCTGAGTTTATTTGACACAAACACAGAAAAACGAATTAATAACTGAGCATCCTGGGCATGGATAAAGGAACTGGTTTGCTGTTTGCCTTATTACATCCTTGAAATATAAGGACAGCCCTTTAAACAAACAAACAAAAAGACCCACCCCAAACAACCAAACAGCTGCTGAACCAGATGGGGAGGTCTGACATCCTCTGTATTCTTATTTTGGGATGATTAATATAAAGACTATAAAATGTATGTATATATATTTATTTTTTTTTAAAAATATCTCTTTCACTCTGTGTATTGCAGACCGGAGAAAATCTCTCTTAAGAAGTAATATGACTCATCTCCAGTTACTGCAGACTGCTTAGTTTTCAGACAACTCCCTATTTCCACTACTCAAGAGATCATTTGTCCCAACTATTAAGATGTTTCTTTTCTTTTTCTTCTCTTTTTTCTTTTCTTTCTCTTCTTTTCTTCTTTTTTTTTTTTTTTTTTTTTTTTTTAGCATTTTTTCTGTGAAATAATCGACTCTCTTCATCCACCCCATCTTTTTGATCTATCCCACTATACCCCATAGAGATGACATGAATGTCAATTTCTGTTCTTTACTTCTGACTTTTATAATAACATTTGTTGAGATGGGGTAGATTTATATGCACTCTTGTTATCCAACTCATTTCAAACCATTTTCATCATCATGCTTTTTGAAGGACCTGTTTAATGTCTTGAAATCCTTTTACACAGGACTTCAAGCAGCTCTGAAGATCTCTCTTCAGAAACCTCATTTCCTAGTCACTATCACCTCTTGTTTTTGCTTTCCTCCTAAGAAGTTTTACTGTTTGTGTTCCTCTTTCATTCTCCCTTAATATTTCACTAATTTTCAAGTTCCAGTTTTCTGTCTTCTTGATGAAGCACTGCATCATTTGGCTTTCCAAATGTCATACACCTAGCTGAGGCTTGAGTCTGAGCAGCAGCTGTTGGATTTTTTTCCTGCCTCAAGTTCAGCCTTAAAAAGATCTTGAGAAAAGATCTTAAAAAGCATGAGTCCAACTCATATTTCCTTCTTGTACTTTTATTGCCATAGGCAGACATTTCAATAGTAATCATTCACACTTCAGACATAAACAGAGAGTTCATGTTTGTTGTGGCCATTGAGCTCCCCTGTTGGAATAGAATGTGATTGCCAACACGATGCTCTGCCATCTTCAGACAACTGTTTTGGAGTCTCATCTGTCTGATATACTGGTAAGTTAGCATCTACTTGGTGAGTGATTTTTTCCACATAGTCAGTTATGGTAAATTCTGTTCTCTCTAAGTGCTGACACCACAACCTGCATATATGGAGTGTTTCTTCTGTTGTTTATGTGTATGTGCCTGCACATGACACTGCCAAGGATTTCAAGTCCATCTTCCTCGCAGTCCTTGAAGTTTTTAATAGACTGGATCAGTTCTGTCATGTAATAATAAGTATTTTCTTCCTGCCAGAAAACTGTAGAAAGCACAAACTTCTGCAGCTCTCATCAGGAGCTGTCACATGCACAAGAGGTCAGCAGTACTCTTTGTTGAATGGCCACTTTTGCAAAAAGCCTGAATCTGTTTCCTTAAACAGTCATTTTTATTAGGCTGATTGTCAGCTACATGAGCTTTATCCAGACTTTGTTCTGGGCAATTGTGTTAAGTCAGAGCATGCTGGCAGGGGCAGTTCCCTTGTTTTTTTACTACACTAATCAGTGTAGTAAAAAATACAGTCAGCCTGTATGCTGTGATTAGGTAGTACTTATGCTGCAACTGCACCAAGAGAAGGACGACCTTTTTGTTCCATACTTGTACAGATAATTCAATCTGTCTCCCAGTCTGCAGCTACACTGTTGTATACACATCATTATTATACTGGAATCAAAGGACAAGCCTTTGTATTTCATCAGCAATCATCCCTGTTGATCTTGATAATAGGAAATTGATTTTCCAAAGTTAAAAATGGAACTGTTCTACAGCTACAAAGTCAAAATCCGTAGTTATAAAGAACTCGCACAAGCTTTGAAACAAATGTGAAAGACCACCTGTCACTCTTTAAGAACACACTGAAGCATGAAACAACATGAAAACTAGTTTACATTGTGGTAGATAATAAATGAGTGTGTGACAAAAGAACATACCCTGTAGAACAAGGCTTTTTTTACACAGAGAGTAAGACAAGGGTAACTATTGCTAGTTATACAATAGCAATACCCAGCTTTTAGTGTTTGGCTTGTAGAGCAAAATCTTCAAGCCTGGTTTAGATATTTCTGCTCTCTCTCTCTGTGGTGTTTGGGAGACAAATTTATCTCAAGGAAAAGGATTCTTAGTGCCAGCAAATGGAGTGGGAAGGCACCAGAGGGTGTCAATAAGGGCTCTCTAGAGTTGAGATGGCTATTTCTGCTTGGGAATCAGCCTGTACACTTTTTCCTGTGCCTGGTGCCTGAACTATTTTCTTGCAGTTCATGCCTGAATTATTTCCAAGGCTGAAGAGAGATCACTCTTTTCTTTCAGAGAAACTTGGAAATGGAAGAAGCTCTTTTACACAGAAGCTACATTGTAATAGACCATTCAACCATGATAGGGAAAACCTAGGCTTCTGACCCTTTCTCTGCTAGGGCATACATTTGGGTAGCCTTCTGACTTTTCCAGCATAGCAAAAGCAAAGGATCACAGAGGGTCAGAAGGAGCTACTGCTATGATGACTGGAAAAACAAAGCCAGAGATAAGCAGACAGAAGTAGCTCTCTTTCTGTTTTACATGGAGCTCAGCTCGGGCTTCCTGACTGGCAAGGGATGTGGGGCTGGTGCAGTCCTGCTCTATGTGCTAAAGCTGAAGCCTGCTTAAACTTAAGATTCACTTCCAGTATTTAACATGGCTTAGATTTACTTAGTAAGACCATGGCCACTTGTTTTTCCTCCGTGAACCGCTCGGTGGCTTTGTGTGGTGAGCTGGGTGGATCTCCAATCTGGAAAGGTCACAAGACACAGCCAGGGGGGATAACAGAGGTACCAGTGACTGGGAATCCAAATGACAAATGGTTTTCTTGGCAGGAAACCTGGTTAACATATACATGAAATATAGCCTGAATTTCTTTGTGGGTCTAATCCAAGGTCACACGAAAAATCTGCAGCAGAGAACCAAACCCTTAAGCACCAGTACAGTGCCTAAAGGAAGGCTGCAGTGGTTTTATGTGTATTTTAGGCAAACTTTCTCTTGATTTTACACAGAAACACTGGATAATACATGAGAACCAGAAAGTAACACCAACCTGATTGCTCTAAGGAAAGGACCACATAGTGGGCAACAAACAAAGGAAAAACTGAATTCTTTTCAGCCTTATTAGTCCAAAATGTAAATTGGAACAGTGTCAGGGGATATTTGAAATATACATGCTATCTAATATAAAATATAATATACTACATTATTCCTTCTGAGATGCCAGGGAACTGTACTGTACTGCCAGGGAACTGTGTATTGAGTAACAGGGGAATTACTCAAGAGCAGGATTAGTCTTTTGGAAATGATTCACCAACTGCTGCCATTGTTTAGTATTTTCCTTGTCACAGGATACAAAGTAAGCATCCGTGGAACATAGGAAATATCCTGCAGTATTTCAGCATTAAAAATATCAGTGTTCTAATGGATCTTGGCATTTCTAAGGGGAACTGACTGGACCATAACTGAAATCTCTATCATTTGTGAAGGATGAGCTGCTAAATAAAGGTAATTTCTTTTTTTTTCAGATTTGCCAAACAAAGCACTTCTTACCCAATGCCATTAGCAATACTATTAAAAAAGCCCAAAAAAACCAAAAAAAAACCACTCCTGTTTCTAATAGCACTTGTTTAGAATTTATTCCCTATTATTTTCTGTTTATTTTTTCTGCTTTTGGTGTACTATTTAATATAATACCTTGCAACACAATCCCTCGTGTGTTGTGACTCTACTTAAAAAATACTGGGAGTAGTATTTTTTTGGAATACAGATTATTATCAAATATTTAAATGTAATGAGTGTTTAATACTAAAGCATGTGCTTCTGAGCTCTGGGCAGCAAAAAAGCTGTTTTGGTAGTGTGTGTGTGCTATGGGCATTCTGTGTAGATCATGAGAAGAGTTAAGGCACCAGGCAGCAGAATGGAGGCAGGAGAGTGTAAATCGTTCAAATGGGATTCAATCTGTTCCCTTTTTAATGCCAAAGACCCAGTAAGGAATTTCCTTGAAATTCTCTCAGGTGAAACAAGTGTTCCCTGACAAAACCTGAATGGGGTCAGGCTGCTGGAGTGCTCTGCCTGCTGCTCTACCTCATGTTAAGAATTTTTGTTCTGCACAAATGCATCGTGCATCCCCAGCCAGAATTTTCATGTATAGCTCTGCCTTTACTAGCTAAGAGTAAACTGGGTGCTTTTAAAGCAGCATATATTTTTATATCCTGCTGCAGAGAGGCAGAGCTGAATTTCAGGCCATAATAACTAGGTAAGATGAATAACAACCCACATAGAAGACTTTCACTAGGTATCCAGCTGTATAAAATTCATCACAATCTTGAAACTCCATCCCTTTCCATAGTTTCAAGTTCTGTCATAAATCAACATTCATTGGAGTGTTTGCTAAACATTGTGCCTTTTGTCATAAACCTTGGCTCAAGTTTATATTTATGCCAGTAGATTTATATTTGTATAAATCTAATCTGGCTAAGACTTCTGTTGCTCTTTGTTTTAACACACAGATTCCAGCCTTCATGCAGAGGTTTTACCAGAATTAGTTTGAAGCCAAGCTCCAAGAGAATCTCAAGGCCTGGCAGCTCCTTTGAAACAGGGTTTAAAAAATGGTTTCCACAAAGTCCCAGGAACAGAAACTGTAATATTTCACCTCTTTTTACCATGTTGTTGGGATGGAACTGAAACCAGAATCTTGGACCCAACATTCCCAAACCTCGGAGAAGGTCATATTCACTAAAAACTTGATATATTGCTCCAAACCAAAATCTTACCACTAATAGCTGTTTTTGACAAAACTGTTCTTTCAAAAAATGCTGTTTTGTTGGACTTCAACCATTTTGCAAGAATGTTTTGATTTCAAGGAAATCTTAAAGGGCGAAGAAAGCGAGTGTACTATTTCAATAATGTCAGAAAGCCTTGCTTTGATATTTTTTCAAAGTACTTAAATTTCATTATATTATGATTCATTACATTGGTGTTCTATAACTTTTACACTCTAGTAGAGTTACAGTGACATATTCTGCCTTTATCAAAATACTTAATTAGGTAAAATTTTTACCTTGGCACTGCTGAAATGAAGACAAAACACATGTACATATTTAGGGAAATACAAGTTGAAGACAATTTCAGCACATGTCTGCAATTGAGTTTACTCACACAGAGCACAGCACAGGCCCAGAGCTCCACTGACTTAGCAGTGATGTTTAGAGCTGGCGTCCCCTGGGATTATGCTGCACATTTGATTAAAGCACCTTATTGATGTTCAAAGGAGGATGTAAGCAGGTTCATAACTCACATGAGAAAACTGCAGGCTTTGGTCTCACTTCCAGGAATGTTGATTTGCCACATCTGGGCCTCAGGGAATCTCTCTCCCTCCTCTTACAATCTGCTTGGGAAAGGGAAGATGTGGACAGGAGGCCCAGATGTACCTTCATGTCACAACTGATGTGAAGGATGTGTCCCTCTCTGACCATAATGGCTTAACCACCACTGACAGAGGAAAGGACAATTATCAAAGACAGGCACTGGCTTTGCCTGGGACGTAGCAACTACCAACATTGTCTCCCATAGTTGTTCAAACACCATAAATACCTAAGCTTCAGCTTGACTCAGGACGCTGTCCTCCCCCACTAGGGCTGAGAAGGGACTTCAAGACATCCATCAGAGAAGCACAGGACAGCAACAGTGTGGACAACAGATGACCCACAAAGAAAGCAAACATGCAGTGTAGTTTTAGCAAGCTGCTCTGAATACAGAATCAAAGCATTGGCATTTTTGGCCCAGAATGCTTTCCTGTACCATATAGATCCTCCTTCTTTACATATTTTGAGTCCTAGAGCCATATATTTGGTATAATCTAAATATAGTTCCAAATATCAATAAATATCAGTTACTTTATGTGGAAAAAGCGTCTGCCTTTATTTCTATTTGGCAAAAAAAGAGTTAATGCATGATGATGAATCCTTTGTGCTAGGAAGCTCTTGGATTGTGCCATTGTCAGGGCCAGCCCAGGTGGAAAACTTCAGGTACTGTTTCTGTTTATAACAAGAATCATTTAAAAAATCATTCTCTTCCTTTGTGGCAGGTACTTTTATATCTTTCTTACTGAAAGGTCTGTAAAGACATCCATGTTCTCACAGAAAACAGGCCTTTTTGTTTTCCAGGAAGAAATTCAAGAAGATTGATGAAAAGGGCTACTAAATAACATGAAGTGCTGGTTTGATACCGGCCAGAGACTCCTTACCAACAGTAAAAGCCTCTTGATCCCTCCTTGCAGAGCACATGGAACAGTCGGGCACTGGTTTGCAGGTAAGACTTGGGTATTTCCTTCTTGCAAAATGTTTGTGATTTAAAACTTCAGCGTTAAATTATATGTATGCATTTACAATAGAAAAATCAAAGTGAAATTATGGGGAAGCTGGCAGAAGAATTTTAAGAGAGAGAAGTTTCTTCGTTTTAAAGGAAACTGCCTAAAGCAGTCGCTTATGTATATATTTCATTCTTGCTACATTTCATTAAATAAAGTTTCCCTGCAGCCATTCCTGCTTTTGCAATTTATTCAGAAACAGAGAAGGGAGAAAGAATGACAAGTAAGGAAAAGGACAAAAAGGCTGCTTGGTTGAAATACACAGAAGAACAGAATAAAAACATTAAAGTGCCGAGTCCATGAATAGCAACCTGTCTATTACCAAACAGTGGCAAACAAAAAAAAAAAGAGATGTAAAATATAGATCTGTACAAGAGGTCTGTACAAAACAGGACTGATTACCTAAGCCCAATTTTGCAAATACAAAATTAAACATCCACAGTGAATACTCACACTTACTGTGTTCAGTGACTGCTTCAATGGAATGAAAAGGGTTCTAAAGAATTTGTTATTTTATTCAAAACAGAATATAACTTATTGAAGAGTCTGAAATATGCTCTAGATGCTTAAGTGTATTAAAATCCAGTGTCTGAATGTCTGGACTGAGCCCCACTGAAATTGAAAAATCATTTGGTATTTCATGTCCATCTAACTGAAGTAGGTCACAGGGCTAGTCCTTTATTTAACATTTTTTTTCTCTTTAAGGGAAGAAGTAAACTTTTGTTGTTCACACACACTTTGCAAGGCATCCAACATATAAAAACAGAGGAGCTGAGACAGTGTAGCCTTTATGTAACTACAAATATATATACTATTAAAGCTATCATAATTTTTTGTTCATACAATCAATCCTATTTAAGTGGACTGAAGACATATTCTGCTTTATCCATTGGAAACACTTGTTTTGTATCAGAGTTTCTTGTAAGATTTCAAGTAATCTTGTTCCATGCTTACCCAAGTTATTCATAAACTTAGAGGTTTGTCTTCTTGGAGATACAGGGAAAGAAGGAGTGAGAAAAAGAAGTCTGGACTCAGAATTTTTTGCATGCAAGTCTTACAGAACAAAATAGGTCCCAGACTCATCCTAAATACTAAATGTAATGCCAAACTACCATCATACCTTTAGAAATTCCAGTGTCCCCCATGGAATATAAGGAAAGCTGAAGCAAAATTTTTACAAAAGGACACCATCAATAGTGCTCATGAGAATTGGAGATAAATGCCTAAAAACATCCCCCTGCTGTCAACTCAGTGCAAACTATCAGGTGTATTGAAACATATTTAAGGTTTTACATAGTGACTTTCATGCAGAGATGAACATAAAAATAAAGCACATGGAAACTAAATAAAATAACACAAGTACCAAGAGATAATTTTCAGGACAGAGACTTAAAGAATTTCCCATTTACATGCTTTCTGACAATTTCATTCATGTATTCCCCCCAGCAGACATACAATGTCTATGAAAACAGACATTTTTTGGAATCTTTTCCATTAGAGTCAGTAGTTCCACTGAAAAAATACATGCCTTGGTCTTGGCATTGAATCAACAGGAGTTAACCTGCTCAGACCTCTATTACCCTCTAAGGAGCTCAGTAAGGAACAAATACATGTCAGCTGATTTCCAAACTGGGAGCCTTGTTTTGCAAAACAAACCATCTATGCTGACTAAAGAAAATAAGTTTGAGGCTTCCCTCCCCACCATGTCACTCATCTGTGCTTTATGTAGGGCGGTGGAAATTCTCTTATTCTAATCTTGAAGGAAAAAATGCAGTCTAAAATACATTTTTATATATCGGATAGACATTTTTTATTGCAGGCAACCATATTTCTTTCTTATCCTCTCAACCTCACTGTATAGTCCATTGAGTTTAAATGAGCTCATGTATGGCAATATTTTAAAGTCTTTCAGTATGAAAGGCATATAGAAGTGGGAATCAGGGATTAGACTGGGGATTTTTAAGAAACAAAACACTTGGGAGTTTCTGGTTTCAGACCAGGTCCTTGAAAAATTTCCTCCCTGTATGCCAACTGTGTTTTCTTTCTTGCATTTTCCCAGGTCTTTTTCAGGTTTAAATATAAGCAGAAGAACTCGTGCAGACTGCTCAATATTTGTAAATTTACGGAAGATTAGGTGCAGGACTGGGGTTGAGTGCAGATCACAGCCTTCTCCCATCATATTCATCTATTCCTAGATCTTTACAAACAACATTATATTATTCCTGCAAGCAAAACAGAATATGGAAAAGGAACAACTTTCCACCTCTGGCTGGCAGACGCAATTAGGTAGTTTAGTTTGTTAGTCAAGAAGGAAGCTATATTTGTAGCTTAAGTGTTAACAACTAAGTTGAGCTGTTTCTTCTTTGTTGAATGTTCTGTGGGACTGAACAAAGTGGCAGATCTACCTGCTCTCAAGTGACTGTACTGCATACTTTCAGAGCTGAGGTGAAACAGTATGCTGAGCTTACCATTATTTACCATGTTAAGGCTGTCTGCTTAGCTTGGCCTTAAGAAGGACAGAAAACACAAACTGGGGACCACAGAAACAAGCTCTCTAAGTGGCTGAAAGCAACCTGTGCCTGTTGTCCCTCACAAAATGTCTCAAAATAAATAAGTTGTAGAATAACAGTAATAACCATTATAACCATATGTAGCTCATAAAATGGCTGTGTCCTTCCAGCAGCTGCCCAAACAACATCATGGGAATTTTTTTGAAAACAACAACTCCTGGCCCATGGCTGTGGCAGAACTGGCAGAATCCTTATGATCCTCAAGAGAGTGTGTCTTAAAACACTGGTCCAAACTTCAGTGCATCTTCTGAGGAGAAAGTGCACGGATTAAACCCATTACGTTGGAGAGATGGTCCTGCTGGTGGCCATTGCAGATGTGCTGTTGGTCCTGGGTCTGGCTATGGAGTCAGGATCTCTCTGCTCACCCACCACTTTTTACAAAAACTGCTGGATCCGACGCTTCCCAGGTCTCCTGATCGACCTGCAGGAATCACAGAAGAGGGGAGCCCAGGTGCTGAAGATTTATGCAGAAGTCTCACCCCAACAGTGCAGCAGAACCTGCTGCCTTCTGAGGAATGGTGAGTGTTTATTATGGAGATTGGGGCACACATTAAAATTTTCATCATGATGTATGAGGAAAAACATTTGGGGTAATTTTTATGGAAGTAATTGTTTATTTGAAGAAAAAATTCTGGAAAAAAAAAAAATGGATATTAAGGTAGGAAAGCAGAGGCACATTTCAGCCCATCTTTGAAAGGAACTTGATTATCTGTTTTGTTTTTTCCATGCCATCTATGGAAACACATGAAAATCTTAGGGTCTGCTTTGAAACAGAAATATTTATAAAGCTTGGTAGCTTCCTAGCAGTTTATGTAAATTAATGCTTTTTCATAAGGGAGTTACATGAAAATACTTGAACTGAAATGCATTTACAATATTGAAAAATAAACCACAAAAACCAAATAAAACGCACAATTATTTTAGAATTGTTTTCCTGAAGCAAGCCTTCAGTTTCATTATTTCACATGTTCTAGGAAGTTACATTAACAAACACAGATCTTCTCTTAAAAGCTCACTTCCAGCACAAATTGCCCAATTTAGAGTTAGAAGGTTTGCTACAGTTCTTTGAAGCTTGCAAAGCTTGAGAGTCATAATAAACATCAGAAAAGTTCTCCTTATCTGCTTTAAAAATTTACAATTTTTTCTGCTACTAAATGTTTCCCCTCCCCTGCCAATACTTTTTTTCATTGCAGGTAACCAGTTAGGTTATTATTTCTGTTACAAAGGCTACATTCCAAGCATGTAAACTAAATAGACCCCTCAATATTTCATACAACTGAAACAAAGCATTAATCCTGCTCCAAGCATATTGATATTTAAAAAAATTGACTTTAACGTGATATTTTGACTAGAGATTTTGATGGCCTATGAGATCCCAAAAGAAGACTCTATCCTGCTTTTTATAGTTTGACTCGAACTTCAAGTATATTTTCAATCTAAATTGATTGAATATATTCTCAATCTGGGACTTAAACCACTAGGATTTGGGCATCTATATACTTTTGAAAATTGGGTTTCAGTAACAAGTTGTTTAGGAATTTTTCCATTATTACTTTTGCTCTGATTTCTAATGTGGGAACATAAAACTGAACCTCCAAACCTCTGAAGAATTATCTAAATTACTTTATTCACCAAATACAATAGCCCAAAGGAAAATAAGGAAAACGCTTGGGAACTGGCAGCACAGCAGGATGTCATTTACTTATTGTAGTTTTTTTAATAGTCTGGGTGAAATGAATAGTTGCAGACAAGTTTAAAGTAGACAGGTATATTACACAAGAACAAACATCTAAAAGTTGTCTTCCTTGATACCTGTACTTTTAGTAATGGTCCAGTCCTACAGCCGAGATGTGAAGGAAGGCAGTTGGTAGGAGGACTACAAACTAAAGCATATGATTTTATTTTATCAGAGGAACACTTAGATTTCAGATGGCTTCTTAAAGCCTCCTTCTTCTTAAAATAAGAATAAAACTATAAGTGGTTCTACTTTACTGACTAGCTGCTTAATTAGTTTGCCTGATGAGAGAACTACAGATTTAAAGTAGTATGAAGCTGCCCAGGATTAATGATCTGATGTTAAATAATGTGGTAACATGCAAAATGCAATGTTTATTGTGCGGATTAGGTCAACTTTATTCTTTTTGTATTATAGTTTCCTGCAATCTAGCAGTGTTCTACCATGTACCTCTTTCTGAGAAAATGAATTGTCTGCACATGTCCTGCCCAGCATTGGAAAGTTGCATACTAAAGGCTAGACTGGGTGCCATTTTGTTCAACATCACAGCAGGTAATGAAGCATTTTGTTTATAAAGGCTGAAAACATAGCAACTATAGAAAACATTAAAACTATACTAGATCACTTGTGCTAAAAGACCTGAAGTATCAAGCAATGCCAAAAAAACCCACAAGATTTTTTTCCTTTTTAATTACTGTACTTCTGAGAATACTTCCTTCCTTTCTTCCATTCAGTATTTGAGAAAGGGCCTGGAAGATACCCACTTCTTTCAAGACTCCTGGTTTCAGTACCTAATCAATACTGTGCTTGGGGAAATTACCAGATCTGAGAAACCAGGAGGCAAGTCTGAGGAGTGCCCCATGTCCCCAGATCCAACCAGTAGCGAGGCTGAAAATGTATTCCCATCAGGCACATGCACAAAGAGCACAAGTACATACCACAAGTGTACACAATATATACTTGCACAGGTGCACAGATGCACAACCAGCCACACAGGTGACACAAACACATAAAGGAGACACACAAAACCAGGCAGCACCAAGAGCCTCCTCCTGCTGTCTCTGGTTATCTGCTAGTGAAAATATATCTGTATATGTGTATACAGATACATACAGTGCAGATCCTTCCAGCAGCAGGGCTCACTCAGTCACCCCAGTAGCTGCCCTCAGGCCCCCAGTCTCCCCGGTTGCTGGCACCCAGACCGTGCAGCCCCAGAGGGTGCAGCACCCCTCCAGTTGATGGTGTAGACTGTAACATACACGTATTGCTTGTCAGGGCTCCCCTACACCCCAGTGGCCTAGACTGCTTCCTTTTCTCACTTTGGTTCCTTCCTCAAATATCTCTTGTAGTAAATCCTGTGCAATCACAATATCCACTTCCCTTGCAAGCCCAGAAGTCCTCCCTTAATCCTAAACTCCCCCCCCCCAGTCCAAAATGTGCTGATGGGTATTATTTAGGCTCCTTGACCTGCCCTGTCTCCACTTGCTGCTTTTGTGGGTGTGCAGATGAGCTTTTAGCACATAAACTAACATTGTTTATGATTTAATAGGGATTGATCCAGATCTTCTTATTTTTGAAAAACTGACATACAGAGAGGCAGATACTCACTCTTCACTGAACAAATATGAGAAGCAAAACAGCACAAAGGCCACTGAGTGGGAAAGATGCCAGCATCGTAACACGACATCAAGTTCTTTTCTCCTCCAAGCTCCATCTTCTACCCCTAACCACGGCTTAACAGCAAACTCTTACACCTCCAGGACAAGCCTGAGAGTCCAAAACCATGAAGTTACTACTTATTCCAGGGCAGGAACTTTTCCACTGGATAATCATTTTGCTAAGAGGACAAGCACAACTTCAGTAAGCACTTGGTCAATCACCAGCTCAGACAAGAGGACTGTACACTCATCACTGATATCCAGGTCTGCTGAGATGTTATCCAACATGCCCACTCCTCCTCATCTGAACAGCAGTAAGCAACATCTAAATGAAACCAAAGGCTACAGTGGTAGGAATTATACTTCAGATAATGAGGTACCTGCGTGGGGAGCTGTAGCTTTGGGCGTCTGGTTGATTCCTGTTGTTCTTTGCTCTTCTCTCATCTTCCTTTGCTGTTGTACTGTTGCTTTCACAGCAGGGTGTTGCAAAAACAGGAGAGGTCAGTATAAACCCATAAGGAGAAGAACAGTGTCGAGACAATTCATAAAATATACTCATGTCAGAGCTAATTTGTAAAATGCTGTCACCAACCTTATGATGGAAGTGGGTGATATATACCAGCTTATTTCTTTTACAAAACCAAAACCAATTTTTTCACTGATGATTTCACTTTCAGTTGCAATTTAATTCTCAACAGATGAGCCACAATTCCTCTGCCTCTTTAGGTAAGAAGTAAACACTCATAGCCCCCACTGCATGCACAGAACTGTTCAAGAAGTGAACATTGTTGTTCATGATCCAGATTAATGCCTAACAAACAGTATACACCTTCCCTATTTTAAGAAAGCAGGCTCACTGCAGCTGTATTTGATTGACTGATTTGTATTTGATTTGTAACTAAAGAGAGAAAATTAAGTGCTATCAGTAAAACTGACTGAAGCTTTATAGTATCATAAAATCATTTCTCTCTAATCATCCTTTATTTGCCTGAGATCTAGTTGTTTCTATAAAAAACTGACAATTTTTTCTCCAAGTTCTAGATTGACTTTTTCCCCATTTATCCCCAACATTGAGAAAAAAAATTTAGTCAGCACTCTTACTTTAAAGAAAAGCACCAAAACAATCTAAGACCCCAAAAATACAGACTTCCATTAACTCATACCCAAACATCTGATTATTCCATCTTTATGCTTTCCTTTCCCCAATTTATCAGTTCTTCCTCACTCTTCTGATAACAGTTACTTCAAATGTTTCTCAAGCCCTCTCAGAAGCACCTTAAGACAGCTGCTTTTATAAAGTTACATGCTCTGCAATGCACAAGGTGTAGAGAACACAAGTCTTACAAGGAATGGCTGAGGGAATTGGGATTGTTTAGCCCAGAGAAAAGAAGGATGAGGGGAGGCCCTACTGCTCTCTACAGCTAGCTGGAAGGATGTTGTAGTGAGGCAGGTGTTGGCTTCTTCTCCCAGTAACTAGTGATAGGATGAGAAGAAATAGCCTCAAGTTGCACCAGAGGAGGTTTAGATTGGGTATTAGGAATAATGTGTTTACTGAAAAAGTAGTCAAGCATGGGAACAGGCTGCACAGCAAAGTGTTGGAGTCACCAACCCTGAAGGTGCTGAAAAACCCTGTGGATGTGGCACTTCAGGACGTGCTTTAGTAGGGATGCTGGTGTTGGGCTGACAGATGGACTTAAGGATCTCAAGCTTTTTCCAGTCTTAATGATTCTATGGTTGACAAATCCATTCTGTTATTGGCTAAGGAAAAAAACCATGCAGATAACACTTACTCATGCCTTGCAATTAGTATTACTCTGTGTTGTTCATCTTGACTTGCTTTTTCCTGCCTACTTATAATTTATATCATTAGATTTTTAAAATAGGGAGATTTAATGTATGCTGTACAGAAATAAACACGTTTGATAACTCTGTAAGTTACCTTTGTAATAAAATGCCCTTTTTTTTGTTTCTTCATCCTTTATATTCTATTTATAAAAATGCTTCTCCTGAATGTAAATCAAGTGAATAGATCAATAAGGTAGCAAGATATTTCCTCACCTTACCTTACTCAGGAAGTTTGTTTAGAAAAGCAAATATTTTCAACAGCAACCAGGATTGTTCTTCCTCTTTTAAACTTACTGATGTCACAGAGTTTCTCACATTCTTCACTTGCTGTGTGAGGCTTCTATTTTCCAAACCAGTAAATGTTATCAATGGAAACAAAATAGAACTGTCACGTCTATGTGGATGAAAGTTTGTTTAAAACTAGTAAGATGCATGCAAACTTCAAAGACAACCACGATGAGGTTGTAAGACTACATGAATACCTAATGACAGTAGAGCAGGTTGGTTGCAGAGGAAAAGACCCCCCTGAAAATTATATTTTAGGCCACACTGGCCAGCACAATAGTTTAGCCTATCTGTATTAGTTTAAATTATTTTTTAAAAAAAGAAAAAGCAACTTATTTATAGTATTTGACTGACCTTGTATGCTTAATTTTATGTAATAGAAGAGAGACTGACAGAGGAAAAGAACAACATTTTAAAGGAGTTCTTTTGTGTTTTTTTTAATCAGTTGAAATAGCACAAAAACAATTTCTTCTATTTAGCTATAAAAAGTAGAATTAAGTACAATTTATTTTAATGGCAGTTCTATGCTTATGTTTTGATCTCTACCATTATCTTCAATTGCAGAGGCAAACACATTTTATGTTATAGTCAGCTGCTTCTTACTTTGTATTTGTTTGGGTTTTTCTTTGAATAAAATTTTATATTTTATTTTCCAGGTTTTAAAGACAAGAGAGCCCACACCACCTCTCTCTCTGCTTCACTTAGTAAGATTTTCAGAACTGTTGAACAGTTTGAGGTGGTAATACTGTAACATGGTAGCCTTTAGTCATTCATTTATCATACTGAGAAGAATGCATTTCTTATTTAAGTCTTTATTTAATCATGCATATAAGATAAGATGCTCAAATTTATAATATTTGATTCAGAAATATAATTCAGAATCTAGTGCTGAACTTGAAGCCATATAAGCAAGACTGGTGTATGTCTAAGGCAATAGTTTTTGCACCATCAATATGGGTAACATTCCAGACAAGAAATGAGAGTAAACATGAACATGTTCATTGTTCAGTTATCTGACCTGCAGCAAGTCACAATCATCCCTGGTGTTCATGGTATCTTCATCTCCAAATTAGTGACTCCATAGTGCTCTTAATAGCACCTTGATGCTCCTTTGATACCTACCTTCAATATTATGTTCTGTACACTCATATAATGGAACTAGGACCTCCATACTCAGCAGAAAAATAGACAGAAATTAAAATTTTTATCTGTCCCACTCACAAATAATTCTGGGGTAGGATGGAATAACTAAAATATACAATATCATATTCTGGAGAGTCTTCTTGGTTTATTGGCATAGAAAGAAATAGGCAGCAAAAGGTTTATATAAAAGCATAGTAGTGTAGGACTGCTTTACTGAAGACTAGGAGGTCATAAAAAAATAAATACATATATGTTAAGTATGAGGGAAAACAAGGAAGAGATAGAAAGATCTCTTTTGATAGAAAGATCTCTGGTTTGTCCAGACAGTAACTGTCCCTTTATCCCTTACTTGAGTTTGTAGCAATGCTATGTATGAAAAGAGGGCAAAAAAATTTTATACTCCAGTCAGGAGTATAAATTAGTTCCCTGAAGACTATGAGGTTATCTGTAGGGGTTTAAAAACTCATCACACACAGCCAGTTACATGCAGGTCTTAGGGCCTGGTGAAGTTACAAGTAGTTGTAACATCTGGTCTCTTTGCCAAAGACTGAGTAATGTCTCTGCACATCTCCTTGTCTAATCTGAGCACAAGATGACATTAAGTGTGCAGGAGCCCTCTTTAAAGGGCAGAAGTATAACAGAACATAGACAAACAACCTCAAGAAATTATTTAGCATCACTTTGAACACTTCATAACTCTTAGCACTCTGTGTACTAAAAACATCATATGCCAGAGACTACAGTTGTTTCTAGGTGCATAAAATTAGCCCCAGAATACTGACAAAGCAAGTTCTTTCCCAGTCTGACCAAGCACTAGATCTCAACCTTTCTTTGGAATGTTTGTAGGAGAGACAAAAGAAAGGTTCATCTCCTTGACAGCACCAGAGAAACTCTGTATGACAACTATTCCATATGGGCAAGAACTTAATTTGTGAGAGGCTTTTTTTCCATTGGAGACAGCGTATTTTTCCTTGCTGTAAGGAACTGACTTTTCCAGCTTGTGGGGGCAAATGTTTGGATTTGAAATGAGACATCTGCTTCTTGGAAGTTAGAACAGTGACCGCAGAGAAGTGGATATAGAAGCCTTCCTGCTGAAGTTTCAATTTGTGATGGACAGGGTTGCCTCAGGTCAGGGCTGTCATGAAGTAGTTCCATGGTCCTCTTAGCCAGTAAATACCAGTAAAAGAATTACCTATGGAGACAGCAAGTACCTCTAGGTATTTTGTGTGATTTTTGCTCCTTCTTCCTTTCAAATGTATGTGCCAAGGGGTCTAGTCTCCTTTATTTAAGTGTTCTCTACCTACTTTTCTGTTTAGAAGTAACATGAGAACTTCCACATAACAAGAATTTATATACACACAGGTATGTATAGAAGGATACATATCTTAGAGTTATGTATTTACATTATAGCAATGTACACATTAATAGGTGACCATTGCTGAGGACATACTTATTACTCGTGCTTAAGCAGTAAGTCTATTACTCCTTAATTCACAGTTTTTAAACTTCAGTTCACATTTCCAGTGAGTTAGTCTGCAAGAATATTATACAGGAAAATAAAGATGTGTACTTTAGTTCATAAAAACACAAGCTATACTAGACATAGCCAAGGCTGGGAAGACGCCCACTAGTGTTACAATTCCAGTGTTCTAAGTAGTCTGCTTAATCACAGAGAAACACAAATAGCTTAGGGGGGAGAAGCAGAAAACCAGAAACATCCAAGATGACCAAGAGCTCGAAGTACAATCCAGGCTATCTGTGATCCAGTCCACTGTATTTCACAAGTTCTGTCTTGTCATATAAAAACCATTAGTAAAAAACACCAGTGTAACTCTGACTTTTATACTGCCTTTGATTCTAGCAGCTTGATTTGGCCCTCAAAGGATTACAACAAAAAAAAATTTAATTTTGCTTGCATATTTCTTAGTAAGGAGAGTAACTGAAGATAAAACTGGAAACCAGCATTGGAAGTCAATCTTACAGATTTTGAATGCCAGGTGATCAAGTGTTCTATAGTCATAGGGCCATTATGCCAGATATTGGTGGAAAAATAGCATCTTTGATGATTTCTGATTTTAAGTGCTGGATGTGGTTAGGGAACAGAGCAAATTAGTCCCCACATTGTTCTTGGCCAGCAGGTAAAGTCTATTGTTGGGAGAGACATTTGAGTGTCCTGGCACTCAAGAGACAGCCACCTTTTATCCTACCTGTATTTCATGAAGACAGGCTTGAACACTTGGGAGGGAACTCTGGAAGCCTGTGCATTTTAGGTTTTCCATGAATAAACTGTGAAGCTAATGGAATGCTAATACAATCAAATATAAAAATCAATTTCTCTTGCTACACTGTTGCTTCTACCAGCCATTACTATTAACTCTTTTGTTACTTTAACTTTTCATTAGAGAGTTCTGCTTAGGTTTACTTGAAGGCAATGAAAAACAAAAACTGAATTGTTGCACAGAGGATTTTATCAGATGCTCATATGTACTGAGTATGTAAGGACATCTCTAAAGAGAAAAGTGAGCTTTTAGTGTTTTGGATTTCTTAAAATAGTTAAGGGTACTACTCATGACAGTGTGGTACAAGACATGTCACTACAAAACAGCAGTTAGTTACATGCTTGCTGGTGCATCAGTCCTTTGCAAGCACTGACAAAGCTAATTAAGGAAACAAATTTCTCTTGCATACATACTAGACCCAAATTACCCTTGGAATAAAGCCAGGCACAGCTCCACCAATCATACCATTCTCTGAGTCAAACTGCAGTTACTTCCTCAGAAATTTTGGTTTCATGGCTGCTCAAAGAATTTTTAGGAAACTACACAAACATACAATTTTAAACATGACCCTCACTATCTCTGAATAAAGGAGCAACTAGGTAACTTTCTGCATATTAAGCTTCATTGAAACTTCAAATTAATACAAACCTTGCCAAGCTGGGAAATGCAAAATTTGGATTACAGGACAAGCATTTTCAACCTTTGCTACAGCTCTGGCAAATTCTCGTAAGAGGTAAAAAGCTGCATTAAACAGTCCCTTGCTGTAAGAAAACAATCTACCCAAGAAGAATCCTTCCCAAACTGACAGTGTTTTGGAAATAGGAATAGGTACATTCTTTGGATGTATGTAAACACAAAATAAACAATGAGAAATCCTAGCAGTTAGTGAGTCAAGCCACATAGGATATCCTGCAGATATCAATTTCCTTCAGTTTTCAATGTCCTTATTTTTAGTTTCTTCTCAGTGAGCTGCTGGCAGGGCCACATGCAAAGCACTTTCATAGGTATTCATAATCCTTAAGTCTGATGAAGAAAAACTCCCTCTGATTCTCAAGAAAGTGAAGACATTCTCTCTAAACTGAAATCATAGTAAGCCAAGAAGGTACAGTAAAAGTAAGAATATTTATTTATGTCCCTTCAATATGGTATGTTCAAGGTAGCTTTTTTTCTTTCCTCAACCATGAAAACTAAATGAAAGTTGCCTGTGATTCCACTGTTTGAAATCAATTCCCTTCAGATGCAAATTACCAAATATCAAATTAACATACATTTAATTTTTTTCTCTGCTTCACAGCAGTAAACTGAATGCTACAAGCATTTTTTCAAGAGAACTCAGCAGGCCTTGGGATACAAGACACAGTCTGTTCCTGTTTAAGCTATACACTCGCCTCACCACTTACCAGCTCACACTTTCTGCAACTCTAAATTTTTTCTTTTCTCCTATACTTTGTTATCCTGCCAATAACTGCTAGTTCCACCTTCCCACTAGCATTCCATTTTCTCCCTTATTTTATTCCATCATTTTCAAAACAGGTATTTCTACCTGTTTATTTGTTAACCCTCATGACAACTGAGAACCTTACACTGCTCTGTATGCTTCAACACCTCTCAAAATGTGAAACTACTTAAGTAACACTGTATTTCTTTTACAGACAGGGAGAACAGATAGAGAAAATGCTGAGTGACATTTAAAAAACATTTAGAAAGTTTAGAGGTCTTAGCTTTGAGCCTCTTTATTAATAGAACTTGGAGCCTAAGTCATTTAATTGGTTTTGAAATGGTTGCTCTGTTACAGGGCAAAAGAAGTTGTGTGAGAAGTCAGAACATGATTAAGCAGAGGACTGAACCAGGATCTCTGAAACTAAAAAGTCTCAGAATAGAATGCTCATCACCAAGATGACTCAAGACATACTTTATTTAAAGAACAGGACTCATGGACAGGAAAACTGTTTACAAGAAAATCCGGTGGAAAAAACCTTATTAATTGAAATTAACTCATCATCAAGTTTCATGTTTTTGATAAAGGTTCTGAAAAATTATACATTTATATCCTATAGGAATATTAACACAGTAGTTTAATATTTCCACAATAATCAGGTGTACCTGCCAAGTCTGCTCTCACAGGCTAACTTGTATATTCAGTAGTTTCTTCACAGATTCCTTATACCGAGACATGTTATTTTCTGTTTCACCTTCATTTTTGAGTGCAAGTACAGAGTTTCTGTAATCCTTAACCACTTCAGATGCAAGCAGCTCTTCCTTAGTTACATTACTGACATTCTCTGAGGCTTTTATTCGAATCAGTGTATCCAGGGCATTTTTCTGAGAGCAACTATTTTCCCAGATATACTCTTCCATGTCTTCTTCAGCCTTCTCGCTCTCCCACTTCTCAGTTTTCTGAAAGAAAACACACAACCTTTTAAAAACTATTCAAAACTGAAATAAAGTTACAATATTCTGAAGAAATGTCTCTTTTACACCAATTAACTTTAAAAATTACTTTTGTCATGGAAGATATTTCCTCTCCTCTGAAGTCCAAGGCTTGTAACTCAAGCCTCAGAGTTCAAAAGGTACCTGTATGCCACACATTTTCTGTGAAAAATGAGTTTCTTTCCTCCCATTTATCAAGTTCTTTATATATCTGGCAGATATAACTAGACAAATCAACTGGGAAGAAAAGCTTATACACTATACATAGCAAGTAACAAAAAACTCTTGTTAAGGTAGTAATTTTAAATAACCCGAAATGCTCAAGCTTTGGAAGTGGCCACCTAGCTATTATGTCCCAAGTGTATGATTTTTGGTATGTTTACACTGGCTAAAAGATGCCAAGTGAGACAGCTCATACCAAATAACCTATGATGAGAGACAGCAATCCCACCCCATTTAGGAAAAGTTTTAATTGTGAGTCATAAGGAAAAGTACCTCCAATTAATCCGCTTCCTATTGCCGCAAAACAAATTGCTCCTCCAAAGCATCTCTGATCCACAAGCTGCTAATTTTCATTTAATTGTGTTGCAAGATATATCTGACAGTCACAGGACAGTTTGTAATTTTAGGTTTGGTGGGGTTTTTTGTTTTTTCTACAGCTTGTTTTACAGTATTCTGGTCCACTACTCGACAAGGTTGCTGCAGTCAACCCAAAATACTTAATAACTTTTAATTAAGACGCTGTATTTTTCTCCACACCCCCACAGATCTTTGGGCTTGAGTCTATCTATCTGAATTTAAAAACACTCCTAAAAGATAAGAGATTCCAGAGTTTGTTAATCTCTGAGTCCAAATGTTTACTCAGAAACACTGATTAACACTGCTAAAAGGCTCATATGTCTGATACTAAAACCTGACACAAAACAACATAGAAATAAAAGAACTTCATTCAAATTCTAGAAGAAAAAAAAACCCCCAAACAACTCACAACAAAAAAACCCCTCCAAAAAATGGATGTATTGCTAGAATAGTAATGGAACCAGTGGGTATAGTAAAGTATTCCTTGTATCTGAAAAATACTGCAATTCAATACGGAGATTTACATGGTTTAAATTACTGGCACCACCTTGTTTCTTCACATCCCTTGCTTATCTACATAATGACTATCCAAGGCATTTTTTTCCCAAAGAATTTTAAAGCAAAAGCTTCTCTCACAGGGATAGAGTTTCTAAAGAGTAAGGGAATACGTGTATCACCTCTGGTCACTCCCTGGACAAAACTCACGTTTGAAGTTCGAACAAAAGATCACTGTGAGGCTTTTAAACACCTTTAAGTTACAGCTGAGACAGCAAGAGCTAATTACAGTTATTAGACTTATCTCTTCAGGAAAATCCTTCTCTGCACACATTAACTTACAGGATTTCAGAGATGCAGGCTGATAAACAGATTAAGATTTCCCTATCTCTTCTGAGCTATACAGAGCAAGAAGATTTTAAAGGAGGCTGAAGAAACTGTTAAATATTTCTTTCTTGGAAGCTTTCCCAGCAGCATGGGGTGTCAAAATGCATTTTTAAATAAAATCTGACTTCAGGGGGGGAAGGAAGGCAGGAAGGGATTTGACAGTAGGGGGAGATTTCAAATTCCACTCAGTCCTGTTTCAAGAAGCCAGTATCTATTGCTTCAATGTTGGTGGCCAAGCCTCAGAATGAAAAGTTCTGGTGCTGTACACAGGTGCAGACATACATCACAAACAGGAAACTGAGCAGATACCAGATCTTTGCAAATTGACTTTATCGACTGAAACTTAAGTACCTTTCCAAACAGATTTATTGCAAGACAAAAAAAAAAAAAAAAGGAATCTGGAATTATATTTTCATTTGGTAAAGCACCGTAGGTAGACAAGCACCCATGAACTGTGGTTAGTGGAAAGGTTACAAGTATCGTAGTCTCAGTTTACAGTGTCATGAAAGAAACTAATGAGACAATAAAAGGAAATAAATGAGGTTTTCATCACTCAAAGTTCTGTTAGCTGATTACCTTTATGCCCTGCAAATTTAAAATGTTAGTAAACATTGCAGTAAAAGTCTTGCAAATAAGAATAAAACCATGAAAACTGGAACTGCAGTGTGACATTGTGTAACGTTTTCTAGAATCTGCAACTTAGTGGTGAGGTTAAAAATCAAGAATGTATCTTTCTTCAATAAGTTAACTAAAAATGACTACTTCATTCTATCACACATAAGACAGAATCTCAGTAAGTAATATCGAGCCTGGCTGAAGGTGCTCTCAGATGATAATTTCAATTATTTCTCTCAACAAAACTTCCAAAAGAATTGGGAAAAAAGAATCACCACAAAACAACTGGTGAACTGCTTTTTTTTTTTTTCATATAAAAACAAATGACATAAACCTATTACTAAAGAAGAGGCAAAAAAGACTGATTTCTTTTTTATACCTGCTAATATAAATATACATAATTATTTTTCATGCTATAAACAGAATAAGGATTTGTTTCTAAGCTAAAATTTTATGTGAAAAGTTAAGCCAGCATTTTGGGAGGTTTACAAGCCTTCACAGTGCTTAATTAAAAGTAATGACACAGTATAAATACTAAAATAATACTCTGTACAATGAAGTTGCTTTTTATGTAGAAGTAATTAACTCAAAGCTTCAGTATATATTGCACCCACAAGTACAAATACAAGGAAAACATATCACAATTTTTTTTGCTATTTTTTCCCAGTTTAATTTTTATAATTTGATGTCACAGTCAGAGTTAAAAGTTGTCAATTGTCTAGGTTTTGGGGAAGACGTTTTAACTAAAACTTGTCAGTAGAACACAGAAATTTTCAAGGCAACTAAAGGCATGACTCACGATAGTCAGCTTTCTTGTAAATGGTTTGAATAGTTAAAAATCTAATGCTGTTTAGTGAAGACTAAATATTTTACAGGAATTTCTTGAAAGAAAGGAAGCTTCTTTAATTTGCAAGTCTAATTTCAAACTCTGCATATCCTAGAATTGATACATGCATTTCTTAGCACTTCACTGAAATAAAAGATACTCTGTGTGTACAATAATCACAGATTTTCAGGCAATAATGGATACTATAATGGAAACTACACTATAATTTTCCAGATTCTTGGGTACTAGCAAGCCAAAGAGGAACAGCCGTAACAATTACATATTTATCTATTTAAATATATTACACGTTCAAACTATTTAGTTAGCAGTTTAAAAAGAAATACAGATTTGTAAAGAGGCAAAATATATTTGCATCTAATGAGATCGGATGCAAAAAAATTTAATTGTTTGGTGATGCTGAACTCCCCATGATTTTTCATTTGGTTATGCTGAAAATCATAATTGGAATTGGACCAAGGAAAATTGCTGTACTTTTTTGTACTGTTGACTTGACTAGTTTAAAACAACTAAGTTATTGCCTTCTTGCTCTGTTTTTTTCAGATTCCCCCTCTTTGTAATGACTTTGAATATTTTCCCTTAATGTAAAATTAACTTCCTGCTCCCATTATTTCTCTTTCCTCCTTTTAACTCGAAAAATAACTTTACTTTTTGGTGATAAACTATTAATCTGAGTCAAGCCTGAAGAAATCAGTTTATGATCTTTTTAACCACTCGAGGGCAGCAAACTCTTATTCTTTAAAAACCTCTTGCCACCAAAAAAATACATTAACACCAAAAAAAAATAGATATGATGTTACAGCATTCAAAAAAAAAAAAAAAAAAGCAATAATTTAAAGGTAAGAGAAATACAAACTGATTGAGCTGCTGTTTAACAATCTAATAAGCATATATTAGCCTTTCTTTCATTAATTCAATCCAGGCACAGTCCTGGGGAGTAATTTGAAAGGAATCACAGAAAAAGTCCAAAGAAGGAAAGTTCAGTTCTTACCAGGTGTTGCAAGTCAGGTATCTACTTAATACATTCTAAAAGCTAATAAAATACAATTTCTTGATAACCTGAAAACTATTAAAAATGAAGGAAAATATTTCCAGCAATTTTAAAATAAGAAAATAAATGAACCCTCTTTAAGATTTAAAATCCAAAGTTTTAGAGATAAATGAACTCACATGCCTGACATCTATCTGCATTTGTCAAAACTCAGCTGCCAAACACCTCAGTCTGGGATCTGGAGGTACACACGCTTCTTGTTCTTAACCATCTCTAAGTACAGACTACAACCAAACTGAGGTCTCCATTACATTTAGGCAGCTTCATTAGCCCACCTGTAATTCAAAGATATTAAACCAAGAACACACACGTAGATCCTTAATTGGCACTGCTCAGATTCATCTCAGGAAACAGCAACACTGTCTTACCAAGCAACTATTATCAAACCACCAACATGCTGACAATATTCTGAACAGCTTCCTGTAGTTTTGCTTTACAGTGCATCTCATTTGAACCTGTGATACAGAGGATGAATGAAGAACTAGAGGGTGAACTCACATTTTTCAACCTCTCATTTCAATTCCTCTATTTAAACAAACAAGATTTTTTTTCTGCCAGAAAATAACAAGCACTATAGATTCAGTCTGCCAAAACCAGGAGTAGCATCATCTACTACAGGAATGAAATAAATATGATGGAATAAAATAATTGCATTTCTTTCTTCAAAATAAAGGGGGCTTAATTGTTTAAATACAGATCAAACACCAACTGCTAACACTGCACTGCATGTTGGCAAATTCTAACACAATCCTGCAATGTCCTGAGCACCCTAAACTTGCAAGAATTTGCTTGGTCAAGCTCACTGATGGCATTCCTATGTGAACAAAAGAAGACAGGAAAGACAGTACAGTTTCAAATGCAATACTCCTGCTAAGCTATCAATTCATAAGGGTTACGTAGCCCAAAAAGCTCCCCATAGTATCCCACTTCTCCTACAAGAAATCAAATGGCTTCAGCTACTCTCTCCATTCCAAAGTCATGAATGTACCTTTGTGCAATCCTGCCTCCTTTGCAAGCTGCTTGATCTTAGTTCTTTGTCCTGACCACTTATACCAGTTGGATCAGTCTTTCCCTCTGTTCCTTCCTCCTACAGCATGGAAACTCTGCTTCTTCCTCTCACACTCACACAACCAAACCAGAGCAGATGTATTTTTATTCCTTACACACAAATCAAGTAAAGTTGCTCCTTCAATTCCTTCTCTTATTTCCCCATGCATTCAAAAAAGGGAGCTCTTATGAACATGGATATAAAAAATACCCAAACTTCTTTGAAAGTTTCTCCATACCAGGCTCAATTCAACATATGTTCAAAGCTTTTCAAAATTTGGCTTGTTTATCAATATTCTTGCCTCATCCACTGGTTGCTAGCAGGTTAGAGAAGACAAAAATGTTATTTTGGTGCATTAACATATCAATGTGCTTCCCTCAGCTGTGGTACCTCGCAGAAACCAGTTCACCAAATTTGATTTGGATAAACTTTTATCATTTATTTAATTGCACAAGAGCTCTCTTCCCCACATGGCAACCCAGGAGGAAATTCATTCTTGACAATATATTCAGAGCCTTGAGGTAGAACAAAACCTGTATCAGCTCTTGATAAACACCTCCCTCTTTACCTCCTATTTTGTCTGCACATACCTGTTGCAAATTGCAACTGTAACTCCATTACAAGAAGGATTCTTGCAAAGTAATTCAACCTGAGCCTTCTAATTGCAACAGCAATAGAGTCAGTGAGCTGTAGATGCCCTGGCTTTTTATTGAAGCTGAGATGATAAAGAATACAAAAGATTGTAATACAGAGGCTACTCTTGATACAGTGATCAATTTATTTTTCTAAGGCTGCATACAAAGAGACAGATGAGGCAGAATTAAACTTTAAGAATAACTTTAAACTGGAAATGCATCTCTACACAATGGAGCCTCATTGCATAAAGTTCACTACATGCCAAAAAAAAAAAAAAAAAAAAAAAAAAAAAAAGCATGGTCATTCTTTTTTAAAAAGTTTCAGGGATTTCTCAACTACTTGGATGCTTTTGTTCATAACTGTATTAAAAGAATTGTGCATCACTGGCAATTAAAGTACAATTACATTTGATATTACATTTTCTGATGTACATCTACAAAGCACTTTTCCTTTTACACATTCACATGCTTTCTTGTTAAAAAAAAAAAAATCAGTAATCCAGTAATTAGCATAAATTAGAGTTATGCCATATTTAGAGAGATAGGCAAAGCTTTCAGGACTGAGGGCAAAATTTACATGCATCTGGATTTCCCTTCACTTAGCAAGAATACAACACTGCCCTCCTCTTTTTATTGAATTCCATCACGCACATGCACAAAAACACAGTGTGGCACTACTCTGCGGGGAAACTCATAAAATCTCCCAATTAATTCTGTAAACATGATTGATATTACTGTCTAAATGGATGACCAGTCCTCATCCACTTTCCTCCAATATTTAAAGTTTGATTAAAATAAACCATAGATTGTCTGGTTATGGATTACAAAATGTATACAAACTTTCTTTCAGCAAGTTATTAAAAGGTACTACCACTGATCATGGAAAAAAACAAACCAGTACAAAACAAAACATGTCACACAAAATAAAATAACGTGTCTCAGGAGATCATTAAATTTTCATGGAAATCAAAGACAATTACAACTGATTGATGAACTCATCAAATATTAACATGGAAGTTGAAAGGTAATAAAAGGGCAAGAAACTTGTGTATATTGAATACACACTGAACACTCACAGAACAATATCATATAGCCCTGTCTTCCATCACTAAGTAATGCTAGAGCTAAGGACAGATGTGATGTTCTTCTGGAATTAATAAAGTGAGCATTGTCTAGTTTTCTTGTCATTGCTTACTACTGGAAACTGATCTATCATTAATTTAAGACTTGTAATGAAATGTAATGCTGTCTGGGAGAAAAATATTCATGCATTCAAGGCACTTGAAATCCAAGGTAAATGTATTTTTTAAGATGTTAGCATAAGCTGAATTTAATTTAATGCACTCTACAATTACAAAATATATGCTTCAGTGCAGCTTCCAGTGAAAGAGAAATATAGCTCATTCTCCTTACTATGTTTTTTATGCAACCACTGCAAGATCAAAATCAAGATCAAAATCAAGATTAATGAAATTTAACAAAAGTCTATTATGGCAATTTCATTTAGATACTACAAAACTGAAAAAAGTTAAGTGTGAATTTTGGTAGTTAATCAGTACAGCTATGGAAATATGGTGAGGATGAAGGCTTACACTGTCCACCTCAGAGAGTGTGACTAATAACATATTAGCTCTAAACAAAGTTAAGTTATCCAAAATATAACTGGGTTTTCATAATTATTTCATTTCAGACAAACTTTTTTCTGCAAAAAAATTGTAATACTGTTGAACACAACGCTAACAACCAGCAGGATTAACTACAAAAATACAAGTCTGAAGATTTCACTGTAAAAAATATCTGTGGTCTAAAGCTATCTTACTGTACTGAGGACTACTTAAGAATTGAAATAAATTATCAATAAATTGGAATAGTATCTTTAATACATTTACACTGGATATTTCACATGTATAACCATTTAACAAAATCAGCTGTTGAGAAAAGTTACAAACATGCCATATCCTGAATGATTATAGAAAAGTTTACGTTGGACTTGCTTTGGTAGAAATACTTATCTGAAAAGTTAAAATAATTTCATGTATTTTCCAGGACTCTGATGCCATGAAATCCTACAACTAATAGAAGGTGACGAGAATGTTGCTTTTCCAGGGAGCTTGGAATGGCAGTTTAAGTCCTCACTCCTTCCAGCTTGAGGCAAGATTTGTGAGAGAGCAGAATACTTTCCAATGACAGCCATGGTTTACCAGAGTCCAAGAAAAGACAGGTTTTAAGCAAAAACTAAGAGTCTGGAACCAAGCAAAATATGAATACTGTGCTGTATGTTAGTCTGCATAACACACCTGTTTTCTTTTTTGAAATAGACTTGTTTTCATTTTTAAACTTGGTTACTATTAAAAATGCCTAGAGTACAGCACTTCTACAGATGCATTTAGTTCATATTTGAATACTGTGAGGAGGCAGCACAGTATGCTGCCAAACTCAGTGTCTATGAATCCTCAGAATTATGGTGTTTTCTGCTAGGCTTAGGGTCAGATTTATGCTCGTTGTTGAGAAAAACAAAGTATTGGGAAAGAAGCTCTTATGAAAGATTAAAAACAGGGAACTGTTTAAAAGGAGGCAAACAGAAAAACAAGTATGAAGTAAAATAACAACATTAGTAACACGAAGTAAAAGACATGAATTTGAATTTGACTGAGGAATTATGATTCAAATGTAAGCAACTTACCTTGTTTGAATCAAAAGAAAGATGAAGTGGAATAAGAAAAGAACCTAAAATAATTTGCTTTAAACTGTGCACAGTCACTGAACTTTTTATAAGTTACAAGAGAGTGTATTAGCATAAGTTAATCACAACTGCTTACCCAAGATTCATGGTACAAAACTGTGAGGAGGTGTATGCCATAATCATAGTTCTGTCTTCTCAGTGGACACCTGAAAATTCATAAACAAAGCTAGTACTTCTGAAACCAAGCCACTGTAATATCCTTTTGAACAAAAGGTTAAACTTACCATCCAAATTTCTAATTTGTAATGGAGGGGATTTTAGGGAAATGTGTGTTGGATTTTAGATGCATTTCTGAATCACACATAATCAAGAATAATGTTATGAAAGCCTGAGTATTAAGAACACAAATGAATGGGCATCTGCAAGTCAGTAGGAATATGTACAAAATGCAACAACTTGCAGATCTTCAAGAAACATTGAAAACTTATTTGTCCTTTTTGGCAATGATGAATCCAACACATGTTAATCTGAACTCCCTTAAAACTGATTTCCTCCCTCCCACCCCACCAGACACAAAGGGTAGAAGATGACTGGTGAAAACAGCCATGAAATACAGCTCAGAACTAGCCAACAATTTAAGGAGAAAAGTTTAAGCCAATGTAGCTTTAAGCCCAACAGGTTCACTAGTAAAATTTGTCAGGAAAATACAAAGTCCTGCAAAACCAGTGCATTTCTTAGCACTAGTCATCAAAACCTGCTCAGAATTTGATGACATCAATTGCTTCTCATGCTAGCTACCCATAACTTCCTGTCTTTTTCTCACACTCATCTCTTCCTACAGGCTCCCTTACCACCCTTTTTGATGTAGCACAAATTGCAACATGCAAGACTGCATGTGAGAAACTCTAAAAACACTCACCTGAATTACTATGACTACTCTAGCAAATAAACTTTCAAAAGGACTTAGCTTTTGACTCATTTCTTTGACAGTTAAAGAACCTAAGTTTAAAAGTAATCTAAATACCAGTCTGGAAAATCCTGTACTAAAGAAATGGATACTGCTCAGAGCTTGGTCTGTAGAGTTTACCAGAAATAGTGAAATATCAACAGGCACAGAGAGAGTTCCATTAGAAATGCAGTATGACACCACTCACAGATGCTCTAAACCAATGTTTTAGTCACAAAATAATTTTTTTTCAAAGGAAAGGAAAATTGTTGGTAGTATAAGTGACTCCAATAAACTACCCAGATTTCAAAATCTAGTAAAAAAAGACATGCAGAACTGAATTCAATTTGTATTTATCTTATCTAAAAATAAAAAGGGTAATTACTACTGAAGGACACGAAATTTAAGAGGGGAAAATGATTTGTAAGAAAGAAATGCAAAAAGAAAAGACTAGCAAATAATCTTTTTTCTAGTAGTGAAGGCAGCTGTGAATGAAAGTGTTTTGTGAATTTAGGAATACATATGTATTCTCTAAAACACTTCAGAATTCAATACAGAAAACATGTTTCTCCCATATGGTATTCTGATCTCAACTGTAAATAAACAGAGTGATTTATCTGTATCTAATACAACAGAACATTAAGAAATGTCTAGTGACTGATGATCCCATTTTTCTTACATGAAACTTGTCAGATCACTATTAAAACAGGCAGAATCCACTGGGGAAACAGAACTACTTTAAAATAAATTAAAAAAAGAGACTTCAACAACTAGCAGTATTTAACAAATACTAGGTTTCACCTGGTGTGGCAATTTCATCATTTAGTAACAGGAGTACCAGTATGTTTACCTTAAGTCACATTTAGCATTAAAAATATAATAATTTAGTAGGACAGTAATTGATATTATTGGAAGGAACACAGCCCCATCTATACTGTGACAATTTCTACAGGCATTTTTTTCCTTCTTGTAACTGTACCTGTCTGTGGTAATTGTGAGAATATCTGTATCCTTACAGTACCGCTCTCCTACAAGTTTAATGAGCTTCTTCTTTGCATGGTCATCCAAATTCAGGTTGGAAAGTTTAACCTTCAAGTACAAGAGAGAACACCTTTAATTACTTGGGATAAAGTGAATCTCTGCACCCCAAAAATATTTTGAGAGACGCACAATTATTATCAAGAATTAAAAGGATATCTATTAAGTATGCATTTACTTTGATATATGTATTTAATTTGATATATGATTATACCAAATGTCAAAAGTCTTAACACAGGTTGAGTATCATCTGAATATTCAAACAGATTCTTTTCATCCAAATACCAGAAGGGATGGGCTGAGGGATAGTATTTCTATTCCAACTTTTTATAGAAGAAAAAAAGCCATCAGTGTAGTTTGCAGTTGTGTTTCATAGTCATATGAATTTCATATGGAAAAATAAACCTTCTAGACCTTTTTTTTTTAATACAGATCAGAATTCTGAAATTCATTACTGGGAGATCAATAGAAGCGTGCAAGATGCACACAAAAAACAACATAATGAACAAAACTGATCACACAGCAGTGTGAATGGCTTGTCTTCTGCTACAGTACCAGAAAGCCTTCAAACATAAGATATGCCACAAACTAGTGGCCCACACTGAGCCAACTTTGATGTACATCCTTGACTTCCTGGCTTGATGTCACCTACCTGGATTGCCTGCAACACAGTAAAAGCTCTCCCATTGATGCAAACTTCACCACTCACTATCTGACCCAGTGACATCTGCTTTCACCTTTAAATCCCTTTCTCCCTCGCTAGGCAGATTTTATTGCCAGGGGATTAATCAGAGGATTAATCAGAAAGATTTTTTTAATGAAGTCTGGATCAGAACACCACTAACTGAAAAAGCATGTGGATAGTTGTTCCACTTTTGTCTCCCACTCCAGCCCCTCCTTTTTTAAAATGTACATGTATAATACAGGAACGCATAATGCCTAAAAAGTAGCAAGGCCAGTTAACATTAATGGAGAGATTTAGAAGGATAAAACAGACATGCTTATTTGTGCATAATTTTGAGTTATCCTCTCCACTGAAGCACAGCCAACCTCCACTTCAACACCTTGTGTCTCAATGGCCATGTTTAACACAAGACATTTATACCTCGTAATGTTTTGCACGATTTTGAAAGAAATAAATTCACATACACTCACAAACTGCTGCTTTTAATGGGAGGAGATTCAAGCTGTTTGAGCAGCTGAGCTCTTCCCTCTACCTGTCAAACCATGCCCAGAACTTACCTAAAAACACCAGGCAGTATTACTCCCTCAGAGACAAGGGAACATGGGAGCAGGGAGGGTCCAACATGTGCCTCCTCCTGCACACACTCAAAAGCCAGTATGAGTCAGGGGGTTCTATTCCCTCAAACACACTGCATTTCCTTTTATTTATAATGCATACAGATTTGTGAAAACTGGCTCTTGACTATGAATCTTAACTAGGAGACAAAACTCTAGTATGCAATGACTGCAGGAGATGGTGAAGTTACTCCCAATTGCTGTGTGAAGCACGTACTTAAGCCACTGACAGACCAAATTAATTTTCAGCCCCAAAGGTTTGATAACACAAAGAGAAACTGGAGACTCCTACAGCCAAAATGAATACACTAGTGTTCCAAGTCACCGTGATTAAATGCTGTATAGGTGTTATAAACATGTGGTATCAGTAGTATTTTAAATTCTACACTGTACAAAGTAAGAACAGAACTATCACTGACCCCACTGCTCCTGCTCTTAAAATAGGCTCAAATCTCACCTCAAAAGGCATGCTCAAAAAGCCACAGAATTGTCCTTATTTACTACCCTGGACACAGGATGTCCAGTCTCCAGCCCTGAAGCTTTTCAAGGTCTAACTAGATGAAGTTCCAAGTAACCTGGTCTCATCTCATACTTAGCTTACTTTGAGCAGAGGTTTGACTGGAAAACTCCAGAGCTACTTTCCAACCTCAAGTATCCCATGACTGTAGGATCAGAAGAGTTCTGCTCCTGCTGCACACACACTGATGCTTGAAGGCCTGTGAACTCAATACTTATTAATAATGCTGTGTTCATATGACCTATGTTTCAGTACTTGTGCACTTCTAGGGTCTACAAGTGAATGAGAGAGTCTAAGCAAGACAATGAATACAAAGGCACTTAGAGCCATTTCTTTAAGTAGATTCTTGAAGGTACACTACTATTTTTTAAAAAAATCAGAGCTTAATCTTAATTTATAAATACATATCCATAACCCTCCAACCTCAGTTCTTACATGCTGCAATATACTTCAGGAAATCCTCTCCTTTTCATTCAATAAACCATTCCCCCCATTTCCTTAGAACATACCATACTTGCACGTGGTTTTACAATGAAGCCAAACATTTGGGGTTTTGAAACAAAGGTTGCATGTCATAAATATTACTTACTCTTAAGGTCACCACTCTTGCTTTGGGATTACGAATAGATGTTCCTGAAGAAACATAATCTATTGTTTCAATTTCAATAGGAAAGTGTTGTTCACATTTCTCATCACTGTCCAAAGCACTTGGCCATTCAGTGCAGAAATCTGTGTAATGAGAGAAAAATGCTTTAAATAGTGGGAAAACACTCCAAACAGTATCGGTTAGTTCAGGGTGGTTTTTTTCCAAACTTATTGCAATAAATCTTTTTAAAATCACTATTTACAGAAACCACATTCATTCAGGTAACAGCAGAATCTTTGCCAGACTTGCCCCACTATTTCAGTATCTTTCTTTGTACTGGGTTCCCCAAAAGAGGATATAGTATTCCAGATGTAGTCTTACAACTGCCAAACAGAGTAATAGAGTGGTTTGAGTTGTAAGAGGCCTTCAGAGATCCTCTAGTTCCACCCTCACTGCAGTGGGCCGGGACATCTTTCACTAGATCAGGCTGCTTAAAGCCCCATTCAACCTGACCTTAAATGCTCCAAATCATGGGGCATCCACAACTTCTCTGGGCAACCTGTTCTAGTGTCTCACCACCCTAATACATCCACATCCTTCCATTTTAAAACCATTGCCTCTTTTCTTGTCACTACAGGCCTGGGTAAAAAGTTATCTCCTGGTCTTTTTTATAAGCCCCCTTTATAGACTGGAAGACAACAAGGTCCCCCCACAGACTTCTCTTGAGGGTGAACAATCCTGACTTTCTCAGCCTTTCTTCATAAGAGAGGTGTTCCAGCCCTGTAGTCATTTGTGTGGCCCTCCTCTGAGAGGAGGCCCTCCTCTGACACATCTTTCTTGTACTGGGGATCCCAGAACCAGGTGCAATACTCAATAGAGGGAATTAATTTCCTGAATCTGGTGGCTACACTCCTGTTAATACAACCCAGGATGCAGTTATCTTTTCTTGCCACAAGGGCACACTGCTGACTCACATTCAAATTCCAAATGCCCACCAGGCCCCACGTGGCCTTTTCTGCAAAGCTTCTTTCAAGCTGCTTGACCCCCCCCCCCACCTACCTGTACTACTGAACATGTTATTCTGTTCCAGATGGAAAGCAGTTTCCTTTGTTTAACTTCATGAGGGTCCTTGCAACTGATTATTTCCTGCCTGAATGACTCCTCTGAACAACAGCCCTACTCTCCAGCATATGACTAGTTCACCCCTATTAGTTACTATGTGAAGACCTGCAAAGGTTGTGCTCTCTACCATCATCCAGGCTCATAGAATCATAAAACAGACAGTGTTGGAAGGGACCTTGAAGATCAACTAGTTCCAACGCCCCTTCATGGGCAGGGAAACCTCCCACTAGACCAGATTGGCCAATCTGGTCTTGAACTTCCAGGAAGGGGGCAGCCACAACTTCCTTGGGCAACCTGTTGCAGTGTCTCACCACCTTCAAATGAAAGAATTTCTTCCTGATGTCTAACCTAAATCTCCTCTCATCAAGTTTTAAACCATTTCCTCTTGTAGTTCTCCCACTACACAACTGTGTAAAAAGCCCTATCCCAGCTTTCTTGTAGGCCCCCTTGAGATATTGGGAGATTGTTATAAGGTCACATTGGAGCCTCCTCTTCTCCAGGCTGAACAACCCCAACTTCTTTAGCCTGTCTTCATAGGGGAGGTTCTCCAGCCTTCTGATTGTTTTTGTGGCCCTTGTCTGGACACGTTCCAGGAGCTCTATGTCCTTCTTATACCAGGGACTCCAGAACTGGACACAGTACTCCAGGTGGGGTCTCACAAGAGCAGAGTAGAAGGGGAGAATCACCTCCCTTGACCTGCTTCCTCTAATGCAGCCAAGGACCCGGTTGGCTTTTGGGGCTGCAAGAACACATCGATGGCTCTTGTTAAGCTTCTGGGCCACCACCACCCCCAAGTCCTTCTCCTCAGGGCTGTCTGCAATCCTTTCTTTTCCCAACCTTTATTCATACATGGGATTGCCATGACCATGCACTTGGCCTTTCTGAACTTCACACAGTTTGCATGAGTCCACTTCTCAGGCCTGCCAAGGTCCCTCTGGATGGCATCCCCTTTCCCCCAGCATGTTGGCTTCACCACACACTTTGGTGTCATCAGCAAACTTGCTGAGGGTGCATTTGATTCCACTGTCCATGTTGATGACACAAGATATCAAACAGGACAGGTCTGAGTACTGACCCTTGAAGAACACCACTCGTCACACATCTCCATTCAGACACTGAGCCACTGATCACAACTCTTTGGGTGCAACCATCCAGCCAGTCCCTTATCCAATGAATGGTCCATGCATCAAATCCATACCATTCCAGTTTAGAGATCAGAATGTCGTGTGGGGCCGTGTCAAATGCTTCACATAGGTCCATGCAGATGACGTCTGTTGCTCTGCTTTTGTCCACTGAGGCTCTGACCCCACCAAATTAGGCAGGACTTGGCCTTAGTGAAGCCATGTTGGCTGCCAATAATCACCCCACAGCAGAGCCTTCAGAAGGATCTGCTCCATGATCTTGTAAGGTTGTTAAAAAGCACATTTTCCTGAGCTTGAAAAAGGTTCCAGGAAGGCCTTCTGCAGAACCTTTCAGGCAATGTGGTGAGGCTGACTAACCTACAGTTCCCTGCATCTTCCTTCTTGCCATTCTTGAAGATGATCAGGTGAAAATCTCCTGTTTTCCCTGGGTACTTTCTAACTCCTTACACTTTCTGTGTACTTCTTTTTTGCATCTCAGGTTACTCAAGAGTTCCCTGCACACCCATGTTGTCCTTCTACAGCACTTTCTCAACTTTCTGCACACAGGAACAGACCACTCTTTCTCTTTCAAGGAGGTTGAACATAAACATCCACCAGCTCCAGAGGGTCAATTTGCTCCCCAAGGAAGTCTCCCATGAGATCTGCCAACATATACTAAATAAATCAAAATCACTCTCTTGAAATCCAGACTGATTGCAATTCAGCCCTGACCCCCCCAAGCCTCACATATTCTTTGGATTAATCTTTTCATTAGGTTCTCTTTACTGGTCTGCTGGCTGGCAAAGATGCTCTTGGCCTTCATTAGATCCTGTATCTCAAAAAAAAAACCAAACTGGGTTCACAGGGGGTTCCATTTATCAATAGCATTTTTTTGATGCATGTTGGAATGGTTATTGATTAAACCCTGGTTTAATCACAGATAATCTGAGAACCCACATCCATCACTCATCTCCCTTAAGACAATGAACAATAAATTGTCCAGTACAAGCAAGACTTAACAAAAAGGTAAAATTTAAGCCTCACTGGTGTGCTCAAAACCTCCCCAGACACATCTGCCCACCACTTGTATAACTCTACACAGCAGCAAAAAAGCATACAATACTAACCAAAGTCTGACAAATAAGCAGCTTTAGAGGTGGAACCTGTCTTGTCCTACTTCATCACATATTCCATTGCCTTAAAACTCCAAAAGAGATGTAGTTTAAAAACAGAAAAAAAAAAATATTACCCCCAAAAATAAAAAAAACCCACAAAACCTCACCTTTAAGAGCTGCACAGTGTTTCTTAATTGCAGGAGGAGTTAGATGCAAAAAATTGGGAATCTGAAACAGATATTTTAAGAGTTATCAAAACAATAGCTTTTTATCTGTTCATAAATAAAGAGACATTACTGAATTCTGAGTGCACTTTTAACATTTATTAAGGTAGTACAATTCACTTGATAAAATACTCAGGTAAGAAGACCCTCCCAGGTTTGATTTTACAAAAGACCTAAGTTCCATTACAATGATAAAACTAAAAGAAGCCTCCTGATTTGGTGCATTTGTTACTTACACTTGTATTTGTTACCACTTAAATAAGAAATTAAATAGAATATTATCCTATTCAATAGCAGGAAGCAGTACCAACACAAGTATTGTGGTCAAAGCAGTGAAGCCTTAACGAGCAATGGTTTTAGAAGTTCTCACACATCAATGGAATGTATTTTACCTTCATAAGTTCTAAGTTTCCTTCTTTTGCTGGGGGTACTCCTCTCTTCACTGGGTAACCCATTCGAACTGGGAGAGGCACTGAGCCAGGTTTAAATGTAGCTGCTGTTGGATAAACACTGCTCCAGTCCTGATCAACAGCCATCCTCTCAGTTCTGGGAGGTATGTGCTAAAAAATGAAAATTATAGAAGTTTAATTGGAGATGTGCTATTTTGTGAGACAAATCAGGAGTACAACAAATTATTACACAACAAATTATTCACACACTAGAAATTTCAAAGACACTTTTACATTGAAACAGTGCTGACTTGTAAAGAAATTTTTAAAAGACAGCCTTTCAAAGCTTCCCCATCTGCAATTGCATTTTACTTCAGAAATGCTTAGAAAGAACAACTTGTGTTGTGATAAATTAGCAAGAGAAGGAAGGGGAAATCAAACTAGTATTTAATTACAAACTATATTTCCTGAAGCAATTTTTGTGGGAGGCAAGAGAATAAGTTTTAAAATTTTTCATTTCTGAAAGTCTGAGCATGTTCATAGTAAAAGAAGTAAGATATCCAAAACTTTCAATTTATTTGCTATATAAATTCCAGGAATGATGTACTACTATATTGCAGAAATAACTTATATCACCCAATAACTGACCTTGGTTTCAGTTAAATGCTCTAAAAAAAATCCCAAAACAAAACAAATCATTGTTTCTTCACTCAAAATCTTAATTTTCAATTTAGAAGGGTAAATTAATAGATTCAGTCAGCTGGTCTGCATGCTTTGATGTATCACTAAATCTGTGCTTGGAAGTTAAACAAAAATTCAGTGTTTGTCAGGTCCACTTCCACTATTTGCACACAAAATACTATTTTTGACATTTATGTGTGGAATAAATAGGAAAAGGTGATTAAATGCTCAGGTATCACTTTGAATTCTACTCCGCAAGAACAATTTCACTTTTGCACAAGACTTGATTTTTTTAATTACATCAGAAAACAACCACCACAAATCCTCTAAAGCCATTCTGAAAACATCAAAATGTTTGGTTTTATTTTATGTGGAATTTTAATTTGCTTTTAAGACCTGCAGTATATGGTGGCAGTACAAGTTAACTTCGATCTTGTTACTGTTAATGCTTTTGCCTTTTTGAGAATACAGACTGAAAACAGCTGGAGGAGTAAAGGAGTCAGGTGCTGGCTCTGGGATTCACCCACAGTGTAACATTTCTTCAGGTTTTGGCCAGTAGAAGGGGCTCCTGTATAAACTGCTAAGACATAGAGTTCAGAATATTTTTTGCAGTAACTTTGAATTAACTGCATATAGTTTTAATACTTACTGGTCGTACAAACTGTGGTGTTCTGCCTCTTCTAGTTGAAGCTGAAAATAAAAGAAGCACTTTCAATACAAACTATTTTTTTGAGGAAAAAAATGCAACACAGTCGTGCATGCTTTTTTTCTTTTACAAAAAAATATATGCTAGTACTTCCTAGTCTTTCTGTGGAATAACAGGAATGACTGATTTAGTGAGCAGTCCCAGAGAGGATAAAAATAAGTGAGAGATTTGGCTCAGCTTTTCAGCCAACTGACTTCAGTTGGAGCTGTGATAAGGGATTTATAGGGATGCACAAAGACACCAAGTACCACTAGATCTTCAATCTCAACAGAGATCTTTACTTTTTTGTCTTCATTTCCTCGTCCTCCTCAAACTGTACTTCAAGCATTTCAATCCCTCCCCTCCAAGAACCACCACCAATTTGGCCTCTTTAATAGCCAGACAGCAAATCTGATTACATTTATTTTCCAGTGTCCTGTTTGAGCTCAGGTTTTTATGGTTTTGTTTGTTTGTTTGTTTTTTTTAATTGTTGCCAAATTCTGATACAGTACATATTTAGCCAAAACACTTGAATGGGAGTGGAGGTCTGGTTTCTATTTTCTTAATTCATTTGTCTTACAACCACAACCCACATAAGGCTTAGAAAAACTTGCAAATTTCACAGTTCTCTTGTTTTTCCTACCCAAGTATTTTTCCAGTTTAGTTCTGCTCTCTGCCTTCTTGTTAAGCAAAAAATTAAACCCTTTGAAAATTAAGCCCTTTAAAGCATCCTCGCCTAATCCTGAATCTGCAGATGACAAATGCTCACCTTGCCTTCAAGAAAATGTTGGTAAAACCCTAACAGTTTCCACTGGCACTCAGAACACCCTGAACAGCTCAACTGGAGGCCTGGCATGGCACCAAATGTTTAAGACATCTACACATCCCCTAGCAAAACCAAAAATTCTCATTTCGATCACCAAAATTCAGGCCATGCACTGCAAGTCCACTGTACCACTGTAAACCCGAGCTGAAAACGTGCCTAGCAAACATCAGTTTGCTCACTTCTTTCTTCAGGCTGCCAAAATCTGTAACCTGTACTATAAAGATGTTTCATGGTTTAAACAAAAGCAAATATTTGGAATCATGGAATCATCCGGATTGGAAAGGACCTCTGAGATCATCAAGTCCAACCCTTGATCCACTACTGTGGTTACCAGAGTGAGTGCCACATTCAGCCTCTTTTTAAAAACCTCCAGGGATGCAGAATCCACCACTTCCCAGGGCAGCCCACTCCAATGCCTGATCACCCTCTCTGTGTAAAGAATTTCTTCCTAATATCCAACCTAAGCCTCTCCTGACAGAGCTTAAGTCCACGTCCTCTTGTCTTACTGATGGCTGCTGGGGAGATCGACCCCCCCTAGCTCCAGCCTCCTTTCAGGGAGTTGTAGAGAGTGATGAGGTCTCCCCTGAGCTTCTTCTTCTCCAATTTAGAAACAAAATATTTTTTTTCAGAGCTGCCAACCACCGGGAAGTGAGGAGAGCCACAGGCCTCAGCTCCCCGCCCGTCCCCAGTCGCCCCCAGCCTGGAACCCGGAGCCCCCAGAAGGCTGCACCCTACCCCGCCACCGCAGCACAGCCTTCTCTCACCTTCCCTCTGCTGTCCTTCCCTGCTGTTCACTGCAGGCACGGAAGAATACGCTGCGGCGCCGAAAATAGGGGCCAGCACCACCCTCCCGCAGTACCGGGTCAGCCCGGCCCGGCACCCCGCTCGGGCCTGAGCCACCCCGCTCACCGCCGCCATCTTCCCGACGGGCCCCGCACCACCCGGCAGGACGGAAGCCGGCTGGGCCCAAGCCGGTTGGAAAGGCGAATCGTAGCGGTTCCTTGCCCCACAAGCGGGCGGCGGCGGGAAGCGCGGAGCTGCCTGAGGCTGCCGGGAGGGGACAGAACCCCGGGAGTGGTTTTATTGCCCTTAAGAGGGGCCCGGGAGCAAGGGAGGGGTCGGGTCGGGTAGGGCAGGGTGGTGCTCTGAAACTATGTTGCCCCTGCTTCATATTTCGGCTGCAGGGTTTGGGTCGGCGCTTCCCCCGTTTAAATCAGTGCGTTCCTCTCACAAATCAAAATACAACTTTTAGCTCCCCAAATGCTCTTTGTGTCCCCAAACCAGTGACAGGCGGGCTCAGCCAACCCTGTTAATCGAAGATCCGTGGGTTTCTTCAGCAAAATGCAAGGGGGTCCAGCCCCGTCAGGTAGAAACTAAGTGATCGTGCATAAATACGGGCTTGGTAGCGGTGCGCTCCTTTAAATTTCAGCTTTTTTTCAGTTTATCAACCCGTTAGCTGTAGGTGTTCGGTTTGGCGTGGGGGGTTTTTGGTTTTTTGGTTTTTTTTGTTATTGTTGTTTTGGTTTTGGTTGGTTTTTTTTTTGGTTTTTTTTTTTTTTTTTAGAAGCAATATATTTGGATCCTTGGCCACGCTCAAGAGTTCCTGGCTTTAATCTATTTGCTTCAAATCACAACATACCTGTAGTGGATTTATCCTTTCATTATTAATATAGCATCTCACAATGACTTCATCCATTTTTACCCCAGTTGTTGGTCAGAATGCATTCTTATGAATGATGGATGGTGCTTGCTTACTACTTCTAATGACAACATAAAACTTTCAATTGCAGATTTACACAAGAATTCTGTTAGTTTAATACATTTTGAATTACGGAATATCCATCCCATGGTTAGCAGCAGGTGGAAAAGGGAAAGAAACCCAAGATGCGTCAAAATTCTCAATAGCAGTGTCTGATAATTCCTCCAAACTAAGACTATTTAATTTAATTAAGTGAATTCTAAAGCTAAAATGTCCAGACATCAAAGAGAGACAGGCTTCCAAGTGAGGATTTGGGCTGCATGCCTGTAGAGGTTGAATTTATCCCCAAATAAGAAACAATTGAATGTTGCTAGTAGTAAGATACCTGGACACACCTCTCTGGAGACAGAGAATATGTATTCTTCATGCTTTATACGTGGGATATATAAAATTGCATTAAATATCATATAATGATACAGATTTAGAAATATCCCTTATTGATATTAACTGCTTTTCCAATTTAAAAAAAGGTTATTTGATCTTAATTTTCAGACTATTTGTCAGGCACACCCTGTTGTCTTGGTCATCATTGTCAAGATTGAGAGAAACACCCTTTATCACAGGTATGCTTCTGTCTGTCTCCTCATGACAGAAACCTTGCAAATCAACTTATGCACATGGAGACAAAATGGAGAATGGTGTGAAAATGCAGAGTCTGATAAATCTTTGATTTATATTAATGCTTAAGATAGTCAGTGAATTTTGCAAATACTGAGCGAGGACTTAGGTAGCCTTACTGACCTTTGGAAGTCCTGCTTTATATTCTCACTTGATCATTATTACTTAGAAGCCACTTTGAATTTTATCATGTTTTGCACACTAGGGTAACATTAGAAGAGGTCTTTTGTTGTTGAAAGCATGTGATGCCAGTAGCAGAATAAGATCCAGCTGCAGGTGTTATGGATTAGCTGGGAGTTCTGTTTCATGAGTCCAGCATGGGTCACTTGCATGTGTTGGTTTGCAGTATCAAAAGTTACTACTATATTTTTTTTTATTTATAAAATCCTCTTAAAATATTTCATGGGTTTTCTAAAAATAATCCAGATAGTCACAATTATTATTTAAACATCAGATTTCAGTACAGGGGTCCATGTTTAACAAAGTACTGCTTATATTAGATTTTACTTGAGAAGAAGGTTTTTTTTAAGAAACATTTATGGGATGTTCTAGTTGCTAGAATAAGCTTCTCTCAAGATTCTCAACTTCCTCCACGATACTTAATGTCAAGGCAGCCACTTTTGTACAGCTACTTTTAACCAGATCACAGATTTCTTTGTGTAGGTTTCCTTGGCTCAGCCAAGCTAAACACAGTCTTAGGTTTTCAAAAGGTGGGCAAAACTGGACAGAAGTACCACACATCTGGAGTGTCTTTGGCTAATTCATAAGATGTGTTATCACTTGCTTCTATTACTGATCTTTTGATAACTGCTAATGCTACAGTAATAGAAAACTATATGAATAGGCTGGGAAATGCATAAAATGAGAAAGGTCTCTGCAGGCACTGAGGTTTGCTCGAAATCTTCCTCTTCATTCCATCTTGTCTGGCTTCTTCAACCTAAGAAAAAAACAGTCCACACAGCCAGAGCTTAATTCATACAAAGAAAAGGAGATTTTTTTTTTTTTTAATTTGAATTGTTAACATTGAGTGCACAGAGCAGTAGCATGGTAATTACCAGGTATCCATATCCTTTCTGCCTGTACTAAAGCTAAGTCAGCCTGAGTTAATCTGATTGCTTGGAACACAGCAGGGGGACACTTGGCCAAAATAGATTATAAATACTGACTTTCAATTCATGTCCCACATGTGCACTGCATGTTGCATACTCCAGAGTCAGTGAAAGAATTTAGAACCACCAAAGACAGTAAGATACTTGTCTTACATTACAGGAGATGGAAGTGAGAAATAAAATATTTCTCACCAAGAATATTATCTGTTTGGGGAATGAAGTGTATAATTTCAGAAGAATTACTGCCTCAGACTCCAGATTAGTGCAGAAAGAGAAGGTAACATGAGCCTGTTACTTCTAGAATTTTAATCCTAGTTTACTTCTCTTTGGTATCAGATGCAGTAATCACATTGCTAATTTACACTGCCATTTCCTTAAGAAGATTATTGGGCATTTGCTCATAATTAAAGTCTGTATAAAAGAACCTACAGAAAAGAGCTTTATGGAGAGTTTTAATTAAATCTGACAGAATATCTTAGTTGACATCTTAAACTCATCCATGTAAATGTAAAGATGTACAACTGCACTTATCCTTAAAGGATCATTGCCATCTTTCCAAACTATTCAGTAATAACAGCTCCTATTCAAAACATCTCTCCTGAAACAACAGTTGTATTTCAATCAGTCTTTTCAAATATACTTGTAATAAGCACCCAATTTGATGATATTTTGTTACAGCCACAGCACCAATAATAATATCTGTCTCTTCCAGTGCATCCCTATTGATTTAAAAGAACCAAATAAAACAATGCTAGGACACTTAATATAATTGAAGATAGGAATCAAATAACAGTTGAGGGTCACTGTACAAGAATTTATATTGTCTCTTATTATTTGAAGGCTGTTCATGACTGCTATGTGATACCTCTTTATCAATTAGAATAGGTACGATATGTCAAGCAGTAATTTTGGCTTCCTTTTATGCAACATAAGCATATAAACAGATACAGTGCCCTGTGTGGTAGCAGTTTCTTTTAGTTCACACAATTTATTTAGTGTTTTTCTTCTTACTTATCCAGGTATTAAAAATCCTATGAGTTTCTGTGACAATATACTATGATTATAGTTTAAGAATTCTGCTGACTTAATAAAGAGCACTAAACTTAAAGAACAGGGACACCTTAAACTGCACACCAAGCTGTTCTCTGGTGTCCAGGTAGAATAACATGACATGAGCATAACTTGGCTTCAGCACTGGAAAAAATACTTCTTATGTAATACACTGAAAGTATTGCTTGATTTACCCTATGATGCTGCTTTTCAATAAACAAAGTTTCTTAATCAGCATATAATGCCAAGTTAGAAAATGCATTCTCAATTTACCAACTTCTCCTTATTCTCAATATTTGAATTTAACAATTGCCTTCTTTCCAAAAGTCTACTTAAATTACCGTATAATTAGCAAAATTGTGCATTTTATCACATTTTTTCCATCACAGTGTATGATTATTTCTGTGCCAATGTGCATAGTGAAATGTATGTTTCTTTGTCAACTCTTTCCCCTAATTCTCCAGCTCTTATCTTCCCACTCCTTGTAAAGAGAGACAATGTTAAGTACCAAGATAAGACACTGAGGCACAGTGTATATAGAGTATATATTCTTCATGGAAAAGTGAAATTCATCCTGAAAAAATGAAACAATAGTTAAGCCCCAGAGACAAATTGCTTAGCTGAGATTTTTCACACTAAAAATATTTTTAAAAAGTAGGTTGACTATATTACATCCTTGATGAAAATAAAGTAGAAAATTGAAAATGTATGTATTTATTAAGACACGAGCATTGAAACACTGTTAACCCAGCAGAACTTATGAAAATTAGAGAAGTACTCGGAAATAAAGATTCAAAAAATTCTGATGAGAACAGATGTACAGATAGAGTCATTCCCACCATCATTATTCCTTCTTTCAAGTGAAGAGTATCAAATCTTGCCTAGTAATAATATGTTGGTCTAAGAGCAAGTAATATCTGAAGTCTTTAATGTAATTAATAGCTAAAGTTGTTTGTGAAATATGAATGGTGTTGACTTAGAAATAGATGTTTTTCCCTCACTGGTGACATACAGGAGAAATTGCACAAAAGGAAAAGGTTAACAATGAATAAAAATAATTCTTCCTGTCACTTGTATCTCCTCTTCCTGAACCATATAGCAATTATAAATTTGGCAACATAAAGAGGTAAAATATATAACCTTAGGAGGCATTCACTCTTCTTATGTCTTCACAATGCAAGGATTTATCTGCCGTTTATAGCCAATGACCTCCAAAATTTTAAAGTATGCATTGGAAACATTCCTTTAAGAGAGAAGTAGTTCATAATACTATTCCAGATGGAGACAGGTGACAATTTGGTCATCTTGGTTTCATCTCAGTGAGCAAAAACTTAACTGTGTGTATCTGTTCTTCCTGAACAGAGACCTTGTAAGGTATTGTACACTGCTACCACAGGTGCTCCAGCTCTTACTGTTGCTAAACTCTGTTGAAAGGTAAGTGGAACAGGCAGCTGCCTGTTGTGGTAGGCTGTGTAGGTTGTGGTTGTTGCCTGAAGAGATGAGGACCTCCACTGATCTGAATCATAAAATCATAGAATGGGCTGGGTTGGAAGGGACCTCAGAGATCACCAAGTCCAACCCTTGATCCACTACCGCTGCAGTTACCAGACCATGGCACTGAGTGCCACATCCAGTCTCTTTTTAAATATCTCCAGGGACAGAGAATCCACTACTTCCCTGGGCAGCCCATTCCAATGCTTGATCACCCTCTCAGTAAAGAAATTCTTTCTAATGTCCAACCTAAACCTCCCCTGGCACAACTTGAGACCGTGCCCTCTTGTCTTGCTGAGAGTTGCCTGGGAAAAGAGACCAACCCCCCCCTGGCTCCAACCTCCTTTCAGGGAGTTGTAGAGAGTGATGAGGTCTCCCCTGAGCCTCCTCTTCTCCAGGCTGAACAGCCCCAGTTCCCTCAGCCTCTCCTCATAGGATCTGTGCTTGAGTCCCTTCACCAGCCTAGTTGCCCTCCTTTGGACCTGCTCCAGGACCTCGATATTCTTCCTAAACTGAGGGGCCCAGAACTGGACACAGGACTCGAGGTGTGGCCTCACCAGGGCTGAGTACAGGGGCAGAATCACTTCCCTGGACCTGCTGGCCACGCTGTTCCTGATCCAGGCCAGGATGCCATTGGCCTTCTGCCTGACCTCTCTATCAAAGTGATAATTTCACACAAAGCCACGAATGACCATCGGATGCCAGCAATTTAAAGAAAGATTTTTCAAAATTTCCATTTCAGTTCTTAGTAATTATAAATGCCACCATATTTAGCATTAACAAATCAGACAAGAAATGTAAGCATTTTACAGGGGTCAATGTTTGGGACGGGAGACCTGTTTTCCCTTATTTACGAGGCTGCTACCTGTGCTTTCCTGTGCTTGGTACCCCTTTCACATGAACATTTCTTTGCAGCAGGGATGCTTCCCAAAGTGACATTCAGCATCTCACAGATGTGATGTGATGTACCAGGATGTACCAGCACACAGCTCTTCAGTGATGTAAATCACTTATTTGAGAGTAAATAGAAATAAGGATAGGAGCTTACATGAGTTAGCCCAGGTGCAGGCCCACCCAACTAAGCAACCTAATCCTAAGAACCATTCTGAAAGCAGGAATTCCCTTCTTTTGCCAGGACTAACCGAGGGAAACTTCATGGTGCTGGCTGGTGGGCAACTTAGCATTTGGGAGCATAGTATGGGAGCTCTTTCCCTGGGAGCTGAGCATGCTTCAGGTTTCCTCGTAATGCATTGCTGGTGGTTGTGCGGGAAGGGGTTTTGGAAGGGGGGCGGTGTCGGTGTCGGTGTCGGTGTCAGCCCGGGGGGAGCGGCGGGGCCCGGTGGGGGCAGACGGGGCGGGGGCTCTTGGCGCTCTCCAGGGTGCTGAACCCGGTGCGCGCCGTCTGACCCGACCCGGCAGCGAACAGAACTCCCCTCGGTCCTGCCGGTACACGCACCTCTCCCCTGCCACCCTCGGCATTCCCGTAGGCTGAGGACAGCCGCAGGAACTGAGGTTGTGGTCAGTGGGTATGTCTGACTGCTTCATTGAATGTATCTTATTTCCAGGCTGAGAACCGCATGCTCTTTTTGGCAACAAATGCTTTACGTTGATGCGCCCTTCCCTTCGGGTTGTAACTTGGCCACTTCACCCAGTGCTTTAACACGGGACATTTAATAGCACTCTTCTACCTGCCACTGCAGCCAGAACTTCTTCCCTCTTCATTGTAGGAAACAGCATTTTGCCTGGGTGCAGTGGGTGGTAGTGGTAACAGAAAAGATGAATGCAACAGAAAAAGCAATAGGTGAGTTATGGAGAAATAGAATTATTTCTGATGGAAAGAACCTTTAATTTAGAACCAAAGTTCTGTTGGAAGAAAACAGTTCCACCTCCTGATTTAAGCAGGCACTTCTTCAACCAGAACAGGAGGGCCAAAGCTCATACTAACCTCACCTTGAGAGTTTCCAGGGATGGTTCTTCTACCATCTCTCTGGGCAACTTGTTCCAATGTTTTACCACCCTCATTATAAACAACTTCTTATCATATAGATGGTTCCAGCTTAGGATTGCTGTAAATCTCTTGCCAGTGTTTTGTTTTGTTTTGTTTTAAAAGAGCGAGCTATTCTTCCTGTCTTTGTTGGTCAAAGGTTGCTGAATCACTTTTTGACCTGTCAAAATTAGAATTAGACAGAGACTTCCAAAAGAATTTCAGTCTTGCAATTTTGATGAAATTTCCAAAAACTGAAAAGAATGGGTTTAGTGGGGACAGACCAATTTATCTGAAAATTGCTACTGTTTGGTTTCCCATAGAATTGTCATGTGAATTAATGAATATTTCCAATAGATGGATAGAATTTGCTTAATTAGAGTAATAGCATAACAGATGTGTTTTAAACTATAAGATTTAGCCTAGTTTTTAGGAGACCAGTAACTTCTTCACATCACAGCTGTTTATTAATGTTTATTAATGCCTGTTATTAATTTCAGGCATTTCTTGAAGAATGTGCATTTTCTGATCAGTAACAGTTTATTGTCAGTTTGAAAGAATAAAAAATTCTTCATAGCTGAAGGGATCAATCTTAATTTCACACAGCAGTTCCATCATGGAAATGAGACATTTAGAGAATTATTAGATGCTACTCTAGGTGAAGCATTCAGCCTGGTAGACTATCAATAATAAAATAATGGAGCAGTGCCTACATGCATAAAAGGCAATTTAGCACTTCAGCTGGTCCCCCATGTAATAAAATGCTACAAGAGTGTCACAATCTGCTACCCAGTATCACCATACACAAGTCCAGATAGTCTTAGCTCATCTTCAGCATGTCCTTGTGAAGAATAATGCTGTTCCTGGTGCACATTGCATGGGTTGCAAAATACCATCCAGACAACAGAACTATCTAACGTGTTTGGAAAAAAGGTATTATCATGTCTTCAATCTGCAGTTAAGAAATGAGAAGTGCAGAGGGAACTGTTATGTGAACTTGGGGCTCAAGCCTATACCTCATTCCAAGAGCCATAACTACCCACACTAAGCTTTGGTTTACAGTCCATGAGAGGTCTCAGCCCCATGAACAGTTTTGGTAAAAGTTGAAAGCCATGTAAAATGGCAACATTCCCACACTGCCAAAACAAAAGATGAAATGTTTACCTCTGTTTCATTCTCAGCCACAAGACTCTGGAAGAGTGAGAGAAATAATAGAGAAATACTAGCATTTACTTTCTCCCTCCTGATAAGAAAGTTTGAAAGAAGAGCAGTAGTTCAGAAGGGCAGCAACAATAATAGAGAACTCTGATTTTCCATCACTTAATGTAACATAATGAAGTGCTGCTTTTGGTTTTTACAAAACTTAGATGGAAAAAAACCAAACAACTAAAGCTGCCTGTTTAGACTTAATATGAAAGCTTGCTGCAGAGCTGCCAGCAAGCCACAAGCAACACCTAATTGAAGTTTTTAAAAAACATGAAGAAACACCACTCTTAACCTCGTGCAATTAAATGTATGCACATAAGAAATAGAGAGTGAAAGGAGGATGATCCTCAGCAAAATTAAACCGTGGCTTGTGATTGCTGGTTTTGTCAACAGGAAGAAGCAGAAGTAACTCTCCTCTGAAATAATCAAAACTGTTCCCCAGTTCCTTCTCTTCCTCTCCCCAGGGCAGCCATATAAGGCAGATTAAAGGGAGGGACCCTGCATTACTCAGGGTGGGACTTGATGAGCTGGGGGCAGGGTCAGGCAGCAGCTCCTCTGCCTGCACCTATCCAGGGAGTCTCTTCTGTGGAGCTGAGCACGCAGCAAGGAGAGGTAGAAGGACATGTGACAAGTAAGTACTGTTTACCACCTGGTTTCAGGTTTTTTTATGCTTTATGTCTGACTGTGTGGGTCCCCCTCTTTTGATTAAGCAGGCTAGCAAATGTGTTTCAGGTAGCTTTGTTGCCAACTGCTGGGCAGCCAAACTTTGCTGCAAGCACTTACCTAGGTAGCCTCAGCACCCTAAAATGGATGATGTGGAGAGAGTGTACTTCTGATAGCTGCTTCTTGTGTTCTTCTTGTAGGTTGGCTTGGATGATGGGCTTTGTGTTTTCACAAGAATGTTTGGTCCTTACAGCTTTTCAGTGTTAAGAGAACTGATGAGGGAAAGGAGGTGTTTATCTATCTGCTACACGGCTAATGCAGAAATGCATCAGTCCACCTTACCATGAGGAGTGTTAAAAGAGCACACTGTAAAAAGTCCAACACTCAATGTCAATTTTTTGTGGAATAACTTAGAGAGTTCTGTTCAGATACATTGCCATTTCAGCTCACCCACTGTAGATGAGGATCTTTAAGCAACAACAAAAAACAAGCTTCATTTAAAAAGAGGAGGTGAAGACTGAAATTCTCTCTCGCTAACTTACTTGATTCTGCTGAGGCTAAAGTAACTCAAAATCTGACAGAGGATCAGACAGCAGTAACTCTTAAGCATGTGGGCATTCTATTTTGGATATCACAATACATTAAAATGTGACATTACAGACATAATTTTGATATTAACATCGGTGGTGCTTTGAAGTTAAAGTTGCCTTTCATGATGCTCTTAATTTTATTGTATATTCATTGGAGCTAAGCATCTAAATAAGGAAGCTTTTCATGACCATGTATAAGAAATAAGGCAAAACATAATAAGACACCTCAGAAAAACAGCTGCTCTCAGTCTCAGAAAATGCTTAATACTACTGTTAGGGTCTGTATATTAGCAGCTATTTAAGTCTGTTCCATGAAATATGTATTGATCTAGAAGAGCCTTATTTTATGTTCTGTTTTTTCTAGGTACTTGCTTGAGAGTAGCAAAGTTATCAGCAAACATCAAGTGGGTTGAAAAAAATCTAGAATCTGGCCAGGAGTCTTTGATCTGTTCCCTTGTAACAATATTAACCTTGAGTTATGGTTATTATTAATGACATCCTCCTTTTTACACTTGAGAAAAATTGTTCCTCAGTACTGTGGACTGCAAGATCAGATCCCATTAGATGACTGAAAAAATTTATCAAAGTCTTTAAATTTTCCTGTAACATTGATGCTCCAGAAGATCTCTTGAGGTGTAGGTGTAAGCTAAGGCAATAGGCAAGTTTATAAAATCCAGGAAATTTTCCCAGTTCCACTTCTAATCAGGACACTTTAGGAGCTGCTCAACTCAAAATAATATCATAGGGTCACCTCTCAAGAAAATTCTGTTGCTGTATTAGAATTACACTATTTAAATAGTTTTAAACTTCCTTCTTAACAAATGTAACTGTAAATAGTAACTTAGTGTTCTGTCTTCCTCCAGAAGTCATAACCTCTTTTCTTTGCCAGCATATTGGTGCTTCTGGCATCTAGCACGTCTCAATGTCTAACACGTTTTTCTGATTTAATTTCAGAGGCAGTGAGTGACAGTAGGTGACAGGCTGACAGCTCGCACTTGTGTCACAGAGAAGCTCCGTGATAACAGCAGAAAGTCATCTTATCAGCTGCTGGAGAACACCCCGGGGCAAGGAGGACATACAATACCTTCTTTATTATTTTAAATATTGATCAGGCTCAGTAACTCCCGTTCATTGCCGCACAATGTCCTGTGATAGCGGAGAAACCGTCAAGCACCCAACATATAACCTCTACGGACAGATTCAAGGCTCCACTTCCCAGCTCAGCAGTCTGAATGGAAATAGGAAATCTGCAGCATTTTTGGAAGTCCGAGGGAGCTTAAGCAGCATGCAGTATTCTTCCGTGGTGCTGGATACAGAAACCCCAGTGAATAATGTATCTGGAATTCCCTGCAGCCCTGAGGAAGGCACAAAGGCTGCAGGCTCACCAGAAAGCAAAGTCCCCAGGGCCTGTACAACAATATGTTTCCAAAGCCATTATTTAACTAAAACTAGCACGCAGGGAGTCGTCTACAACTTCCTGGAGAGGCCCAGTGGATGGAAGTGTTTTATCTATCATTTTACTGTGTAAGTACCTACATTTTCACAGACTCTTTGGTGTAAGAAAAATTTGAAACTGGCCACTTAATCAGCCAGAAATCATAGTACTTGAGCTTTCAGGCTCAAAACCTGCTGCATAAGTAATCCCACTGAAAGTGATGGAAAAGCCAGGTTCTCAAAGTCTCAGCTGCTATATGCATTAACATTTTGAGAGGAGTGCTTTTTATTTTTCACTTGATATTGGTCTCCACATATGTACACTGCATAGCTGGTATTTCTGAGGTGAAGTCATGTATGCTCATGGCAGTTCTTGTTGCTGCCTTGGTTGCTTTACATTGTTCTAGCTTCAGACTGCACTTTTTAGCATGAGATGTGGAGGGTTCAGCTGTGATCAGATATGTCACATTTTGGTAAGTCCGTTTTGCTCATGCTGAAGTGCCAAAACAAGTAATTTGTTGGGCAAGCATATAGCCATGTTACTGATTTGAATGAATTTACAGTCATGTACAAATTTAGCATAATGCTTTTCATTATACCACGTATGTAGTACATGCCAGGAGGTATTTAATCTTCCATTTACCCTTGCAAAACAGTGGTTATTACATTAATACAGCTGTTGCTTTCTTTGAGCCGCTTATGGTATCTGTCAAGTTTAGCAAGTCCTCAATTGTTTTGATTGCTGCTTAACAGAATGATAATTTGTTATCCTAGCTGTAGAAAGGGCTCAATTGTTCTCTCACTGAGGCAAAAAAATAAGCTTTACTGGCTCTAGTGAATGCAAACTGAGCCAAAAGTCCCTGCTTTTATTATAAAAGCTGCATATGTCTTGAAGAAATGTAGGGTGTTGAAAGTAGACTGTTTGTCTCAGATGAACTTTTCTATGGCCTGACTGCATTTTGGAAAAACCATTATTAGTTACTGCACTCAGGAGCTGCCCAGAGAAATATGTAGTAATTATAAGAAATGAATCATTATACTACTATTTGGCATAAAATATATGGTCTTATTAATGCTTGATTCCTTTCACCTCTCAAAATCATATATGGATTTTTTTAAAAGGATTTTTTGATTCATGAAATTTTGCCAAGTAAAAGGATAGGGCCTCTTTCAAGGACTATGCTTATAATATATAATTCCTAAGGGTTAAACAGATGGACTTTGTGTAGATTTAAATATGTGAATAGTCATGATTTAAGCCTATTTGAGGTTAAGATTCATTAATCTCACTAAAATGCATTTCATCATCTGTATGGCTTTTATCTCGGACTAAGACTGACCTTTAATATGCACTTAAATTCTGCAATAGGCATGAAAATAAATAAATAAATAAATCTATTCTCACATATCCTTCATATCAGAAAATTGGAGGAAAGATTTGAATTACCGATGGAAAACTAACCTCTTTTTTTTTTTTTTTTTTTTAATACAGTAATCCTTTTTTAAGGATTCTTAACTTAAACGAAAGTCTAAAATAACCTATTTTAAAAGCTTTTTCTGTGAGATTGGTTGAAAAGAAACTCTTCAAACACAGGTTTTGTCCAGGGTTTTGTCTTAAGTGGAGTTGTCCTAATAATTATCCCAATTACAGCATGGCATGTTCTTTTATAAAAAAGTTCTGGTTTGTTTTTTTTTAAAGAACTTGAATATCATTGAAGTTAAACACTCTTAAAGCAATAAAGTTCTAAACTAAAATACAAATAATTTTATAATGGGAACAACTTGTAATTTATTAAAAAAAGGTTTTGCATGTTAGATCTGTGGGTTTAGGGTAATTTATGTAGAGCTGATATATTGATGACTGTTTTTGTAACAAATCCAGTCTTCCGAGTGTGGAGTTGATATTTGTGTAGCCTGGAGGAGATAGATTTGAAGCATCCTTTCATTGTCCTTTCATCCTTCATATGACACCAAATGCACATAATTCATGTACAAACTTTTGCATAGAAGCTTCCCACAAGGGACTGAAGTCTGTTCTGATCTGGAGCCAGTTCTGCTAGAAAGAACCACACTTTCCAGAAATGGGCAAGGCGAGGGAACAGTAAGTACTCCAGGAGGTGACCTTTCTCTTGTGCTCTGAAATTACCAAGATAATCTGATTTCCTATAATATTTGCAATGTGCCTCATACTTTAAATTTCTTTTAAGAGGATGAACTCTATCTCTTAAGGAACTTTGTAACTTTTGTTAGAAAAGGGAATTATTTTTCCTTAATTAAATCTGGAATTTGTGTTATTTTAGTGGAGTTATTGTAGGCTAAAAGATAGCTTCTAATGTTTGGTTTTGAAGCCATGGAGTATTGCTTAAGCATTCTCCAACCTTCTCACCTAGGTAATTTTTAGCTTCACTGGATGTACTATGGAATACTTTACTCCTGAAATCCCCAAAAACTGAGTAAAGGGTCTCACTGATAAGATAGAAAGAGGTGAGGACTTGGAAGCATCTGGGACATGCAATAGCAATACAGTGATCCAATGAACCAATTCTTGTGGCTATGTAAGACCCCTAAGATATTCAATATTGACATATATTAGAATCCAGCTCTTTTGTCATGTGGTCCTGAGTCCAGAAAATGAAGTGTGTGCCTGGCTTGAATTTGATTTGTAAACTCAGCTATGCACTTGCTTAAATCATCCAAATGTTGACATATTGGGGTATAACCCTCATATTTTTTCTTTTGAACAAAAAGTGGAATAGGTGTTGGTGATGCATTGTGTATAGTAATGAAGTTACTCAGCAAATCCACACATTTAAATCATTTAGTTGTAATTGGAGCCTTATTCCTGTGATGAATTAAAGTTTCTAAAACATATAAATTGAATTACAACTGGAATGGCTCTATTATGTTCTAGAGGAAAGGCTCTATTGTATTCTGGAATATTGTGTTCATTTTGGCTAGTATACTGTGTTCACATTACCTGTGAACTGAGTGGGGAGGGCTGAAGCCAGACAGTTTTCCTGACAATAAGATTGTTGACCTCTGTTTTAACAGCAGGTGGCAATGAACATAAACCAAAACCAGAATCCGGTGTAGGTGCTCAAATGTATTTGTGGTGGGGAATGTTACACTGCCAGGTCTTTGAAGGACACCTTGGCCATAGACAAGGGGTGAAGAAAGTTGTGTGGCTTTTCTGCCATGTTTGTAGAGGCAAAGAACCAGAAGTAGGAAGGCATGACTCAAGCCTAATGAAATAAGAGCATCACTCTCTGTGTACCCACATGTGCTTGAAGTGGTGACCAGTAATAGAACAATATGGTTTCACTTGTGTTCAGGGAGGAAAGGTAGCTGCTTGTTGTCAGATGTGATTTTCTGTGAGTGATAGAGGCCACCTTGTGTCAGCCCTGTGCTGCACTCCTCAGGTCCCAGGAAAAAAGTAGGCACAGTTTTGCAATGAGGTTAATTAGCCTTATATCTCGGCAAGAAAGGTGGCTCCGTAACACCCTTTCCTCTCAAAGTTACCTCTCAAAGTGTGCAAAGTTACCTTGCTGTCTCCTTCTGGGAGCTCCCTGATGCTGAGATGCTTTGACTGGTGATGGGTCTGAGTCTCCATGTCCCACTGCCCTTCTGAGACACCTGCACTGGTCTGCAGCACGGCTGGAGAGGTCACAGTGCAAGCTGTTGCCATTCAAAATAGGTCTCCCTCCAACCCTGACGGAGCAGCAGTATTAAACACCAGCCTGGCAGGCTGGCAGCAAAGTCTTGTGGCTTTTTGTTTTTTTTAAATTGGTTGGAAACAGAAGTGCTGAGGTACTAACGGGCCAATTCCTGTTCTTATCTCTGCTGTCAGAGTGGTTCCAAAGAATGTTTATCAATATGATGATATGCACTCTATACATATAAATATAAAGATATATATATATGTTAAAAATATGCACAGTCAAACCACCTTGTCCAATCTTTCCCATTTCTCTGGAACATCGAGTGATGCCTAATTTTGGTCTTTTCATCTGCTATCAGCTGGGCAGATGAATATTTTAGTTCCGGGTCAGAAGCTTAGAGGGAACCTGGGTAGGTAGCACTTGGTCTAAGTGAGGAAACAGAACAAGTGGCTATACTGAGTCTGATGAAACAGGGACAGAGGAGAACCTGGGGCTAAGAGACAAGAAATTCAGTTGGATTGTCATAGAAACTGACACTGGTACCAGTGATACTTAAACCAGAAAAAAACTATACAAGAGCAGGCTAGCTCAAGAACAGAGAAGCGCCCTTCATCAGGAAGGGCAAAAGAAAGAAAATGAGTTAGCAGCTTTTTGAGGTCAGAAGTGTGGATAAGCAGAAGGAGTTGAACAGAGGTACTACTGAAAATGGTCTAGAAGCTCAGAGAGCCACTGAGAGGAAGAAGGGTTAGGAGATGACAGCTGGAAGCTAGGGGAAGGAGGGAGTGTGGAATTCATGATGGGAGAAGCAACCTTTCACCCATAGGCAACTGGTTTGAATCCCATCCAAGTCAATAGTGAAGAAGAAGTAATGACTGTGGGGAGATACAAAAGGAGATGTTGGTCTCGGTCCAGTTCTTAGTGAACGGATGTCAGCGTCACCGCTGGAGTTAGCACAGCTGGAAGTCATGCTGGCAGTCAGGAGAGAAACCACAGGCTGGTTGAAAAAGGGAGGCAAGTCTAAGGCAAGAGGGAGGCCCATGAGAGGGACTCAGATTGTGTTCTCAGGCCTGCCACTTTCTTGTCATGTAACACTGTGAAAGTTTAAGTGAGAACCTACATCTGGTCCAGGTAACTTTGCTGGTTTGGCCGCTTGTTAGATGAGTGTTAGACCTCATTTAAAAGTTAAACCAATCTTTATATCCCATGACTTCCATTGGGATAGTGTGAGCCAATCTAACAGCCCATTGCTAACAAACCTCCTCCATTTCTGCTCCCCTCATCTGTCTTGGCCATTCAGCTTGCTCCTGCCAGCTCTAGTTGTCCTTGGATATCCTTGCATCACTAAGCCAGTTCAACTGATTATGTCAGCAGAAACTTAGCCCAACAGAAAAAAGTGAATGATTTTCTGTCAGGTTAGTAATACATATTCAGTAACTTTAAGTACTGTCCACTATTGTTCTCTTAGTGCTCCTAGTGGATCGTAATTGCCTGTTAAATTTCATGTAAAAACTTGCAGAATAATTGCAAAGTAACACTGGAAATCATCTGGCAAACACTATAGACCACCTGGTTTGACTGAAAAACCTTTCACAAATGTAGAGTTCACTTAGCAGCAAAGTGTGCTCTACAGGCTCCCTTATGATTTATGGGGAAACAACTCCTCCAAATGGTGACTCAGAGGAAATAATGGCTATTGCTCTGAACATTTCAAGGGTACACTGGCAGTTTCTCTGTTGACCACATAGGAAAGATAAGGAGAAGGTCCTCCTTAGAGTATGGTTTCACATAAGTTATCATAAAGTTTACCAGTACCCAAAGGGAAAGGTGACCTCTCGTTTTCGTATCTTCTCTCCTAGTCAGACGTTTCTACAACATAATGTACTCTGCTTCTGGCACTCACTATAGCCCTTCTAAGCAAACTCAACTCACTGTAAAGGCAGAAATCTAGCCTAGCAAGAAAGTGAGTAGCTTTTGATACCTTAGGGAGGCACAGCATCCCAGCAAATGGTCTGATGGCGCTGCAACCAGTACTAACCTGTTAATCAAGGCTGTAATGAGATGATAGAGAGCTCTCCTTTCTGCCACCAGAGAACTGTGATGTTGCTCATATGCTCAGCTTCATATGAAATCATGCCCTAAGCTTGCTTCTCTTTCATACTGACCCCCACAGCTCTTTCACTGAGTGGCATTCATGCATGCGTGCTCCTGGCAGCTTGTTGGAAAGAGCTGAGGAATTGCTGCTGAGTAATTTAAAAGTACATGGTCCTTACAAAAATATGAAAAAAAAAAATCAATAAGGTTGTTAACTTAAAATTTTCTGAGGAAATTACAGAAAATCAGTAGCATGTTTGTAAAATCGGGACTGGAAAGAAACAAACTTTTTCCTTCAGAAAAGTTTCTGTGCACTGAAGTCTGTCTGAAGTAATACAAAAAGAAGAGAGTTCAGATTATTGGAAAAAAAGTTGCAGTTTTCTCTGATTATTGTCACTGTTCCAACTTTGCTTTCTCATTTTTTTTTTTTTACTTCTCTCAAATTCATGTAAGAAACTGTAGTCATGGTCTGTTAATGCAATTGAAGAAGTTAAGAGCCACCATTCTGAGTGATGTAGAATTTTTATTTGACATACAACTGTTGCTGATGTAAAGAGCAGTAAAAGGCAAAAATGTGTCTTGCATTTCCTTTTAATGACTGTGGGGCATTCGCCTGCATGGATTTTGGTTCATCATGTGTAACAGCTCTCAGTGAAACTAAATACATATAGCAAGTAAGTTAGCATGGTGTTTGCTTCTGGTTTTGTCTGTAAATGCATCCTATAGCCCATTACTTATAACTGTTTATCTCAAAGGGACTGTCAAATTCTCATTACTGTCCATTCCACAATTATTACTAGAATGAAAGCAGATATCTTGCTTTTTCCAATGATGTGATTTTATATGATCAGCACAAGCAGCAACTAAAGTTCAGAGTAATTATAAACATATGACTGCTTTTGAGATTCTGGGTTTGACCTTGATGTCAAAGCTTAGATCTGGACATGATGTGCTTTCATAAGGATAAGTTAAGGCTTTTTATTATTATTATTATTGGGTTCAGAATGTTTCTTTCCAGCATAACAGCTACTTATTTGGACATTTTATACAAAAATTGAACTAACAAGTTTTCCCGTTTACAACTACAGCAGCTACTTTTGTGTGTAGCTACTGAGTGGTACTAAGCAGTTTTCTGTTCCATGATTTTAAAGTTAAGGTACAAAAAGATGAGTGGTATTAAAGTGGAGAAACTCAAGAACTTCTAAGTGCTTAGGGTTGCATGTTCAACTGTAGGAAGTGGTGAAGCAGCTTAAGTTGCTAATGGAGGTACATTAATAATAAACAGAATGATCTTTAGGATTTAGTAAAGTCCCAAGACTGGGCTGTTCTAAAAATACATGGGGACAGTTTAAATTTTTAGCCACTTTTCCTAAGGAAATGAGGTTTATGCAGCCATGAATGATTGCTGAATGATTGCATCTGTCTGAAAGTGCCTTACAAAAACTTTTGAGCCAGTTGGCAAGTTTCAGCTAACATTGACAGAGAAGAGGCATGTCAGAGACATTAAGTTTCTTCATGTTTTAATAAAACAAGTATTTGGGTAGAGGAGGCCTTCCAGAGGAGAGATGTTATGGAAGTTCCTAAGAAGGAACTTTGATGTGAGTATACTTCACTTCAGAATAACCCAACCACAGGGCACAAAGCCACAGGCTACATAAGTTCTATTTTCTTTTTTTTGAAATTATTGATGGGTTTTTCCATCATTTATATAAGAAATTCAATCCATTTTATTTTAGAAGCTCAATTTTGTTACAGACAAATACTGCAATGAATATGCAGTAATGCCCCCACAGGCTAATGTTTCTATAGTGAAACCATTTGTTTCTCTAGTGAAATCATTTGCTGTGGTGTGGTGTTGATTTGGTGCTATTGATGGAATTTGTTTACACTTTTGTGGAAAAACTCAGTGCTCTTACAGAAACCAGAAAAATGAGAAGATATTCCTTGATGTTAACATTGCAATTTCTTATTAATTTATGGACTCCACTTGGTATAAAATTCAACGTTCAGGTGTCTTCATGATAATCAAGCTGGCATTAACTTGTTGCTGGCTGAACACCTGGAGACTTAGCAGAGTCAATTAAGTTTGGCAAGGCCAAAAATAAAACTACTATTTTGTGTTTCACTGCCAAGGATTATCTCTCTGCCATTAATTTTATAAGTTTGTTCCCTCCTCACCCATCCCTTTTTTGTTATTCGAGAGATAACATTCCCACAAGCATCTCATATGTCAACACCTCAAGTAAATTTATCTGCAGCAGATAACCACAAAACAATCCATAAACACAGATAGTCTTCGCTAGAAATTACATTATTTGATTCACAACTTCAAAGGAGGAATGATTATACTTCTCCTTTAAGAGTTTTCATGACGCTTGTCTCCCGTGGAAAATGAGATTGTTACACCATGACCTTGAATGAGTTTATCCTTGATAAAATACTTGACATCATTTTGCTTTCATTGTCATAGTCAAGCTACTAATTCCAAATACTTGTAGGCTTCAGTAGAGCACAGCCAATTAATCTATTGAACAGAATTTGTCCCTGGCAACAATAATGATGGAAACGTGTGTACAGTTGCATTATCTACTCAACAAAATGAAGCAATGTTTAGGAAGATCAGGACACAGAGAAGCACTCGTTTGTAACCTTTAACCATGGCTGATTAAGTGTCCAATGCACCAGTGTAGCCTATTTAAATGTGTTGACACATGAAACAGATTTCAGAATGAGCATTTTAAAACACTGATGAAAAAAAAAAACAGTTGTATTTTGTTGTATGTGTGAGGCTTAAGGAATTTAGGAGAAATCAAGAAATACTAAAATTTAGTGTACATTGGCAAGACCTCTCTCAGCAAAGCATGGTACCTACATCTTCTGTTGGTGTGAACTGAAGTAAGTAAAAAGCCAAAATGAGAAATTCTCCAACGTTCCTCTTTGATAAGTAGCCACTTGCTGACAAGTTAACACTAGTGGACTTTGCATCTTGAGGAGTGGCTTGTTTTTCAAACCAAAACCTGAATTGAGACTTAAAGACAACCCAGTGGTATTTAGTGGTGAGGCTTGCTAAAGGTTTGTATGTGGTATTGTTCTGTGCTTTCTAGGGCAACTGTTGTCCTGTGCTTTATAGGGAATTTGGCACTCACCCAAGGTTTTTTTTCCCCAGTATGTCTTAAAAGGTCATTGGTTAGAGCTATGTTTAGCATCCCTAACACTGTTATGACCAATCCACAAGGAAGTTTCCTGATTGCCAAAGGTTGTTGGGTTCTACAGGTTAGTTGGCAAATAATTACAAAATCTATCTTTAAGGTCAGGCTTCTCAAAACTAACCTGCACTCTGGTGCATTGCTCAACAACAGAGATAGCAACCTTTAAAAATATGAAGGTAGTATTCACTGACTGCTGGTTCAAAGATATTGAAGGAAATTATGTTCTACTGTATTAGAGAAAAAGGTGCAAAGGGATCGTTGTTTTTGTCAGAATGAATTTACTTGAGGGGGCTGGGGAGGACTTGAGTTTTTTTCCCACTGTTTGTCTCCATCACTTTTGTCCTAAAAGTGTCCTACCCACAGATACCACTACCTCATCCAGCTCAGCCCCCATGGCTTCTTTCCAACAGCCTGTGCTGTGCACTGAGAGTACAAAAAGCTTCCCTACTATAGCAGGGGCAATTTTAGCAATAGCTAAAAGCTGTCTCTGGAACTGCTCTGTAAACCGTGGGTCACAAAAGGCAGCTCAAGGATCTCAGCTCCATCTCTTTCCCACCTCTCCCTCCAGAATACACAAATCCAGTGTGGGCAGCCCCTGCTTCTTCACACTGAGGTTGTGTCTACCCATGAACAACACCCCAGAGAACCTGACACATCCTTACCGTTGTTTCATGTTGTCTATAGAATGGCAGCCTATAGTGTATTATTTTAAAGCCTATGATTTCAAGCAGGAGGTTGTGAAGCAGAGCCAGAGTCACAAGCAAATTCTGCTGTCATGGAATCACATTTTTTACAGCTCTGGAAATAGTCATTGAAACATAGAGGCAAAAAGTAATTTTAATTTTTCAGTTATTTTTTTAACACGTGGGGGAGTCCACAGGTAATTCTTACTTTTCTCTTTTATAGCATGTAAATATAAACAGCATTTAATTTCAATGTAAGCTCCCATGAGCACAAAAATTGACATTTGGATACAGAAATAAACACCATCTGCTTCTCAAGATGCCTTTGTGAGTAAGAAGCTTAACTTTATGTTGATATATTTGAGTGTGTTTGTGTTCATCCTCCAAATTGTTAAAAGGAATAACACTTTCAGTGGCTCTATTTTAGGATTCTTAACTTTACTTTGTGCTCATATTCAAGATAAAGATCTAAATCTTTTAAGTCTTTCTTACTGTACTGATTCCTAGAGTCAATATTATAGAAACAGGACAGATAATTAATTAAATATTTTTTTAACTTCTCCTGTTTCAACTCTAAAACCTCAAAAATTAAAAGACCGATAAAGAACCCTCCAAATGTTAGTTGTTTATGATTTTTAGTCCCAATAAAAATTAAAGGTATCTAAATATTGCAATATTGACAATGCTGAATTTAATAATTTTTAATTTTAATTTTTAGGGCTAACGACCAATTGCAGTTATAATGGAAATTAAAGTGAGCTGCAGGTGTAACCTCCCATTCCTGTTATCTCCCATTTGAAAAAGATAAAGATATTCTTGATAAAAACAATAGAAATACAAGATACTCCAAGTCAGCAAAACCCCAGTCAAAAGTTTGAGACACTTCAAATATGTTATTTTGCTATGCCCAATTTACAAATTATCTTCCCCTATAATGCTCCATCATAGCCCCTTCCCAGAATTTGTGGAATTGGTCTCCCTTCATATAGAAGAAAATGCAGCACTTCAGGCTTTTGACTAAGTGTATATTACATGCTTAGAGACCTGTTAAAAAATAGCTCTGAATAGAAATTTAGTACATAAAAAGACCATCTTCAACAGGTTACACTAAAGACTAAAACTGGTAGATCTCTTTTCCTTTTTGCCTTTTTTTCTCACCAGAATGAATGAACTGAAATCTGAACAGTCCCCAGCTGCCTTCAGTCTGAGTCCCACTCTTAATGTCTTAAGGATCTTAAGTCAGGTTTGATTTGTAACATATTTGTCTTTCTCACACTCCACTAGGACTTCTCATTTTGAATTAGTAATCACATGTTAGCAGTCATTCAGTATCTGCAAAACTGGGTCAGATCACAGGATTTGTGCTTTCTCTCACTAATACATCAGGAAGCAAAATGATCTTTAGCAGTCTCAGTGATCTGCTGGATATATGTCCCCTAATTCAGCTCAAGAGGTAATTTTCCTGTAGTCACACAATTAGGTTTTGAGTGTGAAGCACAATTTCGTGCTTTGGGCTCCAGCCTGTTTTAGTAATGCCTTAATCCAATGGTAGCTAAAGTAGCAGCCTTTTTATAAAGGCTTCCATGAGACTGATATGTAATTTTGTTAACCTTTTTATTTGTAGGGCTTTTCTATGTGTGCATGGTAGTTTCATTTTTATTTTTTATTTACTTTATTTTTTCCTATTTATTTTTTTTAATTTATCTAATATTTTGCATATACTTCTAAGACTTTTTTTTTTTTAAATACTAAACCATAAATTACCAGCACAGTTGTTATAGTCAGCAATATTGAGCCAGCTGTTCTGCAAAGAAAACACTAGATTAACCTAGAATATGGTGAAATCACTGCTGTGAAAACTGATTTTCAGGTTCTGGTATCTAATAGTACATATTCTACCAGGCAACCTAGGAGGAGTTCCCTTGTTAATCCATGAGATATTTTGGAACTAGAAGAACATGATCAACCCCAGAGGATGCCTTCACTTCCCTAGCATTTCTTGTTGTTCCTGACTTGGGAAAACTCAATCCACCTTTGGTCTAATAAAGAACAGCTGGATCCTAAACCACCAGATAAGCATTCAGTAAGCACAGTTTCATACCTCACTGAAAGGCTTCAGTACAGGGCAGTGGGTTTACAAACAAATCTACAAAAGTCTTAATTTCAGTGCAATTTGAAAGCATCACATGGAATTGGTAACACAATATTACAGAGCAGAAAGGGGATCAGGAGGAGCATTCAGTCTTCCCTGCCTGGAGAGGAACAGCTAAGATGCTGCCAGGGCTCTGGGGGAGCCAGGGGCTCCCTGGGGTTGGGAAGCCCCAGGCATCAGGCTTCTCTCTGGGGATTGGGACAGAATGAGATCGCAAAGCCCTGACAAATTGTCTGGGTAATTATTAGCAGTTTTAATGTCTATTAACACTGTTGGGTTTTGTTGTGCTTTTGTTGTTTTGTTTTGTTTTTTTTTTTTTTTTGTTTTTTTTTTTTTTGGTTGGTTTTTTTTGTTTTGTTTTGTTTTGTTTTTGTGGTTTTTGTTTTTCCCAATACAATTGCCTAGCTGCAAAATAAATACAAGCTTCCCTCCAGATATAAGGGAAAAACCACAGAGGTTGTTTTAGAACTTGAAACTGACGACATCATCTAGTTTTATCTTTCAGCCAAAGTGGGTTCAATAAGAAGAAAATTTGTTTTTATAGAGCACAGCTTTTCCTGGTGACAAAGCACTTGCAAGAATGCTGCCACTGCAGTTTGCTCCTGAGCTGTGTAACTGATACCTGCTCCTCCCTCCTATAGCATGTGTCTCTAATTCCATTCAAATTATTGTATAGTCTTCTTTTCTAAACCTGCTGTCTCTGGGCTAGAACTTTGCTGTGATTAGACATTACTGGAACAACATCTTTACTACCAGTTCATGGCATGCTGGTTGACTGTGTGACTTGTCTTTGAACTGAGCTTGCTTTTTGAAATGTTTTCTTGTTGTTATTGCTGTTCTTGCTATTGGTAGAGAACTCAGTCACTAATTTGTGGTTATCTTTGGCTTTGTCCTCACTGAAACTTAGTCTGTTCTCACCTCACGTGAGCTGCCCTTATGATATGGGGGCACTGCTTAGCGTGGCTTTTTATCATTTGGAAAAAGAAACCATTAATTCCCCCATCATGATTTTCATTGCTAAAGCTGGCACCATCCTTACCTGCCTTGCTCTGAATATAAGTCTCAAGCATGTCTTCACTGAGATTTTTAATTTTCATATACTTTGTAGGTATCATTCTGTTGTGTTTTGCAGTTGATGGAAATGATGAACATGTTGTCAAAAAAGACAGGTCAGCATGAGGGCTGGAAGGGGGCTTTGTGAAGAAGAGATTAGTGGAAGATGCTAACTGCTAATGTCTTTAGCCTTGAGCACTAAGTAAAACAAATAATAGAAAACAATGATTAATTAAACTTGCTGTAAACGTACCTCATTAACATGTTAGAATACCCTCCTTTAGGCTTGAAAGACCCCCTGGCCACAAAAGCCACCTTGCCCTCTGAGTGAATAGTACAAGTGTACCACCTTTCAGTGGAAGTGATGAACTAGTTAACCAATCACATAGATGAATTAAATCACTATACTTAGAGATAATGCATTTTTTATATATAAAATAAACCCAATGTTAGGGGAAGGTGTACTAGCTTTATGGATTTACCACCTAAAACTGCTTTCTGTGCAAAGCTGGAAAAAAGAAATGCCTCAGCTCTGTGTGCAGAATGGATTATTGCATGCAGGGTAAATTGACCCCATTTTTGGGACAACAAACATGGTCACTAGATGTGGGCATTTCCGTGTTTGGAGCTGTTAAGAGTGTAACATTACAGTTTGTATTTGGGAAAGGACATAATTGAAACTGGAATATACCCAGGTTATCTGAAGCTACCTCTTCCCCTCTTTCAAAAATCAAATCTTCATCTTTTATGACCAAAAATGATCAGTAGTGATTCTACATTTCAAATAAATACATTTTATATGAGGACGTGGTATCTCATCTGCAGAATGTCCACTCCGGCCTGTGCTAATGAAATGACGCCTTTGTTATTCACTGGGAAGGAGTGACACTCACTGGCCAAAATACGTAGTGCCATAAATTATGTGAATTTAAGGGATTCTTTTGTGTGGTTTTAATGTGTGTTTTGGAAAAGGAAAAAAAGAGAGAGAATGTATCAACAAATTATTGCAGGAGGGAAGCAACAATTAGCTGAAGGTTACAAAACTTGGAAGCTTTACTTGCAGCTTTCAGACAGTGCTGGGTCCCGTAGTAGACCAATTAATTGTCTTCCCTTCCACATCCTAACAAGCCAAATAGGAGATGTGGTATGTAAACTCCTTAATATATTTCTTTTTTCCATTTGAAATGTGTTCCTTTGTCTCTTGGCAACGCTTTGTTCTGGTTTTACTCTTTTTGCTTTGGTATTCTCCTTCTGAAAACCTCTCTCCAGTAATAGTGGTACCTTAGCTCCCTCTGCTGGGTGCCTTCTCTTTGCTCGGTGTAGTGCTTCACTAAAGTATTCAATTTTATTACGACTTGGACAAAACTCTGTAGCCCCTATAATGTATCACCATTTTCAAAGAGATAGACATTTGGGTACCAAATAATATGTCTGGCAACACGTGTATCTTGAAATAGCAGGATCAGGTAATGGGCTGTGTAACTAATAAATCATGAAAACCTGACTATCAGCTAAATTTATCTGCTAAAAGCACTGTTAGCCCTGACTAAGATGTATTACTTGGATACCTTTTCCCTGGATACCTTTCAGCATTATTTTTTCTAAAGACATTTCAGCTCCAGGTATTCGGAGGGAAGTGATGGAGTCACCATCCCTGGAGATGTTTAAGGACAGGCTGGATATGTGCTGCTTGCAAGAGGGACGGAAGTTAATTTGTCCCTGAGTGTTGTTTTCCTCACTTTTCTCCACTCCCACACTCACCCCATTTGACACAGAACTGACAGAAACCCTTGATGAGCAGAAAGAATCACCAAGATCCCTGTGGTAGTCTCCCCCCCACTGCTTGATACCCTTCTTGTAATAGTCTTGAAAAAGCTTCAGTGAGGTCACTGGTGACACCGGGAGGCCATTATGATTTCATGCGTGACTCACCCTGGGTGAAGGGAGGGACATACCTGGTTCTACTCCAGGTGATGTTGTGGAGTGGAGGTTGCTCCAGTTTGGACACGCAGGAGCACAATGGGCTGAGGGCTGCTTTCCTTGTGACTATTCCTTACCAGAGAGAATCATAGAATCACAGAATTGGCTGGGTTGGAAGGGACCTCAGAGATCATCAAGTCCAACCCTTGATCCACTACCGCTGCAGTTACCAGACCATGGCACTGAGTGCCACATCCAGTCTCTTTTTAAATATCTCCAGGGATGGAGAATCCACTACTTCCTGGGGCAGCCCATTCCAATGCCTGATCACCCTCTCAGTAAAGAAATTCTTTCTAATATCCAACCTAAACCCCCCCTGGCACAACTTGAGACTGTGCCCTCTTGTCTTGCTGAGAGTTGCCTGGGAAAAGAGACCAACCCCCACCTGGCTCCAGCCTCCTTCCAGGGAGTTGTAGAGAGTGATGAGGTCTCCCCTGAGCCTCCTCTTCTGCAGGCTGAACAGCCCCAGCTCCCTCAGCCTCTCCTCATAGGTTCTGTGCTCGAGTCCCTTCACCAGCCTGGTTGCCCTCCTTTGGACCTGCTCCAGGACCTTGATATCCTTCCTAAACTGAGGGGCCCAGAACTGGACACAGTACTCGGGGTGTGGCCTCACCAGCGCTGAGTACAGGGGCAAAGAAAGGATGCCCCTGTGTCATAGGAAGTGCTGTTGGCTTCCCCATGCAGGTGCTGTGCTTCAGGGCCCATCCAGGGGATCCTCTGCCAGAGCTGATCCCTACTGTCCCTGTCTGTAGGCACTGGAGAGCCCAAACTGGGGCCCAGACCTCCCAGCAGTCTCACTAGTGCTGGGCAAAGGAGAAGCCTTACTTCCCTCCTCAACTTGGTGGCCATGCTCCAATGCCTTGGGAAATGTTGACACATTAGATATAAATGTGATAACTCAGCTGCTTGATATTGATGAACTGAGGTCTCATTCTTTTGTCTGCAAAAGTTTATACATTTGCTCCAGGTAATGCTTGATTGTCCGCTTTTATTAAAAAGGGTCATATGCTGAATTTGGACTCTATATTGGTTTCAAGAAACAGCCATATAAAGAATATGCTTTTGTTTGCTTGTTTGTTTTGTTGGGCTTTGTTGTTAGGTTTTTGTTTGTTTGTTTGTTTGTTTTATGTTTTGGTTTGTTTTGTTGGTTTTTAGGCTTTGTGCTTTCCATTTGACTTCAGCTATTAAAGCTCTTATTCTGATAACTCGATAACTTTCAAGTCCCTTCCCTTCTGAGTTCACAAAATGTAAATTGTGTGGCATATTATTTCAAATTTGCATTACATTTTTTAAGTGGCGTTCAAATAAATAAATCTTATATTGCAATTAATATTACTCCAAAACCTTAGGATAATGGTCTTATGTTTGTTATGATTTTTAAAATTCTGCACTTGCCACCCGTATCTCTGCTATCTTTTAATATGAATTGCAATTACACTTATACATTAATTATAATTATGTTACAAATAAGCTTTATAGAGTTACTTGAAGAGCACAAGGAAGTCTTAAAACAAAACCTTACTTGAATACTTCCATATTAATCAGATTATACCATTTAAGTGCAAGAATAAGCATAAGGAGATACCTAATGGAGCAGTTCTACAAGCAGCTATCAGACACCAGGCCTCTGCCTTCAGCTCAGAGGGGACTAGAAATACCCCACTGTTCAAGCGTGTTGCTAAAAAAACTCTTGTCAGTTAAGGACTTGTATATTACATGTTAAAGATCAGTTTTAATAGTGTGGATCAGCACAGGCAAATACTGAAAAAATGAAAACTTGATTCAGAGACTCCAATTAATCTTCAAATAATTCAGTTCTTAATGGTGGCTCAGATCTTCTCAAATCTCTGTTTGTGGATGGAGACAGAGCCTTTCCAGAGCCATTTTGTTGGAAGCAGGATTTTTTTTTGTATCTTCAAATCCAGTTTTAGGCTTGAACAAAGTCAGCTGTTGCCTGTGGGGCGGGTGAGGAACAACTGCACAGTGTTTGCACTGACGTGCTGATGACTTGCAGTGTATGAATGACTGGACCAACCACACTACTTATGTGTATAAGAATTGTTTTCAGTCTTCATTATCCCCTGTTCAGTGTGCCTGAGGGTTCTGAGGCAGTTTAAAGTCTGTGTGGAAAGCAGAGACCCAGCCCCTGGGTTGGGGGTGTCCTAAGCCACACAGCACCACACTGAGCCCAACAACTGCCCCAGTTCCCCCCAGTCTGGGGATGGATCTGGGGTTTCTCTTGGAGTTGGTCACCAGGATGGGTCCCTGCTTTCCACTCAGAGGGGGCTGTGCAGGTGGAACCCTCAGGTTTGTTCCAGCTTCTTTCTATCCCTCCAGGACAGTGCTGTCCCCACTCCTGTGGACTCCCCCAGCCCACACATGTTAGTGCTGACTAGTGGCCCAAACAAAGGGCCCTGAACACGCCTTTCACCTGTTTTAATGAAGTTTCTGTTCACATTTAGGCATTATTATTCATTTCATTAGCTCCCATTAAAGCGTATCTTATGCATTATATACCTGTGCATTTTCTAATGTATGTTATATACAATGCATTTATCTATATATGTATGCCTATGCTATATATACACTAATACACATACTCTATAGGCATTTATATACATATAAAGTGCATCTGTGAGTAAATAAGTAACATGCTTTTTACCATATTCCTTTGTATTGATATTTATGTGTGTTCTTATATTTATTTTCTATTTTCTGAGTTCCATATTTCATACTCTTGCATCAGATGTTGGTGCCCTGGCACTGGCAGTGGTGGCTGCAGGTTTCTCTGTGAGAGGTGGCCAGAGCTGCTTGGTGCTGGGCACAGCCGGTTCCGTCCGCTGTAACCAACCCCGTCCTGGGCATGGCTGAGACACTCACACGTGTGTTGGTGCCTCGGGGAAAACACATTTAGGAAAGGCCAAACCCTCCACACAGACTGTAAGAAACAGCCCTGTGAACACTGAGATGAGAGGAGCAAGAGGAGGTGCTCCAGGTTCCCCTGGAGAGCCCAGGCTGGAGCAGGTTTGTCCCGAAGGAATGCAGCCCATGCACCTGTGCTGCAGCAGGGGAAGAGTGTGAAGATGAGGAAGGAGAGGCAGAGGCAAAGTGTGATGGACTGACCCCAACCTCCCCATTCTCCATCCCCCTATGTCTCTCAGTGCATGTGAAGGAGATCTGGGAACAAAGGAGAGGGGTTTATCCTGGCAAAGGCAGTGGAGTGGAAGGTTTTAGTTTTCTTTGTTTCCCACTCTCCAAATCTATTTTAACTGACTATAATTTAATTTTCCCCAAACTAGATATTTTTTGCTCATGGCAGTAATTGAGAAGTGATCCCCCTGTCTTTGTCTTGACCCACAAGCCTTTTCATTTTTTTCCTCTCTTTGTCCTGTCAAGGAGGGAGAGTGAGAAAGTGGTAAGATAGGTGTCTGGCAGCTGGCCAAGGTCAATCCACAATAATTCTCTAGTCTATATATTAAGTAGCTATAGTTCTATACATAGAAACATATGTATATATATTTATTTTTTATATAAGCACCTCCTGGTCCAAAGGAAATGAGGAAATGAGTCAGAGGGTGGCTGGAGATCATGTGGATATGACAGTTTTAAAAATATGGCAACCACAGACAGGTAGGAGAAATGAGGGGTGTGACATTAAAATGTGGATCTATGGGTATATCATAAGCAGGAGCTCACCTCTCTGATGCCTTTCTGATGTAGAGAGGAGGGAGGAGGTGGACCTGTAAGCCATGGGGCAGTCTGTGAACAAGTGGTGTATAATATATATATATAAAAATATGTATATATATATAAAATATGTACATATATATATATATAACAAAATGACAACCTCCAGGGGGACAAAGAGGTGAAGGGAACAAATGAGGTGACTGGAAGATGCATAGGACCCTAGAGCAAGTGTGACACGTGGTGGTGAGCAGGGGCAGGGCTTCCACCACCATTAGAGTGGTAGCACCAGTCCCTACTCATGCTGGGTCAGGCTTGTCCTCTTGCTGGTTTTGCCCTCTGCCAAGCTCCTTCCAGTCTGTCATCTCTGCTCTGTGGGTCCCATTTGGGCCCCACCTGTGTGAATCACCCTGGGTATAGTCCAGAAAAAGGGAACCATCACTGCCCTTCACATCCTGGGAGGGCTACAGGGGATGCAGCCCAAGGTACAGACAGTCATCAGCTGATGTGGGTTTGGGCCTGCTCCATACCATGTGCAGGACTTGACATTTGCTCGTATTCAGTTTTATGAGATCCCTTCAGGCCTGTACAGATGCCTCTTTGGGCACCTCTAACCAATGGCTCTGCCCTCAGTGTTACAGACTAAACCCCTAGTTTGGTGTCATGTGGGGACTCAATGAGGTGCATTTCATCTCCTCTTCTGGAACACTGGTGTTCCAAAAATGTTGACTAGGGCAAATCCCTAGATAGACTCCTAAGGAATTTGTCATGTCACTGCTGCCTTGGGTGAACATACCTTGATAAGTTTTTCATCTTACATTTTTCATGTAAGTCACCAAAAGCGCACAAAGTGCAGTTAGTGTGTTTTTATCTCTTTGCTGAAAACTCACAATTTTAATAGCACAGCTGCCAGCTAGTCTGTCATTTGCTTTGAGAGTCTTGAACTAGCCTTGACAGTAGTGTTTATTTTCTTTGGGAGAGCTTCTTATTGGAAAAATGTCTCATATTCAGAACCATTAGGGTTTTAATTGCTGGTTTCAGAGTTTAGTTACAGACTCTTAGCACAGAATCAGATGTGTTCTTAGCACAGACCAGATTGTCCTGAGGACAACTGGCTTCTGGAGCTTGTAGAAAGAAACAAGAATCTGAACAGCCCCTCTGTAATCCAGAAGGAAACAGTCAGTGACCTACTGAGCTGCTTGGATCTCCACAAGTCTATGGGACCAGATGGGATCCACCCAAGGGTGATGAGGGAGCTGGCAGAAGAGCTTGCCAAGCCTCTCTCTATCATCTACCAACAGTCCTGGCTCATGGGGGACATCCCAGATGACTGGAAGTTGGCGAATGTCACGCCAATCCACAAAAAGGGCCAGAAGGAGGACCTGGAAAACTACAGGCCTGTCAGCCTGACCTCAGTGCCTGGCAGGGTTATGGAGCAGATCATCCTGAGGGCAATCACACAGCACCTGCAGGATTGACAAGGGATTAGACCCAGCCAGCACGGGTTTAGGAAGGGCAGGTCCTGTCTGACCAACCTGGTCTCCTTTTATGATCAGGTGACCCGCCTGGTGGATGAGGGGAAGGCTGTGGATGTGGTCTACCTGGACTTCAGCAAGGCCTTTGACACCATCTCCCACAGCATTCTCCTGAAAAAGCTGTCAGCCCACAGTTTGTACAGGGGCATCTGCGCTGGGTTAGGAACTGGCTGGAGGGCCGGGCCCAGAGAGTGGTGCTGAACGGTGCTGTATCCAGTTGGTGGCTGCTCACCAGTGGTGTCCCCCAGGGATCAGTGTTGGGCCCAGTTCTATTTAATATCTTTATAGATGGTTTAGATGAGGGGATTGTGTCCACCATCAGCAAAATCACAGATGACACTAAGCTGGGGGGGAGCATGGATCAGCTGGAAGGCAGGAGGGCTCTGCAGAGGGACCTGGGCAGACTGGAGAGTTGGGCTGATTCCAAGGGGATGAGGTTCAACACGGCCAAGTGCCGTGTCCTGCACTTCGGCCACAACAACCCCATGGGGAGCTCCAGGCTGGGCACAGAGTGGCTGAGAGCAGCCAGGCAGAAAGGGACCTGGGAGTCTGGATTGACAGGAAGCTGAACATGAGCCAGCAGTGTGCCCAGGTAGCCAAGAAGGCCAATGGCATCCTGGCCTGTATCAGGAACAGCGTGGCCAGCAGGTCCAAGGAAGTGATTCTGCCCCTGTACTCAGCCCTGGTGAGGCCACACCTCGAGTACTGTGTCCAGTTCTGGGCCCCTCAGTTCAGGAAGGATATTGAGGTCCTGGAGCAGGTCCAAAGGAGGGCAACCAGGCTGGTGAAGGGACTCGAGCACAGATCCTATGAGGAGAGGCTGAGGGAGCTGGGGCTGTTCAGCCTGGAGAAGAGGAGGCTCAGGGGAGACCTCATCACTCTCTACAACTCCCTGAAAGGAGGGTGTAGCCAGGTGGGGGTTGGTCTCTTTTCCCAGGCAACTCTCAGCAAGACAAGAGGGCACGGTCTCAAGTAGTGCCAGGGGGGTTTAGGTTGGATATTAGAAAGAATTTCTTTACTGAGAGGGTGATCAGGCATTGGAATGGGCTGCCCAGGGAAGTAGTGGATTCTCTGTCCCTGGAGATATTTAAGAAGAGACTGGATGTGGCACTCAGTGCCATGGTCTGGTAACTGCAGCGGTAGTGGATCAAGGGTTGGACTTGATGATCTCTGAGGTCCCTTCCAACCCAGCCAATTCTATGATTCTGTGATTCTATGAAATGACAACTGGAGAAGCTGGTACACAAGGGGGAATATGTCTGGATGTTAATGGAAATCTCAGTTTTCTTATTTTTGTTTTTCTTTTTCTGCATCGCCTTAAGTGATGGATAAAATGTAGTGCAAACATCAGAAAACTGTCTTTCTGGACTGTCCATCAAAGTTCTTCATACATAATTTATTTTTACCTGTTGTTTAAGTATTAATATGTTACCAATGGTTGAAAGATGACTGAGATACTGTAAGCATCAAAGTAATGGCCTAATCTACTAAGAATCAATTGCATATTTTGTTTTCCAACTCTCATAACTTTTCAATTTTGCTTTTTTAAACTATTTTAGGGGGCTTTGAGACTTCTGATTTAATTTTCTTTTTTTAATCTGAATGGTGATCCTAGAAATACTCTGGTAGCTGTTTCTTCCATATTTATGTATGTTTTGAGTATATGGAGTGTATAATTTGATTCTGTAAATTATAAATGCACATCAATTATGTAGTAATCAGTGAAACATGAATCAATCACTATGACAAGCTTCTATGAGAATTTATACTTGATAATGTCAATTTTACCTATTGATATTACTAAGTTCAGCCTTTTTATCAATTTTATCCCATATTTTTTGGAAGTAATTAAATGCAAAATGTTTATACTCAGCTTGGCTAGGAAGAATGAACTGATGAAACAAACTATATCTGATGAAAAAAATTGATGTGAATGAAAGAGCTAAAACTAAATCTAGATTTACAGTTCAGTTTGTTGAGTCACTAAACACTGGTTTTGTTTTTACAGATTTCTCTTGGTCCTGATTTGTTTAATATTCAGTGTACTGTCTACTATAGAGCATTATTCTGAATTTGCCACTGGAACCCTTTTCTGGATGGTAAGTGAACTTTTTTAAGGAAAGACTCTTGTCAGTTTGCTAGAATCTAAATTTGTTTAGGTGAACAAGTGGGATAAATGTTAAAAATCCTCATGCAAAGCAAGCTACCAATCTACCAGTCTACAGCTATCAATATCTGTATCTAAAAGTTATTCCTGACACATTACAGAAATCTCTCAAATTGCTTGCATTTGATTGCATTGCTCAGAGATAAAATCTTCTATAGGAATTAGGGAGTAATCTAGAAACTTTCTTGAGTTGTTTAAAGAAGACTGTGTCAGCTGCCTGATTATGTGGTCTGTGACAAACTTCTACCATGATGTCACCTTCAGTGGCCTCGTGTCAGATCCTGATTTGATGCACTAAGTTCACAATACCAGACTTCTGAAAGAAGTGCTTCATGACTCTTTTTGATGTCCCTCTGCATTTCTTTTAGTATCTTATGTCCTAAATATTGGGGCAGTCAGTCTCTTAAGAATTCCTCCACTTTGATCACCAGGATAAACTGGCAAAATGAGCAGCGCACTGAGCCAAAAGAGCAGTAGGAGAGATGGCTGTAGGTAGCTCTGTAATTGTGACTGTGGAAAAGACAGAGCTTATTTTACTGCATACTAAAACCAAGTTTCTGAAATAATCCTACCCAAGATGGTGGTTAGGAACTTGGGATACAGTCTCAGGAATTACTGTGCCATGCCTAAGTACTGGAATGGGAGTACCAAGGGTGTATGGTATATTCTAAGAGTAGCATCTCGGGGGTAGGGAAAGGAATGTGACTTTCTTGCCTTTTTTTGGGCCACATGGTACAGCCTATTCCCAAGAAGCCTGTGATGAACCAAATTTTGGAACTGGTTTAAAATTCCTTTAAAAAAATGAATTAATATTTTTTGTAAATAAAAGGAAGAAAAGAAATATCCTGTTAACTGGCTGTCTTGGCCTTTTTTCCTCCCTAATTTCCCTTAATTGCTCTCTAGATTGTTTTGGCACTCATGACATTTATCAGAGTTTGCTTGCTTTTTAAATAGCTTCTTCCAAATACAAGTCAAGAATGGTGATTATGGGATTTCCTACAGTCAATGCTTAATCTTGAGTCAACAATGTTCACTTTCTGTCTTGGATAGAATTGACTCCTAATTATATCTTGTGTTTATCTGCTACCATCCTAATGGTTTTCATAAGTGCTCTTTAAATACCATAGGACTGAGTAAAGAATGAGTTTGTGATCCCTGCCTGATCTGCAGAGCTGCATCCCCATGCACTTTTCTGCCAGGAACCTGGCTCTTGAAGAGTGATAATCTTGAAGAAGGCAAAGCCTGACAGCTTTCTTTTTGTTCTGACAGACTTACCTGTTTCTTGTTATTCTTTGTTAACCTCAAAATCATCCAATATGAATACTATAAGAAATTAAGGAGAGCAGCTATAATGTTGTTTCTTTATAACTGGAAATCCTACAGACTTGAAGTAATTTCATACTTCAGTTCCTCACTGATAGATTTACAGAGGGTTTAGTAATAAATGAAAGAAGAAAAAAATTAGTTTTGAAATACCAGAGATGCCTTTAATCTGCTTGTTTTTAAAATAAATATATGCACTTTTACCATTACCTTATGCTTCTATCATGGGTAAACTCTATTAGCATTGACAAGATCACTCAGAGTTCTAACCACTTTACTGCTTTTTTATTTCACTTGCTGAAATTTTCAACAGATCAATCAAATCAGTGCTGATCACTTATGATGTCTTTCATTACAAAAATTCTGCCTGCTTAATTTTCTTTCTGGCTTTTCTTATTGTAATTTGTAAGTAACTCTTCCTTTTATATTCCTTATTCTGTTGATGGTCCTTTAACATCTTATTTACTATACTGTGCAAAGTTAGAATTCTCTTCAACCACTTTCTTCTCTGGGAGGTCATCAGACTTAAATGGAAGGTCCTTTTCCTGATGGATAAAGCTTTCTTTCATGTGTGTGTGCTTATTATACAACAAATTTATATATTTTCACCAGTTAATGTTGTTGAGTGGTTATTCAAAGCAAAGAATGCCTTGAGCTGATGTCTAAGATTTGTTCACATATTAACACAGACTTCTTGCATGACCACAGGCAAACCTTGAAGTGTTCGGAGTTCAAGAACACAGTAGCTAAGTGACTGAGATTAAAAATTTTTGAAGTGTTAAAGAGTATTTTTAATTAGAGATCCCATAAAATTATTACGTTTGTTTAAAATGTTTATACCAGGAAAGTTTTTTGGTGAACCCTGCAAATGCTTATGTCCACCTACTTTTCCAGACTTCCTTCATTGTGTCACTTTTATGCAACACTGTACCCTTCCACTTTGTCCCAAATTTTAGTTCCCTAATATTCACAGCTATAAATTTATCTTACTCTAGGATTATTCTATTGAAAAATGATTTATAAAATGTTGCCAAATCATGTAGTATAGGCTTTTGCCTACTCAGCAGGAGGCTGTAATCTTTTCTTAACGATCCAGTAGTTTGCATGTCAGTTTTGATTTGTAAACAGCATCTAGATCTTCCAGGATTTGGCACTGAAAAATAAATTATAAAGTGGGCCAGGTGTAATTCTTCCTTTGAGGATTAATCTGTTTTCGTGGTTAGAGGTCATATATTTTTCTACCAGGAGAGGTCACCATGGTAGTTTACAAAAGACAGACTTTTATTTTTATTGTAAAAGACCTAGCAAAAAGAGTTTCTGATCTCTTGGCAGTAATTTCACTTATTTTTCTGTTCAAAACAAAAGAAAAAATTATTAATTTTATCATATGCACACGTTTATTTACTTGCTATCGGTCATAAAACACAATAAGTCAGGAAACTGTGGAAGGACAGAATATTGTAGGTGAAAAGGAAACTTTTAATTGTTTTAATATCTTGATGTTAATTATTTTTTAAGTTTAGGAATACCAAGAGTTTTTCTGACTTTGAGAAAATATAAAGTTTCTGCTATAAAACATATTGATTCAACTTTGTTAATTTCATTTCTTCTTGTATGCCATAATGTATTTAATGTGCTCAGTTGCAATTGGAATGAAAGAGAGTTAGGAAAAATTGTTTATCAGAATGTGCTTTCCAATTCAGAGCACATAATCCAAATGGGAAATCACTGCAGCAATTCCAGGCTAAGTGGGAATGGCAGAACTGTATAGAAATTAATATACTGGAATGAACCAAAAGAGTAGCTATTTCAGTGTTTTATCACTGGCAGTGGTCTGCTTCCAGTGCAAAGAAGGAAGGCTTTTGTATGAAACTGTTACCTATTAAAATAGATAAAGCACTTTTCTGTCTTTGCTTTCAACAGGGATCACTACATTTTAGTGATATATCCTCCTGATGGGTGGTTTCCTACTGCAGTTTTCTCAGCCTCGTGGTGGAGGACTTCAAAGGGCACATACTGTGCTCTAAGTGGTCTGCAGCAGAGCCATAAACAAGGTGGATAGTCTGATCTAGGATCACCTTCCCTGTTTCAGCAGGGCTGGATCCTGAATTCCAGTGATTTTGCTAGATGAGCTCCGTTCTTGTGGAACCTCTTCCTTTGGGAGACAGACTTTATGCATCTGCTTTCCTCTGACTTGTTTCTTTGATGGAAAAATATCTTCCAAACACATTAACACCCGTAGTTCATAGTGACATGGTACTTGAGGGTACACAATACCCTTAAAGACTCAGTTTTCAGGGTTCTCACTTGCTGCCTCCACTGTAGGCCCTCAGAACCTCTTACATTTCTTGGTTACCTGCAATCCTCATGCAGTGACTACATTCAGTACATAGCTTTTATTAACATTCCTGTAGATGCAAATCCTGCTGGAGAAAAGGCTGAGATTTAAGATTAGGAGCTCCCACATCAGCTGCTGCTTAAGCTTTTCAGGAGAGAGGCTCATGCTGTGGCTCTATTTAGAAGTCAGGACTTAAGGGGAGGATCTCAAGAAAGAGTTCTGCTGATGGCTCACACTGCTCTCTGTCTTTCACTGCTAGGTTTTGGCTTTATATAATGATTTCCTATGCATCATATGCTATGAACATCCTCCTGCTGTATATATTGTCTAGGTTGCTCAGAGTACCCAAATGTCAGAGTACAAAGTGATAGCTGACTTATGCCAGCTAAGGCATTTGTGCATTTTAGCTGCTCTGCTTCTGAACTGGACCTCAGGATGGATTTTCTTTTTTGAAGCAATTTATGACACCATTTTCAAAGTGTGTGTTTTTAAAAGAGAACACATTCTTCCTGTCTACTTGCAGTGGGTGAGCTCTCCTGTTCCTCTATTTTTTGTCTCTGCTTTTGTCCATTCTCTCATTTAAATTATGTAATAAATTCTCTAAAATACTGTGTCACTTTAAATCTATTAGCAGAGTATAAATAAGTCTGCACAGTATGTAAGCTTAATTTAGTCTACTCTATGATTTGTAGTCAAGTGTATGTATTCTAATAGGTTTGATGACATTTTCTCCACCCCATCAAAGCAATTAGTGTTAAATTGGTGGAATTTTTATCCATTTCCTGCTTTTGTGCCAATTATAAATCTGAATGTGTGCTTTGCCACATGGTATTAGCACTCAGGGCCTTTTCCAGGTCCGTTTAATAAAGTGATGTTGATAATACGTGAAGCTCACAGGTACTCCTGCTGGCCTCACCTTACAGATGATAATGGAATTTTTTCAGATTATAGCATGCAGAGTAGGTCTTGTAATATTTAGTGGCATTGTGTGATACTTGTGTAGTGTATAACGCCTGTGTGACAGTAGGTGCTAATGAGGTGTCCAAGCCCTTAAAGGAACTCTCAGTTAAGCTGCTTCAGTAGAAAAATACACTTCTATTAGACTATGAACTTGTCAGATTTTTCATACAGAACACTAATGGTAATACTCAAAAACTTTTGCTCTTTTATTCCTTAAAAGCCTGTGAAAGAGGAAACAGAAAAGAGAAACCCTGTTTCTTTCTGCGCTCCTTGTTGTTCTGTAGCAAGATGAAAAAATAGGTCAAGAATTTCATATCGTTACAATATAAAACATTGTTAAAATAGATAGGGAATACTGTTTCACATATTAAACATATTAGGAAAAATTTTGAGTCCACAACTCTTTCAACACTGTCAGTTTGCCTGCTAAGTAATCTTGCTGAGTTTCCATAGTCTTTCTCCAATCAAATGTAAATATCAAGATTCTTGATGTGAATTCATAGAATCATAGAATCATAGAATTGGCTGGGTTGGAAGGGACCTCAGAGATCATCAAGTCCAATAAGACTGACCAAATGCAGTACGGAACATGTTGTGTTGGACAAGTGCTGAGTTCTTTTCAGCTGTCTGAAACAGAAATCACTGTGCAGTAAGTATGGCTGAAACTGGTTAACAAAGGCCCTAATCATAATATCCTTTGTAAAATTTTACCCACTTCTTACTCTATATATAGAGTTATCTGTGCAAAGTGGTTTCACAATGTAGCCTATCAGAACAGACAAACTGACAGATAAAGATAGTCCTTGTATGCAGTCAGCAAATTCAGCCTATGTATCAGACATGCACGGTAACATTTTTTAAGAAATGTTACATAAATTCACTTGTATACAATTAACTAACTATTAAGCATTATGTGCATTGGTTTCGTCTAAGAGATGTAAGTCTGAATAACCTAGCAATGATATAGGACACTTAGCAGGATTTGGCATATTTTCTTCCATATATTGGATGATATATTTTCACATATGATGTTTGTCATCTTTCTAAGAGCAAGCATGATGATGGGAAGTAAGTATTTTCAGTAGCAGTAGGTTTTCTTAGCATTTGAGTAACTCTTAAGCTAAACAGGTCACTAAATTGACATTTTTAGCTGTAAGGACTGGAAAACCTTGAAGACAGTTTATCAGATTAAATTCTGGATATAAGTACACGTGTGAAAACATTTGGACTATTAAACCTTTATGCCTGCTTCTGAGGCTTCATTGTTTTGAGCTGCCATTCCTTGATTGAATCTTCGTGAGCACACACTATTCATTTAGCCATCCCACTTCCTCTTTTTACCCGAGCACCTAAATATTCCAATAAAAAAAGTGAAGAGAGCCTTGTGTGTGCTCTCCACCTAAAACACAGCTGCAGCTGAGAAAATACTTGTCTTTTTCATGTGTGCACTTTAATCACTCCAGCCGAACTCCTTCCCTTCTCCTGCTTCCTCCATGCAGCTATCCATAACCATACTGGAACATATTGTAAATTCCATGCTGTATATTTAATTTACACACACTCCTGCATAAAATGGTGATTTTCTGTGTTAATGTGAGCATTTTTCTATTTGGTTATCAGTGACATTCTTGGGTTGATGGTTTTTCCAAAACCATTTTCTTATTTGACTGATTGAATTAGATACGGATAGAAGTCACTTGCATGCCTATTTCCCTTTAAGCTTTTTTTTTTTGCTTTTTTTTTTCATTTTTAATAAAATGCATAAAATGGAAGTATACTAAGAATAGCATAAAATTATTATTTATTATTTCACGACTGATTTAGTGAGAAATGAAAAGACTTATGTGGTAACTAGACTTAAGGAAAAAAATTACAAAGATGAAATGGGTCTAAGGGCTCTCACCTGACTGAACAAAGAATATTATAGGTGTATGTTTTGGTTTTTTTTTTTTTCCTCGGAAAACAGGGACAAGCACACCATCACAGAATGCTGCTACTGACTTTAGAAGAGATGTTAGACAGCACGAGCCCAGTTTAAAATCTGTAATTATATGTCAGTTCTTTGCATAGGCTGTTACTGGACAATAAATTCTTTCCCTAGCATTACCATGGCAATTTTAATTATCAACAGTACCCTTACTCATTAACAAAACAGGAAAAGACTATCATGTGAGTATGAAGAATCAGGTCCATACTGTTGTTTCCTTATTCTGTGCTTCTCTTCCTGGAAGATAATTCCAGTTTCAGCACTATATGTAGACACTCCTCACTGATTTATTTGTCAATACAGGGTCCCTCTGGCTATGCCTCTGGAGCAGGTGTGGTGACCCAAACAGAGGACCATGCTCTGTTTTTCCACACCTGTCTCGTGATCCTTCAGTGGGTCATGGCAAATGTCCTGACAGTTCATGGCAGATGTTCTGTTCAAAGGATATGAAGCTTCCCTTTCCCTTTCTTTCCTACTAGGAGTTCAAAGAGTGGTTGCTGAGAGAAATGGGTGACACACAAAGCTGATTGCTAGGTAGAATAGCCAAGGTTATTTATTGGCTCTATTTTGATTAAGCCTGATGTGGCTCTTATTTTTTTGATGTAATGTTTTGTTCTTCCTTGCTTTTTGGTTTTTTTTAATTTTGACTAGAGGAGTTCATCCCTGTCCACAATACCTCACAAATCTTTTTGTTGCCACTTCAATAAGAACCATTGTTCTTCTTGACTTTCCAGAAAATTGCTGGGGTTTTTTTGTTTGTTTTTGCTTTATTTTGTTTTGCCAGAGGTAAACATGAATAAATAAATGTAAGGTTCTGGAAAGTGTTTAAGTAGACAGGAGGAGAATGAGGCAGATTAGTGCTTTTTTAAAGGTGAGTTTACTGAGGTAAAGCTTGATCAGCCTTGACAGCCCTGGAAATGGATGCCTCATATCTTTCAACATGACAAACACAACAACAGTTTAAGTTTTAAAGTCTTATACACTTACAGGGTTGTGATGTTTATCCAGTTTTGATGCTGTTTTGGTCATAGGCCTGTCTGAGGCTGCCAATAAATTGCCTGGTTTTGCTAATGTGGTCACTTGTCCGGGACAAAACAAACTGAGATCAGTAACTAATTAGTTAGTAAATAAAATAAATCAGTAATTTAATGAATTAATGAAGATGTAGGTTCCTCCTTGTTCCTCTTTCGTGTCAACATTTAGTTTTTCCTTTCCTGTGCAACCTTATTGACTTCAGCAGGATTTCCTGGATATCACCAGGATGGGTTCTTGGTAGCTGAAATAAAATCACAGATTGTGGAATTTGCTTTGAGGACAAAATACCCTCAGGCCAGGTATAGTTTCAGTTTCAGCTTTTAAAAGTATACTCAGAGGATCATCAAGAAAGAACCTAAGTTCAAGAAGCCTTTTCTTCCTCAGAACCGATCTGTCTTCTTTCTACACATTTTTTTACCCTAATGACTGAGTGATTCCTACATGCATTTTCTGCAGGAAAGATCCTTCCACTGCCATCAGTGCTGTCTGCTAGGGCTGGCACTGAAAGAAAACACTTCAGCTGAGCAGCAGAAATATGCTTTTGATGCAGCTGGATGGCACATTTGTCTTCCTTTGAATTGCTACCAGTATCTTCCATCATCGAAGAATTCATTAGCAACATTGTCAACAAAATCACAAAAGCTATGCTTTCTACTTTTCCTCTAAAACTGTTAACGCATGTAATTCTGAGGTGAGCTCAGTGGAGCTCAGCCATTTCATACTGCAGAGAAGGACATGGAAGTGTTGCTTCAGAAATGCTTTTTTTTCCACATTTTTGGCCCATTTACAGGCAGCAGTGCTCAGAGTCTTCACAGCCTACTGCAAAGCCTCGGTGGCATTCCTCCAGCAGGTCTATTTGGTCCACACAGACAGTGTGCTGCTTCCTTTGGGTCCTTAAAAGAGACTAGAAAAGAAATGCTACTATGGGATGACACCAAGAACCTGCTAAAAACGTAGACAAATAACTGAGAGAGCATTTTGCAATATATCTGAAAATGCAAGAATTTTCCTTTGAAGACTGTTCATGAACTGTGCTTGGACTGTTATGCTTGAATAAATGCATGCATTTAGATTTCTGACAGCACGCAAACCTAGAACTATTACTTGTAGAAGCTCTAGATAATCCATTAATTTTTAAAAAGTCAAACTTCTGAAGCTAATTTGCTTTGTATTTTCTTGTGGTTTTGCCTTGAAACTGTGCAGTAAACTTAGTTTTCTACTAATCGCTGGCTTCAGTCAGGATGAAGGTGCCATGAAAACAGATGAAGACTGTACTTTTTTTCTTGGTTCTCATTCCAGGAAAAACAAGGAGTTAGAAGCGAATACAGAAATATTAATGTAACTTTGTTAAAAACAAAATTCAACTGAAGTTTTACGTATTAGCGTGGAGTTTTTCTTATTTGTTTTTCAGCTTTGAAATGTTTTCATCTCTTTTCAACCCTTCAGAAAGTTAGTTTTTAAGATATGTTGATACTGTTTTTCAGTGAAAATTGTGATTTAAGTGTGTCCACTCTTTGGGTGCTTAAGAATTCCCCAGGTGCAGATTGCAAGCATGTGTAAGTTAAAATACAAATATTTTCCAAAGCTGTAATTTATATAGGAGGTGACTCTGAGTTACTGGATACAGTTTGGGTTGGAACAAAGCCTAGAAGCTGTATTTTGGTTGTGCTAGCATAGTGCAGTGGCAGAGGAAAACTAGGAAGGAAGGAACAAAGATCTCCCCCACCCGTACAAAAGAAGTGCTGTGAACTGGGCAGGCAGAGAGGGTGGGGTGTGACACTGCCCAGCAGGGCAGGTTGTGCTCAGGAAGGCCACTGAAGCTCTGCCAGCTGGACCAGAGAGTAATGGTATCCACCTGGCAAAAGGCCGTGTCCTCTCTAAACTCTGCAACCACTGGGACTGATGCAGCTTCCGAGACAAAGCTCTGGTGGAAATGTGCTGCTGCCCAGGTGTCAGCCTGCAAGGTGTGCACTCTTACACCACTACTGTGAGCACTATTGTGAGCACAATCTCTAGGAGATGCACCCAGGTAGAGGAACTCCTCTGCTGAAAGGCAGAGCTCTGGGAAGAGGTGAGTAAGTGAAGAAGTATCAGGAGGTCCAAGAGATAGATAGACGACTGGAATTGTACCCTAATTTCCCTGGAACAGGCCTGTCAGGCAGACAGGATGCATGATGTGGAGGATTCCCTATTCTCTCTCCATCTGGCTGAATGTGGTGACCTAAGGAATAGAGGTGAATGGTGAGGAGTTCCTGCTAGGCTCATCTCCTCTGCGCCTACTCTACTTGACCTTGTGCCCCTGTCTGAATGTCCTGGTTTGGGTCACCTTGACACTGAAAGTACAAGGCTCTGTAGATGGAACCAAACAATGATGACAGCAATGGTTTATCTAGGTTGGAGGTGTTGCTGAGGTTAAGTCAGCCTACACCCCATGTCAAAACTGCTCCCATGAAGATAGAAATTTACCTCATTGTCATAGCAGACCCTCTTCTGAGGGGAAGAGAAGGCTCAGTATGCAGACCAGACCTACTTTTTAGGGAAGTCTACTGTCTCCCTGAAGCCTGGGTTAAAGATGTAACAAGAAAGCTTCCTACCCTTGTGCAGTCCTTGGATTACTATCCATTAATAATTTTCCATGTAGTCAGCTATGAATAAGACATCTGAGGACAATCCAGAGAGACTGCAGGGCCTTTGGACTGGCTAAGGAATCAGGAGGACAAGTAGTGTTCTCCTCTGTCCTTCCAGTTGCAGGGGATGATGCAGGGAGGAACAGAAAGAGCCAGAAGGTCAATACCTGACTCTGAGACTCTTGTCACCTGCAGGTGTGGGGCCTGCTGGTGATAGACAGAGTACATCTGTCTCAGAGTGGGAAAAGAAATTTTGTGCAAGAGTTTGCAGGCCCCATCTAAAGAGATGTAAACATCTTTTGAAGAGGAAAAGGGGTAAAACCAGGCTTGCTAAAGATAAGCATAGGTATGGAATGCCAGTGTGTGGGGGACAACATGATTCAGTCAGCTCCAGAGTGTGCTGAGGATGCTGGAGCACATTGGAAATGTCTCTGTCCTGTCCTAGCCAAAGCTAGAAGCTTTGGCCCAGAGCTGCTACATCACTGGCATAAGTTTAACCTGGCAGGATGAGTCCTGTGGCTGGTGTGCCATGATGAATGGTTACAAGCTTTTCAGGAGGGATAGAGAGGAGTTGTACTGTATGCCACAGTTGGTGGCAATACTGTTGAGAGCCTCTGGATGAAGATGAAAGGGAAAGCAAATTAAGCAGATGCTGTGGGAGTCTGCTGTTGACCACTAAGCCAGGACAACAGCATTGATGAGTTATTCTACAAGGAATTAAGGGATATCTCTAGATCAGCCACTCTTGTCCTTATGGGTGGTTTTAGCTTCCCAGACGTAAGCTGGGAATATCACACAATGGACACCACTATGCCCAGGAAATTATTGAAACGTGTTGAAGATAACTTTTTGGTGCAGGTACTAAGGGACCTGTGTAGGAAAGGTGCCCTGCTAGATTTCTTCCTTGTGAGCAGAGAGCCCTGTGGGTGAAGTAGTGATTGGTGCCTGTCCTGTTGAACCAACTTGATTTACTTTTACAACAAGGTCATCCATCTAGTTGACCAAGGGAAGTCAATGGATGTGGTGGTTTTTGGATTTTAGCAAAGCTTTTGATACAGTCTCTCACAGCATCCATCTGGACATCTGTAAGCAATTGCTTGATAGGCTGAGCTTAATGGGTAAATGGGGTTACATCAGGCTGGTGTCCAGTCAGCAGTGGAGTTCCTTAGGTCTCAGTTTTAGGGCCAATGCTCTTTAGTGGTTTTATAAATGATCTGGATGCAGGAATTAAATGTACATTAAGTATGTTTGCTGGTAAATCTAAACTAGGATCAGATATGGGTCCCTCAAGGATAGAGAGGCCTTACAGAGAGATCTGTATAGACTGGAGAGCTGGGCAATACCAACTGTATGAAATTTAATAAGAGCAAGTGCTGGATTCTCCGCCTGGGATGGAGCAATCCTGATTATTTATACAAACTGGGGAATTAGAGGCTGGAGAGCTTCTCATGGAAAGAGATCTGAGGTTGATGGCAAGTGGAATATGAATGTGTCCTGGCAGCCAAAAGGGCCCACAGTGTCCTGGGGTGCATCAAACACAGCATAAGTAGCTGATAGAGGGAGGTGATTGTCCCACTTTACACTGCAATGCTGCAGCCCACATCAAGCAATCGTGGGCACCTCAGTGTGAAAAGGACTCACGAGAGTGTGTTCAGAGAAGGGCGACAAAAATGGTGAAAGGTCTCAAGGCACCTCAGGAGGTGCAGCTGAGGTCACTCAGTCTGTCCAGCTTGGAGAAGAGGAGGCTGAAGGGTGATGTCACTGCTGTCTACAGCTTCCTCAAGAGGGGCAGCAGAGGGGGAGATGGTGACCATTGGTGAGCAGTGATGGAACGTGAGGAAATGGAATGAAGCTGCATCAGGGTTCACATTGGGAAAATATTAATTTCTGGTCAGTCACTGGAATGGGATGACCAGGAAGCACCAAGCTTAACAGAGTGCAAGGAACATCTGGATGATTCTTAGTCATATGGTTTAGTTTTAGGTAGTCCTGTGAGGAGCAGTGATTAAAGTTATGAGTTCCTTCCAGTTTGATATATTTTGTGATTTTATTATTCTGTTTTCAATATAAAAAAAATTGACATTAAACCTTCTTGCTTTGTACTTATAAATTCTGTTTCATGGTCTAGAAATTGCTAGTTTTGGGAATTATATGCCTATAGCCTCTTTTCATTTTTTAAAGTTTAAACTTTGAAAATAGACCAAAGTAGAAGAATATTGTGTTTTTACCTGTGATAAACTGATGGACTGGAGCTTAATCTATCCTTTTATTCATGGAAATCACATTCCCTATGACACACTGGCTGACATATGCCTATAAAAAGTGAATTGAAATGCACAGTTTTTTATTGCACCTTTCATCTCAACAATCTTTTGGTATTAGTCATGGGAATAAATTAGATGTGCAAAAATAAATTAGATATTTATCTTTCAATGAAAAAAAATGATATTTTGTTCTTTTTATTCTGACAGGAAATAGTTCTGGTTGTATTTTTTGGTGCTGAATATGTGGTCCGATTATGGTCTGCAGGCTGCAGGAGTAAGTATGTTGGCTTCCAGGGAAGACTACGATTTGCCAGAAAGCCAATATCAATTATTGGTAAGATTTCTTTTTGCCTTTACTTTCCTATTATCATCTGTTTAAGGTCAAGATGTCAACTGCTGCAGAGACCATTGCTATTCTCAGCTGTCTCTGTCATTCTACCATTTATCTGCTATGCAATCGTTTCTTCTTCTGGATTGCTAGAACTGAACCTTTAAAATACAGCCATGAGATAGAGGCAGACATCAGCTTAAGAGAGGCAAAATTTTAAAGTGAAGAAATCTTTACTAAATCGACTTGTGTAATTGGAGAAAATTTACAAGATTTTGAACACAATAATTTTTCCTTAGGTCTGCTGTGGAAAGCAAACACAAAGGTGAGTATAAATTGGGAAAAACATGGAAACGTGTGAACTATAACTCAGGAAAAAGTCCCTTGGATAGAACTAAAATTAAGCAATTTTAGATGGTTTGAGGCACCATTATCTGTAGCATCTCTGGAGTAGCAGAGAGTTTAGGAGGAGAGGGGAATAGTAGAACCTATGAGGGAGTAGAGCAATGGAGGAGTAGAACAATGAGGGATTAATTAAAGGTGAAGTTCAGACAAAATTGTAGTAGACCATAAAGCTGGCGTTTCTATTTAAAACCTCTGTTTTCATATAAACTCCAGTAAAGCTGTGAATTCTTTCTTACTCAAACATTCACTCATTGAGTTTTAAATAAAGAAAAGTGGAAGAGGTGAAAAGGGGAGAAAATGAGCTGATGTTTCCTTAACCATTTGTGACTTCATGAAACTCCGTGCAAAAACTCACTAAACAACATATTCTATTCTACATCTGGATGGTGGGTAGTGAATAATGTTATGAGATATTGTACTCAGTTATGGGTTATTGACAAAGAAGTGTTTCATTACATACAAATTCTTCAGCTGCTTCTAGAGCTGATCTTGTTTCATGATCCATGAAGCCTATAGGTAACTTTTTTTTCCTTTTAATTACATTCTTGACTTCTCTTTCAATTACAGAATGCTTCTTAGTTAGGTATATTAAAGTACACAGGTGCAGAAGAAAATCTGGCAGTCCCATTAAGCTTGATGGTGATTCTGTGTACTTGTGTTGTGCAACTACCACAATAAATGTTAATGTTTGTATAGACCTTGGAGAAGAAACAGTGGTTTTTGTTAAGAAAACCTAACAGTGACTACAGCTGGTTGTGCATTCAAAGGTATCACTACTTTTTTACATTGAGAACTCCCCCAAGAATACAAAATATTTAAAGTCAAGATTTGTTTTTACTCATCAGTTACATATGGAACTGTGTCTACACTAATCCAAATAGCTAAACTTGGGAAATACATTTGCTGTGAATGGTAGAATCATACTAACTCAACCTATCATTTTCAAATCAACAAGAGTAAAATACAAACATTAGGAAAATAAATTAAACTATTAAACAGAATGTAAAAAATCAGGTATTCATTTGAATTTGGCATGAATACAAAAGTATTTTAAAATTGGAAAACATACTTGAAATATCCGAGAGGTTTTGAACTTCTTTCGTTAACAATTTTGAACTTTAATTCCTCTTATTCTCTTTTCCTTTTTTCCCCTTGCTAATTGTAAAGAAAAATTATTTGGGTGCATATTACCAGAAAGAGATGCAAAAGTGAAGTTTACTTTTTACACTCTTTTATAAACTTGTTTAATATTATTGCATTCCATGCAGCATAAAACAGCATGTTAACATGCAACTTCTATAACTGGGAAAAGAAGATATTAACAAAGGACAACCAATTTCTTGAATGTTCTTTCAAAATTTTATCTAAAATGAAAAATTATTATTTATCTTTTAATTTTTAAATTATTATTATTTCTTAGGTAGATGTTCTAAAGTCGACCTAGGTTTTCTCATCTTTGTAGACAGGTTATAGGTGATTACATGTAAGTGAGAAAAGATAATCCTGTAAATAAAGAACTTGTCAGGAGACATAGACTGAATTAATTCCCAGCATAGCAAGAATCCCTAGAAAATTCTCTGTTTCTTCATTCCCTAGTTCACAACAGGAAGATATTTAAAGAGAGTGTGGTGCTCACGTACTACAGCAGCAGCAGTGATAGTGATACCTTTCCCAAACACTGATTTAACAATTCCATTTCTCCTGAGTTCAGCAGGGTTAGGTTAGGAGCTAAAAATGTCTGAAAATCCCAGCCTAACTAGGCTTTTATGAAAGGAAGGTAGCAAGCACAGGCAAAATCAAGAGTTCATCCTTTCACAACCTCTTGTATCCTCCTGTTGTTGCAGAAAATGTCCCAAAGAAAGAAATGTCATTATGTGCCGAAGCTTCTGCCTAACTAAGTAGTATTTAACTGGAAAGCTTTTTAAATATATACTAAAAATGGTAGCTGTTTGGAATTTCTCAAGAATTTCTCAAGAATGTAAGCCATGGACAGTAGCGAGCAGTGGATTAGATTTTCAAATCTTTGTAGTACATATGCTAAATTGTAAGAAATGTGATACTTATGTCAGTCTATCATCTACATATGTAGTGCAAATATTGTATAGAAGATGTTATGTCATTTTTGTCTCTCCACAACTCATCTGCATCCACCGACACGTTTGCAAACATGTAAATCAGTAGAATACCTTGAGAAGGATACCTATGTATCGTTTATAAATTACTGAAAATCAACTTTTAAAATTGCCAAGGCTTCCTGCCACTTCCCTTTTTAAAAACTAATGTAAGTACTAATATAACGCTGATCTAAATACTAATGGCCATTAGGCTTGGAAAAGTTATCTAAACAGATGTTGGCTCTTTATCCTGGTGTTTTCCATGCCACGCGTGTGCTTCAGTTTGAGTGCTGTGGAGATATTTCATGTAAAACCCTTATGCTGTTTCTGAAAAAGGCAATTCTGATGATTTCTTATGGAAAAGCACTAGCGCTTCCACACTTTGAAGCAGATACTTGAAATTTAATCAGAAAATAGCTTTTTGACTGACTGGCTAACAAGCTTTTGAAAAATTTGGTAGCTAGTTTATGTTTAAAACATCCTGATAGAGAATACACTTACATTCTTCAAAGTTTCAGTCTGCAGTGACCCTACTCAATTCAAGTTTCAGGTTTCACCAAGCAGCAGTACTGGAGATGGAAGGGGAAAAATCTGTTAATTTTGGTTTGATAGTGCCCTTTCTGAAACTATCCAGGACACAGGAAAGGGAAAATATCAGGCTTGAATTCTGAGATGAAGCCGGGTAGCAGGAATGGACTGGGAAATACAGGTTCAGTATGACAGGAAGATGATCAGGGGATGCTTATGGAAGGGTCTGAGAGAAAAGCAAATATAAAGATGGACAAGCAAGGAGGAGGTTGAAGAAAAAAAAAAAGTAGGTGCTCAAAACACATGGGATGAAAAAGTAGTAGTGTAAGGGCAGAAGGATATGCTGAAGACCTCAAGTGTACAATAGGACCATTTGAACCAGTAAACTGGGATAAGTATGAGAAGCCTGAAGATTGGGAACTGGCATGAAAACTAGGAGCAGAGAAGTAGAGAAAAAAGAAAAGTTTTTTTGGTGAAAGAAATAAAATATCTCTACAATGTAGAAGACGCTTTCAGAAATGTGGAAAGTACAAATGATAAATATACATTAGTGTCACTAGCTGATTGAAACTAATTTTCCAAAAGTGTCAGTCTTTTTCTTATTCAGTGCTGGTCATCAAATGGGTATGTATATATCTCATCATTTAGTAAGGTCATCAAAAGTATCATTTGGCTATGGGCAAAGGTCTGTATTATGATGTGAGGGGAAGAAAAACCTCCCTAAATTCTGAATGTTCACCAGTTGTTTTCACAAATTTATGTTCATATAGGTACATGATAATGTAACAGCATAATAAATTTGGAAGGTTCTCTGAAGTTAAGATTATCCAAAATAGAAGCTCTTTCTTTAGCCTTAGCTTATCCCTCCCTATATTTATTTTCATTTCCATAAACATACAATTATTACTCTACAGTCTTTAAACTGATTGAGTGCTATTCTTTGTAGAGGAATCCTGCTTTTAGAGCAAAAATTGGACTAACACTGCAAATTAATCCAAGTCAGAGAGTGAAGAATACTGTTAATTGTAGAACTGCTGCAATATTCATTGCAGGAACTACATGGTTGTGAATGAGGCAGGAGAATGCTGGAAGGAGAGGAAAAAAAGGTTTCTTTTGTTGCAGGCAACTGTTGTTGCCTCTGAAGTTGGATCCTCTCCTACATCTTGCGTAGGCATCACAGGGAAACTCTCTGGCAATCATTTAAATCAGTTTTCACAAGTGTGCCTCATTTTCTAGATGTCCAAATGAAGACTTTGAAGTCAGGTTACAGAGGTTCTGAGTTCTCACAGCTGCAAGTGAAGTCAGCAGGCACTGTTTTTCTTGAAGTGCTATTTAACATCAAGTGCTCTGAAGAATAAAGTACTGACTGTTTAAAACTGGCAAGGAAAATTTACCAAAATTTTTCATCATTCTCTCTACATTTGCAGCCCACTTATAGTACTATCCATTATTTTCTGGTTAGAATTTGAAAGGGCAGCATTTAAAAGCTCTAAAGAGGAATACCAGAGAAATGCCCATAAGGAAAATGGAAAAAAATGTCTTCTGAGAATGACATTAGAATAGGGTTCAATAATTGAAGCAACAAACCTGTTTAATAAAACAGAATAAGAGAAAATAAGGGATATTGGAATTGTGAACACAATCCATGAATTGCACTGTATAATGCTAGAACTGTGTAAACTGTGTAGTTGAGAAAAGAAATTGAACTCTGGAAACAATTATTTTTTTATCCAATTAAAGACTGCATCAAAAAGTAAACCAACAACTCTGTTGACTTTCAGGCAACCTTTGTTCTGACAGTTCCCTAATCTTTTAAAACTTGGCTCTACATCTTTAAGATAATTTTTAAAGTAAATGTATGTGTGTATATGTGTATGATAATTAGCTTTATGCATTCCAGTACTGATTGAAGCAATATAGATCTTACTTGGTCTTGCATATCAAGAGCCTTGAGTGAAAATGTGGATTTATTGCTAGGGTGTAAAGATCTGTTAGGATCTTTAAAATTTCCATTATTTAAGTAATCATGGATGAAAATGTAGTAATTGTTTTTTTGATGTCAAACTGTTACATAAGCTTACTGCCCACCAAGTTTCAGATAACCTAATTACTTTTTTTAAAAGTGCTCTCCACAGTCTGTATTTGTGTGTTTTCAGTGCTGAGAGCTAACGTCATATTTTGTTTCTTCTTCTTTTTTCTGTTTTCCTTCCTTCCTTCCTTCCTTCCTTCCTTCCTTCCTTCCTTCCTTCCTTCCTTCCTTCCTTCCTTCCTTCCTTCCTTCCTTCCTTCCTTCCTTCCTTCCTTCCTTCCTTCCTTCCTTCCTTCCTTCCTTCCTTCCTTCCTTCCTTCCTTCCTTCCTTCCTTCCTTCCTTCCTTCCTTCTTTCCTTCCTTCCTTCCTTCCTTCCTTCCTTCCTTCCTTCCTTCCTTCCTTCCTTCCTTCCTTCCTTCCTTCCTTCCTTCCTTCCTTCCTTCCTTCCTTCCTTCCTTCCTTCCTTCCTTCCTTCCTTCCTTCCTTCCTTCCTTCCTTCCTTCCTTCCTTCCTTCCTTCCTTCCTTCCTTCCTTCCTTCCTTCCTTCCTCTTCCTCTTCCTCTTCCTCTTCCTCTTCCTCTTCCTCTCTTCCTTCCTTCCTCCCTTCCTCTCTTCCACTCTTCCTCTCTCTTCCTCTATCTTCCTCTCTTCTTCTCTTCCTCTCTTCTTCTCCTCTTCTTCCTCTCTTCTCCCTCTCTTCCTCTCTTCTTCCTCTCTTCATCCCTTCTTCCTCTCTTGTCCTTTGCTCTCTTTCTCTCTCTCTCTCCTTATCTCTTTCTCTTTCTCTTTCTTTCTCTTTTTTTCCTCTTTCTTCCTCTTTCTTTCCATCTTTCAACAGATCTCATTGTGGTAGTAGCCTCAATTATTGTTCTGAGCATAGGATCTAATGGACAAGTGTTTGCCACTTCTGCAATAAGGTATGTTTTTCTAGTGACTCTAGCTCTTCACAAGTGCAGAGCTATATTACATGTATATCTAATTTCCCAACTTCCAAATTAGATGTATGTGTAATTTTCCTCATATAGGAAGTTATTACAGTAAACACTGGACAGTGGAAGTCTGTGGGTTTATTGCACTTGGTCACTGGCTGGAAAACAAGAGAAACAAGGTATAAGAAGAATGTGGGAATGCTGCATCCAAGAGGAAAAAAACTTAAGAAACATAATGTCCTCTATATAAAACATCAAACAGCTCTCTTTCTGAGACAAAAGAGTATTTCAGAACGTTGGTTTCTTTAAGGTTAACCAGACAACACTTGGTACTTTTGGAGTACGAGTAATTATTTTGTTTAAAGAGTAATTAGACTTTCATGGATTTGTTTGTCACAAGTAACTCATACTATGCATGAACCAGTAACATTTGATATTTACAGTGTTTGTTCAGCTTGCATCAAGTACTGCAAGCTTGTTTTGGGAAGTGGGTAAATAGAAGAAAGGAATGATAAGCAGTGTAGGTGTATTTTTCACTCCTTCAAACTTGCAAGATATGCTCCATGTTCTGTTACAAGCCTCTGAGTTCCAATGAAGTCTCATCGCTGGGAAATAAGAATGTAGGGTACTGTCTAAACTGTGTAGCTGTGAAGAAAAACACTGGAGGGAACTATATGTATAAAATATTTTTAAGGTAACTATTACCATAGAATATTATTTCTAACATGATGATAAATACTCACACAGGCAGAATGAATGTGATTTATCAGTTCATACAGAAGAAGAAAGTGAATGTGAAAATTCTAAAGATTTTGTTTAATTGAACTAGAACTGTAGGAAGAAGCCTGAATGGAAAGGCCTGCTGTATTTTCCTATGTGAACCCAGCTGGCTTTGGGCTCAATGCAGACTGTCCTTGTGTTAAATTATACAGTCACTGTCCACAGCTCAAAATGATTTCTGCCAGAGAATCTTAACCCACATGTCTCTATTGTTCCTGTTGCTCCACTGAAAAGCCATCTGGGTCAAGCAAATATTAGTCCCATCAGTTTTCCTCAGAACTGTGATGTCAGGGGCTGTTTTTGAATTAAGAATAAATGGATCCCATATTCTTTGCTTTTGTTTTTTGGAAGTTATAATATAATGGGCCTCTTTGGACCCCCCTTAAATCCCATCCATCCCCTAAAACATGGGTGCTCGTGTGTTAGGTTGCTTTCTTGTCAGATGAATTTGCAAGCTGCAGACCTCTCAGGTACAACAGGATGATATTTTCATCCCTGCAGCAACCAGTGAGACTCCCAGCCTTCCATCCTTACTGTTTTAAGTTCACCAAACTGATAAAAATGGTCTTCCAATCATTTTCTTCTCTCTTTTCAGAGGAAGTGGTTTGTGCATGTTCAGAGACTCTGTGGCTGCAGCATCCTGTTCACTATCTTGTTTTAAAAATCTTTTTTAGTAAAAGTGCTGGCTTATAACATCCATGTTGTCACTTGCCAGTAACATAAGCTGTAACCATCTCAGGTACAACAGAGACAGGAAAGTCAAGAACTGCCACTAGGTCAAGGCATTGAGTGCTGGGTCTAATGTTTGTACAGGAGAGATTTATGTAACTCTCTCCCCTACTTACATGAGCAACCAGTGAACTATTACATTATTTAAATCTGTTGGCCCTCATGCATTTGGTAGTCTTGTAATTCTTCTGGTACTTGTGTTTTAACTAACATGTTTGAAGTTGATATTTTTAAGTTTCCAGATAATTAAAACTATTATTCCAATGGCATATCAAAGAAATATCAAAATGTGATGTTCATATACCCAGTAACTGATATGTGATTTGATAGTCAGGATTATTGGGTGCTTTCCAAAAAAATGAAAAGCATTTGATTGTTTGACTGTCAGCTGTGAAAGCTCAGCAAACCTGCTTTCTGAATAAAGGAAAACTTGAGACTTTCAGAATACAGTATGAGTTCCCAGTGACTGAGTATGGTACCGTGGTGAGTTTACTTCATTGGTGTAACCCAGAAAAATGCATCAATGGTAAAATAAAAAAAAAAATTAATAAAAACTAAATAAAAAAACAAGAACAATAAGAAAAATTTAAGGATAGCTAAAAGGAGCTAAAAATACTTTTAATGGAATTTTTTCAGATAGATGAATTCCTCCCTTCCTGCTGTTTACTGTTTTGTTTCAGCAATATTAAGATGATTGTAGGCCAAGTTCACTGTCAAAGGGTGACTACAATGAAATATTTCCATTGAATAAAATTCTGCTGAAGAACCATATGATAATTATTTTTCTTTAGTTGAAAATATTTGGAGTTTTAAATTCAGTTATTGTCCTAAAATCACATAGGACTGTATCTGTTTCCAGTTAGATGATTTCTGTAACTAACACAAAGATGACTTTGGTAATACCATGCTTGAGTCACATTGGGCTTTTAGCTCATATTTATGTTAGCAAAGCTTGAAGCATTGGGTTGTTTTGGAAAGAATGCACTGAATCATAATCAGGTAAAATACATATGCTTCTTTTGAGTTTGAAAACATATATTTTATTTTTCTCTTAAGTAATTATTGCCCTAGTCAACATTTCTGAATATAATGTACTATAATGAAATGACTAATGCATCTAAACAAACTGTCTGCTGAGGTGCCTCAAACCTCAGATGCAATCCTAGTCAGGGGCAATGCTACTTAATATTGCAATAAGTTAGTGAACGTAGTCAACTGTGTATCAATAGATCAGTATTGTTCTCAATCATTACTTTTATTTAATGTCCTATTTTTCTTACAGGGGGATCCGGTTTCTCCAGATACTTCGCATGCTTCATGTAGATAGACAGGGTGGCACCTGGCGACTCTTGGGATCAGTTGTTTTCTTACATCGTCAGGTACCAGACCTTTAAAGATACTCAGCATTTTGGTTACTTTACTATGTTGTTTTCATGGACTCCAAATTGTAGACTGATTTAAAAGAACAGTTAACTGTTGCAAGAGGAAAAATACTTTAAGAGTCCATCATGCCTTACTTTCTACTTTTAAAATGGGAACATTATTCTTTACTTTGAGTCAGTGTCTAACAGGGTATAAGCATCAGTATTTTTATGGAAAACAACTGTTGTACTCTTTGATGTTGTCCTTTAATATACTTTATTAAATGCAGTTATGTGTGCTGCCTTTCATATTGGAAATATTGTCCACTGTCTTCTCAGATGATGCATTCCTAGCTGCTTTCTGTGGAAAAACAAATATTAATCAAAAAGCCTTGGTAGAACAAGCCAATTATTTAAATAATTCTATTTTCTCTGCCCAAAGGAATTTTCTAAATCATCCTATAAATAAAAATACTATGTTATTGTAATGTACAAGAAAAGTTACCTTTTCAGTGGTGTAGTCACAGAGGTTAACTCAGCTATAAATAGAAATATGTCCATTAAAGCTTTCAAACAGTTATCCTGGGAAAAAGTTCATCAAGAAGGAAAAGCTTAAATATTTCAGTGAAGAATTTTAAAGTTTTAGAGTTGAAAGCTTCTTTATAGGGCTTCACAGAAACTCTTAATGAAAAGCCCACTTAGCTTTATGACCATAATAAAAAACTTTTCTCAACAGCTTAAATCTTGGGTTATCATACCATACTATGGAGGGCTAATACTCTGCTATGATCCTTTACATCAGGTTAGTAAAGGTGGCTCTTTAATCTGCTTTTTATAAGTGCAAATTTGTTATACAGATATTGAAAAAACGTATGCACACAGGCATTGTTTCATTTGATATTAATTTCATGTTGAGAAAACTCAAATTAAAGAAAACTAAATATAGAAAACTGTTGTTCCAGGACAGAGAATAGGAAGTGCTTAATCCAAAAGATTAATACAATATGAATAGTTATTTTTCTTCACTTAATTTTTTTTTCTCCAGTATTATAGGAAAATTTATGTCATGATGACTGTGGAGCATTGATGCACACTGAAGTGCTCCAGTATAAAGCCCACTTTCATCCTGTACAACAGGATGATTTTAAAGCTCCCAAGTCTGTGTGGTCTTCATTTATTATGGTCACATTGCCTGGATATTTAGTTGGGGCATAGCTGGTATCCACACAAGCTTTCTCAGCATTTGCTAACCTTTACTGACAGAGGTGTCTGAGAGAACTTTTTCCTGTAGGTGTTCAGAGTTCTAGTCATGAATCTGGAAATACTATCTCCAAAATACAACTCTTAAATCTCAAATGTCACAAACATAAATAAGCTCAGTGATTTAAAAGGAAAAAAAAATACCCCTGGAGAAGTGAGTTTATGAATAAACGCACCTGAAGTTCTACTGACCCAAAGACACGATTATGATGATATATAAAACTCTACAGGTCTGTAGTGCTTGTTAAAGCAGATCACCCACTAACACATTAATAAAAAAAATAATCAAACACACAGTTCTGTATTGACATTGGACAAGTGTAGTTGAAATCCTAGCATGGTACCAAACGGAAGGAAAAATGGAACCTTTATTTCTGACCAGTCTCTTAAAGGAATTTTTGTTTTATAAAAAGCAAAACAAAAACACCTCTGCTGCTTTTTCTTTACAGGCAGAGTACAAGGTCCTCATTTATTTGTTGAGTTTGGTACTCTTTCAGAAAAATGGGACACTGAACCCTTAACAATGTGAGAAAATAAATTCAAATTTTTGTAACCTTTGAAAACAACAAGCACTTGGACATCTTTGGGTCCAGAAGAGCTTACTAAAGTTGTCCCCAGTGATTTCCATGTGTTTTGGAATTTTACATATAGCTGTGTTAGCTCACTCAGGCTCGCTTTGGCTGGGACGTTCTATTTTCAGCAGGTTGAGCTTATACAAGCATTTCTCGCCAAAAGCAACAAAACATGAGTCAATATCCCATGTGGTGATGGAAAGACATGGAAAAGTCATGCAGCTTTACTGAAAAACTGAGTTAGCCAATCCAGCTCTAGCATGTAAGCCTCTCAATTAGTTTTACCTATTCCTTACCTTGTTTTGTGAGGTCTTACAGTGCCTTGAGGAGGGAGTTACTGATGAGTTGTGGAGTTGAAGCTTGCTTGCTTGTTTTTTTCCAAAGTGTTGAATTTTATTTTGTGTGGTGTCTACTGTAACTGAAAATATAAGTTTAAAAAAACATGTTCACTCAAGTCTCTCAATATTCAAATTTACCTTTGTACATATTTTTTTTTGTTCTTTTTCGTGTTTCTTTTTCGTGTTTCTTTTTCGTGTGTGTATGTCGAAGTCATTGCTGAAAACAGTCATTTGAATTAGGCAGCACTCTTTATTCTTAGGCTTTTATATTAAAAATCATATAAATATGAACTTTTATGGCCTGATTCCTGCCAAATGCTCCAAGATTTGAGATCACATATCAATTAATGCTATTTGGTAGACACCCCTCTATCCATATTTCCTGAAGCACATATTTTTTTTAAAATTTTCTTCACTCCCTCTTGATTTAAGTATGTATTAGATTGCTGTCATTGCTCTTAATAATCTAATATAGGCATGTAGAATTTTATCTCTGTATACATATGTAATATGGAGTGACATTTAGAATAAGTCGAAAGCATTTGCATCTGGGCTTTATTTAACAAGAGTTCATTCCTTCTAAAATAAGACGAGAGCTGAGAGGTGGTAGTTGGGAAATAACCTGAGTAGTTCTCTTGATATTTCAAACTTGGAAGGATCTCATAAGACTGTACATAAGACTTCTGAAAAAGAATATTTTGTTTCCTGTTTCACAGAAAGCCAGCACTTAACACAGAAGTATTCCAGTTGTCATCCACTCTCTAATTCTGTCCTCTAAGACAAAGCTAAAAGCAAGCAGTGACGGCCATTCCTCAAATATCTTAAAATCTATTAGTTTCTGAGATGTAAGCAACATGTCAAGAGTAACTAAAATATTTCTGTTGATGAGGAAGGAAGTCACAAATCTACTAGAGATAAAAGCAGAGTATTTTCTTTGTAATCAGAGAACAAGAATTAGTCTCCATTTCTGTTGTAGTTTTCTATGGATCACTGAACTTAGTCTCAGGTGCTTAATAGTTTCACTGTGCATTGAAATAATATTGTGTAGACAACCCAGGAAGTCATGAAAAATCAGAAAAATGCAAATAGTCTACTACACATGTAAACACAAGGAACTTTTCAGAGCAATTAAGTCATATTTACAAGTACACACCGTACCATGCCATTATCCTTAGAGAAAAGACATGAGAACAGAATGGTGACTGGCATAGAAATCTAAACTACTGAAACTTTGTTTTATCTCCACTTTCAGCTGCCTTGTTTAGCAAACAGGCCTGCCAAAATAAAGGCTTAGATTAGGAGGCTTGCCATGGGCAAAACTGAATGCTATCAAAATTCATTATTCAGGTCATTATTAAATGATTAGAGAAAAAACACCTACTTTGCTTTCTGCTAACATTGCTTAAAATAAATAATCTGAAGGAAGTTTGATGATAAAACCTGAACCTCCCCTCACAAGTGGTTTAAGAAACATGTGTAGAACATTACAGAAAATCTACAAAAAAACTAATGCATTTTATAAGTACAGGCAATCCTTCTTAGACGGGTTTTAGTTTTAAATTTATCTTATGGGAATTTTTAGTTCCTTTATGGTGTCAATCCAAGGAAAGAAAAACAACTCTTTCAAGAATTTAAGGAATATGCCAATGAAGATGTAGTACTACAATGTTTCATAATAAAGGTGACTAAATATATGTAAAGAAAATAAAAGAATAATATATGTTAACTATTGAAGCACTATGAACTTGAAGTAATTAAAATAAGTTATTTCCCCCCATAACTAGATAGTGGATTTTCTTGAAGGATAGCCAGTTTATTGCTTAGATATGATGATAATCATGACATTGTTGTTGTTTCTTAACTGTTATTTTAGCACTCTTCATAAAGTGCATTTCTAAATCTGTTTTACTATTTTCAAAGTTTAATAATATTTGGTATTTTGACTGAAGAGTTAAATGGAATGGTTCCTATTCACAAGAGATAAAATAGCAGAGAAGGTCCTACCCCACATTCAGCTGTCCAAATGATTTTGTATAAATGATTTCTTCTTCAATTCTTTATTCACACATGGATAGAAAAAAAGTCACTGAACTACCTCTTTTACTGGAAATAAATTTCATACCCAAAAGACAATGTATTAATTTTTCTAACGTGATGCAAAAAAGAAACCAGATATTGGCAATGTTTTACGATGACAGAATGTATATGCTGAAAACTTTATGTACTTGTTTGCTTTCTCTTTTCATAGGAACTCATAACCACTTTGTACATTGGATTCTTGGGATTAATTTTTTCATCCTATTTTGTTTATCTTGCTGAGAAGGATGCAGTTGATGAGGATGGAAAGACAGGTTTCTCTAGCTATGCTGATGCCCTTTGGTGGGGTGTGGTAAGTCTTTTCCAAAAAAATATGTGCCCAAATTAAGCACACAATATTTTCTGTTGAAGTTGCAATCTTTTTAAAGAAATCCAGCATTTTTTTCTTTGCAGAACATATGTCAGTAGGGAAGCTCAACAATCTTTTAAAAAAAGACACGAGAAAAATATAATAACTACAACTATATTGTTTTGTGTCATAGTTTGAGAATGGAGAACTAATGAAAAAGGGCTTTCAGACTCTGAGAGGGGTGGAACACAGAGGGGTCTATTCCCTCCCATTCCCTGCCCATACTCTATACAGGTCAGGCAGACCAGAAACCCCTCCTCTCTTTTTTAGCTCACTCCTTGCTGCTGTTCCCCTGTGCTCCTTTATTACCAGTTTGCCACTTGACTATGAATACCCACCAAACATTTTAACCACTTCTTTGAAACTCTATTATCTGCAAAAGGTGCATAACTTTAAAAGTGTATTCCACTTGTGGAAGTTGGGTTAATGACTGTAATTTCTTTTCTAAATCTTTTTGTGTTAATGTCAGTAATAATGCAGTAATTGATACAGGTTACAAGTTCCTGTTTTGTTTTGTTTTTAATAATTCCATGGTTCACTGTAAAACGAAATAGCTCCATCTAAAGTGAAGCTGCCAAAGCTTTACAAACAAAACTGCTTTGGACATCAGTCATCAGTCAGGGTCAGTACAAATCTTTGGTGAAATAAAGAAAAAAGATATCATTAAGAGGAATTGGGATTTTGAGAGTATTGTGGTAATTATTGTGTGCATGCCCAGAATCAGTAAAAAAAGGAATAGAGAGCTATGAGCAGCAGACCAGATTGTTTCTACACTCCTCTCATATGGCTCTTCTCATCATGTTTCTCAGTGTGACTCATGCTTTCCCTCCTTATTAGCTGTTGCACAAATCATCTCTTCTCTTGTAGTCCCTCTTCCCCACTGGAGAGCCTCATATATTTTAAGAGTTGGCTGACTCATTATAACAAATCCAAGGAGATCCATCATGTAAGTTTTAGTGACAGAGAAAAATGAGAGGACTAGAACAGATGGAGAGCCACCAACTTCCAGAGAGAGGATATGTTTCAAGGGTGATTTGAAACACAACAAACTGGATTTGAGCATAGATGATAGATTTGCAAATGCCAATATAGTTATTGGGCCGTAAACCAGTTGTTCATCTGCCTTCAAATAAACTGGTGAAGGAGTTGGGGAAGGCAGATAAAAAGTTCCTAATGGATAGAAGTTTCTAATCTTTAACTTAGATGCTGCATAAGCCTCTAGTTCAACTGAGTATACAGAAATACAGATTATATTACATGTACCTTGAATTATCACATTTTTAGTGCTTCGGTCTAAAAATCTGTTAAACATTGAATTCCTGTCATTAGGTTGTTAGGTATTAATTTCATTTGCAGAGTATCACCTCTGGCTGTGTGAAAGAGAAGAACCAAGCCATAAAGAATCTAGTAAAAATGAAAAATCCACTAGATGACCAGATGGACCTGATTATCTAATGTCCTGGCAAGATATGACACCATGAACTAGCTCATATACCAATCACTTGTCAAAGCCCTCAATAGACAGATGATAAAAGTTTCAGAGCATAAAACCACATGGGTATAGAGATAACATCTATCTAGGGCAGAAAAGGAATAAATGTCCCAAAATTACAGAATGTGCTGTATTGTAAAAGCAAAAGTAAAACAATTTTGGTGTAATTGACATTATGAATGACACCCTATATGCTGGCTTTAAAGAAAACAGACCAGTACACAGGCTCAGTTGTTCTGCTATTATTTGAGCATTTCAGCTCAAATACCAGTGTTCAAATGAGTGAACACCATGGAACAGCTACTGCCCCTTGTTTTACCAGTGGCCTAGCTGAATACTCTGTGAAGTACATCTAATTAAAAAGGGGGCAGCTGGTGGGAAGTTCAGCACCATGAGGGGCTCCCACAGAACTTTGTACTAGTTCATCTGAATCTATGAGAAATGTCACATACATTTTTCTAGCAAAGTGATTTTCCAAAAAGAAATGAGAATTACAGTGACACTGGGGAAAGAAATGGAAAGCATATACTTGTATTAATTTAATATGTAATCATCAAAAGATGGTGATTCATGTTTGCTCTGCACAGTATCTTCTGTATGTCATAAAGTAATTCCTAGGCCTATAACTGCAGAAGGCCAGAAATGCCAAAATTCTGTCCTTTATGAAAGGAAAGAAAGACCCCATACCAAATTGAGGGGAACAGTTTACAGTGGAAAACAAAAAAATTTTTTCAGCAATCAGTTTAAAAACTAGGTATGGGTTTTAGCATCCAGTTCTGCCCAGGTGTATTAACACGAATTACTGCATCTAATAAAACTTCTATGTGAAGCCAGTGTACTTTTTCTACCTTTCTTTACTTTTTATTTTTTATCTCTAGCTATCCAGAGCTTGCTTTATGACTTGCATTGAATCTTTAGACATAGATTACAAAATATTTTACATGCTAGAAGATACACCCTTGATTTCAGTAAAGAGTAAAAAAATACAGACAAAAAAAAAAAGTCAAGATGTGTTTATGCAAGCATATTTTATTATGGACTTAAGGGAATTTTGAAGGAGTTCAGTTGTGAAGACCAACAAATAAATTTAAAATGTGCATTACTTTACCTTGTTGAGACAGAGGTCTTGGAATTTGTATTTCAGAGTGTATGTATATGCCTTGCAAAGTGTTCAATGGGTTTTGTTGTTGTTTTCCAAAAGTTGACTTTTTTTTGTGTGTAACAGCAAGATAAAATCAGCTTTGTCTTTCTCTAGCTGTGTGAGGCACTTGAAGAACACTGTTGAAATTGTTGTTTAAGCTTTCCAGACGTCTAGGCCTCCTCAACATCAGTGAGTCACGGTGCAGGTGCAGTTCACAGCTGGGAACAGTGACAAAGGACAAAGTGAATCAGTTTCTTTTTCTTTTCAAATCTTCTGTAACATAGAAACACAGATGTGGAGTTACTAGGGAGTGAAATTTGATTTCACTTTTGCCTTTCAGAACTGAACCACAGGAAAAAAAAAAATCTTGGTAGAGAGTATTTGAAAGTCTTCTGTGTCTGACAAAAACCACAGAGTGTATTACGGGGAACATTTTGCTTTAAGTAGAAAGTCCAAGCTTGCTGAACTTGATACAAATGACCTGGAAGGTTTAAATATGAAGAAAGGGGAAAATGAAGAATGAATGCTCATTGGAATTAAATGCTAACTACATCCACTCGTTTCAGTTAAATGCAAGGTTGTTTCACCTGGAATTGGCAGGCATACAAATTAAACTGCAAAGATATATCAAAGACTTGTGGTATTTTATATATATTCAGAAGTTTTAGCATGTTAGAACACATGCAAAAGTATTTCCAACACCACTGTCAGTCTGCCAGAAATGCAACCCATGTCACAGAAGCTTTTCTGTCCTTTCTGGGTATTTTTTTCTCGTGGAAAAAAGGAAGACATTGAGGAGGCTACTTTTCTGATGTTCCTTTTGCTTGTCTCTTGCTGTTTGTAATTCTTACTCTTTTTGCTGAAAAGTGGGCAATTCTGTACCATTGAACTTGAGTTAAATACTTACTCCATAAACTGGTGTTAACAGCCAGAGGTACTTGAGATCAATTGCTCAGAATTTCCAGTAGTAAATTTCCATGCCAGAGGTAACAATTCAAACCTCCTTATATTTAATATGTATTTTGAAGAGTGTAGTTCTGAATCTTCAAACTTCAGGACACCTCCTCACATCTTAAAGCATGTGAGAAGCTCTGTTGATTTCTACTAAATTAGAGTTCTTCCTTTTTTGAAGTGTACACGTATATTTCCTGAGCCTGTGTGAAAAACATGTGCATGCCAGCTGCAATGTGCCATAGTAAATCTGTGTTAAGAAGGAAGTGTCATTTTTCCATAGTCTCGTTATTAAATATTCTCTGAGCAGATAAATAACTTTTGGATATACAAATAGAAAAAAATTCTGGTTATGATTAAGATATCCAGAGAATTACATTATTTATAATCCTTTCCACTTCAATGTACTAATTAGATTACCAAGAAGGAACCCTCTTAAGGTAGCCAGGGAGAAACTTTTGAGACACGTTTAGGCACCTGCAGGAATCTGCCAGCCAAATGCCTGCTGTAGAGATGGAAAATAATCTTTCCTGTGGTTACAGCTTTCATGCTGTCTTCCATAGTAACGCTGAAGCAGCTCAACGTTACTGCAGTTTGTTTTTAAGTCCTGAGTACTGAAGAACTCAAAAAAAAAACCCAAAAACCCAACAAAAACAAAAGCACCAAGAAGCCTTTCATAAGAAAAAAAGAGAGTAAAAGGAAGGAAAAATCCCAGACTTTAAGGGGTCATCTGGGTGCATCGAGGAGCTGAAGTGCCATTAAAGAAACACTTCTTTAACTTCCTCCACTCCCCACTGACACATACTGCCTTTCAGAGTTAATTTTGGGGGGGTCTGGTTTAGTTTTGGGGCTGGCAAACTCATCTGTTTGTACTCCTGGTAGTACAGAGCACCCGAGCCACTTCATGGGCAAGCCACATGAAATCTGGACAAACACCTGGCAGGACAGAGCTTCCTGCTGAGAGCAGTTTGCAGTTCAAAATAACAATATTCACAGGAGGATTTAGATGCTACAAAGCTGACTTCATCAAGTAAGAATATTTTTATGAATAAACACTAGTCTAATTTTTGTTTGTACTTGGAAAAAATCAGGAATTTTTTTCCTGCGAATCTTCCTTCCAGCTCTTTGTACAACTGCTCTCGAAGGGGGAACAAATGTATTCTTTCCATGCTTTTGTTGCTGATAGGTTCTTCTGAGAAGCCTGTTTTTGTATAACTAAGTATTTGTTAGCAACTTTTCCCATAAAAGGAAGTATTTCCATAACCCCTTTTGTAGTCAGTGTACATTTACATATTTTTAAAGTCTGTTCTGGCTGTATTTCTTCTACCATTCAAGGCAAAGAGAAGGGTGTGAGACTGGGTGTATGGCTAGTACTACCAAATAGAAATACATTTTTTTTCTACTTAAAGCTCTCTTCAGTGGCTGGTATTGGTGACAGAATTCTTCGTTTCTTCATCAGAAGCTTTCCACTTCTCAGGGGTGCATGTTATTTTGCCATGCTGTTTTTATGGCAGTGTCCAGACTCTTGAGTGTGCTAAAAAGTGTTTACTGGCTCTGACCAGCCAAACCTGGGGCCACCCCAACACCCACAGTCCTGTGTAGGTATCCCCTGCCTGACGTGTGCTGAAGGAGAGCTGGTCTTCAGCTCAGCCATGGTCTGGAGGTCTGAACCCCAGCCTATGAGCTCACTTCCATACTCAACCTCAGACTTACCTCATCACCTTGATATTGCTTTATGATTTAGACTGTTGGATACAACAACTGTCAGTGAGTCTGTCCTGCTGTGGGGGCTGGACCCACGGTGGTGAGAACCCTGTCTGGACAGCTGTGGGATTCCCTTGGCTTGCCTTAGGATCCCTGCTCGGAATCACCTTCTGTGGGGAAGCAACTGGACCTTGTTACCTTATAAACCCTTCTGATGCAACTGCATTCATTTGAATTTTAATCCTCCCACAGCACCAGTCCTTTATGGACCACTGGGCTCCTAATGAATGTGGTTACAGCCTGATGGGGCTCATCAGGAACAGCCCCAAACCTACGTCCCAGTCAGGCTGTCCTTGATTCTGTGGCTTTTCAAGGGCAGCCTCTCACCCACAAGCCCAGAGCTGCTAATGCCATTTCCCTTTCAATTTTGCTGTCCCTATTCTGGCTTTTGGCCCTGTAAAAGGCTGCTACCAGCTCCATAGTGATACTGTTCCTAGACCTGTGTGAGGACCAGCATTGTTGGGAAGGAAGGTTGTTGTCAGGGTCCTGAGGGCACTCATTGGCCTGATGACCCTGACCACCATCACCTTTGGCTTTCACTCATACCAAGGAGCTCTGTTTAGCTCAGCACCGTGCTAGAAGAGAGCTGGTCTGTAACTCAGCTGCAGCTATGCCTGGCTACAGAGTCTTTTGATCTTGACTGCATCCTGTGGGCTTGTTTCCTGGCTTGGACCTTGGTTTTATGGCATCACTGTCGATCTGCTTGCTGACCGCTAGACCTGATCTTAATCCTGTGAGTAGGCTTCCTGGCTTAATGTTAGCTCTGCTTCAATGCTGTGATATTGCCTTATAATCTGAGCAAATAGTTGGACCTGGCAACTTCTGGATCTGTCTCACTTGTGTGCTGTGGGACTGTCCTGCTAGCTGTGTTACTTCTATTGACTCTGGGCTCCTCATCCCTTAGGGAGTTCTAAGCCCTTGCTGCACCCTGGTAAGCAATGGGCAAATCTTGATACTCTAATATGGTGTAGCAAAGAACTCCATTTGCTGGAGAAGGAAAAAAAGTTGAGCATGGGGCTTAGCTCTTGGTCTGCTGGCATCTTTAATTAGGGAGATAAAATGTTCTGGTATGGTTGTGTGTTCCTCTTTCTGCTATGAAGTTTTAGCTGGGGTATGTTAGTTCTGTCCCTGCCTGTTACTGCCAGCATAGAGCACAGCTTCCCTCTGCCTGACTGCAGAGTTTGGGACATGTATCTGCCTTGGTTCCATGCTTGTCAACACTTTCAAGGCTTTTTTGTCAACCCTCTGGATCAGCATCTTTAAAAAAAAAAAAAAGAAAACCCCACAGGGCCAATTCTTGAAGTTTCAGGAAGTTGGAAGCAGTCAGCTACAAACTGTGAGAACAATCAACATGGATCCAGCCTGGTGTTGTACCCAAAACCATGGCTGAATCTACAGTTGACATTTAATTTATTCTTGTGGTTTCCTCATGCACAAATCCAAACATTGTATCTCCTGATTCTTACCTATTTTCTTTCATTTTTGTTTCCTGCTTTTTGGGAAAAAACATACTGCATTGCAGTGAACGAGGTGTTTTTTTCTGGTCTAGGTAACAGTCACAACAATTGGTTATGGAGACAAAGTTCCTCAGACTTGGATTGGGAAGACAGTAGCTTCCTGTTTTTCTGTATTTGCAATATCGTTTTTTGCTCTGCCAGCAGTAAGTAAAACCTTGTTTGCTTTTCTAAGTTTCTCTCTGACTTGGGCTCGTAGTATAAAACCGATGCCTTAGACAGGATGTAGTAGGGTTGGGTATTTCTTCAGAATGTGAACACACACATCCTCAAGTGTATGTTTGTATCCGTGCACACAAACGTGAATGAATCTGCTGTGTCTTTATTGCAGTTGTTCTAGAGGGATGTAGCCTAGGATGGAGATAAAAATAATTTGCACTACTCAAAAACCAGAAGCTATTCTGTGAGGTGAAGAAAGAGAGAGGGTTTTTTTGTGAACATGTTAGTGCCAGAGAAGAAATTTTCTCTGTTTCTGCTGTTTCTGCTGTAACAACTAGGAGTCCTGCAAAGAAAGAAACAGTGCCACGAAGCAGAGGTCTACAGAACTGCTTTCTGGCATGGTACATTAATGACCTTGGGGATTTTTGAATATTCAAGTAACTGAATGAAGGGAAAATAAAGATAAGAACATCAGAATAATTAGAAAAGAAATAGTATTTCTTGAATAACTATCAATTTTAACAGAAAAGCTTACATTAAAAATAATATCTTTGGCCTATTCATTCAGTTTGTCCAGAAAATCAGACTAGGTTCTGGCTTTATTTGTGGCAGATTTTTGTGGCAAGGAGTTTAAAACAAGTGCAGAGAACAACTGTAGATTAATCGTGACATTGGCATTTTCTTCTCCCATCATAGTGCAGGGCTGCCTTTAGAACATGACAAGCCTCTCCGAATGCTTCTAATGTTGCCTTTAGGTACAGCAATAGAAATGTGCTCTTACTGAACTTCCATGATGCCAATATCAATATGCTCCATTGCAGATTTATTTGTTGGAATAAATATATTTCTGTCACTGAGGACATTTGAAAATTCAGAACTTTTTCTAGGAAAGGCTATTATAAAATGCCTGTTTATCTCACATGCTAATGTATGCTAAGGTATGAGAAGTCATATTGGAGTCTGACTAGCAATTTTGCATATCTTTAGGGTATTTTGGGGTCTGGGTTTGCCTTGAAAGTACAGCAGAAGCAACGTCAGAAGCATTTCAATAGACAAATCCCAGCTGCAGCATCTCTAATTCAGGTAAGGCCCCTAACAGCAAAAATCTTAGAGGAGTGTTGGAGAGGGAGTGTAGCCTGGTAGTTGAAGTACTGAGAACGACTGTTAGGAGGCTTTGTTATAAATCTATAGCTTGTGTTTAACCACTTTGGGTTTTTTGAGCCACTTCTGTCACCGGAGAGAAGTAGATAATTGCCTGTCCCCCCTCCTATAAGTGAGCAGAGAAGGCTTTATTTATTTTCGTAGTCACAGGCATAGTAATACTAACTGAACAAAGTGAGTCTATTTGGTAAAATAGTAAAAAAAAAAATAAATCCTTGTTATAATCTTTAATTCCTAGCTTGCTTTTTATATTCCCATAGGTCCTATGCCTCTGCCAAATCCAGAGGTGATGAGTGTGTGTATGTATACATGTATACACACACTTCAGTTTAGAAAAATATCCCAGCATAACATTCTATGTGATAAAGAATGCTATAGTATGGTGCACAAATACTACAGTGTGGCACATTGCAGAAAAAAAGGAGGCAGCACTACTATATGATATAGTGGGGATTCACTTCTATGTGTGTTGTGTGTTTTTCTGTTGTGTGGTTTTGGTGTTGGGTTTTTTTTGTTTGTTTGTTTTGCTGCAGACAGGGTTAGACCCCATCTCCTAGGGAGTACACTACGAAGAGTGTACTTAAGATTACTGTGTTCTGAGTATATATTTTCTGGTATGAATTACACTCACTGAAACTAACTGTAGTTACATACAGGGAAGAATGTATTTTATGAGGCAAGATACTGTGTGGTACAGCACAGTGATTACAGTCAGAACACTGCAGCATCTTTGTATTGATTGAAGACTTTGCTGTCAGTTTGATTTGCAGCAAAATTTGACTAACACGCCCTGCAGGACAACGGGGGCTTATTCCCTGAGATTATTGATTTGGGATTTTATTTTAGACTTTGTGGCGGTGCTACGCAGCAGAGAAATCCTGCAGTTCTACAGCAACATGGAAGATCTATGTCACATCACCGGTGCAAACTCCCAAAAAACCACCAGCGCCATCTAGCCCTAGTCTGAAAAAACAGGTAACGGAGAGATGACAGAGCTCTGTTTTGGTGCTTTTCATTTGATTGGGATAACTTGCTGAAATCCTTATGAAACGTCAAAAGATTTTGGAGAGCTGAAAGCCATTTGAAATGGGGCGTTTGATTGTTTTTCTTATGCTACCGTATGACTAGTTTAATTTTCCTTAAAATACTCCTGGGGGACAGGGAAATTAAAATTTGCCCTGGTGGTTTCACAAGTGCTGGTTCTCAGTTGCTTTATCCCCTCTACTTTCTCACAGGGTGTATGCAGTGTAAGTCAGTGATGACACTTCCCCATTTTGCAGAGTACTTTATGCAGAAAGACAGGAGAATAGCCAGCTTAAAAGCACTCAACATCTGGCTGTCTGTATCAGTGCTTGTCTTGCCCAAGTACTTCTCTCCATGGTACTTTTATACAGGGCTGGGTGTAGAAATTCAGGCAAATTCCTGGGCTGTGGCTGCAGTAAAATGTTTGTCTTGACATATGGGATTGCCTAAAAATAGGGATGTGGTTTCACTGCAAGCTTGCTTTAGCCTTCACCCGTTTTGGAAGGGCCCAAACGTGCAGCAGGTCTAACTCAGACACCCAGGGCTTCTAAAGTGATGTTAGAGGCTTAGTTTCAGGCAGTGACATCTTACTGAAGCCTGTTGCCCAGCAGAAAATTGCAGTTTGATTTCCCACAGCACGTGTAGGAAGCTGTAGCAGCACGATCTGTCTACACACTATCTACAGAAAATGCCACTTTTTCCTACCATTTCTTGTGCCCTGTTTGATTAATTTTGAATGTCCCTTTTTTTAATCACCGCAGCGCTTAGCAGGAGAGTGAATTCCAACAGAATACAGACTATAATAAAATAAAAAAGTGTTTACCTGGACCAACTAGCATTGTCCAATTTGTGAATACATTGAACCTGCAGGTGTTTGTGTTGATATGTATGAATACATTCTCTCTGGTGGTGCTTATCTCTTACTGTATAGAGGTAACATCAGGGGCTGGAATACTTTGCAGAATAGGATGCAGTAGAGCCCTAGATCTCAGCTTCTTGTTGGAAAGTTACTGCAGCATCAGACAAGTTAAAGTATGTCTCTTACATCTGTGTTGAGGGGTGTGAGTAGCAGAATCAGGTGGCACTAGAGCCAAAGGATACAGAGTTGTAAGGGTAATAATTATGTATTGTGAGAAGTAGTATTTATATAGTGAAGTGGTGGTGGTGGCCATGTAGTCAATATGTGAGTGGCTGTGACATTGATCACTGCTAGTCACAGTCAGATGGAGACCAGCCTTGTTTGGAACCATTTAAAATCAAAAGATAATTTTTTATTCTTACGTACTAACTGTAGGGTGTTCATTAGTTTGCTTCTTAAGCTTTTAAAATCAGGAAAACTTCCATTTCAGAGGCAGGTGGAAGTTTTTTTCTTCTCCTGATGTGCCTAATTCAGTCTTTTGGTAAAAGGTGAAACTTTGGTTGAAAAGGCTGTGTGGTGCCTAGCTCCTAAGTCAAAGTCTATGGTAACATTTAATGAGAGTTTTAGAAAGACGTGACTGTCAAACAGTTGTGTACCTGAGTGATTACTATTTGGAGTACCTTTGGAGTTTTGGAACCAGTTTGAAAAGTTATACTTGCAACCTTTCAGAATGTGCTATATATCTTCTCCTGCAAGTCAAATTATTACCAGATTTCTGTTGGTAATTCAGAATCAGCCACTTTGAGAACATTAACCAAGGATATAACACTTTCACTGAATTTTAATTTTTTCTGTATTAAAAAAAAAAAAAAGAAGCAAACCAAACAACAAACATCCTCTAATGAATTTACTGTGCAGTGAAGTTCAAATGTAGTTTATGCTTTTGATATTATCTTATATCATCCCGTTTCTGTTATCACAGGCTAGAAGATACAAAAGAAAAGGGAAACTAAGCTGTGGTAATGGTTCTGCACCTGTAATAAACCTAGGAGAGAATGCCTTGTCTGTTCCACAGATCACTTATGATCACATTGATGAACAAGAAAGCAACAAAGATGTGTCATTCTACATTGATGAACCAGGAGGTAATTTACTTTCACTTGTGTTCAAGATGGCATTTTTAGGAGAGTGGTAAAGGGAATTGAACTGATGAAGGGAAAATTCTGTGAAAAAAATTAATTTTAAACTAATCAGTAAAGCAGAATGCCTCAAACCAAGAAGAGTTACATTAAAAAAAACCAAGGGGATATATATTAAAGGAAATATGTAGATTCAAATGGTGTTAACATAAAAACAAGGATTTTTTTTTTAGTTGTTTTTTTTAACCAAAGTTAACTCAATTAAGTTTTTTAATATAAGTTATATAGTTAAAACGCTGCTTTTATAAGTTTCTCAGATCTACCCCACCTTTAAACTTTACTTCACATAGAGCCTGAGAGATGGGAAATAAAACAGGAACCTTCTTAAACATTGTGCAAATAAAACATGATAGGAAAAGGTAAATATTTTTATGCTTATGTCAACTAAGAGATTTTGGGTAGTGGTTTTTTTTCTTGCTTTATTTAACCTTTTGTGTTCCTGTACATTGCTGCTGTATTTGTAACCTGGAAACCAGCTGAATTTTACTTCTGAGCTAAGATAGTGCTTTGACTGTAAATTTTTAAGTTTGTTGTGGAAATGTCGGTATGAATACTGTTGTTTACTATAAAGTGAGGGTTTTTTGGAAAGCAAATTTTTTCCACCTTTGATTTCCTTTGTCTGATGGGGTTGAGGAAACTTATGCTAGTTTGGGATCTGCTAAATCTTTATTTCAAGGGGAGATCATTTTCCTCATAGTCTGAGGAGTTAAGCTCTGTACCTAGAGGCCCACAGAGCTTTGCCAAGATAACAGGGTTATCCAAGGATGCTGGTCCTAGCCAAAGGTTTGTTATCATGCAGTGCTCTGCCTTAAGTTTTCATTTGTTTTTGATAGACCTGAACGTAAGCTCTGTATACAGTTCCTACTTCTATATGACATTAAAGCTGACACACTATTTCAGCCTGGAGAGTGTATGGCTGTAGTTTTGACGTGTAGTTTTACTTCGATAAAAAGTACTTTAAATATTTTTGCCCACAAAGGGAATATGTAATATCTTCTGTATTGAACATGATCAAAGGTAGAGTTTCACTGGGTTGCTCTGACTTTACAGAGTTACAAGATGGTGATGTCAATGCAATGAATGTCACCCATGCTACAGTGGTCAGATGAGGAGTAGCAGGGAGCTGAGCTGTGGCACATTGAGGCACATCCATAAGAGAGGGGAGCATCTGGCTCCCATGGATTCAGAAAGTCCTTCATGCTTCTGCTTTACCCACTGATGGAGGTTTTCATTACCCCTCTTGTTCTTCTGTATGTTTTATAATCTTAAATAAATTTTGTATCTGTCATTTTGAGTTCAGAATGGTTTTCAGCAACCGTGGTATTTATTTGACGTTTTCAGTGCTTTCATAGGGATCTGGGAAATGAGATGACAGTGTGATTTATAAATAAAGTTTCTGCTTTAACTACATGTCTCTTAACAGAGCACAATGCTCTATCTCAGTGTGTTTATTAAAGCTGTGCAACTTCCTTTGCTGAGCAGGTAATAGCAGATTTTGCTGAGCATATTTTGATGTTGTGGGATCAGTTGGTGATGGACAGAAGAAGCAGTAATATGTAACTTCTGACATTACTGAAGACAATTAAGATGTTGAGGGCTATTTGTCTGTGTTTGTGACTCTACCAGTCCACATTTATTCATCTAAGCTATATTCCTTAAACTTTCATAGTCAGTCTGCAGAGGACAGAGATTGAAAAGAGATTGATTGTATCTCTTTCTCTCTGATAGCTCCGTAACAGAGAAAAATAAAATTTTTTTTGCGTTGTACTTTTATAATAGCTGGTCTAAATTCTTCTTGTTCTGAGAGACATCCATGCATATTATTCCCTTAACAATAAAACTTTTTTTTTTTTTTTCATATTTTGCCTTAGCCAGTATCAGGAGTAAGTCACACTTCATTTGATTTTCTGATTTATTTCTTCTGTTGCAAAGCTTCCAGGAATGTAGTTGGCTAACTTGATTGCTCAATTGAATGAACATTTTTGACACCTCTCAAAAGTTTAAACCTGATTTCTCTCAGTGAATGTCTCCCTTACAGAATTAATACACTTCTGTTCTTGAGAAGTGAAAGTACCAGGCTTCAAGCCTCTAAACGGAGGTATTTTTTTCCTCTATTAAAAATCTGGAAGTTGAAAAGGCAGAAAAAATAATAAAAAAGGCAATTGAAAAGGACCATGCCAGCTTCTATTTCAGTGTTGCTATAGTGGAATATTTTATTCATTGGCTGTGGGGGCTGGATGTTTTACAGCTGATGGCAAACTCTGAGGTGGAATTAGATCAGTTTTATAGGCCTTGCCTAGAAGGAACAGAGCTGTTACTTTAAAAAAGCTCTTCTGGTCTGCTGCTCTGCTCAGATGTGAGAATGGCTGTAGAGAGACCTGAAACCAATGCCTGGCAAGTGGAGACAACAGAATAACAGTTCTGCTAAGAAAATGCCTTGTTCTGGGCAGAAATAGACTGAAATTAATTTAAAATTTCCTTGATAAAGAGAGATTTATCTGAATTCAGGAGCTGCATTTTATAAGCACATTTTTTCTTGACAATAGGGTATTTCTTAGGATACTCAGTTTATGTATCTATGTCCACCCAGCATCCTCTTGGCTTGCTCAAAACCTGCTTAGGTTTTGAAAATACTCTTCTCTATGAAGGAGTTTTGAAAAAAGAGTCTTCTAAAGCCAATAAACATGATCAACATTAAGGTTTATGAGATGCTTTCATATGTGCAATAAAACCCATGCATTGGATAGTGGATACTGTGGAAACTAAATTTTTACATATATGATGGAATCTTGATTATCTAAAAAAAAAAAAAAATGTTCCTTAGTTCTGCACCATGCATGGAGTTTAGGGTGAAAATAATGTAGAGTATTTTGCAGCTATAGGGACTTGAAGGAATGGAAGAGCCAGAAGTCTTCCAAAATAATAGTTTCCTTGTTTGAAATGAAACTTCTCATAATGAAGAAGCTATTTACAGGAAAAAGTAAGAGACAGCTAAAGCAACTTAGGGTTTAGGAAAAACAGTTCTGGAAAATAACTGTTGCTGAAGATATACTCTGCTACAGGAAATTTTTTTAATGGATATCTGTTGCATCTACTGAGGAACTCTCATACCAGGGTGTATGGTTTAATTTTTTCATGTATTGATTTGAAACCCACAAATATCACCTGAGATTTTAGCCATAATAGTTTTGTATAGTCTTGAAAGTGGTCTTCTACACAATGGATGACAGAAGTCCATACTCCCCGAAATATGACAAGAGATGGCATCTTTGATGTTCCTTTTAAGGTTTTAAAAAGGGACTTAAGTATCAAGATGATAACTGGAAGTGTGAGTGGCAGGCTGTAAAAGCTGATGCAAATAGAAGAAAAATAATACCCGAGTGTAAGTGAAATCTTTTTCATGCATTTGAGTTACATTGTGGTGAAGGACAGTTATTTGAAGATGAATGCTTCTCAAAATGAAATGAATAGCTGTTTCAAAATTCTTTTTATTAGGGAGGAAAAAATTATAAATTTATTTAAATTTTTGGACCTTGAAGGTCTCCTGGGACATCTCTAGCAGATGGAATACATTATTGCCTGTCAGTTATTGTAGGTTGCATACACAGCTCATTACTGTAAAATTTGTCAGAGTCACAAGACTTGGAGTGATAAATCTCTGCTGGGGTAAAACCAAAATTCCCTATTAATCACTAGGCTTTTCTGTCTGCTTTTTGGAGTTTCTTGTGTGCTGACATATTCCTCCACACCTCCCTCCACCCTCCCTCTATATTTAAAGCAAAACCGCACAAGAGTAATTTTTCACCAGGATGGGGAGGGAGAACAGTAATTTTTTTATGACCCCCAGAATAACTTTGTAAGCACTCTTACGTAAAGTATGTAATAGTGTTTATGTTGATTTATCCTGTCTTTAATACTAGTTTGCATGCTGACATCCCAGAATTAACTTATCTAGTAATGGGTTGGTTGTTTCTGGAAACAGGTTTCATTTCCTTTGAGGGTGGTGGGGTGGAACGGGCTGCTTTCCTGCAGTGGGGTGGATGGATGACAACCTGCACTGCATACAAAGAACCAAACATTTTAAATGAAGTGGAATCACAGATTCCAGTGCTGACAAGCTGAGTGAAAGGTGAGAAAAAACATGTGGCTAAAATTAACAGAATAAAGCAAACACCAAAGCTTTTGATGGTCACCATAACTGTCAGTAAGTCAGAAAAGCATAAATACAAAGTTATGCTCAAAATTAGCAAGAGAGAGTATCCAGATACCATGCTTCTGAAAAGCATCATACTCTTGTGAATGTGAGGTTAGCAGATGCTGGTAGTTTTGCAGTGAGAATCTATATTCAGCATCGGGCTGTTTAACTTCTGAGTTTGTCAGTCAAATCAGGACTTGTAGGCACTAATAGAACTTGCAAATGATAAAGTCTTTGCTGTTTCAGCCTTCACTGTCTTCAGTGAGAACTTTCAGTGGATTTGTGGTTTATCTTGAATGTCCAAAGTGGATGGCAGAACTGGGAGTGGGGGCTGGTGTAAGGGGAGATGGAGGCTGAGAGAAAGAGGACAGCTGCTTCTGCCAAACTTGCTCTTACTTCTGATTAACTCTGGCAGCTTTTTAAGTTTAAAAATTTTTGTTCTGCATTTATTCAACTTCCTGTTCTGCCTGATTTAGAACGAGGGTTTAAATCACCAGTCACACTGGACTTGACAAGGACTTTTTACCAGATGGTCTCAGAGACTGTGGGAGTGGATAGTGAGGGAAGGTATTTGCAGCTGCCTCAAACTTTTGCTAATTAATATGAGTAAAAATAAGTCTAGAGCTTTTTTTACCCAGAAACTTTTTTACTCTATTGAAGACAGTACATTTTAGATTAAACTTCATTTAGCTGAAAATATTTTGACTTCAGCTGTGAATGCAGGATTGAATTTAGCTGTTTAGTAGCAGAAGAAAATCTCCCTGCATTGCAGGGAGCCTTTATGATGACATTGGCTTAGGATAAGCACATGGTGAATGACAAATTTGTGCTAAAGAGTTAAAAAAACATATGAACAACAGAAGTCATTCCCATCATGAACTACTGGCAGTGATGTTTCTGGTAAAGTTGACTATTAGAACCAGAGAACAAGACACTGTCAGCACAGCAATGGGAAAAAAACCAAGAATTTTGAGTTACAGGGGAAGACTTAACAGAGTATAGGCTGTTTTCTTACAAAAAATTAGTATTTCAAATAACTGTTAGCCTATAAAAACATACAAAACTAGAGAAACAAATAACTTATGAGCCAACATGTTGCCTGAAAATGAAACAAGAGCAACTTTTAAAAGTGATATTAAATTCAACAAATAAATTGGATAGGTGATTTCAGTATTTCATGATACTGATGTGGTCCTCATAATTTTTACTCTGATCCAGGCTATACATTGCAATTGTCTTGCTGTGTAAGTATCTGGGCAAGAGGAGGAAGAAAATTCAAGACATTGTTATAGGGGTGCCAAGAGGAAAGTCAACTGTTGCCCATAAAGACAGAAAATCACTTTTTCTTTGGTTATGTTTGAGCAATAGCTGAATCTTCTCACAAAACAGGACCTGTGGGGTTTTCCTGACACCTGTGTGTGAAGGAACCCATAGGAAAAGCCTATTATCCACCTAGGTCTTCAGTACCTTTGTAATAGAAGGTAGAGAGCAGAAGTAGATGAGAGATTGTTCTACCTTTGAGTTGTACTGGAGAGATTTGCTTAAAAATATGAGAGGTGTGTTGGAGAGTAACCATAAAAATGATAGACTTACCCAGCCTTGGAAAGGAGAGACAGAATTATTGCAGTTCAAAAATGGAAACTTGGATTTAATAAGTAAGGTGTTGTAGGAAGCAAGACTAAGAGGAGAAGAAGGGGATGTGCTCAGAGTCTTCATTATGAGGAAGAGAAAGCACACATTATAAGAGCAAAACTAGAATTTAGTGCTAGTTTAAATGAAATCTGACATCTAATCACCATTAGTCCAGATCTAATTGTTAAAAAACCCCACAACCTAAACACAAATGCAGTGTTTTTTGCATATTTAAAAAGTTACAATAATAGTAAAAACACAATTAACACACACAATTAACACACACGTGTTGTAACACACACTTCTTAATTTCTGCCTGTTTTCCTGACATTCATGCTTCTCTAGGTCCTAATATTTCACACGCTGCAGGAGGAGGAGAGGAAGTGTAACAATGAATTGTTGAAATCTGGTGTCCTTCACAGGGAAGAATATGGTGTTTGTAGTGATATTTTCTTCTTCCTCTCCTGGGATCCACTTGAGGTCCTTTATAAATATTTGCTAACACATTGTTACGTACTTCCTCATGGGTGATTAGCTCCAGGTTTCAACAGAATTTACTTTATATGTTTCCCTTTATGTATTTGAGAGATTGTTTCTCTGATCTCTATTACCTTTAAAACAAGTTTTGCCCTACTCCAGGAGAGTATTTTTCTTTCAACATTAGTGAATAATTTAGAGCTGTGGGATCTCCAGTGCCAAGCCTGTTCCCAATCTCTTATCTCATGGCTGTGCTCCTATATACTCTACCCTGGGTCTCCACTTCAGAGGCCTCTGATATTCTTCCTAGCACATTTTTCTATAAACTATGTCATGATCTAGTTGCAAATATATAATTCTAGTGGAATAACTGCTGTAGATATGGAACTCTGGCTGTACAACACAAAGATAAACAAAAGTAAAACAAGTTAGATATTGATACCTGGTCAATTGGAGAAATTGCTGTGACAGCTAAATCAATTGCTGTCAGGTCAAGAAAAGCTTGAATGGAGCCCAGCTGATGCGTCTCATTCCTTATGACTACAAACTCAGTACAAAGCTTAGGCCCTGTTGCTGGCAGTGCTAAAACAGGACAATGCAGAAGAATTTAGGAGACGTGGGAGCTCCTTAGTCAATTCACATGAATATCTCAAACTGGCACTCTTCCAAAACATAGAAAAGATTGTTCCTATCTGGGTAAATTGTGAGGGTTTTTAATGACTTAAAACTTGAGATAAAAATCTATGCAGAGTGGAAGTTTGGCCCAATTATTAAACATAGTGTAAAGAAAGTAGTGATGTCAGGAAATAGTTAATGCTTTTTCCTTTCCACTGGAAAGTAGCCCCACATTTGCAAAATTTGACACTATAATTTGTGTTGATTGCCATTATTTGGCTGACAATTGAGTGAAGAGCAACTCACATCAGAAGAGAGAGGATTGGGAAAGGTCTGTTTGGATTTATCTATCTGAGCTCACAAAGCAGACAGCTCAGGAGTAAGAGTGATCAGAAACAACCTGACAGCCACTAACATGACTGATAGGAGGCTGGTGAGATGTATAGGCATAAAAGGGCACACAATGCACACTTTCAAAGGGAGGCAAGGAAGAATTTCCACTTCTAAGATTGTGCATGTCCTGGTAGAATACTGAAATGGTCAAACTATTTGTAAAAAGAATGGACAATGAGAAGCAAATAAGTAACAGGTAACATGAGCTGGTCAAGAGCAGTCAGATTGGATCATGTGGAACTTGTTTCTGTGATGTGTGGCAGTGTGAATTGTAGATAGGAGAATGAGGCAAAAGACAGTTTATTTACTGATTTTAGTCACTCTTTCATGTCTTATCCTTTTATGTGCATAAACAAAGGATTTGGAATATGGTCTGGAAAATTAGTTTAGGCTACTGTAAGAGGGATGCAGCCTTGTTAGAAAGTATTGAACAAAATTGTCACCAAGGGTTCACTGTTGGACTGAGAAATGCATTTAGAGAGGTTTCTGAGCTTAGTGCTATCAAGCCCATCAGTGGCTCAGATAATGGACTAGAGTGGAATTTTTTATTCAATATCCATTTGGTATCTACGCAGAAGTCACTGAGAGCACTTTGGAAAAGAGCCTGTAAGCCGCCCACAAAGGCAGCAGTGCTCATACATTTGGCTCCTGTCTTGTGTTCCCTGGTTAACCCTGAATCTCAGTAATTCACTGCCATGATCTGGCTCCACACTTTTGATACCAAAAAAAAAAAAAAAAAGCCAGCTGCTTAAGCTGATCTCTTGTCTATTAACCAGCTGCTTATGGTACACATTGCCACAGCATGGAAAAGATAAGCACATCACTGCACAGCACAGGGGGATGCCTTGCATTCAAATGAGCTCCTGCAGGCAGAGCCTTTTCCAGCACTGCATAGCACTGCATCACCTGCCCTTGATGAGGTCAGGTGATCCAAATTATTTTGGGGAAATGAGGGCAACCTGTGAGAGAGAGGTTGTTGGGGTTTTTTTAAAGAAGGCAATTGAGGATTTGTTTCCTTGTTTTATGGAGGGCTTGAAATTCGGGTAAGACCACAATTTACAAATTCTGTTTAATTAGTCAAATAACTTCAGTATTAAAAATCAGAATGCAGACTGTGCCTCTGGGAATGGGAAGCTAATATACAAATGGAGGTTACCTAGAGAAACAGCCTATGAAACTTGCCTTTAAAAGCACAAATAAGTCTGTGCTTCAGGGTCTGGATCTTTCTTAAGAGAACTGATATTTTACTGACTTTTAGAATCACTGATCTTTTAGAATCTGATCTTTCTGTCGAATGTTTCAGTGAAGTAGCAGCAGTTTCACTCCAGTGCAGAATAGGGGGTCAAACATACCAAAGTGATAAACAGGTAGTTCACCTTATAAATGGGAATAAGGACAACTCTTTGCATTTCCTCCACGTTGTTTTTATGTGCTGGTTTTCTAAAAAGCCAAGCCCATCAGCTTTCGCCTCAAACTCTTTTCCACAGAAGAGGCGGAGGCAGCGAGAGTCTGTTTGATTTGTTTGTTTTACACGGTGTCAGGGGAGAGACAGTGACAAAACTCGAGCCTGTAGGAATGTTCTGTCAGACTGCAATGGAAACCCCATGCTGCTCTTAATGCTGAATGTTCAAGGCCCTTCTCCTGTTGAGGAGGGAGCTCTGCGTGAGTCAGTGCTCCTGGATTCTGTTCCTTGCTCTGTTACTGATTTTCTACGTGACCTTGGGCAGACAATTAGCTCCCTGTGCTTCAGCTGCGTCATCTGTTAAATGAATATAAGTCTTGCCTCAGATCTCAGAGATATTGAATCTTAATTGTTTATGAAGTGGTTTCAGACTGACAGAGCATCACAGAAGTGAAGAATGCTGTTAGTCAATACATTATTAAACAAACAGAGGCCTACTCAGTTATTTATTGCTAGCATAAACAAGGAGGAGTGGTGATAGGAATGTCAACTTTTGTAACAAGAGCGGCTGATTTTTGCAGAAAATGTAGCAAATGTTCTGTGGGATGAATAAAATGTGGTTTTGTACAGAATGCGAAGCTTAGTTTTGACCACAAAAACTTGTTTGTGTTTTTACAAGAATGACAAAACATTACAGTTGGAGATCAGGGCTGCATGTAAAAAAATAAAAAAAAAATAATGGCTTTAGGGCCTAGTTCTACTTAAATGGAGGAGCAGGCACTAATAAATCTACATTTCATCCTAATTATGCGACTTAATTTTGCCTGAGAAGCATGTATTTTACGTATTTTGCATTTTATGTCAGCTGAAAAGATTCTAGAATTAGAAGCAAAATAAACTCTGGTTCTTTGGGGGGGTGTGTGTGTATTAAATATATATGTGGCGGTGACCATTACTTTAAAAATGGAGAAGAAAAAATTAAGTGTTTTCTTTTTCTTTATTTCTCCCCATTTAGATAGCCAGGTAAACAATTCCACTTTGCTTACTATGTGTTTTTACATAGCATGTGGTTTGTAGTCTCATAGAGGTTGCTTAGAAAACTGATTGTATACAGGGATGCATGATGTCCCTTCCGGATTTTCCCAGCCACAAATCCATGGGAACATTTGCTTTTACTTCAGTGTTTTGGAAATGCTTCCATGTACCCCCAGGAATATGTGCTGTGATGGAAAATCTGGCCTGTTAACTTGCCTAAAGGTATATGCACAAGGGACTTTTACATGTTTCTGTCACTTTAATACTATCAGGTATAAATCCCACTGTATGTTTAAGTATAGGTAGCAGGAGAGAAATTTAGGAAATAGATTTCAACCTCTGCATGTGGTAAAACCTGACACATTCCTGTCAATGATCTTTCTTTTTGCAAGGATTCAAGAAACCTTCAGAAAGTGGCATACTGAAGGAATCCCTCCATTTAAAGTGTGTTTATTTAGTATTATGTTGATTCTTCACATTTGAATAATTCTTTCTGCTCTTCTCATGAGTGCTGTGTCTGAGAACCGAAATCAATGTATTTTTCTACCCTGTTTGAAATGGAGTGATAAGTTATGATCTGATCTTGTGCCACCTTAACATTTTCCTATTTTCCTGTTTTCACAGAATAGAATTCTATAATCATTAAGGTTGGCAAAGACCTCTAAGATTATCAAGATGATCTGTCAACCTGACATCATGCCCACTAAACCATATCCCAAAGTGCCATGTCTACATGTCTTTTGAATACCTGCAGGGATGGTGACTCCCCCACTTCCCTGAGGAGCCTGTTGCCATGCTGGAATCCTCTTTCAGTAAAGATACTTTTTTTTCTGATATCTGATCTAAACTTCCCATGGTGCAAATTGAGGCCACTTCTTTGCATATTGCTAGTTACCTGGGAGAAGAGACCAGCACCCACTTCACTACTATCTCTTTTCAGGGAGTTGTAGACAGCAACAAGGTGTCCCCTCAGTCTCTCCTTTTCCAGAATAAACAGTTCTATTTCCCTCAGCAGCTCCTCATTTTTACTTCAGTAGAAAGCTGTATATAGAATGAGAGTAACTGTGTCTTAGGGTTATGCATAATTAAGGCATTCAAAGATAAGTGCTGTTTTGTTGTTGAATTTCTTTGTGGTAATTCTGGTCAGTATAACATCTTACAGAATGGAGGTGAAAAAAATTAGTTGCTCTGAAGACTGTCCATGGTGTTTGTTAATGATGAAAACCTAGGAAAATAGGTACTACACCATGTGTCTGCCAGTTAGGGCTAGTCAGGACTCCTAAAACTATTTTTTATGTCTGTTGCAAAAAGGAAAGGCAGCTGCTTGTCATTTACTTAGCTGTGCTTGGGCTAGACTTAATCAGTGGAAAACATCTGGAACTGATTCCCCTTCAATTTGGAGTGTCCAGTAATCTGCTGTGTACATACAACTGGTGCACCTTTAGCACTGGAATATTTGGCTAAACCAATCTTTTGCAATATTGTTATCTTTTTGGAAAGAAAAGGGGAAGCAACAGTAATTTCCTAATGAGCAAACATTTGCAATGTTCTGTATAGGTTGCGTTGTTCATTGATTTGGTGCAGCTGTTGTATGAAGTCTATTGATCAGAGTTAATAAATTTCTAAGTGAGTAAGACTGCTTATTTGTATTGATTAAAACTAGGCCACATTCTGCTCTTTAGCATTGTTTGATTACAACTGATGAAACAATTTGACCTTGTTTTTTCATAGAATGCAAAGTTGTAAGGAGAAAACTTTGAGGATGTAAAAAGCTTATGCCTATGAGTGGTTTTGCTTAAAATTCTTAGCCTTTCTTGCATAATTAAGTTACTGGACTTTATTTATAGTGAGGTATTGATATCTGCTTTTCAGCTGACTTTTCTGTTAAATAAAACTGAAGAAACCACCGAATTTGATAGTAATACTGGATAAAATGCTAACCATTGTTAAAAAGCTTCTCAGTGGGATATATAAATATAACATTCCTTTAAGTTATATTTTGTGTGGCTTATATATTCATTTACAAGGGAAGGTGGCAAAACTGGAAAACAGTTCACTTTCGGGAGAACATTATTATTTAAATAAAACTCGCTGGAAACCCTAAGTGAGTAAATGTGTTTCTGGGAAAAACTCTTCCTGCAGAGAAATTTGCAGTTAATATTCCAGCTGACTTGGCAACAGTTTCTATGGGAATTCTTTGGTTTTCCCCCTCCATTAGGGAGTTCTCTAGCTTTTCCTTCCATGTTAGAGTGGGTGAAAGTCCTATAGGGCACCCTTCCTCTGTTGTATTGAGAAAAAACACAGGTGTGATCAGTGCTACCCAATGCAGCAGAAAATAAACCATCTTCAAAATTTGAAGCAATGCTGGCTTTTATAATTATGTACTTTAATTATGTATTGTTTTTATATTAAATATCTTCCAGCAGTGCAAATTCACCATAAAGTGAAAAAAACTCCCTGGTTTTCCTCTTCCTCATTCTTGCTGTGGTCTGTAGCATGTGGTCTCACAGATAGAATTGTGTGTAGTTGACATGAACTTCAAAATTGCACACAACCTGGTCCTCAATCAGCCTCATGGATAGGTAAACTGCAACAGTGTCCTGACCCTTTGGATCCATTTGTTTTTCTTTAAATATTACATTTTGCTGAGTTCTCAGAACTTGATTCCAGTATTAAAAAAAAATAAAAAATCGTAAGCAGCATAATGCCAGTATTTGTTGCTAGTGGCTTTTTCCTTCTGTTTTTAATGGGGTGAATCAGGCTGTGGCAATGGGACACTCTAGACCTGGTTGTACTGACTCAATTAAGATCCATTTCAGGTCAAGTTGACCTGAATCTATCCCAGATTAGTTTGTGCTGAGTGAGCCATCATCAAGTGTGTGCCGGCAGCCCTAGATAGAAGTCTACAAGTTGCTCTTGCTATTTATTTGAAGGGCTCAGATTGGTTGCTGTTTCTGAAACCTTGTGAAAGAAAGAGAGAAACCATGTGCTGGATTTGGGTGTACGTGGGGGCTCAGCAACTTAAGGTTTACTGGGATAAATCTTAAACCATGACAAGCTTATAGAGATCGACTTGTGTTAAGATAGTGATGGTTTTATAGGGAATTACTTTGCCTGGTAGAGATCCTCAATTTACAGCTGCAGACTGCTCAAGTGTCTTTAAAGGGGTCAAGATGGTTTTTGCTAGATAAATGCATTATGGTAAATGCCAAACTCAAACATGGACAGGCTGGAGTGGAAATAAACTGAAGGGAAAAATAGATATTGAACCTCGCATAAATCATAGAATCATAGAATCCTAGGGGTTGGAAGGGACCTCGAAAGATCATCTAGTCCAACCCCCCCTGCCAGAGCAGGGCCACCTAGAGTACATCGCCTAGGAACGTGTCCAGGCAGGTTTTGAATGTCTCCAGTGAAGGAGACTCCACAACCCCCCTGGGCAGCCTGTTCCAGGGAGACAGGAGAGCAAGGAATTTTAGGTTGTTGTCCATGAAGTCTGTATCAGTAGCAATTTCAAAAAACAGATTAATTTGAAGAAGTTTGCTGCTTACTCTTTTAAATAATTTAATTCAGAATAAGACTTTAGGAGATCCCTGCTCTCCTCTTCATCTCTATATTTCCCCTCCCAAGCATCCTTATGGTCCTCCAATGGACCTTATGGTCCAGCTTTCTTTTAACCTGTTCAGCTGCAAGTAACTGAGTAGGTTGTGCTCACTGCCAATCTATCAGGACTTGGAGTGGAAGAGGAGAGAGATAAGACTTCAGTTGTGAATCTCTTGTAACACCAGATGAGAATGATGTTTAGAGCTGAGCATAAGGGAAGCACGTCCTTGTCTAGAGGGTGCTTTGGTGCCATGTTAGCAAACCTCAGTGTTATAATAATTTCTGCAAAGTTGGAATTGGTCAGTACTTTGAACCCAGCAGCAAGATATTCCCTTCACTTGTGAATTCAACCTATTTTAAATCTGTTCCTAGATTATAAAAGCACCATATCCAAATCTGGATAAGAGAGCATTCAGTTATTTAAGAATTTGAAGGCCAAGTCGTAAGGCATGAGTTTGAGGGTGTTGCTCCAATAGAAAAACAGTCAATGCTCAGGGTGAGGAAGTACCTGCACAAAGGTATAACTAAAAAGGAAGGTGGGGTGGCAGTGAGGAAAATGAGGAACAAGGTGTTAATTTTTCCCTACTGGGATAAAGTAAATCTCCAAAAGTCTTGTGTACAACAGTTAGTAGAGTTTATGATACCAAGAGTCCACATGGCAGTGAAAATATAGATGTTATTTATACCCTAGCTCTCTAGAGTTTTGACATGGTGCATCACTAGTGTTGCATTTTTCTATATAGCAATATTAACAGCATTTGAGGCTATTAATATTATCAAAATGATTCACTTCATTAATTTTCCATTTGCTGGGTGAGTGCAAGTTCAGATCTGTAGTAAAATGGGTGTTAATAAATTTTAATGTATTGTCAGCTCAGTATCAATAGATTTACTAAATAAGAAAACCCCACAATAATTATTGGATACCACTTCAGATTTGGAAAATACCAGAGCTGCAGACCTATGATGGTTTGAGGGGGGGCAGGCTAATTTTATGGGATGACTATGAGGATCTAGAGGGAGGGTACTCAGAACCCTGAGGGATACAGGGCGCAACCCTGAAGGATCCCTTCCCTGTTCCAGTAAAGCTGTTCTAGTTTTAACTTATAACCTCTTTTTTTACCAATCTCTTTTCCTTATTTCCACTTTATCTTCCCTGGGGAGGGATGGTAACACAGAGCAATGCTGTCCTCTGGTTTTTGGTTTGCTCTGACCACTAAACTGAGACAAGACCACAGGAAGTTCTCTGTGAAGGTAGCACTCACTGTATGTATGTCCTGTCCTTCTACATCTGCTCTTCACCTCTGTTGGAGACCAGGCAGTGTGTAATACAGTTCTTCATCCTGATCTGGTTTTATTGGATACTGGAAAAATCCACGTCTTTTTTAGCAGTTATTCAAATATGCACTCCAAGCATATTTGCATATGAATGACCATGGATGGGATCCTGCTATCACTCCACTTACATTTACCAAAAGCATATAGTGAATCATCCATTTTGACTACGTTTAATGGACAAAACAAAATGGTTATTTCAAATCATGGCTGAAGGAACCAAGTCTTAAATCTTCTTGATATAGCCTGTATATCTGATTTTACCTGAGGCAAAGGTAGAGGCAGGATTACTTGTTCTATTCTAACCTAGTGTTTGAATGCAATAGCAATGGTTTGGGAACAAAAGCCTTTACTTGTATTCAAAGTCCAACCTCCCTGTGGCAGACTCAGGTCAGGTGGGCTCTTGTCTCTAGACACAGGAAGACATTGCTTTCCTCAGAAGTCTTTCTTAGCACTTTGGCAGCAGCAAAGTTGTGCGAAATCTACTGTGAGGAAAATCAAGCTAAAGAGATTCAGGGTGGATCTTCTAGGATGATAAATTATTTAGTGCTTTTAAGTCATTACAGTTCAAACTTTATGATTTTGATTATGATATTTATTCAATATTTTTGTTGTATTAGGTACAAATAACAATGGGTATTTTGAATCCCTTTATTAGTAGAGGTAGTTTAGATTTTTAACCAAATTACTGCCCTACCCTAAATATCTTCACAGTCACTGTTTAGCAAGCAAATGTTCAGAGCAAATGTATTTAAAATAAGAAAGGAACACTCCCATAATATGCTGTTTCTTTTCACCATGAATGTACCAGATGATGAAGCTGGATCTTGAAGTAGGAATAGTTTTGTTTTACCGTAGTAAAGATTATGAGATTATTCAAAATATCTTACTGAACTTGCTTTGAATTTTAGGACAGCTATTTCAATTGTTTCCTGTAGTATTAAGTTTTACTTTAATTTACAGCATTTTTCCAGTCAGTACAGAAAAAAGAGATTGATAACAATGTTGTATGCCTTGAATTCATGATTAATTCTTAGTCAATGGGAAATAGTTTGACAAAGATTCAGTTGTGTGATGCAAAGAACTGTATTAGACCAGCAAATAATTGTGGCATATTTCACTTTAATTACAATAATTGGTGTTTGTGTCCTTGTGAGTCAAAACATTGACAACAATTCTGAAGATGTTTCTAATTTTACTGTCATTGCAATTTGTATGCATTGACCATTAACAGTCATGAAAAATAAAAGCATTTTCAAACTGGTTTATTTTCCTTAATAGCCACACTAAAACTGCACTTCCTTTATAAAATAAATATTTTTACTATAATAACAGTTCTGAATCCCATAATGGAAAGTAACTCTATATATTTATATTACATGATACATTCCCTATGTGTAATTCTAAGAGTTTGTATGTGTTAAGAGCTTTCCTTGCAGAGCTAACAAGCTGCCAAATTACATTTCACTGGCTATTAATTGTTTCATGTTAAGGTCAAGTTCTTCTTGTCCTTCAATAGGAAAAAAGAAAAAAAAAAAGGCAAAGCAATGATGAAGGATCACTTTCAAAGCTATTTTTGTCTTATTCCTCTTGTTCTTACTATTTTTCAGAATAATTGAACTAACAGTAAAGTATTACTAGTCTTAAAAGTCAAATGTAGTGATGGATTTTGTTATGGAGAGCTGATCTCTGAACATTTTCACAAGCTGTAGATGGTATCTCTTGACTCTGAAAACAAATTCAAAATATCTGTGGGCACAAGGATTGTGTCAGATAAGCAAAGGAACAGAATGAGGCTTCAGTTAAGAGAAATACTTTTTGGTGTTGAAATAAGTCAAAATACTTTGCTGTAGAACATTGAAGACTTGTTTCTTGACATGAACTGAGTACAGTTTGTCTTGTTAGATACTTGCCTGAAGGTGTTTATAATCCTTCTGGACTGGTTCTGGCAGCATTTGGGCTTGATGTCAGCTCATTGCTGACAATGAATGTCACCAACTTGCTCCGTACTCTTTCAGCCACCAAGTGTTCATGGCAGATGTAAACTGCTGTGGCAGAACTGGAACTGCTCTGCAGAAAGCTGTGACTGCAGAATTGCTCAGTTATTGGAATGTTTAATGGAAGACTACATAATGTTAAACTAGTAAGCCTGCAAAAAGAAACAGGAGAGGAAGGATATATAGGGATTTCATGTTGATCATGGAGCTAAGCTGGTAACAAAAACATGTCCCAAGACAGCTTTTTGCTAGGAGATACCAGAGTACATGGAGTGCCTGCTGTCCTTACTTGGAGGACACCTCAAAGGCTGGGAAGTCTTTAGGCAAGATAGATGGGTAGGTGCTTTCCTTTGGACAAATGTGCCTTTTTCCTATTGATGCCACTTATTGATGTGGTTTTTTTATTGCTATCACAACTCTGCTACTGTCATGTGGCACTTCTGTGCAATTCACTCTGTCTGTTTCTTTGAATGCTGCTTTTCCTCTGCTAACTGGGAAAAATCTGTTTTCTAGTCCTTGCCAGACCTTACCCCTTATTACTGTCTACTTTAACCACAAATATTTGATTCTGATCGTCAGCCTGCATTTTGTGTTGAAGAGAAAAAGCTTTCATAACAAAAAAAGTACTTTTTTTTTTCTTTTTCTTTTTTTTCAGAAAGAGAGCTCAAGAGAAAAATGTTAAAACAAATATATCAGTCTTCATTTCTATATTCCCATAGACACCTGGGAAGGGTTAGCTACCTGAAATACACACAAATAGAGCTTAAAAAACAGCTCTTACAAGATGGGATATTTCTATAGCTTGAGAACGAGAACCCCCTTTCAAGTTCAGTTTATAGGCTCTCTGTTTCTCTGGGTTCCCAGCCTTTGGGATTTTCTGGTCTATTTGGCTCAGTAAGATGGAAGGGCAAAAGTCCTTAGAAGTAATTTCTGTTTTAACAAGCAGGGGCTCTAAGGGCATGCTGTGTGTATGCCTGGGAAAGGTATTTGGCTGGTAGAGTAGAATGTACTCATGAAATGCTGTTTCCTTTCTTCTACAAAAGGTAAGGAGGCCAGAGGGAAGCACCCAGGCGGTAATTACAAGCATTCACACATACCTAGCCATGTAGTGAATATTGATGTTATTGACTGGCATGCAGTATCTCTAAATGATGGTAGTCAAACAACTACAGTCCACTCACAGCTATCTGCATTTAGCACTGTTTAGTTAAAAAAACCCCAAAACCTAGCTGATGGGTTTTTTTGGTAAAAGTATTTTCTTGCTGCTCTAACAAGGAACTGAAAACAGCTTCCTCCAGCTTTCTATTGAGGGACATTCCCCTGAGGAAAACTGTGAAACAACCCTGAGCATAACACATCCAGAAATATAAATGTCACAATAGTTACATTAGCAGCTCTTCTTTTTCAGTTTTCTCTATGTTTTTAGTTGATTATTAATTCTTTTGTTGCAGTCAATAGGCATTTAAAAAGAATTAATTTGCTCAGATGAAATCAGGCAAGGGAAGTCCTTTAACTTAAATGTTCTTGAAAGGGACTGAACTGAGTGCAATGCAAATCATATCTTTCTATCTGAACAGATAGTGAGTGGCACCAACACTGCATTCTTCTCTAATATGCTCCATTAATCTCCAATTATCTTCTGACAGGTCATATCTGTGTATAAGGAGGTACTTACAACCCTTTGTGCAGTTGGTTCCTGACCACTTTTTCGAGTCTATCAACAAACCTACTTGTCAGTTCTTGCCAAGCATTACACAGGTTCAGTGGTATGGAAGCTTGCTCGTCCTGCAAGTTATCACATACAAAATATTCAGCTGAATATTTAAGCTAATCTGTTTCATATAACAAAAATAAGTTGATTCTGTACTGCGTGTCCTTTTTCTTAAGTATGATACTTCATTAAATTTTCAGTGTGTGTTTTTTGGGTTGTTTTTTTTCTGAGTATATTGCATCCTTCTCCTTTGCTAGGTCTTACAAGGATGTTCAGGCAGTCAGGTAGGTAACAGCATCTTCATACGCATTCAAAAGTATGTTTTCTCCTTGCATTTTTTCCAGTACTGCATGCCTTTGTGATTTTAAATTATGTGTTGGTATTCGTTTACATCTCTGTGTTGTCCCATTAGACATGTAATGACTGATTATGGTTCCATGGGGTGTAAGTCAGTGTGTAATTTGGCCTGCAGGCTTATCTAAACAAAAGAATGTACAACAAATAAAGTCAGCATTAGGGCATTTTGAGTGCTGATTGTTTCAAATCAGATACACAGGAAACCAGATGTTGGAGTTTATCTAAAGCACTTGCAGCCAAACATGTAACTAAGTACAGCAGCAGTAGTGTATGGCACTTTTTGCTCATATTTAGCAATATTTTTACAGCAAACACACATTTATTCTTATTCCTCAATTCACTTTTATGCATGCTCTTTTTTTTTTGTTCTGATAGGAGACTCCTGTTTAATGCATTGTGGTCTGATTCTGCAGGTCTTCTGGGAGCAAAATCAAATTCAAGGAGAATGTACAACAATTGCAGTATCAGCCATTTCTCTACTGCCAATGAACTTAGGGGCCTAAAATTAGATACGTAAAGAGGCTTTGCTCTATTAACTCTACTGGGCACTTCTGGCTCTTAGAGTTCTATATGGGACAATCTGAGTATTTGGAATTTGTAGATGGCTATGTATAAGTATCCAGTAAGAAGTTAAAATCCCAGCTTCAAATGCTCAGATTTTTAACATTTTCACAGAAAACTTAAAATAAAAATAGGTGTGTTAAGTTAGGCTAGTACTGAGTGCACTTCAGTTGCACAATTATAAGGAAGAAAAGCTCTCATATAATTCTCATAAAGAAGTGATTTAATCTATACTAATAGTATATTTCTACCATATTATTCCAACATGACTACTCAGATAAACTTGAATACCATTTGCCTGTTGAAAGTAATAATAATAGCAAATTGAACGGGTTTTTAACAACAGACTGGTGGTCAAGTGTGACACTAATAGACACCTTCCATTCAGTTTCCTTTTTTTTGAGGAAAGTAAGGATTTGGAAATGTCTCAATATAGGCTCCAAAACAGTTTGCCTCTCTATATAGCTTTAAAATGAACTGCATTTGGGGCAGTGAGATGATAGGAGTACCTGCCACAAGAAAGAAGCCAAGAAATAATGCTATGATCTAACAGGTGCTTCCTACCTGTGGATAGTCTTCCCATGGAATTTCTATCAATGTGCAGCTCTACATACCAAATCTGAAAAATCATATTTTTACTTCATAGATATTTGTTACTCTAAGTGGTGGAGCCTGGTGTTGTGAGAGAGTGAGTGTCTTAAGAACTCTAGGTCTGGAAGTTGGTAAGCAGTCAACTGATAGTGTCAACTCTTCGGCTGGACTGATCCCACCTTCCTTGCATATGGGATCAAGATATGTGATTATAATATCTCTGTCTGAGACTGGAATGATAGGCATTCTTCCTTTTCCCTTTCTCCATTGACTGAAAAATAAAAGCAGAGTGTTTTGGCTTAACTGTGCCACAAAGTGGGCATGGACTAAAATTAAGTGGTTTTCCCTTTTATTTAGTGCTATGTGTCCCATAGCACATACTGTGCACATACAGTCTTTTAAAGTAGAAACTACTATGGAAATATTTTAATCAAACTGTGAAATATTGTATCACTGAAGTGTGCAGAGAATATTTTTTTACAGTGCATATAGAGTTTAGTACGTTAAATCTTACTAAATGTGTCTCATACTGGAAAACTGGGTTTAAGCACCTTTGAAAAATTATTGGTTGGTCTCAGTGTAAAGAAGCTGGTAAATATTGTCCTATTTTAAACATGAAATGAAATTTACAGATGACTGGTTTATTTTAATTTTTCATTTGCTTTTGTTAACAAAAGTTATAATAAAACTTAAGGTGGTCTAGGTGTCAATTTTGATGTGCACAATCCAACCAAATTCACCAAAAAAAAAAAAAAAAATAAAAAAAAATCAGGATTATATTTCCATTGTAACTGTGTACATAATCAATAAGCCCAATCAACCAATCAATCAGTTCACTGCTCAAACTAACTTCTTTCTAAGTATATAATAGTGATAAATATACACGTCACAAAAGGCTACCTGGTTGGTTTCCTCTTGCATACTCTTTCATTTAAGAGTTACTCTCTATATGGGGAAACTTTTCCAGCATTAACAGGAAGTTCTTGTCCTAAGAAAGAGAGAGAAAAATTGAAATAGGTGAAAGTGATTAAAAGATAATGCTACTGAAGTAACCAGTTTTATCAATCTGCTTTGTGCTCTCCCCTGTCCCCAGGTATATGGCATTATCTTCACACAGTCTATTACTTAATGATTTGAGGAATAAATATTAATGTGACAGGAACTGTTTCACATTAAACTGTACCAAATTTACTGTCTGTTTCTACCCATGTGCCTGTGTTTTCCCTGGTTAATTTGGCAAGTATCTCTTTTTATTCAAGTTCTTTGGTGTTTTTATTCATGGGAGTAACAACTTCAGGTGCCATTATGAATAATATAAGGAGACACTACTGTTCTCAGCAGACTTTTGTAAAGCAGACCATGTGCAAGTGGTATAAATTATATCTAAAGTTGTGTTTGGGTTTTCTGGTGAATATAAAAAAACCTTTCCCAACAAAAAAACATAAATTGGAATTATTTGCAATATGAGATCTGCTTTTTTCTTTTTTTCCACCTTCTTTATCTGATAAAAGTGTAAAATTTTCCTGGTATTTGTAGGCATTGCCTGTTTGAAGATGACCATGGTAATGGGAACCACATACAATCAGATTTCCTATTGTAGGTGCAAATTAGGATTTTGCTGTTTTCCCCATGTTACAAAGACAGAATATGTGCAGATTATTCATGTCATGAGAAGCAGCACATGAAAAGGAAGGATGGCTTCTCTTTCTGCTCCATTTCTTTGCCTCCCCTCCTTGCTCCTCTGCAACAACAGAAATTAGGCATTCGTTCCCATAAAGTCAGTTTGGAAAAGGAAAACTTATTAAAATAAATAGAGTGAAGGTATAGTTCTGGCTTGAGCTGCAGCTATTACAAACTTACCATATGTAGCAGCTGGACCTTACAACTTTGAGTTTTATTTCTGGAAAGCATCACTGCCATGTGTGGAATGCCTTTTAATAGTCTGCATTTCCTCAGAATTAAAGTATTATCATGAATGATTCTTATGAATTACTTCATTGCTCAGAAGCTCATGGCTTCTTGCTATTTAAAACAATTTTGTGTGTGTGTGTGATTTTTGGGAAATTTGATTTACAACTGAGCATTGCTGTGTAAGGCAGTTTTGGAAGTTCACTCAGGAAAAGTGACATTTAACTTCAGAAACTGTGTTGGTTCCAGAAAGAACATTTCAACTAAGGAGTTAACTCCTCACAACTCTGACAGTCACCTGGAGGGCTGAAAATACTTTGAAGAGAGGACATGATGCTTGTGTTTACTCTTGGCATAGGTATTTGAATATTTGGACCACCAAACATTACTAGCAGGTTAATATTTTAGAGCAAAATTACGGGATTGTAAAATCATAGAATCATTAAAGTTGGAAACGGTCTTTCAGAGCATCAATTCCAAGCATCAACCCAACACCATCATACTAACTAAGCCATGTCCTAAAAAAAAATAAAAGGATTTAGTATTTAATAGATTTTATTGTTAAGGTTAAAGAGATAAAACAGTTATTCTCTTGTGGTAGTTTAATACTTCAGAACACAAACCTGAACTGACTGAATTGAGTGTCTCTTAAGTGGCTCTGAGAGTTGTAAGGAACCTTATAATATCACCACCCAAGTATTATGAGCCTCAGAAGTGTTATTTCTGCTTAAACTTGATGCTTAAGAGCAGAACTTCTAGGAGGAACTATTCATCTTAATCCTTGTGTATGCCAGAATCAGGTTTTTGAAAGAAATCTACTGTGGAACCACACTGGCAAAAATTTTTCTCTCTACAGACCTGACCATGTGGAAAATGTGAGAGGGGAAGCATGGAATCAGCCTTTTAGATATTTTAATGCAGCAGATGTAAATTAAAAAAAAACCCTTGAAATCTTATATCCATTTTCTAATTATATTGCACAGACCTTGTTTTCACTCCTTGCCAGGTGTGCAATGATTCTTCCAATGCTAAGCTTTGATGTTGTAGGCTTTTTAGTGTTCAGCTTGAATGTGGTCCAGCCAAAGTGGTCCTGTCAAATTAACTTGAGATTTCAACAATTTCATATTCTACAAGGAAAAGTTTCTTGTTTCTATCATGGGGGTTGGTTTTCAATTTGTACTCATCACAGCATATGCAAGGGTCACTATTTAGGCTTTTACATCTTTTGTTTGACAGTTAATTTTAGTGTTTTCCTCCTGCCAACATTTTCCTCCTTCCCAACGTTCATATTATTTTTTTTTCTTCCTTTGAATTTTTATGTGCCATCCTATGCTAAATTACACTCTGCCAGCTCACAATTGTATGTGCCATGCTTTCAAGGATGATCAGAATTAAAATAGAGAGCTTCCTTAAAACCTGTTAGGATCACTAGTAGTCATGGAAAAAAATCACTTTAGGCACATGGATTGTTCACATTTATAGTGAAAAAGTCAGCCCTGTACTTGGTGGAAATGGTACTGGGGTTACAGCTTTTAAAACACAGTAAGTTTTCATCAGCTAAAGGGCTAGCTCCACTTCTCTGCTTTATTGCAGTCTGTGGGTGAACTCCTTTGTTCATTTGCCATTGTATGTCTTTCCAATCTGTATTCCAGTCTGTAATAAAATTTGCAGCTTTCTTATGCTTGGAAAGTAAACTGAGCTACAGTACCTCTTTTTATCCATCATGCTTACCCTGTTGAGAGGACTGCATTCAAATACCTGAGGATTTTCCCTGGCCTGTGGGAAAATTTTTTAACACTGGTGAATATAGTCACCAAATAGAATACTTAAAAAATTAAAGAAGGGGTTTAGAGAAATTGAAGTATTCATATCAAATAGTATTAATTGAGGAATTAAAGGTCAAATTGTTTCTATGGTCAGACCCATATTATCGAAATTGTGTGTACGGTGAATTTCTCCTTACAGAGAAACAGTCCTCAAGGAGACAAATATTTCTTCTGAGAGGTTCTTGTGTGTTTGCTGTCTATATGTGCATCTCTGTATTTCTGTGGCGTGTGTTCTAAGCATCAATTTCACTGTTTCTAACAAACCAGAAAGCCATGTCTTATATTAGAACCGTTTCTTTGATATACTGCACAATACCTTAAGCAGGAAAAAGAGCTTATTGTCTCCTTAATGTATTATTATTTCTTTGAATTATCTGTGCAGTGAAAAGACGTTTAGAAGGGAATACCCAAGAAATGTCACGAGCCAACAGCTTCACTGATGACATGGAGCTTTTTTCAGAAGAGTCGCCACTGCCACCTGTATCTGATGTGACACAGTAAGTGGAACAACTTTTAATTGATAATGTAAATGCTCACTAGTGGTAAGGAAGATTTGTCAATAAATGAACATATTGTTCTCTGGCTTGCTGCACTTGAAGTGATTGAGTTAGGTCTTTAACTGTATGTGAACATTTCTACAAAATGCAAGTTTCTTCTAAGTCTACTTGTAGCAGTCAGATATTTGGAAAGAGAAGCTTTGTTCTGTGGCAGGTGGCTTGCAGTCTCATCTTTGTTTTACTTTTAAGGCAGTTGACTCAGTTCCTGAGGTTGTTTTACAGGTAGGTTTATACTTTGTAAAACACTGAATCAATGTGAACTCTGAAGTATTGCTAAAAGCATTCCTAATATGAATAATGTATGAATTTATTGGAAAATTAATTAAATAGTCATTTATAGATACAGCTTGAAAATAGAAAGGCTACATTCTATGTAGTATCTTGATAAAGTAGGCACACTTGTGAGGAAATGAAGTTCCAAAAATACAAAAGTAAGTTATTAAAGACATATTGAAGGTGGATTAACCAGGCCGGAAAGCCCTCATTGTCAATTAGTTCATTGCTGTTGTTGAAAGGTATCTCATGTTGCTTGTATTAGGTTTAGCAAATGTCTATTTTTTGAAATGAGCATAAGAGTATCTTTATTCAGTATCTCCATATTGTCTTTTGATGGGATCATGAGTGACCTCCATGCTTTTGTCCTATAATGTACAATCCAAGTATTAGGGATGGGAATTCTCATGAAGGTCTAATGAAGCATTAGGATGCTATGTTAATGTCGGTGGAAAAACTCATGTGAGTTCATGATTGCAAGAGGAAAATATGGAATTGTCATTGGAAAAACCCTGTGGTAAATATCTGAGATCGAAAGGAATTCCTTGCTTTCAGATAAGGAAAAATATCAGCAATGGTGTTCAAGATGAATTTGGAATCACCATTCTTTCAGTCTATAGCATAATTGCTTTTTAAACTTTCTTTCAAACCACATGGTTACTTTATCTCCAGGTAACCTCATATAGGTGATATGCCCACTAAACTGTACAATGCTTTTATACAAGATATCCTGATGCTAGCATTTTCTAATTGGTCCTTTCTAAAAAAAAAAATTAAAAAATCATCACAGTGCAAGCACAGAATTTTGCATTTGGAAAGAAACATTTCTAATCTTGTTTCTAATATTTAATGTATGAAAATTGGTGGTATATTATGTTATTCTGTAGGGTGCACGTTGCCAAATGAACCTGCACTTATAACTCTAATAATACATTGAATACATTTTTTGTGGGGGAAGTAAGAAGGTATTGAAGAAATCTAACCAAATATACCAAATATACAAATGAAAAAAAATTACAATATGGAAAATATGCTTACTGAGTTTAATTATACTATCAATTCATTAATTCCTTTTAATGTGGGTGTCACAGATAAAGAGACTATATAAACAATGATCTTGCAACTGTTGCTAAATGAATTATTAAATATCTAAGACCCGCTATATCTAATGTATGTATAAATAATAATAAAGTTATAGAAGTAAAATAATGTTATACAAGTACTATATAACAAAAAAAAAAGCTTAAACCACCATTTCACATATTTTATGCTTCTAAAGACAAGCATGACAGTTTTCACATTTATCTCATTTTTATGTTTGTAATTCTACTTGGTAGGATGCACTACTTTAAGAGTTATCTTGATTCTTGAGTAGAAATGTAATAATGCAGTATTCATTATTTGTGAACATTACTGGAAAAGCACAGAACATGAAGTATTTATGGATCTTGGTTTTAAAAAAAGATATGCCTGTTATGCTACTCAGTGGGGTTATTTGTCTTGTCTTTTAGCAGAAAAGTAAGCAGGTAAGTATTCATATGTGCTCTTCTTGCTTTGGTGTGTCAGCTTTCCAAAACAGCATGGCTTTTTCTTAGCACTCAGTAATGTATTCCCTTCAAAAATTGTGCCTTGGAATTTGTGATGGGAGAGTATTTTTATTTTTTCAGTTTAAAGTTCCATTTTTATTCTTCTTGTTTACCTGATTAGAATAAACATTTATTCAGTTTGTTCACATGTTGGTTCATGCTCTGGAGTTCTCCCTTTCCCCCTCCCCTGATCCCCCCTATTAGGGTGAGCTACTTAATGGAAAGTAGTTTTGTGCCATTTGGGAATAATCTGCATTTGATAACCCCTGTGAAAAATCTTCATCCTAAGAGTTAGAACGTATTAGACAAAAATTCTTGCAGGGATAGAATTCAGCCAAATGTGTAGAAATAGGCAATGAACTATCTCAGTTCGTAAAGTGATTGAAAACATGGTTTTCACTTAAGTAATGATAGTGTGCTAGGATGATGAGAGTTTCACATGGAGAACTCTGTGAAGTCAAGCTTGACATTGTCAAGCTGCCAAAAGGCAAAGTTTTCCTTCTTCAAGAAGCATTATGAACTACAAAATCAGTGTCACAGTATGCCTTTACTCTGGAGCCAGTAACTGGTCATTTTTTACATGTTGAAAGCTGCTAGGTTAAACATGAAATGTCAAGTCTACAACTGCAGTGTTGTGAGGTGTGGTTTGGGTTTGTTTGGGGTTTTTGTTTGGTTGGTTTTCCTTTCCTTTTTCCTTTTTACTTTTTTCCTTTTTACTTTTTTCCTTTTTACTTTTTTCCTTTTTACTTTTTTCCTTTTTACTTTTTTCCTTTTTACTTTTTTCCTTTTTACTTTTTTCCTTTTTACTTTTTTCCTTTTTACTTTTTTCCTTTTTACTTTTTTCCTTTTTACTTTTTTCCTTCCCCCTCTTTTCCTTCCCCCTCTTTTCCTTCCCCCTCTTTTCCTTCCCCCTCTTTTCCTTCCCCCTCTTTTCCTTCCCCCTCTTTTCCTTCCCCCTCTTTTCCTTCCCCCTCTTTTCCTTCCCCCTCTTTTCCTTCCCCCTCTTTTCCTTCCCCCTCTTTTCCTTCCCCCTCTTTTCCTTCCCCCTCTTTTCCTTCCCCCTCTTTTCCTTCCCCCTCTTTTCCTTCCCCCTCTTTTCCTTCCCCCTCTTTTCCTTCCCCCTCTTTTCCTTCCCCCTCTTTTCCTTCCCCCTCTTTTCCTTCCCCCTCTTTTCCTTCCCCCTCTTTTCCTTCCCCCTCTTTTCCTTCCCCCTCTTTTCCTTCCCCCTCTTTTCCTTCCCCCTCTTTTCCTTCCCCCTCTTTTCCTTCCCCCTCTTTTCCTTCCCCCTCTTTTCCTTCCCCCTCTTTTCCTTCCCCCTCTTTTCCTTCCCCCTCTTTTCCTTCCCCCTCTTTTCCTTCCCCCTCTTTTCCTTCCCCCTCTTTTCCTTCCCCCTCTTTTCCTTCCCCCTCTTTTCCTTCCCCCTCTTTTCCTTCCCCCTCTTTTCCTTCCCCCTCTTTTCCTTCCCCCTCTTTTCCTTCCCCCTCTTTTCCTTCCCCCTCTTTTCCTTCCCCCTCTTTTCCTTCCCCCTCTTTTCCTTCCCCCTCTTTTCCTTCCCCCTCTTTTCCTTCCCCCTCTTTTCCTTCCCCCTCTTTTCCTTCCCCCTCTTTTCCTTCCCCCTCTTTTCCTTCCCCCTCTTTTCCTTCCCCCTCTTTTCCTTCCCCCTCTTTTCCTTCCCCCTCTTTTCCTTCCCCCTCTTTTCCTTCCCCCTCTTTTCCTTCCCCCTCTTTTCCTTCCCCCTCTTTTCCTTCCCCCTCTTTTCCTTCCCCCTCTTTTCCTTCCCCCTCTTTTCCTTCCCCCTCTTTTCCTTCCCCCTCTTTTCCTTCCCCCTCTTTTCCTTCCCCCTCTTTTCCTTCCCCCTCTTTTCCTTCCCCCTCTTTTCCTTCCCCCTCTTTTCCTTCCCCCTCTTTTCCTTTCCTTTTTATTTTCTTTTTCTGTAATGTGAACTGTAGATTCTTCTGAAATCCTCTCTGCTAGACAGATGATAGGAGGAATGCTTTCTGATGACAGTAACCTTTGCTTTTAGCAATGCTGTCTTCAAGACTCCCTTCCTTGTGTGAGGAGGCAGATCCTGCCTTGGGAGAATCGAGTTTCTATCCTTGGGCTGTGCTACCGTGGACAAACATCTGTGGCATCAATCTGCACGTGTGCATTAGTCTTACAGTAACTAAAGTGCTTGTTTGGCAAAACCTATCAGGCTGGCTGGAAACTGGTGATACTACTATTTAAGAATGCATCTTGTGTGAAAACAGAGCAGTCCATGGAGCTTAGGATACTTTCCTGTAGAAATGTAGCTGCTTTGGATCATTTAGATAGTTGGGATGATGTTTGTCACCAGTGATCTGGGCAAAAATGTAGATAAATGCAACTTCCTGTGCTAGGGAACAAAAGCATCTTATTCAAGATATAATTCTGTGGTTGACTGAAGTTCTTGCTTAACATCTCTGGCCCAGGCTCTCAGGGGGTGAAATCTCATGTGGTTTCTCACCTGAGTGGGACTTTGTATGTATATATTCTGGCTGCTTCTGAGACATCCAAGGCTGAGCAAAAGTGGTGCTAGAGATTAATCAAATCTGATAAATGAAATAAATGTTAATTGATGAGTAGTTCTTTTTTTAACAATAAATGCTTAGACTAAGCTTTACCCACTTACCCACCAAATTTCTCACTCTGCTGAGCAGTCAGAAGATGACTCCATCAGTGCATAGAGAGACTGCAAAATGATGTGTTCTCTGTGCTTTGAAATCTAGAAAAAAAATAGTGATTATATTTGACTCATTAGCCATGTTTCCTTGGTCCATAGAGTTAGTCTTCTACCTATGTTGGTAACAGTTTGTAAATTAAGTGTATATATTAGGGAATCTTGTGAAGTCTAAATCTTGAGAATGTTCTGGAGATGGAAAGCTCATTTTATCCCTTTACAATTTCTTGCTAACTTCATCACTTTCTTTGTTTCATCTGGGGTTTTGGGGTTTTTTTGATGGAAGATGTAGAAACCAAAAATTTTGAGATGGATCCTGCATCCAATTTGATTCAACATAACCCATGGCACTTCTTTCTACATTATGTGTGGAAGTGCTGCTTTCCCCCTAATTTCCCACTGTATAAACAGATTTCTGACAAGACAGAGGACCTGTTACAGAATTGGACCTGCTAGTAAAAATAATACATGGCAGACTCCTATATCTCTGTAACAGATTCTTTAGTAATCAAAGAAGTAGGAGATTACTCTAAGTGGCACTGATGGCTGTAATTTCTGCCTTTTTTGATACGTTTTGTCTCCTGTCCATTGTTGGCAGGATGGTTTTGTGTGTCTGATATAGCCTATTATGTGTATCACAAGGTTTTTGAAGAAAGAACGGATGGTTCTGAGGTCTGTAAAACAAGGTGTAAGCTTTCTAATTCTTCAGCTGTGTCCATAAGTAGGAAAAATGCAAATAAAACCTCTCAAATTGCATGTGAATTTGACTGACAAAAGGAAGAAAGGGGGAGAAATAAACATCAGAATGAGAGCAGGGACAAACTTTGCTTGATTTTTGATCTTTCTTCCTAGCATGAACATTTGGGGTCAGCTACTCAATAGCTGATTCAAGCCAGAAATTATATTTGAGACATGCTTTACCTGTTTTAAGTGTCACTGTCTTTTGGGATGGTTGTGTGGCTTAATAGACAAGCAAGATAGTTAACTACAAGTCATGGAGACCTGCACTAAAATATTCTTGCAGCATCAAAATCCATTTTTGAAGTAGTAGAGGAAACATTAGCAGTAAAAATGAAGGGCACAAGTGGACAGCTTGCTGAGTTCCTCTCTAAAGGGAAACAAAAATTTGGGTTTTCGAAAGACAGAGCTGCCTACAGGGGATGGTTACAGGACTAGGGAAGGCCCTCTATGTTACCTGGGATTAAGGGATGTGCAGCTGGAAGGCTTCAACCTGTGGCAAATGAGAGTTAATTTGGCTGAGAAGCCTGTAAGGGGGAATTATGATGTGAGGATGTGGAGCTGGTGTGGAAGTTGCTGAGGCATCTTATTTCAGATGGTCTTGGGTCTTGTGTTTGCTCCTTTGATAGTTTCTTTTCATCTTCTTTGGTATACTCCTGCTTTTACAGATCAGTGATCTCTTGGCCCTTGTTTTTATGTTTTGAACCACAAGAACCCTGAGGAGGCAGGGAGCATTAGCTTGTACACCCTGCCACTGACTGGAGTCATCATATACAATAAATCCAGTGCCTGTTGATCATCCAAAGGGGAAAAGAGACTCTGGAAAAGAGCAAAAATTCTGCCCCATTTAGAAGCTTCATGTAATTTACTGAGGAGCAGTGAACACCTTCTGTGAGGAGGAAGAGTATCAACTATATGTTATTTGCTAGTTTTCTATCATTGTTTCTGTGTGAAATTGCACAAATGGTGTTTGTCTCTTTCTGGATTCTTCCTGGCTGCACTGTGAGCTTTGTAAGAGTAAAGGAGACCACTGAACATAAATTTAAGCTTCAATTTTATTTGCCTGCAGCTGGTCATTTTATTATGCAGATTCTGATGACAACAACCTTTGGCCATGAAAATATTTTCTATCATACACACCAGAGTTAACCAGCAGGAAAGACAAAATTTAGCCAATGGGCTATACTGAAAGTTTGCAGCAACCTGGTCCCAGATAGTCTCAGGAAAGATATACACAGCCCCAGCTTTAGAAGCAGACATCCTGTTTTTGTTTTTCAGAGTTCTGTGGTTAAAAGCTGTGGTATTCAAAGCTCTTTATGCTGCAAGGAAAAGCAAAAGTTAGAAATCCTATATGTCAGCATGGTTAAACAACTGTGGTTGAGTACACATTTTGTAGCTCACTAAGGTCACATAAAGGTAAATGTCAGCTGGTTTCTGAGCAGAGAGCAGTGTAATGCTGCAGTTCAGCAGTCATCACGTCAGCTCTCTTGGGAGGAAACCTTTAGAAGGTGAGATCCACATCCAATGACCATCATCAGGGGTAATTGCCATCCGCTGAACAGCTGGAGTAATAACTCTTCAGCTGGAACAGGCTGCCAGGGAAGTGATAGCTACACCTGTTCCCCACGGGAAAGTGGGGTCTTAATTACTTTTCATGGGTTGAGAGTGAGCCCAACAGTTGCTCTTCTATCAGAGGCCCTGTCCACAACAGTCAAATGGTGTTAAGGAACTGTGGGTTGAATACAATTCTGGCTAAAACAATTCAATGCAAAAGTTTAGAAAGCACTTACGTACTGCTGCTACATTCCTATATATTAACCTATGAACAATGGGGCTGTGAAAATGGCTTATTGTTTCAGTTTGAGGTCTTAAAATGGACTAATAGAAGTGTAGAGACCTGAAAGTGGAAGCAACCAGATATCCACTGTTCCCACCTACAAGTTTGGGGTTTTTTTTGTTCAAGCTCATAGTATGAAAACCAGCCCTTAGATTACATGAAGGGAGATCTTATCTGCACAATGATTAGTAGGATAACCCAGCATTAGTATGTGGTTATTGCACAATGAGAGGAAGTGAGAATATCAGCTTTAAATAATAATAAAAAGGGAATAGTCAGTTGCCATAAACTATATAAGAACTCTGAGAAGGGGTGAAAAGATAGGTCAGAAGTAAGGCAAAATATCAAGGTCTGCAACATGGCACTTCCTTCTCACAGGGGGAACTAAGACTCTGAGGGTGAGGATGACTGAGTTCCGGGCTCTGTAATCATTGAATTCAGATACAAAAGGAGTACCACAAATTAATCTTCAATGAGAAACAGAATGTTCTGTGACGATTGAGGCTTAATGAAGCAACGAAGTTATTCTTGTCTGATCATGTTTGTGCTCGCTGGAGGCTACCTGAAAGGACAGAGCACCACTTCACCAGAACTGGGGTCTGGTGATGGTGGGTGGGACACTTAGCACTGCTGTTCACTGGAGAGGAAAATCCCACCATTGCTTGTAATCTGTGCAGCTACAGTTCCAAGAAGATGCTTCATGTTTTGTCTTAGCATCTAGCTTTTCTCCTTAAAAACAAGGTTAGGAACACTGTTGTGGTTTTTGGTTTTGTTTTTGGATTTGGTTTGGTTTGGTTTTTTCTTTCCCTCATGGAATAATTGATCATAGTATTGGCAGATATGAGATAAGAGTAGTTTCCCCCATTGCCCAATAACACAGAAATTTTTACAAAGTGAATGGAACAAACTTTATAACATGCTAGGTTTTAAAGCTTACATTAGATGTCCTCAAATAAAATGTTGCTGTATACCCTTTTAGATTACTGGTCAGCTCTTGAAAAGAGAATGTTCAAACACTTTTCTAGTTTTATTTCAGCCTTGGAATTTTCCCTCCATCTGTAGATGGCAGTGTAGGTTTTATCATCCAACACTGTGCAACTCTTTACACAAAGCAAATTTTCATGTTTCTATGGTTTTGGTCTATCTGTACAAAAAATATTTATATCTTTATCATAACTTCCTCCTATAACTTAGTGCTTTTAGCCTTATTGAAGAAGCAGTTCACCTCATCACCAGCAAACCTATGATATTGAATATTGTTAGATCTAGTAATTAGGTAGTAATTTTTTTATAGGATAATTGAATCTACTGATAGCTAATTAATAATAATTTTATTACTAAGATAGGGACAACTAGATCAATTTATGTCTTTTGTTTCTAGCTTCCTAATTGTACTGTTGTCTCTTGACATTTATTAACCCTTAACTCTGATGTGCATCTGATATAGGTAGTATTGGTGGCAACTAGTTCTGTCCACTGCACCCAAAACCATTACTAAGTGCTTCAAAGAGAGATTTAGATAAGTGTCTGTCATTTCTTAACTGAAAAAGGTAAAATAGTGAAAACTTAACAGACAGTAGAAGTTTCTAATCCAGTTGCATACTTTTTGCCATTATAAGGCTTTGCGTTAGGTTATACTTTTTAGTACCACCTATTTTTGTGTTGTCACCTCCAGCTTCCAACTCTTTAAAAAGGTTATTTGAGGATTTATTTCAGCACCCAGTGTGTTTTAATTACAGCGTAATATGAAAGCAACACTGGCATTACTATAAATTTGTGCCACTATGTAGTAACTTTTCCTAAGAGCTTGACATTGCTTTTGAGTTCTTTAAAGGTTTTGGGTTGGTTTTGTTTGTTTTTCGGTCTGAAGAGTAACTTTTAAGACTTTTAATTTTTCTTTTAATGAATACATTTGGCCAGTGGAGGGCACTGTGATATAACACAATGCATCCAATAATACTTATAATTCAGTTTTTGAAATCTGATTTGTCAGTTCAACAAACTTGCTTATAAACTTAATTTATAAGCATCTGTATTTCCCCAATGCTAAACTGGCAACTTGCCACACTAAGGAAAAATGCTTACATGTACTTGAACATTGGTTTAATGAGAAACTTAACCAACCCCCAAAGGCTCAACTTCATATTGTGGTTTTACTTTCTTTTCTGGAAAACAGACTATTGTAACAACCCACTGAAGGTTGTCAAAATATAAGTAAGTGCATATATCATGTAAGACTCTATGCAAAAAATGGTTCAGATGTGATGATAAAAAAGTCTGAAATAAAACTTTGTTTTGGAAACAGAAGCTTCCACAAAACCATGACATTTTGTATAATTAAATTACTCTTAATGAGTTTTATTAGAATTCCACAGAATTTTAGAGTAAGGGTAGACTTTTTTATGAAGGGGGACAGATTATTCTGGGATGTATAGCTGCAAATGTCTCTCATCTAAGAAGCAATTTATGAAAAATGTCTGTTTTCAGAGCAAAGACTAACTTTTTTTGGCTTTGTTTTACTGAAAAATTATTCTTTATTTCAGTAGCAAATTAGAGAATAGAAATAAGGCACTTCTTCTTTGCAGCCTTTTCAATAATGAATGAAAGTACCCTGGATTCAGAGTCTTCAATACTGGCATTTTTCTTTATCTGTGAGAATGAAACTAGTAGAGAAGGAATCATTTTATATAGGATTTTTTAGGGCTTCATAGTCTGCTGAGGTTTTCAGTTAAAGTTTCATATTACCCATCACATAATTGTGCCCATCAAGCTCCATGGCACTTGCCAAAATTGATAGCTGCACTTATGTTTACCTATGATGAAAATTTGAAAGATGTAACATTAAAGTATGTCCTTGCTAAAGATGGGAATACAACCCTTCTTATCAGATGACTTCAGTCTTTCACAAATAAAGTGCCAAGCATGATACTTATTTCTCTAGAAAAACATGATGCTTGCAATGCACAAAGATGGGTAAATAGGTAGAAATAAGCAAACATGCATTTTTCTGTTGACCTTTTGCAATAGTTTCAGTTTTGACTTCTTTCTTTTTTTTTTTTTTTTTTTTTTAATGTGAAACTAAATTTGGTGTATAGGAATCATATCTACATTCCTATTCTAGTAACAGGCACTTCTTTGCATTCATTGTGTCCATTTGTGTAAAGTCAACTGAGGGAAAGGAAAAGCAAAAGCACAGTGATAGGACTTCATGATGTCTATAAGTAAAATACATAGGTCATTCCTGGTTTGGCCTAGCTCCATCCACAATCCATGTCACAGCAGGTGTTTTGTACTGGCAGCATTCAACATAAAAAGTACTTTAGCAATTGCTTATATACAAGTTGTGCTTCCTTTTTCCTTCTGCAGATGCTTCCCTGAGCTGCTCCTATGACAGAAAGTGAGGCAGCCCATCTATCAAATAAAAAGCCCACCCCTGCTGATGGGGCATGTATAAGCAATTAGGGAGGAATAAACAGTAAAGAAAAGCTTGACAGCATGAAGACACTATTTCTTTTCCTAGAGAATTTAAGTTGTGGTGGTAGAGGGGAGATCTGGGATGTAGAACTAACCTTCTTCCTAAGGCAGGGGGTGTAAATGTTACCTTAATAATACCTGAGTGTTATAAAGCTGTCCTCCTGAGCGTTGTGTTGATGCCACATCCTTGAAAGCCAGGATTTTGCCTTCTAGTTGAAAGAATGGCTTTTCTTTTCCATAGCCTATTTTCTTAAGTGATGTTGAATAACATGTTTTTCCTGCAGTCATTATTTCTGGGGTAATATCAAGCAGATTAAAATGAAGTAACTGGAAGTGAAAATTGAGAGAGCTCTCTGTTTACTGATAAATTGTGATGAGTGGATTAGAGGAAAAAGGGAGGAAGGAAAATTTTATTACATGTGTGGAGAATAGGTAGGGAATGCTACTTATGGATGATTTATTATCTATTTCATAATTACCAATATTATAAAAATATATTTTAAAGATTTCAAGATAACCTGTACAACAGTATATCATTCATAAATGAAAAAGGCATAATTTGGTTATGATGTTTCATACAGGACTTGGAAAAAATATAAAACATTGGAGTTTCTAATTTATTACTATATAGAAAGTGGGTGGACTGTCTACTTACCATAAGATTAAAGAATGAAGACTTTTTAAATGTGTTTGGAGGTGTTGCAGTCTTGCCTTATTTGTTATTCTCTGTGCAGTCTTATTCTAGAATTACTAATAAAGTGCTTTTTCTTATGGAAAAATAAATGTTCATTTAATTCAGGTGTGGTTTTAGATGTTTGTATATTACCATATACACAACGGAGCAAGAAAAATGCCTGCTTTCAGTGTATTAAATTACACTGGAGTTCAGATGATGTGGCTGAATTAGTGAAGCTTCTTCTATTATATGGAGGGGTGAAATTATGGATCATTTATGACAGCTCCAAAAACACCTCTCTTAGAAATGTTTGAACCATGTACCTTACAAATTCCTTACTGATTTTTAAAAATATATATTTAAAAGAAAAGCCCTCTAGTAAAAAAAAATGTATGCGTTTTCATTTCATTATGCATTTAAAAGCAATACCCATTCCATGCTTTAAGTCAACACTATGAGACTTCTGGTCATTCAGCTGCAGTATAAGTACAATGAACATTTATTTCCTCCATACTACAATCTTTAGCACTAAAATGGAATTTAGGTATTTTTGAATGAGAAGGCATCTTTAATAAAACTGTCTTATTGTGTACGACAATGGTGTTAACAATAACAAATGTTAGTAGAATTTGAGAGATTATCTTATCTGCTTATGGGTATTTTTTGGGTAACCCTACCCAAGCTGAATGAGTGTGTTCTAGGCCTGACATTTCAGTATTTTTAAAATTTATTATTACTTCGTTTTTATTTAGGAAACATTTTTCAGAAGGGTTTAAAGCAATTTCTCTTCTCAGTTATGTGCAACGATAAGACAAAGGGCAATGGGTACCACATAAATATCAGGAAAAACTTTTTCACTGTGAGGGTGACACAGCACTGGAACAGACTGCCTGGGCAGGTTGTGGAGTCTTCTTCTCTGGAGACATTCAAATCCCACCTGGATGTTTTCCTCTGTGACTGTTGTAGGTGACTCTGCTCTGGCAGGCGGCTTGGACTTGATTTTTTGAGGTCCCTTCTAGCCCCTGTCTTGCTGTGATTCTGTGAATAGCCATATTCTCATTGATAAATCAACACGTAATTTAGGTTAAATACTAGTTAGCTCTATTTCTGTGTCTGGGAAGTAAAAAACATTTTTGCAGCCAATGTTCTGCATTGCAACTAATGTATATCTGTGACTGACCATCTTAAATATGGCTGATAGGTTAAAGCTCACAGATAAAATTTATTGCTTTGGTCATTTGACTACTGTGTTAACCCCAGTGCTTGAAAACTTATCAAAATGAAGTTACTTTAAGGAGATTTAAGTGTTAAAAATTCTTTAAAACCTGATGGTTTCTCATGGATGTCTCAGCTTTGACCCTTTCACAGCTGCACATGTAACATTTCTTTTTATAGACAAAATTTGATTAGATCCAAAAAGGACAAAAAAAGTTAACTTCTGATGTTGGATACAGTGAAATAGAAAGCAGACAAGTACCGGTGCCAGTTGCTTGTCAGCTGTTTTGGGTTTTTTTGGTTTTTTTTTTTTAGTTCACTGTAATTTGGAGACACAATTAGACTCTCTCCCTTGCTTCAGATTAAACCTCCTATCTCCAGGGCTGGTTTTCCCCATCACCCAACAATGCTTTTAGATGTTATCACTGTGTTCTCCAAAAACTTTGCCCTAATTGCTTAGCTGTTTGTTTGTACTGCTAAGACAATTTATCTCTGGTCTCTGGGTCAAAATGAATGTATCAGACCATTACAGTACAGAAAGCTTAGTATGTGGGCACTGAAGCTTACAGTCATTGCACGCTATATTGAGTTCTGGTCCTCTCATTTCACATGGCTGTTTTGCTTCTAGCATGCTGTAATGGCATTTTTCATAAGTTACTGATACTTATCTTCTCTGGTTTACATTAGTTTGACTGCCTACACCCAAGGACTAGCTAGATAATCTTGGTGGCATTTTTCTTTAGTCAGCTGTCTGCAATATATGTGGTGCTCATTAGTATTAAAATGTGTTTGAAAACAAAGCTCAAAGAGCAAATGAAGTTGTTTTTATGCTGATTTCTCTTACTTCAACAATTGCTACTGAATGATCCCCTCCCATGCCTTCCATAACTTGTCCCTGTAGTAATAAAATTCCAATAATACAATGTAATTGGTGTTTGTTTTCATGGGCACTTCACTAGAGGTTTCCACATGTTCCCTTGTTTACCTGTCTATTTTGTTATTTTAAAATAATTACTCCTAAGCAGAAATATGTGGAACTTGTAGCATTCACCAGGCATTTCAGACAAACAAAGATTGTCCCCTTCCTGTATTTAGTTATTTTCTTCCTCTTTCTAGGCTGTGGGTGCAGTAAATTTTGGACATCTTCATCTCAATTTTTTATTTGTGGAAGTTCACTTGCTTTCTCATCTTGACAAAGAACTAAGTTTGGGGTTCTCTTTAATGTCAAAAAATTTTCATTTTGATTTGTAAGTGTTATCTTTTGTGTCTAACTTTGATTGAGAGCCTTCTATTTATCTCATGTTATTCACCTGCCAAGCTCTCAGAAGTTTTAATTTAGAAAATGAGCCTGTTAATGTTTAAGTGAAACAAGCACTGGGCAAGAAGAATTTGCTAGCCAAGGAACTGCAACGGTACCTTTGGGATTTTCAGAGGCCTTTGGCTTCTCTTGCAGGGAAATCCCAGATTAATTCTAAATGAAATATGGTACAACTTATTAAGCCAGTTATTCCTTCTGCTTTCATACAGCACTACTGATGTCACTGAAGGAGAACTACTATGTGATATGAACTTGGATGTCTCAGCTGCAGGAATGGGCTGAGCCTGTGACTTCTGTTTTTACCTTTTTTTTCCCCAGCAGCACTGGAGGCACAGGGAAAATGGCCCTTCCTGAGGAAGGGGGATTGGTGAGGTGGGGAGTACAGGTTCTGTGATGTGGTAGTGTTGCACAGGAAACTGAGTGCTCTTGCCTGAAAAGAGAGGAGCCTAGATGGCAAGGAAAACAGCAGCACGCTGGATGAAGATGAAAGGGACCCTCACTTTTACCCACAGCTCCCTTGCACATCTTGCTGACCACTTCAGAGTTTACTCTGGCTCCTCTTGGCTCCCTTTGTCATCCATAATCACCTCAACATCTCATTGATTCTTCCAACTTCTCTTCTTTGTGAGTTGTGAGTAGTGTGTGTGTGTTTGGGGAAAACTCTGGACAGCAAAATTTGATTTTTGATCACTGTGCTTCAAAGTCTTCATTGAGCTTTTAGTTTGATTTAAATAAGCAAGCATCTGAGTTTGGTCTCTCTAGTTGGTAAGGAATCCAAGTTTATGCATCTTCAGAGGGCTGAAAAATTTTCCTACAAAGAATGTCTTGCATCTGGAAAACTGGGAGAAGATCTTTTGTTATCAGCACATCTCTTCAGCAACATCACAGAGGGTCCCTGCTGTGCAGGTCTCATGGATAACCTAGGATGTGGGAGGTATCCCCATTTCCTTCAAATTTGCTACAGGGAGCAGTCAGTCCTGTATATAATCGATTAAGCACAGGTTTAAAGGCATAATCATGTAGGTGGCTATTAGATTTCTGCAAAATAGAGTGAGTGACTCTGTCTTAGAGAGGTGTCTCTTTTCTGTGATATTATGTTACACCTTTTAAACTTTTATTTTTTGTTTGCCTAATTGTGAAAGCTCTTAACCAACCTGTGTTCTTGAGCCCCGGCATGTTTACTTGGAGTCTAAATTTAATTTTATCACTTGTGCATAGTATTAAAACCTGAAAATTAAGTCAGAATTATCCTCTTGCTTAGTTTACAGCAAGTCTCTGTGTGTGATGAGTAAACACACTGTGGGTGGTCTAGGGTAAAATAAAATTTAAGTGCTTGTTTGCAAGGACAGCTTTCTTCACCTTTAATAGATAAACACCTACCATGGTTTAGCAGGTTTTACAAGTTGGTTTATTTTACAAGAGAAACAAAGATTCCAACATGTGAATGAAAAACTTAAAAAAATTATTTTGGTATTTTCATAAGCATATGTTAAGGTTTTCAGTGTCCTCTAGTGCTCAAAGTGTGCATTTTATTTTTGATGTTTGGATTAAAGATTTTGCCACAGCCTGTTTTGCAGACCTCTAGCTAAACTGGAAATAACAAAGCCAAAAAATACCCTACCCCGTCTTTGTCTGGTATAAGGATTTCCAATAAAATGATAGCGATTGAGGAAAAAAAAAAATCCTTATAGCATCACCAAGTTGTCCCCTTTTAAATTTTATCATTTGAGCACCAATGATGGACATTTCTAAAATGTTTGATTTCAGCATGGGGGTTGTGATGCTTTAATGCATGAGCTAATGAAGAACTGGAGCTGTGACCAAGGTTACTTAATGTTATCTTTGCTTGTCCCTTGTTCAGTAAGTGCTTATCTCTTTCACAAACAGAAGAGGCATGAGCTCATTATAGAATCTGCTATTCAAGACATCACTATTCTCCTCATTACTTCTTGTCTAAGGTGGCTTTACTTCTTCTGGCATTGTCTGGGCAAGGTTAATATATGTATCAAAGTTTGACAACAGCTACACTTCTCCTTGGCTAAGGCATCTCTGCTTATTCCTTGGTTTCAGTATACTTGTTTGGTAACAAAGAAATAGCATAGAATTTTCTGACAATTCAGCTGAGTGACTTCATCTTCCTTTCAGATATATTGACAGTAGTAGCCACAGCTGCCTTATCTACCTGTTTTAAAATGCTTCAGTTTACTGGGGGTAGGAAAGCGAAGGAAGCAATTTAAATCCAAGGTCATTTGGTTTGCACTGTTAGTTCTCATTTCAGTTCTTTTATTTAAACACAGCTGGGCTGTCTCAGACAAGCAACCAGCTGTGCTGTGGCAGGTGAAAACTGGAGTCACACGACTGATGCCAGCAATGAGAGTCTATGGAGTCAGGGAAAAATCTGAGGAAGTCCTTGACACGGGATTTTAGTTGGACTTAGAGTGCAATGGAGTAACTTCCCCTTGTAGACTCTGGACCAAAATTAATAAATGGGTTATAAACCATGGGGTTTAGATATGAGTTTGTGCTAAGTGACTGTGAATTACAGTCCATTAGTTATCTGATTGAAGTTGCCATGTAGGCAGGCTCTGAGGATCACGTTTGTGCCCATGGTCATTTATGGTCAAAGGCTTCCTGGCTTGAATCAGAAATATTGTGGCCAGAAGGACTGGGGAAGTGATTGTGCCCCTATACTTGGCACTGGTGAGACTGCACCTCAAATACTGTGTTCAGTTTTGGGGTCCTGACTAAAAGAAGGATGTTGAGGTGTTGGAGTGAGTCTAGAGAAGTGCAACAAAGCTGGTGAAGGGTCTGGAGAAGAAGCCTCATGAGGGGCAGCTGAGGAAAGGTGTCTTGTTTAGCCTGTAGAAAAGGAGGCTGAGGGGAGACTTCATTGCTTTCTACAACTACTTGAAAGGAGGTTGTAGCGAGGTGGGGGTTAGTCTCTTCTCTCAAGTACCAAGTGATAGGATGAGATGAAATGGCCTGAAGTTGTTTCAGTGGAGATTTAGATTGGATATTAGAAGAAACGTCTTCACTGTAAGGGTAATTAAACACTGGAACAGGCTGCCCAGGGAGTTGATTGAATCACCATTCCTGGAGGTGTTTAAAGGATGAATGTGGTGCTTGGGAACATGGTTTAAGCATTGGACCCAGTAGAGTTTGGTTAATGGTTGGATTCCATGGTCTTGAAGGTGTTTTCCAACCAGAACTAGTCTGGGATTCTGTATTTGGTACAAAAGTATGATTTCAAAGAAGACTTGTTATGCAAAGGAATTGGCACTTCTGCACAGCAACATCTGAGAAGGAGCCTTTTTTACAAGTGCAATCTACAAAGTCCAAATCACAAATAGGAAACAAATTTTGGGATATGTAGATTGTCCTTTGATGTTTTTGGAGTAAATAAATTCTGTAAGCCCCTGTGATACTACATACGAGACCTATGAACATCTATTTTTCTACTGAGGTGATATTCTGACAGTTTTAATCTTGTTTGTCTTAAAATAATCTATTGGGTTTGAATAGCAAAAGAAACAAACCATATCTTTGTTTCTTTCAGATGAGAGTGGATGTATAAATGGAGTTCTTGATCACTGTTTAGCCAAGTAATACTTACCATGTTTGTTGCATAATCTGTCATCTTGCATTTTCTACAGATCCCATGTGTTTTTCCCTCTTTTATGCATGCCATTTTGCATAATATCTATGGACTAAAGTGAAAGCCAATTTTTGCCTTTTAGTAGGAAAGGATGGTAAAAATTGTTCTGGTAATAATCATAGCTAAAGTAATAATCCTTAGAATTTTATTACTTTAATCCCCTGAATTTTCTTATGTTCCTTGGTAGCAGTCATCTACAAATGTGTTTGACATATAAAGCAAGGTTAAATTTGAGCCAAAGGAAATATTATTTTGAGACAACAAGAAAAGAAGAAAACTCTGGCATAGAAAAGTGATGTAAAAATAGCTTTTCTGCTTCTCTTGACTTTGACCTACAAACAGAAAAAATTAAGACAATGATATATTAAGTTTGGGGGGGCTGGGAGGTTCAAGTCTAGATGCCTGTGGGTTTACTCAGACTTGTACCTATATACAGTAAAATGTTTTATGATTATAAAGACAAAAAATGAACATTATCTTAAAGAAGGTCCTTGTTTATGTCTGTCTGTTCTTAGTCAGTAGCACATATTTAAAACGATAGCTCTCTGGCATGAAAAAGCTTTTTATTGTCTAACTGCTACAGAGAATGATGTTTTCCAAAAGCACAATTGTCAAAAGTATGCATGTAATACTGTGTTGTAAGTATTTTTAGAGGGAGTAGTAAATGATGCCGGCGATGTGTTTTCTTTGGGAGAAAAAAATGCTTTAAATGCATTGGCAAACTCTCAAATGAATGATGGTAGAAGGGTAGAAGTTTGTTGTTAATTTGCCAACAAAAATGAGATCTGAACTTTGTGAACTAAAGAAACATACAGCAACCTGACTGAAAGTTTGAGTCTGGTTTTGCTTGTGCTTTTCCCCTTTTTCTGTAGTAAGAAGCACTCTGTAGGCATCCCATGTCTTTACTTAGCTCTTTAAGTTCCTTCAAGAAAAAAAAAAAGTGAATTACTGAGTTTCTCAGCTATATTATGTAGTTGCTTTAAACATGCTAAAGGAAGAATGTCAATTCTTAAAAGGTATCACAGTGATTTATGTTTCTTCTCTGCTCATGTCCAACCTATGTTCATTTATCCAAACTATGTCATACAACCATGTCATATACTTTTAAAAGTACAACTGCTATAGCACTTGTAAAAGAGTACCATATGTTCTGATTTTCATTTATATGCTGCTGAGCTTGGTTATTATGTGGTTGGGACATTCAATCTCTGCTTTATTTTGCCCATTCATAAAACTACCTCAGAACTGCACTGAAGATTCTGCAAGCTCCCATATTCCTACAACATACTCTGAGTTTTTTCAAATAGAAAATGACACTTTAAAAAAAATAATCCACTAGGTGATACTTCTGAGAAAATGCAAAGAAGAACTTTTTTTACCAGTCATATACAAATGGTAATTTATTTGTGTGAAGATTAATTCTTCCCAAAGAAAGACTGATCAATCCGTCTTTACAAAGGAAGAATGATAATGCAAATTGCTCTGTCCTTTGGAGTAGTAGCTTGTTTTTACACTGCCATTTTTTAATTAACAGTGATAATTGTTGAAATAAAACACAGGTCACTGTAGCTTCCACACACTTTTAGATATTGCTACTTTCTTCTTTTAAGAAACACGACGCAAGAGGACTAAAAGGGCAATAGTGAAGGGAAGTAAAATGGCTTGTTAAAAATCATCTGTTCAGTAACTGGCAACAAAGTTTTTAAGAAAATGCTGCTGAGTCTCAATAAACTAGAGGAGAAGGGAGTGCAATTACACATAAATTATAGTAGAGATAAATGAAAGGTAGGACACATTGGACATCAGAATAAGAAAAAGCCACAAGTCTGTTTATATTTGGGTTGTTTGGTTGGGTTTTTTTTGAGGTCGGGGGTTTTGGGAGTTTTTTTTGGGAGGGTGGTCTGAGCTCACACAGGTTTATTACAGACCTCACACAAGAAGGATGAATCAAACAGTTTTTCCATTTTCCTTTTTATCCTTCATAATAAAACACAGTATGCGAGGCTTTCTCTAGGTCTAGTTTTGTCAAAGGTGTGGCTAAAGAAAACGAGTAAAAGTTTTCTTGTTGAGGAGTCTCCAAAAGCACTTGAATAACTTAGGGTAGAAAATTTTGGGGAACTTGAATCCTGATATTAAAACAAACAAACCATCACAAATTAGAAGTAATATTTTAAACCAAGAACATCAAGGCTCTTTTGCAATTGTGAGTATATCCCTGTTTTTCGCCAAGTACTTAATTTTCTTTTACTAGCTCCTTTCCAGATCTTCTTACTGATATGTTACAGAAATCCTGACTGTTTCTCTCTCATGGCTGTGGTTTCACAATCAATTTAAAGTGATGTAAGACTGTGCTGCCTCCAAAAAATTTGTCTGGCTCTTCCAATCTGCACTCTTGCCTCACTGTTTCTACTTTTTTACTTTTCTGAGCACCAGATATTATGCAGGTTTCTTATCTGCTCAAGTACCTGCAAAAGAAGTACCCTCAGTAGGAGAGACTGAGAATATAAAACAATAAAAAAATCCTTCATTAGCCTGGGACAATTCCTTACTTTGAGAACATAATGAAGACAGAATTTTTCCACGTGGCCTTGCAAGGTTTATGGAGCTGCACTTCTGAACTTCAGAAAGTCGTGGTCTTCTTCTTACACTTTAAATATGGGCACATTAATGGTATGGTCAGACTTTTATTTGCCTGAAACTGAACCAGGTCAGAATACACTGATTAATGGTGTCTACTGAGGTAACCTACAAAAGTATGTGAAAATACTTCTGATATATTTTCCTATTCCTTATTTACAAAGTTCTGTTTAAGGATGGTAACATGAAAATAAACAGTTGCATTTGGAGCATGTACCCCAAGACAACTTGTTGTATTCTCACTTAAATATCAGCAGGAGCTTAAGTACAGGGCATTTTTTAAGAGAAATAACTTTATCTGCTGAGGGTGCAGAAGACAAAGCAACAAAATAGTACATTTATGTATGCAGGAAGGAGGACAGAGGTCATAAAGAAGACCCATTCAACAGTGCACTGAGTGACAAGAAGTAACTTTTATCTTTATTGGACTTAATATGTCTCACTTTCCACACATCCTTTCTCTTTAAGCAGCACTGAGAGAGAACCTGTTTTCCAAAGAAATCTCCAGGTACTTTAGTTCTGCCTTGAAGTATTAACTTTCTTCTTGAATTCCCCTCTATTTTTTACACACCTTTAATACTGAGTTTTAATCTGGCACAGAGAAAATAGAGCTGGACAGTTCTGCACATCTTCACAGCCCCCTTGGACTTGCCACCTGTCTGTGTTAATAGTTCATGCCAGCCCCTTCCCACTATGGTAGAGGCTGAGGTACAGCAAGTATTAATTTTTAGGGTGCTGTTGATTTTATGATTGAAAGAAGGAGTCATTAGTCTTGCAGCAAACAGGTCTTTTTAAAGGTCAGGTTGAATTAAAACCTCTTATTTTTCTTCTATGTTGCCCTACTATACCTCAGCAATTATAAATTCTCTACTCCTGCCTGTGTCTCCTGGCCTCTCCAGGGATGAAAAAGAAAATTTGGATTTTTTAATAACATCCTATTGCATTGGTCATGCAACAGAAGAAAATCCTTTTCTGGCTGCAGAGGAAAACCATGCATGTTTACTTTTGGTTTTGTTGTTGTCCACTTCCCATATCTGCAGATACTTTTTGGCTTGGAAGCATGTCACTGAGTATTATGTGGCTTTGTTATTTTTGCTTCTAATTATAATCTGCTTGCATGTATGTGCATAGAGACATTTTTAGTTTTTAAAACTGAATACAGTGCTAGTATAGCAGAGTTGTGTTTCATATACTGTGACTGTGGCAGAATTTACTGTGTTCCAAACCCTACACTATGGATGGGCATTTCTACCTCCTCCATAGATCTTCTGTAGAAGTTATCCAGGTAAAATATGGGTGCATATTGAAAAATGACAGGAAAATAGTGTCACATTAAGTTCAAAGAGCTTGCAGATCAGGTATGAGTGTTTTGCAAGCAAACTGAGCATTAGCCTTTCTAACTTGTCTTTTGGAAGTACAAATGAGTGATTCCGGGTTTCAGTGTCTGTATAAAATTTTTCTGAGTAAATGTCTAGATAATTTTTGTAAATGATTCATAAGGGAAAGTTGAGGAAGATCATATTTTCCCTAGTTTTATTCAGTGTTGCAACAGCAAGTCCTTTCTGAACCCAAAGAAAGTATGTCTGAACAAATGGAAAAAAAGATTCCATATAATTTACTTGTGTCATTAACCAAGTACACTTTAAATGCACTTGCCTTGTACATGCAATTGACTTGAATGTGGTGAAGAAAATGTGTTTCATCAACACATTGCTACTGCTGTCTCTACAAGGTAAGACTTTCATTTTGAGCTGGAAATTCAGGATGGCTTGCAGCTGAACAGCCACAACTCAGTGAAGCTGCAGTCACTGCATCCCCGCTGCAGTCACGTTCAAGGATTCTGAAAAAGCTGCTGCTTCATGCATTGTAACGTGTAACATAGCACAGAGCAATCAGATTACTGGGATATGGCAGGCAGAACAAGCTATTCCTTCTCAAGGAGAAACGTACATTCACTTCAAGGTTAGGTTTGGAACATTCTGAAAAGCACATCGTGGCCCCAGTTAGAATAACTGTACTAGGAGTGGCTATGAGAGGCTGGAGTTCATGAACTTAAATGCTTCCAGCTCAGTCAGTGTAAGAAGCCTGGAATGTGGTGATATCATGGGCAGATTTGCCAAGTGACTTACAGAAGTAACTTTTTGTTGTTTGATGAATATTGTTTTCAGAAATCCTTTCATACTTTGTGACATTGCCTTTAGCTGTATTTAGTAACAGGGACCTCTCAAGATTTCATTTGTGCAATGTGCAAATGCTGCCACCCCACTGCTCTTTCCTGAAGTCTAAGCTGTTGTGCTTGATTTGCTGTGGTCCATTGCCTATGACATTCAGTCTGAATTTTTTCAAAAATTTAGAAACAGAGGAAAACCAAATAAATCTGACAACTGCTGGTAGTATCATAATTGAAGTAATAATCTTCAAAGCCACCCACTTCTTTTAAATATGACCTTTTAGTGATCCCTGAAGACATAACTCTTACCTATGAAATGTTTTGGTTCTAGGCAATCTGTTTCTTGCTAGATTCCTGAGAGCTTATCTGCTTTCTTTTGGCAAATGTCTGTGTATGCCACACTGACTAACTCATTAAACTTTGAAAAATAAAATTAGGCTCTCATTTTTAATGTAGCATCTATTTCCCTCTCCTCTCCTCTCCTCTCCTCTCCTCTCCTCTCCTCTCCTCTCCTCTCCTCTCCTCTCCTCTCCTCTCCTCTCCTCTCCTCTCCTCTCCTCTCCTCTCCTCTCCTCTCCTCTCCTCTCCTCTCCTCTCCTCTCCTCTCCTCTCCTCTCCTCTCCTCTCCTCTCCTCTCCTCTCCTCTCCTCTCCTCTCCTCTCCTCTCCTCTCCTCTCCTCTCCTCTCCTCTCCTCTCCTCTCCTCTCCTCTCCTCTCCTCTCCTCTCCTCTCCTCTCCTCTCCTCTCCTCTCCTCTCCTCTCCTCTCCTCTCCTCTCCTCTCCTCTCCTCTCCTCTCCTCTCCTCTCCTCTCCTCTCCTCTCCTCTCCTCTCCTCTCCTCTCCTCTCCTCTCCTCTCCTCTCCTCTCCTCTCCTCTCCTCTCCTCTCCTCTCCTCTCCTCTCCTCTCCTCTCCTCTCCTCTCCTCTCCTCTCCTCTCCTCTCCTCTCCTCTCCTCTCCTCTCCTCTCCTCTCCTCTCCTCTCCTCTCCTCTCCTCTCCTCTCCTCTCCTCTCCTCTCCTCTCCTCTCCTCTCCTCTCCTCTCCTCTCCTCTCCTCTCCTCTCCTCTCCTCTTTCTACTGCATCGTCCAAGTATGTTTAAAATCTACATATATATAGATATATATATGAAAAAAACATGTTTTCAGTCATGATGATACGTCGATGCTTCATTTTTCTTTGACACTAAGCTAGCCAACAACTGTGATGTGGATCATTCTGTGAGGTAATTTGAAACCAGAAGTCTGTGTACTGCCAGCAGTGATTGAATAGTACCATAAGGGTCAGTGCAGCTACCTGCCAAAGTGTCCTCATCTTTCTAAACTGAGTTTACAAGCCCTAAAAAAGGTTTATTCTGCCTGCTCCACTGCCTCCACCCTAAGCAAATGCAAAGGGTGCTTGAGATGAGCAGTTGTCATGGGAGAGCTACTTACAAACAGCATACGTAAATTATCTGAAGATATTGTTCATAGCTCTTTGGTATTTTTATTTAACTTGAAGATGGGGTAGAAGAATACCAGCTTCACTGGTGCATGGAATGTGTATTTTATTTTGAATGTATATTTTCAGAATAGAAACTGAATAGTTTTTCAAGAACCTAGCTTTTCAGGGCCCTCGTGTTTAGAGTGAAAGCCTAAAGACTTCTTCCTTAATCATGCCACGTGCTGTGAGATTTGTGAAAATCCAAATTTTGCTTATAAGTAGTAGGAGCTCTAAAAATCTGTCTTGAGCTCAAGTTGCTGCACAGGAAGGTAATCCAACCAATAACATCCAATAACTTTTATAATTGCAGTTACATGGATGAAATTAATGAAATGCAGTACTGACCTGAGCTTTTGCTCTGCACACATACTAGACTTAGCCCAAAAACTTCCTACTTCCTAGAAATAGATATGCCTTCTGCACTTTATAAAATGAACAATAGACATCAAAATGATTCTCCTGGAGCTGTATTCCTAGTGAGCTTGTCAGATATGTCTGACAGAAATCGGAAGAAGAAGCACTGTAGATGGTAGAAATAAATGTTCCTGCACGATTTCCAGCATACTGTATGAGATCAATTATTGGTTTCAATGATATCTGAAATTTAGGGGGCTATTTGTACACAGTTAAAATGTTTCAAAGCAGAAAAACCTCTTTTCAGCACAAATACCGGAACCTGATAGAACCTGTGTGTTTCATTGTTGTTCATGACAAGAAATGGCAAAATGTATTTGGGAAAAAGCTTCCACTTGCACATAAAATACTCTAGGATGAACTTGTACATTAAGAAAGTTTTCATTTGCCACAGATGTTGTTAGATTTTAGCCAACTTGGAATTATATGGACAGTAAAAAGCTTTCTTTTTTCTTTTTCTAACATGGTACTAGTTAAATCAACCCTGGCAAAGATAAAGCAAAACATTGACACACAAGCTTGGAATGAACATATTCAGTCCCTTCTCATGCAAAACTCAGCAGAAACCCCAAAAGAGTTATTTTTAGCTTTTGTTTTCTCCCAGGATAGATAAATGGAATCAGCTGTGACAGAGACATGATTCACCAGCATGAAAAAGAGACTGATAAAATCCAGAACAAACAAAACCAGAAAAGGGTTTCAGGGGAAAAGGGAGAAATGGGTTTATTTTTAGTTTGAGTCCATAGGTTTTGCAGAAGTAGGATTCTTCTTTCTTCCACCTCTGCTCTGAGAGCTGAACAAATTTTAGTCCAGTAAGCAATAGGCAGGAGAAAGCTCTGTTTATGCTAGTAGAAGTCTGAAATGTGCCAGAAGCCTTATTTCTTTCTTGCAAATAAAAATTTAGGCACAATGACTTTTTAAAGGTATCTGTCAATGATTAATACTTTCTAACATGGCTGCAGAAAATTGTTTCCCTCTTTGCATCAGCAAACAAAATGTTGCAGTTTGGGTATCTTTCCAGGAACAGAAAGTTGTGTTTCTTATAAGGCAGGAAGGACATCAGGCTGGTGACCAATAATTACATAATTATTTTTTTCTATATCTTAAAATGTAGCAGAGGTGCATATCTTTGAGTTTAGTACAGATGGTTGGTATTAAAAGCAGAAATACTGCATGAGTCTTGAACCAGAAGTTATTAGAAAACAGCGTGCAATGTTAACTTCTCTCTAAAGTATAAAATCCTCCAGCTCCCTTATTTCACCAGACTTACAACCACCATCACTACTGGGTTTGCTTTACTGCTGTGTGTCAGTAAGCTCAAAATGCTGTATTTTTAAGTTCAAGCTCATAATTTTTTTTACTGATTGATTTTTTATTTTTTTTTTTCCTGTGGATAGGATTTTTCTTGTGTTAGGGTACGATGTATTTCAAGTGAACTAGTAAGGTGTTTGCATGCAACTTTGCAGAATACATTGGTGTCTGAAGATATGTAAAGCTTTAATGGAAAAACTGTGTTTAAGTTAATTCTGAACCTGCTGCCTTTGTGTGAAAGCATTGTGTTCCCAGACAATTTTCCCATGTCAGGTTTTGCAAAAGTTGTCATTTTGCAGTTTGGTGCAGCTGTGAAGCAATGCCTTCTGCTTTTTCCTCTCTCTTTCCTCCTCCTCTCTTTCCCTTGTCTTCCTCTCTTTTTCTTACTTCAAAGTAGCAATCATGGAGTTGGTGATGTTGTTGATGTGTTGTTACCCTCTGTGGGTAGGAAGCTCTCAGGAAATCCATCCTGAGGAGTTCCCTGAGGGAGAGGCTACAATGCTTAGAGCTGGAGGGGATGAGAGAGACTTCTGCAGAGAGTGCAGAGGTAGTGAGCTTGTTTGTGGAGAAGACAATTTGACTCTCTAGACCCAAAATGGTAAAAAATAATTCTAGGCATGACTTCCTTGCATTTTCTACAGAAAGAGTAGAGTGAATGTCTCAGCAAAAAGAGTCAGTACTTGGCTACCAGTCTATTAAAAAAGCAGGGAGTCAAACAATAGATGAAGTAAATTATGCTCTGTATTTAGTATTCATAGAAACTAGTTTTTTGAAGGCTTTAGAATAAAGAGTATTCCCATCAAAGGGGAATCTTCTTCCCTGAAGGCTATGTTGTTAGGATTTGAACATGTTTTCCTGATAGCCCTTCTGTAGAGATTGTGGCTTTGTTATGTATTGGAAAACTGTCAGTGCTGTTGTGCTTCCTAAGCATCAGGCAATGGCTTAATGGGTTCTTACCTGCATGCATGTTTCAGGGCTCTGTGGGTGGTAAGCACAGCAACTGCTGATTTATGTTGCTTGATCCTTGTAATAAATGAATGGCTTGTTTTCCCTCAAGGAGATGACACTGGAGTTAGCTGTGACTTTATAAATAAGAAACGGAACAAAATGTGGAGTATCTTGGGGGAATTGGAACACTGCAGGAGTATTATATGAAGAATATCTATTTCTGGTTTCTTGCTAGTGGCAAGTAGGCACAGGGAAGTTTCTTCTATGCATTCATTTTACCTCTTAAGATTCTCTTGTGTGAGGGTTTTCTCTTTCAAGCTCACGTGAATTTAGGAAAAAACAGTTTCAGTTCAGAAGCCTGAGATTTTTCACAGTGAAGCTCTGTGTTCAGTGAGTGTGTAGACAGGGAAAAGAGACTAAGGTGGCGTGTCAGGGTGCAAGCATGGTCTTCCTTATGTCCTAAAACTGCATGTGCTAAATATGAATAATCTACTGAACTTTTATCCTCTCTCAATATTGGTAGGGTTTACATACTATAGAGTAGGAAAAAATAGAGTAGATCTTCTTTAGAGACAGATTTCTGAAAGGGCTCGGTTAATAAAGTAAATTAACTGTCAATATATTTTCTAATTTATTGGTCACTCTTACATGCTAGTCTTTCTTATAAATGGTTTTGTCTTTTCCTTATTTGTGGCTTCATGTCTTAAATCTGATTTGAAGTCTGTCTTTGCCTGGTTGGAGCTGTAGAGTTTACAATAGCTGAAGGTTAATGTTTTCTTGGGAGCATTCCTATGGGAGGACAATTTTTTACTGAAGCAATTTCTTTCTCTCTCCCTCGTACATATCTGTTAAAGATCCCTTGGAATTTGTTTTGCTTTCTCAAGCATGAACTTGGTAGTATGTTCTGTAAAGTCTTTAAAAAATAGGTTCTGTGTATCACCAATGAAAATGTATAAACAGGTTATCCAGAGCATTTCCTTTTATTTATGTAGCATTTGTAGTAAGTGTGTTGTAGCGTATTTAAGTACTTTATTTAAAAATTACTTTGGAAAGTGTTCTGTGATGCTCAGATTCTGTCTACAGTGAAGCTATGTAATAATCATACATAACTTTGTAAGGTAAAGAACATTTCTACTGAAGATTTGGAACCAATCATATTCAAGTCTTTGCTGAGGACTATGAAAAATATAGTACAGTACAGTGTGTAATCTGCAAATAGGCTATGGTAGAGGATTTTGAGATTTTCTATGATACATGTTAGCATAACCAAATCTCTGGTCTGTATAAGCTTTTTTTTTTTTCCTCTTTCACTGATGCTTAATAATTTCTGACATGGTATGGCAGTAAAAATATGAAATTCTGACACTTTAGTTTTGGTTTTGTGAGATGAATTCTAGAAATTTTTCCTCTTTCCTTCAGTTTTTCTCCATTCTGAAGACATTTTGGTGGGGGTTTTTTTGGCGTTTTTTCTTTGTGTGGTTTTTTTTTTTTTTTTTTTTTTTTTGTGTGGGTTTTTTTTTCAAAATTGTCAAAAAAAGTTTTTTTATAATTATAATTTTAAAATTATGAATTATAATTATAATTATAATTATTATATAATAACATAATTATAATTATATTTAATTTAAAAATTGTGCTTTTAGCAAACTCATGCAACTTGACAGGGTTTTTTGGTTGTGAGTTTTTGTTTAGTTTTTTTTTATTTTTGTTGTTTTTTGTATCTACATTCCCCTTTTTTTCCATGCCATTACTTGTAACTTGATTGTTGCTGTTTAAAATTTACCCCTGAAATGTCTTTTTACCAGTAGATGGTTAAAGAGCCAGTCTGGTCAAGAGCCAATTTTTAAAAAGTAGCCTTTATAAATCTGCATACTCTGACTTAAAATCAAAGCAATCCAAAAGCACACTGGAATCTGTCTTACAATATAGTCCACTTGGCTTCCATGCTGTTCACAAAATCCTTTTCCTGTAAGATGAGCACGTAAAAGTTCCACTCTCACTGCTATTGTAATTTAAAAACATGAAGTCCTGCTCTAGCATTGATTGTCACAGTTCTTGCAAGATAACGAGGACCATATGACTTTCCATTCTGTTCAGCTGAATAAAATGGATCAAGTTTAAGGCAGAACTTTAAGGCATAAAGTAGATCAAATGTTATATAATGGTCCTAGTATTTAAATGTTGAGATTATTGATTTTTAAAACTGTAAATGACATTCGTTTGAAAGGCCCATCATAATATTTTTTTTTAAATCTACAAAGGCAGTAGCAGCCAAAGGGGTTTATTTCTCCAGTGATCATAGCAACTATCACCCCTTGCTGTAAAATCCTATCGTGGAGATTACATCTGCTGCCACAAATCAGAAATCTGTTTCTGAAATAAGGAGAGAAGACAAAATAAACACAGGAAATTGCTGTTTTTTCAATAAAGCTTTAAAAAGAAGCTGCCTTATGTCACTTCAGAAACTGTGAGTAAAATTAGCAGACTGGATATGTTTGTTTTGGTGACTTTTCACTTCCTTCAGTAATTAGAACTTTTGCAATAGATTCAGTAGACCAGCTCATTTTGTGGGATACAATTCTGTACAAACTTATGAGCCTCTAGCAGAAAAAAAAAATGGGTGGAGAAAGGGAATATTTTTGTCCTAGAGTTTGCATTTTCTGTATTTTTCTTGATCACTAGTGAAGTGACAGTGGCAGAGAAGTATGGAAGAAAAACAAGAGCCCAGTTTTTCTTTCTTTTTCATTTCTAAAGACCATGTAGATCAGAATATATGCCTTTGAAGTGAAAGATATAGTAAGCCTTCCGTGCCTTATAGGTTTACTTTCACATACTTATAAAATCTATATACTGGTTCATGCAGTAGATGAGTCAAATTCTCTATACAGACCATTGCATTTCATCTTTAGGAAATGTCTTCACTGCAAAAGTAATGTTTTTGCTTCAGGCTTGCTCTTAATGTGCCCAGCTTTATGTAGGTAGTAGGTAATAACTCTTCACCCATCTAAATTTCAATTTTTTATTTATTTTATTTCATTTATTTATTTTTACCTCTCCATTAGGCTATTGTGGATACAGATATTATGTTTAAAATTTAACAACCAATAAAAGCAATATAAGCCATGGTGTTGAGTATTATCTTTTTATAGACCTGTTTGAGCTAGCAATACTGCTGTAAAACTGACTTAGAGCAGTAAAAAGTCTGTGGGCTGTTTTACTGCCTTGATTCCTGAAGTGGAGTAGGGGAAAAGTCATGCTAATTTTCAATTTGAGGAAAATTTCCTCTTCTGATTAAAGCAGAAAAAAGGCCACTCAGTGCATGAGTTCTGTTCCTGTCTTTGACACCAATTTGTTGCTTAACCTGAGATCTCTGTCTATTCAAAGGTAAGGACATCATGAGAAGAGTTTGTAGTGAAAATAACACCCAGCTGTCTCTTCTGTATACAGTGTTTTGAGATCTGTTGGTGTAAAAAATCAGAAAAACTGTGAGAAAAGAAAAGCCTATCTATTATTTTAGTTCACCTTTCCCAGTTGGAATAGTAATTACATAATAACCAACTACAAAGAGTGCTCAGGATGAGGCTGACACCAAGCTCACAAGTGGTGTTATCATGAAACTCAAATGAAGGAATTAATTTTGTATGGGTTGTTTTATTGTAGTTTTTACCAGTAGATCTCAAAACACTTTTCAGAAGAGGCTGCTCATGTTATTTCATTTTTGCAGGTGTCATCTGTTGCACAAAGAGGGAATGTGTCCTATAAATTCACCCAGTGGAAAGACTGAAAAAGGGAATGCTGTCCTTCTGGCCTTCCCAGCTCACAGAGGTTGTGATACAGGGTCATACTCATTCACCACAGTTTCCCTTGTGTTCATTCTTTATGTCCTGCCCCCCCTCACTTCTCTTTCCTCCCCACTCTGAGACAGCCATTCAGCAATAAAAGAAAAAATTACTCCATTGTAATTTTCAGGAGTATAGCCACATCTATTCCTTTTGCTAGTAAACTGGTCTAAAACTGCTGTCCATGAAAGGAACTAGACATAAATGTCATGGAATAATAGGATAGTTTGGGTTGGAAGGGATCTTTAAATGTCATCTTGTCCAACCTTCCTCAGCAATAATCGGGGACATCTTCAAATAGATGACATTGCTTAAACTCTCATCCAACCTGACCTTGAATGGTTGCAAGGATTTGGGCATTTACACTTCTCACGGCGAACTCTCCCAGCATTTCACAAATGTCACTGTAAAACAAATCTCTTCTTGACATCTAGTCTGATTCTACCCTCTTTTAGTTTGAAACCATTACCCCTTGTCTTACTGCCACAGCCCCAAGTCTATACCCAGTCATCTAAGTAGCATCTTGGTCCCTGTTTGTCTTACATAGTCCAAGTAACATTCTTAGCAGACAGGGTCATACTAGCTCCAAAAGAGCAATTACTTTCTTTTCAAATGACTCTTTGGACTCCTGAAGAAATGCTGTGGGGAATTCCAAGTTCATTTGAAATTCATTCAGAAGCAAAGGACCAGATTCCCTGAAGGTGCTGCAGTTGAAGTAGAATACTATCTTTCGCTGTCCACTGCATTTAGTTTTCCACCCTTTTGTTTTCTTTAAAATCTGCCAGTACTTTTATAAATCTAAATAGCACCAAACACTACTTCCCAATGCTTCAGAGATCATTGCTGTGGTGTTCTGGTGTCATGGTGCTGGCTCACTGCCAAAACTTTAGAGGCATTGTAGCCCTTTCTCCGTTGCCTGTTTCTTACCCATCTTCTCTGTGTCTGCAGCTTGGGGGAGGAAAGCAGGGGCAGATGCAAGGCCAACAGGAATCTCTCACATCTGGGAAGGGATCACACTGGGCACCAGTAGAGGATAGGGAAGAGAAGATGGTACAAAACCAAGTACCTTTTTGTGCTGCAGCAACCTAAATAGTGAAGCATTCTGTGACCTGTTCTGGTTCCTCAGCAATAGAAAGCATGCTGACAAGCAGCATGAATGGGAAAAAGGTTTGCCCCATCTTGAACTTTTTTTCTTGTAACTCCTGTATGTTCCTTTTCCAAAAGTGCAAAAATGCCTGTGGTACTTGGTGATATTGTAGTACCTTTTTTTTGGCTGGAGTTGTGAAAAACTTCATATCCCTTAGCATAAGGGAATTCTTCAGAAGTTTACAGTCAGAATTCAGGACAGGCACCAATAGCATAAAGAATATGTCCTGGACCTACAGTCACACAGCAGGAGAGAAGTCTGTGTAGAGGCTGTAAAATATTGCTTCTCTTAAGAAGCAATATTTTAGATGGAGCTCTGATAATTATGGACCTTGGCTGCACTGCAACACCCCAATGACATTTAAACTGTGACCCAGGTAGCTTGATGCAGGGGGTTGTGCCATGTATGTGTGTTGATTTTGTTGAAGGGAGCCATGATGAATCTTGTTTTATAATACAAGAGATACGCTCAGCCTGAATACAGGACAAAATGTTTTATCTATTATTATCACAGAGGAATTGCTTGTTGTTGAGTATTTGGTGGTCCAAAAATCTGTCCCAGATTCTCAACTGGTGTAAATTAATACATCTCTATTAAGTTTGGGAGTGTTGCATTAATTTACACCAGCTGGTCCAGGGAATGAGTGATAGTTTACATCCATAGCACTCTGTTAGCAGTAGCAGTGGTTGCTGCTGCTTTGTATCCCAGCCTTTCCAATAAAGTTGTTTCTGTTTTTTTAATCCTTGCTTTGCTCAAGGGAGCAATGTTTTAGACATGTATCATATGTGCAATTAATATGAGGATGGCAAATATAGAAGAAAATCACTATGGGAAAAAAATAATTGGCTATGATCAGAGAACAGTCAAGTTTCTATATATTTCTAGAAAGAACGTCTCTGGTGTAAAATTTGGAAAGTATAGTGTCTGCCTTACACATTTTCCTTTACCTTCTGAGTTTGAGAGTAAAATTACTAGTACTACTATAATGTCTTAATTAGTTGCTAAGTTTTTAGGAGAATGTTTGACATGAGTGCATATAGTTTTGGAAACATTGTGATTTTACATTTTTACAGAAATGGAAAGTATTCTGGTAATATTATTACATTTGACCACCAGACTAATTTATACAGGGCTGTATAATTTTTTTTTAAGAGTGAATAGTGAGACAGGGAGGCTAAGATTGTAATCTATATATAGTAACTGAACTAAAGAAAAAAGAAACACAAAAGAACCAGCCATTTGGGCAAAGACCACCACCATGCTGAACAACAAATATCCACACTGGCTATTCTTTGAAGTTAGACACTTAAATGCCTTTTATGTCAACAGAAATCAAAGGGAAAACTGGAGGACTGAACTAGAAAGGCTAGGTTGCACCTTGGAAACATAGAAAATATTAAAGAAAAGTGTTCAAGCTTTTTTTTTCTTTTCTTTTTTTCCTTCTTTTTTTTCTTTTTTTTTTTTTTTTTTTTTTTTTTTTTTTTTTTTTTTGTTAATTGAAATGCTTTTGTGAATGTGAGTAACTGAATGACTGCATGAGCAGAGGTTCTTAGCACGAGCAGGTTACAACTTAATGTTTCCTTTTTCATTTCCGATTTAATGTCAGAGAAACTGATCCCCGTGCTAACGGGTCAGTGACTGAATTCAGAGGCTGAGGTCTGCATGAGGAAGGGAGACACAGATTTTCTTAAATCTCTTAAGTGAAAAGCAGTGGAAGACACAGAAGCAGAGATGTGCTCTTCTGAAATAAATCCACTCTCCTACACTGCAGACTCATCCATAGTGTTTGCATTAAAAATACATGTTTGCATCAGTACTGTTTGCATGAAAAATAAGTGCTGGTACAGCCATTATCTGCCCATGTTGTTTCCTTTAAAATGCAAGCTTTTTTTTTCTTGACGAGAGTAACACAGGATGTTAGTGATGCTACCATATTCCATATTGCAGATCACAGAACTCTAAATAGGAGAAGAAAACCAAAAAATTGGATTGTTGATTTCCACTGGTCTCAATTTGCTAGTATGCTTTCATATGCTACCTGAAAGAATATATAATTCAGAGGGGGAGGGGGAAGTTCCATAGTCAGTTTTGCCTATAAAGTTGATAAAATTCTGAAACAAGTTAAAAATGCAAAATTTTTATTATTTACAGTGCATAAAAAACCAAAAGCATTTCAGTTAACTTTTTAGACAAAAACTGTCTATCCACTCAGAGAGCCTGTTTTAATATGCTTCATTCCTGCATAAATAAAGCTGGAATTTCTTGCATAAATGTCTTTATATGGTTAATTTGACTGCCTATCTTGTTGGCAAAGAAAGTTTGTTCTTTAGGCATTTGGTTGTTGAAAAAAGGAACATAACATGCAGCCTTTATAAAGTGTATAGTTAAAGCTCACTTCAGGTTTTCCCAAGCTATCACAAGCAATCATTAATTAAGAGAAATATAGTTGATAACCAGATAAGGTTTTGTAAAGGCACATAATTATTGATGCACGCATGCCTGAGTGCATTTAGTATTTGATAGTGTTTAAAACTTAACAAGGCAGTCTCTTGGCTTTGAAAAGACCCTAAACAATACTTTTGTACCAGAATTAAGGTATCAATCGCAATATTTCTGTTGAATCAGATCCATTTGTTAATTGACAAGAGAATCATTCCAGCACCCACTTTCCTGGACACGAAGTATCAGCCTGAAAGTATAAAATCACATCTGACAGTAACTTGCACTTTGTAAACTATATTTTTGAAAGCAGATTAACATATTTTTTCTAAACAAACCAAGAAATCAACATGCAGAAGAAAGAAAAACATTCCAGCTGCAGATAAAAATAATTGCTGGAGTACTATCGGGAGACGCTGAGTAATTGCAGAAGTGTGATTGAGTGGAGGCAGCAAGTATTTTGTATTTTAACTGTAAAACAGAACATCAGAAAAGAAAACAGAAGGTCTTTAATACGGTACTATCATTAAAAAATGGTTCAGTTAAGCAAGTTTATTGTACACAGAGAAGTGCTATGTTTGCTAGGATGTGTATGGAAGGAGCAGAGTATAATTAGACTTATAATAGGAGTTTTTGGCTCTGGTTCCACTCTGTTTCAAAGCCTCAACTGTTCTTGAATCCTTAATAAGTTAAGGAATGAGTACAGCAGAAGAGAGAGCAGGCAAAATCTGTTGTAGCAGCTTGCCCACACCAGTTTGCCAAAATCTAAATAGCCCTCTAAAAAAGGCTTATTTTTTGCTGATGACATCATTCCTGCCACTGTCAACGTGTGACAAGTCTTGGCTTGCCTAAAGGAGAAGAAAAAACCTTTCTAAAATTGACACTGCACAGATTTAAAACACATAGAAGGACTACTATAAATGTAAAATATTTATATCCTCTTTCCATGCTATGATTTTTCATTCAGAGACAATTTTTTCTCAAGCTTTTTGACTTTACAAGTCTTTCAACAATGCATTTTAAACATCCAGTTTGTTCTTCATGATTTTATTACGGCTTAGACATTGGAATAGTTTGACACTGATGGCCACAAGCTGCTGCCTTTTTTTTTTTTCCTTCTGGTGAATTTTGAGATAGCTGGAAATATCTGTATAAAGACAGGAAAGCCACAGGTGGAAGTTATCTTAGTGCATGCTTTCCATAGTACCACACTAATCTTAAGTGTTATAATTTTTTTCCCTGCTTTCTTATTTCTTCTGGTCTGAACGTTTATGGAGAAGATGGTTTATGAGTGTCTTTTTGAACATGCATATTATTTGCCATTTTAAGCATCATCGCCAGCTGTGAATTGTACAATGAATAATTAATGTTGAATAGCGACCTTGAACCTCATAAAGCTGATTAGTAAGACAATGCATCTGGGAGAACAACTTTAAGACTGTGCTTGTAAAAGAATATCAAAACAGCTTAACACAGTAGGGAAAAGCCCCCTGGAGCCCTTTTAAAATCAATTGCCTACAAACACTTCTAAAAAGAACAACTCTGCAGCGGAAAAAACCCGCGTATAAAAATCCTATGAAGTTCAGAAAATAAAACAGCCTTTATAGTTAATTGTAACAGAGGTATTTGCAGTTAAACACTGCATAACATTATAGAGAGGGTATGGTCACCAAGAATAGAGCATATTTGTCTTCTTTCTAGTTCAGATTGTTACGGCACAGTTGTTTTCTAGTTCACTGGATTCTAAACTCATTCATAAACAGGGCCAGTGTGATGCTTCGCTCATACTTAAAAGCAGAAAATATTTGCCCTGATTCCTTGTTGCAGAAGCTGTTGACAAACTGCTTATAAAACCCAGACAAAGCTCCCATGTTGTTATTGCACACTGGCAAGCTGAATATGGCAGAAATTTCAGAACTAATGATTTTTCTCTGTAAAAGTTAATGCGCAATTTTTAGTTGTTTTTTTGCTTTTGTTGTGGTTTTCTTTTTTTTAATTTTGTTTGCACATTCACTAAACAACATTAATTACTGTTAGTTTTATTGCTACGGCTGGGAGGGAGGAGTGAGCCCTTTCATCAAAGTTCAGTTGTCTGAAAGGACTAGGTAGCTATGGAAGACTGGAGAAAAGAAGCAATATCTCTTTAAAAAGGCAAGGGAGATGCAGTTCAAAATCTGAGATAAAAAGATATGAAGGAGCTTGCCTGAGATTACGAAAGAGCTGTGTAACAACAGGTCTGAATTTACCCAGAACTAAAGGATTTAAGCTTCTGACTTAGAGCAGCTGGCACGGAATGGGCTCCTGGATTACATGACAGAGGAACATGGATGTGCAACCAAAAAGTTGACCAAGAATACGTTTGTCCATAGTTGGCAAGGCTGGACCAGTCTCAGGCAAAATGGTTTTAATCAAAATATCAGTCCTTAATCTTAGTATCTGTACTGAGTGAATATAGGGAAAATATTTGCTTTATGGTTGAATTTCATCCATAATGGTATTTAGAAAAACATGGCATGGTTAAGTTGTGACATACAGCAGCTTTAAGTCAAACAAATCTACTCTTCATTTTGCTTTTCTAAACCATGCTCAACCCCTAAAATACAGACTACATAATTCATACATTAACTTTGTTTTTCTAGTAGATAGTTAAATCTGTTAATATTTAAAAAGAATGAAAGAATATCTTTCTGTTAAATGGTTTGACTCAGTTCAAGAACTTAATTCCAGTTTTTATTTGAATATTTTTGATTTAAACATTTTAAAAATTGTAAACAAATTCAAATGAAGAAAAAAATCAAGTTACAAACAAAATATTGTGCTTTTTACCGTTAAGGGCTCAAAATACTTTTGGAGATTTTTTTTCAAATATTGGATTATTTAAAAATAAAAGTCTTGAAAAATTCAAGTTTGGAAAAACATTTGTTGCTCAGCCCTAGTCTCTAAGTAACCTTCCTGATGTCTTAGAATACTGAACAAAAACCAAGAACCCTACACCTTTCATTCAACCAGAAGTTGTATGAAATTTGACAGTTTGTCAGTGATCAGCATTCATTGGAAGGCATAACTTAAAATTTGTAATAATAATTTCTTCATTTAAAAAATCAGTACAGAAACAGTTAATATGAAAATAAGGCAAAATCTGATGGAATCAATTGATTTATAGATTTATAGATTACAGATTTATAGAACTATTCTATAGTCCATAACAGTATAGCATTAAATCACTTTCAGTAAGACTTCCTTATTTTTACCGAATTGCTCTCATGGATGTAAAGCAGGTTATGTTCTCTAAAACCACACGAGTTCTGCACTGCAAAGTTAAAAATTTTTTGTAATCTTTGTACAATTTCAAAATCTGCTTGGGTAATTTTGCCAATATAGAGAAATTTTCAGAGGTTCAGTTTAATACACGCTAATCATATAGAGCTATACTTCATAAAATAACAATTTGCTGAGGTTACTATGGATTATCCGTAGAAGGTTTGTTTCTTGTGTGAGCTTATTTTCTAGAAATAGATTAAGATAAAATACTTCTAAACCTAATTTCAATACAAAACACAAAAACTTATGAGTCTGTCATCAAATGTGAGATGATTTTTTAAATTTATTTAACTTTTGGAATATTTTAGTTATAGGCTGCAAAGGTAAAGCCATTAAAAAATTTTAAGCACATTAACATTCATCTTACTATATATATGAATGTAAAATAAATAATATTAAAGTTATTTTTTCTAATTATGAATAGAAGAATCTATAGAAGGTTTCACAAGAAATCATCTCCTCTTATATAAATGATTTGTTTATCTTCATAGTGTGCATTTAGGGATGATCCTCATATTTAAGCAAGCTCAGCTTCACATCTATGGATGAAATCCAAACAGTTTTCTATTACTGAATCCTGTTGGTTTTCTGTAAGACAAAACTGGGAGTAGAGGATGTTGAAGACTTGCACCTGTATTTTTGGCACATCCTAACCCCCTAAACTCTTAATATATTGTATTCTGAATATGGAAGAAATTAATTGGTAACAGATAGGATGAAATTCCTATATGCTGCTTCAATTTTTTTTTTGAAGGCTAGAGGGAGGCTTAGGGAGATTGGTGGCCCTCTTAATCTATGTGGGCAAGTTTTTTGTTTGGATTTTGGTTTCGTTTGTTTGGGTTTTTTATTGTACTGGGTTTTGGTTTGGTTTTTTTGCCCCCTCCTCCCCCAGTATTGTACTATCAAGCCAAGAATAACTTGAGGCTGAAATTAGGACTGCTTTTTAATGCTTTCAAAACATTACAGGAATGTATCTGATACTTTTTCATACTAGATTAATTTTTTATTTTTTTTAAGGAACTTAAAACCAGAAACTCCCTGAAAGCATCAGCATGCTCATGTTGGAGCTGCACAGAACAGAGGTTCTGAACCCAAAATTGAAATGTTGGGCTGTCTGGCAACATTCTGGCTTCAGGCCTGTCACCATCCAGAAAGCAGGCCATGTAGGCAAGTTTTCCATTTTCTTAATATTTGACTCCTTTTCTGACACATGGGCTTTTTAAATGACTACATCTTTTTACGTTTGAGAATGGAAAACAACTTTCTTTTGTAATTTAATAGGAGAAAATAGACATATTTTAATTTTTACTATTTCTTTTTTTGATGCATTAAGCAATGTTTTCTGAGCAGGTTTCAGGTGATGTGAGAGAGCAGAGATAGCTACTATGCTAATATCTCAATTGCATCCTGTCTTTTAGTCTCACAATGTCCTCACAGAAGGCCATAGCATGGGCTGAGAGAGAAGAGTCCTGTTTGGCAACTCATTGAGTTGCAGTGACATTAGAGGATATTAATGGTCTGACAGATCTCATGATTAATACCTATTATCATGAAGCAAGAGACACAGAGGCTTCCCTTCATGACTTCTATGAAACTCAGTATCTCTTCTTAATAAGTTTATTAGGGTTGAATATAGGTAAGCTCTCACATTCAGTCTACAGCCCAGATAGGCCTGTGCATAATTTCAAATGCATCCTTGTGTGGGACAATTTGATCACTGTGCTGTGCCACCAGCCATTCCTTCAGCTGGTAAAAGGCATTGGCCTGAAGACTTTCAGCATCTCTGGCTGAAGTATAGGAGAAATGTGTTGCACTTTGAAGCCAATATTGAGCTTTCTGCAATGCCTCACCTCATACCAGTTCCTTCCCCTTGTGGGACCAAGCCCTGTGCTTTACCTGAGACTGTAGTTTGCTACACTCTAAGGTGACAAAAACATTGAAATCTGACTGTGTATTTGCTGGGGGATGTCTGTGCATGTTCTTTGCCATGTACCTTAGCACACAGCCAAACACCAAAATGTACTGGCAAAGTGGAAAAGCATGAAAGTTTGCCTTCTCTTATCCACAGTGGCATGAGAGTGCTCAAAACTTCATCAGTTCTTTAATTCTCCAGTCCCTCAGCTTGAACCAGAAGTCATTCTGGTTACATATTGCTTATGAAAGCAGATAGCTGTGCTCTTAGAGAAAAGTTATAAGAAAGCAGACAGTTAAATCATTGAGCAAGAGACCAGCCTAGGTGTGTCAGACTTCATGAAATTTCATAACTTTTATTGTTTGACAGTGTGGTAAAAGCATGGGCTCTTATAGTGGTGTTTTATTGGGAGTTATCTGGTGAGAGCTGATCCATGATCCTGCTGCTGGTTTTGTACAGATCATGAACCAGCTATGAGATAGTAGCAGTCTTGCCCTGGAATAGTTTCCTATTTCAGCTATCACAGCTGCATGTTAATTCTGAAATATTGGGATTCTGAAAATTAAGCTGGCAGCTTAGATCTGCCACCTTCATGAAGTAGGAAATTCTGTGTTGTGACTTTTAGTTTTTACATGAATTGGTTGCCATCATGGTGTATATGGTCATTTATGGTAGCTCTGGGACATTAGCAGGGTTTAGTAGCTGTCCTGGAAAAGTCATCAATTTGGTTCGGGATGACTCCCATGTCACTCAGTAATATTCTTGCATTATTTCTAAAGAGAAAGAAATGAAAATCAATATTAGAAAGTTTTTAATATAATAAATGTATTATTTAAAGTTAGAATGAATGCAGTTTTTCATGGCAGATTGTTGGATTTACTAAGATATAAGATAAAAATCTCTTCAATTTTGTAGAAAGAGAAATTTCTTTAAAGAGTACGTATCATGCACTTCAGTAATTAAATCATGAAATTTATATAATTTTTATAGATGAAAGACTATAAATTATCCCTGTACAGTGATACTCTACAAAACTGCAAGGAACTGTGGAGTATAAAACAAAAGTAGAAAAAGTTGTTTAAATTTAATGTGAACTCATTACAAGACTGATGTTACTTAAAAACTGAAATACAAAATGATATGGTGACTTTTCTTTTATGCCCAGTATATAATTTTCTTATAAATCAGTACACCTTTAACAAACTTGAAAAAAAAATTAATCTTAATTCTGAATTTATGAAAATCTCATTTTTTTTATTCTCCTATCTTCTAAGTGTTTGGCTTTCATCTCCAGTTAACTGTACTGTGCTTCCAAATAAAATTGAATTGTATAATTTAGTTTTATTTTATGGACAAGTATCTGCTTGTTTATAGTTTATTAGAGTAACTGCAAAGTAGTTTCTCAGAGACTTATCATAGAATTACAAGGAAAAGTTAGGATACAGTGCTGGTTATGTGCCAGGTAGTACTGTTGAATGCAGAGATAAAACACCTCATCTTTGTTGAGAGGTAATTAAATGACTTCTGGATTAATATTTTTCTGAAATGGCAAATATTCAATGTATTTCTCTGCTGAAAACCCACTCTTTCCCCTCAGCAATGTAAAGTGCAGAGGTGACAGAGAAGTATCTAGGCAATGTGAGGTGCTGTACATGCAGAATAGATTTTGTACTCCAAATAAAAATAAAAGTGAGTTCTTTTCACAGACCAGCCTCATGCATATAGTGGCAAAATAAATCAAGTGCTGGCCAGCTACAGATAGCTGGAATACTTTCCAAAGAAGTCCATTTACCAGGAGTTCTGAAACTATCGAGAGTATTAAAAGAGAGATTTCCTGTAAGACTGTGTGTGATGCAGGAAACAAAATAACGTGTGGTTTATTAACAGAGATTATCTGATACTTCAGATTATTATATTATTGTTATCCTAATAATTACTACCCACTAAGTGAAAAATGTCAAAACAGATTGGCAAGGAATATCTTGTGAGCATGAATGAGCTTAGCATGTGCCAGCCACGGGTAGGTGGAATGTGCCACTTAACAAATTATTCTATTTTTAGCACCCTAACCTTCTTCATATGCTTTCAATCAGGAGACAAGCCTCATGTATGCAAGGCGGCCAAAACAAGCTGCCAGTTGTGGCCTTTCCATGAGCTTTCCATGGTTTTGCTTTGCAGACCGAAGGCTGAAAAATCCTGCAGCAGCTGGCTGAGGAGTGCTGGCCCGTTTGCTGTAGCCATGGTGTGGAATTTCTCTGTGTTGAGTATATTTAGACAGCAGCACACTTACAAATGTGTTGTAAAATTGGACGCCTGCCGGGGGAGGCTTGGGCCTCCTTGGTTTACTTACTAAGCCTGTGTTTCAATGGAGAAGCAAATTTGATTTTTCTCCCCCTCCCTCTCTCTTTTTTTTTTTTTTTTCTTCTTCTCTTTTCCCTCCTTCCCCCCCCCCCGTCCTTTACTAAAGAGGCATCAGTGACTGGTGAGAAGAACTGACCAACTTGACCTCCTCTCCCACTGGTGGTCATGAGAATAATACTGGAGGAGGTCAAAGGTTAGCTTTTGAATACTCTTAGGAGCTAATTTATTACAAGGAGGGAGTTTCACATTGGCTGAATTATTTTCTTGAAGAGAAGACCACACTTGAGTTTGTTTATGCCTTGTGTTCATTGGGAGTTCTCTTTAGGAGCCTTTCTATGCACCTGTGTGAAGCACAATAACAGCTCTTTTCTGCTGGGTGGAATAGCCGACAGCCAGAGAAAAAAAATGGACCAGCCTAGAGCAGAACCTGGAGGCTATTTGATTACAGAATGTAGTCCAGAGGGTTTTTTCATTGTAACTCCTTTTTCTTCCCCCTCTTTTGCCCTTATCCTGTCACTGGATTTTTTTTTTGGCTGGTGAAACACAATTCGCCATTGGCTGGAATGGAGAAGGAGGGAAGGAAGGGGAACACATTTATGCAAGCCTCTTACTGAGAAATAAAGTCATGGATCCTTCAGGAAATAAATATCTGGCTTACTTGGAAGTCATCAATAGCAAAAGCTGCTGTTCTCTCAGCTATTGCTTTCATTTGCTGTCAGGATGCAAAAACCCAATATATTCTGATTGCGTTTCTAGTTCCTTAGCTGCCTAGAACACTGTGAGGCCTTTATGAGTTATGAGTTTGGAAATTATTGCTTAGTTTTGTGTCCTGGCTACCTTTAGTCTCTCTGCTGCTCAGCTACAGCCCAGCAACCCACTCTCAGTCATTCATCCTGGTTTTGTACAGTGTACAGTGAGATCTCAAACATCCCTTACAGGCAGACAAGGCAGCTGGGGCTGCATATTCTGTTGAGACTCCCATTATTCAGAAAATCTTGACCTATTGCAGTGATTTTTCTTTTTTCAAAACAATCTCTAGCTTTTGTTTGGAGTTTAAAGAAGTTCTCTGTTGTGTGTTAGGAGTTGTTCTATTCTAGGCTTTCTGTACACTAAAATCTGTAACTTTGCCTCAATTTTCTACTGATTTAAATTTGTCCAGATTGTTGGTGAAAAACTCTGAAAGCCAAATTTATGTAAACAAAGCAACTCTATTTTGAATGTGGTAGGATTAGGAGGCTTGAGCAAGCTCAGCACTGGAACCTGGGTTCATTGGGGAAGTTTTACATATTCCACATTTCCAAGCACCAGGACTAGGTAAGGCTCAAGATTTAAATGGGCTCATTAGCTTTGTCTGAGCAGGCAAGGAGGCTGAAGGGGCCACTCTGGGGATATTGAGAAGGGATTATGTAGTTCCTGGAACTGTAGTAAAATTTCAGGGAAGCAGACTTTCTGCCCACAACACTTCTCCGTCTCTCTGTAGTGTAATTTTTATCTTACATTTTTAGTCATTTGTCTGTTACAGTTTTGGAGGGAGGTTTACAGCCGTTTAAGTTATTGCTGGTAAACATTTTGATCTCTTAGGTTATGTGATAAAAGGTTCATCTCCACATAAGAAAACACAACAGGCAGAAAACACCCCTCTAACAGACAGAGGAAGGAGCTCGTACTCTGAGCCCTACTGGGGCTGTCACAGAGCATCAGCCCCATGGTCAAACACGACACATCGAGGTGAGCAAATGGAAACATCTCTCCAAGACACCTCACAGGCTGAGAGGGTTACTGCCTGAGGGTATGGGATTCATTACAAGGTGCAGGAGAGGCAATATCTTGAGATTGTACAAGAAAGAAATAAATTGGAGCAAGGGAGAACTCAGGGTGGTTTGGGGAGGAAAAAGTGTGAAATATTTGGAGGGAAGAGGTGAGAAAGGGGACTGGTCATGTGTAAACAGTACTTGTCTACCCTCATTCTCCACCTGATCAGTAGTTTGTCCTCTCTTCTTATTAAACTTTTTTGAAAGATTTTTTTATTCTGCAGGCAAGTGGAATTCTAGGGATCAGCAGCTGGAGTCAGAGCATGAGTCGCAGGGGTTTTACACCTGTGGATCCCACAACTGGTGTGAATAAATGTTTGCAGTTCAGTGTGTGACTGCTACCCAAAATGAAGCCAGACTTTCCAGTGAGTAGGCTTGAGACTCTGTGCTGTCCAATGGTCACAAAGTGGCACACAAAAGATTGAATCTGAACATGGAAAAATACTTCTTCACTAAAAGAGCACTGGAACAAATTACCCAGGAAGGTTGTGGAGTCTCCATTCCTGGAGACACTCAAAACCTATCTGGCTGTGTTCCTGTTTAATCTGCTTTTGGGGATCCCCCTCTAGCAGGGGGGTTGGAGTAGGTGATCTCCAGAGATTCCATCCAACCCCTACCATTAAATAATTCTGTGACTGAGAACCAAGGTAGAGGTAAAGAGTCTGTGAACTGGCACTCTAGAGATCAAGTCATTTATGAAACATTGTGGGGCTTATGAGGGTCAAGTGAGTGCATACAGAATATGCCTCTGTGAGTGAGACAGCTGAAGATGAGAGCGTGCAAGGACTGATTACTGAAGCAACTGAGTGTCTAACACCAGTTACAGAGGGATTCTAGAATTTGCCTGTGGATCTCTTGGTAGAGGTCACCCCTGCACTCACCAACAGCTGGAATGGGCTGTAGGCCTTAAGGGCTTGGAAGTACAGGCCTACTATTGGAGACATCCATATTATATACATGGATATATGTGGTTTCTGTAATTGACCTTTGATCTGATCAGCTAGTGAGAGGAACAAAATGTGGTCATTGGTATTGTTTGCATGAGGGCTGTGTTGTTCTATGTGGTTGGCCATGTGTCCCTGCCTACTGGAAATAAACCAGTCTTTATCAGTTGAACCTGCAGGCATGGAGCTGCAGCAGCCTTGCCTGTCTTAAGTTTTTGGGTTCAGCAGAATCCAGAATTGTTTAATATCACCTGAATAGGAAGCAAAATGTACTGCTGGGTGCTTGGAGCTAACAGTAGTAAAATGTCTTATTTTATGCAGAACATTATCACAGCCTGAGCTGTGATGATAAAACCACAAACCAGAGTGATGAAAATGAAAGGAAATACACACACTTTTCTGTAGGCTTAGAGAGAAAGAAAACTAACAGACATATTTTCATGTTCTTTGAACCTCTGGAGTCAGTGAAGAGTCCTGCAGGCATCAGAAGACAAGCATCATTGTGGTAAAGGGGGAACCCAGTGATGGTCTGATAACCAAAGTTTGATTTCATTTCTGCCAGTGCATTTGACATCCTCTGCCAACTGCTTTTCCTTCTGGCTACATTGTCCTGTGAAACAGAAAGACACCTGAGAAATTATGCTGTCTGTGCTTAATGAAAGGTTGTAACTGAGCCTGTGCTAGCCATGGTTAGTGGTGCTCATTCTGCATTTTAACACTTAAGCCTGACCTTTGTTCTCCCTCTTTTCTCTCCCTTCAAGTTGTAAGATCTGCAGGCCAAAAACTGTTGTCTCTTCCACTTGGATTGTGTCCACATCTCTTACAGCAGTATAAATGATAGCATCTATCTGCCATCTGAGGTTACTGTTCTGTGAGACCAGCTGAAACTTTGCAGGGCACTATTGGAGTGTAAAAGGGAGAACTGGAACCGTATCATTATTGTGTGCAACAGCCTGTTACTAACACCCAGACCTGTAATAAAAGCGTGGCTCTGCTTTATCATATATTTTTTTCTCCTGTTTCACATGCTTTTGGTTTTGCTATGCAGTGTTATCTTTTGTGTGAATACAGAACAGTCATCACTGGTTCACTGGAGTTAAGAAACACATTGATAAATGTAATCACCAGACGCAAAGCTGAGCAAACCTGTTCAAACCTGTTCAGTGTGCAAACAGCTTTGACATAGTGCACACATCACTGCTCCTGGGGATCTGGGGCTTGGGTAGTTTAAGGTTTTGACTTCAGGAAAATGTGTCTGTATTGGACTGGATGAAATCTACTGCATGATAAACTTGTTTCTGTTTTTGTCACACAGGATAGAATTTATATGCCAGTCCAGTTCAACAGCTAAAATAATACCATGTTCATAGATTGTGCTGGTATATAAATTTTGCAGAGTGAAGCAGCATTTTCATTATTGCTTACACTAAGTGGAGCCTGGACTTTTTCAACGTGCTCATGTGTAGGAGGTAAAATGATACCTAAAGTTTCATTTGCTTCCTCAGAGGGTAGTCAAACAAGGATTCTACAGTGTGCTCCAAAATGTCTTTTCTGATCAATAATGACATGGGGACAAATGTACACCCTTCATTAGAGACATAAAACACAGGTTCAGTAAACCTAGAAATTAGAAATTAAATTGGTTTCAATTTATGTAAATGATTAATATATAAAAGCTCTAGTTCTCTAAAGAAGTAATTAACCAACAAATAGTTACATGCATCATCTTAGGAGCATTCTTCGCATTTTTCTTGTTCATGTGTCATTACAGCATACTTTATTCCCTTGTGGGAAGATTTTTTTTGTTCTTCCCTTTCAAAACAAAAACACTTGAACAACTTATCCAAATTAAGTAATAATGAATATCAAATAAAGACTTCTTTTTTCTCATATACATTGGTGACATTGAGACTCTGTATGGGGACTGCTCACCTCACTTTTCTCTACTTCCTTCATATTCCACGTAAGCAATTCTTGATTTCTTAGGAATTAGAGTTTATGATTGCTAAATTCTTTTTTAATGTTTCAGTGTTACAATGTTTTGCTGAAAGACTGTGAAGTGTGGTAGACAGTAACATTCTTCATGCATATTCCACTTTGAAAAGTCACATTCTTAACTTTGATTTATAATCTCTTACCAATGTTTAGAACAAGCAATCTGCCAGATTGAAAATTGTGAGCAGTGAAGGTTAAGACAGATTTTATGATGGCTAAAAGCTGATTAAAAAGAGTGAACACGGTCATTTGCTAGGTGGCTGTTCTACCCTAAATAACCAAAAAGAGTTTTAATTTGTGTAGTTATAACTGCAACCCAGAAGCTGATAATTACATTATTCATACTGGAGTTTTATTCCTTCACAATTTAGTGATGCTACACTACCTTATGTTCAACTAAATAGTCATAATATTTGATGACCTGAGGAAAAGTAACTATTAATATATTTATTTATTTATTCCTTAATTCTTGTAAAGAATGCTTTTTAAAAATTTGTAAGGAAAAAGAAGCAGCTTATTTAGAAGATTTATAGTTACTTATTTACTACTTCTAAAGCCTTTAGGAGAGCAGACTCTATATGAGTTACTGCTGTGTCTGCACACACACAATCACCAACCGTCTAAAAAAAAAAATTCCCCCTCTTCTGGGGAAAAAGATACAATTCTGCAATAAAGAGTAAAATAGAAAGATCTTCTCTACAGAGCTCCTGGCTGCTTAGCTGATGTGTTTCTTGATGGCATGCTGAAAATATACTTCTAGCAGCCCCCTTTGGTCTGGCAGGGTTAGCTGAAATTAAGGCTCTGAGTGGGTGAAGACTATTTGCTGGATCTCCTGCTGAGCCTGCTGAGACATATATTGTGGGGTAATTTCTGGAGGTTTGCCAGTTGCAAACAGGGGCCCCCAACAAGCCTATTAAGGTAGGAATGAGGTTGGAATGCCACACTTTGCTGTGCTCTGTTTTCCACTGTCCCTGCTCTGCTGACCATCAGGGGAAAAATAAATTAGGGGAATTTTTTTTCACTGCAATGTCTGCCATTCCTTTTTACGTGTTGTATTTATAAATAGCTCGTCTGATTAACTGTGATTTTTTTTTTCTGTATACTTATAAATAAGAAATATTTTCCCATTGACCTCCCTTCTTGTCTCAGCAAGTAGCAGGACAAGATGATATACATCCACCTCATTTTATTATGAAGCTGTAAATCTTTATTGGCCTTTTGTTGATGTAGTTTAGGAGGATCAGAATTAAAATGCAGTTTTTACATACCATTTTAATGTTTTTAAGAAAGCTGTCATTGGGAAGTCCTGTCAGTCTAACTCATTTATGGTTCAGTAAAGTGTTCTCTCTTGGTTCCCAGGTCTCAGCTATCATTGTGAGACTGATTTTCATGTGCTACTGTATGGTGAAAAAATGGTGCTTATGACAGAAACAGAGTTGTTGCCTTAAAACTGGAAAATGTTACTGACTTGCTTAATGACTTAATGACAGCAAGGGGTTTGGGAGGTTGAATGTGGCTGTCTGATATGGAGGTTTTCTAAGGAGAAATGTTCCTGGATTTATTAAAACAGTAACTTTATAGCTCTGGAGTAAGCTCCTTGCAATGTGGTGTAAAGCATGAGATGCAGAAGTTTGAAAAAGGATTTTCTTTTTTTGTACAGGTTGTTCATCTTGGAATCATTTAGCATTGAAAAACTCTACTGTATGTGCACACAGATGTGGTTTAATGCTCAAGCTGAATAGCCTCTTGCTTTTTTCTTCAAGGTTTCAGAACTAGGTTTTACGGTTTTTGGCAGTCTGTACCTAGAAGTTTCAAAATTGTTCTATAAGCAATATCTTGTGGTCATAAATTATGGTAACCATTTTAGCTTTGTAAAAACCCTACATAAATCTCCATGTAAGCACAACAATAAAAAGTGCAAATGTGTTTAGTAATGTTTCTTGGGTCACCATTGCTCTGAGTTGTGTGTAACAGTACCCTAAAAACTACAACTGGAAACCTATCTTATTACCTATTTGTTAACTTCCACCATAACATACTGCAACAGTAAAATCACTGAGTTCTGCTGTTTATTGCTCTTTTGATATGTGGCAACATAAGTGGACCACAGGCACTCCAAGATAAAACAGGAGGAGGCTTTTTTCAATATTAATAGTGCCGATGTCAGATCTTTGCCTCCTTGGAGCCAACAAACCAAATTTGATTGTTGTGGGCTTTCTGGGAAGCTGACTTCATGCAGCCTCAGGGTTCCTTATTTACTGGTAGAGAGAGCATTGCTCAACACATGGCTGCCATCACTCTCAGTCTTTTTTGGAAGAATATTATCTAAATGACTGAACTGTTATTGGAAACATCCCTGCAAGTTCAGCTGTACTATGTGCTTTATGAACTTATAGGAAAACATGGTTCTTGCTTCAAAGAACTAATAATGAGGTTCAAAATGAGTCACACCACATCAAAAGGGAGTTATAATATAGGAGGGAATGAAGACAGAAGGAACTGAGGTGCTTTTGTGCAGTGGGATATACATAACAGAATCATGACTTTAGTTACTAACTGCCTGAAGTAGCTCAGTTTAGGGATTTTAATTGTGGCTGCTCCAGCCAGTTCCCCTTTCCATGTGCATTCCCCGGTCACAACAGAACTGGGCTGAATCCAAAACCTGCTTTGCTTTCTTTAACAGAACCACGACCCAGATAAGTTAGCAGCTAAACAGCTGCAAAGCACCAGAGTCTGCTGGTGAAGGGAGGATCTAAAGCAAACAATCTGGAAGTGCAAGCAGCTGGTTAAGATTTCTGTTGTGCACCTGATCTGCTGGTGCAATTACATTTCATATTGTAGCTGCAAATAAGTTGATGAAAATAATAATTAAAAATATCTCCCCACATGCATTTTTTTCACACAGCTCTCTAGTCACATTTTATCTTTACATGAATGTTATATTCTGAAGAGTGTGGCAAACTTTCTGCAAAGGATTCTGACTTTTTTAAGTAGTTACTGAAGCAAAACATAACACTGAATAACATTGATTTGGTCAGTCAATGATGGTGCCAGGTTCTCTTTGCAGTAAATGGAGCCTGATCTGCAGAGTATGTAGGGCAGATGATTGACAGGATATGCTGCAGGAAAGAGTGAATCTTTAATGATTCTTGGCTTGTTATATTGTTAAGAAATACAGAAAGCAGATGGACTCAAAGGGAAAAAGCACTTTGGATTAATGAAAAAGGTTTAACAGGACTGTTTTTTAGAAAAATGTTTTAGAAAAATGTGTGGGTTTTTTTTTTTTTTTTTCTGAACAAGGAATATTATTCTCCTCAGCTGTGGAAAACTGAGTTCCAAATTTCTCCACCATAGTCAGCAGGGAATGCAGTAAATGACACAGCAGGTAAGGTATTAGAGTGGACAGGTTCTCGTTTTTATAAGATTCCTTCCCATATTGCAACTGCTGTGAACACACTTTTTTTTATTATTTTATTTTTAATTTATTTTTTTTAACAACGGTTTCTCACAAAACTACTGCAAAACATATTTTTCTGGATCTCTTTTAGAGAGGTGATGGTTGTGGAGACTATCTCAGTACATTTATGGTGGATGCAAGCCTGAATAGACAGGATTGCTTCATCGTCCTAGCAGCTCAGAGTAATGATTTCTTTTCTTCAATCCCTAAAACTGGAGGCTGCACATCCTAGAATAAATAATGCAGTTGGAAATTGGTAATATAAAAATCACTGAGGTGTAGATCAAAATCATCCAAACTGTCCATTGAGTTCTGCTGCTGACAGTAGCCAATCCTCTTACTCTATGATCCCAACAATGTCATATTTCTTATTACTTGAACTTTGATGAAATCCTGCAAGCCTAAAGCTTCACACTACGAGTAACCCCTTAGGCTAGCTAAAACCTGTTTAAGAACAACTAAGCCTGTTCCTATTGGATTTACTGTGTCCTCACTGGCAGACCATCTTGCATCCCAGTCTGTGTGTTGGTGCTTCTGAAACTGCAGCTGCTGCAATATTGCTCAGTAAAAGCAGGCCTAGAGTAGAGCTATTCACATAGCACCAAAAAATGTCCAAAACTCTTGTGTGGACACTTCATTTACTGCTGAAATATTTTGCAAGTGATGTGTACTGCAGATAAGCTTCTGCTCTTCTATTTCTATTGTAGAGAATTATTGAATGGAGATCATTTTCTTGCGAAACCCGAAATAAAACTGGCAAACTTTCCAGCTAATAGCACGTAGTAGTTGTTCTGTCACACAATTTGGTTTGAAATAGAGCCAAATAGAGATAAAACCAGACAGCAACCACCTCATGGATGGCTTCTGTGAGTATGCTGAGGTGAAAGCTCTGGATGTCCTGGCCCTCTGTTCTGCCTAGTTCTAGGCTTGGCTGTTCAGTTTATGAGTTTGTGGTTCAAATTCAGCTATTGTCATATTATAGTGTCACAAATCACCACTCTGTGTGGAAGGGCTAAGGAGGAAAGAAAATCTCACCCATCCATTTTCTTCTGTGTACTGTCTGACCTCTTTCATTCCCATATAAACCCAACAGATGCATTCAGTGCTTTTCACTACTCATCAAAATATAGGAAGAAAAACAATGCCTGGGAGGGGCTGTCAAGAGATTAAAAAGTAATTGACAGTATGATTAAAGCAGAAATTTAAACCAATATGCACCTCAAAGGATGCAGAGGGCGCTCAGACACCAAAAGAATACGTACTGCATGGAACCTCTCTTATTTTGTACTCGCAGCATTCTGTTTACTGTCTTGTATTTTATTTTTAAAACTTCTAAACAAGCAACTACACCTTCAGATGAAAGTGTATGTCTCATCTAGTGGAAATCTTTTTATCTTACGTGGGGTAAATTCAAGACAGAATGCAAATCTGTTGGGGCTTTTTGCATTTGGAGAGGATGGAAGCTGCTTTTCATTGTTTTTACTTTTTTTTTTAGTTTGAACACTATTCAAAGAAATATGCAAGGTAATGTGTTTTGTTGATGTCTGGAAATGGCAATAAAAGTTGAATGGTGTTTTAAGGATGAAAGCCAACATGTGTTGTATACATTTGTTTAATTATTATTATATATTTTTATATAATATAATTAATATACCATCTATAGCATATTATAATAATATGCTATTATATATTATTACTATAACATAATACGATATAATATAATATGATATAATATTATTAAGCCAAACCTCTGCTCTAGTATTAATACTTAGCCTAAGATTTTCTGACAACTGTCTGCAGTACATCAGCATCCCTATGTAATTACCAAAACTGTCTTTTTCCTTTCTTCTCTTCAATTTAGGTTTCGAAATCTGTCTTGATCAAAATAGAGGTGCCTTGGCTTGCTTTCTTCATCTCATATATTTATTTAAGCCAGATTTTTGGATGTGATCAGCATCTTAAGAAAATCTGTTTTGATATGACTACATTATAGGGGTTTGATGAAAACAGTTTCTGTGCACACCGGTCTTTCTTATACTTTTCTCCTCTTTGATCTTTGTCTTTGCAAAGATCACTCACCATTTCATTGATCCTGTGCATATAAATATAACAAGTACTCTGAGTTGATTTTCATTTGTGTTTGTTGAGCTGACAGATTTGGTCTGCAAGTTGAGAGTAAACTGCGTTTCACAGCCCAGATGTATTTGTTCTAATCACTAATGTTTATTTCGTAATTTTTACAGAAGCTATAATGAGGATTTTATTTCAAAAAATATTCCATATTTTTCTCAGTCTTTCACAGGGAACAAAGACCCTACTCAAATCCAGCTGTTGTGTATCATGATTGAACAATACAGATCAAAATTTCATTGTTTCCGAAGGAGACAAATTTTATGAGAGCATCCTCTTAATTTCTCTTCTTTTGTCAGCCTCCTTTTCTGTCCTTCTTTTTCCCTCAGTTGTCAACATTAACTTTTGAACCTACTGACCAAGTTCAGTCTCATTTGCTAGAAAAGGAGGAAAAGCCCTTAAATATATTAAATTCTTAGAGGTGTTGTGAATACTGGCAGTCAGGTACTGGAGAGAAATTCAAAGGAGTTGCCCTCCAAGGAGGGCTTGAAGCATCAATGGAATCCTTGTTGGAGTGCAGATCCACACCAGGGCAGCTCAAAACAAATGCATTGTTTCATGAGTTTTATTGTTTGCAGATATGTTTGGGTGTAGAGTGCTGTGTTTAGCATCAGGATTAGTCACAGAGGTGTCATTGTATGGAGAATTCATGGGAACATTTTGCCGTTGGACATAATTTTATTTTCTTTACTTATTTTCACATTTTCTTCTGTATGTGACACCCAGGGCGCACACACTCTTCATCATTCAGTCTGGCTGATCTTTGGGAGGTCAGCTCTCAACTGTCTGAAAAGACAGTTTCTACTTATAAAAAAACAGTGAGGTATATTAGCATGAAAAGTAGATATTTTTTACAAATCTCTGTAGTAGGATGTGTTCAAAAAGTCAAGGAGTTTCACTATGAAAGCCTCTTACCCCTTGGATTATAGCTATGGCACTGAATGCTTCTGAAATCCAATACCACCATCTGTGTATATATGTTAATAGTATGCTATATTTTTCGGGGTTGTTTTTTTTTTTTTCTGAGATGGGAGGAAAACCTGCCTCTTCTCCTATTTAAATCATTGATAATCTGGTGATTCTGTGCTGGCAAAGCCAGGTCCAGGCTGAGGCCAAAGTGTTGTCCTACTTGCCCAGTCATTGCACGGCGTTTCCACAGACACCACCGCTGCAGGATGCAGTCACTCAAGCTGCAGGCAGTAGCCATTTGCCCAGAATTATAGAATATCCTACAAAATGGACTGCAAGCCATCCAGAACTAGTCAGAATGGTGATATTATGTAAAGCAATGCAGCAGAAATTATAGACCTGAAATGGAAAAAAAGTGGACACATTCATATAGTTTCAAAAGGCCCGTATTTAGTGTTATCTTCCCAGGCAGAATTAAAAAGTAACAATAACTGCATATATACACACGTATGTATATATATTTTTTATTTTAATGAACAAGCTACCTAGAATCCTCTAATTGTTCTTGTCTAATGTTAAGGCTTTATCTTTTCTCATACTGTCTGTACATCACCAAACTTAATAAAAAGGTCAGGTTATGTGGTCATGACTCGCTAGCAGCTGATCGCAGCAATTCTGCAGTCTGTCCTTTCTCTGAGAGTTAAAGGAGGATTTTTAACCAGAGAGCTGTACTTCTTGATATTTAATATTTCAGGTCTCATTCCAACTGACAGTCTGGAGCAATCAGGGGTCATGACTTAATTTATCCATGAAGTAAATAGAACACTACTGATGCTATAAAGATAAGTAATATTAATTACAAAGACTACAAAGTCCTGTACGTGAAGAGGCAAGTGTTTGGAAACCAGAGCACGCCAGATTTATAACTATCCTTGTGATATTAATTCCACATTGCACACATATGCATAATGATCAGAGCTAGTTGATAATTCAGTTACTGATATTTTGTTTACCTTTCAGAATACATTATGTATTTTAGAATTCCATAGTGACATATTTAATTAAATATAAAATGTCTTAGCAAAAAAAACCCAAAATATCTGTTTTCAAGTGATACCTTGGCAAGACTGAAACAACACTATGTTTCAGTAAGCTGCTTATGTTAAATTGGTATCAGTTAGGAATACATTCTTTAATTGTCTGGCTCCAGTTTCATTAATGTGTATGGAGTAGGTGCACAAGCAAGCTGTTTGCAAGTTTAACTTCTTTAGTTCTCTCATTCAGGGTGGGATTTGGTTACCTAAATGCAATTATCTCAAATGTAATGTCATTTCACATGCTAAGGTATCCCACCTGGCTCCTGGATGCTATTTCTAAAGCATGCAAGTACCTAATCGCTCTTTTCTCCTGTCCATAAGCCCTGTGCAAACATTTCAGATGCCTTACAGTGTCTCAAATAGCACTGTAGATTACATATAAACAGTTAACACCACACTTAACTGATTTTTCAGCTGGAAAATCTTTTTAAAGTGGAGTTGTGTGTGTGTAATAATACTAATACGCAGATTTTTTTCACATTAATGTTAATCCAAATAAGAACAGATCACTTGTATATCAGATGTCAACATCTTTAAGTAGTCTGGCACTGCAAAATTTTGTTAAATGGAACAAGACATGTGAAGTAGGAAGAGGAAAATACAGCACACAAATGTATGGAACTAGAATCTGTGCTACCAGGGAGGAGTGTGGGCTCAAAAAGTGAAATAATGTTGGGCAATGTCCTTTTAACAGAACAGTGGCAGTGCTGATAGGAATCAAAGGGCCCCCCCCAGCTTGTGTCTCTGTCTGTGGTCAGTAGCAGATATTTAGAGAAGATCATAATCAAAAGAGGGTAAGTGTACAGTGCTTATTCTTAAAAGACTCTCATTTGGATTCTGAATCCTTCAGGATTTTTTTTTTTTTTTTTTTGACTGTATCTGGTAATCATTTTATGCCCAAAGGGTAGATGTAATTAGGAGATGAGACTTCTATGCCAGTTTGTCATCACCTTCATAGTTTTGGGGAATATTTCTGTGATGTCTGTTGTTTTATTCTGTGGTGGTCAAAGCTTTTTATTTTTGCAGCCACTGGGTTTTGGGTGGTGACCAGTCAGCAGATTGTAGAAGATGAGTATAGCAGGCCACAGACCTTTGGGAGGTCTTGAGCTCACAAGCTCAATGTTGGATTAATTTCAAGAATCAAGGCTTCTTTGAAGTCATTAATGCAGTAGCACTAGCATGCAGCACTGAGGTCAAGGCATGGAAAAACTCTTCATTTCTGTCTACAGACTTCTGAATTCCCTGCAGGGTCAAATTGCTCTGAGCAAGACAGTTACAGAACCTCATCTCTTTGGCCTTCTGGTACAGATGTCTTTGTGTGGTGGTCTGAAGCTGATTTACTAAACTGGTTAGTCCAGCTAATTAGTTACCAATGCTTGAAATAGGCTCAACAGCAGAGAGAATATATAGGAGAGTGAGAGCTTGTCCTCATGTTATTATTCAATAAAAGGGTTTTGCAACCATGCCCACATTAGGTCACTGAGAGGAAAAAAATAATTTTCAGAAGTCAATGCCTCTAAAGAGGGACATAAATAAGCCATGAATTTCTTAGATGAGTTTTTCTGTGTACCCAGAATGAGGAAAAACCACAACACATATACAGGGAACATGAACCATGTATAAGTGTCTATAAAGGAAAATATTTAAAATGGGTATTCTTTACTTGGTAATTCAGCTACTGTTCTTACGCTGCCTCTCACCAGATGGAATTTTGCCTCCTTCAGATGTTTTCTCTTTAAAACTTTCCACCTAATGTGTCCCTTTTTCCCCATCTTTGTTGACATGGTGGAGCTTTCACTTTTACTCTTCACCATTCCTAACAGATAAACTGTCAACAAATACAGTTCTGTTTTAGTACTTGATTAACCTCCCCTGATTTTACACAGCAAAACATACTGAGGTTTCTGGTAATGTTTTGAGTAATTGCTTGTCATTATCAGAGTTGAAAATTACACTTAGACTATAATTTGTACTGAAGTTTTAGCCTTATTTTGTGCTGCTTTGAGCAACAAAAGCCTCTGAATAGGCACATTTGCACTGTACCTCCTTTCCCAGTTATTCTGAAGGAACTACAGGTTAATGTTGTGTTTTCATAGTCAGGTAGTACCATTTATACTCCAAGCCCAGAATCTATAGTGGAGGTTTTGGTTTGTTGTGGGTTTGGTTTGCTTTTTTTCCTTCCAGATCCTGGCTTTAAATTGTTGATACTTTCCACTGCGTTCTGAGATAAGATAAAATGACAGAAAAAAAGTATGATGCATTGAAACTTTGCTCTTTTCTAATCCATCATATCAGTATCAACTTCTCTATGTGTTCAGGACTTACATTTATGTTTTCTATCATCTAAATGAAGTTCCAGTGTTTCCCTTAATTCTTGCAATAAAAGCCTCTGATAAACTAGAGGCTTTCTGCATTCCTCTCAGATTACTGGCATACATTTTCCTGTTACACAATATTCTATTATTTTAAATAGTGTTGTTTATCTCAAAGGATGTCTGACTTTCAGATCTATCCTTGGGGCCAGGTGAAGGGCAACAGAAAGTATAGATATGCACTTAACAAGTAAGAAGAGGAAAGTTTTTTTGGGAAGTATACCAGAGCACTTCTTTTATGGTTTGTTGGTGGGTCTGAAAAATGATGTAGTTGGTTAGATCAGATTTCCCTGATAAAAAATTATTGACAAAAATTAAATGTGTACCTTTTCTCATAAAAATCTAGGAAGAGTTTGCCTGAGCATGCCACAGTATTTAGTAATAGAATAGTAATAAATCTTTATTCTTTCCTGGTATGTATATACATGGAGTTTGTACCCAATAGATTTTAAACAGATTTGGCTATCCATGTGCAGATGACTTCCAAATAAAATATTTCAATAATTAAAGCAAAATTTTAATTGAAAGCAATTGATTAAGATAGAGGGTCCTTTTGCCCTTTTCTCTCCTTTCTCCTCATTCCGTTCTGTTGAAGAGCAAGGTTCTTCAGATTGTTTTAGATTCCAGACTGTGACGTTTTTGAAGTTTTAACAAATTCAGGGTTGTGGCTAGATGTCTCAGCTTTTGCACTATCTGTGAGTGATGGTTGCTTTGCTCAGGAATGATCAGAATGAAAGTAGAAGACGTGAGTGAAGTTGAGGTTTTTTAACTGCTTTATTAGGAAAGTGTTACATTTTTAGATGTTCCTGTGTCTGTGCTGCTACTTGGATTCCTCATATCTCAATTCCTAATTCTCAGTTTTGATTTAATTAAGCAAAAATCTTAACTATTAGCTAAAAGTTAAAATGTTTTCTCACAACCAGAGTTTGTCAGTGTGTCATGTGTTGGTAATCCCCTGTGTAGATGTCTACATAGCATTCAACAAACAGCAGACTGCACAGTTCACCAGGAACACATAGAAGCTATTTTCCAACTATCCACTCACTGGCACCCACTGCTTGTGCTTACCTGCACAAGCAGGTACTGCTTGTACTTTTGTTTGTACTGCTTTTGTTTTATAAATCTTTCTGCATCCTTGCAAAATTCCTGCATATGAGGGAAGAAATTAAAAAAACAACAACAACAAAAAAACAAATTGATAAAGTCAGAGCAGCTGAGCTATACCAGGGTCAACAACCCAGGTGGACTCTGCTCCCATTTTTTATGCTTATTTAGAGAGTGGGTGTTCAAGAGACTAGTGAACATAAACTGACATATTGTTTACTTTCCTCTAGAAAGCAATATCTTGTCCTGGCATTTAACATCATTTGTTAGCAGAATTTGGATTCAGACATGCAGATTTAGGGTGGGCTGAAATCTGTTTCCATCTATGTTTGTTCAGTCAAAACTTTTTCATAACACAGTATACTTGTTTCCACAGACTGAATTTAGGACGGGGAAAGAGATCTTTTATATGAAGCCCATACATTATTGTCGTTGTGACTAAGGATCTACCTAAGGCAAACTATTTAAGAGAAGAGTAGTTTCTTTGCTTAGGTTAACTCATACAATTTAAACATAGGGTAAAAAGTCCACAGAAGTTTCCAGTACAGCAATATCATCTGTTTCTAATATTTCTATTGGTCCAATCAAAAGGTGAAATCTCTGTAAATCCTTGTCTTGTTTATATGGCAGCAAATTGTGCATACTATTTTCATCTAACAGCTTGCAAGACTTAATAGTTGAGCATTAAGGAAAATAATTTTTTTTCCATTCAACTATCCATTGGCTTCTTTCAAGTTTGATTTTCATTCAACAGGAAGCAAATCAGAAACACATAATTTTTGGTGAGTACAGGGCAGTGTTTCTCTAAACTGGTCACTTAATCAAAACTTGTCTGAACACACTGACTTTTTTGAGGCAAACAGAACTCTTAACTGGGGGATGAATATCAATTGGTTATATTTGACCTCATTGACAGTAAGAAGAAGCAAAAAAAGTCTTCATTTGATATGATGCCTAGACTTTAATTTTATAGTCTAGAAGTTTATTTCAAATGACTATGTAAAATTTGGGGGTTTTAATTTTCTTAGTAGATTCATCTCTTCAGAGTTCGCATCAGGCACCCTCCTATATTCTCATAAAGTATTTACCTAACCCCACCCTGATAATTTTTTTTGCAAATGGCTCAAAAGTAAACTCTCATCTGAACTCAGAAAGCTCTGCCAATGTTAGATGTTTAGATCTTAAAAGTTTCCATTTGAAAATTTTCAGCTGTGTGCATACGGTCCACAAAATGTCTGGGGCAGACTCTAGAAAAGCCAAATTATTTTCCACTGCTTTTGTAACTCTATGTGCCTTTAAAATCACAATAACACACCTTCTACAAAATCAAGTGCCATTATGGTAGGATACTCTGCCCTGTATCTAGTCCTGTATCTACCCGTATTTATAAAAGGAAAAACATTTCTAGTTGTGATAGACAAATGATATCTCAAGAATTAGCAAAATCACTGCAAAATTTGCATTCTGAAGGTGCAAAGGTAACTTGCATATTGCAACAAGAGAGCAGCAGCATCAGTCTATTTTTACACAATCTCTATAGATGATCACAGTGTGTGGCTTAGCGGACAGGATGGGGTTGTGACTGGAGCCGTGGTTGTTGCTTCTCAGCTCTGCTACACACTTCCTAATATTAAGCCACTTATAATTGTGCTGTGATTAAAGACATCACCACAGCTGCTGTGGGCTCAAATCTTTTATATGGCGAATGAGGAGGTGTAATCAAGGCCTTAGACCACTTCTTTTCATCAGCCGTGTAGGTGCTTTTGAGTCAGGATAGCATGTTGAGTTGATTATTGCTTTCCTATGTTTAAGCACGCCACAATAGTCTGTAAATATTGGTATTATTATGTATAATATATTTGAATTCAGGCTATTATTTCATTGTTCAGTGTGAATAGAGTTGCTGTAGGGCTTATTTTTGTCCCTTTCAGCCACACATGCGTAGCAGGATTAGACAAGGCATCCTTAGATCTAGTTTGCATGCACATCAAACCACAAACTTGGTTCAGAGGACTTTTGTTTGTTTATAGATAGAGGGAGGTTTATTCTTGCAGATTTCTGTGTACACTTTTTTTAAACACTGGAAACTTTATTTTTCTCTAAAGAAGCAAATACAAATACATTAAAGCCCAGCCTGTGTATAAACTGGCACGGGGGGTGGGAGTGGGAGTGGGGGTGTGTGTGAACCATCAAGATATTGGGCTTAGACCTGTGTGGGGAGTTATTTTGTAAACATACTTCAAAATCGAAATATATTCCACTGAGCAGGTTAAAAATGAAATAAAAGCATTTTATTTTGCCTCAGTTTTCCTGAAACAGAATATGTGCCTGTGTGGTATTACTTTCTAAACCTAGTTTCAAGTGTAATGCCATAGAGAATGTTCATAGACATTGTTCTGAAGTGATTTATCCTTTAAATCACGGCTGTCTTACTGACTGCCTTCATCTGATCCTAAAAGTATAAATGAACTCCAAGGCTTTGATCTGGAAGGTTCAAAACTCAAAGGAGATTTTCAAGTGCTTTGAAGTTGAGCTCTAGAAGGGACAATGCACTGTGCACTTATTCACTGGGGGAGTGCTGTCATCATACAACCAAGCCTTTGCCAGTGTAAATTCATCACAGTGTTTGATGTAGCATTATTACATTAGTATTCATTTTGGTTCAGAGTTAAAATGCAGGGGGAAAAAAGAGGTTTCTTTTTCTGTTTGACTCATTTGTTAATTGAGATAAATATACATTAATTTTCTTCTGACAGAATTTTTCAGAATTAAAAACAAGTGTCTCAGTATCAGCCATTCCACTGTTAAACAAGGGTCTGAGAAACTGTTCAGAGAAAGCCTTCTATCAGCAGTTTTCACTAAATGATAGCAGGCAAGAAAAATTGGTGTAGACTTTAAAAACAGTGCCTTGTGAAGGCCTCTTCCAAATTTAGAAAATGCCCTGTGCCCTTCACTTGTGATCACACAATTAAAAATCCTGTGCCCAAAAATGTTGTGATTAGGGTTACAGAGGCTGGGTGGTTACATGTTGTTGCCTCGTGGCATTTGTAGAGTCCAATAAGCAATTAATGCCTAAAATAATGTGAATTCTCTGACTTCCCTCTGACATAAACTTCTGAGTTAGTAATACAGATTACAGCCCAGGGACTGAAAAATAAACTCATGTGGCTGAGCACACCTTCACCATCAAAAGAGCAGGTGCTGAAGATATGGTTGGAATCTGAAGTTACTATGAGAAACACAGAGTAAGATACAAACCCACTAATTGATTTTCCCCAGATAACCCGATAAACCAATTTTGCTTATTCTGTCAAAATGGTATTTCAGTTTTTGGTGTGTGCATTTTAACTGTATGGTACCTCACTGATAAGAATATTTGATTGAAACCACTAAACTCATACCTTTTGGGCCCTGAACCAGATTAAAATAGAAGCTCTCGTAGATGAAAGGCTTGTAGGTTTATCTTTCCTACTACCTACCGCAAGAGAGCTGCAAACTTCTTTCTGTAATTTCATGGTCCTTTTGTTGGAAATGAGTGTCATGAGGCTGGGGATAATGTCATGCTGTGACTGGCTGTTTCAATAAAGCAGGATTATGATGATGAGGCTTTTTTTCCTTCTCTCTCTCTGTCCCTGTCGATTGGTATGATAAATAAACAAGACAGCTGGCATGTTCATCTTGATATTTCTGGTTGATACTACCTGTTTCTCAAATCTCATTCAAAAGTTATCTATTCTTCAGCATTTGTAGTTAGAAAGTACTTGTTTCATGAAAATCATAGGTTTTACTCTCAGCTCATCAAACAATTTGCCTAGACTAACTCAGTGGTCACTATTCCTTAATATGGAACAATTTCCTGATCATCTTTGCATGCAGGTTTTTTTTCCTAGGCTTTTCCTAGGAAAGCAGAATTTCTGTTTCCTCACAGTTACATTATAGCCCAACAGATTAAATTTACTCATTTTGTTCCCCTTGCATAAGGACTTGTAACATAGCCACCATCTTCCTTCCCAATAAATGGACTGGATCCTTACCTTGCTTCTTTGGTACAGATTTTACTTTGAGAAATAGATTTTCCTATCTCATCAGAAAATATAAGTACTTTTGGGAGTGTCTGTGGTGCATTATTTTGTTATTTCAGGGAGACGTGGATGTCTAGGAGGAAGAATAATATTCCACATCTGGTATTTTATTGCCCTTTTGCAGCTTTGCTTACCTGTCACACAGACTGAGTGAATTTAAAGCTTATTGGCAACTACCTTAGCTGCAACTCCCTGTGTATCTTATGACAATAACCCAATTACTGTACAGAGATCTATGTAACCAGATTAATGGATTAGCTTACTGGCTTACAGGTGGTCAAGAATAGTAATTCTTAAAAAATACAGTATCATTATTTGAAAGCCTAAGAAACATGCTGACCCAGAGGAAATACAATCAAAAATATTGCAAATTCAATGAATCCCTTGCCTTGTGTGGATCAAGGAGATCCTCAGCCTGTTAAAAGAGATGCTTCCATTTACTGCACTTCAGTTCTTATTATACTGTACTGTCTGAGCATGCAAATGGATTTATTTGGATGAAATTGAACAAGAAGATGCTTCCTAGATGTGAACAAATCTTCAGTCCTCAAGTCTTGGCTAGATCTAGCTAGATGTAAAAACCTGACATGCACAGGGTACCTGTCACTTCCCCAGCAGAAAATCTCTCAACAAATCTAATACTTTTTGGTTTCCCTGCTGACTAATGTAAATGTAGCTAAAGGGTAGAATACTTTTCCTAATGTATTTTTTGTTGGAAGGGATTGAATTTTCAGTTTAAACCAAATGTGACCCAGAAGTTTAACTGAACATTTGCAATGCTGAAGGAGAGCCTACAAAAATGTTTACCTCACCATTTCTCAGGACATTAATGCTACTTGGAACACAAAACAGGACGTTGTGCCAGATGCAGAACATTGCTGTAAAAAGTTATATTTTTTCAGAAGTGTTACCTGATGCATATGGTATTATTTTAGCAGCAGTTAATTAAACCTGAGGAAGCTCTATTTATGTTAATCCATGTACATTTTCTCCTGAATGGTGTTGGTATCTTAATTTTTACATCATTGATGACAGTCTGATCATTAGTGGTGTCACACAGATAGAAATTTTGGTTTTCTTCTGTCCACCTGATTTTCTCCAAGTTTAACACCGTTTTGAGGTTTATACTACATTCCATCAAAACTGCAACTAGACCTTTTAGTCTAACACTAATTCTGGTATGTCACAGAAAATAGCAGTCTGAAAGTCCTGCCTCCTGGTGCTAGCTCAGTAACTAAGAAAAATGTAACTGTGTGAATAGAAATTTATCACATATGATTGCTATTTAATATATGATACTTACACATAAAGATTCATGCTGTATTTCACAATGAAGCTTACATGTCCTCCTACCTCATACTACAAACCCCTTTTTCTAAGGCAGATTTTGAGTTTCTAAACTAACTTTCTAGCAATAATAGAGATGGAAAATTATTTCCTGTTGGCCTGGAATGCTGAAGTACACCATAGCAGAGGTTCCCCATTTGTCACTGTGGTTAAATGCATATTTTTCTGTTGCAGGATGAATAAAAAGAGGGCTTAGGCTTCATTTTCTAGGGCACTGGCAGAACTTAGCCTTCCAGCTGCTGTGAAGCTCAGCAGTTTTCTCCTGGCTTTTCCCAGATCAAGGAAGACCTGCAGAGAGGTGATTTAATCAGGCTGCATATGGATGATGAGCTATACTGTCTCTCCCCCATCCAAGCAGCTCTACACTCTGGGAACAGGTCCACATCATGAAATCTGATACAGGGATGCTTAGACTGGAGCAATGGTACAGGGTTTGTCCCTCCACTGGTTCCCCTCCTATCAATGCCATACCCAAACTCTGGTTAGAGTCTGAGCTTGCAGGGATATTGTTTCCATGAAAAGTTTTTTTCTATGTGATGCTAGGACCCACAGACTGGATGCCTATACTGATTGCAGACATTTCCATGTTGGAAAAAAAGCATGGAGGCCATTAGTCTTAGTAAACTCCTCCTGAATAAGCTCCTTTTGCAAGCACTTATTTTCAGATTACTACTGCTTTCCTTGGTGAGTAAATTCAGGAAATCTTGGCCAATTTACTGTAGAATTAGAAATGAATTGAAGTGCAAACCAGATTCCTCTATGCTAAACTTAGTATTCCATAATAAGTGTATGTAATGGTTTGAGGTTTCACTCCTCACTCGAGCAATGTGCTATGATTCCTGAATATGAATGGCTGAGCTAGAGTTTTAATTTACTAGTTTAACTTGGAAGTCACTTTTCAACATGAGGTGTGGAAGTGTTTCCATATGTAACTCACCAGCTTTTAGATATCAATGGAATGTTTTTCACTAACTTACATGAAAAAATCCATAAAGAAGCAAATAAAATATTAGTTCTGTAATAAATGATTTATTTTTTCTCATCCATTTAAATAGTAGTTGTACAGCAATGTGATATTTAAGACTGTTGAATTTAGTTCCTGAAGAAAAAGTAAATAAACTAAAGCCAACACAAAAAAATTACCTTAGTGTGTTTCACTAAATGAGTGGTTAGGAAGAACCTTTTTAAATATTTTTTATTTTACTATATTCTGTTCTCCATCAAATCAGAAAAACTCGTTTTTCCTTCAGTTTTAAAATGAGTGCTATTGAAAACTTGTTGTGAGGCTATGATTTAAGTCTCTCTCCTAATGAGATCCAATTCAGGGATGGGATGGGATTTATGCATTTAAATGTTACTCCATCTGAGTTACAGTAAGAAAAGATGTTTTCCTGAGTTAAGATATTTAGATGGTTAAATTATTTTCACGAATGGCTTGCTAATATACGTTATTTAAAATTTTCTTCTGATTAGAGGTTTGCACACTTGGGCATTGTAAAAGCCTCTTCTAATTTGTGAATCAGCTACTTGAGAAAGAAAATGAGAAACAACAGTAAAATCTGGACTTTCTGTTTCTGAGATGATCTGTTTCTTGCGTCTCACCTCTCTCTACTAGAAAGTAATATTTTTTCTGAAGTAACAGCTGATGGGTTATTACCAAAAATAGTTCAGAAATCAAATTTACAACATCAGCAAGTGGATGCTAAATGGCTAAGTAGAAATGTCAATTAATTGTACTACATTGTTTTTGATGCACTGTGTGTTATTAAAGTGTTGAATTTATACTAAATGAAAAACAAAGTGATTATATTATAAAGATAAATTAAATTGTTGTCTGTGCCAAGACAATCACAAATTAAGTATTTTGATTGCTTTTTAGTTATAGGAATTTTAACTGGAGGTACCTATTAAGAGTCTTGTTTTCAGAAAGATGTGGGTATCCATGCTTTTAAGATTGAAAGCTTTTTCAAAACTGGTTTGCTAAAAATTACATACAATACCAGAATTACCATGCTATTGCTAGTGTTGACATTAGTACATGAAGTGTACTAATAAAATGCACTTTATTAAGATAAAGAAATGTTTTTATAAAGATAAAGAATGTGTTTCTAACCATTTAACACATATCACCTAAGTTTACAAGGCACCTCAAGATTTGTGTTGCCAAGCTAAAAGTAGGCTTAAAGTAGGACTTCTGGTGGCTGGCAGGGATCTGGAGACCAACTTATTTTTTCCATGCCAAATTAGGTCTGCTTTACAATATTTGAGTTTTCTTGGAAATTTTTAGATATCCACTTAGACATGTCATTGCGGTTCGCCTGCTCTTGTGCTAGTGTAGTTTATTAATTCTCAGTTCTGCTTGATTAAAGTGAAATCAGTTGCCACAGGCTGTAATTTTCAAGAGCACTTGAGCACACATATGCAAAAGGCTTGAGCCATATAACACTGTTAGAGACTATTTAAAGTATGCTTCCTGGACCTCCAAGACAAGAGGGCACGGTCTCAAGTTGTGCCAGGGGAGGTTTAGGTTGGACATTAGAAAGAATTTCTTTACTGAGAGGGTGATCAAGCATTGGAATGGGCTGCCCAGGGAAGTGGTGGACTCTCCATCCCTGGAGATATTAAAAAGAGACTGGATGTGGCACTCAGTGCCATGGTCTGGTAACTGCAGGGGTAGTGGATCAAGGGTTGGACTTGATGATCTCTGAGGTGCCTTCCAACCCAGTCAATTCTATGATTCTATGATTCTATACTGCTGTATCAAATCACAGATTTGGTGCCTGTGGGTGCTAAGATATCTCAGTCTTTATAGGTTATCTTATTCTCAACCCTTTAAGCAAGTTTTTTAGGGTTAGGCACTCTGTGCCTTAAATCTTTCAAAATGCAGTCCTGCAACCTAAAGGTTCTTTGCAATTAATGCAGAATCTCAAGATAACACACAACTTTTCTGAAAAGTTTCTGCATGGGATATCAGCATTCTGGCTTGAGGCTTACTAATTCAGATGGTAAGTGGTGAAAAGCAGCACATTGCATAGTTTCTGCCACAAATATGTGGTCATTCCAGAGATTCAAAACCAACATTGTCCTTGACTCAATGGGAATATCTAAATCTAGGCAAAAAATAACTAATCTTGTGTTCTTCGCTTTAGTGGGTTTGTCACTGGTCTACAGCCATTTTAGGTGGATTCAGGTTTTTTATACATTTTCTAGAATTATTATCCTGAAGCTTGAAGCTTGGTTCTACATTTTCAAATCATCCAGGCCCATCTTGCATTCTTGCAGCTGGAGTGGCTCAGCAGTCACACCAGTAACTGATAAACCAAAACCTGGTTCTTTCTTCCCCTCCCCTCTCCTCTCCTGAGGTTCTTGTGTGACCCAAGGAATTTATGTCTGAGCTCAGCCTCTGCCTCCCTCCCCCCTTCTTAAAAGTTTTGTGTCCTGTCAATGACTGCCACTGATATCTAATTTGAACTCCCTGTTGCTACAGCCAGGCTGCTATTGACAGAATTGATTTTATCCTCCCTCTATTAATTTTCTTTTCCTCAAGTTGCCTGTAACACTCATGCAGAGTGTTATCCAGACCACAGAAATAATAACCTGACAATTCCTTCAACAAAATATTTAATTTGTATATATAAATGGTACAGAGACTGATTCTATAGCTCATCAGAAATAGACTCAAACTAGACATTTTTATAGTAAAAATAGGATTTAGTTTTCTCCCATTGCAACAGGAATTAAAGGTACTAAGACAGTCCAAACACTAATTTTCTTTCTAGTTTGCAGTGAGCTAGTACTCTGATGTTACTTATCCGGCTAATAGGGGAATTTAGCTGTTTCCATGTTAGGGGTAGGAAGTATAAATAAGGAACTTAAGATTTAACTTCTCACATTATTTTACTCTCACATAAATAATACATACATGGAATTTTTCATTTTTAGCATTTCTATTCCAGCTAGCAGAGGAATTTCTGTATGTACTATTGAAGAGACATGGAAAATAATATTATTTCAGTGACTCAATTGAGGTATTTTTTTATGTTGGATTAATGCTAATAACAGAGAGATATAAAAAAAATGTGTATACAACTTCTCCTTTGGTGTGCATCTCTTTCTTAATTCCTTCTTTTTTTTTCTGTTCACTACTTGGGGAACCTAGACCTCTTAACTTTGCAAGGGGTAGTATTTCTACCTCTTCATATAGGTACAGTCATTTAAATAAAAGTAAAAACATTAATTAAAATTATAAACTTATAAACAGACAATATTAACATTTTCAACCAGTTCTTTGAAAGTCAAGTACTTCCTTGAACTCTTTTAATGAATATGTACTCTCTTGAAATGCTACATATTTCACTATGATAATAGGTAAGCCTTTTAAATAGAAATGCTAGGGTTCTAAAATTTTATGTGTAAGAACAAATTTCTATTTTGGTTAAGATACTTACCATAGTTCATAATAGAGTAAAAAATTCTCTGTTCCCATCACTACCAAATTCACCAAAACACAGATTCCTCTAAAAATCTGCAAAAAAGTTAAAACTATATTAATGTCAGCTTGGAATGAAATGTCTTGGTTTTCTATTATTAACATTTTATTTTTGTAAAAGTATTTTTAAAATCTTGATTTCATCTTTCAGTTTCTCTCATTAAAGTAGTTGATTTCTTCTTTACCTAATCTCAATTTAACATCTATGAATCAGTAGTATTTATATAGAGAGACAATAATAGAAAAATGCTGTCTGCTATAACAATGCAGTATTAGTTGATAAGGCATTATCTAGAGTAGCTTTAATATGTAAGATTAAAATGTTGGCTGATAAGTTATCAAACAATTCAAGCATTGTCCTCTTTGGGGTACTTTTGGTCCATTACATTTCATGTATAGTTAATTTGTCCCATTCAGCCTATATAAAAACGTCACTTTTACACTGAATTCTGAGGTCATGGTTATGTGTGACCTTCTTGGAAAACAACAATGGAAGTGATTCAGGATAAACAAGCGTGGAAAAATGCTGTTCAGTGGATTTTAAGTACTCTGTATTTTCAGTAGTTTTTACTACTTTACAAGTTCATACTGCTATCCATTGAAAAGATGTTCTATCAAGTCTCTGAGACCACAAATTTGATATAGTATTAGTGGTATTACATTGTTTGGCAATTCCTTGATGAGGCTTTCAGAGGACTGAGTTGTAAAGAGTTTTAGAGAAGTGTAAATAGTTTTTTGCATGGCATTCTCTTTGAATGTGAATCCAGTAGCCACACTAAGCTATTCCTCTCCCACTTAGAAGCTGAATACAGAATGTGTAACACATGTTTTGATCATTGTGTTCCCCTGTGACTTAAAAAGAGGACATTAAAATTTGCTGTCATATAAATATGTTGCATTGTAGAGGGAAAACAAAGCTCCCAGAATATTTTAAAGCTACGATACAGCAAGTGATGGGGTGTGCAGGGGAAGGGAGGAGTGCGTTGGGCAAGAAACTAAACCCAAGATCCATTAATCATACACTGGACTTCAGAGAAATTTTTTTTCCATGTAAAGCTGGCTCTACAGTAAGCCAACTGTAGAAATTAGTTTAAAGTTCTACAAATCTGCCTCTGTCCCATAGGGTCAAAGGGTCCTTCTCCTTCAGGCAGAGCTTCAGACAATCCCATAAGTGCAGGACTGTTGCCATGGCACAAAAAGATTCTCATACAGAACATGACAGCAAAATGAGTGGAACTTTCTTCAAGCCTACACATGGGAGAAAGCTTCAAGTGGACAAGTGTTCTTTCTGAAAGCATAGCCATCTAAGACACTTGTTCACAATTTTTCAAAGCAGAACCTCAGAATAATTTATCTGGCCTGCTATATGATGTTACTTGAAGATTTGGACTGGGATTCTGCTACTGGCCTGTGGAGACAGGCAGAGAAGTTTGGTTACATGAATTCAATTTTATTTTCAAGAACAGAGAAAAAATTAGTTACCAATAGGATTGGTAGATACGTGTGACAATATTTAGTTTTATATTTTTTTTATTTAATTTTCATTAATAATTTTACTAAGCCACATTCTGGTGGTCCTATCTAAATGAGTACTAATACACTCTGTAGGCAATTATTGAAATGTACCTGATTTTATTTATATTTTCAGCAGAATGTAATAAGCACTTATTTCATATTATCATCTTAGATGGTGATAGGAGATTATAGAGTTTATACTGAAATTTTTTCAGTGAACACTTAGGAACTCATAAATGAAATCTTATAACAAATGATATAGAGATATAAATACTGTCTTCCTCTGACTCAGTACCAGATATATTTTAGGTTAGATAGAGAAAATAAACCAAAAATAGTTAAGGAGCAGATAAACTAGATATATTCACAGTGGGAACCATGAACAGTGAAGGTGTGTGTGTGAACCAGCACATGAAACCTATTAGGAAAGAAAGTTTATGTGCTGTCCTATCAGTCTTGCCTTAATGTGTTATATAGAGACAGATTAACCCATTCGAGGACCAAGCCTTATAAATGTGTCTAATAAAATATGAACACGTTTTAGCAATTTGTTGACTGAAATTTGATTCAAATGAGATGGTGGCATGTGAAGCAAAAATCTGCCAGTGTTTAAGTTCTTTCTGCTACTGGCATGTGCAAATGATTCTGTTCTTCAGGAAAATCACATACTGAAGGCTGTGCTGCCTTGCATGCTGCACTACTGCATTCCTGTGCCACACACAGCTTAGTGTTTTCTCTGTCAAGAGTATGCACTTCATTTGCCAGTGGATCATGTGGGACGTGGAAAGGATATTCTTCTTTTAGTTTCAAAATAGCCTTTTTTTTGAGAGCTCGAATTTATGAAGAACCTTGTTATTTCAGAACCCAAATATCAGACCCAAGATGCTGTATCCAAGCATGGCAAGGAACTGGCCTCTAGGAAAAGAAGCAGCCAGAAGAGAGAGTAAAAATTTATCTTTCCCCTTGTACTGCTTCTTTTTTTACTGCTTTTTTATCAATCGTTTTGCATAAATGCACCTAGAGATTGTAGGAGCTTTTTCCTCTTTCCTGTTGTGTTTTCAAAGAATCTGGGGCACGAGGTTCTTTGTCCTGTTCAACACTTGTGTTTGGAAGCCAAGTAGACTAGATCAGGAGGGGATGAGTGCAGAAGACTACTGAAGTACTGACTTCAGGTGGTCTTGTCTGGATGACACATTGGAATAAGCATTTGAAATATGACTCATTTTCAAATCAGTAAAAGGGGCGATAAGGTGGCTCCACTTTCAAAGTATTTTCAAGTTCTTCAGTTTCAAAACTCACAGACACGATTTTAATTTGCAGCAGACTCTTCTTCATAAGCACATCAGTCCAACACAGAGTGTACTGAGTTAAGGTTAAACAGCTTAAAATAGCTAATTTCACAAAGAAGTGCAGTAATAATAGTTTTTCCTATCTTTTTCAGGTTCTTCTTCCTTCTGTTTCATCTACTGAATAATGATTGTGAGCTCTAGGAGATTTCCAGATATATGAAATAGGGTATTTTCTACCAATTTGTATACATTCTTTTTTATATTTCGAGAGATGACTCTTTACTTTTTCAGTTTCACTTTGATGCAGGAATATCAAATATGAAATGTATAGAAGTAATTTCATTTTACTTTATTGTTAGTTTTACATAGAATGTGAAAAATATGATGGCAATGAACTTGTAAAATGTGGAAAAAGTTTCCAGTGATGTAAGTAGATGATGCATACATAATATCGAGGAGCAGAATATATGGCAAACAGAGTATCTCCCCTGAAAGACAGTGTCGTTGCATTGTTGGTGAAAAATAAATGCTGCATTTTTCTTGTGGAGAAAATTGGTGCTTTTACAAAGTGCTTGTTTAAAAAAAAATGCAAAGGAAGAATTACGTGCTGTGGATAGAACAGTGAGTTTTGACTGAGTTTGAAATGGTTGGGGAGGAAAAGCAGTGGCAGTATTGAGGACAGTAACTTCTGGAGTAGAAGTCTCTTTGGCAAATTGTCCAAGATATAAATAAAATAATAAAATTTGTAAAAGAATAAAATTTGTAACTTTCAATAAAACTATGACTGAGCAAGGGAAGGCATAAACTTGTATCAGTGCATTAGGCCCTTAGGACCTAACTCTGATGTAGAAGAATACATTTATTTTCAGCCAGACACAGTCTGGAATCATCTTTTACAATCAAATGCTGAAAGATATGTATTCAGCAGGATTCATAGCATATTTATTTTTCTACTGATAGAGAAAAAAAAGCAGTGCCCACTTTTTATATGACAAACTACTGATTCAAACATTAAAAAAGTAGGACCTGGGTTCAACTCCTTTAACAGACCTCTGAGGTCTAATATGAATCAACTTTAGAAGATGCTGAAAGCCAGAACATCTACCTACTGGGAGAGCACAGAAATAAATATTAATACTTAAAATCAATAATGAGAAAGCAGGATAGACTTGGGGTGAGAGTGTTTGTTTCTTTTTGAAAATATTCAAAACCTGTTTATTCAGAGTAGACTCAAGGATTTGCCCACAAGTGATAGATGCATTTTTTGATCAAATGGGCAGTAAAGCTAGCTTGGAAATTTTCAGAAGTGAATAGTTACACTAGAAATTTTATGAATGCTGAAGGATGTCAGGTCATTCAGAGAGCACTAATCAGGACTGTGAGCATATTAAAAAACCGTAGGAGTGAAATTAAATTACATTCAGTTCATAGTGGTCATACCAAAAGCAGCACTTGGCACTTTCTGCAATAAGTCATTTGCGTCACTTCTTAAAAATGTTTGTGATCTGATACAATGTCATATAATATTTATCTGTGAGTACAGTAAGGATTTTCCCAAAGGTATCTTTCTTGATACTATTGCAATAATTTCCTGGGGTTAGTGTACCCCGAATATGTAATTTTAAATTCAATGCAACAGTGTTGTTGGAAGGAGTTTTCCAGCAGACCATTCTGGATTGACTCTCTCTTCCAGCTGGTAATTGTATGGCACAGGTCATCCTCCTCTGCCCCCTTTCTTTCTTCATTTTATTGCATATAAGATTGCACATTCTTACAATAGTTACAGCATTGCTATTTTCTTGGCTCTCTCAGGAAGTGTTTTTTATTGTTTAGCCCTAAACTATCTGCATATCCAACTCAAACAAAGAAGTAACATTTGACTGAACTGCAGGAGTAAATTATGACCTGCTGGAGGCAGAAAAATAAATGTGACTGAATATATTCATGGAAGATCAGAGATGTTCTGCACACAAATATACCCTCTTGAATTGTTGATTGGGATGTTTACTGTGTATCTTTAAAAATTATTTTGCTTTGCTCATAATTAGGTGTAGAAATGCATGGTGGGGAGCAGCAGCTAGGAGTTAGTGAGCAAAGCAAATTCAGGAGTTAATATCCAGAACATCAAGAAAAGGCTCTAAAGACAACAGTCTCCCAGAACTGCCTTTTCCAAATGCTCATGCAGTGGTGTCTCTTGACTAAAGCTTCCAAACAGGGCCAGGGCCAGGTACATGCAATTGACTCAATTATGAATTTCAGACATCTGCTGTTTAAGTCAGAATAGGCCAGAGAATTAAGCTAATTGGTAGTGCAGAAAATGTTGAAATTATTTTTTTTTTTTTTTAACGATATCTACCTGGACTCTAATTGTGATTTCAGCCAGCTCTCAACAATTTGATGCTAATTATAATGTGGTAAAACAAGTCAGATACTAATATATGAACATAGTCAGCAAGCCAGTTGGATGAAAAGGGGAGATACATCAGAAGAGAGAAGTGGTTGCTTAGTTTTTTCTGTCTCTATGTTTAAATTTTAACTTGTTGGGGTTTTTTAGTTTTGTTTTTTAAAGGACGAGTTTAGTTTCCTTTTGATTTCAAGCGGATTCAAACAGGCATCTTATATTTTACAAAAATGCAAACTAAACTGATGCACTTGAGCTTACAAATAACAGTGAAGATGGTTTTATTTAGACTTCTGAATTTTAAATATGTCCACATATTTCTTTTTAAATTTCATTTAATTCACTTTTCTTAAAACAGTGCACTATGCAATGAAAAGCTTCCTAATGATTTGAAGTTTAAACTAAATTTTCATACCAATCACTTCAGTTTTTTCCTTGCATTTATGGCACACAACACACTGATTAATGCAACGGACTTTAAGGTGAAATATTTGGAATAATTAAACCTTCTTTTTCTTCAGCTTGTAAGATTTTTGTCATTACTTGTATCTTTTTTCCTAGTTCCTGAACAAGTATTAGCAAAGTGTCATTTTCAGTTTGGCTGTGGCATGTCACTGTTTTCTGCCTTGCAAAAATATCAGATCTAGCAAAACAAAGTCTTTGTACATATTGGTTTAAAAGTTGCTATAATTTCATTTTCACTCTCACCAAAATGAAAGATATTTGTGGCCAATTGTATGCATGTGACAGCTCTGTCATTAAAATGGAAAAGCTCTGGAGAGGTATCAAAATGGAAGATGTTTGAAAATGGAAACTTTATGGTGAAATACTTGGTAGAAACACACTGTCTAAGGATTTTTTGTGCTACATATGGAGATACAGATTTCAATTTACAGAAATGAAGCTGTCTAATAGAATTTAGGTTAAGTTATCAAAGGTGACTGGTTTTATTACAGCTTTCATGCTTCAGCATGGTTTTTATTCCAAGCATGATTACATGGCACTAGTGAACAGTGGGCTTACACTTCATGCCCGTACGTCTTTATTAAATTAGAAAAATGGTAATGTTTCCTGAGTAGTGAATGTTTTCTTTAGGTATAGAATGCAGAAATATATTCCCACTGTTACAGTTAGCAGTGTTTTCCTTCTTTTTAAAAAATTACTGACTTCTATTTGCATAATTTTTTAATTCTGAAAGATCTTTGACTCTGCTGAAAAAGGCCAAAGGAATGCAGAGCACTTAGGCTGTGTCATTGTGGGACTACTCAGACATTTGTCAAACTTTTTAAATGTTCTTGCTTTTATTGAGAATACTTTATGAAAGGCTTCCAGCAGATATGTATATATTCATTTGTGGGACCATATATATGAAGAGAGAGTGACCTCTTTCAAAACTGGTGTTAGCAGTGATTATTTTTCCTATTTATTTTACCTCCTGAAAAATAAATACATCATTTTCTTATGTATACCCAAGGCCTCTGCTGAGTAAAAGCAGTGTGATGTGAATCCCATCCAATTTTCTACTGAGAATTATGTACTCTTTTGTTACATTTCCATCAGGTCTGAAATCAGCCTACTAGATCTTTACATCCGTTCTTTGAAATTCAGGACACTTTTATTTAGTATGACATCAGGAGTTTAATTGTGGCAATGCAGTTAGAAATGTGTGTCAGTGACAACAAACCCACTGTTCATCACTGTCAGGGCTAATTAGTTTTAGTAGTGAAAAAAAAATTCTGTTCAAAGCTGAAGCTTTTCAAAAGCTACAGTGGACAAATAGCAATAAGTACCCAGCAAAATGAGTTAGGACTTTGTCAAAATGGCACTTCCACCAGTGCCCAGTGCAAACGTGGAGAGAGGAACAATGCTGCATGGCTTTTACACCAGGGAGGGCAAATAGCTGTCTGAGTTTCAAACTGTTTCAGAGTCACCAAGGGAAGGCTGGTATAGTGCACAAATAAAGGATGGAGAACAGGAGCAGCCTTATAGAACAGGGTAGAAATGTTATTTCAGCACACAAGCAGAGCAGTAGTCAGCAATGTCATGCCACTGCAAGAAAGCAAATATGCTCTTGGAATGTATAAACAGGAGTGTAACCTTCAAGACACACAGAGTAATCCCATAAAGCCTCAGTGGGAGTACTCTGTGCAGTTTTAGGGAATATGTTTCAAGAGAAAATTGAACTAAGACTCTAATGGAGGGCAATGAAAATGATCAGCAAGATAGACAATATGGCCTAAAAAAAAATCTCTCCCTGGAGAAGGGATGCTTGGCAATGACTAGGAGATTTCTAGAATATACATTAAGTTTGTAGAAGGAGAAAGGAAGTGATATACACTCCATTTCCCTCACAGACAGGATATAAAACATGGCATATACTATAGCCGTAGTGGAAATCTTGTGTAAAACTTTCTGATCATAGGAGGTGCTCTAAAAAAGGCTGTATTAAAGGTTTTGGAGAGGAGGCTGAGAGAGACTATGTATCAGAAATGAAGAAATAAATTAAAAAAAAAATTAGTTATGTATTTTCTCTACTCTGTCATTCTGGACTCTGATCCATTCTTGAACAGCTCCTCCTTTTTATGTTTAACTGGCACCTTACTTTTTCCTGCTGATTTTTTTTGTTTCATTTAGACACTTCTTCACTTGCAGCCTATACCCTCAGTTAATTCTTGACTGGTGCTCTCTGTCAAAGACAGATCAAGAGTTAGCATCAGCTTCTCAGAAACCTGTAGCATTACACTGCAGGGTGATGGTCCAAACAGGAAAAAAGGTGTCTAATGGAGGAACATAAATTAAGTACCTAAGGTCTGTGGTATACTTTAAGGACGTCCTTTTACTCCCTTTCATTTTGTGTACTGCATTCTCTTTAATGGCAGTTGATGGCTATATTGCTTTCAGACCACTGTAATTGAAATACTTAAACATTTTCTCAGTTTCTGCCTTCCTACCACATTAATTCTTCTGTTGGGAAGTGCTTTTTAGAAGCAATCTCATTGCTACCTCATTTCCTGTGTGACATATTACTTCATCCCATCAGTAGCCAACCTTCACGGGACTTGAAGAACGTATTCTTTGTCTACCTGTGGACCAGGAGTTGCAGTCCACATACTTTGGATGCATTGAGGAGCATTTAATGGATGATTTAATTAATTAACTTTGCAAACCCAGGATTTCACTCCTCCACTGTAGGTCTGGGATGCCTGGGTGTCCACCCAGGAGATCAGTCTGACAGTGGTGACTGACCTCTGAACAAACAAGGGTTGTGGGTGACCCAGGAGCCATCACAACTCTGGTGCAGGAGGGGTGGTTCAACTGTTTTAACACCTTATGTGGCTCAAGAGACAGAGACTGGCAGCCACATCAAGTTGCTGTGCTGTGCATTCACACAAGAACATAACAGACCAGATCAAAGGAGAGCTTAAGCATTTGGTCCTAAGGACATATCTAAAGCTCATTTGGAAAACAGGTAGCTAAAGAGAGAGATCTGGTGTATTTGGTATTTCTATGGACACAGTAGTTGAATTTTTGGAGGTTTCATAGCCATTGAAACCACACAAAAGAAAACCATTTTTAAGTAACACTGAAGCAAGTTCACACTGCAACTGAAAAAACTTTGGTAGAAGACAACAGAAACTTGGCTTTTCACCAGTAGGTGTGTACTGATTAAATCTAGCTTAACTGCTTGTTTATTTAGGTTTGTTGTGTCATCAGACTTCACTACACCACTCAAAGTAATATGTACTGCATGCCCAAATTGTTGGCTCTCTGCAGAATAGATGAAAACCTTTCTACCATTTTTTACTGTGATCAATCTGTTTGTACAGTATTGTTGCTTCCTGAAATGTGCACAAAAATATCCTCAGTGAAGATATTAATGCCAGGAGGTTTCCTGCCTCTTATGGCAAAGCAGGGGTAAACTAAAACAGTTCAAGGTCACATAAATGAATATTTTGAAGTACGTGGGATTACAGATTTCATTACCTACACAGTTTACATACATTTACATACACAGTTTATGTGTGTATATATATGTATTATATTTCCTTTATTATAGGAAGTAATTTTTGCTTCCTCTATTGGATGTTAAAGCATGTAGTCTAATCTGGACTCATTTTCTTATGGATGTGTCTGTTGTTAGCTCTTTTAGCCTTTCTTTCTCTACTTGCTTCACTAGATAGATATCAGACGTTTATTCACTGTGCTGTAAGCTAGGAGCATGTGTCCTGGTTGAGAAATATTTAAATTTAGTATTTATACTGTAGTTGCCATTAATATAGTAAGATGATTTCCATGCCATATGTTTAAAATAAATTTTAGATTTGTCTTTTGTTTTTAATAAAGAAGGAACAGAATTAAAAGAAAAGTTAAGACTTTTTTAAAAGTAACCAGTGGTTTTAGCTGACGAATAAGCTTTGCTATTGATGCTTTGTGGGTAACTTTTTGTTCCTTTCAGCTTATAAGATGGAGTTAGTCTAGTCAGATTCATATTTCTTTATTGTCTTTTGCTTGCTGAAGATGGTGACTTAGCAAGAAAGTATTGTTTCAGCTGCCAGGACATGAAGTAGGCTTTAGAGACAAAATCTCTTGATCTAGAATTCTGGGAGATTTTTTTGATTTCCCAGTTGAGCACTGTTGTCTGTAATTCAGTTTATGATCCTTTTCTGTTTTACAGAAGTACATATAGTTTCTTTTGAGTGTTTTGTATGTAATAGCTTACTTCATTTAACCAGTAACCAGCAGAGACTTATGTGTCTTTTGTAACAATTAAGTCAGTTTTTATGTCACTGCGATTATTTGACTTTTTGTGCAGACTCAATAACCTTTGTTTGGCCTCCTTTGGGGAGACAGATGATAAATCTCTTTTGTGTCCTTAACATATGGTTAACTTGCTTCAAACCTTCCTTTCTGACTATCAGTCAATCATTCTCCAGGGTTCCAGATAATACCTGACTCTAAACAACAGTATCCAACCATAGCTGTCTAGGATGAAAGACAAGCTATTTTTTTCTCAATTAAGAAAAAACAAAGAAAGAAGTCATCTTATACCTTTACACAAACAGGCAACATCCTCTCCTCTACTCTATGTTGCTGCATACCTGTATGTAGGTGACTGGTGAATCCTCTCATCAGCCATTGACTGATACCACGTGGAGTTATGGCAAAGAGGAGAGACAAGGTGCTGGGACAGCAGTGGCAGTGGGTGCTCTTATGAAGTCCTCAGCTCAAAGAAATTGCAGCTTTCTACAACCCAGCACCATGCATTGGCTTAATGCTGAAACGAGCTGACTTGAATGTAGCTTGCAACATAAAAAAGATGCCTTTTTACACCTTGGGGTCTGTCCTCTAATGCTTAGGCTTGCCAGCACAGAGTATGACCACATGGCTGGCCATGTCTGAATATTTGTGTGTAATGTGTCATGACATCTCTGTTATTCTCCTGATTTTTTGCCTCCTTCAGTTCACCTGTGGCAGTGCCTCAAGCTTGTCTGTTTAGAAAAGAAGTGTAACATCTAGTGACCTGCTTATTGAGTTTTAAAATGAAAGATTTTAGTGATGTATTTAAATTCACGTTACTCCTCTTATGGATCACAGCTATTTCTAAGTTACACACTGTTCTGAGCAAGCTGTTCAGTATTTTAATATTTGTTTCCTGTCTAACTTCTAATGAACAGTGGAAAGGTCAATTTTCACAATCTAGATTATATTTTGAATCTCAATAGGAGATAGTGATCACACATTAAATACATTTCATTTTAAACTGTGCTTAAATATATGTCAGGCTGTTAGGTGCATCTGTGGCTATTGTGAAGTAATTTCCTATGTTGTGGACAATGTTGTTACTAAACATCTGCTAAGATTTCAATGTGTGAAATGGTTATTTTTTATTCCTTGTTCATAAAAAGGAATCTTAGTTCCTAAAGGAAAGCAAAGGACTTAGCTGTTTATAAAACTCTGGCCCCAAAACCAACATTAGAAAGTAAGCCAACATCTAATCAAACCATTACTAGTAGTAATTTGCAATAATAAAGAATAGGTGCTTAAAACTCTAAAAGCAAGGGCACAGACAGTTAATTTTGAAACCTCTAGCTTCAGTCTGTTATGAAGTGCTTAAAACTGTTACACATACATAGTACTCATGCGTTGTACTGGGGGAGGTATTCTTTTTATATATGCAACTGTTCTGTTGTACATCCCTTTTACTGACAGGAAAAAATGTTTTAAAATATCACTTTTACTCAATGAGAACCTGAAACAAATTCTTATGACTGAAAAAAAGAATAATGACCCTGAAATACCCCTTCATTTCACAAGCACCTTTGTCCATCTCCCAACTCACGCCTTCCAAAGGTGTTTCTGCTCTGACTTTTAGTAGGTGTAGTCTAGCATTTCATATTAGAATCTTCTAATGAGACATCTTTAAACTCTGAATATGTGTACAGATCAAGAAACCACATGGCTTGATATGGGTTGGGTTTTTATTTTTGAAGCAGCTTCTAGAGTTTCTGCTGCCACAGAGTCCATGGGTTGATACTTTGTCTTCGGAAGTAAACTCATGAAGGTCTGCAAATGTAGTCACTGAATCAAAATTAATTTTTATTCAGTGTAATGAAACCTTACTTAAGCTTTGTTAATACATTCATTAATCTTGCTACATTAATTTCCTAGCATAGATATAAAATGAACGTTTCAGTTACTCACACCAATATTTAACAACCAAGCTTGTAGCAAACGATCTTACCATCCACCAATGGGTAATTTTTCACTTGTGACTTTCTAATTTGCATTACAATGTGATGACTTTTTTTCTCTCAAGCATTTTGTTGAGGTAGTTCCTCAAGCCTTATCTCTCATTCCAGACTTTTTAATGTTGGGATTAGTCCTCTCTTAATCCTGAGTTGCTTCCAGCACATTGGTCCGAAATCCTGGAAGACTATAAAGTTATCACTGAAGCCAGGTTTGTTTTAGCATGACTGTCTCACTCTGCTTTCAAGGCAAAATCCTTCCACTCCAAACAGCAACACTGTACATCTATCTATGTATTTTGGTTGTTTCTTTATTTTCTTGAATACCTCTACATCTCAGCTAATACATCCAGTAATATCTAACTGGGTATTAATTTCTTGCTTCTTTTACATCCTAAGGCAACTAAAAGCTATACTAAGACATACTGAAAAAAACCCGGAGTACTATTATTTTCCACCGGCAGACTTTTTTCCTTATACGCTTGATTGAAGAGTGGGTATTTTTAAGCATCAGTTTAATGGTGAACCATATAAAATATAATTCTGAACTACAATTCAACATGAAATCACCTAAGATCCATTTGATCAGTCAAAAAAGCCCCAGTTTCAATGAAAATGCTGGATACTTTAACCTCAGCCTTCAGATGTGTAGACACTTTATTTATTGATCTAGTTTTGGCTTCTTGCTAGGGAAAAGCATGGCATATTTTGTCACATTGAATGTGGATTTCTCATTCATAGAGAGCTGTCCTGTATCTAGAAAGGATGGATACACAGCAAGAAAGAGAAGAAGAAAAAGACTGTACAAACTAAGGAAAAAAAATCAAGCTTCTCACTCTTCAGTTTTGACAGATATTTTTTTAGACTGGAATGGCCAAATTGATCTTTTAGCAGAAAAAGATGGAAAAAACCCCAATTATCTGCCAGTTTTGATTTTGGGATACATCGTGGGTTAGGGAATAGCCATCCCTGAGGTCACTTTTACTTTGAAACATAGTCTAATAAAGCTTCAGAAATCTTCATAGTTAGAAATTATGGAGACAAGATCCCTTTAGGACATTCAGATTTGTTAAAAATTAGGTGGGTTGAATATTTTGTGATGAATCTGCAACATCAAGCAGCCTGTATTCCTGTGCCTTCACAGCACACTGAATGATTGTAGTAGAAACAGAGTCCTGCCAAGTATCTTGTAAAGAAATCCCTGCTTAACTTTCCAAAAAGCGTAATGTAGGTCTATTAATTTCCATTTGCTGCACTACACATCAGAGAGGCACCTGCACCTTGAAATTCATGGTGGTACTGAATCAATAATTAGCTTATTGCTAATCAGAAGGAGGTAAAACTAGCACTTTGTAAAACTTAATTGACATGCCCAGAAGTTGATTTACTGCACACTGCAGTGTCCATCCATAAGTCCATCTAGAGGGAAGAGGAATTGTGCAGGGGACATTTGTTTTGGGGTTGTTTTTTCTATAAGGAAGAGAGAGGATAGCAAAACTTGCAACAGATCATAGTAATTTTCCTTACGTGAGTGCAACAACTCCTTTCCCCAGAGCTCTGCTTTTAACTAGCCACTAGAGTTTGCTGTAGCAGTGGCACAAAGCTCACAAATCTGCTATGAATAGAGAGTGCTGTGTACTGTCACTGCCTTTGAATGAGAAACAGTTTAGGGTAAAATGTGGATCAGTCAAATAGCATCACTTCATGCCAAGTTTCAGTCCATTGTGAATGTTTATGGTCTCCAAAAATTCTGTTATAACATAAAGGCTGCCAGATTACTAAGTTCAGTGGTGTTATTGGGATCGTAGTATAATACAAATGTTTTCTTTCTTCATATGATTTATGGACCTGTCTCTGTTCCTTTTCTTTTTCTGGGATCTTGGGTAGTGAAGCAGGATCTTAAGCTTGCCAAGCCTCTAACTGACAGCTATCTCACTGGTACTACAAGAAGGGAGATTTGTTGGTCGGAGTGCCCAGCTGACTAAAGAAAATAGTTTACAGTTGGTATTGACAAAGAAAAATGCAGTAAAAATATCACAAGTCCAAATTTGAAAACCACAGACAGTTGAAGCCAAACCTAGGACATGTAAATGGTACAACAGTTTGGACCAGCACTTTTTCCAAGCAAGATAAAAAAATCGACATAAGGCGGAGTTGTTATTGTAGTTCTCATGCTCTGTAGAAATAAGCAGATCTTGGAAAACCAAGATTTATTATTTTTTTTAAAGTGAAGTCACGGACAGAATTAAGTGCTTATTACTAAAGAAATATGTGCCAGGATTCCTTTTAACAGTGGCATTAGAAAAGCAGACATGTTAACCTTGCTGATACAACCAATACATAAATATATTGAAGACATTAGGTAAATTTGGAATTTATAATACTATAAATTAATGTAGGTTCCAGGAGACCGGAAGTAGTTTGCTGTTTGTGTTCTTAACTTATAAACTGTGAAATGTAATTTTGCATTAACAATTGCAGTCCTGAGGAAGAGCTAGTTTTAAAACACATGCTATATAACCAAGATACTTTCTGTTGCATGCTGAAACAGAGTAATTTTACGCTGTGGTCAAAGGATATATTAGGGTTTTGTCCAACTTTTCGTTTTTAGCTTTTATTCTTGCAAAGAACTCTTCTATAACTACTCTCATATTTTCATGCCAGCTTAAACCTAGCTTGACCTGGCACCATTTCAGGACACACATTTTTATTCTCTGAGTTCTAGCTGCTGGAGCAATTCAAGACTGAGGTTGCCAATTTAGTGTCTGTTCACTAATCACTTCGAGGCAAGACTGACCCAGATGGTAGGTTTTTTTCCTCTCAGAAATAAAACTGCATTTGTTGAGGAATAAGAGCTGTGTCAGGTTTATAATGATGTATGATGGTGTCATACATCAGATGGAAGCTTGTAAAAATGTATCCACCATCCACAGATCTTCTGAAAAAAGAGCAGTTTGCAAAAGCATGCATCAGGCTTTTACATGTCATAATACAGAAGCTATGAAACCACAGTGTTTGAGTGTCAAGTGGGAGAAGAGTCAAATGTAGTTGGCACTTTAAACAAAACAAGGCGTAAGTGCAGCTGCCATCCTTCCTGAGTTCTGCAATAGGAGAGAAAGCATCTATTTTCAGGACAAATACTGTAATATTTAGATAGAAGAAATAATTTTGGATTTAAAACTTTAAGGGAGATCTGATGTTACCATCAAAAGTTATAAGTTTGTTCCGAATCTAATTATGTGCCTCTTTTAACTTATGGTGTATTTCAACGACATCGTAACAGTGTCTTTGATTTCAGTCCTTGAATATTACTTAGAAAGAAGTTGAGTCTAACATACTACTGTCAAAAAAACCTTAGTTTCAGGCTAGTAATTGTGAATTTATCACAGATGTTCTTGGTTACCTACTTAGGTAAGTGGAAGGCAGCAATTTGTAGCATGCCTGAATGGAAAGGAGAAATATGACTGTGTAACATGATCTGCTGTCCCTGGTCAGGTTGACAGAACTTTTCGGTTGTCCTGCAAGGACTGTTCCAGTGATGAATTAGTATTTTATGGCATTTTTCAAGCTGTTTCTTCCCCTGTATATTGTCTGTGTTTACACTGTTTGTGCAGAGGTTGGTGTGGGAAAGTGCAGGGCAATTTCAAGTCCAAAATTTTGGAGGTGAATAAGCAGTGCAAGCCAGACTGCAGGTGCTTGGGTTGAGTCCTCAGAAGGTCACCCCTGAGATGAATAAACAAAAGTCTTGTCCCTCTAACTGTCAATCCCCAAACCCAGCTCTTGGAGATTTCTGTCAGTGATGGGCTTCTACAGCCTTAGGGAAGGACTGGTAGTCTGCTTTTCTGATGCCTTCTGAGAATTTTTTTTCCAAGTGTTGCCATGGATGTTGAGGAAATCCATGTTTCCTGTCAATGCTGAACCTGACATCAGTGCCAGAAACCTTCTCAACTTTCCAGGTCCTGACTATTACTAAGAGCTCAGACTGCTCTTCTAGCTGGTTTAGTGTATTTCACTGCCTTTAAATATTGTTCTGAGGTCTGTTTACTGATCATTACCTCTGTTTTAGCTCAATATGCTGATACAGCATTAAGAGGTGTATCCTTTGTATGGACATATAACTAGGGAATGTTGCTGTTTTTCTTAGGCTCCAGCCCTTGACTGAAAAGGACAGTCAACAAATCAGAATGCTTATACATCTCTACAGTGAAATATATTGATTAAAGAACAGATTGTTTCAAATAAAACTATGTTAAAACAAAGAAATAATAAAGCTTCCTATATACCACTAGCAATTACTTTACATCTAAACTACTCCTGCTTCTTTGCATCATATCTGTGCTGAATATTTTACTTGTATAATGTAAATGAAGCCTAAATGCATGTCTTTAATTTAAAAATATATATAGATGCAGTTATGTAAATACTTCATTTATATTATGGGGTAAACCTCCACTGTTTTCAAACTTTATATTGTGGTTTATTACCCTGCTTACCAGACTGTTCTGATTATAAAGTAGAGTACATCTATGCCACAACAACATTAATATGCATTTAAAGTATTGTAGTTTTATGCAATTCTGTAGCTAAGGAGAAGCAAAACCAGATAGTTGGGATTTAGTAAAGGTAGGAGTAAAACCAGACTTTATTTATTCCCATTCCTCTGTCTTTAAAAATAAAATCCTACTTTCTCTGAAATAGAGAAATAATAAGACAGGCTTGAAACCAGGATGGAGTGATGGATTTCCTCTAACTTTGGTTTGAAGCAGAGCACTTTCATTAAGAGCACTTAATCAATAGTTACAAAGATAAAACATATGAGGAGAGCTGATTGATAGAACTTTCCAAAGAGCCTATGAATTGCAAATGCTGCTTCCTACTGCTTTGAAATAGATGAAGAAGTAGACCTGCAGCAGAAGTACTGTAGAAGAAAACTAGTTGCAGATTTTTTATTATTTGGGATAGAGATAAGGGGCTGGGAAAGTGTGGGAGATCCCAGCCTGGGTAGCACTCCTCTTATTCAGTGTTGTGTGAGAAAGTGCGGAAAGGAAGAAGAGAAAAACCAAAAATACATATTCTGCAATGTATTTTAGTGGAAATTTTCAAAAAGCTTTTCCACTCTGAGCCTCATAAGATGTGTACAGTCAAGTAATTGACTAATATTCACTTATCAATGAATCCTGGTAACAATCCATGTATTCCTACTATACTTGGTTTACTTTGATACAGAGTACTTCTTTCAGGGTTCTTCATTCTCTCTCAAGATAATCTATCATATCTGTTTTACAGTTTAATACTAGCTTATTTTTTTAACAGGAAGTGTACTGAGAGACAAAGTGTAGTAGTTCTTTCAGGGGAAGACAGAATGACACAGACTGATAGACTTAATGAATTCATCGATCTTAAATAAATGTTCTTGACTGATGTCCCCAGGAATTATTGTGATTATTGTGCTTTTGATATCAGACATTCTGCTGTGTTAGATCTGAGTACCAGTACAAGCAGTTTGGTATTCAGCTCATGGTTTATTCATATTCCCCTGTCCTGTGCCAGGACTCTGGTGCATAGTTGAAAGGGACAGTTTCTCTTTGAGCATGGTCATCTTTGCCCCTGAAAGGAAGATCTCTCTTAGAACTTGAAACCTCAGACCTCTGTACCTTAGTGTGCATGTCACAAATGGTGTGTGGCAGGCAATGGACAGAACTTTCCTTGATAGGCCCTGGTACCTGTTTGGATATCTCAGGATAGTATCTCCTGTATACAGTGTAGTAACACTGCTTCCTTCTCTTCTGGGAGTTCCCTGGGGCATAGTTGGCTGGTTGGTAGATCACAACATGATTTCACAGGAAAGAGCAGTGAAAAGTAACTGGAGGACTGTGCAAGACCCACAGTTAGGGCTCAAGACTTTGCAGACCTGGAGTCTTGACTAGTGAAAAACAGTTCCCTTTTCCCCTTCTAACTTACCATTTTGATGAAGAGCAGAAGGCTGGGACCAAATAGTAGTCAGCTACTACTCCCACTAGATTGAGAAGTATCTGTGTCTTTGTTACTATATTGCAACTTTGGTTAAGCTTCCAAAGCCTGGCAAAGAGGACAAAAAGTACCGATTTCTTTAATCACTTGTCATTGTGTAGCTTTAAAGCAAAACCAAAAACTCTCCACACACAAAACCCCAGACAGCAGAATTGCACATTGTCTACACATGTCAGGAAGAGGTGGCATGATTGCCAGATGTTTAGGTCCATCTTAGTAATCAGACACCATACAGACTTAAATAATAGGTGAAGAACCAGTTTCCCCATTATGACATATGCTTCCTTGAAAGATGACAGATCAGATCAGTTCAGCTGTGGTGAAAGTGATTCATCTCTTTGTAATGATAAAGGAGAAACCTCACGAGGAACATGCTGCTCTCACTGTTCTTTAGTTTTCCATGGGTGAAGAACAAAGTGGCATCAATCAATTATTAATTCCAAAGATCTTTTTACATGTAGGCTGGTAAATTATTGTTCTTTGCTAACAATAGTTAATTTGTTTCGGAGCAAGGCTTCTGAAATATTTCAGTAATTTTTTTCATGTTATATACAAAGATTTGAGAGATTAATTGTCCAGATGTTTCCTTGGGTTTTGTTCTCTCTTTCTCACATAATAAAAATCTTTCAGCACATTTTTTTCCCAATAAACCCACAGTCCATCTGTTATACTTTGCTGGAGACATAAAACAGCACTACATGTGTGTTACAATCATTCTAAAAAGTAAATCTTCACCATTTTCTTTTACAAATAAGGTGAAATATTCCATTTTTATTTGTTAGGTAATGTCTTGATACATTGCCCTTTGCCCTAAAGCACTAGCTCTGTTCTCTAATACCTTCACCTTTGTTTCTAATGTCATGGACTAAAATCTTCAAATCCCAAGTCACACCATCAAGTATTTCTGTCTCTTTCACAACAGAAAGTCTGGAAAAATACAGCAGAGCAAGTCTTTAACAGTTATCTCTTATTTAAGTACTGCACAGCTTTTAGAACAGTTTAGAACTTATCTGTCCCAGGGCATCATGAGTAAAATGAATAATGACAATGTGCATTTTTATTTTTTTATGTATTACAAGAAGCCTTTGTTCTGTAAACTGAGCAAGTGACAACACTAGTTAAAATGTAAGAAGTGTCAAAACCTACTTCCTAGGTTGCTGCCACAAAATAACAGCCCAGAATGAGAAGTGATAAAGAATTTTTTAGCTGTAGTCATGAAAAGTTGGCAGTTTTAAAACTGGGTTTCCAAATACACTTTTGTGTATTTGAAAGCTACTTTCGACTTTTACTTCAGTTGGCAATATAATAAATAAATACCTTCTCTGAAACCTCTCTCATTTTGATCTTTCAAGGTCCCACAGCAAAGAAAAGCACAACATTTAACAAAACACTGGGGCAAGACCATGTCAAGAAGACCTACATCTGCTGTAGTCAGAACTTTCATAGATTAAAAGGAAATCTTTATGCAACCACATCTTGACTAGGCAGATGAGACTTGCCCTGGGGTCTATTATTTGTTGGATTACTTCAGAGCCTTGAAGGTTATTGAATCTCAGACAGGTACACACAGGGTTGTATCAAAACTTTTAATAGTTTGTGAGAGCATTGATGACTCTTTTTCAGAGGGCATTTCAGGGTTTCCTCAAGTCTGGCATGAATGAAGATTCTTTGTTAAGCCACATGCTAAATGAAGTGATACTGTGAAAAAGGATGGTGTGATTCATCCTCAGTGTTCCTCAGCTGAAAAGTCTTCACTGAAAGCACAATAGAAAGCCTGCTAAACTCCAAGATAAGAACTGCTTTGCCTTCAGTTGACTGAATCCCTCTGAAAGTGATCTGTGAGGGCACGGGGGGAAACTGCATCAGGAAATTCACAGAAGGGGGTGATGCTAGATAGGAATTTGAGGCCTACTGTCCAAAGTCCTTAAGTCCTTACCAGAATGGGATGCTTACTACCTAGTTTCTTCAAGAAAAAAGATGTCCAAAAGCTGTGGGGGAAGCTAACTGTAGTAACCAAAGGCAAAGTGTGAGTATCAGTAGCTGTGTAGTGTTGGGGAAGTGTTAGTACCCTGTCCTGACCAGGATGATGCAGGATGATGACTCAGCAGCTGCAGTTGTTGCAGGAGACTGAATGGAAAAGTTCAGAGGGAGCAGACTTCTGGCAAGCTGTGGGTCAACTGACTGGAAGAAAAAGAGCAGCAGATATATGATGCAGGAGACTCAAAGTGAGAATGAACTGGGACTGAAAGTCACCTCCTCAAACTGATGCTTTTAACCAGGACTTTGATTTACAGATGGGTGTAGGCACACATACCCACTAGGAACAGATAACAGAGAAGCCATCCAGGCACTCGATTTTTCTCTGAGCTTGCTCTTCAAATGAGAAAATCCAGCCTTTCCCATACAAAAGAAATATGGTGCTGTCCCTAAAATAACAAATGATGCTCTTCTAAGTAAAACAAGCCGTCTGGATTAATTTGTGAGAAATAACAGAAGATCTTTTGTTTAAATGTTTATATAAACACTATTTCATGTGTGCCAAAAATATCATAAAAATACAGTTAACATTAAAAAGCACTTCAAAGGCTAGGCAATGAGTGGGCTATCTGTATTTTTATCTTCCTTATAAATCTAAGACATTACTCACATTAGCTTATACCTTACTTCTCAAAACTATGCCTTGTTCGAAAATGTTCATCCCAGCATCAGCTGTAGCTTTTGGGAACACTAGTGCTTTTCTTCACCAAGTTATAGAAATGCTCCTTTTTCAAATTTCAATATACACAAATGTTGATATTGTAGTCATTAAGCAGTATCCTGATTTTCTTAAGACGCTTACTTTGCTAGATCATTAGTTCCATTGCCCTGCCCTAGCACCTCTGCTCTCAACGTAATGACAAAAATGTGCTTTCAGATATCAAGAAAAACCTGAAATTTCTTAAATATATTAATAATTTAACTCATTATTATAGTTATAATCTGATTTGAATAACCACTTCTTAAAAGTCACTGTTTTAAGAAAAATGTGATTTAATTAAATCAAAGAGAAACTCCAGATTCATTAATATTCTTGTCTAAGATGAAACAGGGAGATATTATTATGCATCCTTGGTTTTCCAGCTGCTGCCTGTAGAAACCTGGGCTTTGTAGACTATTTGTAAGAGGCTACATACGATAGAGGCAACAAATTCACCTGTGCTCTGTGCATTTGTGAAATTTCTAAAGAGGTTTACCTATTTGCTGGTAAAAAATTAGGATCTGTAAACTAAAAGATGTTAAAAAAGCACTGTTCATGTCACAATTTTCTGAAAATCTGGTGGTGACCATCTCTTGAAAAATGAGACCAATGTTTTAATAGGGCATTTGTTTTCCTGGAAAGGCTTGGGAGAAGCACAGGGAGCAAGGCAGGAGAAGAGAGAAAGAAATTTGCTTCCTCCTTGCAAGCACAGAGTTCCTACTCTTGTACTTTGGGATCGGAAACAAAGAAATGGTGGGAAAATGAGAAAGCAGGATGAAGCTGAGTCACAGCCCAAAGACCAAAACTCATATACAGCTCAGAACTCAGGCTGTTTCTCCTTCTCTTGGATGGCCAGTTCTTTGGACTCATCATAACATATTTTAAATGGGAATGTCAGCACATTCTGTCTACTACAGACAACACCACAATGCAAACACTGCAACCTGGTATCAGGAAAAATATTAAAAACTATGCTATTTTCTTAAAGCAACACAAAACAAAGACTATAATTAATATCCCCCATTGTATCACTATAAGCTCGTTATTTTCCCAGACAGTCAAGCAATCTCTATTCACAAAGGAAAGAACAAAGAAAAATCTTTTTCTGATTAAGGCATTCCAAATTACAAATGTCACCTTTTAATGTAACTGCTGTCAGAACTCCTAAGCTGGCACAAAAATCTTTGCTTCTGTATACTGACAGGAGTTCAATCTTTTTGTATTATTATAGAAATAACACTATATCAATGCTTACCAAGAAAAAGTAGCTGAAAGACTGATATTGCATTATCCTAGCTTTTTGGTGTCTCTGAAGGGATGCTGTAACATTAGCTTTTTAATAATGCTTAATAAACATTTAGCAGCATGTATTATAAATGATGGGTACCATATGCAAAGCTGGGTGGGGTTGTTCTTTACAGCAACTAACCATATGGTGTGCCTATGAATGTGGATCTGATAAAAGTAACCTATTGAACCTGAATGACTTATTCTGCTGCTGCAGTATTGAATTTCCTTCCCCTTCTTCCATTCACTTGCACTAGGAGTAAAGCTGATTCACCAATCTACTTCACAGTGCAGCTCCCAAGTTCTCCAGCTACTTGTATCACCAGGATTTAAATTGCAGGGGGAGCAGAAAAAGGAACAAAATATGTGAATTAGTGTTTAATGAATCAAACTACAGGACCGAAACCTATGCCTTTCTCTCAGCTGCCACTACTATAAGGAGTATGCAAAACTGAGTAAAGATTGCTGTGTCAGAGTCAATGATATAGAATTCAATCACCACTGCATTTCTCCATTTCCTTTTGTGGGGGCAGAGCATCTGATTTCACTGAAGAGGCACAATAGGGTGCTGCATCTGGCCTGAGATCATTGAAAGTGAAGAGAACAAAGAAATGACTCTCCCGTATATGACCCATTTGTAACGCAGGTAACTTACTCCCCTTGAACTGTAGCTTACATATAACTACATGCAAACCACCTGTTTCATTACTGGCTCTAATAAAAGCTCAGCTCCTTCTTCAGTTTTCAACATCCTCCTTTCCATTGTTACTCTCTTACCTTTAGGGGCTTTCTGTCAGCAAAGAGAGACTACCACTGTGGCTAATCTGGATGGTTCTTGGGGACCATATGGATGTTTTGACTGGCTGGCTCCTGTCAAACCAACTGTTTAAGAGGCACATTTTCCTTTTAATTCAGTAGAGGCCTTAACTTCAAGGTCCTTTTTCCACCACCAGCAGAACTGCATAAAACATGCAAGACCATAGTTCTAGGTCTGTCAGTTTTAGTCAAAACTTACCATGGGTTCACTGTTTTGAGGAAAAAATACTAACAGACAAATGGCATGTCACATAAAGCTAAAAGAGAATTATATATATCGTGGCCCACGATGTATTATCCAGGTGTATGTGTGTTATTTCTGGGGTTTTTTCTGCTAGATTTCATAATGGAAGTTACAGAAAATATTTCATTTTAATATCTATACAAATAAAGTAAATCCCTTGATAGCAGATTTATGAGCAGTTTGAACAAAAAGCTTTTAAAAGAAAAAAACCTCTTCTAAACTATGAGAAAAAGATTAAATCATAAAAAGATTAAAACATTCAGGTATGCAGGTATCTCAATTCTGTATCTTATTAACAATAAAATTCACAAGGTGATACATAACAGACACATCACTGCTTTTCCCAGCATTTTTTCTTGCTCTACCCACCAAGCCATACCATGTTCACTTCTAGGTCCTGGACTTTTGAACATTTAAGTAGTGTACAATTTTATCTAGCTGAGAGGTCCCAATGAAATCAATGAAGCCATTCACAGGAGTAAATGTATGCATGTGGTGGGGTATCTGCAAGATCAGGGGCTTAGATAATGAGCATTTTACGGCAGCAACTTTGTGATTATTTATTTGGACTGCTCAGTCAGTAGCATACTTTGGGGCACTGCAAGATGTTGATCTGAATATATATTAAAAAATTCTGAGAACCAGTGTCTGGATCACCAGGAAATTTTCGTTAACCACTGTATAAATATGACTTTTAGAACCATCAGAGTTATATTGCTTAAATGTCAGAACCCTTTCTCTTGTTTCTGCCTTGTTTGCATGGCTGCTAATTTCTGGGCTAAGACAATCTAACTTCTTTGTGCAATATGAAATATAGTCACTAAACATAACGTAATTTTAAAGAAAAGCTTCTTAATGGAATATATGAAAGTTACAAGAAGTTATTAGATCCCATGGAAAGGCTGCCTGATGAATCCAGTGACTTGATTGCTACTAAATTCCATGGGGCAAACTATCACATAAAGGAGTTGTCAGAATTAATATAGTGTGTTTCATTACTGCTTCAGATTTTAAAAAGGAAAATAATAAGGAGAAACACAATCAGAAGGAAAAATATATTAAATTATTCTTAATATCCACGCAACATAATCATGCAGCTACATAGATGAGAGAAAAAAATACATAGTGTACAGAAGATAGTGTATCTACCTTCTAGCAGTTAAGCAGTTCTAGCAATTAAGATCTAACTGATCTCAAAGTGTCTGTCTCAGAATAGAAGTGCTTGCATTCATTGTGGGCAAAGTGATACAACAAAAAGCAGCAATAATGCCAGAAACTACCAGACAAATGATCCCTTTTGCTGAACCAGCATAGGCAACAGTGGGAATCTTTGCCACTTAAATTCTGCCATGTGGATGCAGACAAAGTCTCACACTAGAAATGAAGACAGGGCACTCATGGGAAACAGAGAGGATGCTGATGAGGGGAAAAAACTGCTGAGCCACTGCTGTTTTAGCTGGAACACTGACAGCAGAATTGTCCCTGGGAAGTTTGGCTGATTTTTTTTGCTATCTTTATTCCAAGCAAACAGGAACTGAGTATATTGTATATTCAGGGTAATAGCTACATGATGCATGTAGGATGAATGATGCACTATAGATGCTGCACTGATGCCTCTTCTGATATGAGTTAAAGAGGCAATGGGAGAAGCACTATGTGAGTGTTCACAGATATTATTTCCCTTCCCAATCCTCTGCTGGCAGCACACAATGTGACTGCTCAGTTTACTGAGAGTTGTGCTGCACTTTATGGCAAGGCCCATACACAGAAAAGAACAAGGATGAAAATGGTTAGAGATGCTGCAGGACATGTACTCTGGCATGGTCTTAAGCTCTGCCAAGGGAGGTTTAGGTTGGATATTAGGAAAAAATTCTTTACAGAGAGGGTGATCAGGCATTGGAATGGGCTGCCCAGGGAGGTGGTGGATTCTCTGTCCCTGGAGGTTTTTAAGAAGAGACTGAATGTGGCACTCGGTGCCATGGTCTGGTAACCACACTGGCTGTGGATTAGGGGTTTAAGGATTGAGTCTCAGGGGTCCTTTCCAACCTGGCTGATTCTGTGATTCTGTGAAAATAATGAACAGGTTGTTATATTTTCTGTGGCCTTTTTTCATACTATGGTGGTATGTCCAGAGAACTTGCTCCACATTCCTTAATGAAGCAGGCTTGTGCAGGACTAAATTCAAAGGGGACTTTATATCTAGCTTTTACCAAGAATTTTAGTTTTCATTTTTTCTAGCTTTCATGTAGATGTCATGGAAAAAAAGACAAAATGGGTACTGCTTGAAAGAACTTACTAAAAGACACAAGTATGGATTAACACCCATGCAACAAAAAATAATATAATATAATACAAAATAAAATATCAATTTACAGCATTCACATGCATGTTACTGATATACCATATTAGAGAGGACAACCAGGAATGTATCAAAATCCCTCAGTACTGGTTTGATGTACTTAGCGCACAGCATGAGCTTTTTTTTCCATTCTGTAGGCAGTTCTTAGCAAAAGAGGAAACCCACCAAGTTTAGTACATCCTTTTTTCTCCTTTATTGTGCCTGATCTGACAAATTAAAAAATCTTCTTTCCAGTCTCTTCTTGCCACTTTTAAAAATTGACTTTTCATGCTTTAGGAAATGGGAAAGAGTTGCTTTTGTTGGTTTACTCGCCTATACTTTTTGGCTTCTGGTTTTGGCTTCCCATCCTAACATCCTGTGTTTTTTTCTAATAGATATTAGTTCAAACACTATTAAAAATATATACTTTGGTTTTTCTCTTTTATTCTCAGATAAATAAATATACATTTTTTTGGCCACACATGTTCAAAGCAGTGGTATCTCTGGACTAGTGTCCTATTTCTGTCAAAGATTGTGTGACTTCTAAAAGAAAAACACTAAGGAAAGTGGTCTGAGCAATAATCAAACCCCAAGAACAAATAATTATTAGTGTAAAGGCTGACTCATGACTGAAGCTGGAAAATCAGTATCCTTTCTGAAACCCTTACTCATTGTTCATGTCTAACCCATGCTACTGGATGTTTAGTTGTATATACTATTTCTCTTTAAATCTCCTTTGAAACTCATTAAACTTCTGCATTCACCCTTATCTTTTTTTAAGGGATGAACAATGAAAACTCTTGTACTTAGAGATTTGAATGAGGAATGTAGATTTTTTTGGGGTGTATTTTCTTGGGGTTTGGTGGGTTTGTTTTGTTTTTTCTTTCTTTTTTTTTTTTCTTTTTGATCAGTCTTAACAGACAGAAAAAACTCTCAATATACAGGCTTTTTAAATAGCATGATTCAGTCCAGGCTCTTAAGAAATGCATTTCTTATCCAGACTATAATTGCCCAATATTTATATGGATCTTCCCCATCTGTTATCTCTGTTGCCAAATACTGTCAACAGATACTGAAAACTGAGTGCCTTGGTGACTAAGGATTTTTAGTCAAACAATTTAAAATCTAGTTTTGATATAATAGCTATTTCATATCAACTCCAATACCACTAGATGTGGCACTGATGACTGGGGCTTCTTCAAATAGAATTATGACAGTTATGTGTTAAAATATCCAGAATCTGATGCAAAAGAGTTGAAGCTTTCAATTAAAGTGCAAGAGTATTTAAAACAACTCAGAAAGAGTTCTGTCATCATATTTAGCAATATATGTTTTATATGGAGACACAAACCAAAATGCAAATTTTTTTTTTTAAATGTGCAGCTTCCTTCTGGGAATGCTTTGTTATTTTTTGAGTACTGTTGTTACTCATGTTTTCAAAAGAATCAGAGGGTTTCTTATGTTCTGATTTCTCACCAGTGATGTAGAAAAAAACAAGAAAATGCCTTAATTATTTTTATTGATTCAAAGTGTGTGTTTGTCTTTCATGACTCATATTTGAAATGACTCTAGTAAGTATACTTAAACAGGCATTATTTTTTTACTATTTTCTGTACTTCAGCATTTAATTTTTCAGTGTGCCCATATCAGATATATCTGACAACTTTATTAATATTGTCCACCAAAGAGTAAAGGTTTCAGGCCTTAGAATTTGCATTGACATTGCCTTCTGTGCCTAACAGATCTGCAAATTAGCTGCGATTCACATGACCATTTTCATTTTAGAAAAATTTGTTCAATAGCATTGTACATAAATGAATATTATACTCTTCAATGATGTATGTAATATTTATTTCAATCTCTGTTCACTGAAATATTCTCCAGCAGTACAGCTATAGCAGTATTATAAATTAATGACTTACCATGTAGGTAACTGTTTTCCCTTTCAGACCTTGATTTAAGGAGTGTCAGACCTCAGAGACAGCTTATGTGTTTTTTTTTTTTCTCCTGACTGATACCCGAGTTGCCAGCTGAATCTTAGTGGTGCTCATGGTATTTTACTAAGGAACTGAGGTAAAAAGAATTTTGATGGCTTGGAAGCAGCAAAAGACAAGACTTTGTTTTGGAGGAAGGAAAGTGATTATTTTCTTCTGTGTTTTGGATTTTTGTTTAATTATGTAGGGAGTGGTAATGATGTCATTAATTAAAAGAAGGAACAGGAAAATTTTGGACAGTGTTTTTAAAAAAATAATTCAGCGAACAACCAACCCTCTCTCAAAATATAACAGAACTTACAAGTCCAACCTTCCTGTTTTCTAAAGGATCAGTTCAATCCAGTTATTATGTAAACCTAGTGTGCTTGCCACAGCCAACCATAATCAGCTTGGAGAACTGCAGGGCCAGATTGCTTCAGATCATTGCAAGTAATGCTTAGATCATTATTAAACCAAATAAAATTGCATGTATTTGAATGTAAAATAGATTCCACAGATTAAGAGGGAAACCTTTTCTGATCATATTTGCCTAATCCACATATGCTCTCATTGGTGGTCAGTTGAATGAAATGAAATTTTTATGAAAATTAACCAAGGAGACCAATGAGAAGCAGACAAAATAAAATGCCCTGGCAAGGAGAGACTACTGATGAAAGCAATTGACATGCCCAGCTCCTGGCATTTGCTCTGACATTGGTGCACTGTACTTCAGTATCCACTGTAGTTAGAACTGTACAAGTATATTAAAATGCTACCTTTAGAAAAAAGCCTCTTGTCTTCCACCTTGTTTTATAGAAAGCCTGTATGAAGTAACCAAATTACTTTTGTTTGAAATTCTTACAGATATCTTCTTACTGCATGGACTTTAACTTTTAATTGGTACAGTAAATCTGGGCAGCTGCGTCAAAGTAATTTTATTTGTGTGTGTGATATCTGCCTCAGTTCATATTGTGATACCTATTTTTAAGGTGTATTACTAATTGCTGAAAGGCTTTCATTTGACACCACAATATTCCATTGACAGAGACTCTTTCATATATGTTTCTTTTAAAATATAATTTTGAGTAACCACAATGTCCCAATCAAACTTAATCAAAGCTCACGATTAAATATGAACTTATTCCAGTAGTGCAGTTTCAGGTTCCAAACAAGTGCTATTAAATGGACAGTTTTTAAAAGTCCAGACAAACCAAAACCCCATAAAAACCCTGGCAGCAATGCTGTCTGCTCACAACACATTCAACCTGAATGCCTTGGGGTGCTGAGTATAACCTGCCTGTCAGCTTGTCTGTGTTACCCAGGTGGCACACAGGGAGGTCCCCAGTCTCACAAAGCAGGTGCTTGTGTGGAAGCACACTTGAGAACTATGCATAAATCCAGCCTGTGCAGTCCTGGCACCTTTGCATTCAGCTTCACCTCAGAAACTGATTCATTTGCACGACACAGAACTATATTGTGTCAGTTATTGTTGGAGAAGTTCTTCCATTTCCCCTGTACTCAGCACTGGTGAGGCCACACCTCGAATACTGTGTCCAGTTCTGGGCCCCTCAGCTCAGGAAGGAGATTGAGGCTCTGGACCAGGTCCAAAGGAGGGCAACTGGGCTGGTGAAGGGACTCAGCACAAGTCCTGTGAGGAAGGGCTGAGGGAACTGGGGCTGTTCAGCCTGGAGAAGAGGAGGCTCAGGGGAGACCTCATCACTCTCTACAACTCCCTGAAAGGAGGGTGTAGCCAGGGGGGGGTTGGTCTCTTTTCCCAGGCAACTCTCAGCAAGACAAGAGGGCACAGTCTCAAGTTGTGCTGGGGGAGGTTTAGATTGGATATTAGAAAGAATTTCTTTACAGAGAGGGTGATCAGACATTGGAATGGGCTGCCCAGGGAAGTAGTGGATTCTCCATCCCTGGAGATATTTAAAAAGAGACTGGATGTGGCACTCAGTGCCATGGTCTGGTAACTTCAGCAGTAGTGGATCAAGGGTTGGACTTGATGATCTCTGAGGTCCCTTCCAACCCAGCCAATTCTATGATTCTATGACTAAAGGAAAAGAAGAAGTGTAACAAATAATTGATGATAAGGAGCTTTCCTCCATACTGAGAGGCACTCTAGTTGAATAGGAACACATGGGTTGAATTGCCAGAGGGGAGATTTCTTCCTGTTTCACACAGCTGAAGTCCAGAGTCATTTGAATCCTCACTTACATTCCAGAATGATAATGGTTGACTGGTAGGTGCAATCTGTATCTTGCTTCTCTAGAGGCAAACAGTAACTTGTTTGTCTCGTGTTGGTTCAAGATGATGCATATGTTGAAGTCTGAGAGCTCATGGAACGTGACAAGGAGGAATTGCATCAAGAGAGATTGGTCTCTGCTTGGGGACAGGTTGTGATGACAAACAAGAAATCTTCCTTGTAATCAGAAGAGACTGAATAGAGTTTGCTGCCAGTCAAAGTCACAAATTTCACTAAGCCTGGGAATGGAGCAAGACTACAGCTGCTGAGGGGGAATCTTTCTTCTCTCACTTTACCTTAGGCATATTGTGTTTCTGTTTCATAGGTATCCAATTTTTGTTCCAAAGGATGTTAATCTTTTCTTTTTATTATTATTTTTTTCATTTTTTTAAGTTTGTTTTTTTTTTTTTTTCCAAAGCCTTTCGAACATTTGGTGGGGAAGTCACTATGAGGGGAAAAGTCTTGGCTGAACCATCTTGATGGTCTGCTGTCTACACTATACGTATGGTATTTTTTTAACATAAGCTATGCTGTACCTCAAAAAGACACAAGAAACTTTTCCTTCTGCCTCACTAGAGAGTATTAATTGCTAGGCATAGATTTATATTGTAATGTGTCCTTGTCTTGAAGCTCCACAACCTTTATGAACAATCAGATTCCATGCCATGCTATGATTTTGAGTATGTGGTTTCTATGCACGTGCTATGCCATGTTTTTGGGATTGTTCAGGTGGGTAAATACCTCAAATGAGTGATATCCTTAGAACCCTTGGGCACATTTTTTCTCCTCTTCTCTGACCATAGGCACAAACTGGCTGTAAAACTGCTTGTCTACTGGGGTTAGTGGGATAGCACCAGGGGTATTCCACCGTGAGGAATATCTAACAGCCTTTAAAATAGCCTAATCTGTTTACTTTGTGCTGTACTCTTCTGAGACAGAAAGTGATCTTCCATTCTCACTTTTTAATATGAAACATCTCACTCCTACAAAACTTACCCTGTAACTTGTTTGCAAGCTCCCCTGGTATAATGTACTATTTCCACATATATGGACAGTCTAGCTTCTTCAGACAGCTAGATCTGGTTTATAATTCCAGACACAAGGTTTTTTTGGCACAATAAACCAATTTTTTATTAAAATTTCCAAAAATCACAACTGCTACTGCCAATTTATATCACTGGGAAACTGGGCTACTCAACCATAATATTTTCATATAAATGCATTGGCTCAGAACATTTCTCCCTTGGGCTAGGCAAGCTGGATATAAAGTCTAGTAAGGGTATTGGAGTACAAGAAGTTTAATAGGATGTTTAAAGTTAATTTGAGATGAAGGCTGAACCTCAGTTTGGCGGAGGTAAAAAATTACTTGAAGGACTTTATGTTTCACTTCTGCCTGGAAGACTGACATAATAACTAAACCCTAGGTATTTGTTGTTATGCTCTATTTGCCACCAAGCTGAAACTTTGGCTTTCAGCCTCTTCCAAGTTATTGTGCTGGAAAGAGTCAGCTGCTATGTAATGGACATCTGAGTAAAGCTTGAGAGTTTTACCAACCAAAATGCTGGTTGGAGCCTGTCTGATAGGTGAGGTTGTTTTGATTTCTTATTTTAAAATTTTTACTATGGATGCTTTTTTGGTATTTTGAATGCGATGAGCCTCCTTTTCTCTGCTGCAAAAGTTACTTTAAACCTCTGTGTAGAAGTGGAGAAAGCATGAGGCATGAGGAAAGAGAAGTACAACTACTTCATTCTTTACCTTAGTCTCTGTGACAGATTGCTCCTGTCCTTCTGCCAGCAACCAGACAGTGGTTGCTCTGGACAGTGTCTATCTCTGTCTATCTCTGGACAGTGAAACAGTTAATTCCACTACTGCAAATTGTCATTGGCATTTAGTGCTCTAGGAACTGAGTATTTGCATACACAGATTTTGTATGATCAATAGATTCAAGAGCTAAACCTTCCAGTGACACTTACTTTGCTTCATATTTTAAAGGCTCTCCTACTGATTGGGAAGCTGAGCTTCCAATACCTCACTATGCTGCAAATCAAAAGCATTATACTCTAGATATATTTAACGGTGTGTATACTGTCATATTTGTATTTTCTGTGGGGTATTACAAAAATTAATAAACTGGACTCCATTTAGTTATCACTTTATAAGCTGATCAAGGCCAGATCCTCTCAACTCCCATCAAGCAAAAGTTAATAGTAAACAGACACTAACTTATCAGTCACATTTCTCCATGGCCAATAGTATTCCAGTTTTTTAGACAGACCTGTGATATAGGGCTGTCCTTTGTGAGATGTCAAGAAAACAGGAAAACTTTTCCAGAAGAAGGATAGATTCCATGTGGTGTTCAGCATATTTTCTTGGAGCCACAGCCTGATATGATGAATAATTGTTTAGGACCAGACATCGTGTTTGCTAGGTAGCTGAAGGAAGGTGATATAGGAAACCTTGAGAAAAGAACTGAGAAAACCAAGGGAGCCATGTGATATCTGGTGTGGTTTACCTGCCTCTAACCATTTGTCAGTGTTGCTTTTTTCACATTTTTTGGTTTTTGATTTTTTTTTTTGGGGGGGGTGGGGGTGGGAAGGGGAGGTGGTATGTGAGAAACATTGGAATGTATTTTATACACTGAAATACTGAATACCATTTCAATTACTGACAGGACATGTTGGAGCAACCTGTCTGGTGGAACACCCAATGTCTACAAAGTCTACTTTTTCCATGTAAAAGTCTGAAATATTGCTAAAACATAGCAAGAAACCCAGATTGCAGTATATTGTTTCAGGTCAGTATGGTGCTCATCAGAATTTAATTGAAAGTATTGTGAAGATTTATGCTTAGTAGTTACAGTACTGCAACAAAACCAGTTTGTTTTAAACAGTGTTTGAGTGATAGCACCTGGGAGAACATATGTAGTGAGTACAGATTAAAAAATAACCTGAATTAGCTCATTAAGTCATACCAGAGAAAATTAATTGCATGTGGTCAAGTCAAAGCAGCAACTTTTGTGAAGAAAAACATAGCTGGCAAAGATGGAGGTGAAATGTTAGTTTGAAAGCACTTCTGCCCTACATTTTTTCCACACAGATGGTCTCATATTGGTACAGAAATCTGTAGACCTTCCAGAAAAGAAGGGCAGAACAGCCTATCTTTCTAATAATATTGTGGAAATTTAACACCATCTTGCTCTTCTCATCTTTAATCTTTTTGCAATACTTGCTCAGTTCAGTCATTTAGTATTAAAGTTCAGGTTTTTTAGTAACATAATATTGGTGTCCAAATGCCAAAGTAAATGTATGGTACAGATTTTCATTAGCTAAAGTTCTGAAACCTTTGATTAATTATTGTAAGACAACAAAAGAGTTATGTGAAAAAAACCTTTGCATTCTACCACATGTCCTGACCAGAAGAACTTGAGGGACTTATCTAACTATTGTGGTGAAAAATACATTAGCACTTGCTGCCCCAGCAGTCTTCCTGGGTTTTGTTAAAATTCTTCTCTGATTATCTGTCGGCCCTGTACAGTAAAATATAGTAAAGGGTTTGGGGAATGTTTCAAAACATCAATTATCAGTTTATACAAAAAGTTATCACTGAGCATGGTGCTTACCCATTACATTGGAAAGACTGTGGCTTTTGTTCACACGGTAATGATAGGCAATTCACAAATAGCCAACAATACAACATGACACAAGCCTGGAGTTGGGCAGATATATTACCATTGCCAGAAAGAATCATTTTGATGAACTGTTAAAGTCATTATTCAGTTCCATGACTCTGTCATAACATCCATTCAGTCTGTGTCTAGGTTGCCTTTGGTTTGTTGTTACAAGTTCTGTAGTGGAAGTCAGCTGCAATGTAACCTTTGTCAACAGAGGACCAACACAAACAGTTGGGTTTTGTATGTTATTAGCCATGTTGTCATGGACGTTTTGTTTTTCTCTCTGGTGGCTGCTGAGGTCAGACGTCAGTCTCAGGGCAAACAGAAGAGCACTATGATGGTGTAGAGATTACCTCATTAAATGACTATGCACTATATTAATAGTGGCTTTGCCAATGTTACTTTAGGTAAATCCTTGCTTTTTCTGTCACAGTCATAACACTGAAATGCTTCCTGTTAATTATGAGCTTCCATGGACGGTGCCCATAGAACAAACCCAGTGGACATGTCACTGGGCCTGTTTCCTGGCTTCTTCTGTGGTGTAGCTTATAAATCGGGGTAAAGAGGACAGTGGAATGATACAGAATTTTCAAGAGAGGTGGGATGTGAAAAGGCAGAGGAAGGAAAATATGAGTGAGCCAGCTGTTTTTCTGTCTCTTCCCAGTTTTCAAAAGAGTTATGTTGAGAAGCAGTGAGCTAACTTAAGAAACGTGGTTTTGTCCTTGACCACACCCTTCCCATGGAAAACCGTGTGTCAGTGCTGCAGAAATTGCTCTTTCAGCTGTGCAGTTTTCACAGACTTCACTCATGTGTATCCTGGGATGACCTCTCCAAGCCAGCACATTTGCCCTAGTGACCACAAGACTCCCTCAGTGTAATTCTTTCTTACTTGAGCTTGCAGCTGGGTTCCACCACTGCACCGGAGAGAGCTGAGAACTCACGCCTGCCTCACGGGGTTGAATTGCTGTGATCAAATTACACCTCTGCCTTCTTTATGTTGGCTCCCCCCAAAAAAACCTAGTGGTTTGATTTTAAAATTGGCCTTTAAGAAAAGAGTCTTTAACACAAAAAGATGTTTTATGATATTCAAGACTTGGGTTTTTTTAGAGTTTTTGAGATGACATTCATTTTGAAAGGGTTCGAGTCTTGCAGCTTTGATTGGCAGTATAAAACCTTTACTTTAGTGATTCTTGAGATGTAGAATTTATTCCTCTTGGACAGCTGCCTCAGCAGATCCTTTACGAAAACAAATCTGAAAGTGATTTTTTTTTTTATTTTATTTTTTTATTTTCCTCTGACTCCTGTGCAATTTTCCATGCTTATAGTAAGGGTTGTCTATGTGGCTCTTAATATGTTGTTACATATTTTATAGTCTGTTAAATTGCATTGCATTTTAATTGGGCAGACCTCCTCTCTGGGATGGAAAGATAGGTTAAGAAAGATACCTGGAGATACTTCAGAGAAAAATTTTAACTACAGCTTTAAGAAAAAAAAAATAAAGTTGCAAAAACAACTTGTCTTGTCTTGTTACTTATCCTTTTTCCAATGTTATAAAAAATTATAGTCTTAATTTAATTAACTTAAAGGTTCTTTATAATTACCATTTTATAGTTTGAGAGCAATATTTGTTCAACTCTATTTTCCTTCTATTCTTTGGCCCGGATAATTTGTTCCAGCATTGGGCATGCAAGTTGCAAGATGCAGGCATTTTAAAATAATTTTGTTCTTTAATAATGACAGTCTTCATTACACAAAAAATGTGAAACCTTACATTTAGTAACAATTGCAGCAAAATACACAATTTTAAATGTTCATCTTGCAAGTGCTTCACAGAAAAACAGAAAAACTTTGAATATTTTCACCATCAAGTATTATCCACGCATTAAAGTTCAGAATGTTCTCAGAGTGAACTCAGAATCATTCCTTTCACTCCAAAGTCCATTGTTATTTGAGTTTTATGAAGAATTCTTCTTGGTACTTGAAGCACCATCAGCCATGCTGTCTTAAGGCATGAGGCAGTGAAGTGCAGTCTGGTTTTTTTTGAAAGAGGGTTATTGGGAACACCCTTACAACACAGTGGGAAGACATTGGATGTGATGGATTACAGTGCTGTGCTTTTCACATCCAACTCCCACATGGAATGAGTCCCCATTCATGGCACATTAATGTCTCCATGTCTGTGCATGTATTCTGATTGTATCTGCATTCTTCCCAAGTTTTTCAGGATAGGATTATATGAGAAGAGGGGAAGGAAAATTGATTTTATCGCTAACTAAAAAATGAATCTGACCCCCTTATTTCTCTTCTCACCCATCTCTGTAGTGGTGCCAAGGTCCAGTAACTGAAATCAAATCCATATGGCATTTCAAACTATAAAGATGTTCTTCCCAGTGAGCTCTTCCCAAAAATTGCCTGTGAAAGAGGATAAAATTGGACATTTTGATAAATTACCCTCACCAAGAAGAGTCTGAGAGTTCTTTTTGCCAGTAGCATTGACTTTAATTTTTGAACTAAACTTTGCTTGCATTTCAATTACTTGTTTGGTCAGTAAACTCCCATCCAATGTAGACTTTGAAAGATTTGAATTATAGCAATACTGTTAAGAATCCAGAGATAATATGTTCTTTTAAAAGTCTCTGAAACTTTGGCAAAGGAGTTGAGCTTTTGTTTTAGATCCAGGACACATTTTTCAAGGAAGTTATGAATGCTACAGAACAGAATGAATTTGGAAATAAAATTATCTACTGGCCTTTCCAACCTTCTTATTTTATTTTAATCTCCTAGTTCACTGCAGGAACATTTGCAACCTTTCTTTTGCTTGTAAGGAGGTTTTGTAAGGTATATGTGTTTGAGATGGAAACATCATTCCATCCCATAATATTCTCTGTTTCCAAGTTAAACTCTATTATTTAATTATAAAAATTATAATTCAGTGGCACAAAGAATCATTCATTTTAGTGAATGGTACTGCAGTTTGAGGGGAATGGATTAAATCAAAACATTGAAAATACTTTTTGCTTTCTTTTGCAACCTGACTTCTGTGTCATTTAAACATGACTTGACTGACCAGGTAATGTAGAAGTTGCATGATGTATCTTTCAAATAATAATACTCTTGCAGTGCATTCGCTGTAATCTTTGCCTTTTAGCATAGACAGTTGATTTGCTTCTGATAACCTTCAGCCTTTGGATATTTTTGCATTCTGTGGATGTGTGAGAAGTAATTTAGCATTCATCCTTCTTTACTTTCATATAGGAGAGAGTTACAGGGTAGGAATAGTTGGCACCTTTCATTTCTTTCGACTATTTCTGGAAAGAGCTGTGCCAGAAGTAGAAGTTTAAGGCTTGGTGGCTTTGGGTCCACTAGAAATCTCTAAATATTTCTAACCAGTTCTTTCAGCCATGGCAGAAAAGGCAGCAGTGCAAGTAAAACAGGATTCTGGTATCTAAACTTATTTAAACTGATGTTTTGTCAGGATATGCCAGTTCAAAAGCTACCATTTTATCTAGGAGAGGGGCTTCTGACTACCCAGCAGTCCACATGTACAAGTCCTCAGTTTCTGCTGTCTGGTTTTGTACAAGGCAGGACCAATTGCACTGGTGACTGTCAGGAACTAGATGCCTCCTCGGATGCAGAAAGGATGCCAGTGGCCACCGTGAGCCTGCTGCACGCTCCAATAGAGATGTTGTGGCTGTTGAAGATGGAATTGGTGCCCAGAAGCAGCTGCATCACATCCCTGTCCAATAGTGGTGTCTATTGTGCTGGACTGGCTTTTCAAATAGCAGGCACCATTGAGAGAGAAGGGGGAGGAACAAGGGGTGGAAAGGAACAGGGTAGAAATGAGGAGAATACAAAGGACTCCCAGGCTGCAAGAGGTAAAACAGGGAGTCAAGAAGTGCATGGTTTGGGGAGATTGGAGCCTTGAGGAACTGAGAAGACTGTGGGATAGAGGATGTCTGAGTTTGGAGGATGTGAACTAGTGGAGGTAGTGAACCTGCTGCTGGTGGATGTAAGCAGGGAGCTGGCAAAGCCAGAGAGGGAGGATCTTTGGATTCAAATACTCTGGCATAGAGGTCAACCAAGGGGCAAACCTGAGAGGAGGAGACCTGAGAGAAAAGAAGTTTTTTTCTGTTGTTGTTTTGAGTTTTATTTGGATTTGTTATTGTTTTGTTTTGTATTTGAGAGGGGCCTTCTATAGCTGAAGAAGTTAAGTAAGTGTAGAAATAACCATGCACAGACATCTGAGAGTCAGGTGTGCTTGGTAAAAAAATGAGCAACATCTTATTAGCAGCACTCACAAACTTCCTCTCTTTCCTACAGCACCTTTTAGCTGGGAATCAGAAAGTACTATATAAACACCAAGATATATGGATAAAGGAAGCCTGACCCATGGGAATGTTTGATTTTTTCCCGACATCACACATTGAAACCTGGCAAAAGAATCAGGAAGAGTGCCAAAGTTTCCTAATTTGTAGTGCTTTGTTCTTGCAAACAGACAGTATCTCCTACCGGCCGTGTGCATGCTGGTTGTATTTATTGATGTTTGCATGTAGACAAGTGGGAATAGAATAGCACTAAATCTCTGATAAATCTCTTTATCATCATATTGTCTGTGAGTAATGAAACTAATGAAACCTGATTTCCTATAGGTTTAAGTTTCATGGTTGCATTCTCTGATGTCCAGTAAAATCTAAGTTCCAATTGAAGTTTTTCCACTGCTGAGATATTTAAAGGGTCTGGAATCTCTATTGTCTAATGAAAAGGGAGCTTATATTGCAGTCTTTCCTGTTCATGGGGCACCACTAATGGGGGCTTTTTTTTTTTTTTCGTCAGTTCTTTGCCTCTTACTTTCACTAAGTTTATTAGACCAAAACGTAGTTGTGATTATTACATCTCTGTCAAATTGCTTTTAAATGTCCATCTCAGATGTACTAAGCTGTAAAGCCAACAAAGATGTAGAATTATGCAGAGTATGATAATTTTATTTCCTTAGGGTACAGGGCTGAAAACTGGGTTAGCCTTTCAAACATCATATTGTTTTCTTTCTAAGTAAAACATGAATAAGCACTGGTATTTATATGTTGTTGTACAAAATGGAGGTAATAGTTTGCTATAATAATATAAGTTGCCACCAAAGCCATAAAAATTGGTTAGGCTGGCTGATGTCAATGGCTACAAGTGCCTCAGAACTTCTAAGGGTAGAGCAAATCCAGTACCAGAAGGGTCTGCAAAGACAGACAGAAATACTGGAAATGAGAGAGCTGATATTACCCAGAAGTAAAAGTGATTGAACAGTCAATTACTTCTAGAAGTTGTTTGTTTAAACATTTAACCACTGCTAACGTTTAGAGTAAGTGCTCTAGCTATCCATCTGTGAACAAATCACAACCCTGCTGTATGTGCCTCAGCCATTAACTACAAACCCTTAGGACCAATTCCATTTTACTCTCTTGAATGCACATATTTTTTTGACAAAATAGCAGTAATAATATGGGTTGTAAATTGCACTTGGTTAAAAAAAAAATAAACTGCAATTTAGCACAGCCAATGAAAACATCTGCTTCACAAGTTTAAACTTTCCCATGGGAATGCTGGATCAGCCCTTCTGATCTCTCTGTGTGTGTATTCAAAGGAAACATCTTTACAATACAGATGCTTGGGAAAACATACTGGAACATAGACTACTTCTCAGGATAATTACAGAAACACAACAAACTTGCTGCTGTTTGTAGTTGATGGTTAAAAAAATAGAACAGTAGATTATTTTATTTTTTTTGTCTTCGGTTTTCATGCTAAGGGTAACATTTTTTATAAACATGAGTAGGCATAAACAAATCTTTGTGCACCAGAAGTAAAATAAAGATGTAGGCTTGATGTCTGCAATGGCAGAGGATGTGGCTGCAGCTAAAGCACTGCTGGATCTGGGCCAGTTGGTCAGTGTGACCTCCCACAGGTCTTACATGTGTAGCTCCAAAATGAAAATAGAGGAAATTTCAATCTACTTGGTGCTTAGGTAGTATGTCAGTATTTATGACATGATGAATCCATTCAGGTTGGATGGGTTTTTGGGCAGCCTGGTCTAGTGGGAAGTGTTGCTGTCCATGCAGGGGGGGTTGGAAACAGAGGACCTTTAAGATCCTTTCTATTCCAACCATTGTCTGTTTCTATGATAAATACTGGACATGATTTTTTTATTTTATTTTTTTCCATTGTAAAAACTTCCCTTCTAAGATGGATAGATAATATTTGACAAAAAAAAACCAACATGTCTTGACAAGTAAACAAGGCTGGGTTACTGCTGGATATTATCTCTGCAATGAATGATTTGGAGTGGATCTACTGAATAGGTTGTGGTCCACTTCATATACATCTTAAGCACCAATCTGTCCTGCACATTGGGAGAACTGGCAAGGGGAAAAATCTTTCTTGTGGAATTCTTAGCCAAACTCATTGAACTAGCTAGTAAAAGCATCAATAATGGTCATCTTCAGAACTTGCTGAAACTCTTGCATCAACTCTCCTACCAGAATCAAATAGTTTTATGTCATTTTCCCATTTACTGTCCTGGAAATGATCAGGTGTTTGAAGTAAGTGTAAGCATAGTAATCAGTTCAAGAACATCCTATTCAATATAGAGTGAGCTCTAAGGTGATGTCTCCAGACTTTCAGCATTTCTTTGAAATACCTTGCTGGGGCTAATTGCCTAAATATTGGTTACCATAATACCTAAATTAATCATCTGCACAAGGTGATATGAATGTAGTATGATGTTTGTTTTTCTAATACACTGTTCAATTATGGTCTCCATACCATGTTTTTTTGGCTGGTCTTCTAACTTGTTACAGTGCTGAGATTTCTCAAGGGACAACAGTTCAGACCTGTCTTTTACAAGGGCTCTCAGTATTGCCCTGCTAAAACTCCTAACACTTCCAGGAAACTGAATTTTGCATTGCCGAATAAAGCAAATGGATTTTAGTACTGTTTTCATTCTGCTCTGACCTCATTGTGGATTCTCAGTGAATTCAGTGTCATGGCTTCCTTTGGAAAAGGACATATTGAAATCATACTGCAAATCCTTTGTTATGGTAATCTCACAACATGTAGTAGTTAAGCTGCTAGCCTTGTTCCTACATATTGTATATGTGGTTTTGATATTTGGTGTGTGACTATGACAGGACAAAATCTCTGGATTGTCTTAAGACCTTAAATGGATGATAAAGTGTTTTTTTATGTAAGAGAAATTGTAATCTTATCTTTCTCAAAATGTCAAAGCAGATTTCAGCTACAGCACAAAGCAATAATTTTGTGTAGCACCTTAACCACAGCCAAATACTGAGGTCTTGACATGTGAGGTGACCTTGATGTTGACATTAAATCAATTGTGACTGGAGAAACGAAGTTGCAGACACTGTTGTCCACTGCCAAGTTTATCCCAAAGAGAGTCACATAACTGAATGTTGAAAGAATATCCTTGGAGAATTGGATTGCTCTTTGAGGTATCGTAATCAAAACAGATCTTCAACATGGCTTTTGCTAGGCTTTAAGAATTAGGCTTATAGGCTGAGAGATATGATGGAAATATGCAAAATGGCTCTTGGATCTTTATAAAGGAATAGGAAGGTGTATGCGTGATCCCAGGGAGTACTGCAGATCAGGAGACTGCAATCTTGTCTGCTTTTTGTGTTCTTAGGGTAAGATATGCTGTGGCTACAGTGTTTCAAAGAAGACAATTACTTTATATAAATAGTATCTTTATTGTTGTTACTGTTGATTTGATGCCTGATCTACAACTCTCTGGAAAATATCTGGTGTTCAAAACTAAATATAAATCTAAATTCCAAATAAAACTGCATCTGCTTTAGGAGACAGCAAGATAGTTTGATTCCCCAGAAAACTTACTTGGATGAACTTACTTGGCCAAAAAAACCCCATGCAGCGCTACAGGCTGGGCACAGAGTGGCTGAGAGCAGCCAGACAGAAAGGGACCTGGGAGTCTGGATTGACAGGAAGCTGAACATGAGCCAACATTGTGCCCAGGTAGCCAAGAAGGCCAATGGCATCCTGGCCTGCATCAGGAACAGTGTGGCCAGCAGGTCCAAGGAAGTGATTCTGCCCCTGTACTCAGCGCTGGTGAGGCCACACCTCGAGTCCTGTGTCCAGTTCTGGGCCCCTCAGTTCAGGAAGGAGCTTGAGGCTCTGGAGCAGGTCCAAAGGAGGGCAACCAGGCTGGTGAAGGGACTCGAGCACAGATCCTATGAGGAGAGGCTGAGGGAGCTGGGGCTGTTCAGCCTGGAGAAGAGGAGGCTCAGGGGAGACCTCATCACTCTCTACAACTCCCTGAAAGGAGGTTGTAGCCAGGTGGGGGTTGGTCTCTTTTCCCAGGCAACTCTCAGCAAGACAAGAGGGCACGGTCTCAAGTTGTGCTGGGGGAGGTTTAGGTTGGATATTAGAAAGAATTTCTTTACCAAGAGGGTGATCAAACACTGGAATGGGCTGCCCAGGGAAGTGGTGGATTCTCTGACCCTGGAGATATTTAAAAAGAGACTGGATGTGGCACTCAGTGCCATGGTCTGGTAACTGCAGCAGTAGTGGATCAAGGGTTGGACTTGATGATCTCTGAGGTCCCTTCCAACCCAGCCAATTCTGTGATTCTATGAAATCAGAAATAATACAATGTTGTTTTCTTTTCTCTGTTTTTTTTTCTTTCCTTCTAGGGTAACTAAGCGTTCCTGAAGATAAACAGTGCTTTAACCATTCTTCACACACAGCTCGTGGTTAATCAAATTAACTGTGACCATTTATTATAGTTTTTATTTGTCCTTTAACATTGACAGAAACCATTGCTTATTAAAAATTAAAAAATAATTTAAAACAATGAAGCAAATCTGGCGTAGGCTAGCTGAAGAGAATGAAATATCTGACACAAGCATCTGTTCACTGTGTCTCTTCCAAGTAACCAGCTGCTTGAACTAATCCTCTTTGCCAGCACACCTACACTGCAGCAGCATAATCACAGCTTGTAAGAGTAGCTCTGCATGTTGACTGGTAAAAACATTACTATATCACTCTCTTCCAGTAATAGTTCAGTTGAAAAATCCCAGCTGTTGGAGGAAAAAATATTCTGATGAGGACAATGTGGTAATTTTCTAGTTCCCCTCACTTAGCAGCTAAGGTTATGTTGCCGTTAGCAATATTTGCCTTTGTTCAAAGCCTCCTGACCTGAGGGTTCTGTTTTATAGTGCACCCGTGACCTCTCATTACTACGTGTACAAAACAAGACATGGCTGGAATGATAAAATTACATCTGTTAAATGAAAAACTAAGGGACATCTTACTCGAGATTTATATATCCTAAAAAGAAAAAAAAAACAACAAAAACAATCATTAATGGAAGGAACTGAATATCAGCTAAAATGAAGCTAATGATGTGTCTGGCATCCATTACTCTAAATGAACTGGCATTTCCTTTTCTGAGGCCTGCAAAAACCACATTGCTGTATCTGTCTACATAGTTGATGATCATAAGGAATTGTTATGCCGATCATTAATTACTCTGGAAACTCCTCTATCTTGCTGTTTGACCTCTACATTTTAAATCTGTAATTCAGAATCACTGGTAATAAATAAAAAAATAGCTCTGACATTTTCATTAAAATAAATATCTAGAGGAGAATTTTAAATAAAAATTTATGCCAATGAGTCTATCTCACAATGCTGACCTGATTGTAACACTTGACATGCTGCAGCTGACAAATCACTCCAGGTTGGAGGTGATCTTAATAAGTTCAGCATACTATTAAAATGCATAAATACTGATCAAACTCTTTCTAAAATCTGAGACTAATTAAGCACTGTCATAATTTTGTTAGAATCTTAAGATCAATGACATCGGGGGAAGAGGGGAATATGTAATGATGACTTTTGGTATCTAAAAGACTCTAAAAGCCTTTATCAAAGTCTAGAAACCCTTGGAAATTATCCAACTGTCTCTGAGTATCCCACGCTTCATTATTGATGTCTTGGTGTAATGCTGATAACATTAAAACAAGGGACCAAGCTATTTTGCCTCCATTCCACATAAAGAAATATAGTTTAAATTTCACAATTGCATTCATATTTTAGAATAAAACAGGGATAGCTTCTTCTTAGGCTATTTTGCTGCTTTTTTTTTGTTTTTTTGTTTTTTTTTTTTTTTTTTTGTTAGTGGACTCCTAAATATGTGGAATACATCTGCTGAAATGAATAATTTAAGGGAAGTATGCTACTTTATGATACTGTTATAAGACCAAAATATTTCTACCTACAAATCTAAATAGATAAATATTAATGGTAATGTAATAGACATGTTGCAACTGAGTGTACTACTTGGGCCATAAGTAGGTAGCTTATATTACTGCCACTTTCTGAGATATGCTGCAGGGAATGGTTGTTTTATGCAGGAAGCTTTGATGTGATTGAGCTGTGTGACTGAGTATGGTTAAGCTGCATTAGTAAAGGTTTATGAGGGAAAGAGAACAAGCAATTGCAGATATTTGAGGTTTTATAGACTCTCTACATGTTTCTAAAATTATTCTATCTATATTTGATAAATCCAAACCAGCATAGTATACTGTAAAAAATAAGTTTCTCCTAGGTTAGGACATTCCCCTCAAATTACTTGTGGATTTCCCATTTGCAGCTAATCCTCATTTTCTGATCTCATCCTGGATAATGTGTGTATGTATGTATGTATAATGAGCTTTATGATGTGTGTGCCTCATTGTTCTAAGTATTAAGAAGAATTTCTTCACTGAAAAGGTAATGGGACATTGGAACAAGCTGGTCAGGGCAGTGGTGGAGCACATAGGACTGGTATAGACATAGTATTTAGGGATATGGCTTAGTTAAGGACTTGTCAGCATTAGGTTGATGGTTGGACTCAATGATCTTGAAGGTCTTTTCCAACCAGGTAATTCTTTGATTCTTTGATTACAACTTGTAATTTCTACTGTGTGACACTGAATAATGATGCTTTCTGAAAGGTGCTTTTAAGATCCTGATACACTTCTAGGACATGCCATGGAAACAATTGTGATGCACAAGTAATTTTTTTAAATGAGAGGGCATCTGAGGTATGATGGGACATTTTCCTTGGTGAAATAACTTCTCTATTCTTAGTTCTTTGAGTTTTCAGTTATTACTGAAAGTAGTTACGTTGCTTCTAATCTGACATAAGCTTTTTGATCTAAAGCAGAGTTCCATTAAATCTTTTGACTTACACTGTTACTGACTGGGCAGGTGGATCTTCTTTTAAGTAATTTTGTTTTTTACATTGAAATAGGAGCTTTTTTCCTTCTAAATTTTCAAGCTATTGTATAATATTTGCAAAACTGTCAGAGGTACAAGGGAATAAAATTAAGATATTGTAAGCATTCTTAATCATAAATTTACTATATGTATTTTTCTACCAATCATTTTGTGTTCTTTCTCATGATGAGATGGGCTGCAGGTAATTATCTTTTCAACTGAAATACATTTCCAATAGAAATAATCTGCTTGGTTATAATTGCAGACATTTTCTAAATTTGAACAAGTGCTTATAAATTAAAATTAATCCAAATGCATGTTTTGAAAGAACAGCTTAAAATAGCAAAATCATATCATAACTCACAAATTAGAATGGTCATAAGGAAATACCATAATCAAAAGATTAGCTTGAGCATTTAAGTGAGGTCAGAGACTTGACTCAGCAGCCATACTTCGACTTTTTTCTGAATTAAATGAGAGCACTGTGTATTGCAGCACAGAGGCAAATAAGCAAAAATTCATCTGTATTTTTTATTACATAGTTTTTTCTTGTGTATGCTACTTTTTGGCATTTCTGGTTTATGGTAGCAGTAGTCCCTAACTCTTACAGTTAGTGCTATTGTGGTTTTATTACAAACTTTTTTGTTGGTACATAGTTTTTCCAGAAAAGTATGCTAGATGTTAAGTTTCCTTTCTCACTCAGTGTAAAACACTTTTTGTTGCTTTTTTTTTTTTTTTTTTCCTCTCTTTTCCTGTGTAGCTATTGATAAATTAAAGGAAAATAAATCATTGCACCCAAAATGTCTGAAGGGAGAAAGAGAGTTTCCTTACCTGGCATCCGTACTCTGCCATTGGCCCTGGCTTATCACATATTATAAGCTGAGCAAAGCTAAGTGATCATTAGGTGTGTAGAGGTAGGACAAGAGGTAATGGCATTTACAGGGGAAGAGGGTAGATTTAGTTAGACATAAGGAGGAAATTCTCCAGTATGGGTGGTGAGATGGGAAAAGGTTGCCTAGGAAAGCTGTGGATGCCCCCTCCCTGGAACCTTTCAAAGCCAGGTGGGATGGGACTCTGAGCAACCTGGTCTAGGGAGAGGCGTCCCTGCCCATACAGGGGGGTTGGAACTGGATAATCTTTAAAGTCCCTTCCAACGCTAAGCATTCTGTGATTCTATGATTACTAGACTCAATCATAAGGGAAATGCTAATTTATTCACTTAAGTAGCCCAGAATTTTTGGTTCTTTCTTTTGGGCTGCACTTGTTCCATTACTGTGGCTGTGTTAGAAGTCCACGCAGGCACTGGAAGTGTTCAGATGAGTTTCGAAATACAAATCCAGTAAAAAGGCAGGAATCAATATTTTACATAATTGAGTTAGGCATGGTAAGAATTCGGTGTTGGTTCCTGGCACTAAAAAATAGAGATATTTTAGCAGATGTGTTAAGTATCTTTGTAAACCAGCTGGCATCTTTCTAATGCAAAAAAAGAAGTGTTGCAGTCCAAAATGCAACAGAATGCACCTACAGTTTGGTATTGAGTTTTCTAACTCAGAGGTTAAAGCAGATATTTGATTTCCCTTATTCATTCTTACCATGCCTTTCGCAAGAAAGTGAAAAGCTTTAAATGGGCTGCATTTTAAATTGTGTCAATCATAAGAGTTACAAGGTTCATAAATTTACATAAATGTACATGAATTCGCAAAAACCTTGATAAAATTTCTTGGTGACAGATGAAATCAGTATTTAATATGAGTCACAGATAAAAACTTTATATAGGCCTAGGAATTTCCTGAAATGAAAAGAAGTTCTTCATTATGTAAACAGCTATGGAAAATGAAAACTTAGGCTTATAGGATACAAAAAGTACTCTTTCTTGTTAGAAATGGTGTTGCCAGGGTTTTGCTGCCCTGTTTAGCACTGGATTGGTCAAGAAGCTCTTGGATCTGAGATGACTTGCACCTTAACAGCTGAGAGGCTGGACAGAATTAACTGGTATCCATGAGGATCCCCTCTGTGTGACACAGATTGCTGGCACATACATAATTTGACCTAGAGCCTTTTTAATTTTCATTGAAGCAATTATATGACTTCAAGAACTAGAGGTTCAAGAAGAAACCAGACATGCAATAAAGTAATGAGATCTGGAAACAGAAGTAATACTGTATATCAAAAAAAAGAATTCTTTTTATTACATCCATAATATTGAAGGCACTTTCAGCTCTGTGCTAGGGAACCTTTTAAAAACTCTTCTCTAAAGCCACAAATAAGGTATCAGGTCAAATAACCCATAAATCTTGTTACCATTTTTTATCTTCCTCCCTTGATAACTGCCCATCATTTCTCTGTTAAAGTCCATGAACAAAATTTTCATCCATACAGGGGCTCCATCAAGTGCAGCTCCTATGAAAAGTTCCAGTTCAGGATCTATATATTCTTGGTCCTTTGCATGATATGTCTGAGTTCTGTTTGAATTAAAAAAGTCTCAGTGTGCAAGTGAATTATACTTCAGAACGTGCAGAATATCAAACACGAAGCCAGGAACTTATTTTTTCCCTTTTAAAATATGTGCTTATATGAAGGTTTTTTGTGAAGTTTTGGTGGGCACAGTGGGTACAAAGTAGACTCTGGTGAAATCAAAGTCAGCTGATTGAACTGCATCTTTGAAAATGCAGTGAAGTAACTTTTTGGAAAGGCAAGATTTTAAATTTGATTTAACATGCATTTAGCAAATTAAGTTAGAGAGCCCTAGGGCAAACGATTGGTTCATTTGTAGATACTTCATGTTTATTACAACATAGAAAACTGGCATTCAATCCTCTACCTACAGAGCTTTTCTAGCATGTTTTTGTCACGGCTACAACTCTCTTAAACCTGTGGTGGAGCAGCAAAAGCTAAGAAAGGGAGCATACTTACTGCTGGCATGAATGAGAAAAATTGCTTTTAGCCTCCCAGCACTCTTTTCTGTAAACAAGAAAGACCATCTCCCTCTTCAGAATAAAGTAATATCCTGAAAAATTCCTGTGTTCCAGAAACCAGCTATATTTTCAGCTAATCACTTTTTTCTATGATTTCATGACAGAAAGACTTGTAGCAGACTGATCGTTTAAGAATTTTGCATAGGAAAGGTGAAGTAAATTTGATACTAAGAAAAGGAAAAGCTTTGATTTTTGCATGTCCACTGGGAAGTGAGGATGATGAAGACAATGTTATTTCCATTTGGGAAGGAGAAGAGAGTCAGTTTGGGGTTGGTTTTGAGGGTTCTTTTCCTCCTTTCATTTTCCTGGATTCACTGCAAGTTCTCTGTGGCAGACTAATAACTTCTCTGACCTCAGGTTGTCTCTCTCCAATTTAGGCTTATTACAGATAACTATCAAGCCTTTTCTTCACATACATAAATCCATAATTAACTCTGGTTGCAGCACAGACTGTTAAAGGACTTCTGCCTTATAGGCCCATCAAAGACTTTGAAATCCCTTAGAAGACATTGTCCATTTAGTCCTTAACTACTTATCCATGGCATTTCCTGTTAGCCTAAATACATTCCCAATTAAATCACATGCCTCAGCCTTGAGCCTGTTTAACTTTAGTAGTTTGCTTCTACTGCTCAGTGAGCTTTCTTTCTCCCTCTCTTTTGTTCATTTTTTTTAAAGGAGGATTTTCATACCTGAGAAAGCTTGCAGACACAAATCCCAGCTGCTATGGGTTGGTGCATATGCAAGTGAAACTGCCTTGATTTCATAGCAAAGCTGTTAGAGGGATCCAGAGCAGGGATTCTGCCTTTTTCTTTCTCTCTTTGGAAAACTTGGCCACCAAAGAGAGAGCAGTGAGTAAAAGGGTATCTCAGGTGCAAAGAGACCTGTGAAGTGTTGGAGTCATTCCATCCATTTGAATGTCTCCATCCCCTGAGATATTCAAAATTTGCCTAGATGTGTTCCTGTGTAATCTGCTCTAGGGAATCCTGCACAGCAAGGAGTCTGGACTAGATGATCATCAAAGGTCCCTTCTAACTCCTATGTTTTGTGATTCTGTGATTCCTTTGCTAATAAAACTTCAAGAAAGCAGAAGGACAAGTGTTGTGATTTCTTCAAGGCAATGCCAGCAATTGTGACTCCCCAGTTCTTGACAAGAAAGAAAAAAAATCTCTCCTGCCCTTTACACACAATTAGTTTCCAGAAGATCAGTTGACAAAGTGACATTATTTTTTTTTAAATCAGTTATTTTTTTTGTCCTTCAAAATTCATAGAATCATAGAATGGCTAGAGTTGGAATGAACCCTAAAGATCTTCTTGTTCCAAACCCTCTGTATGGGACACCTTCTACTAGACCAGGTTGCTCAAGGCTCCAAAATTTAGAGTTTTGTTCATCAAATTATTGAAAACATCAGTGGAAGCTTGGAGATATTTTGCTTTTCGTGCTTGTACTTTCACACTTGATCCAGTTATGAGAACTTCTAATTGGATCAATATAATTTGTACAGTTATTTTATGGGTAACAGATTCCAGTGTCTCAAATCCAAGACTGTCACTCAACAGCAAAATCAGGGAGAATGGGAGTTTGTAAATTGTAGGCCCCAGGCAATACTTGAGAAATAAAATAGAGAAAAGCATTACTTCCTTGTTTATATTTTTTGTGGTTTTGATTCATTTTGGGTTTTTTGTTGTTTTGTGGTTTGGCTTTTTGTGGGGTTTTTTTTTAAGTCCAAAAGATTCAAAAGAAAGCTGGGAAATGCTCTGGCAGACCATGTGCCTTTTATATATCCAACTATAAATCCTATTCACAGATAGCATCACTTGGCATTCAATATATATTTTGTGAGGTGTTATGCCTTCCTTCTTTCTTTAGATTGATGGAACATAGATCGGTCACCCCTAGTGGGTGATGATAACATTTAAGTAAAAATGGCATAGTTATGAAAGTGTACTTCTTTTAAGAAAAGAAACACTCTAAAAAGGTATGTTTAAGAAGACACTGCTAATTTGGCCTGAGGATGCTTGTCTATGGCAGTGGATAGACATCCCAACCATAGCTCTCAACATATAGTATTCTTCCTGGGATGTCTGTACTCTCTCCACTATGGGTACAGGAAGAATACTTGTATTTACAAAAACCCTCTTGACTGCCTACTCATGAGAGCAGAACACAGGGGTACAGATGACGTGATGTCTTTTTTTCAGGCCTAGAGTACCCTCCGACATTGTCTTTTTAAATTCTTGTGAGATCTTAACAGACAGAATTCAAATGAACCTTTTGTTAGGTTTTGTTAGAACAGGGTTGTCCATCTGGCTCTTTCCATATGACCACTAGTAAAATGTTGGGGTCAAGACACCCTGTTGTTCTCATCTTTCTTCTCTTGCATTTGAGTGAATGATCTCTTTTATACCAGGGTTGTTTGTGAAGATCTATAATTATCAGGAGCCTTTTTCTTTATCCTCCTTTTCCTGCATTAAGGACACTCGATATATTTCGTAACCAATAATGGATCCCATTCACACGACCATATCATCCCATGAAATTAAACTTTACCAGCCATAGAAAAGTTATTTACAACTTATCCATTTGAAAAGAATTTTTCTCATTTAGTATTTTATTACATTTTTCATTGTGGACTGGTAGGGAATTAGTATTCCTTGATTCTGGCCCACACCACTGGGAGTATGGCTGACCTATAAATAGCTTGATCTGTGATCTATTATCTATGTGTTTTTCCTCAATAGATTTGTAATATGATAATATGATAACAGGATGTATTGCAATTATTAAAACAGACTTCTGCTATTTATATCACTATAAATGGTATGATATTTAATTTCAGAGACACATTTCAAATTTCTCTTGCTGTTGTAATTATCCACTCATCTCTTATTTTTAATCTTGGAATTTTCTTGTGGTTGTAAACTTTTTAGGTTACAAATGTAAAATTAGAAGCTCTTTGCTGCCTTTATCCTAGAATACACTGTCTGAGCTATATAAAATTTCCCAGAGCCATTCATTTTCATCAATGACTTTCTTTGCATCTTGTGCACAAATAGAGTTTCTTATTTTGACCTTGAAATATTAAATTTTATGTGGATGGGAGGGAGAAAAGGTATTTTTTTTCCTGGATTTCAGTTTAAGACAGCTGGCAAGTTTGCCTCTTCTCTTAAAACATAATATTTACTGTTATAGCGTTTCATCCTCAAGGGATGTTTTTATTTAGGAGAGAACCCAATATTACCCTCAGTGAAGACATATAAAGCCCAGAGTAATTTATTATGCTAACTGTTTTCTTACTGAATTTCAAATTGCAACATTGTTGGTGTTTCTCCTTGGGGAGAAGGAATGCTAGAGATTTAGTTACAGGTTTTGTTTGGGTTTTGCCCCTTAGGAAAATTCTGGGCTGAAACAGTCAATGCTTTCATATAGCAAGCCTAATAGGTGTTGCTTAAGAAAATCCTCTTATGCCAGTGTGTCTAAGATGAATTGGTAAATTTTCATAAGAGCCTCCATTACCACAGTATGTTTCCTATTTGACTAATGTACTATGTGTAGATGGGCAACTCAACACTTAAAGGAGGCAGAGCCTTTAATGTTGAAAGCATTACCATTCAGAGGCTGGAAAAAAACCCGAGTAAACCTAACTTTTTGCAAGCTTTGGCTTTCAGAGCAAACATGTACCCTTCATAAACACTCTATTTGCACTGCGGGGTAGCTGAGACAGCAATAGTCGCAAGGATCAGAGCCTCACGGGGCTTAGAGTGATGGCATCCAATTTATGCAGCCTGCTCTGCTGGCCCACTTTGCTTTCTTTATCTCACATCTTTATTCTGCCTACAAAGATGTACAGTAGGTGGAATCTGTCAGGCACAAAGCCAGCAGGCAATGTGAAAGTGGAGACTGCTGGCGTCAGATTGATTAAGCCTGTGCACGTGTCTGTAGAAAGGAGACATCGGGTTTAATCACTCTGCCTGAATTTCTTTCTGTTCCTTTCTCTTGTAGATAAATGTCTTGTGAAATGTCTTGTGCAGGTCACAGTGGGAGCACTCCACTAAAGCAAAAAAGTAATCAGGGATAAAAACTTATTATCTTACCCCTATTGATTTGCTAGCAACAGAGGTGTATGAAGTGCATACATCCTAGAAAAAGTATTTCTAACATTTTTGCTGAACTTTTCCTTAAACAGCATTCAAAGGGAATAGTAAATGTTACATATGTACTTAAGAACTATCCAACAGCAATGTTTTGGAAACATCAGTCTCAGCATTTCTTGGTTTATAACTTTGATCTTCGTTTTGTTTACTGGAGAGCATAAAGTAGGAAAGTATTTTTGTTCTGAGAACAAATGGATCCTTTTTCAAATACATGTATATTTATTTTTATTGGTTTATAAATGCAGAGTGATTCCCAAGTCTGAAAAGCCTTGAGGCTGCAGTAGAAAACACAGTGTATATTCATTGTGCAAACTGACAAGTAATTGCCAGATGCTGAATTGCTGCACATTTTATTGTTTAAAACACTTGGTCATCTTGTTTGAATAGTAATGTGAGGGGGGAACAAGATGAAGGAAAGTAAAAGCCTAAAAGAAGAAAAGGAATGTAAATAAAAAAGGGAAGGAAAAATTCACAGTTGATCTGACATTGAAATTATTACTGATAATGTCTTTCAGAAGTTGGCTGTTTTGTTGTTTGGTTAGTTTGGGGGTTTTTTGGTTTGTTTTTTTTTTTTTCATAAGTGCTGGCCTATGCTATATAACAATTTTTTTCTTTTCCATGTAGTAAAAACAGCATATAGACACAGCAGTTGTTCTTTATTTCAAATCCATCTGTTGAAGAGGTATCAGAATACCCTACATTTATTATTTGAAATAAAGGAATGAAATTTCTTAAAGAAAAAAAAAAAAAAAGCTATTCTAAATTGAACCTTCCAGCCCTATGGTCTTACTATAATATTCTTTTTACTGTATTCAGGCATCCCATATGTAATATGGGATGTATTCTTTGTACCTTAAGGCTCTGTCTCTATGTCTGCTGATCTTGTGCATTATTTCTTTTTCACTTCTAAGGTGAACCAAAATTGTCTGGAGACTTTAAAGAAAATATTACTATCCACAAATAGTTATACTATAGTATGTTTGAGTCTTTGTTAAGTAGGGGTTGCCACAAGTAAAAGGAGACTATAGACAGAATACAGGCTCTGAATACAGCAGTAATAATGGAGTGTTTTGCCCAAAGAGAAAGTGTCAGATAAGAACTGAAACAGACAGGCATGCAGGATTTTAATTTTAACTTGTAGATCCTATTAAGTCACAACTATTTGGCTGAATGCCAAAGGCTGCAAATTGAGAGGATTGAACCAAACTGAAACTCCTTTGATAACATCTAGGATTAACTGTTGCAAGTCTTGTTTATTGATATTCTGGAAGACAGTGTAGGTGAAATTGATTTATTCAAAACTCTGCTGTTGACTCAAAAAGTAGGATGTTTGCCCAAGAGATGAAAACAAAGCACTGAACACTTACAGTGCTTTAAGTTCCCATGAGGTATTTGCAGAAACTGAAGGTGTTAATCCTGGTGGCCTGGCCAAACTGCTGCTTGAATGATTGCCTTGTAGATTCTCCCTCACCTCTGGTGTAATTGCATTTGAAAATTCATTTCTAGCCTTAATAATTGTGCAATGTTGCTGAGTTTTGTAAGATACTGCATGGCTTTGCTCATCGTCCTCTGTCTTCAAGGCTCAAATGATGCCCTGTAGATGTGGCATCAGTTCTTCCATACTTTCCATGTACAGTTCTTCTGTAGTTTCCTGTGCCATAGGAGCTAAAGCAAAACTTTTTCACTGGGCTTTCTTTCCATATATTCTAGCACTGCAAATATGAGAAACTGTATTTTGGTTATGTGTAGGTAGACCCTTCAGTCACAGAGAAGTTCCTCACTGTGTGGGACTTGATGGTGAAGTATTTTCCTCTCTTGTTCATTGGGAATTTACAGTCCCATTTAGCTAAGCAAATCAGCATCCTTTGCTTAAAATGTAGTTGTTGAACTTGATTACATTTTTCAACTCTGTTTCCAAGAAGCTGTTGTAGTAGTGAATTATATCCGTAAACAACTGGAATAACAGAGAACAAATAGTTTTGCCTATATGAACAGAGCTGTTGTAACGTATTTTATTCATCAGAAAGAACATCTTCAGTAATTAGATGTGGGTCCATACTTATATGAAACTCTTGGTGAAAGTAACTGTTTTTCTCCTTTCCCTATCTCTAAGCCTAGAAATGTGCTTTGTGAAACGTGCTTCCGTACATTAGCCAATACAATACTTTGAACAAACATAAAACTATTCAACACTGTGATGTTGCTGCTTGCAATAAAGCTCTTCCTCTCCCCTTTTTTTCGAAGATGTGCAATTCCACTCACATTTTCTTTGATGGCCTTCTTTGACCTGCACTCTCTACATTTGACATTATATTGTGCTGGTATTTAAATAACCTGTACTGTCCTCTTCAATTAAATCAAGATTTGCTTTGGTAGACACTTGTATGTTTGCAAACATTTTCATTGGTTGTCTTCCATTGAACAACTACAACACGTAGAAGGCCTTCTGGAATAAGGACAGGTAATCATCAGTTGCAGGAATAATCTGCAAATTGTTTGCTCTCCTTTGGGATAATTATGCTCTGAATTTAAGGCTTATTGTTCCATTTCAACTTGTCATTTACAAGCCTCCATTTATTTTGAGGTATGATACAATAGAAGATGCTGTTCATTTGGTTATCACTAAATCACTAAATCATTGTGGTTGGAAAAGATCTCAGAAGATAACTAGTCCAATCCTCATTCAAAGCAGAGTCAGTTAGGGTAGGCTTTCCTGCCTAGGTCAGGGCCATCTCCAGCTGGGTTGTGAATATCTCCAAGGATGGAGACTCCACAACTACTCCAGAAAACCTGTGCCAGTGTTCAACCAGCCTTACAGTAAAAAAACCTTTCCTTGTGTTGGAATCAGCTACCCTATATTTCAGTTTGTGCCCACTGCCCCTCATTCCTTCATCATAGACCACTGGGAAGGTAAGGTTCCATTTTCTTTATGCCCTTCCATCAAGAGTTTGTGCACATTGATAAGATCCCCTTGAGCTTTTGCTTCTCCAAACAAATTCCTCTTCAGATTTACCCATGCTCTTTACCAGTGTTGCAGTGCACTTTTAGTGTGGGCTTTTTAGTACAAAATGTGTTCTTCTGTACCTGGTTTTCACTGCCCATGGTGTTCTAAAACCATCCCAAATTAAACTGTAGACTACAGTTACCCTCTAGGTACTGCTGGGTTAACTTCACCAATACTTCCAAAATGTCTGTTAAAGTGCAGATACTCAAACTTGTCTGGTTTTTTCTGTCCTATGTTAAATTATATCTGGCCATCTTCCTTCCTTCCCCTAAAGACACAGTACCATGTGCTGAACATGTTTTGTCCTTTGGTTTATCTGTTTCTCCACTGAGTCTGTGTAGACCTCTACACTGAAGGTTAATCTCTCTTTCCATCTGACCTTTATAGTAATATTTCTTCCAGCACAAGTTATTTCAAGTTCATATCAGACTCTCATAAAACTGCATTTTCTTGTAATTCTTCTAGGTTTTTTGCATGTGTCTTATATACAAGAGCTGACTGAAATTCCACAACTATGAGGAAAGCTGAAATGCAAATGTCTTGTTTGCTTTATTGCTTGTCTTGCCATAACACTCCAGACTTTTTCTGGCAATTCCACTGTGCTATCTGTCACTTAGGGTACCCAAGCTCCAGGTTTCACAGTCAGATGTCCTAGTGTCCCATATTTGTGGAGAGTGTGCCTGTCACATGGAATATTTCCAAAAGTAAACACAAGTTCTGTGAAAAATAAATAACTGTATCTTTCTGAAAGAGGACACAGGTGTATCTGCATTACTATATTCATTTATGGTTTTAACTTCCCCTTTGGTTGTTCTCCAGCTCTAGAGCATTTAAGGGAAAGAGAGGAGAACTCTTCAATTTAAAGCAGAGCTATCAACACTGGAGTGGTTTGTTAGATGGCCTGCTAGAAATTCAAATATGAAGAAACACAAAAGATGTAAAATAAGATCATAAAGTTATGATCATCATTGGATGAACCGGTATTTCTAGAGACTTGTTATTATGGGCAAGTGAACGACACTTAATAACTGCACCCCAAAATGAAACTGAGGAATGATATTCTGACATTGTAGTCTGGTAAAAGAGTAGGTGCTGGTTAATGGGAACCCTGATGCAGAAATTAATGGGATTCCCAGGCCAGGCAAATGTTCATTTTCAAGAAGAAGAGGAATTTTTATTCTCAGATCTGTATTGCTTTAGCTACCAGCATGAGCAGGATGTGCTTGTTGTTTGCCTGTCATCTGAAAAAGTTCCTCCTGTTGTCCTCATTCAGAGGTAAAAGGCTGCACCTGAAGATAAAATTCAGAGAGGCACAATTAGGATATAGCAGTGGTATTTCTGAGATAATAAAAAAGGAGGAAAGTATTGGCTGGCCAGTGGTAGTGAGTTTTTATATTTTCATTTATAGTGTCATGGTCTTCAGCCTGTCTTATGTAAGCAATTGATAACACACCTTCAGATTACTTAACAGATTATTATGATTTCAGTCCTAGTCTTCAGTTTCAGAACTTATTCTCAGGGCCAGGCTACTGTGACAGTCAGTCTCGGGCACACTCACAAGGAGCAATCAAGGACCAAAGTCAACCATTTGAAGACAAGAGTCTCTATCACCACCTGGTTTAGGTGTAGTTTCTTCCTGTCTGAGCAGCGATTTTATGGGGAGAACTCCAGTCTATCAACACTGCACATTTTAGCAACATGAAACCCCCCTTCTTTCTGGCATGTGCAGTTTCATCTATGTCTGTACTACTATGTGCTCCTGAATCTTATATGTGTGTGTGTGTGTGTGTGTGTGTGTGTGTGTGTATATATATATATTACTTATTTTATATTATATATAGAGAGACATAATCTATATGCCTTCCCTTAAGATCTTGCAGAATGATGGTGATGGCATTTTCACATTTTCTAAGACCTGTTGGAAGCTTGTGAAATCCATGCCCTTTAGTCAGGGATTTAGTAAACTCAGAGGTGGGTTTGTCCTTTTTTTTTTTTTTCCATAATTACACCATACTCAAGACTTGAAACAATTGCTTTAAGTTTTATCATGCTCATTAGGAGGCCCTACCTTCTGTGTTTCAAAGATGTTATCAGGTTGTATGACATCTGTAATTACTCCATAATACCAGCCTCTAAAGCCCTGCTGAAGGATTTTGATTTTTTTTTCTCCCCCTCACTCAGTCCTGGCTGTGCCACACTAGGCCACAAACAGCCTGTTGTTACAAACACTGCAGAAACCACACTGTACACAGACAGCCTATTGACAACTGAGAGGTGACCCAGAAGATAATTATTAACATTGCTTGGAGGGGAAAAAAAAAAAAAAAAGAGCATAGCCAGACAAGGAAAGATACATTTTTATGAAAGCAGACAGTCTTAATTCCAAAATTAAATGTGTCTCCAGCCACTGATAATTAAAGGGGGGAGGAAGGGCTGAAGCAGTGTATTTTCCTTTGTTCTGGAGTTTACCTTATCAGAAAAATGTGCTCACATGTAACAAGACAGCTTTGGAGGATGGATCATCTGGCTTTGTTTTGGACATGTAAGCAACAGTGAAGGAATGATTTAGAACCAAAAAACTGCAATGAGTTTTGTATCTGCCAAGACTGAAATGGCTGTAGGTAACAAGGAACTATCTTCCTGCATTCATACTGAGGAACATAAAAATTTGGTTGTATCTCCAGAGCAGGCAAGCTGAGTGCATGAAACCAGCTCTCTGCTGCATCAGCAGACAGGGCAAAACGAAACTTGTTAAATCTGTCAGCACCTAATCTCCAGACTGTGAAACAGATTACAGAGACAAAGAGACTGTGCTATTTAAAGTGCAAAGCAGGCTGCCAGAATGTTTCTAGTTTTGCTGAACCAAGCCAAAAGAAATGGTACTCAGGTGTAGAGCTGATAGCCCAAGGGTACATGGTTTTGAGTTTGCTCTTTAGCACATTGGGAAAATATGTCCTCTAGGATAGGGAATAAACCAGAAAGATTCTGTTGTCAGTTCTGGAGAGCAGAATGATACCCCTACTTTATCCCTTATTTCAGTCTTGCATCCATCCTTGTCTTCACACCAAAAGGGGACTAATAGAAGCTGCTATGTAAGATCACAAAGTGTATATGGGGAGTTTCTGTATGATTCCTGCAAGTTTCCAAAGTAATAGCCCTAAAGAGCTTTTGCTGTTCCTCGCAGACACGGTTCAGACACAGCATGAGCTCCTGCTGCATTTCAAACCACAGACACATACGAAATAGAGCTGGCAAAAGAATCAATCTCTGTATTTGTAATTGCTTTATTCAAAAGCAGAAAATAATTTACAAAAAAACCTAAATTTTTTTGCTACGATTAAAGTAGTTCACTACTATTTTGTGGGGACAGCATTAAGAGAGGGCGAAATCCTTGTGTCAGGTAAATGTTGCTCTGAAGTTATTATTGGGAAGTTAGCTGAGAAAAATGGTCTAGAAGGGGATAGCTGTTTCCTCAGCTGGAGTTAGCTATAGTTACAAAATGTAAAATTCAGTTTCCTGCTCTGTACAAGTTCATATATCACATTCATTGCCAGATCTGCACCATGCAATGTGACTAACTTCTGTCACATGTTGTTTGTTAGCTTGGCACATTAACCTTGGCAATATTCATAACCATAGGTCCATAAATTGAATTTAGTACAATAACACTAGTGCTTAAAGTCCAAAATGAAAAGTAATCCAGTATCAGGAAGGTGTATGCAAAGCAGCACTACACATGTAAAAATAATCTGTAGGGGTAGGGGGTAGAGCTCAGGACAGTCACTGAGAAATTACATATAAATTCATTCTCTCACTCTCATGTCTACTTAGTTTGATACCATGAAACTGAAGGAAACAATGGTCCCTGTTCATACAGTCAAGTAGTTTAATTTGTCTGATTTCATAATTAATATAAACAATCTTCATGTAGATTTAGAGAGATAAGCACTTTCATACACATGTGAGACAACTTCCACTTTAACAGTAAAAGAAACCTTTAAAGTGGTACAATTATGCTGATGTGAAGGCTTATATGCATATAAATATTTTGGTAAAAAATATTAGATCCTTGGCCATATAAGTTACATTGGGAAAAGTGATAAGAATGAATCCATCTTGATAGTTCTCCTCAACAGAAATAAAGGGCATGTTGTGAAAAAGGAAAGTATCATTTTATACCATATCCTTTCTTGTTTCTCCTTTCCTTCTTTTAACAACTTTTTTTTATATGAATTTCTACATTGAATTATTTTTAAGCTTACATCTGCCGTAATGCAATATTTTTCCTCAAAATGATACTTGAAATTAAACTGCATCTTTTCCACAAAGAAACTTCATGATAAAGTTTCAATTATTTTAATAGTGAAAAAGACAATGCAATAACAGTGATTTCAGCACTTGAGTATACTATTTTAGTTATTTCATTTGGAAGGAGTGTGACCCCCATGGTGTATTAATGCTGTTCTTTGCAATGCCAGAAAGCTTGGCTCTTAGATTATGAAATTTGCTTTTCTATTGTTGCAAATAATGTTGTGATACAATCCAGTTTAGAGTAAGCTATATAAACCATGTGAAGTAGGAACTCGGTGTTTTTCAGCATTGCTGGCATTCTCTCTTTTCTAGAGGCTGTAAAATGTAATTATATCAAAACTGCAGTTTTCTTCAGATATTTTTCTTCATATGCTGAATGACAGAAGTGTCTTTTGGTCTGCTAATTAAAAAAAATTATTCCTGAGGGGAAAAAAGTTAAAATCATTACAGTTTACTGAATAGATAACCATTTGCTACACTTGGGAAGGACAGTCCAGTAGTCATTACTGCAGAAACACACTCTATTTAATTTAAACAGGGAATCAGATTTCTTCCTGGGTAGACTCATGTACATCCAATGCCACAATAAAAAAAGAGTAAGATTTTTTAAAATGGCTAATGCTGTTTGTTACCTAAGCTGACATCTTAAAGAAGCCTAATGTCTGCAAGGTGTGGGTCATCTGTCATTAGCAAAACTATCCTACGTCAGGTTTCCAAGAGATGGAAAGAACAAACAAGCCCCTGATTTTTGGGAGAATTGCTGTTTCAGATGTGCATAGGTAATTACACGTTCTCTTCTAAGCAATCTCTACCAAATAACCACTGAAAGAATTAATTTAGTAAATACATTCTTTTTAATAGAGATTGTATTAGGTTATTTCTTGTTTGGATTACTAGATATCGAGACATTTAGGCATAATGGAAAACCAAGGATATAAGTCTAATACATGACACAGGAGAGAAAATGTTAACTCTGTTTCACAGCAGAGGAATCGACTCCTGGGTGTACAATTGCAGTCCCAGAGCTGCCTACTCTTATGATGTTAATTGCCTGTGAAACTCATGCCAACCCAGCCTCTGGTAGAATTAAGCTCTTCGAAGCATCACAGAACGGAGCCTCTTCCTGCTGAGACTTTGTTGACACTGCAGTATTTGAATAAGATAAAATAACCACACCTCTGCTGCAGAACTCTCAGCTCCACTGCAGAGCAGTCAGGAGATGTGTGACCGTGTTGTCACAGCAAATTGCACATGTGGGATCATGCTTGCTCTTATACCACAGCCGTGTCATTATTTCCATTTCTCTTCCTAAGTAGTGGGATAGAGAATTTACACGTCCTTTGGATCTTTGTCAGGGTTTAAATTACTTGTAACAGCAGTGGGAAGTCAATGGTTTTAAACCTTTTGAATGAAAGTAGTAATTATTTAGTACCAAATATCTTTATAATATTCATGTTTAAAGTAAACTCTGCTTTTGCTCTAAGATGTGTTCAATGTTCTTTTCAAAAGCCTGTCCTGGTTTACTTCCTGAAACTAAAGTTACTTTCCTGAATCAGCAGTTTAATGTCATGTTGCTTTGCAGTAGGTTTTATTTTGTAATGAATTTGCTTTGTGTAGACAGGTGTTCTGAGTTTGCAGAGCTAAAACACTAGTTTATTTAGCAAATATTTTGAACAAGTACTGCAACGTGTATCTATCAGAACTAATCCTTATGAACTGTTGGCTCAAAGGAATATGAATGTTGCATTATCTAAGCAGAACTAATTGAAACATTTGCAGTAATTCTTCAGTTGTTTGCATCCTATTTCATTACTCTAATTAAAAAGAAGCATTTGATACTGACTTTAACCAAGCTAAACTATAGTTTGAGGTTTACTTACTCCAAGGTATACTGAAAAGTCTTACCACACATTCTTAAGAATAGCAGCATCTTTTCTTATGAAGGACTGGGTAAATCCTGCAAACATTGTTTGCATAAATGCATACACACGTTGAATGTAAGTAAGGTAACAAAATCTACTTCTGTAACTGAGGTTTGACATTAGGCAACTAAAGATCCTACTCTACTAAGTAGGAAATATAAGACCTCCAAATAATATGTTTCAAAGATATTTTTCTTAGTGGATTAGATTTATAAGTCTCTGGAGGAAGCTGAAGGCTGCAAAGCCATGCATTAGTTTTCATTTCAGATCCAAATCTAATCTGGTGTGGTAGTTTTCATTTTCATTTTCATTTTTTTGCACTGCAGAGTATTGGGAATTGGTTTTCTGGTGGTTTGTTTTAATGGAGAGTCAGAGCTCTCCTCAGAGAATGAAAATTTACTGATAATAGGTTTTATTTCTTTTGCAGATTCTTCAGAAGTAGCACAGGGACAGTGATAAATCTCGATATCACAGGCTGAAAATCACTGATTTAAAAGGCTCCACAGATTAGGCTGTGCTGCATTATAGTGTATGATTGTTTTGTAATTTTATTATAACTCAAGCAATATTTGATATTCTACTAAGGGAATACATGGGTAGAAACAGGCGATCCCGGGAATAAACAGGTGAGATTATGGTTTTAGCTTTTGTAGTCTTTTTTAATATATTTCAGGTAAAATTACTTTTGGGAGAAAAATCCTGATGAATGTGACATCAACTCAACAAGCCTATAAGTAGAAGGCACAAAAATTAGTTCTAAACTGGTTCATTTGAAAAACTTCTAACAGTGCCTACCTTCTGACTCTGGGAAGATTCATTTGTAAGGCTTTGGATTGCTGACAATGTGTGCATCAGTAGGAGAAACAAGATTTCATGGGCCAGGATCCCAGACTAACTTTTAAACAACACAGCTAACCAAAGTATCATAATATACATAAGCTGAGGGATCAGTGCATTAAAACAGCTCCAGGCAGTTTTGGAGTTTATTGATGGAAAGACTGGGGCTGAATACTGGGACTTGGACTGAATAGTTTTGCAGTGGAGCAGCCTAGTATACAAAAGCAGCTGATTTCTGATGAATTCCACTGTGTAGTGTTCTGAAATTCCCCCTCAAAGCACATTTCACAGCATTCTGACAGTGTGATGTAGGCAATAGGACATGTCTGTGTCATTGGTAATTACTATTCATAGAATTGGCTGGGTTGGAAGGGACCTCAGAGATCATCAAGTCCAATCCTTGATCCACTACCACTGCAGTTACCAGACCATGGCACTGAGTGCCACATCCAGTCTCTTTTGAAATATCTCCAGGGATGGAGAATCCACCACTTCCCTGGGCAACCCATTCCAATGTCTGATCACCCTCTCAGTAAAGAAATTCTTTCTAATGTCCAACCTAAACCTCCCCTGGCACAACTTGAGACCGTGCCCTCTTGTCTTGCTGAGAGTTGCCTGGGAAAAGAGACCAACCCCCCCCTGGCTCCAACCTCCTTTCAGGGAGTTGTAGAGAGTGATGAGGTCTCCCCTGAGCCTCCTCTTCTCCAGGCTGAACAGCCCCAGCTCCCTCAGCCTCTCCTCATAGGATCTGTGCTGGAATACATTTCAGATGTGGCCTCTCAGTCTGCTTTTTGAGCACAAACCACTGACAGCACAAATAGAGCTAAAGTGAATAATTTGTTCAGGTTTTTTTAAACATAATTTTAATAGATTTGGCTGTCTGCTTTTTAACCACTTTTACTCGCTGGTCAAAATGGGTCAATACAAAATACCAGGACATAGACATTTCTGAGAACGTTAAGCATAGAGCAATAATTTTTTCTACATGTTGAAAAAGATTAAATATGTAAAATCTAAAAAAGCTAATCTCATAGCATGATTTCTGAATTGACATTTTAATTATATCCTCTTATGGATATATAATGACAAGGTGGGGCTCTTTTTCATTTTGAATTTGAAATGCAATTTTAAGTTTGTTCACAGAAACAGTAGATAAGTAAACAACTACAGCTCTTGTGCCCCTCACAATTTAATTATAGACCTCTTATTTTATCTGACAAGCAACACAGCCGAAAGTTCAAGCAATATTGCCATTTCAAGGCATTCCAAAACTTCAAGTCAGAAACTACAAAAAATTTCATAATATTACATTATGATGATTAATTTTAAATTCTTCCACATATCATTCCAAATTTTTAATCTCATGCATTATGGCCACAAGTTTTTCTGGATCCCTGGAAACTGGATATATCCCCTAAAGCAAGCATTAATTCTTACTCAATCCATTGCTGAGTGTGGTTTGGAGTTCTGTTAAGAAAGTCATGAAATATCATTAAATTGTCCATGAATTCACAAGAGTAACACTCATTAGCCACTTCAGAGGTATAATCTCAGCCCTGTAAACAAACATGTTCAGAGTGCATTTTTATCTGCAACAGTTTATATATTTCTCTCATGTCTCTCTGTCATACAGACTACTTTTAAAATCTGGCATATTCACGTCCCAGGAATTCTCTGTGGCATAATCAATGTTTGAAAAAGGTTTTCATATCTCAATAAAATATTCTCTGAGCAGAAAATATGATTCTGACAAACAGTGCTGTGGTCCAAAATAATTTGTCCTGTCTTTCGAATTAGTGTTAGGTGCCAAATAGCATGATTATGATTTTTATGACCTTATTTTTATTATTCGTTGCTGGGTAACCTATTGTTTTGGAGCCTAGCAATAATTCAGTCAAATTCAAGTATTAACCTGCTGCTAATGATCATTTTATTAGATCATTGACCCCCCTCTGTTTTTTCTCTGCCTGTACTAATGACTAATTTTCAGCAGATTGTTTTGTAATTAATTCTGCCACACGATGATTAGTATTGTCAAATATTTAATATCTGCTTTCAAAGCGTGAGAAGAATGAAACTTGCAGATTTTATTATTGCTGACATAAATTCAATGAGTTCCTGACTTGAAGGTAATTCCATTCTTTCTTTGGAGACCACGAGTGTAATTATTTTCTGCAGGTGCCAGTTAAAATAGGTACGTGCATAAAACCTATTCTATTCTTTGGAGGATTTTTTAACATCTTTTCCTGTTCCTTTAGGTAGAAGGGAAAATTACATAGGTATCCATTGCAGCTGGCACTTTGTTCTGCAAGCAGAATATGTAATTAAATGATGAGAACATCTTAGTCCAGCAGTAGAATTTGTGACATAGAGGTTTTAAAGATTGTTGGTTTTCTCCATTAGTCATTTTTTCCTGCTGTAAATGGACTCATGGTTGGTCTACTAGGAAGAATAAAAAGCAGATTTTCATTTTCTACATATTATATGCTTAATTCAGTGCTCAACAGAAAATCATCCCATTTTTGGCATTTAGTTTTCCAGTTTCTTCAGTAATAATCGGGTTGCCAGAAGGAAAATGGTCATTTTCTTGCTCCCAGCAGAGCTCTAGTGTTTTGAGAGCAAAGTGATCATGCCACTGAGCCTTATTTTCTGGGTTAAAATTGTCTAGAGCATTATGCAGCCACTGCAGATTTCCAGAAGAATTCTTTAAACTAAATGGCCATATAGCTTGGCCATCTGAGTTTCTGGAGAGAAAGGAATTATTTTTTTTTATACTGCCTTAAATGCTTTAAATTTGGAAAGAAAATTACTGGGATTAACAGCTTTGTTATGAAAAAGGCTGTAATACTCATTTAATTCAGATTCCCAAGGAATAATCTGGGTTCTCATCCTATCTTTCCTGATTTGAGTACTTTCCTGACACAAGCTGCTATTTTGTGTGTGAGCTTTAGAATGAGCACTCTACTGGGAAAAGTCCCACTTTCTCTTCACTGCATTTTGCTCTGAAATCGTAGCTTAGATGTGCTCAAAGTTTTGTTTCCACATTTGCCAGTGGAAATAAACAACTGCATGAATACCATAGATTAAGAGAGTAAAGAATCATAGAATTCTAGGATGGCAGGGACCTCCAGGATCATCTGCTCCAGTCTTTCTAGGTAATGTTATAGAATCATAGAATTTTCAGGGTTGGAAGGGACCTTTCAGATCATCTAGTTCCAACCCCCCTGCCATGGGCAGGGACATCTCCCACTAGGTCAGGTTGCTCAGTGCCCTGTCCAGCCTGGCCTTAAAATCTTCCAGGGATGGGGCTTCCACCACCAATCTGGGCAAGATAGCTTATTGTTGTTTAAATGAGATGGTCCAGCACCCTATCAAGCTGAGTCTTAAAACTCATCAACGTAGGGGAATCCACCACTTCCCTTGGGATATTCCAGTGTCTAAGTATTCTCATGGTGAAAGTAAACAGTGAGAAAGATGTACAGCTGTTTTGGTTTGGGTTTGGTGGGGTTTTTTTGGTTGTTTTTTTGTTGTTGTTTTTTTTTTTTTTTTTTTTTTTTTTTTTTTTTTTTTTCTTCTTTTAAGAGAGAAGCAGGAAGGAACAAAATAATAATGTCTGTAGCAGGAAATCCCATCCTAAGTGCTAGTGAAAAACAACTTCTTCCTCCCTTTGCACGAGAGGTTTCAGCCCCTTACCATGTCAATGGCAGACATCACTGGAGAAAGCACAGTCAGCACTTTAGCAAAAAAACCCTAAACCAAACCTTTAAGTTACAGAACATGCTGTCCCAAAGAGTTGGAGGGCTGAGGTCACTGAGGTCATGGTCCTAATAAGGGAGTGTTTTAATTGGTTTCTACTTTTTCTCCCTTGCCATCCCTCCTTTCCCTCCCTCCTCCCCTCCCCCAACCTTCACACCTTTGATCCCTCAACTGCTGTGATTTTGAAACTGTATGGAGAAAACTGCAATTATACAGATATCAACGTTACTGTGACACATTACAGATGGGGGGAGCATGGGGCCTCCACTACTAAGTAATCTTGTAAATTGCTTAAAATAACAACAAAGGACACTATACACTTTCCTCATCCATTGTCAGACTGAAATAAATAGGTCTTTCTTTAACATGCCTAATCCTGCTAAACAGTACAAAATCCTATTACTCAATGAATTATAAATCCTGCTTCAGCACCTCATTTGTCCTGGAGTGTTTCATTGTGAAAACCAGAAATTCAATACCTTATTTTAGCCACACAATCCTTAGCACAACTGATTTTCCCCTTCCCTTCCACCCCCCCCCCCTCTCCTCCCATGTTGATTGTGCTCAATAGGGTTTATGTTACAACCACTGCAAACCCTGGTGGGGAAAGTAAAAACAGCATTAGCCCTGTTTAGAAAACCAGCTTACATATTTCTGTACCTGCAGTCTCACCATGCACCTATGGAAGGTAATGCAACACAAATTTAAGACCTTGTTAAATTAGCATTGTCATGGACATCTGTCAAGTCATGTTTCTTCTTCAGGTGCACGTCTATCTGTATTGTTTTCCCTTAAAGTTTTGTGAAACATAAGTCTCAAGAGATGCTCTCATTTTTCACCATTGAAGCCCTGCACTCACTAAATTTCTGGAACCTTGGAAATGCATCAAATCTGTATAACACAGGCTAAGGTACTGCAGATCTTAGCTTTGATAAGTGCAGTCTGCTGAAACTGCAGCTCTCAGTGGGCAATGCCTGTCTCCAGTCTCTGCTATGATCTATAGATATCTACTCCTGCAGCAGAAATCAGGTAGAGCTGTTTCAGACAGGGTTGCGCAAATCAGCAGCTCCCGAGACCACCATGAGAATAAAACCCTCATGAAAAGCAGCTAAATAAGAGCAGGGTTAATTTCTATTATTTTTTTTCCCTTTGCAAACTGTGGGTCAAGCAGTACCTGATGGTGCAGGAGGAAGGGAGGAGGGAACCTGAGAAGCCATACTACTTTGCCTCGCACTGCAAGGATTTCATAGAACCCAGGTCTAGCTCCCTGAAGCTGTCCCAGAAAGTTGATTAAAATGCTGCTGGGACTGTTGTGGTGAGGGACAACATGAAATATATCAGAAGTAAGGTCATTGAGGCTAGAAATCATCCATTCTTCTTGGAGGTGTGCTTTCTGTCTTTTCTAGAGTTTCTTCTAGGCTCCCCTAGAATCATAGAATTGGCTGGGTTGGAAGGCACCTCAGAGATCATCAAGTCCAACCCTTGATCCACTACCACTGCAGTTACCAGACCATGGCACTGAGTGCCACATCCAGTCTCTTTTTAAATATCTCCAGGGATGGAGAATCCACCACTTCCCAGGGCAGCCCATTCCATTGTCTGATCACCCTCTCAGTAAAGAAATTCTTTCTAATATCTAATGACCTCCTGCTATGGCTTAGATCCTTGTTCCTCTATTCTGGCTGGCCTGCCTGTTTTGAAATGAAAATCTAAACCTTTCAATTTGAAGGCAGAAATTTTGAATCTAGAAAGTAGTCTTTTCCTATTACATTTTATTTCTATTGTGTTGCCCTTCCCCACCAATGGCTGCTGTGCAAAAGAGTTCCAGCATTATGATGTTATTAAATTTCCTTCTCTGAATCTAACTGAATATGTATTTTTATATAGTTGCTTGTTGAGTCTGTGCTGAGAACATCTTTTCTGATTTTGCCTTAGGGCAGAATGGAGGCTATTCAGGTGCCCCTGGATCATCATGGGTCTGATCAAAGCTGGAAAGCCAATTAAAGGTGTGGAGCAGATAGAGGAAAAAAAAATGCCTGCTTTCCCAAAGAAACCTGCAGAACAGGATTTGAGGGTGAAACAAATTAGTGTTCATTAATTACTGGCAGAGGCCATTTTTTCCAGTGTTGATTTATGTGAGACCCCAAGGTTTCAATGTGGCTGACCTATGAACTCAAAGTGAACCTAAACCAAAGCTAGAATTACGGGCTAAGTACTGGGAAGATCAGCTGTAGCTATGTCTGATTAAATATTTCAGATGACATCTTTTTAGTTGAACTCAGACTGTTCTGAAATCAGGTTGAATTTCTTTTGGCAAATTAAAAACACATAAGATTATTTCTTTAAGGTTTATGTTAATTAATTTTATCAGTGCTAACGTGAACATTTTGACTTAAATTTTTTAGCAGGTTCCTATTTAGAAATGCTTTGAATTTTAGTTTTAAAAATAATTTCAGAGACATGAAACATTTTTTCTTTTTTTCTTCAGCCTAGCAATATTCATAAATGTCTAAAATGACACCTCACCCAACGCATCATGTTGTAGATTCTAGAGTTGTTGCAGAAATCCTTGAAATTTCTGAATAAACATTTTTGTCTCTGATGATTTCTAGCTGTTATCTAAACTATGAGATGATCCTTCCAGCATCATCAAGTGGACCAGTCAGCAAATCTATCATAGTAATGTCAACCTACTGTCTTGACATATATCTGGGAATTACAATAATTTTGCGGGCTCTGAAACAAGCTATCATTTCATCTCTATTCCTAAATGTACATAGTTAAAGATTTAAAAAAAAACAAAATTCCTTGTGATATGAGGAAACCAAAATCATTGAGCATGTGGGAGGGATAGTATGGGGGGAAGAGTGAGAGTGTCCAAACCTTCTAAACTATGGAATAAGAGCTATGTCATTACTAAAAGTATTTTTAAGCATGTGAAGTTTGTTACCTTGTACATTATTATGATTCAAGACAGAATTACTGTTGATGCACTTTTTTGTATAAAAAAGCAGGCAAACCATAGAAATCTCTATCTTAAACACTTCACTGCTTGAGTCCTCAAAATTTGGCGGTCTTTTCACTCATGAGTCGTGGTTGAAATGTGAACCAGTCCCCTTGAACTCAACCAAGACTCAGCACACATGTAGCTAAGTTACAGTCCATGCAAGCAAGGGTACCAAAAGATGAGGGAGAGTGAAAATGCTGAATACAGGAAACTTCTAGCAAAGACTACAAGGAAGCAAGGCTGAGCTGTGCAGGGCTGCACCTCCAATTATACACAAAGAAATTTACCTTTTCCTTTCGTCTATCAGGATCTTTGACTGTTTCTGACTAATCAAATCTGCTCTTTCCTTCTATTTCAGTCCATATTTTGTTCCCACAAGTAGGAAAGTGTCATTTCATGTGCTTTTCCTGCGGTGAACCAGAGCAAAGCCTTTGTTTTCATAACATGTTAAACTGTATTCTCCAAATTCTTCATTGATTCTATTAAGCTTTAAAAACAGCCCTTTCCCTCTCCCTCCTCCTTATACCCCCCCTCAAAAAAAAAAAAAAAAAAAAAAAAAAAAAAAAAAAAAAAAGATAAATCCCCCCCAGTCCTCCTAGGCAGTGGTCTGTAATGTCTGGCAGGCTCTACTCAGAAGAGACCCCTGAATCCCAATAGCCAGGGCTGCTGCAGGGCAGGATGGAGACTTATTTACAGAGCTATGGAGGGGCCCAAGACTGCAAAGATAGCAGGAGGTACTTAAAGGCACTGGAGTGGCCTTTGCACAAAGCTGCACAGCAGCTCAGAGAGAGAAATAGCAGGGAGCTCAGCACAGGTCAGAAAGGAGGTCTTGGCAGAACCTTTTGGGAGCCCCAGGACTGGAATAGCAAAGGGCGTCAGAGGTCATCACTGAGGTGTTTTGGCAGAGTTACCCAGAGGCCCAGGACTGCAATAACAGGAGGTGAAAAAGGTCATTGGCACTGGCAGGGATGCATGGGAGAAAGTTGTGCAGAAGAGCCCGCTTTGCTTTAGCTGAAATACTCTTACTCCCTCTCTGTAATAAGTGCTCTATTTACCCCTAAATAGAGGAAATAATTCTTTCTAAAGCCTGCCCCTCTACAGTCTTAAAATAGCATTCTATGTATGGGATAGAGGCGATGCCACAAACTACAACAACAGTCAGATTTTGTGTTGTTAAATCATTACCAATTAAAAAAACAAAGCAAAACTGAGTTTTCCAAGGATCTTGGGAGGTTTGGGTTTACCAAACTCCCAGGCTAGAGAGACTCCAAAAAGTCTGCAGACGACAGGAGAAGTCGTGTTGTAGATTCCCTCGGGGCTCAAGGCAATAGCTAATAAACAGACTGAGGTCTTGGGCACCAGGCTGTGATCTGCTAACTCTCACAATGATGCATTTGCACTATTTAGAAGGTTACTCACGTGCACTTAAATAAAGTTGCTTTCCAATCATGTAGGTTTAAGAGAGCATAAAGTTTATCACTTTTTTTTTTCCCCCAGCAATATCAGGAGTTTTGCGAGTATTTGTTTGAGCTGCTCAACAAAATAAAATGAGAAAGCTGCTTTGGGGAAAAATGTAATTAAAAAGAAACAGAGTTTAAAATTGTATGGCTAGTCCTAGAGCTGGTTAAATTCTTGCCATTTCTCTTTCCTCTTTTTCCTCCTTCCCCTGAGAAAAACAGTTTGGGAAATATTCAAGTTTTATAGTAAACTCTCCTAGATTGTATTGACTACATCATAGCTCAGGGCCAAACTTTTATTTGCAGAAACATATAATTTCAAGTGAATAATAAGAAATAAAAATGAAAAGGAACTACAGTTTTACAGTGAGTGTATCTGTCTATTGAAAACTAGATATTTTGCTATATATTAGGTATTAACTTTTTCATTCAGGGATTATGACCATGCTGATCTACCCTGTCAAAATACTGAAATCCAAGTTTCACAAGCAAAAGGCATGCAAAATATTTTGTGAACAATTTTATGTAAGAATAATAGCATAAATATCAAGTAACAATAAAATCATTAGATCACTGAGAGGATACATTTGAGATCAGAATTCTGTTAGAATAGGTACTGTAAAATATTTTCTGCCCATCTGCATATCTAAATGCAGTATTTTACCTTAAATTACTAAATCATTTTTTAGCACTGATAATAGCACTGAATCAGTTTTTAGCACTGAATAAATTCCCCAAAATTAGATTTTAAACTTACAGGGAAAAGACTAAATTAATTTGATTTTCTATCCTGTTTCAGAGATGTGAAATGATGATGGTGACATATTCATCCTAATTCTCTTTGGTCCTTGCTTATCAAAATACAGTCTCGTCATCTCTGATGCAATAAACATGCAATAAACACTTAAAGTCCTTGCTTCCCCTTTCCTGCACACTTTATTACAAATTCCTTCATCTTCAAGAGAATAACATTTACAAAACACCTCTTCTGGCTTTTCTTACCTTTCCCATCCTTGCTTTTTTCTCTTTACAAAAACAATTATTTTTGCATGATCCTTAATATATTTTTGTCAGCTTCTTTCCAGGCTGTGCACCTCCTCTCAGTTCCACCCTGCTCCCATCCTCCTCTCTTCACTTACAACCATCCAGATCCCTTTGCTTCTCAGACTCTCTCTGGGGATAACTCACATCAATAAAAATTAGTAAAAAATAGTAATTGCCCATTACTAGATCTAACCTGAGGAGGCATGAGGAGCCATACAGATTTATCCTGGGGAGTGTTGGGGGTTTGAAACATATCTTTACGTGGGGCTCTTTTGCCCACTCGCAATCCTGCACTCACAATAGGAATGCTTAGTCCTAGCTTGACTGAACTCTCTTTAAACAAGTCTGTATACAGCAGGTGAGATTGGATCCCAATAACCTGTACAGAATATCTCAGAGAGTGCTGTTGTTGGTGAACTTCCACACCCAGAAGACCAAGTGCCTCTGCTGACACTTGGGGTGGCAAAACTGGCGATGTTACAGAAGTAGCAGCAAAAATACAAATGCACCTGACTGCTTGCCCTAATTTCAAGAACAAACCTGTGTTCAGAAGACTGTAAGAACACAGAAGGGCAACATGTGATAGAAATAAATTTTAACAGTAGTGAAAAAGGACCATCAGCATAGTCCTAATGTGTTCACATGCTTAGCAGGATGTGCAGTTAAATACAAGGATTCTAGTTTTGAATATGTGTTGTTAGTAAGGGACCGGTTTAAGTAAGCTAAATATGAATTTATAATGACCAGATTCACTAGAAATGCTGTAGAATACCAGTTTATAAATGCAGCTGAAAAATTGTCTCTCTGCATTTGAACACACAAAATGTTGTACTGAGTTGTTACAAGCACTTTTTCCTTCAATTATTTTTGTCTCTCATCACAGCACAGTTTCTAGTGCTCACCATTCAGAAAAAAATAAGACCTGAGAAAACTGCTCTCTTTTCTTTGTAATTTTTCAACAATTTTAACTATAGCTAAAACTATGGGGTCATCCTCTCATTCCCTGATTACTTAGGCAAGAAATACAATTATAAACAGTCTAGTACCAAGTAATTATCATTCCATCTGTTTTCAGCATAATAATACTCAACTGCATTCTTTAAATAAATTGCTTTGCTGGGTATCAAAGAAGCTATTCTTGTCCTTAAATGCTTTGCTGAACTTCAGGCTGTATCTCTGTGCTATAGGTAGTCCCTGCAGCACAGGTATCAACAGATTCTGCACTTCTTTAGCAGATAGGAGATGAAAGTGGTAGAATGCAAAGATAGATACAACAGGAAATAGTACAGAACGTAGATAACTCATGCAAACTAAAAGACATGGCAACTCTGTGTCACTGCACAGTCAATTAGAGTTTGGTTTTTGGTTTGGTTTGGTTTGGTTTTTTTGTTGGTTTTTTTTTTTTTTTTTTTGTGGTTCCACTCTCAAAAGAAGCAAAATGCAGACAGTGTTACTGCACAGTTGTCGGACTGGATAGAGAACCACTCTGACAGATTGAGATATTAAGTAAATAATAATCAAGAAGTGGATATGCAACAAAATAAGGCTACATGTTCTACATGGCTTTCATTAAAAATTCTGTAGTATTTTGTAAATATTTTATATCCTTTTCAGCATTTAACAAGCATCAGAAAAGTTATGCCTTAAAAAAGAGGAAGCTATTCACAAATAGGATTTTTTAACTTATTTGTTTAAGCTCAGAAGGCTTTTGTTCACATAAGTAGGGAGTTTATAGTTAGAGGGCTTAGGCCTCTATCCATCACCCCATCAGTCTGGCTTTGCAAGGGTTGCCATTGAAGGCAATGGTGTTTTCATGTGCATGAAATTGGGAGTGTGCAAGTCTGGGCCCGAATAAGTGGCTCCACCTAATATATTTGTCTCTGGAAGATGTCTCTTTCCTTTTATCCTTTGTAGGTACATTTTCACACTATGTAAAAGTTCGATGAAGTAGTTCAAACATGGAATGGGAAAGAGTAATCTCTGCCAAAATGAATCAAAATTTAATTGCTACTAAGAGGTATGCAAGTGATTAATACTGGCAAAACATCAAGCCTTGGGGATATATTCCAGTAGCCATAGCTTGGCATGACTTGCATGGGACAGCTCTGCAGAACTGAATTAGTAGACATCTGTTACTTGGACAACACAAATTAATAAACATCTCTACTACCTTCAGCTCTAAGATTTCCTGGTAATTTAATCCTAAGCAGTTGCTTAAATTTGACTGCTAAAAGTTTTATATATTTAAAAACTCTTAAGTCTCAGTTTCCCTCTTCATTGTTATCCAAGAACTGACAACACAAATTAGCCAGTTCTCCTTTTCTTTATTCTCACTGGATTTCCATTTTTATTCTCAAGTGTGATGTAGCACAGCCAGCTGTTAATTTCCACTTCTTTCATAGGAATATTTACATCTATTCACTGAATTTAAAAATTGCAAATTTTCATGGTATAGATTATGACATCCTTCCAACTGATACCATTTCTTACAGCTCACGTTTGGCCCCAGTTCAGAAAAACATGGCAAAAAGGACTGACAGTCACCTGGAGCAAAAAAGTCTTCATTTCCACCTGGAAAAAAACCAATTCTTCTCTTTCTTCATTAATGGCAAATGGAAACCATGCACTTATTACAACGTATCACTTACTGAAAAGTGTCTGTTTCCTTTTCATTCCAAGGCCAGAAACCTGGTATATGAACAAAAAGAGGGTTAACATTGACCAATGTAACTGTAAGAGCAGGTGGGCCTGCTCTGAATACTAGCAGTCTTTAACATTTTATCTAATGATGCAAAAATTGTGTCCTAAATATCACCTAAATTCTAAAATTTTTTGTGGAATACTTGACAGTTGTTACTTGAGGAGATAGAGAATTTCAACCATCTATAAGTTGTGCTTTATTCTTAACCCTTTTTCTCCTCCTACCCAACCTAGCTCAAATATCTTTGCTCAGGAGATCCTATAGCATCTGCTCCTTTTCCTGGATCTTCTCCAATGCCACAGAAATTCTGATTATCATTATGGTTCCAATATTTTTTTTTCCAAGACACTGCACAAATGGTGTATGACTGTGCCTTATAGAACTTCATGGTATATCAAATGGAAGTGAGTTACAGCATATCCCTTGGTTAGGAGAATCTTAAAACCTAATATACACCTTCTGAATTTTTAGTATGGGGCTAAGGTCTGGGAAGAACAACATGTGAATATGTTATTCTTGTTATAATTTGGTTGTTTTCTCTGGCTGCTCTGAGAATCTGTTCTTTGTCTTGCATATCTGATTATGTCATGACCATAGGGTTCTTTATAGCCATAGTAGCTGATGTACCTTAGTGCATTTATATCCCAGAGTCTTCAGATGGGTTTCAGGCTGTGGTTTTATCAACAGAAAGCAGAGCAGGGTGCAAGCAACCTTCCTGATAACCACACATTCAAGCCTCTCATTCTTACTTTTCTCCCTTGTTTTTTCTGTGACTTCTATTTCACTCACAACCCAGTCACAGTCTAATCATCCTTATTACAGTAGCAAACATCTAATCTATTGTTTCTAATCTCACAATCTGTGCTTGTCTGGAATGTCACTTATAAACACAGAGTCCAGTGTCTTCTGTTCCCAAAGCACAGGCATCTACTGTACGAGTAGAATGAGGAATCTTCCTGTGTTGTAGGAGATTTAGGGTTCATAATTAAGATAGCAATAACTTCCATATGTGAGGTGCTGGCAAAGGAGTGTTAATCGTACAAGTACACATCACTGTTATCTTTGTCCCTTTGAGATGCTTGGTTTAAAATCAAAGAGCAATGGGCTCATGGTGGTAGAATCACATCTAAGAAAAAGTGCACACAGACTGGCTGAAGTGCTAGACATTAGATGGACCTAAATGGGTTTAGTCTCCTATCACCAAAAGGACTGCTGAAGTCCTGAAAACATCCTGGATCACAAGTCCATCCAGCCTAGTCAACTGCCAGGGCTGTGGATACTTGGAAAAAAAGAACAGGCACCCAGTGACACTTGCTCAGCTTCCCAGCATCTATGACTTAGATGTTCAGCAGGTCTCAAACAAAAATTGTTCTGTAGGTGCATGGAGTCAGATGCATCCAAATACAGATGCTCTGGAGTTAGTCTAGGCATGTTCTGTTGGGTCTTTTGTGATCTGGAGGTACTGGGTTTCCTGTATGCATGCTGGTGTTCACTGTAGTATTTACAAGTTAAATACTGCAGGTCTGCTGCATATGAAGCTCAGTGTGTTTGGCTCATGTTCATGGCAGCAGTATTTCTTTCTTGGAAACTGGGGCATAAAATGAACAAGAGAAAAAGGATAACAGAAAATACCTCCACTTGAGGAAAGAACAAAGGAATGAACAGCTACATTCACTCCTATTAAAGCAGGACTGTCAAAAGTTCACTCTTATCAGAATTATTCTCTGCACTGTAGGCAGCTGTTGAGTCTACAGATTTCCCATTAGATTCCTTGTCATCAACCATTACCAGAGGAGGCATACCATAAACTAGGGCTATCTTAAGCCATGGTGATGTGTGCACCTGAGGTCAAAGAGATCAGACAACTATGGCCACAGATATCTTAACACCTTTTGTATAGTCTAACCCAAAGTGGGAAGATCTAATATTAACCAATAATTTGCAGAATCATCTATGCTCCCAAAAACTCCTCACTGCTATCCTCTTCCAGTTTAAGCAGATGAGAAGGACATCATTGGTTGCAGAGACTCATTGCAAACATGTTAAATGGACAAGGTGAAGGTATAGGAACAGTGATTTTTTATTGAATAATTACAGTGCCACTTCACAGAACTACATCAAAATAAAACTAGCAGGCCATTAAAGATAGTCAGGGGGAAAAATAAGACAATGAAGAATAGAATCATGCAGGGCAAGTGGAAGTGAACAAAAGATGGAATGGAAGAGGAGGGGGTTTTAAGCAAATAATCTTTTGTCAGCAAAAGCGAGAACATAAAACTAGAGAATACCATGGGATCATCAGAATGGCAGCTGGATGTCTTTATCACTCATAACTCTAACAGCTTTTAAAAAGGTGGAAAAATGCTTACTGAAGAACCATTCCTCCTTTTTTAATAAAGCATCTGACTTTCACATTCAGTGCCTTCATTGTAACCTCTGGCAAATAAGTGCTAATGGGTTGAGTTTTCATGTCTGCACTTCAGATTGAAAAAAAAAAAAAAAGGGTCAGAAATGAGCTGCATTTTTCCACTCCTCATTTAAAAAAAGTTATATTTTGACTTGCAAGGAGCCAAGTGCAGTTCACGTGCTTGGTTTCCTCTATGCTGCACATAAAAACAGGAAAAGCCAGTCTTTTGGCTGGGCTTCTTTTTATTGTTGGTTGTTTGACATGTTTTTCTATTACAGTTCACAGCAGGGAGCGTTTATCTCCGTTATGAAAACCAGTTGGCCCATTGTTAGGAAAGAAAGCTGCACTTCCCCAGTAGGAAGTCAAGTGTCTCTGCAGTGTCGTAGAAAGGCATTCTGCAGTTGAAGTCAACATATGTCAGAGCTAGGAGACTCTGTGCACACACCATTAGTGCTCCTGTCTTGCATTAGAAGGAGCAAGTTTCCCCTTCCACACGTTGGGAAACGGTGGCGTGCACAGCAGGCAACAGCAAATCCATCAGCAGCCCCACTTCCCACCCATTAGAAATGAGGGGGGGTTGGGTAATAACACCTTCATAGCAACTTCAGAAAACAGAAATTGTATTTTTCTTTCTTCCCTGTTGTGGTTTTTTTTTGTTTTGTTTTGTTTTTTTTCTTTTGTGGAGGTGCTCAGCCACTCTCCAAAAAATTTCTGCTCTTGCACTTAAAAAATACAAATATTGCACCTTAATTTTTTATACTTCCTCTTTTCTTCCAAAACAGTAAGAAAAATAATATTGCTTCCTGTTTTCACAGAATCACAGTTTTAGTCTTTTTAGTCTTTTTTTTTTTTTTTTTTTTTTTGTTTGTTTGTTTGTTTGTTTGTTTTAACCATCCTAAAATTGAGAGCTCACTTTGCCTTCTCTCTTTTTCCCAAGTGCAAATTTCTCAAGTATTTCAAGTATTTGGTTTTGGTAGTGCCCAATTATTTGTGTGGGTATTTTTTAGCATTTAGCTTCCTATTTAGAAAATATGGTGAATATGGTGTTTAGTTCAAAAGTTGAAGAGTGACAATTCAAATTTAAGCCATAGGCTGTTTTGCTTCTATCATTGTCTGCCTGCCAGTGCTTGAGTGACGTAACATCTTTAAGGGAGTCCTATTAATTACATGCAGTCCAGGTTGAATAAATGTGACTCCCTCTACCTAGATCAAATAATAAAATGTATTTTAAATATCACCCAAAGCATTCGTTAAGGATAGAAAGCTCAGTCTATGTGATATTTCAAACTGGGCTCAGTCAGAGCTCACTATTTCCTCTTTTCAGCAAAATTCATACCTGAAGTCAAAATTCATGCTAGCTCAATGCTACTCTCAAAATCTGAATCAAAAACTGGGAAACTCAGATCTTCATCTTGATGTATGTTGTATGACTTGCTCATATGTCCAGTAATATTTAGAATGCGTAAATTCATTGATCTACTTTCTTTTTAAGTCAGCATGCACAGTGTATTGGATAGTTATAAATTGTTTATTTATTGGATTAATCGTATTACTGTGTAATCCTGTATTTATTATTATTAATATTTATCTTGGATAAGTATTTGTTATTATCCATGAGTTACAAGCTAACAACAATAGCTTTAGGACTAGAAAGCAAAACGAAGATAAAACATAACTGAATTCCCACCTTTTAAAGTGCCAGTGCAATGCTTCTTTTTGTCTGGTTGTCTTTTCTGCTCTGTTTGGCTTTTGTAAACTGCATAAAAGCAGACCAGACTCAAAAATTCATATGCTAGTATCTGCCTGTAAATTTTGATAAAGTCTGATTTTCATGAGCTATTCAATGGATATGAAGCAATTGTTTTAGTGGAAGGCATTTAAAGTGCTGTCATTTGGCTTTGAATTTCACATTGTTCTTCATTGTTTTTGTTCTTTTATTAAGTCCTTAAAAATTCAGCATACTAGATTAAATCTGTGGGAAAAATATTTTTACCAGGAGATCTTACAAAGATAAAAAGCTCACTGAATATAGCTCTTTGGTTCTAGCTTGTGTAAATACAAAAAAACAGCAGCAGTACATGAAAAATAATTGGCTCTAATGAAAAAATACAAACCAAATAAATTCCAGAGAGTGGGGTTTTTCTGAGTTTGTTTCCCTAAGATGTTTTAATTCCATATAGTGAGGAATATAAACTTCCTCACCAAATTACATTAGAATTCCAAAGTATTTCAGACTTTAATGCCTCTGTGTTGTAGTTATTTTTTATCTGAAATTATGTAGAACTTTGTCCATGAATGAATCATTAAATAGTATTAAAAACTACCGATATCCAACATTTCAAATATCCACTCACATGCACTCAATTGTACAAAAATAATGATTAACAAAATTCAGTAACTTTTGACAGGATGTACAATACTTTGAAAAAATGTATGCTCTATTAATTGTGCAATCTGAATGCTTCTTGTTTATAAAACTTACATTGAGATAGAAGTGACTGATGTTAAAGACTGGTGTACCTCTGTCAATAAGTCTCTGATTTAAAATAGAATAGGAAAGGACCTGGAAGTCTATGGAATATTTGGATGGTGAAGGCATATTTGAGGACTGTATCAATAGAAAAAATACTGCAAGTCTAAAATATTAACATTTAACTTTGTTTACTAGGGGGTATAATCAATACGAGGGTTTAAGTACTTTCCAGGACGAAAAACTCATTCCCTGGCAATGTCTAAATTCCAAAACTATTTTGAAAGGGAGATCAAAGTGATTTTTCTGCCTTGCTAGGTTTGTATGCATTATCAGAGTTTACCTCTAAAGAGCAAGTACTTGCCTTTGAAATGGAGTAGACTGCCTTAGGTATAAGGTGTCTTCAAATCTATTCCCCACAGAGAAATACCAAACATACCGTTCTTTACCTCTTATTTCAAGTGATAGGAGTTTGTATACTAAATTATGTTGTCCTAAATTATATTTTAGGATGAGAGTATAAATACTCCCAGCAAGGCCACTTAATCTGTTTACTTACTCTCTTCTACCTCCTCCTGAGACTTTTTTTTCTTGACATGAAAATAAATTAATGATTCTCCAGGCGTCAGTTGATTCTTCCTTCTTCTTAGAAGCATCCCTGGGAAGGAACTAAATATTTTGGGGGTGTCAAAAATAAAATTCCCATAGATTTCAGCAGATGAGTAGCTCATACAGGATTGTACTGGTGAAAAGTCTTAAAAGATTTCACTAGATCTTGAAAAATAAAGAGGATCCTCTTGAAAATAAGAATTAATAAAAGTTAATAAGTTATTGGTGTCGTTATGAGGGACAAATGGGTGAAATTTCACTAACAGGCACAATCAGTGATTCCTGTTCTCTGCTTGTCTAATCTGTAAAATATCTCCCCATTTTGAAAATAATCTTAAAAAATAGAAATGCTAGAGCTCATATTACAGAAATCATGAATAACAGGCTAACTCTAGGTCCCTTTAACAGAACCTTCAGATTGTAGAACTGTCCGCATACATCCATCTTCACTGTTGATTTAGCCAGTATTAACTATGCATTAAAATTGGCTGTCGTGATAGGCTCTTTAATAAAAGATCCAGGAAATTTCCTCAGGAGTAAATCTAATCCCTCTGATATTTGTCTAATTTTGTTACATTTTCATTCTTACTATTATTTTTTTGTAATGCAATAGCATCTACAGATCTCATGCAAGAACAGGACCTCACTGTGACTAGACACTGTATAAACAGAGAATGAGAGACAGTCCCTATCTCTCAAGCACTCCCAGTCTAAATAGACACAGTAGGGAAGGAAGCACAAGTATGGAGCACTGAAGTGATTCTGCCTGAGGTCACACAACATTTTGTTAGTAGATTTTGGGAAAGAAGCTGGTCTCTGTTGCCCTTCCAGTGTCTCTTATATACACCTCTCATACAGTGATTGAAATTTTCTTTAATATTTGCAGTGTTGTCTTGTGTGTGTAGTGTGGATTTGCATGTAGAGTGCTGGTGATTTGCTGGCCACAAAGTTGATCCCTTGTCTTTTTATTAATCTTAGCAGACTGTAAAAGTGACATTAATTTCAACATAAAAATTGCATCAAAAGGGTAGATCTTCTCTCATAAAGTAGTGGGGTTTTTTTTCAGGTAATAATGTTTTGCCACTGCTGGTTACTGTTGAATTTTCCAGGTGGGGCTGCCAACTGAACTCCTTCTATCCTTGCTCTAATCTCACTGCATACAGATGTGGCCAGTGGCTGGTAAAGCTGCTTGGGTTATGATTTCCTGAACTGTGATAGACCTGAATGTATCTTAACTGCAGTGCTAACTGAATTCACTTCTATTATCAGATTTTGAACCATCTTCAATATCCCTTAGTATCCCCAGTAAGGTGTGGTTTCATTGGCTATTTTCTTGGTTCTCTGAAAAAAAAAAAAAAGATTCTAGGTGGGAATTAAGGAAAGTTTTTTTACTGGGATTATGAAGTGTGTGCACAGACTACAGATAATTTTGCATGTGTCTCTTTAATGATGATTTTCAGCTCATTTTTGTGATGTTGGAATACAGTTTGCCAGCCTGCTAGCCCTCTAGTATTAACAGTTAAGTGGAGATTCTGTACCAATATTTTCATAACTTGAGCAACCTGACCTAATTTTGACATTAGCCCTGTACTAACTAACAAGGGATTTAACTGTATTTCCAACCTGGATGAGTGAATTATTCTGTTTTTAGAGGTGACTATGCCTCTTCATTCTCACACATTTTTATAGCTTTGGCAGAACATCATCTAATTCTGAGGGAGTTTTATGTTACCAATTCTTTCAACACAGCATTCACAGGCAACTTAAGACGTGTTTTTGCTTTGTCCTTTTTGTCTGTAAAGAATGCATGAGATATAGCTGCAAACTCAAGACAAGTCCTTCAGTTTAACTTGCTGGGTAGAACCACTACAGTTTTTTGTTTTGGCAGTGTAGAGAAAACGCTAACATGGCTCACATTTCTGACTTCTGCTAGGCTTGCTAATGTTCCTTACCTTGTTCTTAGGGACCTGAAAACATGTTGCATAAGATGTGCCATACCTATGTAGCAGATTTTTAAGCCTGACAAGAGGGAGAAGGGCATGCTGCCTGCCAATTCCAGTCTTTCCCACTTGGCTCGTGTGAAATGTGGCTGGCATGGCAGCTTTCCATGTATGCAGAAAGTTTTCTGATGAGAGACTTGAGAAGAACCTTTTCTTTAGAAACACTTGTCATTGCCATGTATTCTATTCTTGGGTTTGGTTTTTTTTTGCCCCTCATTCTTTATCATCAAGAAAGTTTGCATGACAACGTAACAGTTTTTATCTGAAGAGTTCATCTTACTCTGGTAACCATTCCCCTCCTGAAACTCTTATTTGTGCCCACAATAGCCATTTGTGCAGTCCCACACAGAGGATTAGGGCTTCAGGTGAGCAAGAAGAAGTGGGAGCAGATGGAATCCCAGGAAACAAAGATACCATTTTCATGCAAATCTATCTCCAAAAAGAAGGAAAAGAAAATATATTCAGTGCAAGCACTCTCTTAGTGAAACCTTATGATTAAGAAGTCAGAGGCACAAAAGTCAGAAGTTTCAGCAGTAGGGTTTCCACAGCAACTCCAAACTTGGCTGTCTTGTTGCATTCTTCATTACACTTTTAGCTTTTATGTCGATCTCCTATCTTGATTTGCTGCTGTGGATCTGACCCTTAACATCTGAGAATGTTAAAGCTGAGATTCTAAATTTCTGACACAAATCCCTCTCAATTCAGCACCCTGATTTAACCTGGAAAACTATGAGCATTATATTTAAAAAAACCAAAAAACAAAAAAGGTAAAGTTAATTTTTTCTGGGAACTCTGAGTTCAGCTGAGTTCTGCAGATCTAAAAAACAGCAACAGTGATGTTGCATGAATAGAAAGCTTTTGTACTAAGATTCTTCTTCAATGTTTTTTATATAATGAGGAAGTATATAACCTAGAGTGCTTTACAACTTTTGTTGTTTATTTAGTTTGTGTTCACCTTCTCAGAAAAAAAGTAAAAAAGTTTCCTCCGCTTTGAAAGGCAGAGGAAAACCAAAGTAGCCAAGATCAATAGGAAAGTTGCACAGACAAACTAAATTGTTAGCCTGTCAGTTTGATACAAAGTTTACTCTCACCCTGGATTTCCTACATCGACATTAGTTCAGTCTTAAAAAAACTTTTTTCAGTGTTCTTATAGCTGACTCTGAAATGTACAACTATGTGTGAAGAAATGCTCACTCTTGGCTGCTGCAGGTTTTCTTCAGAGCTGAAGCTGTCTAGTAGCTGAACTATGTGGTTAACCCATCTTTAAGTGTTTCAGTCTGCCACCTTTGCTAGTTTAACCCAGGTAGTTAATTTTCCCACCATCTTTCTTCAGCTGTAAGAATGGACAGTCCACTCTGTCTAGGATTATTTTAATGACTCCACAATGACCCAGATTTTAAATGAATGAAAGAACTAACGCTTCCCTACTCTGGTGCTATTTTACTAAACTTTATTTTCTTTAGAGAAAAAAAAATTAACAAAACACAAACCTTGCATTCACTTGAAATTTATTGCAAAAGGCAAGTTAGATCAGTTAGAGACTGTATGAGTGAATGCATTGTAGCATGTAAACTTCTATGCTGAATATAGTGTAGTATATAAATTCTGAATATATTTTTACTCATTTTGAAAACTTGAGCAATCCTATTATAATGCATATGCACAGAGGCCTAAATTAAGTTTGTGAAGGTACCTAATATATGGCACTTCCCAATCTTTCTTGATTGATGCTGCCACCCAAATACTATTTCTAAAAATAAAAAAAATAATAATAAAAATCCAAAATTTTTTTCTGGAATGTGTTTGATGTTGTTCAATAAACACAGAAACCACAACCCTAACCGTAATGACATGGTGGCATTTTATCCTTGATTTAAGACTTCAGTTGTAAAACTGTTATGTGGGCCAGCACCAGAGGAGGTGCAGACACATACTATGTACCAGACTTTTCTACTGTTTTCCCTTCCCCAGCTTCTCTCTCCAGATTTTCTCCAATTATTTTCATTGATGGTTTGTTGCAGGAACCATTACTGGTTCCAGTCTATCATCTCTACCACAGGCTTGGTATTATTTACTTTATCTGATGGCTATAACCCCAACTTCCTAACCCTACATTTCTCTCTTTATGACTCCCTAGTCTCCTGACAGAGCTGTGACTCCACTCCTGTGTTTTCCAAGGGAATAAATATAACAAAACAAATGTATGGACAAACAAAATACCCTAGCATTTATTGGGGCTGCATGTGTAGGAAATAGATACACTTCATATAGCCTATGTCAGAAGGGGATAAACATTTATGGCTGAACACATCATAGTCTTCTTTCTTTTCTGGTTCACCAGACTACATTGCATTGGAAAATAAGGAACTTTATGTAGAGTTCTGCTATTTTAGAGAGCTATCTCAAAATCAGGCAATGTGGCAATATAAGTGGTGTTGATGGTGTTCTCAATTGTTTTGTTATGAAGAAATACTGAGATGACCCTTAGACTGCTGTGTTTAGAGGTGACTATGAAAAAATAGTGTGAAATCTGAAAAGAACAAATATATGCCCTGCTTCCCCAAAAATGATGCTTTAAAATTGACATGATCAATGTGCATTGAGTTGTTGCTTGCTACTGACATGAATGAGAAGATGAAAAATTATCACCCTCAGCCGGGCAACATGCTAATGCTGTGAGGGGAAGAAGTCTTTGGGCACATCTGAAAGATTCATGAGGATTAGTAAATTGCTGGTGTAAATTCCCAAACTTGAGCCTATGTCCACGGACCATGAAGTTCTCTGTGCTGTTCTCCTGGTACCCATTATCCAAAACATCCACTTGCTGCTGGGGTCTGCAGCTCTGACACCTTTGAAGGGAGATTAACAATCAGATGTGAGAGGAGATTTCTGCAGAGCAGATCTGCCAAGAAGACAAGGGGAAAAGCTTTGGCAATAGCATTTGGAGGTGTTCAAGTCCAGCCAACCTGAACAGGGCAGGGAGCAGCAGAGCAAAGAGTGCACTCTTTTGGGAGCTGGGATCCAGCCAAGCGGAACAAAATGCTGTGAGTTAGGTTTAGGTTTGCTAAAGAGGTGTCTGCTGGTATGCTGAGCATGTGGTAAAACTTCAGTGTGAGCTGCCCATGCTCACCTGACCATGGCCTTTTGGTGGGGATGTAGAGGAGGAAGAAGGGGGGAAAAACCACTTTTCATGAAGACACAAGGCTCTCCCCCTCAGCACTACTGAAGAAAATTTTTGATGTTGTGCACAAGATTTGGGGGCTGCTTGGAAGCTTCCTGAGGCAAAATTACTGAGATTAAAGGGACTTCTGTGTGAGCAGAAATGGTTGTGCAGAACAGGGCTCTTACACAGCTACCCAGGAGGCTTCCAAGGTGGGTGGTAAGCCATAGGGAGTCGCCAGATGGCTGCCCAGCTTGTGATTAAGGTGTTGGGACACCCAAAGGAGTATATTTGAAAATATAGCTTGGACCACACATCATTCTGAATACAGCATTAGTTTTCTGTTTTGTGAGGAGTCAGATTTATTAACAATTTGTATACTTGAAGCTTTGTGTGCTGGGCAACACACCCTGCTCTCATTATTGTTAATGGCAATAGGAAATATGCACATAACCCCCTGTCCAGTGCCTAGGCAATTTGCCTTTAATAGTGTAAGTCTCTAGAAAACAAAATTAAATCATACATGTAAGAAAAGAAAATGCTTACATCTCGACTTTATTTCACCCTAAACCTCAGTGTTTAAAAAAAGGTAAACTACTTGGCATTAATCAAATCAAGCTGGTTAAATTTGCCTTTTAGGTATCTGAAATGGATCTCTGTTTTATAGCTTGAAATATTGTTTTTTAGGAAGATAAAGTTGTGAGAACCTTTGACTGATCTGTAGTAAAATATTTTACTGCAATTTCATTTGCCTGAACAAATATTTTTAGAACATTAACAGAAATGTATGGCATAAATTTCAAAGCCTATCATATAATTTCATGTACAAATATTTATATACATGGTCCCAGGGAAGTTAAGAATGTAATGTTTTTACAGAAAATATACAATGCAGTGTATACTCTCAATATAGTATATAGTATCTGAAATGGGAGAAGAGAGAGGTTTCTTTCAGTCTTTCCAAGAAAATAGTTTCATTTAAAATGCAGCTGATAAATTTTAGCAAATAGAAATCTTGTTTTGTAGTACTGATAAATCAAGAAACTCGTATAGGGCTAAGGAGATGCTTTTGGTAGAGATTAGGTAATGTCACAGTGACTGCAACTGCAGGAACTCTGTGTGCTACAGGGCATTTGCCTTTATTCACCAAAATCTTCTGTCCTACATGTAATCCACTCAGACCTATTGGTTTTCATAGTGTGCAGTCATAGGCTGCTACTCACTAGGCATTTGAGGGCAGGTTTGTAATGAGAGGTAAATCATTCTCTGCCTGAGTCCTTGATTCAAGCCTTCATCCATCTCCTGCTAATGTTGCTAAAACAGAAACCTGAGTTTAAGTCCTTCTGACCCCTCAACTAGAAGCTTGTCAGCAGTCCTGAGTTCAGCACAAGGAGATGAAGCCCTACCTTACGTTTATACCTAATGTAAATAATACTTAGATAAGTGAGTTTATAGACAAACAGTTCAAGTACCCTCATTCTCAAATCCCTGCAGGCTGTTTTCACTGCTAATTTGCCCTCCTTCCCTGCCAGATGCAGTTACAAGACAACATTTGGTTCTCAAGCCTGCCAAGCTTCACCTGTTCTTTCACAAGCTGTCAAGTGCCTGTTGTAACATGCAGAGTCACCTAGTTGAAGTAGTAAGTCGGGCTGAGGATGAGCCAACATAACAACTCACCACTACTGACAGGGGCAGATCCTGCTCCAGATGCACACCCCTTTCCTCCCTCCTCTACCAATCATGGTGTGATATAGTTCTGAACCAATTCAGAAAGCTGCATCAGCACAAGAGAAATCTGACAAAACCTATGAACTGTTTCTGCCAGGTCAGTGCAGTGAATTGGCCTAATGAGCCTGAGGAGGGGAGAGGCAATTGCCTTTCCTAAAGGACACAAAAAGTTTATGGTGGTTTTAACATAACTCTATATGGTGGTTTTAACTTAACTCTAGGACATTAATAGTAGGTGACTGTGAACGAGCCAGAGCTACACACAGAAAGAGTAAGAACAGTGTGTTCACAAATTCAAGAAAAAAAAATTGTTGTCCTATAATCTTATGTCCCCATCAGGTTGTACAGTGCTGTGTGCCTGAGAGCAGCAAGGCCTGGCTGCTCCATAAGGGAGGGTGAGACGGAATCCACAGGTGACTCCAGTGCCCTCACTGACTGGGTGTAGACTATCAAGGTCCAAACAGTGGGCAGAACCGGGGGCTAAGAATGAGGCAGAGAGAGCCAAAGGCAGGGAAAGAGCCAGGTCCAGAACACAAAGAGAACTGGGTCAGAGACGGGAGTTGGGACAAAGGCTAAAATGTGGGTCCAAGGTCCATCCAGTAGACAGACTAGAGACAAATGCACCTACAGCATAGCTCTGGCAGGGTCTGGGCTGAAATGGGGTTCCTGAGCTCATCGGCAGGGGTGAGGAGAATCACAGAATGTTAGGGATTGTAAGGGGCCTCAAAAAATCATTGTCCAACCCCCCAGGCAGAGCAGGATCACCTGGTGTAGATCATACAGGAATATGTCCAGGCAGGATCTGAATTTGTCCAGAGGAGAGTCCACAACCTCACTGGGCAGCCTGGTCCAGTGCTCTGTCACCCTCACAATGAAAAAGCTTTTCCTTATGTTTACATAGAATCTCTTATGCTCCAGCTTGCACCTGTTGCCCCTGGTCCTGTCATGGGACATCAATGAGAAGAGCCTGGCTCCATTTTCCTGACACGCACCCTTTACATATTTATAAACATTAATGCATTTGCCCCTCATTCTCCTCTTCTCCAAGCTGAAGAGCCCCAGGTCCCTCAGCCTTTCCTCATACAGGAGATGTTCCACTCCCTTAATCTTCTTTGTCGCTCTGAGCTGGACTCTTCCCAGCAGTTCTTGAACTGAGTGGCCCAGAACTGGACTCAATATTCCAGAGAGCCCCAGGTGAGCCTGGTCAGGGCCTCTTGGTATCCTCAAGTCCCTGAAACAGTAATGGCCTTCATAAAGTGGTGCTGATTAGGGCCACTCAGTCCATTAGGAGATTTTTGCTATGTGCTAGCATTCCTTTTATTGAATTACCAAGTTTGAGAATGAAGTTGGACACAAAAGACCTTGTCACCAAACTTGGCAGGTGGACCCTGAGTGCAAGGGCAGTGGGAACATGTCTTGACAACTTGAAACAGTCTACACCCGAGCCACCTCTCCCTCCATCCCCTCCTTGTCCCCCTCCATCTACTGCTATCACCTGCCCTGCAAAGGTGATTTTTCTCAGGGAACTTATCCAACAGAAAATGTTTTTTTTTCCTCCCCTTGGGTTCAGCTTTCTGAGGTCCCAGCTGCGAGCAGGCAGTGAGATCTGCAGACCATGTAGGGAGTGAGACTGCCTTCTCATGAAGGCATGGTCAAAGCTTGGTGTAACCTGATCGTGCAATGCCCATCTGAATTTTGGCTGGTGTTTTAATATCCATTAAAGACCTGTTCAAATATCCCTTGAAGTTGCAAGAGAAAGGCTACTTTAATGTATTCTGTGACATTCAATGGTCTTTGGGTATGCTTCTCTGTTGTATTATTTACCAAGTAACTATCAGTCTTTTTTTTTGCCAATTGGTTCCTATTATGTGACCAGGACAAATGTTGTCATCCATTGAGGTAGGAGCTGTTGCAATTTTAATTCTGATGCTGGTATTTAATTAATCTTGGTGTGTGTTTAGTGATCACTAACTTAACCATCTGTTGGATTTTTATACCAGAATTTGTGTAAATGTGAAAGTATAGAGTGAAGTTAGTGCTCTTGCTAGGAGTTTTTAAGTAGTGGAAGGTGATAGTCAAGGACTGGCCAAGACAAACATCTCCTGATACCTGATGGATACCGGGAGATACTAATCTATTTGTCTTCATATGAAATCAATAGCCTTGGAGGGGGGGAACCTACTTCCAGATTTTCACAGGACTACTTAAGAGTAACATTAGGTTATTCCTAACAGTTTCAAGATTTCAGATTGTGATTACTGTTGAGTTTCTTTTAAATCAGAAGTGAACAGGCTAATCTGAATATACCTCTTGCTAATGAGTTCAGGACTGTGACGCTGGGCAAAAGAAATAACCCTAAACACTTTGAGGACCATTAACTTTAATGTTTGCCTGGTGACGAAAGAATAGTCCAGGCCATGTGTCTGGGCTTTACAGTGTATTTTTTTAAGTAGTGTGAGGACTTTCATTTGGAAGCATTAAAAGACTCAAAATTAGCAAGTGCTGCTATAAAGCACACTTAAATACCGTATGAAACACATCTCATTTTAATTCTCATTTCAGTCTTTCAACAGCAAATGTTAGAGAACAGACCAAAGCCTGCATTAAATAAGGAGTTGCTTTATTTTTTATGTATGTATGCTTCTTCCATAGTAGAGTAGATTTTTGTTCCTTTATTTTCCCTTCATGTCTTTATCAAGTTCATAGATTTTGCTTCATAAACCCAGGATTATCCCAAATAATGTTTATGATGAAGTTTGACTTTATTCCTTAAGTCAGATATCTACACCTTTTCACATTCATGTTATATTTTTCAGTACTCCAGAAACTTGACTTCTTACAGATATATGTGATTTTTCTGTCCATCATTTAAAATTTATGCATTTGAGCATATGCTTCTTTGAAAGGGTTAATTTAACCTCTGCTAATATTATATGACTTAGTTATTAATTCAGTCAACTCATAAACACAATTTAGGGGGTACTGGCCTTGGAAGAACTTTCCAGGAGACCAATATGTCAAATCAATTCTGAAGTCCCTTGACCTCAGGATAGAATTACAGGTTTATAATTTACTCAACACTTACATGACCCAGAGAACAAAGGATTGCCAAGTCAGTCAAAACTAAATTACTCTTGACCTTAAATTAGTCATTTTCATGCTATTAAAACTATAGATAAATCACTGTTGAGATTATTTTCAACTTATAAATCAGCTTTGTATTTTTCCACATTTATGCTCACAACCTAGAACTATGCATACATTTCAATGTGGATTTAATTATTTTCTAAAAGTTACCAAACAGTGCAGCTTAATCTATGGAAGTATATTGTGTCTTTATTAATACACGTCTGCGTGTCTCTAACATGTCCATTTTTCTTATGAATAGAATTAATACATGTAGTGTAGATCAGCAAGTTATATAATGTGGAGCAGTAAGAATGCTGTAGGATGATGCCAACTGCCAATTGCTTTTCAAGAGATTCTGCAGTCCTTCCTTGGGTATCGGGTACAGGATCTGCTCTATCTATGTTCAGCAGTGGGGACCTGACAGAGCAGTATGTGTTGCTGGCAACATACATTTTTAATAATTTTTATCTCACTTTGCAGACATGCAGTAATACTGAGGCTAAATAATTGAAGAACACACCCAACTTTTAAGTCTGTAATTAGGGAAACCTAATTTTTGCAAACCTTAATTTTGAACATATTTTAATACCTGTCTGCAGTCTATGTAGTTCAGTGAAATATCTTGTGTACAGAATGACTTAGAATCATAGAATCATAGAATTGGCTGGGTTGGAAGGGACCTCAGAGATCATCAAGTCCAACCCTTGATCCACTACCGCTGCAGTTACCAGACCATGGCACTGAGTGCCACATCCAGTCTCTTTTTAAATATCTCCAGGGATGGAGAATCCACCACTTCCCGGGGCAGCCCATTCCAATGCTTGATGACCCTCTCGGTAAAGAAATTCTTTCTAATGTCCAACCTAAACCTCCCCCAGCACAACTTGAGACTGTGCCCTCTTGTCTTGCTGAGAGTTGCCTGGGAAAAGAGACCAACCTCCCCCTGGCTACAACCTCCTTTCAGGGAGTTGTAGAGAGTGATGAGGTCTCCCCTGAGCCTCCTCTTCTCCAGGCTGAACAGCCCCAGCTCCCTCAGCCTCTCCTCATAGGATCTGTGCTTGAATTGGATGTGTATTTGTACAATCAAACCCTTCATTAATTCAGTTTCTAGCCTTTACAGGTTTTTCTCATCAGCCATTTGGAGAGTTAGCTAGTTCTTCCTTCTCAAGGCATCTCCACTGAAAAGCTATTTTTGAAGGTGGAGGAGAGGTGTGTAGACACATAAACACTGTCAGGGTTTAACACTGTGGCCACCAGGAACAGAAAACTGCAGTTCCATAATGTGACCTGAGATATTTGAGAGAAAATACACTGCTGATGAGCTGGTAAAAAAAAACCTGTCTCTGTGACACAGAAAGAGGTTCTTTAAAGATTCTGCTTGAAACTCTTCATCTGTTTACCAAAAAAGCCACATTAAAAAAAAAAAAAATCTTACTATTTATAAGCTATTTTCTTGGATCTGTTTTGTTGAAGAAAGGTATTCTGCTTCGCAGAAGCGATAGTATCAGCTTAAGTTGATTGTCACTTGTGACACTATATAATTCAGGGAAGTTACAAATTTCCACTCAGAATCAACAGATTCACCAGGTTGTTAGATGCATGTAATGAACCTGAGAACAAATTTAAAGATGTTTTTTGTAGTATAAAATGGCTTTATTTCCCCCACTGTTCTCATACCATGAGACTAAAATTTGAGGAAGATTGAGGTGGTGATAAAATGAATTTTAAGATGAAATGATGAGCTTAGAACTTGACATTGGTGGATATTTGTGGCTGAGAAGGCTGATAATATAAGAGATGAGCTGTTTTTCTATTAAACGCAAATGAAGCATTGTGTTCAGAAAAATGTTCCTGTCTAATTCCTAGTTTGTCAGCCTCTGCTTCATGTTGTATGAAGTTAAGTATCTTTGATTCATGGAGTGCAGTGTAAAGGTTTGCTGATTTCTATCTGTTCTGGTTAACACTTCTGCCCTGAGGTTTGCTTTGAGTTTCAGGTTTGTGCAAACTGAAATTATCAAAATATATTCACTTTAAATTGCAGTGTTTCAAGTGGTTTTGCCTCAGCCTGTGCCAAACCTCTGATTTTGCATAATTTCTTTCTTCATAATTCCCAAGCAAAAAGATAAATCAACTCAAACTCTTTTGGAATGGCGTTGTAGTTTATAGGCTTATGAACTTTTAGAAAACTAAGCCTGTAATTCATTATTAAAGCAGTTCACTATTGTGAGGACTTGTTGGATGATGGAAGGATACTGGGAAACATCCATATGAGTTAGGTATATTGGAAGAGAAGAAACAAGTCCTTATTTCAGCTCCATTGATCCTAACCTGTTTCACATTTTTAAGCATTGAAATTTTGAGCTTGAGTACCTGAACTGCTGCCTTATCGTTGCAGTAAGTTCCTTCAGATCCAGAATAAAGCCAATTGCTCAAGGACAAGACAAAGGTAATTTGAGGCAATATCTATATGTCTATTCATTGGATAAAAAACTAAATTCCACTTTGATGGGAGCCTTGATAGCATCATTTTCAGGTTTTATTTCATTCATACACAGAACAACCAAGAGGACTTCTCAGATTGATGTCAGAAAACAATCAGTGGAAATGTGTCAAATGAAATAAAGATCCCTTTGGTTTGTTTTTTGCTTATTTGTTTATTTTTATTTGAACATATTTTTGTATCTAGATCTTAAAACCAGACTTCATCATTGCTGACATAGTTAATTGCTTGTATTAAGTTCTCTAATTAATAGTTAGCACCCTAAATGAGTGCATAATTATTTAGAAACAGTTTTGATCCTTAACAACCAATTGAAAGAAAAACAAAAAGCAAAAACAAAAGCAAAAAAACAAACAAAAAAAAACCCACAAAAAATGAAAACTCAAAAGCTTTAGACTTTGAAGCACTAATAACTATTATCCTGTTAATTAGATCACCTCATATAGTCAATATTATATTAATATCTTTGGCTGCTACCAGGTCTTCATTTGCTAATAACTTTAAGTTAACACAGAACTGATGATCTTTCAGGTGGAAAAAATCTCTTTAAAATGGACTTTTTTCCATGAGAAAACTCTGAGAGGGAGAGGGAGTTTTGTTAATTTGATTTTATACCACAAGGTGTTAAACCAAAATTCCATTTGATGCAGACAGGGTTCAGAACAACGCAGGTAAGTGGGAAATTGTCCAAGTTCAGCCTGTACCAGTATTTGAACTGGATCTGCCCAGTGCAGTCTGCTGTTTCATGGGATTCATAGTCTGGATGCTCCATTCTTTAACTCCTGGAAATGAGTTTACATCTTTCTAAGGCATATGGTCTTCATTCTGCACCAGGTGATGCAGTGCAGACTGTATGGTTTCAGGGTAGAGTCCCAGTTACTGAGAGGAGAAAGGGAATAAGTAAGACAAAATGCATTACTTCTATAAAAAGATTAAATATTTCCTTTTTGGTAACAAATGTCTATTAAAACAGGGCAAAATAAAACATACTATAATTTCAAGTTCAAATGCTTTCAGAATTTTCTTTTTTAATAATGACTCTTAAAACAGTTTTCCTGTGAGTTAGGGTGGAAACAAAGACAGGAAAATCATAATTCCCCAGAGCATGAAGACAGAGATTTCCTCACTTAAAAAAAAGATTTTTTCCTGTTCTTTAACAGTAAGTCATGAGCAATTGGCTTATGAACACTTCCATTCTGTTCATCCACTGGTTGAGCTAAAGGTCTGCCAAGGGAAAAAAAAAAACATTCCAAGCTATAGCATCTTTTTATGAAAGTAAAGAAAAAATTCACCATGTCTGAACAGAAAGTAGCTTTTCAAAGAGCAAGTGAAATACTGTGAACTAAGAAGCTTGGAAAAACTTTCAGTGCTAGTTTTGCACAAGTGATGCTTGTAACTTTTAGCACAACATTTATTTCTGTAGTTTAACTGCTGATAAGCGTTGCTCATTTTCAGTATTAGACTAGTGAGGCCTGTAAGATTTTTATGCATGTTCTTGCATGAAATAAAGGATGCAAAAATAAGGGTCTGTGGCCACACGAAGTTCCTTGTGAGGTTCTGTATGATCAGTGTTGTCTGCAAGATAGTTTGTGGACACCAAATTTTTTAAAAGGGAATGTTATTATTTTAGTCTGGTTTTGAAATGCCAGTTCCTCTAACAGCAAAGTGATATTTTTGCTGGCACAAGGGGTTTGTAGAAACTGCTGCTAGAACTCAAAAGTGAGCTGTGAATGGGTGATGGGAGTTTTAAAGGTCATTTTGAGAATACACATTTTTGACAAGACCTTTGAAAGGCTAATTTGAAGGTGATCTAGATCTTTTGAGCTAGGTTTTGAGAATATTTTCTGCTCAAATAAACCGGTTGTTGCGTACCAAATCTTGATACAAGAAAATAGGGAAGGACAAGGTGGTTTTATGTTAAAACAGCTGATTTTAGTGATTCACACTGTCATAATCACCTGTTCACAAATACAAAGATGTGTGTTCCCAAGCAGTCTGCCAACCATGCCTGTATCTTAGCTGTGTCCAGGTGGGCTGCTGGGGATTTCTTGCAATTGTGTGGAGGGCCAAGTAATGCTCTACTGAGTCGCTGTTTTATCTGCTGGGATCTCCTCAGGATGACAACCAGGGGCTAAGGAACCTCTCTTGTCTTTGGGAGTTGACAGTGACCATCATCTTCCACCTTTCCATGCTTCCCACCTCTGTGAATGATTAGGACTTACTCCCTGTCCTCTGTCTCCTTACCAGGGTGACATACACTCCAGCCCAGTTCTGTGTTTTTCCACCATCACCTCCCAGTGGCTGGAGTAATTTTTTAAGTCTAGGCAGAGACAATTCCTGACTATACATGCTCTTCTGTATTCCTCAACAGTGCTGTGATGTTGATAGTTCTAGGTCCCACAAGGACCAGCCTTCCTCATAGGGCTTTTTGTGCTTTTTTTCCCTTTCTGATGCTTCTACATGCAGACCTTGCCATGTATTCTTTGCTTCTACCAGTGCGAGCATTTCCCTTATGAATCTCTATAACTACTGATAGTGTGACTTAAACCACAGAGAAAAAAACAATGATTAAAATGTTTCAAGATTCCAGTCTCTTCTTGCAACTCCGCAGAAAGCAGGACTCAGTTTTCCCTACACCAGAGCCTGTTCCCCCTGCCAGGTCAAAGACAGTACATCTGGCACCACTGGAGGTCCCTGGGAGAAAGGACTGGAAAAGGCTAAAATTTCTGCTACTCCATTTGGAGAGAGGAGCTTGGAAGCTGAATACTGACAAATTTAAATAAAAAATAAGGCACTTTTTAACATTATATAAAGCTCTTTATATCAAGGCCAGATGCCTTTCTGGAAAGTTACTTTAGTCCTACACAAGGTTTTTGGCTCAGGGCAAGGGCAGCTGTGTGAAATGCAATCCCTTGCACTTGTGAGCAGGTCACGTTCATGATCTAATGGTCCTGTTTGGCTTTAGATGCTGTGGATGTCTTGCATTGCTGTGTGTCTGGTGAGTAGGGACCTAATTCCCAAACAAATTGCTCAGGTGCTCAGAGAGGACAAGGAGAGCCTGTAAAGGTAGAGAGGGGAGAATTCTTTGGAAAACAGCCTCTGTTCAGAGAGCAGTGGTGTGACTCTTCATACCCCAAGCCTGCAGATCAGTCTCCCTTGTTCCTTATCATCATTAAGGGAAAAACTTACTGTCACTACTCTTTTTTTTCCTGCTGAGTCATTCTATAAATAACAGATGTCTTCATTTGGGACTGCTAATTGTCTTAAAATCCACCATGAATCAAGCTTTCTGATACCTCCACAACTTAGACAAGTTTTATATTTACTTTATAGACTATGTAAACTATAGCATAGGCAGGTAAAGGGACCAGCACGAGATCACCCAGAGAAACAGTGGCCAGTTAAATCAATCAATTCAAGAACCCAGGAGGTGTGTTTCCATAGCCCCTGCTGTAGCTATTAAATCACAAGAGCTACTAAAGAAAGATCCTGCCAAAAGCCAATGTTTTTTGTTTTTGAAAACCACAAGAAACATTTTGCTCCGTTCCACAGGGTGTCTCCCTAGTAGTTGGTGCAGATTAATTAATTACTTATTTTTTAAATGAAATGTAAAGCTTTGGGCAGCCTGAAAGCCATTGAAGTTTTAATTCTCGGAACTATTCCCTGACTTGACTGTTATCCAGTTCTTATTCAGGCAAGATAGGAATTAAGATTAATGACCCCAAACAAACTGGTATTTCAGAGAATCAGTCTTTGCCAGGCATTATATTCTCATGACAGAAAATCATTGAGGCATAAATACAGTGCTCAGTCATTGGTGTATATTAACAACACCACGTTGTTCCCATAAATGCTGAATACAGTGAAGAGGAAAATGAAGTCTTAAAGTTCATTAATTTGGGTTGTGACATTTTTTTAAAGAGAGCAAAGCAGAGCCTGTCGAATAAGGCTCTACCATTCTAGTGCTCCCTGTGCCACTCTGAAGGCTATTTGGATTCCAGAATGACATCTCCTTTGCTCGGGAGTTGTTTGGGCTCGGTGATGTCTGTCCCTCCAGTGCCTTTTTCTGGCTTGGCGTTCAGTTCTGTTTGCATTTTTTAAAAGGCAAATTCATGAAGACCAAGTCTTAAGGGAAGAGAAGTGAAAGAATACCTTCATTTGTTAGAAGCAGCGACTGTTGTAATAAGTAGGGTAAAAATGTGTCATTGTCTGTTGGTGTTTGTCCACCTCCCAAGAAGGTGGCTGTGGCTGGAGTCTGTTTTCTAAGCAAATGAGAACTGGCGTGAAGACAGGAACATTTCACCTATCCTGGAACCAGAAGTAGTCATGGTACAGTGCTAGTACAGGAAATTATTCTGGCAATGTCTAGAAGCTGTTTGCTCAGGAAAAAAAAAAAAAAAAAAAAAAAAAAAAAAAGAAAAAGAAAGAAAGAAAGAAAAAAAATCTTTCTGTGTTTGTATTTCCACACACTGAAAAGACATCTTTATGACATCATCTTGTTTGTTCTGACACTGCAAGGAGAATGGAAGAAATAAAATGGCAAAAAAGAGACCAGGCACTTTTATTTTGCTGCCAGCAAAACATAGAGGAAAGATGTAACCAAAATATCCAATAGTTACTTCAGTTCTCAGGGACAGTTCAGCAGATGAATTGTTTTTCAAGGGCAGTTGGTCTCCCAGACACAAGAGCATTCTGTAGTAAGCTTAATTACTCATTTTAATTATGCATTTTAATTAGCAAGCGACAAACACAGAGCTTTTCTCCTACTTTCTCAATAAACACACTTTGTAATATTACAGAAAAAACTTGTAACTGAAAACTCCAACCGCCTTGGTCTGAGAAAAACAACTCAAAGTTCAAGAGGTTTTCTTCCTTGTTAAATCACATTCAGTAAGGAGGTTACATCTACTTCTGATTATTTTCAGGAGCTTTTTACTTTTTTTTATTTTGTTCATGGACAATATTAAGAAAGCACCCTGCCCTGCTCTTTCTCCCAGTAATGTTTCTTCTGCCAATATTATTGTCTTGTCAATTGCTCCCTATAAATTATGTCTTAGTTCTTCCTCATCTAACAATGTTTCTTCTCAGAGCTGTTCTTCTATCCCTGTACTTTCTGCCCCAGTCCCTCAGACCATTGCTGTTGGAAATCTTATTTGTTTCTCATTCATTTCTGGAAAGACCAGGTAAAAGAGGCAAGTGGAATGAGAGGCAATCGCATTCTAGAATGAATTCACAGGGGCAGCAGTGTGTATGGTGGGGGATGGAAATAGCAAATGCCACAAAATCTTCAGCAAAACAACCTAATGTGAGAATACAGCTCCCCCCCCTAGCTTCCCCATCTGCCCCAAATGTGTCACTTCTTCACTCTTTTCTATTTTGCCTGTATCCTGTACCTGCTGAGGAGGGATGTGTAGAATCTGCAGCATTCCTTCAGAAATGGAGGCTGTCAACAGAACTTGGTTAAGCCAAATAGGTCTCCAGACTGCTTTGTTTTGAGAGAAGGCAATCCTAATGTTTTTATAGTTTTGAGCCAAACATGGACTTGAAAAGAAAAAGTTCAGATAAGGATATGCTTAGAAAAGAGAAGAGGTAGACTTAAAGCATGATTGTGATTAGAAATAAAAGGGAAAATTAATTTGTGCCAACATTTTCTGAAATGTTCTCTCAGGTTTCAGTGCAAATGGCATCTTATAAAACTTCCATCATGTAAGTGGTGGAAATTCTCCAGAAGTATCTGTTCTTCACAAGGCTTTGATAAAATGTTACAAGACTGGAAACCTGTTATATTTATGTTGCACTGCTCTGCTGCTCCTGGCTTGCAGTGAGCTCTGGAATCAGAAACATTGCCTGATATTTCCAGGTGTTTGCATGTCAGATTTGAGCTGCAATCTTCTTTTAACTCAAGCAGTGTAAAATGTGTTAGGCATTTTTGTCTGGCTTTGCTTAGCTGAAGCCAATACTAATTTTGATTTCGTTTCTTGGTAGGCAGATTTTTAATTTTTTTGTTTTCATTTGGACATAGAAAGACATTATATAAGCTTCTTTATGGTTCTTGTGATGGGAATCATCTCTCTCCATCACATCTCTCCATCAGTAGAAGGCCTACACAGTGTGTGTGACTGCATGTGGACTAACTGCTTTGCCTGTCTGTAATAAACTCTCTATTTTTATGCCTTTTATGATTTCTGTTTTTCCATCCTTCTTCACACCCAACTCACTGGTGGACACTGTCCATGTGCTGGAACAATTACACAGTCTAGGTAACATTTGAATAGAGATGATACTTATCTCTGCTATATATATATATATATATATAACTCTAGGAATTTACAGTTTAATGAAAAATCTCCCCTCTGAAAGAGAATGGCCTATGCTACATGCATCTGGAGCCAAAAAGTACCCTGTAAGGCCAACATTTTATGTTTTGTATTGATTCGTGTAGTGCTTCCAGTGCAAATAAGGCTTCCTTTATATGTCAGCCCATTTGAGATAATTGTACATGAGAAAAATTAAGGTTATGACTGAGAATCAAAGTTCTTTCCCAGAAACAGAGATGGAAAGTGAATACTCTTAATCAAATGTGATGGGAAAACAAAAAGGCAGAGGGAGAGCTGAGCTTCTCAAATAATATTTTTACATTTCACTTGCAATCACTGACCTAATGCCTGTTTGTGCTGGCTTGGAATCTAATGTCAAGTGAACAACCTCACAATAGGTGGTGCTGTGTGTTACTCCAGGCAGAAGTTACAACATTATCCAATGACCAGCATTAAAATAGGGTTAGTTTGACTGTATATGCGTTTTCCTTCTAAGAAATCAAAATGTAACTAATGGCACTCAGCAGTAATCCAAGAACTCCAAGCATGTACCCCAAACCAGTTTTCCAAACTGGGACAGAACTCTGTAATTGACCTCACTGGAATGGCCTTTATTTTCCAGAATTCATGATCAAAACAGTTATGTTACACTGGATAACTCTTCTAACTCACGACCCCTGAATAAATGGCAGAAAACCAGTCTGTAATGCATGTTCCACTATCTGCAACCATCCTGCAACACTGATTAAAGTCCTTCCCCTTGTCTCTATACTGAAGTCAACTCTAACAATTTAAAAATACTTTTGGACTGAAAGGTGCATCATGCTGATGACATTCTTGTTTGGAGACTTCAGCTGTGCCTCAGCACGGCCTGGAATAGTTGTAACTTAGCCTGGGGCTAGAGTCCATTTCCATATCTACTTTTTTGCTCAAAATATTCCCTGGTTTTCCAAAGTACATTAAGCTGAAAGTCATCAGACTCCGTACAAAAGAAGACAAAAAATAGTAGATCTGAACTGAGACAGAGCGGTATATAAAAATAAAAGAAAAAAAGTCCTTGTGGATAGTTTCCAGAGTTGCTTTGCACTTGCTAATCTTTCTTTCTTCCTCTGGTTCAGCTATTTTCAACTGAAAATGTTTGGCTTCTTTGGCTTAGGCTATTGCTTTTCTAAGTAAAACAAAAAAAAACCAAAAAAAAAACAAAAAAACCCACACCAAAAAAACAAACCCACAACCAAACCAAACTAAAAAACCAAACCAGTCTTAAATGCATCCAAGTGTTCTAAGCTAAAAGCGGCGACTTCTCCCAGTGCTCTCTGAGCTGCAAGCAGTGGACCCAAACCTGCAGCTTCAAAGCCTCCTTGGCACACAGCTGCCCTGCCAGGCTCTGCAGCTACACAGGCACACTCCAAACCTGCAGAGGGGAAGGTTGAGCCAGCCAGCAAAGAGAGGCCCCTTTCCCCCTCATCCACTAGAAAAGTTGCTGGAGAGATCCTCAGCATCACATCAGGGTGGGGACTGCTTTTTAACAGACACATTCCAGGCCCTTCGCTGGCCCCATTTTTTTTTTTTTTTTTTCCTCTGCCCTACCACAGGGAAAAACCTACCATGTGACAGCCCAGGAGTCCATAAGCCAAACTCAACTGAGGCCAAAGATTCATTGTAATTAAGGATAGGTTTAACTGCTTTTAAAACTGAGCATCCTGCTGACCAATCAGTTAACATGTAAGGAACACACGCTGTGCTGGAAACGGGTCCAAGTCTTGGGTCCTACTTAAAGACACAGTTATAGATGATGTCGGAACCATTTATGGATCCAAGTATATGTTATTTCAGTAGACATTTCATAGTACCCATGATAGCTACAAATGTTACAAGCTTCTGTTTTTAATTTATTAATGTACTCATAACTTTCCAAAACCCTGATCATCATGTTCAAGTGTCATTATGTTCTCCTTCACAGTCTTTTGGAGGGATACTTTAACAAATGTTGTTGTTTAGGTTAAAAGTTGGGAAAGAATGCTGCTGTCTGTCAATAAAACACCAATCATGTTCTTTTGAGAAAAACATACACAAAACCCAACATACCCAGTAGTAATACCTCAACTCAGCATGGACCACATCCTTACAAAGTTTAGAGTTTATTTTGGTTTTGTGGGCAAAAAAAGTTGAATAATTTTTAATGTACTGGAGGGCATCTCCTAGTGTGTGTGTGTGTGCCACTGGCCTCTACTGCACAGAGGCAGCAGAGCTTGGGTTCCTTCATGTGGGTAGAGGTGGGGTCACTCACCCACCCACCCATATTCCAATTTAGAGCAACAGTTAAGGCCCTGCTGACTTCATTTGCAAGCAAAAGATATGAAAGCAGCAAAGTCTTCACCTCCATGGGACGTAGAAACACTAATACCTTTGAAGTTCTGTCCATTTCTGTCTTCTCTCAGTAAAGAATGACACATGGAAAGAGTGTACAAGTGTGGTGTCCACCACACTCCCCCTTGGGCTGTTGTTTCATGAGTCACATATCTCAAAATATCTAGGAGATTCCCTGCAAGCACTGTGGTGTTTCTGCTGAGCATTACTAAAGTGTGACCTCAAGCACCTCTGCTCTTTTCTTGTCTCCCGTTGCATTCTTCTGGCACGTAACAGACTGACACCCTTTCAAGACTGAAAGGGTTTTGCCCAGTGCAATTTTTTGGGCAAAAATATAAGGATTAGCAGAATAAATGTATCAGGCTAAATAAGAGATAAATTTATCTGGACATTAATATGTGCCATTACCCATTTTTTTGCGTCGGTCTTCGGAAACTGAAAATCAACTAAAATCTAAAAAAACATTTAGGATTATTGTCAGCCACCAACCCTCATCATGAGCTGCTCTCTGTCATCTAGAGCTGCTGTGCTCTTTATGGATTTATTGAGGCAGTTAAGGTAACACATCCACATTTCTCAGTCTATGGATTTGCACCTTTTCACTTTTTTTCCCATTAAATCCAGGCTTCATGTTTTACTGTCCCTCAGTTCAATACTAGTGACTGTTAAATCTGAACTATTGAATTCCTTTTTTCAAAATTTGCTTAGTGGGATTGGTATGAATTTTGCCTGTTGGAAGAAGCCAATATAGAGTGCTTTTAATTATAGATGGGTGTTTTTCCTTCACTCTATTTCACAAATAACTTATTTTTCTCTAGAGATAAAGCCTGTTCAACTGTGCACCAGGTTCCAAGAGCCTGTCAGTTTTGGACACTTAAACTTGATAGTTCTGTCGTCCTGATTTCTACTGAAGGGAAGGGAATTGGGAGGAAATCAGTGCCTTGGTTTTTCCCATTTCTGACTTCTTCAAGCTTATCTATTTGAGGCTATTTGAACAATGCATAAACCATTTATTATGGACTACCCCAAAAAAAACCAAAACCCAGAACTCTGAAGTAAATATATGAAGTCTCACATAATGTAGACCTAGCGGATAATTTCAAGTGTTTTTTTCTTGACTAGTAAACAAAAGAAACAGGATAAACCCTAAGCCTTAACCTGTGTTTTTTACTTGGTTATTAAAAAAAATACATATAGTACTTGTGCAGGCTGACAAAGTTTTCTCTATCAAATATTTGCCATTTAGATGAAGAATGCTGTCTCCATTCTAGTCACTGGCCACAGGATCTCAGTTGGGGTCCTGAGTGTCAAGCTGAGAGCTTTTCTTTCACTGTAATAAAGGTCCTGTAGGCTAAACTACTGGTAGGCTGTCAGTGACACTTCTGAAATCCTTTTGATGGACTTACACAAGTGCAAATATTCATAGAAAAATGCTGGTGGTGGTATACAAGAAGTTCTTGAATATGCTCACCCTGTATTTCTGTGTTTTTGCATGTGTGAATGTATATAGATAAGGATATGTGCATCAGTATGCATAGATATATAAAGTGGAAGGATTTATGTAGTATGGACACCTCAGTTTCATAAATATTTGTGCATTAATTTAATTTAAACTGGGACCTGAAATTGAAAGATCACGAAAAAGCTACAGAAAATTTAGTTTAAAAACCTTGTTCCTGGGGCTGTTCCTGATCCCCTTGTTCCTGGGGATCTCAACTAGTCAGAAGCACTAATTTTGTCAAAGACAAATTATAAAAATCAAAAATTATGCAAGTTCATAATAAAACAGTCCCTGTTGGGTTTTTTTTAGCTTTTATTTACTTCACTTTGAAATAGTACATTGTAATCTTTTATCTTTTTCAAGACTTTATCTCCACCAAGTAGTTGGCCTAGGCAATACTTCTTTTCCCCAGTCAGATAGAGTGGGAAGAGGGGGCAGATTGTGTTTTTCAGGATACCTGAGAAACTCTCTGGCAGGCTTTCCTGGGGTTATCATCACATGTCAAAGATGATGCCTGTGTAGAATATGGACTTCCTAACAGTGCTGCTTACATGGAAGGAAATTTTTGTTTTCTTTATTTCACGTGTTTCGAATGAATGAAGTCAGTCCTTAAATAAATAATTGTTCTTATGATTTCCATATTCCTGCTTCCTCTTCACCCCTTCAAATTTTTCTATAAATAAGAGTGAGGTAATTAATTACCAGCCAAGTGGCACAATTACCCTCAGCAAGTTTGCCAACGACACTAAGCTGAGTGATGAAGTCTACATGCCAGAGGGATGAGATGTCATCCAGAGGACCTGGACAAGCTGGAGAAGTAGACCCATGTAAACTTCATGAGGCTCAGCAAGTCCAAATGTAAGGTCCTGTAACTGGGTAGAGGCAACCCTCATTACCAGTACAGGCTGGGAGATAATATCATAGAGAGCAAACTAGCAGAAAGGGACTTGGGGGTACTGGTGGATGAAAATCTGGCCACGAGCCAGCAATGTGTGCTTGCAGCCCAGAGGACCAATCACATCCTGGGCCAGCAGATTGAGATAGGTGATTCTGCCCCTCTGTTCTGCTCTAGAGAGATGTAACCTGAAGTACTGTGCCCAACTCTAGAGCCTTTAACACAGGAAGGACATGGTCTTGTTGGAGTGGGTCAAGAGGAGGACCATAAGAATTAGAGAGATGGAACACCTCTTCTACAAAGGCAGGATGAGAGAGTTGAGGTTGTTCAGCTTGAAGCTTCTAGCACCTGAAGTGGGCCTACAGGAAAGATGGGGAAAGACTGTTTACATGGGGATATAGTGGTGGGATAAATGGTAATGGTCTTCAACTATAGCAAGGTAGATTTAGATTGGATACTAGGAAAAAGTTCTTTACTATGAGGCTGATGAAACACTGGAAGAGGTTGCCTGGAGAGGTAGTGTAGGCTTCATCTCTGGAGGCATTCAAGGTCAGGTTGGATGGAGTTCTGAGCAACTTGATCTAGTTAAAGATGTCCTTGCTCACTGCAGGGGTGTCAGACCGGATGACTATTAAAAGTTCTTTTCAACACAATTATTATTCTATGAATAGAATATTATTCTATGAATTAATGACTTCTGGGCAAAGTTATATTGTTAAGTTACAATATGTTCAATTCTATGTTTGAATACAAATACAGACAGTCACATGCACATGTGTGCTGAGACTGCATGTTGTGTAAAATTTAGATTTTTTGAGATGTGACACTCCAGTTTTTCTTTCCTTCCAAGAGAATTCAAAGTACTTTTAAAGGACTTAATTTCTGTGCAATAGATCTCACGGGCAAACACTCAATAAATGCAAAATAAGGAATGAAGTCATGGCTCTAGAAGCCTTTCACATTCTTCAAACTGGTTCCAGTTGTATGCATTGACAGTAATCCTGTCTAATCCCCTCCACGTGTATTATCTTTGTACACCTGCTTTCATTGTCTCATATATCAACTTTTTATACTTAACAATATACAAGAGAGTAAACCAACAGAACAAAACACACATGCATACACCGTTTGTTATACTACAGTTTTGCATGGCAGACATCAAATATATTTGTAAATTTTGGTGCTTAGAATCAACATCTCCCATTAAGATATTTTTCCTACTTTTTTCCCTCTAACTGGTGCATGTCTGTGTTTGTCTTGGCAGATTAACTGAAGCCCATCGAACAGCTGTAAAAGTCATTAGGAGAATGCAGTATTTTGTAGCCAGAAGAAAATTTCAGGTAAGCAGCACCATTAACCATAAGTACAATTTGAAAACTTAAGTATATTGAACTGAAAATGCTCTGGAAGAGACCTTGTCTTCGTGCATACAATTGTAATAAGTCAAAGGTAGTGTTTAGGCTTTCAGCCTTGCACTGACCCTATGTGGATTTTTTCATAGCATGGGCAAAATTAATAATTGTAAATTTTTATAGTATGATAGGGAAATGTGAATTTTTTGAGACAGTGTAGTTACTTTTCAGTTCTTGTTGCCACTTTCTGTTTCTGTATTTGTTTGTTATACTGACCAATATATAAACCACTTGCTTATTTACTAGAAGAAGCAAACAAAACACTTTGTTGAAATGTCCACTAAAATACCATCTATACTGATTCTGTCTTAAGTTAAATTTCTCAGTCAGGTTAAAAAGTGTTCAAAGTAAGTGTGCTGCTTTGAAAAAGCTGGGGCCTCTTGCCACTTTACTAAGGCCCTTTATGATAAAACTTGTTTGGAGTGTGTTTTTGATATCCTCCTTCTCATCACCCGTGTGCTGGTGATGCCATGGAAATGAGTGATTAACTTCTGGCCTGATTTTCAAAGCCCCTGTTATTTCCATCTGAAGGTTCATGCTTTTTTGTCCAAGAGGGTCCAGTGCCAGTTAATCAACTTTCATAATCCTTTTGAAGAGGTTATAAAAAGATAAAGCAAGAACCTAAATTTAAAGCAACTTTGTTTGGAGCTGAGCACTTAATTGCAAGGGATAAAAGTCTGAGATAAGCTCACAACACTCAGAAGACTCTGAATTAGGGTTGACAGACTAGCATATACATTTTCCAAGTTCATGTGGAAATGTGTCTTATTTTATAAAAAGAAGATTAGAAGCCAGTTTGTTTAATTTAGCAAACAACAGGAGAGTGGGATTATATTGAAAATAGAATACCACAGAGGTAAACAGTATGGGAAATTAAGAGGAAAAAAAACAAACAAAAAAAAAAAAGGACACCATTCCTGGAAAATAAAAAATAAAACCAGCATATAAATTAGGGTATTTCTAACCATCATAGACCTAATATTCTGGAGCTCTCGGTCAATAAAAGTCACACCAAACTTTAAAAGCTGAACTTGCTTAGTTTGCAGGGAGTATTCTGTGAGTTGGTGTTCATGATAAGGAAGAAGGAGGAATTATTTTTCTTTTTTTTCTTTTCTTCGGACTGTGAAATATAGCTTACAAGAGAGCCTATGCTAATTAGATTTTCAGAGTTCAAAGACAGGAGATATTGTTGTGAATTCAGCATTAGGAGCAATAAGCATGCTGGATGTAGGATGCTGAGCCCAAATGTTTAGGATTTGGGATTATAGACAGAATGAAAGTTTCAGAAGTTCCTCAAATTCTGTATTTGCCAAACCTCCCTGGGAGCCTCTTACCTCCCTGCTTAAGCTGTATTGTCCTAGCATTTCCTAATAAAAACATGACAAAAGATTGTGCCGCAGTTTGGCAGGATGTAAGATGCTCAGATCTAAAGGAAAAAAAGGAAATAAAGTTAGTGAAAGTTAGAAGGATATTTGTCTTATGCTTTAGAGCTCAGGCAGACTGCAATATGAAGTGCTTTCCATCTGGAGGATTCAGAGCTGATGATTTGGTAAAAGGAGTAAGGGATAGAAGACCACTTTTGAAGGAGAAAAGCAATGTCATTAGAAATGAGGAGAATTATTTATGCACATAGTAGCCTGAGGGGGAAGAGGAGGGAGGTGGGCAAAATATCCCCAGCACTTCTCGGCTCTGTGCCATGCATCATGTTGAAATAGTGTCCAAAGGAAAGGAAAGGACAGTGTATTTAGCCAAAACACCCTCCAATCACCCCCGCTAGTCAATCTAAAGAGTGACACTGGGACTGTTTCTCTAAGTGAAGACAATAGGCTGCTTTTCTGGCCAGAAATTTTGATGTGTCAGCGTCTGCAAAAAGTGAAGCAGGGCAAGCAAGACAACAAAAAACAAAAACCAAACCAACCCAAACCAAAACAACAACAAAAAAGCAAAACCAAAAAAAGAATGAAAGAACAAAATAAAGAAAGAAGGAAAAAAAAAAAAAAAAAAAGAAAGAAAGATGGTAATCTGAAAGTTTAAACCTGCAGAGCATCTCTTCTCACAAACCCACAAATGTTCATGTACACTACCAAAGCCATGAACTCTTCTGAAAGTGATAATGCAGGTAAGTGCTGATGGCTGAGCACAAGGAAGGCATTTTATCAAAAAGAGCTTTTGCTTCTTCATTCATTTCACAGGATTTCTTTCCATTCCAGTTCCATGCTTTCATCTGAAATTTCTAGGATCCTGTGGCTGCCTTCCAAGCATGACTGCAGCACATACTGTAGGTGCTCAATGCATGCGTGCAGTGGTGCATGCTAATGGCTCTGGCTGGAGCTGTGACAGAGTGGAAACAGACAACAAGATGACTAATGAGCTGTTTGCAGTAATTTCCAATTACTACATTTGCAGTTTACCTTTCTTTTTTCCCTTCTTTTCTTGAGTCACAGCCAAAAAGGAGACATCTTGCCCCACATTTCCCATGGGGGTGGGTATTGCTCTGAAAACGCTGGTATTTTTGAAGGGACATAAGTTGCATTTATGCTCACACACACACACACACATGAATTTTACTCGATAAAATTTCACCATGCTTTGCTTTTTATAATCATCACTTTATGCAAATTGTCTAGACTTGTTTCAAAATTCTGACTCAAAATTCTGACTCAGTAGTTACATCAAGTAACGAGAGCTTGAAGAAGCATCTAGATTCTCATTAGAATGGGCATAATGCTGGGCATATGGCAAGTTTTTAGCTCTCCTGAATTTTTTTTCTGTCCTTTTTTATTTATTTGAATGACACCTTTTTCTTTTCTGACTTAGTAGGTATCATTTAAGACAAAGAAGTGCAAAGACAATCTACAAGCACGTCTTTAGACTTATGCAAAGCATCTGTACTCTGAGTTACTTAAGCAATAATTTTTCTGTCACCAGTCATTTTTGGTCTTTAGAGGCATCTGATTCTGGGTCCAAGTGTTATGAATTGGACCTATCTCTGTTGTTCAGTCCTTTGACATTATGATTAACACATGGTTTTGGAATGAGCTGAGAGATATTGCACATGTTAGTCTGAGATAAATTATTTATCCTGCATTTGGGTTTTTTTACATATACAGTGAAGGTCTAATATTTTGCTCAGTATGAAGTAACATGAAGACATGACTCTGACAGTAATGGGAATCATTTGGCTCCATCTCCATAACAAAAATGCACTCCTCCAGTGCCTACATCTTTTTTATTCATTGCGACAGCTGTTGCAAAATGGCAAGCAAATAACCTCTGGAAGATAAGAAATGAAACTAAAGCTTTTCTGTAAGAAAAATCAAGCTGAAACTGTGCTTCCATTTCAACCTCATGTGTGACTTCTTCCACAGCAAGCTCGCAAACCGTATGACGTGCGCGACGTGATTGAGCAGTACTCACAAGGACACCTCAATATGATGGTTCGGATAAAAGAACTTCAAAGAAGGTAGGCCCTGTCTACCTCATGAAATATGTGATTTCTCTGGTGCCAGCTGGCTTTAGGAGAGATGTGTGCTTAATGAACAGTAATTGTCCAAAATTGCAAGCTCAACAGGGAGCACAATATCTAGAGGATTTAACTTGGAGTCATTTTTAACCGTTTTATGACCAAGTTTATAATTGTGCTTTATCCTCCTCCTCTCCTCCTCCAAGTGGAACTAAAGGAAATTAAGGTGCATGCTGTGAAGTTTATAGAATGAAGTGAGCTTTTCTGCCCTCTTTTTAGTAAAGAAAAACTTTTCAAATAATGACTTACCTTTCTATCCCTTCTCTATGGTTCTGCAAATTTAAAACAAATCTGGCATGCTTGTGCTTCTCTCTCTATCTGGAACTTTTCCCTTCCCACATTCCTCCCTGCACATGCTTTCTACAAGTTTTGGGACCTCAGCTAAAATATTCTGCCACAAAACTATTCTGTTTCAGCAGAAAGTGCTTTTCTTTTTACAAATTAGCACTGCAGACTGGGACACCAGGCTGAACTCCTCTAGCCCTTAAGTAAAAAAAATTACAAATTCCTATTGAATGGAATCTACTGTGTCAACATATGTAGATATTAAATCTGCCTGCCTGAGATTCAAGAAATAGTTGCAAATGTTATTAAGAAGCCATTCTGTTTGTAGAGTCTTTTTTACCAGATTAGATATGACACAGGAAAACTGTGTTTTAGTTGCAACATGAAAGTCTAAGAAGTACAATATTAGTAGTCATGAAAATAATAATATAGTTGATTTTAGAAGAAAATCTCTGAAGAAAATCAGGCTAGTCTCATGTGTTTTACTTGCTTTGTTTTAGGTTTAAAGCTACTATAAATTCTCATGTGAATTATATTCCTGTGTTTTTCCTAGCAAAAGATTCTAGGTTGCTTGATAATTGCAGTATTGGCAATTCTCTGTTTGCTTTTCAGATTGGACCATTCTTTGGGAAAGCAAGGCCTTTTCCTCCCAGGTACAGTGACTCCATTTTATGTAGAATGATTAGCTTCATAATTCTTTGAAAATAGCCATGGCTATAGCAAATATGGATTTGCAGTCTAGCCAATTATGCATGAATATATGATCCTGTTAATAAGCCCTGGAATAACTATGGGAAGATAAATACCTTGCATTCAGGTTGTAGTGGGGTAGATGGAAACTAAGAATAAATGTCAAAAATGTGCATCTATTCATGATAAGCTGGTAACATATTGCTGGAAAAATTTCTACAAAAATATTCTTTCTAAATCCTTTGTGCTAGGGTTAGAGTATACATTGTTTCCTCTTTAAAAGATTTCTTCCTTTTTGAGCAGTCTGTAGGTTTTAGTTTTTTATAGCTCAAAGGAAGATCAAGGGTATCATTCAGGAAGAACTGGGTTAGCCATGAAAGCTAGAGTCTCAGAAGTGGTATGATATTAAATCATCTTAAAAAATGCAAGGTTAGGCAAAGGGAATCTAATTTTTGAAAAATCTCCTACATGTTAGTAGTCATGAACAGTCTGTCCATTTTTATGAAAAAGAAATATGCTAAGTAATGGTAAGCAACTGCCAGTTGAATGGAAGAAAATGCTGTCATGTATCCATGAAAAAATTTGTCTGATCCTAGCATCAAGAGAGAGATTTTCAACTTTTACAAGGAAGCAAAATAGTAGAATAGTAAAAAGTACAACCTATTGCATTAGTGAGAAACAGAAGTTTCCTCTTTTTAACCTAGCAAAACGAAGGTCTGGGAAGGGTTTTGTGGTAATTGTGTAGAGGGAGTTATTTATCTGGGAGGGAAAAAAAATACATAAAGAAAAGGACAGTGTAAGCAGGTGAACAAATGTTTGTGAACTGGCCATAAAGAGATTTAGCTGAGAACTGGAGAAGTCCCTGGTCATCCACAGCAGTGAGATTCTGGGAAAGCTAATGTTGGGAATTATGGAGACCAGAAGCCTAAGTCCTTGTATGGGAAGGACGGCAGGAATCAGTCACTTTTTTTTATCCAAGAGATTTACTTCAAATTTCCATAGAGAATGTCTCATTCTCTGTCCTTGCAAGCTCAAAAGTGACATAGGATCTGAAACCCCATGTTCCCAAGTGACTTTGAACATTCATGAGCAGAAGTGTAACTGAGGGTGCCAAAGTTATTTCAAAGCCTTTGAAAATGCCATATTATCAGTGGTTAAAACAGTTTATACTATCGGAATGAGGAGCATCTCTCACAACACATTTTTTACATCTAATTGCTGCTGAAGACTCAGTAGTGCAATCCTCTTTCCCTGTAGCTAAACTGGTTTTGGATCAGGAAAATAATCCATCAGCTTGAATACATGTATAAATATTTATGCTTGGAAATTAATTCCACAATGTGCAAGCTAAATTTATGGAAGAACTTTTCTTACCTTCAAGAATGTATTATTTAATTTCAAATGTTACATTACCAAATTAGAACTGTAATTTGCACTCAAAAATACTACTGTTAAAGGCAAATTTTTGGAAACAGTTTCATGTTTCAGAAGTGGAGAATAATTAGCAGTGTTGGCTACAAAGAAGCTAATTGTGAAGTAATGTTCTGAACAGTTTCGGAAACTGAATATATATTCAGGAAGTTTATTCTCACCAAGCCTTGGGTCAAAAGGTTTACAGCAAACACTGGGAGAACATTAGGTGGTTCTGTGAATAAGAAATGTGAATAGGCAAATCCTGCACTAGAACATTGGCAACAAAAGTGAGTGATCTACTTGCAGGCTTAAGGTTACACAGCAGCGTGTTGTACCAGCCACATCCTGAAGTAGGTGTAAAGACAGGCCTAGATAAATGCCAGGTAGGAAAGTTCAAGTCAAAATCTACCACGTACTTTCTATCATTCACTATTCTTTTTTATCAGAATTTCTTGCTTTGACTTAATATGTGTAAAAAAAACACTGTCTTCCCCAGTGGTAAAATAGATTGGGGTAGGCTCATCTTCAGACAATGTATAGTCTTACTGGGGAGAGAATCATAGAATCATAGAATTGGCTGGGTTGGAAGGGACCTCAGAGATCATCAAGTCCAACCCTTGATCCACTACCACTGTGGTTACCAGACCATGGCACTGAGTGCCACATCCAGGCTCTTTTTAAATATCTCCAGGGACGGTGAATCCACCACTTCCCTGGGCAGCCCATTCCAACGCTTGATCACCCTCTCAGTAAAGAAATTCTTTCTAATGTCCAACCTAAACCTCCCCTGGCACAACTTAAGACCGTGCCCTCTTGTCTTGCTGAGAGTTGCCTGGGAAAAGAGACCAACCCCCCCCTGGCTCCAACCTCCTTTCAGGGAGTTGTAGAGAGTGATGAGGTCTCCTCTGAGCCTCCTCTTCTCCAGGCTGAACACGCCCACCTCCCTTAGCCCTTCTTCACAGGACTTGTGCTGGATCCCTTCACAGCCTCCTTGCCCTCCTTTGGACCTGCTCCAGGACCTCGATGTCCTTCCTAAACTGAGGGGCCCAGAACTGGACACAGGACTCGAGGTGTGGCCTCACCAGGGCTGAGTACAGGGGCAGAATCACTTCCTTGGACCTGCTGGCCACGCTGTTCCTGATCCAGGCCAGGATGCCATTGGCATCCGTGTCCAAGCAACTCATTTCCCTTTTTAGTCTTCTTCTGCACCATTACTGCTAAGTGGTTATTTGAGACAGCTTATATGTAGAAACATGGTGGCTCTGCTAAGAATGATTTCTGCCTCCATTGCATATCTTCTCTACAAAATCACACCTCCTGCAAAGACATGTGGCTCTGCCCTCAATGGATTGGATAAATACTGACTGGGAAAGGTAGTATGGCTGTTCGGGTTGGAAAACCTGGAAAGTTTAGTTACAAGTTTGCATGACCAAAACCAGAAGTTATATGATCTAGTAGTTATTTTATCTAAACTCTCCACAAATCCAAAAATAAGATAAACTGTTCCAAATAAATGGTCTGCAGAACCAAAATTAGGGTTAGTTTATGATTTATCCTGGTATTATACAACCCACCACTAATCAAGTGATGAACAGTGATGAGTAGTTAGAATATTGGTCTGTTTTTGATGGAAGCAAATTTGCACTATACTCCTCCTCTGGAAAATAGACTTATTCTTGAGTTTTTCTAAAAATGGATGGCTTATTCAACATTGAAAATGTATTTTCAATATGATCTATTTTTCCAGTTTAAAGGCATTGCTAAAAACCTCATTTGTAAACAATATGGGTGTTTCCTACAGACTGTGTTATTTTTGTATTGATGGCAAGCAAAAGAGAAATGACAATGCAAAGAAAATTACACTGCCAAGGAGAAAAACACAAGAAGAATTTTCCTTTCCAGCAACTTTTTTCCCCTGTTTTATTACACTCCCATTCAAAGAATCTTAAGGTCTGATTCCAAGCCTGTTGAAATAAATGGGAGTCTTTTCAGTGACCTCAGTGGTTTTTGGATCAGGCTATTACTGAAACCCTGTTGTCAACTGTGATAATATTATATGAAGTACTTGCATTTTGTCTATAGTATTATTGCCTTTGAAAAGTGAACAATGTCATAAAACATCAAGAATCTGAATTAGCTGGAAGCAATTATTGTTATTTTTCAAGTTACTTTCTCAAACATAAAAAGCACTAAAAGCTGTGTTAAAACAAGATAAGGATATAAGGACAGAATAAAAGCCATGCTGGGTCAGACCAGTCCTGACTCTGGTGGAGCCAAAAGCAAGGTGCTTTGGGAAATGTATAATAAAAGAGCGTGCATAAGCCTCTAACCTTCCTGTAAGCTTTCAGCCATTTGCAGATCAGAGACTTCCTGACACAGTTATTGTGTATTTAGTATCCCTAACTCATTTGTCTTTAACAAGCTTGCCTTGTTTCCCCTGTAAACTTTTAACACCTGTGCTATTTTGTGACAAGAACATTTGTGATTTAAGCCTCACATACACATACTGTGAGGAATCGTCCCTTTTTCCTTGTTTTGGTCTCCTACTATCAGGAGTGGTTTGAAAGTTTATGATAATGGATACAATTTCCAAAGACTTGAATCCCATTTTTATGACTACAGCCACAATTTTGTAGAGTGAAACAAGGATTCCTGGAATAGTAAACAAGTCCCTTATTAATTGATAGTGTTGCTACAGAGGCAAAGCACATGGTAATGAAACTTCTTGAATTAACAAAGCAGATATTTATGTAATGATACAAATAAGAGGAGTGTAACTCTTGACCTTCACTACACACGACAGTTAATTGATTTTGACTTCGATTTTTGAGACTTACTATAGCTTTTCAGGGCTAAAGGTGAAGAATAATGCCAAGGTAACACAAAAGATCCTGTGTTCAGGTTCAGAAAAATAGGCAAAAGACCGATGTTTATCAGCAGTTCCTCTGAACCTCTTGTGTCTACATAACACAGGTGGGAATCCCTGGAGAAAAAAGCTTTCTTGTAAAATTTTGACAGTTCCATTGTTTGCTTTTTTTCCCCTTAAATGCCACCTACGTTTTTTAGGATGCTATTTCCTTCCCAGCTGTTAAGGAGATCACAAGAGCTTTCAAAGCATAATAAATGCGTGTAGTTTAATTTTAATTTTTTAGGCAGTTAATATTTGAAATGAAAGATACCCATATTTCTGCAGGAACTGCTTTATTCCACCCCTCTTGGAGACAAAATCCATGGGAACCTGGTCAAAACCAAAACCAATTAGGACATTTTATGTAGCTGTCAGGTGTTCACAATCTTCTCTCTAAAAGTTAATTTCATTTCCATGGTTGATCTACCTCAGTACAAAGAGCCAGCAAAAATATCACATGTATCCTGTTCTGAGGGCTTGACACTTGCAGCTAATTTATTGTTTATCCAGGTCCTCTGATCAGTGTTGAATTCTGTTTTTAATAAAAAACCTAATAAAGCATCTGGCATTTCATTTTCAATTTTGTATACTAATAGTTTTATAACTAGTGTGAAGATTGTATGTTTAAATCCTGCCATCAACACCTTCTGGAGGAAAGGCAGAAGTGTGATGTAGTTCTTACAAATTCAGTGTTTATGGTTTCTCTCTAATAAATGTATTATATTGTTTCTCATGAGCCACTTGAGCAATTTGTACCATCTCAGAGGCTGGAAAAACAAAATAGGCAGATGGACCTTTAGTTCAGAGCTGGTTTACTTGTTGGAAGGTGATTTCACATCTTTAACCTGGCAAGCTGTGCACTGCAGATAAAGATAAAATTTCCTGCTTTGTCTATACTTTAAACCATCGTGGAACATCTTGTTTTACCACAATTTTTTTGTGTGTTGCAATACAGCCTTCTAAACAATCATATTTTAGTAGTTGACTGTTTATATTTCTTTTAGGCTGTCCAGGGGAAATTACAAATGTCTTATTTATGACTACATCCCACCTCCTTTTAATTTCTTCTACCTATCAGTTGAAAAAGACTCTGGCTGGCAAAAAAAGAGACTCAAGACTGAAGTCATGATGCCTGAGGCAACGTTGTTATTGGCTGTTTTATGGGTCTTGGGCCTAAAAGGCCAATCCTGACTTGCATTTTCAGAAGCACACCTGGTTTACAAACATCAGAATCTATATCTTGCCATTAACTCATCACTGTTTTACCTACATAGAGCTTTTACAGAACTGAAATTAATACAGATCCAGAAAGCTGTGCATGCACTGATTAAGACATAAGATGATAGTGCCATCTCTTGCACTATCCTACTTTCTGTAGTCCCAGTGCTGGACTTAATATAATTTGCTGCAATTTGGAGATGTCTTTAACAATCTGGATTATCATAGGTGTCACAGTGTACAAAGTCCTCATTTTCTACTTAAAAAAAAATAAATGACTTTTAGATAAGGTTTTTTTATGTTGTTTTTTTGGTATTTTGTTTTGTTTTGCTTTGAGGTAGTTATATCTAGCTTTATATACCATAAAAGTAAAAGTCAAGGGAGGACTCTGTAGAAGTAGATTAGATCATTTCCAGCTTCTATCATTTTCAGATGATCTGGCTGCCATTCTTCTGCTGTCCTAATGCTCTCAATAAGTATTTTGTTTAAAAAAGAAAAAAAATCTGTTTTCTTAAAAATTTGATGTATTCTGATGAGATGACAAAAACTGAGTAAAAAATATGATTATGGTACTCATCTCAGATTGTAGTTGCTGTTTTTAAAAACCAAACTTGAATAATGACTAATATGTCATTTGTATCATGTGCACTTGGGAAAAGAGTTGAGTATGGCTTTTTTTTTTTTTACCTGCGCTGGGAAATATTTAAAAGTTTAAATTTTTTACAAGAAGCCTCTCCTGTTGCTCACTACAAAAAGAGGTGACCCATCTTTATGAAAATACTAGGAAAAAAAATATAGGACCCTGCTGTTTTGAAAGCAGTGTAGTATGTATATTTAGGAAGGCAAAGGCTTTCAGGGAAGGAATTTACATATTATTAAAGATAAGAAATGTACTCAAACCATTGAGTCTTCTGAAGTCTGTTGCCTATATTAGTAGCGTTTTATCTCATTCAGGTCTAAGTATATAAAATGATGGGATTGTATTATACTAACTATGTGACACAAGCTTGTTTCAAGATTATTTTTTTTCTGAGCCAAAATTTGTCCATATGTATTTTCATGCAGTGAGAAATAATTGTGCCTTATTTCATTATCATAATGGATGTTTCATTTGTGTCTGTGCCTTTCATATACAGCTACACAGTTACTGGATTGTTTAGCTGGTCTCTTTCAGACTGATACAAAGAACAGAAAAAAGTATTAAAAGAAAGTTATTTTGGGTTACAAAGCAAAGAATGTAAAAAATAAGGCCTTTCAGATTCATAATTAGACATTCAACTCTTTCAACTGTGTGAAAGCAAATAATATAATGTAGAAAGTCTAAAATCATGTATCTTTAAGAAAGCATAAACATAAGATAGAAATCAAATGGACTAGAGCAATGTTATCTGAACTTCTGCCCACCCTTCTTACCACAATGCTCTGCACATTGTCTGTGCACCCCATTTGCTTTTAAAGATGGTCTTTATTAGAGGAAAATGCTTGTAAATTAGGGCTGGATGCTGGTTTAGATGGAGACTAATAAGAACTGGGAAAGACCACAGCCCTTTGTCACCAACACAGCCTGCATGCCATTGAAAGGGTGGCCAGGACACAGTTAGATGCTTGCGTATCATTCTTTTCACTTCATCTGATAGGAGTGCCTCATGCCACAAAATATCTTCTTACTGCTTATCTGCTTCCTTCTTGTTTTCTATTCCACATCATGTTCAAGAATAACTACGATAGGAAACATTGTTTAAGTTGTTTTGATGTTTTGGGATGGCTTGGTGATTATATGAAGGGTGTAATTATAGATGGTGAAAGATTTTTTTTTCTTTTAAATAAAAAGCTTATAGGAATATTTTTTGCAGGTTTAGGGGGCTTTTTAATTATTGAAAACCTTATTGAAAGCACAGCTTATCCACTGCTATTCAAATCACATCCCAATTTAGAAATTCTCAAAGTTATGTTTTTTCTGGTATGTATTATGAAAAATGATAAGTGTTGAGGGATTTACTAACTAGAGAGTAGGCTCTAGAGTCAATCATTTCATTTTAGGCAAAGATGATTTGATAGATACAATCATTTATATTCTATGTTTCTGTGGTCTGAACTAATACATGATAAACAGCACACACGTATGAGCCAAACTTTGTCATTTCTTTTTTGTCCCCACACAAGGTCCTTAAAACAAACTTTGAATCATCTGTACAGTACCCTGTATAGTATTTACTCCTCCAGGCTTGGTGATGAAGTATTTCTCCTTTCTAATGCCTGCACAAAGCTTTTTAATACACTAGGTGGTCTGTAGAAGAGAAGGAAATCAAGAATACCCTTGCTGGCGTTGCTTTTGCTGAAGTCTTCCTCTAAGGTTGTTCTGCATTGACTGGAGATGAACTTTGGTGCATATATATCACTATAAACATATCACATTAGGGAAGCCATATGCTGCTAATGGTAAAGCAAGTCCCATTCATTGAGAAATACACGAATGGGATTTCCCTGAAGACTGAGCACACGTACAGGCAGCTATGGTAGATGCTGATGCCCTGTAAATTAACATCTCATCTTCCCTTCCAGTAAGACCCTTCACATCGTGCTCATGTCCTAAGGAAAATGAACCTAATTACCTGTAAAATCCAAGTTCAATCACTCATAAAAGTGAAATAATTTATGGAGCAAACAAGGAATAATTATTCCAGCCCAGTATTGGAAAAATAGTTTAGTAGGGAAAAATGTGTCCAACTCCCACTGTTATAAGCATCTAAGGTAATTTACTAATGGGGACTGCTTTTTTCTTTCAATATTTCCTCCTAGCTCAGAATATATCTGGTTATGTGTTTCATTTCCAGTGAAATAAGGTCCTCAAACTGTTTCTTTCCTTTGCAATTGTCCATGTAAGCACAAAAAATAGATTCCCACTTTACAAAGTTTTCAACCTTTGCTCTCAATTTCACCACGTGCAGTGTGCAGTGAAACAAATTGCAGAAATGGGCTTAAATAATTCTAGTTCTCATGAAGGCTAGGAGGGAAAATGAGGATGGTAAAGCAGGGGCTTTTCCCACTGGTGCTCATTTTCAAAGGAGCCAAGTCTCTGCCATTCCGGCCCTTGAATCCCTGGGTAGTGCTGCCTCCTACACTGATGACCTCAGCTAAAAACTTCTGATTTCTTTATGTATAGAAACTGTACATGGGTCATATAAATGAGACTCAAAATATACCTGGGGAGCATGCCTGTTCCATCTAACTACCTGTAGTTAATTCAGATAATTAGGCAAGGAATAAGGTTTCCTCAGGCACTACCTATAGTCCTTCATGTCCATATACAACCTCTAGCAAGGTCCAGGTAGTCCTTTGGACTAATAAAATCTTGTCAGCTAGACAAACTAAATCCCTTCTCTCCAGCTACCCTTTTTTACTCTTGTACACCCTGAAGGAATTTGTTCTTGTTCTGTTCAAGTTATTTATACTATTCCACTGTTACCAGCTTCTTTTTTACTTTAAATACCATAGATAAAAATTCTTAGTTTGAATTTATTCCCCACCTAATGAATGTCCCTTTTTTATTCTTCTTTATTTAGAAAAAGGGGTAGACAAAGGATACTATACTATAGGAGCCAGACTGATCAGGCTAGAGGATAAGGTAAGTGCATGAAAGCTTTTTTTTTTTTTTTTTCTGAGTAATGATATCTGATCTACAGACATGCAAGATAGTATCTTGGCGTGATTTACTTTAGAATTACAGGGCACCATAATAAAGAATAATATCCTAATTTTTGAAAGGGAGTTGATGAAGTACCATAAGCATGTTGTGCAGCATTAACTGTTTACCTGCCATACAGATTTGCTTCTTGATTTTCAAAGGGACTACTTTCACATCTAAGCCAAATCACACATGTTCTAGACAAGTGCTGTGAAGTGACAAGGTGTTTGTCATACCAGAATTAGTGAGTTAAACAGAAAGGCCTGTGTCAGAGCCTTTGTAAATAGCAGCACTTGGTATCTGAGTTCATAATCTTGAAGTTTTTTAATGTTTGCTGCATTTTTTCTCCTGTGCAGTTAACTTTGCAACAACTCTACCCCTCCCCCACTGTCTTCTTTCCAAGAATATATTCCTCTTTGTTATTAGTTACTTAGCAGTATGCCTAAAGGCTAAAGCACAGTGAACCTCTATTGTTTTAGACCTATTCTAAACATCCTCAAGAGCTTTTGCCTCTCAAGTGATAACAAAAGAACAAGTTTGCTTAAAACTAGGATTCTATTTCTCTGTTAGTCTTTCAGTCAGCTCTTTTTATCTAACCCCCAAAAATTATGTCCCCAGAAGAGTGTTCTTTCTGTGAGCAGCAGCAGCACAGTAACTTTGGTGTGTGGTATGATGTAACAACTGAGACAGAAGTCCATTTGAATTTAATATTTTCATTGCCTATTTGTATCTTCATCTTAGTCAAATTTGCAAATTTTATTTTCTCTTTTTTTTTCTGGGGAATTGAGGCAAGAAGGAAAGAGGAAGAAAACCTTTCAATATTCTTAGTAAGAATTTTTCATCTTGTCAAAAAACAGAAATTGAAGTTAAACACATATAATCCCTCCCTATCTTGCCTCATATCTAATGATCATTGCTAGGACTACATTGGAAATATGTGGTGCTGCATTGTCAAAGGACAGATTTTCTTTCATTTTTAGCTTTCTTGGACAATGTCAGAGAATCAGCTTCAGAGAGAAAGAAAAACTGCCTGAGCTAACTTTTAAAGTGGATTGATGCCTTATGCAGACACACATTCAATGTGAAAAAGGATTTCATTCAGGTTATTGGAATTCTTTTCAAAAGAAATAGATTGCTCTCTAGCCTCCATATGTTTTGTAAATTCATAGCTGTAGTTTAGTCAGATTTCTAAGATATGCAAATACAGGGAAACGTACAAACAGATTTGAAAATTCAGCAGTAAAAAATCTATGAAAACAGATTACTTTGTGTGAAAAATATTGCTAGTATTGTAAATACTTCTGGAAGCAGTTGTTCATAATCTTCTGACTGCTCCTTATTTATGAAGAAGAAAGGTCAGAAAGTTATTAACATGTCTGGCATTGGTCCAACTTTAGCACAGTATGTCGTGGATTTCATATCTTTTTATTCAAAAGCCTCAACTAGCTTTCTACTGCTTGTAAAAGGAGTACCCCAGAGTATCTGGTATTTATCTTGGTGTAAAAAGAGAAGGTTACAAGAGATGCCAGCACATGGAGTAAATGTCGCAGCGGATGATCTCATAAGCAGATACCTGCTTATGCTCTGCCTTTGCAGCTTAAACCTGGCAGAAAACCAACCTCTAGCAGATTCAAAATGGTTATAATTTTCATCAATACTGCCTTGATGTAAAAGCTTAGGGATGACAAAATCTTCTCATGTTAAATGTTTGTTTTAAGTATGTGGTATGTAGTCTGTGGCAGGGATTCACAACAAAATGTTCTCATGGCAACAGTCATGTAAGTTAAAAAAACCCAATAGTATAGCCATTTTAGTATCATTTAAGCATGATCTAAATACAGTTATCTCAAGCTCAAACTGTATCTGCAAGATCTAGCTGTTACTTTGTTTGAAGAATTAAACTGCAGTGTTTAACTCAAAACTTCCTATATAGAACTAGTGATTTCTATCTACTTACTGTTCTCAAGGAAAAACATACAAGGGAATAAAAATGTGTCAAGAAATTTTCATAAAATAACTCTATAAAAGACGTTCAGTCATTGCAGATTCCTTTTTGATCATAGACCAAACTACAAATGTAAAATAAAAGTCCAGAGTCTAATGGAACCCAGGCCATTTGTTCTTTAAATATGAAGTAGCGTTTTGTTTGTAGAAGGCTTCATTCTCATATTCCTGCTGAGAAAGTAGACAGAGTACACAGAAAGGACATATATTGGTTCTGTTGTTTTGCATGGGGGGGTGATGGTGTAGGGTTGTTGTTTTGTTTTGTTTTTTCTATATGCATCTTTTTGGCACATTACACTAAAATATATATGTTTACATAGGGAAAACAAAGTTCAGCTTCCCAGATATCTCTATTTTAATAGGACAATAGAAGCAATCACATCCTGCTGTCAAACTGCTTCCCCTAAACTATTTTCCCATGTCTCATGGGCTCTCCTGCCTTAATAGTTCACTGTGCAGTAGCTGCTGTGTGCCCAAATGTGAAACAATATTGGAGTCAGGAAGGACAAGCTGAGTTTCAACCTCTGAGAAGAATAAATGAAGCAAGGGCATGTTTGACACCAGGCTTCAGCTGGTGGTGAAAGATTATCTCCCCCTTGGAACTAGAAAACCTTTGGGCTCAGACTCTTCCCCCTAGAGAAATTATTTTAACATTTAGTCACCCAGTATAGTCATGGCAGCCTCCCAGCCGAGTGACACAATCTGATGAAATGACACAGTTTTGGACAAAGGCCAGTTGGTGTAGATAAAAATGCAGTTGTGGATTTGAATGTTTCATCTGCTTAAAAATCTATATCAATAAGCTATAAGTGTACCTCTAGCCCAGACTGAGCTTTCCTAACAGTATTTTACAGTTCATTTGTTTTAGTTGTTTCTCTGAAAAGGAATCAGGATAGAATTCACCCGTTCAGATCTGTGCATTGTTCTACATTAAGCCATATTTACTCTTTTCATAAATTTAGAGAGAGAGAGAGAGAAAGAAAGAACTGTGCATTTCTGGTGTTTCAGATGAACTTCATTCCCTTTAGGGCAGTTGCTGCTATCTGTGTTAAAACGGGGGATTTGCTGTTTAGAAGAGCATAGGCACAGATTTCTGAATTGGTTGCTTAGTGCTAAATAAAAACTTTCAGGTAAAAATGTTTCAAATACTCAAAGATAACAGTCTTCAATTTATTTGACATGAGCAGTGCTATCTCCACCCTCTCTTTTGTGACCATCTCAGGCTTCATATGTAAGTTTAAGGTAACAAGCAAAAGGTAAGAATGGGTTTGTGTAAGAAGAAGCACCATGAGAGTCCCACATAACACAGAGTTGAAATACACTTGTATTGTTTTGCTTTAGGCATTTCAAGGCTGACTGTAAAGGGTTAAAATGCATGATGGCAGTTTCCAGATAATGATTAAATCCTTCTTGGCAACATCAGTGCTGTGTAAGTCTTGACTCCTTTCATTACCATGGCACGTTGCAAAGTGTAAGTTTAGCCACAACGCTTTTCAACCTGTTTTTCCCTGAGTAGGTATAAAAAACTTCTTTTGTTTTGGTCATCATAATAACCTATTATGGTTCTTTTCATAAGAGTGCTGAGATATTTAGAGAAAATGGGGCTTCTCTTCCACCACGTGATGTGTGCCATTTGGCCGACCCTTTCTTGAGTTTGATGGCAGGGTTTAATATTCAATTGCAGTACATAGCCATTGACAGATTCTTTTGAAATGAATTAAGAGAGAAATTGGTTCCAAGATGATGTTCTAGAGCTGGCGTTAGTTTCTTTTCAAAACTGTAAACTAACGCTTCTTTATTATGAAATGTGTATTCTTTTTCTTTTCAAAATTAGAAACAAAAACATGGTGTGCTGTGTCAAACTGCACAGCAACCTATAAATAAAAACAGGAGAGAAAAGAATCTACAAATGAAAGGTTAGAAGGGACAGCTGTGTTGTCTTTGAACAAGGAATCTATTAGGTATTTTTATAATTATATAGCAGTCTTCTTTATGTGGTATTTACAGTTATGATTTATGTCCATATTACCATAACTATTTCCATACTTATAGACAACATGTGATAATGCTGGAAGCCAAAAGCAGCCATTTGGTAGCATTTAAAAAATGCAGAAACACTAAGAGAAAACAGGGCAGTAAAGCAGAACCCTTCTGAGCTTTATCCATCTGAGTAATGCAAGCCAGAACAAATGTGTTGTCCAAGCTAAACAAATGTAGAGGTTGGATTGTGGTGGTAAACTCTCTTTTTACCGATTTAAACACACATTTTAAAGTTGGGAGCTAAAAAGATAGAGTATTATTTCCCTGCCATCTTATTCCTCCTGTGTAACAATGGAAAGATGGATGTTAGTGAACCTGATTCCTGCTGGGATTACATCAGGAGTCATTAAATAGTAAATTATTTATCATGACAGTGCCTGCAAGCACCACACTGAAGGCCTTGTCAGAATTTCCATTACAAACCCCTAATTTGTGGGTGGGGTGATGGGCATAACCAAACTGCATTAAAAACAAAACAAGGGAAAAAGCTGAAAATTGGTGCACAATGAGTCAGTTACAAAATGAGCATGCTGCATTTTTGAGGTTTCAATATGAAACAAAAATCAACCAATGCATTTGTGAACAGAAACATACTTTGGCACTAAGGTGTTTGTGGGTTGTCAGTCCCTAAAAGAATGAGTCATTCCATAATATAAAGCTTTTCAGAAGGCTTTTTGCAAATGGTCTTTATGTGGATCTTCTTAGATACTAAAACAGCCCAATAGTTGTTGAAAGTAGCTATTTAGTAGAGATGCATCGCCATTCCTTCTTCTAAATAGAAAATATTTTTCACCCTGAACCTCTATGCTTTGCTAATATGTATGAACTCTGCTGAATTTTGAAGTATATCTTCTCAAGAAAAATGTGTGTGAGTCAAAAATGAACACAGGTAATGTCACTTGCAGTTATTGGTATATATCCTCTTGCTGTATACGTTCTTGGAGCATGGCATGTTCAGTTCAAGGAGACAACAGAAGTTTCCAACAACAGATGCTCTTAAATGTGTATATGGATGAGATGCCAGTCAGAATCTGGTCTCATTTACCCCATAGCAGTCCAGCACCATACCCGTCAAGTCATTAGATTTTCATTTTCAAGCTATTGCCTAAATGAATAAGTAAAAGAGAAAAAAAATAGCACCTGATGTCAAGCCAAATTGTGCTTTCATTTATGCCAGTGGAGTTACTCAAGATTTATGCAGGTGTAAAATGCAGCAAATTTCTTGCACGGCTATAAACATTATTCCAGTTTATGTCATCACATCCTGCTTAATAGAATTGACAAACTGAGGTGGAAGCAGAAATGGGGACTCAAGAAGTTCAGCGTTAATTAGAGGCAAATCAAGCTTTTCGTCTGCTTTATTTAAGTGAATTTTTTTTTTTTTTTTTTTTCTTCATGCAGAGGAATTCTATGGTATATAGAACTGAATTTCTGCATGTGGTCTTGCACTCAAAAATCAAGACAGGTTTTTAATCTGAACCCCAGGTAGTGCTGATTTAACAGGTTTGATCTCACCTGCACAGCTTTTCTACTTTGTTAGCTGGCCACTCAGAACAGAGAGGAACTATTGCAGCCTTGACTTCTCTTGACCATCTGGGATGGTTTTAGGCTTCTCAGGTAAACCTTATTTAATAAGGCTGAGAAACAAAGACTGATTTTGAGCTGCCTAGTTCTGATGGTAATGTCTGAAGGTCCAGCCAAAAATAAGAGCTAACTCAGATAGGCTTTTCAAGAAAAAAAAAAAATGTTAGATAGTATATTTGGAAGCTTATCTGTAAGAATCTTGCCTAAGTTGTTCCCTTGTGGTTCTTGTTATGAGCAGTACCATAGGTGGGACTTGGTAGCACCCTCTTATTAGTAAGGTTGTGACACCATTTTCCACTATAAAACTCTATTTTCAGTTGCTTACATCTTTGCCAAATATCTGGGCTGAAATTTTCCAAAGCAGATGTCTGCCTCAGGCTGAGATTTTTTGGAAAATGTATATGTCAGTATGGGTCATCTTTTCTATATCACAGTAACCTGACCCACTGTGAAGATTCTCTCAAAACTAAACATAAAAATGTTGATGGAAAACACTTGAGCTGCTTCTAAATTTGAGCAAAATAATTGGACAGAAATGGAATATTATCTGCCAGTCTTGAGACCCAGAGGCCTGATCCAAAACATAGTGAACTCATCAGGAGGCTTTCACATGGATCAGGCCCTGATTTTTAACGGGTGAGGGAGCAAAGAGTTTTGCATGGTGAGCATCTGCCAGGATGCAATTCGCCACCATAAATCAAACACTGTAATTCCAAAGCCCAATAAATGAGCATGCAGATGCCAGTATCTGCTCCCCAGTGCTTGCACTGACTGTTGATTAGGATCCAGCTTGAATAGTTTTATCTCATTTATATCTATCTCAAGATTACCGAGATTAGGCAATTGGTGCATTCTAGATGCTTTTCTGCTCTCTTGCCTGAAACTGTTTTGGTGGAATGAAAACCACCCAGCAAATGATGCCCAAGACACCTTGGAGCATGTTGAGGCAGAGGGAGGCAGGAGCTCCCAGCCATGTGCTGAGAACCAGCCTGAAATCTGCTTGCAGCTACCTTCTATTTAATGAGAAACAAGGAGAATCTCTTGCAGATGTACAACTCTACGTTAACATCCTTTGAGGAATGCACCCAGATTAACACTGAATACCAAGGAAGATGGAAACAGTAAAGTAATTTGGGGCTGCTGGTGAAAAAAAGAGCTTTTGGGGAAGGGAATCTTTCATGGGCTGTGCCAGTGTGGGAAATGTTGATGTGGCTGGGTTTTTTAACCTGCAGGGAACAGGTGCTGGAACTTGTGGCATTGATCACCAAGGGATGTCGAGGGAGTCTGTCCATCTATTCCTGTTCTCCATCAAAACCTTCCCAGCATCACAACTGGTTTTAAGTGAAATTGAGGCAGGGGTCATGAGCTTATAGATGCTGATTTCCTGAAAATTTTAGATAAAATAAGAGCCTAGGTAGAGGAGAGACATTCTCTTAATCCCACTGCTCACAGAAGAAGACTGCAGTGTGGGCATAGATCTTCTCAGGTGCCAGAGAGTCCAGCCACAAATGTATAGGAAGCAAAGCTCCCTTAGTTCTGTTGCCTGTGAAGCAATGAAACAATATATTTTTACCTTAGGAGTACTTTGTAGATCTGGATTTTTAAATTTTTTTTTTTTTTTAATTTAAAAAAAAAAATCAAATCTTTGCAAGAAAAAACTTCCAAAGATTGATATAAATCAGCTCAGTTATATTAAATTCTGTGCTTCATAATCTTAATTGGCTACACTAAATTAACAAAAATTTCTAAATGATAAGTCATCCTAGTTCCCAAAACAGAATGCTTTCATTTAGAAATGTGAAAATGAAGTATTTCAACAATTCTATCTTGTTCAAATAATTAAAATAAATACATAAATAAATTCATTAAACCAGTCCTTTCTTATTAACAAGTTTTTAAGCTATTGTTTTCTGTGGGAAATAAATTTCTTTTTGACAGTTTTTATTACCTCCAATTGTTCCCAATGTTAATTTTAAAAGCTATTTTCAAAAATATACTTTGTAGCAATTCTTAGTTTCTTGGGCTTTATGCTGGAAGTACTGCCCTAGAGACAAGTTCAGAATTTCTCTTTGGACTGTTTCTTCATCAGAAAATAATGATTTATTTCCAATGGAGTATTTTATGGAAAGTGTCACATTTGATGGAACTTTATTTTAAATCATACACTGAAAGAAAGTATTTTGAATTTCACACTTCAGACTCAGTTTTTGAAAATCAGAATTGGGGTGAAATGCTCTGTTTTTTCAGGTGAACTGATTTTTTTTTTTTCTAATTAATTTGTTTAAAATTATTATTTCGTTCTGCTTCCAAATGGAAGGCATTTCAGTACCATAAAGAACTTACAGAGAATGCAGAGAAATTTTAGAATCAGAGAATCATCAAGGCTGGAAAAGATCTCTAAGATCATCAAATCCAACCATCTGCCCTACAGCCCCTGACCACTAAACCAGATGAGGTAACACCCATCTTTTGAACACCTCCATCACTTCCCTGGGCAGCCTGTTCCAGAGTTTAACCATTCTTTCTGTGAAGTGGTTTTTTTCTATTATCCAACCTGAACCTCCCCTGGCAGAGCTTGACCCCATTACCTCTTGTCCTGTTGCTCGTCAACAGGGAGATGAAACCAACACCTGTCTCACTACAGCCTCCTTTCAGGGAGTTGTAGAGAGCAATGAGCTCTCCCCTCAGCTTCCTCCTCTTCTTGCTGAACAACCCCTGTTCCCTCAGCCTGTCCTCATAAAACCTGTTCTCCAGACCCTTAATCAACCTACTTGCCCTTCTCTGCATCCCCTCCAGCACTTCAATGTCTTTCTTATACTGTGGTGCCCAAAACTGCACACAGCATTCGAGATGTGGCCTCACTAAGGCAGAGTGTAGGGGCAGGATCACCTCCCTGGTCCTGCTCAGTGTTCCTAATGCATGTTAGATGGTGTTTGCCTTCTTGGGCACCTGGGCACACTGCTGGCTCATGTTCAGCTGGGTGTCAATCATCACACTCATGTCCCTCTCTGCTGGGCAGCTCTCCAGCCACTGCTCCCCAAGCCTATAGAGCTGCTGGGGTTGTTGTGGCCAAAGTGGAGGACCTGACATTTGACCTTATTGAAACTCAATGCAATTGGCCTCAGCCCATCAATCAAGACTGTCTAAATCCTTCTTCAGAGCCTCCCTACCCTCTAGCAGATAGACATTCCCACCCAACTCAGCAACATCTGCAAATTTACTGAGAGTGCATTCTCTCCTCTCATCCAAATCATCAATAACAATGTTAAACATGAGCAGCCCCAGCACTGAGCCCTGGGCAACACCACTCATGACTGGCTGCCAACTGGATTTAATTCCATTGACCAAAACTCTTTGGCCATCCAACCAGTTTTTAATCCAGCAGCATGCATGTGCATTCAAGCCACGAGCACCCAGCTTCTCTAGGAGAATGCTGTGGGAAACCTTGTCAAAGTCTCTGCAGCTTGTCAAACATCTGCAGCTCTTCCCTCATCCAAAAGGTGGGTTACTCTGTCATAGAATTAAATCAGGTTAGTTAAACAGAACCTGTCCTTCATGAATCCATGCTGACTTAAGTCAGACTGACAGGCCTGCAATTTTCTGGATCATCCTTCGATTCCTTTTTATATATGGGGGTTACATCAGCAGTTTTCCAGTCTTCTGGTATCTCTCCAGAGAGCCAGGACTGCTGATAAATGATGGAAAGTGGCTTGGTGAGCACCCTCACCAGCTCTTTCATTACTCCTGGGTGCATCTCATCCTGCCCCATGGATTTGTGCATGTCAGTGTGGTGCAGCAGGTCACTGAAAATCTCCTCCTGGATTATGTGGGGGATCATTCTGCCCCTGGTCCCTGTCCCCTAGCCCAGGGAGTTGAATTCCCTCAATATAACTTGTCCTGCTACTAAAGACTGAGGCGAAGAAGTCATTAAGCACCTCAGCCTTTTCCTCATCTTTTGTCTCTCTGGTCTTTCTTTTGTTGTTAATATATTTTAAAATCTTTTCTTGTTATCTTTAACCATGCAGGCCAAATTAATTTTTAGTTGGGCTTTGAACTTTCTAATTCCATCCCTGCATAGCCTCACAACATTTTTGTAGTCTTCCTGAGTGGCCTGCCCCTTCCTCTAAAGGTCATAAATTCTCTTTTTCTCCTTGAGAGCCAGCCAAAGCTCCCTGTTCAGCCAGGCTGCTCTTCTGTGCCACTGGTTCATCTTAGAGGTCATGGGTATCACCTGCTCCTGTGCCTTCAAGACTTCCTCCTTGAAGAGTATCCAGCCTTTCTGGACTTCTATACCCTTCAGAACAGATTTCCAAGGGATTCTGGCCATCAGGCTGCTGAAGAGGGTAAAGTTTGCCCTTCAGAAGTCCAGGGTAACAGTTTTACTACCCCATCTCCTGGCATCAATTAGAATGGGCAACTTCAACAATTTGTGGTCACTGTGTCCAAGACAGTCTCCAACCAGCACATTTCCTACAAGCCTTTCCCTATTCAGAAAGAGTAGGTCTAGCAGGGCACCTTGCCTGGTTGGTTTACTCACCATCTGTGTTGGAAAATTACCTTCAACACATTCTAGGAACCTTCAGGACTGTTCCCTCTGCTGTTTTGTGATTCCAGTCAGGGAAGTTGAAGTTCCCCACAAGAACAAGGGCAAATGACCAAGAGATTTCACTCAGGAGTTTATAGAAGAGTTCATCTACCTCACTGCTCTGCTGGGGAGGTTATAGCAGACTCCCACAGTAATCTCAGCCTTGTTGGCCTTACCCCTAATCCTGACCCAAATAGACTCTACCTTGTCATCATTATAGTCTAGTTCTAGACAGTCATAACAATTCCTAATATGCAGGGCCACCCCACTGCCTCTCCTTCCTTATCTATCCCTCCTGAAGAGCTGGTAGCTATCAGCTGTGGCACTCCAGTCATGTGGGGTATCCCACCAGGTTTCTGCCAATACACCACAGCTTTCCTGCTGCATCCTGGCTTCCACCTCCCCTTGTTTGTTGCCCAAGATGTGTAGGTTGGTGTAGATGCACTTCAGATGGGGTTAATGATCTTGACACCTTTCTGTTGGCATGGGCCCTAATTCTCACCTGGGCCTCCTCAGGCATTTTGATGGTTTCCAAACCATCAACAATTTTTGCCTTTTTTTCCCCATTATATCCTCCATTTCAACTGAGGTTTTCCTCTATGAAAAAGAGTAATTTTCCTCTGTACTCCTTACTTCAGAATTACCATGCTTTCACTTACCACATTTTTCAGACCAGAAATTTAAAAGACAGTTTTAATATTGTTTGAATTCCATGTAATATTGACCCCTAATTCCTCTGGAACAGGGGAAGTACACTGGGAAAACCCAGATTTATATGATTCAAATGGTTGCCAGATTGGCAGCCAAATTAATATTTCATGCAAGAACTGTGTTGTTGAGTCAGAGAAACATCTGTTGAGTCCTGGAGCTGTTCTGTTGCTGCTGCTGGCCAGTATCAGATGCTAAAGAGACAGATATTGCTACAGGGATGGATAAATTGCTGTCACTAGTCTCTGAATGTTTGTAAGGGATTATATATAATAAGTGGCATGGAAAAAATCTGCTGTACAAGGAAAGTTACAGGATGACACAGCTCTGTATTTGTATGAAGAACTTCATATAAAGGCATATGAGGGTAGAGAGAGAGAGAAACGAAATGTCAAGAATCTGAGGAACTTTCTCCTCTATTTATCACAAGGTTGTTTCTTGCAAGACATAGCTTTAAATTTTAAAGAGGAGCAAAGTAGTGAACAAATCATTTATTCATCCTCACTTCTACAACATAATTACTTTTCTTACTAATAAATAATGTTGATAAGTCATTCTCATATTGTTCCTGTTTCAAAGGTTTTTTTTTACTTCAGTGCTCTGTTCCGGGGTGTTTTGGTAAAACACGTTAGTTGATGTGTCTCCTACACACTGCAGTCCTTTGAGATGAGGAGAAGGGGAATGTGTTCTGAAGATGAGGAGGCAAAGTGGTGTAGAGTATCTCAGATCTCTTCTGATCACACAGGTACGGTGCTTAGGTTATTGCAAGCTCTATCACCAGGTGCATACAATTAAATAATACTAAATCACTGAGCAATTTATATAGGGATTTATTCATGATCTCAATTTCAGAACTGTTTTTCATTATCAGCAAGTGTTTCTCTGCAGGTTAGAAGGGCTTTGTGTGGAACAGTTATGACTGTGAGTAGACTGAAAGAAAGGAAGCACGGTCTGTTGGCTCACGCTCTGAGCTCCAGCTTTAGAAACCTGGGGTGCTCTGCCAGACAGCCTCAGCACAAATGCAAACAAGACAGTCTCCTCCTCTACAAAATAGTACTTTTCTTGCTCCTTCAGTTGCTATATAGTACTCAGATACTATCATACAGAAGGATTTATAGATACCTTATCTAGAAGTATATCACTCACTGTCTAGAGGTATTCCTCGCAGCCTCAAATAATCTTTCTTTTTAAAAACTACTGTGCCCTCTGTGCACTAAGCAGTCCTAGACTTGTCTCCTTTAATCTTTCTTTGAACTTAAAATGCCTTCCTGTTGTCACACCAGGGCATAGCCACTGTTCTCAATTCTATGGTCGTGATGTCATGAAGTATTTTGAGATCACAATATAATCCAAATTGGAGGGGATCTCCACAAGTGGTTCAGTCACTGCCAGCACCCTACCATCTGTCCTGTGGGTGTAGCACACTTCTCTAGAAATAATATGTAGCGTGTGTATGAAGAAATTACCACTAAAAATATGCAGGCAGCTTTGCTCATGTTTAAGGAGCATCATTAGGTACCAATCTGGCAGGTTTGTATTTGTGTCTGAGACCTGCAGCCCACAGTTGAAGTGCACATATGGAACGTGGCTATGCCTTGGGCCTCAGTGTTTTCAAAACTTGACAACTAAGACCACAGAAAATTCTGTGATGCTTTCTCTTCTGAAAAATGCTAAACAAACAGGAGGTTCTAACTGACATAGGAAGGACTGGTTTTTTTCAAGATGTGAAGCATACAGCAATAAAGTTTAAAGGAAGTTTAACAGGTATGGAAAGTAGCCAAAACAGTGTCATTTAAAATGTGGGCTAGTAGAGGGCCATGCTGTCTGCTACCATGTCAGATTAAATGTCTGATCACATCTCCATCTGCATCCAAGGTCTGGCTCACACAGCTTCCTTGCCTTTTCAAGAGCAGAGATTGCAGGCTACCAGTTCTGTGATAGCATCACAGGTCTCCTACTGATATACATTAATGTATCTTCAGTATCTGTAACCATGCATTTAACATGAGAATTTGTAAAATTGCTCATTTCTAGCCTTCTCTGTGGAGATATATAAGAAAAACAGGATTGCCGAAGCCTCAAAACTCAAAAAAGAAATAAGATGAACATAATATTTAAAATAGTAAACTTTTTGAGACAATCTAGCTGCAGTGATTGTAAATAGCTCTAGCAGAAACTGGCATATTTTGCCACACATTGTCCAGGGAGGCAGAAAAGTCAGCTGAAAGGCCAAGGAAATGCTCAGAACTAGAGAACCCAGGCCTCTCTGCCACTCTTAAGTACATTGCCAGTTATACTGCAGTTAGGAAGTTTACCAGGAGTTGAAGTAGCAGCAGGCACTGCCCTGTAGACATACCCTAGGAGGCAGCAGAAGCCCATCACATTAATGGTCTTTAGATTTCCTACTCTGCCTTTCCATCAGCTGCCTATTAATGTGAGGGCTGTTGCTCACTTTCAAGATGCTTCGTGGCTGTAGCCTTTACCTGCTCTGCACAGCTTGTCATTGTATGTATCTGGAGAGGTTCTAAAGTCTTCTTGCCTGTGAAAGGCCAAATTTGTAACCTGTAACAGGAGTGAGTGGGTGCCATGCAAAGAGCATTAACAGCTTTGTGCAGTGTTCAGTTTGCCTCAGGATTTGCAGGCAAACAGAAGAAATAGCTGTTTTCTCTGCTTTTGTTTGGATTCTTTTGTACCATAGCAGAAGCGTGGTCCTTGATGAGTACCCAGAAACTGAAGCACAGGAGTTTTTTCTCAGCACCATGACACATACCTGAAATTCATTTAGGTAAGCCACTTAGAAACCATTTTTTGTTTATCAGGAGAAGTATATCCAAAGAATATACTCACCATGAAGTCCATCTTCAGAAATGAATGGCTAGGTAAGCATGACCATAGTAGTGCCCTGAGGATATTCATATTTGGGCTCATTAGTTCTGCCCTGTCCATCCACCCTCATCATTAAATAGAACAGTGGTCAACACATCAGTAAATGTGTACAGTGGGCAAAACAGCCCTAGGGTAGCAGCATGTGTGAAGTGGAGGGGGAAAGATATTTCTTAGGCTAGGTACATGGCTGGAAGATGAGGTCCAGTCAGGAACATGAGGTTGAGGAACTGGTAGTGTGAGAGAGAATGTTGGAGGTAAACATGGAGTCACCCTTACTTGATGTAAATAGCAAACAATTGGATTTTCTTAGAGAATTTTGCAGCCTGCCCCTCCAAATCATGCTTCAGGCCAGATTGCAGTGGAGCCTGGTCCTGCAGCCTTGCATGAGTCCTCCTAGTTCAATGTTTTTTTGATGTAGTTGTTGTATATGTCAGCTGTGCAGTTGGACAGATCCGTACACCTATGTATAGCTGTGATTTATGTTTTACATTTTTAGATCTACATTTTTTTTTCCTAGCTATCTTTTGCATTTTATGCATTTCAGTCTTTACTTTTTAGAGTCTAAAAGACACTTTTAGTGCTCTATAAACATTGTTAAGTATTGTTAAGTATAAAACTATTGTTACTAGGTTTGACTGGAGATTTTGCTAGGTATTCTCGGCTCTCTTTTTGTAGCACATCCTGAACTCACAATCCAGAGGGGAAAAAAAAAGCAAAACAAAAACAAAGTAGTGTTTCCAATGTTGAGAGCAATATTTATTTCCAGCCACAGCAACAAGGTAACTATAACTATAGGGATCACTCCTAGTGGGTCAGACTACCTAGAGTCCCAATATAATTTTACCCTGAGTTGGCATTGCGAAAATAGACTTCTGATCCTGTGGTAAAACATATCTGCTTGGGAGGTAGGATACTGAATGGTGACAGGAACTGCTATAATTCTAACAGAACTTTAATATGTAGGGAACAGAGTACTCCATATGTTGCTGTGTGATTTCCTTCTTTGGCTTGGAAGGCAAAAATAAACTCATTGTAGTTGGGAGGTAGTTTTCAATTCCCAAAATATATTTTCTGAATTTACTTAGCTTTGCTAAATGGTTGGCCAGGCTGACCATAGCCCAGGCTGAGACCAGTAATGGTTATGTCATTCACCAGAAAACTCCTTTGTGTGAGCAGAATTTTGTTTCTTTTTTTTTTTTTCCTCTCTGCTTTTCCTTCAAAGCTATACATACAGAGGCAGTCCACAAAGCAGAAGTAAGCTGTAGCCAGCAAAGTTCAGATTTGGAAATAAATATAAAACCAAAACTATGAATACTTATTAGAATTTCTTGTTAATGAGGTCATTTATGTCAAGGCAGGAAATGTACGAAATAGCACAGGATAGAAAAATCTAGACACTGTAAAACATGCCAACAAATTTGGCACACACGTTACTCCCTTAATATGCCCCCAATGTCATCTATAGATCCCACAAGTGACCACATTCTGTTTATGTATGTAAAAACCCCTATATATGTAGCACTCATAAGAGTAGCAATTTTACTAGTGGGAAAAGATTATTGTGGTCTTTTTATACAGCATATAGGTTTACTTAGAATGAGTCCTCGTAGAAGAATGCAGAACCATGAAAAACTGTTAAAATGTCATGATTATATTAATTTAATATTTAAAGGAATACTTCACTTTAAGTTATGGCCCCAAAATTACACTGCTCATTCATGATTTTTTTTAAGGTATAATTGGCTGCCTCCAAAAATGTCACAGTAGGAGGAAAAAAAAGTTCATTTTCCTTGGCATGTGTACTGTTACTATTCCTGTGTTCATTTGGCTTGGCTCGGGTAATGAAATGCTGCAGTCTGAAATAACTTTTTATATGTTGACATGTGCATTTAACTAGAATAAGCAGGCAGAGTGGACCAAGTTGAATTCAGCAGTGAACAAAATATATCTTGTATTTCACCTTTTTAATATATCAGCCTACATTTATGATTCTTTTTCATTTCTTTGTTATAAAGGCACTACATGCACCTCCTAGCTGCACACAGAGGGGAGGAGGGGAAGCTAAAAAGAAAGAAAGGACATTGAGGGACAGAATTTTCTTTTTTGAAGATAAAGTTGAGAATGGAAGGGATTACTGTTGATCACTTGAAACTGATTTAGGAAAAAAAAAGCCTCTTTTTGTTTTGGGTTGTTTTTTTTTTTTTTTTGCTCAAAGCAAATAGATCTTTGCTCTTTTGTTGACTGTCCCTTGGTCTGGGCTAGGGAGAGAGACCCCTGAAATCTCACACATGTTGAGCTGGACTCTTGATACCTTGTCTTATGTTTGCCCTCTAGTCTGGCCTGCATCTTGCTTGGTTATGGGACTTAGTTGAGGTTTCCACTGAGCTCCAGGTACCAGATTTGACCTGTCAGTCTGATGTCTACTCACCACTCACATCTTCATTTTGACATCAAGCAGTGGGAGAAAGGCAACAGTGCTTCAAGTGTGGGTGTGCTGCTGAACGGGGCCATACTGGGCAGCACTTTCCCTCCATGAAGTATCTCCTTCCCATTTCATCCCCAGCACACAGCTTGGCACGCAGGTCTCACCTGCTAGGAGACACCTGCAGCTAGCCAGAACACACCAGCTGCAGTTCTGAAATTTGGATTATGCTGATGTTCAAAAGCAAGCTACTGCTGCCTTCCCACGAGGAGCATCTGTGAGTGCTGTGTGTGAGCATCTGACAACATTCTGCAGGTACACAGCACAGAGCTGGTTGCCACCTCATTGCAACTGGGTTGCTCCTCTGCAACTGGGGCTTTTCTCCAAGCCTGGCTCAGAGGATTGTCCCATAGTCTGATTTGTGTGTCATGTAACAGCCTAGAACTTCCACAGAGAAAATTCCCAGTGCTCACAGTGAGTTAGCACAAGTGCTTAAAGTCACGGTCAAATAAGAATAATCCCAATCAAATTTCGTTGGCAGTCCCCTGATTCTGAATGTCTCTTTTGTTGCCTTATCCCTTGTGCTCTCGTATTTTGCTTTCCTTTCTCTATTTTCACTGACCATCATTTCAGGAGAGAAAAAAATATTCTGTACCCACCTCCTCACATGGGACTGACAAATAACTGCAGAAGAGCAGATAGCTGTGCAGTTTGAGCAGTGTGACTGGGGAACAGACACTAAAGCTCAGCAGGGAATAGTTCTGTGCTGGTTTTGCAAAGTAGGCAGAAGACACCTTATTCAGTTATAAACAGGAAACCTGGGCCAAGTTTGTAGAGCTTCATGCCCAGGGCCACTCCCTCAAGCAGCTAAGGCTTGGTGTACTTGTCAAGATGAAAATCGTGACACACCCCATGATTTGCACATTGTTGGGACCTGCTCCTAACCACATCTCAGCAGGGCTTTCTATTTTCTGTATGTTAAAATTTTGTGCACAGAGAGCTAGGGGTTCATAAAATATTAACAATTAAAGGTAAGAACAAAAAAGAACCATAAAGGAAACTTTGAAATGTGTTGTTTAAAGCCTACTGCACTAAATTCTACTGAATTAATCTAACAGCCTGGGACAGAATTACTGAAGGGGCTGGGGTCTGTGAGCTTTTTGTATCATTATGTCAGTCTTATGCTTGTGCATCCTTGTCACAGGGGAGCTGGAAAAAAACAAGTGTTCTATAAGAGGGAAATAATAGAATTCAGCATCCACTTTACAGGAGTTTTCTTTCTTGTCCTTATTTCATTAGATATAACCCTCTCAGTATGTACTAACTAGGATGGTGAAGGGACTCGAGCACAGATCCTATGAGGAGAGGCGGAGGGAGCTGGGGCTGTTCAGCCTGGAGAAGAGGAGGCTCAGGGGAGACCTCATCACTCTCTACAACTCCCTGAAAGGAGGTTGGAGCCAGGTGGGGGTTGGTCTCTTTTCCCAGGCAACTCTCAGCAAGACAAGAGGGCACGGTCTCAAGTTGTGCCAGGGGAGGTTTAGGTTGGACATTAGAAAGAATTTCTTTACAGAGAGGGTGATCAGACATTGGAATGGGCTGCCCAGGGAAGTGGTGGATTCTCTGTCCCTGGAGATATTTAAAAAGAGACTGGATGTGGCACTCAGTGCCATGGTCTGGTAACTGCAGCGGTAGTGGATCAAGGGTTGGACTTGGTGATCTCTGAGGTCCCTTCCAACCCAGCCAATTCTATGATTCTATGATACTATTGAGGATTGTACACATACTAGACCCGGTATTTTAAAAGGAAAGTTTTAACACATCATGCAAGTGCCATTGCAATTACTTTTCTGGTTTCTTTTTTCCATATCCCATCATCTTGCTTTCACAGAGAATTTTAAGTATTTTGCTGGATGATGTTTTTGAAAGTTAATATTCACCTGAAAACTATGGATCTCAATCTGCATGAGTTATGTGCATGAGATACCTACAGTGAAAGCTTAGAATGAACATGTAAGGATTCACTTGGGTTGCTAGGCTAGTTCTGTGGAACAGTATTTATACAAAATAGTACAGATGTTATGGGGAGGTACAGAATAGTGCAGCATAGGATGGGAACTACTAAATTATATGTAAATCAAACGAAGCAGAAACTGAATGACCTCATATTTGTAGTTTCAGTGAGCTGATGTTTGGAAATATATGTTCCATATGACATCTGTTCACCTTACAAATTATGCTTTCTGTATTTAAACCCCAAGGAGATACTTGAGTTTGTTCCAGTCACTGCTTTAAATTCTTTCTTGAATTCAGAATAAAGATGACCATATGAAAGATATGATCTGTTTTCCATATCTACATGGATTTATTTGTCCATGAAAGATCCCTAATATTTTGAGAAAAAAAACATTTTCTGTTGTGCCTGTGCTGACTTACTAAAAAAAAACAAAAAAAAACCAAAAAAACCACCAAAAAACCCCCAAAGTCAAGTAAAAGCTTTAAGTGAAAAGACTCAAGAAACTTAATACTGAAGTCCTTTAATCTTATTTCCTTCCATGCTCAAAACTGCCACCAGGACATTAGGAAGTGGTGTACAATTTTAATTTCATTTATTAATTCTTTTTTTTTTGCTAAGTTTTTATATGTCCTGTGGTATGTCTCATCACCAACATGAGCTATCCTTTAAAACAGCTTTATAGTTCAGAGCAAAAAACTTTTTGGCTTCCATCTCATTTGGGAGGAGTGCTCAAGTGTAGTATTTATTAGCTCTTAAATAATTGTTATTTTACATGTTTATCTGCACGCAGTTTTATTTCTAAACCCTTCCCACCCTCCACTCCCAAACCATTAATAAAGTTTGTTTTCTTAAAATAGCACTTCTGTTTGGAATACCTAATTGCTGGGTTTCTGTTGTCGTTCCTGCCTCTGTACAATGGTCAAAAAATCCAAACCAAACTAAAAATTAAAAAAGAAAAAAAAGAAAAAACATTAAGAGCAGCCCATACCTCCCTGTGGTCAATAGGTACCTGTGTTCCCCCTTGGGCAGCCTTGCAGCCTTCACCATCCTGTGCCTGAGGAACTCAGCTCCTTGCTTTTAGACTTCCCTGTTTCAACCAGCAGAGACTCAGTTGATGGGGACTGTAAAATGGCTCCACTTCTCTTTGAGCTGAATGATTTATTTATTTATTGCTTTTATGTTTACTTATTACCAGTGACAAAGAAAAGGCTGTACTGAGGGCCTTTTGATCTTCTCCCAAGAGCTGCCTGCACACTTCACCAGCCCTGCACAGAAATATTTCCCCTCCTCTAAGTGCACTTGCTGATTGGAACTAAGTCCTCACAGGCAAGCTGCAATGCTACTGGTACAATGTCATAATATTTCATAGGTCATTTATAAATATTATTGCCAGGGCAAATAAATTTCTCCGGAGTACTTAGTCTACTGCTAATAAATAGTTTATTTAAGCTTGTAAGAATGGTGACATTTCACTTTGAATATCTTTGGCCTCTTAAAAACTGTTAGTGCAGAGAGGAAAAAAAGGGAAAAATAAACTGGAAAAAATATGCAGCAGATCTTTTGATATTTTTTTTCCCTACATTTTGGCTTGCTTAAATGGGCCCTCTTGTCAGACTGCATGTCTCTGTGTGAAACTGGTTACAGTGTTTGTTTAATGTGTATTATTTAACATCTCGTTTAGTATATAATTCCTTTTTTTATCCTGTTTCCTAGCTGCATACAGCTGAAATAGTGTTTGAGCAGGTTGCCTGCAATATCAATAGGTGGAAAATTATGGTGATTATTTTCCTTTTGCCAATTTTCACCTTTGGGGTAAGAACTATGGATGTGGTGGTGGTGTTGTGTTTGTTCATTTTTGATGGTTTGGGGCTGGCTTAGATTTCTCATTATTATTTAATTATCTTGCTCTTCAGTGAAAGGTCTGGGGTTTGGCTATATTTTGCAATGGTGATATGGAGACAGAGACCAGAAGGGGAAAAGGATTTTCTAGCATTTTTGTAACCACGTTAAACTTTTGTGACAAAGGTTAAAGAAAAGAAACACTGTACATATCTTTTGGGAAAAAAAATTGCTAACAGTCACATAGCATAGGAGGGGTCACATAGCTGCCAGCACTGCATTTTGGACAAATAATGGTTTCTTGGTTGAATTTAAGTTAGAGTAGTTGTTTGGGTTTGTTTGTTTTTCAATTTTTTTTTTTTTTTTTTTTTTTTTGACTGCTCAGCAATGGTGTTATTCTGACCTCTTCTTGTACAACAGCTGAGTGCATGTCAAGAAAATATGTCAAAATATTCTTTCTTGTGCATCCCATAAGATGTGTCATTTTGTTAAAGCTGAGAAGGAGGTATAAAGCAGATGATTTCATTTAAGCATGTGTGTGAACCTTACATTTCTAATTTCCATCCACAATGGAAAAAAAAAATAATGTTCCAATAAAAATCTCCAGTGATTTTTGGAAAAAAAAAATTCATTTAAAAATTACAATCTCTGCAACTCTAAAGATGGTTGATAACTCTTATGGCAGATGATTCCATAGGAGTTTCCATGACAAGCTATGACCAGGCACTCTCCAGAAACTCTGGGAACAGTCAGGGAAAAACCTCAGCAAACTCCAAACAGATTCAGGAGAGGAAGCATTTTAAATGAAGAGTCAGCTGGAACTTTGTCAAAGTTTTCTAGTGTAAAGAGCCTGGAAAATTTTGTACATACCTCAACCAAATCCTACATAAGACTAGAGGGAAGGGAAAAAAGCCTCCCATGTGCTCATTAGATGACAAATGACGGGGTTTCCAAGAGCAAAGCCGGAAATTCTCTTCTCTTACTTAAAAGTTTATGACAACACAGGTGTACTCTCCTGCAGAGTATGACTTGCATATGATTTTGTCTTTTAAAGAGAATGGGTGGAGAGGATGGCTCTTCTGACTTGGATTTGTTTATGTTAGCTTGTGCTAAAAGGTGGACTTCCTCTCCATTTACCTGAGAACATTATGATCTTATCTTTTTAGTTTCCTGTGTACAAAGTGGTGAAGTTTTCTCTCTTGGAAAATATCCTTGATTCTTTGAGTATAGATTTCATTCATTTTTTCCATGGAGGCATTTTTTCTGAGGTTCCTGGATGGTTTAGGCTGTTGTCTCTGCTGTGACCCCTCTAGAGCATTCATTTTCCTCAGTGAGCAACAAGGATGACATCTAAAGTCTCTGGCATCCAAATGTCCAAGTAAGTGTCTATATTAACAGACAGTAAAAAGACAATTTGTTTTCAACCAGGTTTATACAGATGGCTAAGAAAAATATCTTCTTCAGGCCCAGTAGTCTTTAAGGTTGTGGCAATATGCCCAAATGACTTTGGAAGAACTTGTAAGCAAACTTACTAGATTGATGGCTATACTTTTTGATCTTCCAACTCTGGGAGAGTGTACAGGAGTGGAGGAAATGTCTCCAAAGCATCAGTATTGAAATAACTTAACAGGTAAAGCTTTAGGGTGGTCTTGCTGTGCAAAGACATGAGCTAGTTTGCATCCCTGGGGCCCAAGGACAGCTCTCAAGATAACTGAGTGTCCAACTTGGGAACCTTCTGTGCTGATTCCTGGCCACCCCAATAACATTTTCCTCCAAAAAATTCAAATCTGTTTTCCTCCTTCTTAAGTGACTCCACAGCATCTGGAGGAGCCATGGTTCAGCCAACAGTTCTGCTGCACCTGCATCCTTCACTCTGTAAGGAGGGGGGGAGACATGGAACATAAACAACTGCTGCAAACAACAGAATTACTTTCCAACAATACCTTCCATGCTTTCTAGGGGTTTTAGTAAAACATCACCTTAATCCCTCTTTCTAACATGTATGTGTGGGATGTAGAACCTTGCAGGAAGGCAGGATGCCTTCCAGCTGTAGAATTTTATCTTTTCTCTGGTCTTTAGGGCATGCAGCAAGCAGCATAAGGCTTTATGTGTGTTTAGTATAATGGAGTGTTTGAGATTGGATTTATGGACTGCATAAAGGCAAATTTTGTGAGATTCTAATTTCATTCATAAAAACCTTTGCTAGTAGGGAGTTACATGCTTCTCAGTGAAATGGTAAAAATTGACAGTTCCAGCTTTGATCACTTTCAGAAGTGTGCCTTGTACAACATGGAAAAAAATTGTTGAGAGAAATGCAGAGAAACGCTCCAAAGATAGGGGAAAAAATCATGGTTTAGTGTGTGAATATGTTGACTACAAGTCTTTGTTGAAGGCTTGAGATTTATCTGATTAGTAAATATGACAGCTCCTGGTAAAAAACTTTTAAGTTTGCAAAGGGTGTGAAAAAATCAGGTATATTTGTAAAAAGACTATTTAGCTTTTTTTGCATTCATAAAGCTAACTTTTCATATTTCAGTGCTGTAACTGGAAAAAAAAAAAAAAAGATTATGCGATAGGTGGGTGTTATATCTTGCGTGTATGATGGATATTATCAGTCTGAAAAGGTACAGGTATTTAAAACTGCTGAATATCATTTCTAGATATTTAACTGTGCTTCAGGGAAATAACTAATAGCAATAATCAAGAGGAATTTACATCTGTGTGAGCTCAAATAGGGGCTGGAGCCTGCCTCACACAGGTGGGGTCAGAGCCAAGAAGCCTGGCAGGGCTGTGAAGGCTCCTGCCCACAGCTGAACTCTGCAAAGAGGATGTTAAGGATTCCCCAGCAAATTGACAGAAGCCTCCACTAAACTGGTTGATTGAGCAGAAAAGTTTCCTTGGAAATGCTGTTCAGCCTATCCAGAAGCAGATAAGGTGGCTCTCCCTTTGAGGTACCTATCTTTCTATTAGTTGTAGAAAAAGTTGAGTGGTTTGCATTGGACACCCAGCTTTCACATAGCTACCATCAAATGGGATGCATCCTAGCTGCCTTGTCTCTAACCAAGCTCCAAACATCATCTGATGCCTTATTTCTTAGTGTGTCCTAGCATGATGTCATTTTCTGACAGAGACAAATCTTGGGGAAAATATGGCTGCATATTTCCCTCTCAGTGCAGGTCTAGTAGCACTCACGGTGTGCAGTGTTGTGTAACACAACTCTTCACCTTCTTGAGTTTCAGATTCCATTACTGCTGTAGCCAGTGGAGCTGTACCAGTGCTGAAAAGTATCAGTTTTTCCTGCTGAGGAAAAGAAATAGGACTGAGGTAGTACAGGGTCATGGGCAGGAACTGCAAAGAAAGTACACTCGTCTCTGCTTAGCAGTCTACAGGAAAAAACACAAACGGTGTCTTAGAATTGATGAGAACTGGGTGGAGGTAAAGTTCCCAAACTCTTTTCTTTTTTTTTTTTTTTTTTTGCTAATTGTCTGTACATGTGGCCAGCGTAAGGGAAAAATACTCTGATTCACCCAGAGAAAAGTAACATTTTTCATTATAGTAAACCAACAGTTTATAAATACCTATAATCCCAGGATCTTAACCTCAGGGACAGCATGGCAAAAGCAGTTTAGAAATCTTTTCCTCAGTACTTCATCAGAACAGTGCTTGCTTTCTCTCTCCCTGAGTTCTTAATAGAGGTCTCAAGTTGAGATGACTGTTAGCACTTTCCTCTTGCAAGACACAGTTTTGCTAAATATATATTCTGGGTGTAGCTATAAATACATACAGGCATAGAGAATTTACTTTCTTTAATAAGTCCAGTTCCACTTCTAGTTCATTTGCAGATTTATTTGGTGTGTATATTCCTGGAAATATTCCTTTATTATTATTTGCATTTGTCCAGTTATGAGTAGCTTTATGACACAATTTTACTACACATCAGTACTTTTTCAGACCCAGTGCTTCTATAGATGAAGAGTTCATTTCTGTAACTTCAAGGTCTAGCTTGGTTAAGGCACAGCAGCAAGACTAAACTTTGTGGTTTTGAGAAGCAGATTCTTATGTCTGGAAGAATAATTAAATTATCTTAAAAAAAATTAAACAAATAATACCCCACTTGGATAATTAATTGTATGCTTCTATAGCTTGAAGGAGTTATGTTGTGAAATTAACAGAGAAATAAATTTAAAGGTATTTTAAGGGTATTCTTTATTCCCCTAAATAAAGTTGTTGCCACACAGATTTTCAAGTGCAAGAGCTTTGCAGGATTAGATACTTTATGGGTAGCTAGAACATATTATTTAGCATTCTCTCAAGATCAGACCTATGCCTCAGAGCATCAGCCTAATCACTACATGATGGATTTAGAAAGAAATTTCTGCAATACCCAGGTCATCACTTGAAACTCTCTACTAACCATGCTGTTGCCTCTCTGTAAGAAAAATTTTTATCTGACCTAAATGCTAGACCTTATTTTCCTTCAAAATATGCCCCAAAAGGCAAATGCCATGAGACTACAATTTCTCTTCAATTCAGGATAAGCCTGTCAAACACGAGGTATCCTAAATTTACTCTCTGTAAATAAAACCTCTCTGAACCACAGAACAGTGAATGTAAAAATATGGTGAGGGTGAAAAGCTCTAGTTAACTTAGTAAGCAGCTCATCAGCTACAAGAACTCCCTAGCCAGCAAAATCAAAAGAGCTCTTAAAGAGTTCTTTGTGTTTTTTGTAATCAGAAAACTGTCTGAAACTAAAAAAAAAAGAGACATTTCTGGCTTGGACTTTTTGTATGGGAGTGTATTATGCCCCGATCAGAAAGACAATTGACTTTGAGCCATTCAAAAAAAATAATTAACAAGGTTGCAAGTATGTTTAGCCAGTGATTCTTCATGTTTTTCTAAAGAATTAGATGACATACTTATGGTTATCTAGGCTTATGGGGTCTAGGGCATATACCATGTATAAATGTGCTGTTCTGAAAACATTCAGTTATCCTGAGTTCACAGTGAATAGCTAAGATTTCTTTGTATAGAACTGCAGTCCTGATGATGCTGAGATCTTTTCTACCCATGGGGTTTTGGTCCTTCAGAAAAGGAGTGGGAGGATGGATGGCCAGGTACAAAAACCTTTTTGCTGCTGCACTCATCCACTCTGAGCTCTTCTGTACTCTATCTTTATCACACAGTTAACCCTCTAGTATTCTGCAGTGCTTCAGCTGGAGAGAATTTCCCTCAGAAATGGAGTTTACCCTCCGCAGCTCCTCCACAGGATGAACACTGAAATGGTTGAAGTAAATCCCCAGTAAGCTAATTCAGTGACCAAAAAAATCTTTGTCAACACAGAGTTAAAACTGCCCAGTGGTTTCCCATGCCTTTCCAAAATGCCTTGTTCAGCAAAACTCAAACCTCTGAAAAAAAACATTAAATGAGGAGTCCTGGTATATAGCAACAGAACCTTAACTGTGACCCCCTGCAAAGTCACAGTCCCTAGAAAATACTGGTGTGCTGACCAGATGCATTCACTGCAGTAGGTTTTGCTGAGCTTGATGCTCCAGAACTGCATGTGCTATTGGCATCAGAGCTTGAATCTGCATTTGTTTTTCTTTTGCTTTGAGTTACTGACAGTAAATTTCCTGTATTTTAAAAAAGGTCAGAGGATTATTTTGATAGAATTTAGAAAAAGATGTTTTAGCTGTCCTTTCCCTTTCATTGCATTCATCTCTCTGCCTGATGCAGAAGCAATTTATCTCTTATCTCAGCTCTTCTGAGAGGCAGTTGCCCTTTTCCCTGTCTTCTCAAATGGAAGAATACACCACTGACAGGCTTCTTCCACTTTCTGACTTTGCCAGACACTTTGTCTTCCTTCAGTTTGTCTCCGACCACCTCTTTCCTTGTACTCCTGCTTTAAAAAGCAACCTCAGCAGTCCCTCCCTAGGACTACTTTCCTCAGGATTTTTACTCCCAGTCTCCTCTCAATCTCCCCAGCCTGAATGCCTTCCAGTGAGCACTCACATATGTACTTTACTTTCCCAAATATATGTACATCTCTCCAGCAAAACCCCAGCTTTCTGAGCAGGAGCTGATGGTCTGTCTGCCTAAGCTTCATCACTATTAATTTTTGAGCTTTCCAGGACTGTCTACAGCTCTCCTTCCAAGGCCATGGTGTCTACACTTGAACTATGCAGGATCTGTCACAAAAGGCTGGCTGGAAATCTTATCCCAATATTTTGTTTATAGACATTGCAATCTGATTTAGACTGACAGTGTTCATTTCACACACTATGTACCTCCCATAATAGCTTTAGAATTACTTTCCCAACAGCTGGAACTGATGAAGTCAGGTAAAGAACAATCAAGCCATCATTTGAACTCCACAACTATTTAGAATAATCCCAATACAAATCAAACCTGCCTCTTTGAAAGGACAAGAAGGAAGCTGATTTGGAGTGGAGAATTTTGGGAGTGCCTTGCTCAAATGATTTCAACCTTGTCCATTATGCCAGCAAATTGCAGTATAAACTAAAGAAATCTCAAGGCACTTTGTTATGCACTTTAAAATCAGCCTAATTTCAGCCTAAATTTTAGGGCTTTCCCACTTCAGTTATCACACAATGAGAAATTTGCTAGAATGAAGATTTTTTTCTGCAGTAAGAGTAAGTGATACTGTTATTGTTATCTTTTCTTCAAAATATTCAGTTACTTTATGGTAAGGAAGGGCTTTAAATAATCTCAGTAGACACCTCAGTGGGAACAGAAGTGCAAAATGCTTTGCAGAATCAGGCTGTGTGCTTGAGAAAGCTTAATTTCTCATTAGTCCAAAACAATTTAATCATAAAAAAGAAAAAAAAAATCTCTAAGTAATCTATATTTAATCTCGAGTTTTTATATGTAGAATTATACAAGGAGCAGTATTCTCAGACACAGTTGTGATGTTTGTTTTTTTTTAAAGTAAGCATACAGTATCAGCTTTTTAGTTCCAAGATGGAGCATTGCCAGATCGTTGAGTTTTAATGCTGATGTTGGTAACTAATGTACAGTTTTTGGCTAACCATACAGGTACAAATTTGTGGGTCAGACCAAAAAAGCAATGCCAGCACACTGACAGAAATTGATTCAAAGGTAAATTCTCTAATAGTTGTGCTCTTGTTCCAGTCTTTCAGTCTGAAATGAAAGCTCAGTGCCCTGTTGATTTGCAGCAGAGATTTATGGTTAATTATAGCATTTCCCATGATTACATGTTTGTGCTTCAGTAACTGCTAGATGAGGAGGAAAGTTGAAACAATTTTAGAGCTACTATGTTACTCCACCAGAAGATACACATTCACATTTCTCTGCAAGGTCCCTTCCTGATTTCCTTGCAAAGGAGAATACGTGACAAAAGCTACACAACACCAGTAATTCAGAAAGCTGGCAGCAGGACACAATGACTTCCTGCTGTTCCTCACCTTTTCTTTTATAGGCAAGTCATTCAATATCCCCATCTGAAAAATAAAAACAGTGGTTTAGATTTAACTGTGGGTTCAACTCATCCAGCCCTTGAATTCTGCAAGAAAACCCAAAATATTTTACCATCAAGACCACATGGATTTGGTTATGTATTCAGATGCCCCAAATTCTGTTGCTGTATATGGTTCAAACCATTGCTGCCCTGGGCAGGCTGAACATCTAAGCATCCCCACCAGTATCTAAAATGACTTGGGATTCATGGAAGAAGAGGCTTCCTCATCCCTCAAGCCTCTATGGCCGGGGCCATCCAAATCCTTGGAGAATACTCTCCCCACAGCAAGGGCACTGACCTCAGTATAAGACAACAGCAAGGGCCATTTTTTCCCAAGGCAAAATGAGGGGAGGCAACGCTCACATTTTGTGGATAACTTCAGGACTCAGGGAGAAGGTGGGAGACCCCTGGACTCCAATCTAGGGAGGGAAACCTGAGTCTGATTAATACCCTGATAAGTGAGCTGGTGTGGAGGGATGCAGGAGCATTGGACTCCAAAGAGAGTCATTTCCAAGAGATGAGTAGGACTGACTCTTCGACTCTATCCCAGATAGAAAGAGGGGGGGTCTGAGCTGTAGGCCCAGCTCTTTGTGTCATTTCTTCTTTTCAAGCTAATGAAAGTGAATTTAAAAAGCATATTTCCAACAGATGTACCATGAGATTTTGTATCAATAAAGTACTAGTTAGTAAAATACTGGAAAGCCTCCAACAGATCCTATCTGGTACTCACTCAAAGTTTTTCTTTCAGAAATCTAAAATCTATTACAATTATTTTCATGCTTTAGTTGCCTTCAGTTCTTATCTTTCCATGCTACATTTAATATTGTGAATAACAACAGTCTGTGTCTGTTCATACATAATGTAAAGGGAGTTAGAGTGAAGTTCAGGCAGTCAAACATGTCACATAGAGCTGATCAGTCTTGCCTGAAAAGCAAATGCTTTGTTTCTTAGCAGATTACTGCAGATTTTCTGTTTTGAGGTGAATATCCATGAGAAATGGCTGCTTGAGGTTTTGTACTTCACAGCCACAGCATGTGATACTTGAAACCAGGGTTATTTTCAGCAGTATCTTCAGCATTCAGGGAAATTCTGAGTGACAAACCACGACACCAGGCATCCCATAAAGGCACTGACCTTGGTGTTTATGATAATTCTGCTGTTTATTCAAAATGTATCACTGCCCATTGCCCAGTAAATATAACATTAGTATGTTCCCATCCTTGTTTCAGAATCTGCTTTATAGTTGCCTGAAGAGCTGTATTTGAAAGAAGCTTCGTTTACTTTCTTAGCTGAAGGCTCCTATAAACAGTGTATTTTTCTTTTAAATTTACGCACAAGGAGAATATTAAAAAACAAACTACTGTGCCAAATGTTCAAAGGCTTTTTCTCCCCCCAGCTACTTCTTTTATGACCATGGAAACATTGATTTTGTTTCATCTGAAAACCTAAAGTAAACCTTAATGAACTGAAAACTTTAAAATATTTTAGATATGGGGTAACTAAGTATAGCTATAGCTGCACTGGAGATGCAGCAATGAAATGCAAGTATACTTTGGAGATACTCAGTAACTAAATTAGAAGATTAGGATCACAGGATCCCTTGTTGTGGTGGAATGCCTGCTAAGTCAAAATGAAAAGGAAGCCCTTGTCAAAATTACTGAATTTATAGTAAAGAAAAAATTTAAAAGGGAAAAAAAAAAAAAAAAAAAAAAGAAAAAAGAAGGAAAAAAGAAAAAGCAACTTCAAAGTGAAAGTAAAATGAGGACAACTTCTGCCAAACCTTTGAATCACATAGGATGTTTTATTAAATGCAGTTGCTAATATATGTTCCAAAGCAGCCAAATGTTTCAAAAAACATACATTAACCTGCACTTTATAGCAATTCCCCTACTCTCAAAGATGGCTGGAGGTTGCCTGAACCGATGAGGAAAAAAGGCCATTCACTGTCATCTGGGATTGAAGCAACAGGTAGCAGGATGCCAAAAAGCACCAAGAGTGCTTTAAAGAGCACCCAAGTCATGTTCCTTTAATCCACTGCCACCAGAAGGGAGGTGTAAAAACTGAGTTTTCTATTGTAACTAACAAGAAGCTACATTTCAGGAGCTATTGCAAGCGTGTAGTCAGTTGCCTCAAGAGAGGAACTGGTTTTGTCTCAGCATCATAGCTGGAGGGGCAAGGTGAGGTGTGTTTTGGGTCCACAGTCAGAAGAACTACTGGAGGTATTGGGCTAGGTTTCCAAAATTCATACAAGACAGATGTGGATTTCATAATGCTCTGAGCACCTAATAAATGCAGATTATGGTGGTTTTGTGGATGGAATCCTATCTTGGAGCAACACAGGGAACTAGGCAACACTGGGCAGAATCTATTGAATGTAAATTTAAGTTTGGTTTAAGTCTGAGCTAGTTCCTTGCATTGTCAGTGTAGGGAAAAAAATCCATTTTTGATGTATAATTCACCCTAAAGCATGTGTCAGGTCAGATGAATCTTTCTCTTTTTTTCTCTCCATTGACTACTAAAGGAGGCTCTAGCTCAGGTGTAAAAGCCATGAGTTCAGTCTCAGTCTTGGTGTAGAAAGGGATACACTTTCTCTCTCTTACTAGTAGAGGGTGATGTCTTCCCCAGGACAGCCGAGCCCTGGAGTGGGAGAGTGCCTGGGGGATGGCAATCTGTAACCAGATGGAAATCATTTAGAATATGGTCCCAGCCTGTCATGGAAAAGTTATTGCTGAGATGAATTAAAGAATATTGCAGTCTACTTAATCCTTGTCCTTTCTATTTTGGTTTCTCAGGACAACAGAATCCATATTTTTGTGTTCCCAGATATATTTTTTGCATCAAAATCTCACTGAGTTGTAGGCACTGGAATTTTGCTTTTGGGATGTGGTCCTCAGCTGATAGTCCTATGATCTTCTCTATTTGCATCAGACTCCAGACCAGAACATGGTGTGGAATAAGACCTTAGTCACTTTTATTTCTGGTAAAAGATTGCTGGGCACCTGCATAAGTAGCTTCATGCAAAACATGACACAAAAAGCAAAGAGAATTATTTTGAGCTGACTTTTAAAAGTACCAAGTGCTATTTCCAGTCTGTTTACTACTTGTCAAAGGGATTTTCTGTTGTCTGAAACCCAGACCACTGAGGTTTACCACTGCTTGTATAACATTTTTTCAATGATGCTGTTCCTTTTTAAATAACTGGTATGGCTTTATATGGCTTTAGAAACCTTACTCTATCTGTGCAGCCTAGAAGGGAGGCTTTAACCCAGAGTGGTAGTGAGAGAGGGTGCAGTTTCAAGGTCTGGCTCTGAGCTCAGTGAGGCGGGTGAAGCTCCTCTTGACTTCATGGGTCTCACTGGTGACAGAGTCAGGCCCAGGACTGTTTTGGTTTCACTGAAGCCTACTTAGTTTCTTGGTAAGCCTGCACTTCTTAATATAGCTCCTTAAATTGGATGCAGCAATGTTTACCCATGCAAACTCAAGTAAGGTAAACTTTTTTTTTTTTTCTTTTTTTTTCTTTTTTTTTTTTCTTTTTGGCCAGTATCTTTTTAGTGGAAAAATGAGTCTTGAAATTTGTTTGGCATCATCTTGGCACACTGGAGCTAAATACAGAGACTGTCTTCCTTTTTCGGTATCAGCTATTTCTAGTTCTATTTTCACTTGGAAAGGCCTGGTGTAGTGATCCTTCATTGTAGATTTGTCAGTCAGAGTGGAGATTGCAAGTGCTGTGAGTTTTGCATTCACCTTTTAAATAACACAGCTCTTGAATGATTCTGTTGACAGAAGTGGAGCAATTTAAAAATATATTTGAAAGTATGCAATGGGATTATGACAGAGGGCTGTGCCAGAAAAAATACAAGCTTTTACTATGCTGTTACAGTTGCTTAAGCATCACATGAAATGCATAGTTTGCACTTTCTTGCTCTCCCTTTAAAGGAAGAATGTATTGTAAAGAACAATCATTTAGGACACGTAAACTCAGATTTGATTGTACTGATGATTTTTTTTATTGCCTCCTGTTTATTTGTGGAGACTCTGACTTAAGATTTGACATAAACTTGTCTTTCTATTAACATAGATGTGATTTAAGAGCTATTTGTGAGAGTGGTTTACTTGAATTCTATAAACAGAAGGATAAATTTCTGCCCAGGCTGTTATTTACTTGTAGGGTCCATTGATTTCATCAGCTGGTACTATTGTACCTATGAAGAACAATGAAGTCTCATCTTTGACAGTCTCACTGAAAAGATTGTTGTACCCTATCAGTCTTTGTGGTATGTTCTACTTCTGTGTAGGGAAAAGATCTATTCTGGTAAAAAGATAGGGGAAAAAAGAAAGCCTTTAAAACAAACGGTTGTTTTTTTAAAAATCACTATCCTTTGAAAAAGCTCTCTAAAGTGGACACACATTTGAGCATTACTCAAAGAAAGAATACAATCTTCCTGGGGACTCTGTTCTTCACTTATGTTTTCTCTGTGCTGGGGGGTGGGTTACAGCTGAGACCCTAAGAAATGTGAGTTGAAAATACTTCTTGCTTGCTCATGACAGCTTAATGACTGGTTTTCTGCTGCATAACTGGGGACATTCAGGAAATTTCAGCACAGAGGACTCCTGGATCAATATTTAGTCTTTTTTTTTTTTTCAAGGCTTGAGTTTCTCCATTGGTATAGTTAGGCAAAAATTTTATTCAGTCTGGCCCTGAATTATGAGGTGGAAGAAGAGCAATGCCAGTGGGAAAAGAAGGACCAAAGCACCACTCATGAAAGCAACACAAATTGTCCTTGGCAAATAGTGAAGTAGAAATATTGTTAGGAAGATGGAGCTCTCACTTTCTGGAGAGCTGCAAGTGCCTCTCTGCCACAGCCATGGCCCAGCAAGGCCCTCAGCACTGAACATCACAGAGCAGCAGCTCCTGATGCTTCAATCAGAGAAGAAAGGCAACTCCCCACCTGCAGCTGACTCAAAACATTTTCACGGTTCCTCCCTAGCAGGAAACACACAGCCCTGGGCTTCCTCTTAGAGTCCCACCTCACAGGTGGCCTGTCCCACCACAAGGAGCCTCAGTCCCAGGGATGGGTGTGCCAGGAAACACCACCAGAGATAGCCAGGGCTGGGCTGAGAATGTATACCCAGACCTTTTCATTTAGCTCCAAGCACTCTCACAGGAGATGGTGAAGTATGGGATTACTGTGATGCCCATTTTCTAGCTACCCCAAATAACTGGCCCCCAGGCAAGCAGGGGTTCAGCACTGGAGCAGTGATTTGGACCTTCACTCTCTTAGTCCTTGACACCAGCGCCAGACACCTCATCCTGTGTCCTTGCAATGACTTATGTTTCTTCTTCTGAATGATGTATAATTCCTTTGAATTAGTATCATTAAAAAATTAAACCAGGTGGATTAATACTAGAGAGAGATCTAGAAAGAAGGATGCTATGTGCAGGTGTGTTAATTTCTCCATACCCCAGTGCCACATCTGTAAAGTGAGGGTCCCTTCCTTTAATTGCTGCAGGCATGGCACAGGTGAAATTCTCAGTGCTTGAAAACTTGAGTGCTTTGCAGTGCTGATAACCCTGTACTACAGATTCCATGCAATTTGGTGTGAGAGTTCCTTTTGCTCTTTTTCGGGTTTTTTCTTTTTATAATAAATGTTTCCATTCATCATTGGCTTCCAGTTGCTGAAGCAGTGAATATCACTGGTATTCAGCTCCTGGAAAAAAACATTGAAATGTAATGAAGGAATTAAAAAGAATCAGGTAGGGTGCCATTTTAGAGTTCGTGCTTTCCAGATAGATTGAGGGATTATCAATGTTTGTATGTATGATCAGTCTATGTCCCTGGCTATTAATTTACACTTCCAGGTGAGTTAAACAGAAACAGGCTGCTTGTTCAGGAGCAGACTTCAGCTTTAAGTGATACAGTAATGTCCATGGTCTGAATCCATATATAAAAGATGACCATTGCAGCAAGTTTGTTTTTTTTTTTTTTTTTTTTTTTTTTTTTTTTTTTGTCCATAAGGTCAATATTTCCCTTATACAGAGGCCAGATTTATTCTGGTGTATTGGTTTGTTGTACAGCAGTAGTACATCAGAGCCACTCTACTAACACAAAGCAAAATGCAAAAAAGAACTAGGATCTCATTGTGCCATCCTTACTCATGCTGAAGGTCCCCATTCTGTCTGAGGACTCCCACAGAAGGTCCCTCTGTTCCCATAAAAAGTTGAGGAGCTGAGCAGTACCAGAAACAGCTGGATGAGGGGGCAGGCAATATGAACCTGAGACTTTGTGTGGTTCTCTAGAAAGCCATGATAATGGTAGATCCTGGGAATAAATTTGGCATTTGACTCATGCTGCTCACATACAGTGGTGAATCACGAGGCTGGGAAGTCACAGACAGATGGTCCTTGCCAAGTGTGGGCAGAACTGGGGGAACTCTGGGTGAATTGGACTCTCTGGGAAAGCCAGCCCAGCTCTAGTTTACATGTGCAGTAGGCTCAGTGCTCCCTGCATCCATAAGGCACAAATTCTCCTTTGTGTGATATCCCAGGTGGTCATCCCAAGCTGCTCAGACATTATTACTCCAGTTTGGTGGATATCCAATCTCACAAATACATGCTCTACACCAGCAGCCCTAATGGTGAGAGGGGAGAGGGCTAAGGCTGCTTGAACTGCTCCTCTGGCCTCTTTCTGCTAATACTGGGCCCGGTGAGGGAGCTCTTGGGGAACTCAGCAAGAGTTGGTGGCAAAATGCACGGCATCGTCCTGTGAGCACACTGAAAGGAAGTGCAATATTGGAAATAAAAATAGAACAATTGATTTGTGAGCTGAGCTTTACATTGACACAAAAAGGGTCATTGAAAGGGCTTTGTAAAAAGTAAAAGAGGATATTTGAGAAAGTGCCCAAGTTGCAGAAATCCTAAACAATGGAGTTTTTACTGTAAAATACTTAAGAGAGCCTCTTGAATCATACATAGCGCCGTGACAATTCATGTCATCTGTTGACAGAGGGAGAAAAATTGAAACACATTCAGACTGGATCTATTTTAGGCTACTTTTTTATAAGCCCTCTGCTTGGCTCAGACTATATGTTTGAATCACTGTAGACTGCCTTCTTCCTCAGTCAAGTAGCCGTGGGTTTGGCAATGACCTCCCTCCCACAGGGAGATAAGGCAGTTTGTACCATGTCAATGACCAGAGGCAGCCACAAAACATTAGGCAGGCTCCTGACTGTCGAGAAGTTGAAACTGCTTGAAAACAGCAGGGTCAGTCTGTTCTCAAACATGCTGATATTATCTCATTAGTGGTGGCATTTACTGCACAGTGCAAGGAGCAGAAAAGGGAGCTGTTTAAAAAAAAAAAAAAAAAAAAGCAAACAAATAATTACACTACTACAGAATCCTTAGGAAGAGAGAATGTTGCTCGTGTGAGGTTTTTCTTTGTAAAAGAAAGGAGTAATTCGTGGATTGTAAATAAGCAGCAGATTATCACATCCTTATCTTTCCTCCAGATAATATTCTCCTTCCAGCTGGCAGGGAAGGAAAGCATTTTACCTGAAGCTCAGTCCTGGTTTGCAAAATTTGGTTTATGGTGTGCTGTTTTGTTTTTTTTTTACAAGCCAAGAAATACAGTGTTGTTTATAAGATCCAGGTTGGGGAATGAGAGGCAAACCCTACTGTGGAGGTCTTCTTCCCTCTCTCCTCATATTCATCTTCCCCTTACTCCCATCAAACAGTTTTGCTGCCTCCTTCTCTACCACCTATTAAAATGTCATAAATCTAGTATTGACTTGGCTGTGGCATTACAGTATAAAGATTCAAGAGGAGACAGCCAGGAGGATAAAAACTGTAGACAATCAACTCTTGAGATTAAAAAACAGCTTTTTTGTTCTCTTATCTGTACAGCACCTATCCCGATGGGTGCAGGACCAGTGCCCCCCTCCTAGCTACAACCACACAGGCACCACAACCGTGCCCAGTAACCAGGCAATCCCCAGGAGACAGCAGGGGTGGTGAGAGACGTGAGAAGTGCTCAGGAAGCTGCTTTCCTCAGCAGCACTCTGATATGTCCAGCAGATATATTTCCACCAGACAGTAAACACGGTCACAAACATCTGAATGTCTGAGATGTTTTCCCAACAGGACCTCGAAATAGAGCTGCTAAACACCATCTCTGCTAAGAGCTCCAGGATGGGCTTGGAGTTGCAGCAGCCCCAAGCCAGCAGCACTGGTCCCGCAGGATGTTGGCCCATCCTCTTTTTACAAGCTTTGGAGGGCAGTAGTCAGAGGAAGGCTTTGCAGGGTCAGAATTGTGCATTCCCACCAAAAAGTCTCTATCAGGATAACTTGCACTGAAATGAATCCTTCTCTTAGTCACAGATAGCTATTCTCTGCTGTCGTAGTGCTCTTTCTGCTGTGAGTCAGTAACTCATACAAATAATCTGCAAGGAAAGTCCTCAAAGGTACCCTGATGTAATAACTAAATTCACTTATTATCAGAGATAATATCTGATATCAGTGATATCAGAGATAGAGGAGCCGTCAAGAGAAAAGAGAGGAAGAGCTTATCAGAAATTAGTGACAAGAAAGAGGAAGCTGGAGAAGGGGCACTAAACTTCCCTTTATTGACATGCCTTGCAGACTTGTTTTGGGGGATTCTCTTTTCAAATAGGTAACAGACATGAAGATACTTTTTTTTAAAAAACCAAATAAACTCCTCAGATTTAAAGAACACAAAATGTGTTTCATGTGATTTCCTAAGATATATGTGGTGCCTGGCAGACAAGTTAAAATCTGTGCATGCACTCTGAAGGATTTTCTGTCTGAGCTGTGTCAATGAATTGTACTTTCTCAAACAGACAAAAATATGTGATTTATTTTGTTGCTTGTGTATAGGTGAAGATCTGGCTCACATAAATTTATACACAAGTGCTAAAATTATGGTCCCCAAAACGTATAAAGGGAAAAACATGTAACTTCTTGACTGTTTTGCTGAGGTATTTAGAAAACAAAACCAAAGAGGAGCATACAGAGAACTAAAAAGAATGTGTTGAAAGTGCAGGACACAAAAATACTTTGGGACTTGCTCACAGGAATCCATAAAATGATACAGAGTTAATCCTTTCCACCTGTTAGAATGTTAGAGTCGGTTTTGAGGCAACTAAATTGTCCAGACAACTTTTTTTATTTTTTAAATTGGTAATCACATATATTCTCTAGGTGGACTTTTCATAAAATGCATAAAAGTAATTTGAGAGATGATTAAAAAAACATTTTAAATAATAGAGACCCTATTATTATGACAGTATCTGCTGTCATATGTAGGCATAATGCTTTATAGTAGTAGAGGGTTTAGTTTCAGAGAAACCAGAAGTTCATCTAATTTAATAGAAACAGTACAGGTCAAATTTTGAGCACAGAACTCTACCTTGAGAAAAGGGCAGAAGCTACACTAAAATGCAGAGTTGCAATTAAGTACCAGCAGGAAAGGTTTTGCAGTATTTTTTTACTAAGGAATGTACCTGATCATAACCTGGTTGGAAAAAGTGAGCTTTTAAATTTTTGTCCTGGAAACACAGAGATAGGAATATGGTGAGAAAAAACTATGCATGTTGCAGCTCATAATGTATCTTTAAAAGTATTAACCAGTCAGAGATGATCCTGGTAAAATATAAATTATGTTTTGCTTCTATTTCATAAAAATTCACTATATTTATACAGATTTTACTATATTTATGTATATAGTATATATGTTATATTTATGTATGTAGTATAGTTAAGATCTTTTTCATTTGTACAGAATTTTGAGAATGAAATTATTAGGAAAGTAACTTCTATAGAGCTTTCAGAGCTGTTATTCTTATGAAGGATATTTTTATTTTGGCCTCTGCACAACTGATTTTTTCTTTCCTTAGTTAGACATCTTTATATAGGTAGCTATTCTTGGGTCCATAAATGAAGTTGAATGCAAAGAATGAAGAATGCAAAGTGAATGCAATTTCATTTCTTTTATTAAAAATCACCGATCAAGAAACTTGTTGGAATAGTACCATCTGTATATCAGATATTTATAATTAGAGACATGTACAGCTCATCTGCAATCAGGTTGAATGTTTGTTCTGATGTATCACTATGCCTACTTGGTCGTATGCCACCCGTTAAAAAAAAAAACAAACTTGTATGTGAAGGCATAAAAATGATTATAGGGAACCGGTTTTCTTCCTTTTCCTAAATAGTCAGTTCTGCTTTTTATAGGTTAGTTTTATTTGTTATAATATGGCGTATTTAGCTCACTGATAATTCACTCTGACCCAGTTTTCCTTTATGATTTCTTCATGAATGAAAGCAGAGTTTTACACAAATAGCAGTACAGCTCACACCATGTGCCTGTGAGTTAAGCTGCCTCCAAAAAGACCTGTAAAGGCAGATAAAATACATTGTTTATAGGTGAAACCTGGAGGAAAGTTGATTGATCTTTCTTCACAATACTGCAAAGGGATGCTTAGAGTGATGAAAGAGTTTCAGCTTGTCTGGCAAATACCCTGCAATTTTTATTGTACTCAGAGAGGAAAAAAAGACAAGGCATTTGCTGGAGCTAAGTGAACAATCCAAAGTGGACAATGTATTTAACACATTAAGTTTAGGAGTCTGGGCTGTATCATGCCTTAAGAGCTCTGCTTAGGATAGCTCCAAAAACAGAGACAAAAGCAGAATTAAGCAGCCCTTGCCAGTCCTTCCCTCAGCATTTACACAATCTTTGGCATAACCTTTTTTCACACTGAACATCAGGGTTGGTGTGCTTTTTGCACAGATAACATGATGGAGGTACAGAGACAGGCATTTAGCATTCAGGCTCCCTGGGAATTCTCCCCAGAGTCTCCAGAGACTTAATCTTGCAGCCTGTAGCATTGCAATGAGCATCTCTGATCTTTCATAACTTGTGCAGCTTATCTGAGTAAACAGTGATTTCTTCATATGTGCATCCAGTCTTTCAATTCATCCTGCAGTTAGCTTTTAAAACTGTGTATTATATGGGATGATCCCAATTTTTTTTAATTGGTATTGACTAGCTGAATCATCTGTCTCTGTTTCCATTTTTCAGTCAGGTGTGATTGGAAGCGCTCACAGAGAAGATTCTCAAATGCATTTCAAAGTTGTTTTTCTGTGACTTGCAATGCTAATACAATCTGCTGTGCAGTAAAAAGAAGCACAAGTATTTTCTGTACAAATGTTACTTTTATGTTATTTTGTCTCACTGACACAAATCCAACAGCTCAATGGATGCAAGGGAATGGGCAAGTCTAAGAGAGAGGCAGAAGTCAGTTGACCCTTGGGAAGACAGGAAGGTAGAGCTTGTTTTATGCTACTCTTGTTTGACTTCCATAGGTACTAATCCACTCCAGGAGCAGAACTGAAACCAGAAAAAAGATATGTCAGTGATCAAGAAAATGTCATTGAAAATACCAAGTACAATATTGGTTTTCCTCCCCAGTCTTGAAGCCAAGAAAATAGAGGAAACATGAAGACTGAAATTATTCAAAAGTAACTATTTTGATTTTTTTCTGCTTTTATTTGGCATCTCAATGTAGGGACTGCTTCACAGTAAGAAAATACTTCTAAAAATCAGAAATTATACACATCTCTGAGAAAGAGAGGTGGGAGAACTGCCCCTTACTGAACAAAAATATTTAGCAATTCTGAAAGTGCAGTTAGTTCAAAACCAGAGTTTATGTGATAGTGGAAATCAGGGTGCTTTCTGCTATGTCTCCTGACATGAATATAGTTCTAGGTATTCACTAGTCACATACTCTTGATAAATATTAAAATGATACATTTTGTCTGATCACATTTTCCATTACATCTGAAATACCAGTTGGTTTTTTTTTTTGTGCTCAAAGAATAGGTTTTTTGCTTGATGTGCATTCTATTTTCTTACAGATCACAAGGAATCAGGGAGGATTTTGATTTTCTGAAATATATATGTATAAATAAGCAATGAAGGCAAATTAATTATATTATAGAGGAGCTGAGGGAAGGTAATGCTCCTCTGAGACATACATGATTTAAACTTTGTTAATAGGTGTACAGACACAGAATAAAAATAACAGAAGCATCTTTCCTGACATCAGATATAAGCTGGACATAATATATTATGTTTGGTGCCATTAACAATACTAATGTTTCAGAGTTAGAAAGGGTGCAAAACAGAATGGCCAAAAGAGCCTGTGAAAGGGAGATGGGAAGTGAATTATCAGGAAAGATTAGGCAGAATTAGGCAGCACTGATAATAGGAGACTCTCAAGAAATACACTGAAGACAATAGTGAAATTAAAGAAACAAAGAAAATGAAATTGCATCAATCTTTTCCAGATAGTCATGAATTTGAAGAGTCTGGGATCTAGGATTGCAAGGGAGCGACTCAGAAGTTATAAATATTTCCTGTACATTTATTTAGTGTTGTTGAGATACTGAACAAATAGCTGAAGTCAAAAGCAGCGAGTCAGGGGTTTAAAAGGAGCTGGTTTGTTTTCTTTTTTTGTGAAGGATTTTTGAGATTACAACGTTAGCTACATATTTGAAGTCACAATGATAAGTTCAAGGGTGATTTGCATTTATTGGGGTTATAAGGGCAGGCCCCAGAGGACCATATGGTATTTTTACAGGGCTGTTTCCATAACAAAAATGGCACAAAATTGTATTAACTTTTCACAGATTGATAGAGAAACAAACTGTGTAAAAAGAAGTGTTTGTTCACAGATGGGCTTAAAAAGGACTTGGGGTGAGGGGAATCCCTGCACGTTTGTAACTGAATATGTATCTACAGGCTTGAAGTTTTAATTTGGGTTTGTATTTCAATTATCTAAAGAAGTAGCTGAGAAAGGAGATAGTGGGCATAAAAATAAAATTAATAACAAGAAGCAAGAGGAAAGGGAATAAGGATAAAATGTGAAACAACACTTAGAGACCCTCAGGGGCAAAAAGGAAAAATAGAACAGAAAAAAATTCTAACATCCAGATAGTTTCTACAGGACAGAATGACAGCAAATTCACAGCTCCTCCCAGCCTTGACAGACTGGGTTATGTCTTTAGTTAAGGATTTTTTTCTGTCTTCTTTCTGGGTATGGTAATTTGAATGACATGTTTCCAGCTTAATTCTCTGGAATGGGCATAAAAATGCACATTTGCTTCTAAAACTTAAACAAAATTTTGAAAAGCAGATACCACAATAAAATCAGGTTGAGTTACTGCTAGCCAACAGCAATTTAATTTTGATGTATTAGAAGCCTTACATTTCTGTTTCTGCGACAACATTTTGAGTCTGTAAACAACTGCTTAATACAAGGAAAGAGGGTACATCAGAGGAAAATAATAATTTTTATCTTCTTCTATACTTTGTGCTATTAATCATGGTAACAGACAGTATAGTGGGTTACGTGGAGCACATGTTTGGCACAGAATGACCAGTTTTATGGTGTATGGTTTTATGAAGTGATGAATTCTAGAATGAAAGTTGCAGGGTGTTTATTTATAATAAATGTTTTTTGAGCATGCCTTTTCAGTTAGAGTAATTATTCAAACTCAGACAATTGAACAAATTAAAAAGAGAAATGCAAAAATTTTGTTTTATGTGAGAAAGGTGTAGCTGAACTTCATAATGGGAGTTAACATTAAGTCCTGTATATATTACAGAAAAGACTTGCTTAATTTTCAAGACCTGAGGTTTGTTAACTACGATGATCTAAATTCATAACTCAGACAAAGTAAACTGTGGTTTATGGCTAGCTCAAGGAAGGGATGGAGTGGAACTCTTACAGCTCATATGTATTTTTCCTGTTTTTTAAACACATCTCTTAATAAGTGACTATGTCTAAGCCAGGTAAAAGCATAAAATAGTAATAGACATCACCTATGGCATATAGACATCATAGTCTTAAAATGTTGGGACCTGTTTTCTAGGACATATGTTAGAAAAAGGAAACAAATGGAAAAGAAGGCATTTATCTGTGTCTGCAGAGTGGCTTGGAAATACATCTCCATGATGTGGTGGCAAGCATTTCTCACCAAATAAGCATAACCTGAACTCAAAATGCCCACAGACTTTCTCCATCCTATATTACCTCAAGTGAGTTAAAATTGCCTGAAACCCATCCTGTTGTGCCAGCTGTCCCTAGCTATGTTAGCTGAGTTTGCTACCTAGTTTTTGGTTGCAGTTATTAAAGGCAAAGGCATAGGCAGGCACTTCTGTGGAATGGCTGTACTGCAGGCCACAGGCAGGATAGTAAAGCATCAGTCCAAAGGCACTGTGATTTCTCATTCCCCCTGAGAAAGAAATCATAAAAATGCAGGGCCATGCTCTGAGCCTTTCCCAATTATTACCAATAAAGTGTAATAATATCAAGTAGAAAACAATGAGAATGCTCTCCTTGTGACTCAGGAGCTGAGATCACCATAGTCACAACGTAGTCACTACTGCTCATCACAGACCAGCTTTATTCAAGGCTTACACAAGCTGCTATTTGGGCCTTTTTTGGTCAGATTTTGCAACGTGTTTCAAAGGGCTTTGGATTAGGGTTTGCAGTCCAGGTTCCTCAGAGGGTTTTTTTGGCACCTGGCTTCCAACAAACTAAATAGCCCCCCTCCCCCGATATTCCTAAAAAGGCACATAAAACTTTTCCTGCTATTGTAAACCTTCATGCATGTTCTAAAGTGCCTTCTGAGAACAGGACAGATGAAATTCAGACCAGAGTCTGGAGCAGTAGGTTACTTACTGTAATTCAGCTTTGTACCTCAGATGTACAGGAAAAAAACAAGTGCCTGTCTTCACTAACCAAAGCAGTAACCTTTGCCTCCAAGTCAATATGAGCAGATGGGCTCTAGTGTCCACAGAGACTGAAACCTAAACAGCCTGGACAAAGCTGTGTGAGCCTGAGGAGAAGAACTTTGCTTTAAGGAAAAGAAGTCACTGAATGGGTACTGAATAGAAATTCAGTTTCCAGATGACAACTTTTGGTCTACCCTTGAGAAGCTGCTTATTCTCTCTCTACATCAAATCCACGTTATTAATTTTGTTAATAATACATCCTTGCTCTCATCCATGATCTCTGATTTTTTGATTGACTGTAAGCTCTTTGACTCAGGGTCTAGCCCTTATTAGATGCATTTGTGTGCTCCACTGAGACTGAGCAGAATTTCTAGGGCATAGAAACTCTCCCAAAACACCTTAATAGACAGAGAGGGAAGCTGAACCCTTAAATACACGCTCCAGAACATCCATCTCTAGCTGTGGCTCCTCTGTGCTGCTCTGCTTTAGTTTTGAGCAAAGTAAAGGGTGACAAAGTACTGGGTGGCACTAACCCACCCACCCAGACAGCAAAGTGATTTTTAACATCTGACCTACTCAGTAGCTTTTCCAGTTCACATTAACAAAAAACCCATTTGAACTCTTTCTGTGGGCAAAGCCCACTTCAGCTGGGATTCTGTGTTCTGTTCCTGGAGGGGAACCCAGGCTGCCCTGAGACAGTGCAGCCGCTGGCGTGGGCAGCTCTGGGTTTGGATCAAGACCACACATTTTCAAGAGGAGATGTCTCCAGACTTGCCTTTTCAGCACAAGACACCTCGCTGACATGGCAAGCAGGTGGCTGCTTCTTCCTGTGCTGGTGTGACTGAAACCAGGCAGCAGGCAGGGTGACCACAGGGTAGAGCAAATTCTTGTGCCCGAGAATAACCAGACAGCAACTGGGGAGAGGGAGGGAGGGGAGCTGAGGGAAGAGCAGGCTTCCTGGCAGTAACAATTCATTCAAAATCCTTTCATAGATGTGAAGCAGCCCTGTCCCCACTCCACCTCCTAATAATTCAGTGTCTGTGTTTGTTGGCAGCTAGGAATCTTTTTTTTCTTTTTAACTTTGCAAGAAAAGGAAGGTAGGCTTTTAGCAGAATCCTACTGCAAAGCACGTATTGCTTCTTTTTCTTTCTTTCTCCTCACCACCCCCCCGAACAAATCCCTGAGGTCAACATTGTAATAAACAGCAGGAAAGGCCCAATTTTCTGCACCTGTGGCCTTGTTTGTCTATATATTTCTATAGGTGAATGGGCACAGGGGACATAGAAAGGAAGTGAATTCAATGGATTGGTTTAAAAAACTCAGCATGCTAATCAGCAGGCACTCAGGTGAAATAGCTTTAAAACCCTGTTAAAATAGACCCACACTGAAACAGGGTGTGTAGCTACAGTGCATGCAGCTTGGGATTTATTGAATATAAGAACGTGGCATTGTTAAAAAGCAGCCTCTAGTCAAGTAGCTTGTTATTTGGGACACAAACCCCTGCACCTGAAATCTCTTACACAGAGCAGAAGAATGATTTTTTATTTTAATCTCTTTTTTCTTTCCGTGAAAATTTAGTTCTGAGAAAAGGTACTAGACTAGAAGCAGCAGAAAATGAGGTGGGTTTTTTGTTGGGATTTTTTTTTGGGGGGGGATGGTTTTTTTTGTTTGTTTTCTGGGTTTGGGGGTTTTTTTGTTGGGCTTTTTTTTTTTTTTTTTTTTTTTAAATAGGACCAGCAAAGGTGCTGTGAGCTTCCCCATTTGTTCTCCTCTCTGGGAAGGCCACATGGGAAGTGTCCACTGCCTGGCCTCATTTGTGAGACAGCCAGCAAGGGTCCTGTGTTAGTACCAGCAGTACTAACAGTGTTGGTGATGCCCACAGGGTAGGAAATGTCAACAGGACTGAGCCCCTGCCCACTTCGCTGCTGCCTGTGGCACAGGGTACCCACCCTCTGCTCCTGATGAGCTCCTGACACAGTCCAATAGTAGAATAAGCAGTAGGAATTATGTTTTGCTATTAAATCAGTGTGACACTGGCAAAACCAGAAGGGCAAAAAATTTCCAAGACAACTATATAAAAACCTCGCAGAAGGAAATAAAAAATTCGTTGCCAACAACATTGACTGAATCCCAAGTGGTGTCAGGAGTCTATGAAGAAGGTGAAGACCCAGCAGTCTGCAAGGGCAGATGCAGGCAGAAGGCAAGTGGGCATCTCAGAGTTTGGGACCCTGGATTAGCCTAGCAGAGCATCTGCCCTACTAATCCCCACTTGATCCAAGTTATCTATGTCTCTGGGGGCAGATGAAAAAAAAAAACCTAAAAATTTTCTATCTCCAGGTTGCCTAGCCTTGTAATACACTTTATTTTTCCCAAACAAGATACTGTTTTATGTGTAAAACCTTCATATGCCAAGAGGTTCACAAACTCTCTCACATTTGGACTGACTTATTTTCAGGCTGTTTTAGAGGAGTAATTTGTAAAGCCCAAATTCTGCAAGAATCAATCTAGTGATATTTCAGTTCCTGGGTGGTGGATGTGCTGGGAAAAGACAGATCTCAGGATGTTATGGCTCCGTCAGGGTTTTGAAAGAGTTATTTTTAAAAGCTAAATGCAAATGCAAAAGCCAAACTGTTGGCCTTTATTTGGGTTTACCACCAGGCTATTTCTGGATCTGCTGTTTATTCAGGTCCCTGCTGAAAAATTGTAGCGTTTGTCCATCAGAATACTGTCTCCCTCACACCCTGCACTCTTGCAGAGGTGTGAGTTCAACACCTGAAATGCTTTTGGTGTTGCATTCATTCATTGCATTATGAAAAATGAAACCTGAAGTAGCAAAGGGCCTCACTGACTTTTTTCCTGATGCTAGTCCACTGAGATCAAGTGGAGCTCCAGCAAAGATGTACACTATTTCCTTGATTTCCCAGGGGGGTGGGGAGGAACCCCTGCTATAGAGCTACTTCTTTAAAGGATACCAAGACTTTGGACAAGATAACATTGTTAGAGAGGAAAGAATTTAAAATGGAGAAACTTACAGCAACTCATTAAAAAATGATCAGGTCAAAGCTCAGTACAAAGTATTAACAAGAGTCCCAAATAAGTGCTTAGATTAGATTTGAGGAGAAGAGGACAAGTATGAGTTAGTTACATGAATAGTTTGCTTTTTTGACCTAAGTGCTATTTCATGCAGAGTCCCATGTCCCTTCAAAATTAGTGGATAGCTTAGCTGAACACATGCATTCACAGTCATATATGTGTACTTAATCTCAAATACAAATACTCAACCATGGATATGTTTGCTCAACGCTTTGTTGACTCTGGTGATCAATTTTGAAGCCTAAATACCAGTTAACAGCACTGTAAATAACTCAGAGGCAGCTGTTTATTTACTCATTATATTTGTCAAGAATTTTTATAAAAACAGAGGCATAGGATTAGCTTTGAATTGCTTCCTTGATACTGGAAAGAGATACCACTCACCTGAGTTTGTGTTTAGCAGGAGCTGTCCTGTCAGCTCTAATGGGTTATTCAAACATTCTCCACAGATTAAGGAGCACCTGTGTCCCGACTAAGGCCCTTTCCCAGACTTATCACGTAGCCTTGGACAAATGGCTTCATTTTCAGATGAAATCAGCATTTGGTCAGTTGGTCAACACCTCAGTTTGCCCAGCTATAGATTGCAGTTGACTCTTAGTTACAAGCCAGACTGTAAAATTGCAAAACACAGGACTACATCCATACTAATAGTTTTGGCATATGTAATCAAACTGTGTAGGCTGAAGTCATTCAACTGATCAGCAAAAATAATATAAAAATCAAGCAGCCAGCTAGCAGAGATGTCTATTCATAGAGCATCCTCTCTGTTTGACAAGGAGACCCTGATAAAATAGTCTTCTACTAGTTTTGAAGTGGACCAAAAAGAAGCCTATTTAACATTTTTCTCTGTACCATCAGACTGTTTGCTGTCACTCACCAAAACAGACATGTCCTCAGCCTGTGCTTAGCCCAGCTTTCTCTCTAGCAAAGCCTGCTCTAACATCAGAGAACACCTGTATTGTCTCCAGCATTTTAGCAGCAGCCAACAATAACAGTAAGCAGCTGGATGTCAGAAAAGCCCAAATCTGTCATGGTAAGACACGCTGCATTGCCTTTGCAGCAATAAAAATACTGGTGGGTCAGCAGAAACAGCATCCAGACTTCTTTAGATCTTCTGTGGAAGACACTGGAGATTACTTTTGAATTGCAGTGTTTTATTGTTGTTATGATTTTGGTTGTTAATTAATAATTCTACTGATAAATCCAGTTTATAGTGCATGGCATGACTGTTATGTCACTGTGTTCCTGTTGCATTCTCAAAAAGTCTCTCACCATGCTTTGCAGACATTAACTATTAAAGTCTATGCAGTAGCTAAGGAAAACTGTAGGGACCACTTCACTCACTGCTGATAAGTAGCTGCCAGGGAAGTGACCCCACATAGCTATTTGGCAGCACAGAACAACACTAATCAATATCTGAAGACAGGACACTGGTGTATTCCTTCCAACTGCTGAAAAGAGAAAGTACTATTTGTTAGCCTGGAATTGTTAAATGTATTCATTATGGGGGAGGGGCAACTTTTTTTTCCTGGTTGTTATTATGCTTTAGGAGGAGTTGTCTTTAACCTGCACACAAGCACAAATAAGAGAGAGGTAAAAAAGAAAATTCAGCTTTTTAAGGTAGGATTTTTAAGGCAGGATTTTTAAGGCCAGCAACTAATTTCAAAATCATAGTTCCAGGCTATAGGTCCGTCCGTAAAAAAATAAATTAGTCTGGAAGACAATCACAGAGTGAACTTCCCCCAGCTACAATAATTTTGCCTTTCTTCACTCTTGTAAATAGAATCAGAGTAGATTTAAAATTCTGATCTAACTTAAAGGCTTAAAGACACCCTCATGCCAAGATTTAGTTTCTGAAATTGATAGCTTTATAATAACACAGCTTGATGGTAGTCTGGTGTTTGCTGGTACGGGTTCTCAACGCTGGGTTTGGGTTGTTTTTGGGGGGTTTTCTTGCGATACTCTTTTCGGTTCCTGAAAAAACGAGGGAGGAAGAGGAGCTATTTAATGTGATGAATGCCGTATTGATCACCCAGTATCTTTAGACCTTAGCTGAAAAGAGCCGAGGTCAAGAAATGAAGAGTGCTACGAATAATTCCTTCAGTAGGTGGCACCATTCTCCCTGTGTCACTCCTCAGCCCGTACCCTCACTCGGTGCTCTGGGGCTACAGAGAGAGGTAAAGCCAAGAGCCCTGTCAATAGTGGTTATTGAAGGCCTCTCCTTACCCCTCCCAGCAGTGGTACTTGCTGGTTCTTACAGTCTGATCACAAGACAAAAACTCCCTTCCCTCTCTCTTTAAATAGATGAGGTGTTTTCCCTTGGTAGGTTGAGTTTTGTCTGGAGAGGAGAGCGTTGAGATTCTGCTCTCCAAGTATCATGTATTTATGTGGTGCTGGTTTTAATAGCTGCTCTCTTCCAGCCCAGAAAGGCTGCAAAATAATAGGTCGAGTATCTTCTTAATACAAAGACCAAGCAATTCTTCATCTCTAGTTTGCAAAAGGCACTGTTTAACTTAGTGCAGTGGTAATTGCAATGATTTAAAAGCAAGTTTAGGAAAGGCTCGTTCTTAGCATGAAACAAATAATATTCTGGTAGAAATATACAGCCTGGTAGTCACATAGCTCTGCAACAGTGCATAAATTCCTGTCATCTCTTCCCAAAATATATTCATATCCAATTGTAGTTTAGTCACTTCTCATAGCTGCTAGGCAATATAAATTAATATACAGTTATAGTAGCAATTTACATGTGACTTCTCTTTACACTGTAATGTAACATTGGATTAGGTTTTTTTCTGATAGCTGTAGAAGTCCTTTATTTTTTCTTAAATGTGGCATTTCTTCTGATTGTCTAAGCCTCTCTCTTGTTTTGGTGATAACAAGCAAACATAACTGTAGTGCAAGGTTTGTAGAGAATTTCTGTGCTCACTGAGCATATTTAAAAGAAGAATCCCCAGAGTCAGATGTCTATATAATATGGATGCAGTTCTAAAGCATCTTTGGGGCATCCAGTGGTAATTGTGCCAGCCACAAATAGTACTGGGACCAGGTATGTTACATTTCCTATAAAGCTATTAAAGAGGAAGGATATTGTTTAGGAAGTAGCTGGAGAGTTTTTCAGAGCTGGAGAATTTCCAGTCAAAGAGATCCAGCCTTGTTTTAAACCTGTCCAGATCCTCCACTTGAATCTAGTTCCATAGGCTTAAACTCAAATCCCTTTTTATTCCCTGTCATTCATCTGGAATGCAAGTTTAATGCTAATTTTGTATGTCAGGGAAGCATCAGAAGGCAGTAGTTAGGAGTCAAGAGCATCAAAGCAAATTAAATTTTCCGTAAATCCCCCCTCCCTTTGCCAAGCACTGTTAGGTCCATCTTCTGTCCTTAATATTCTGCCCATGAACATTCCTGGGTATTCACCACATAAGTCTAAGAATAGTTCAACCATTTAAGGGCCTAAGCTTATACACAGAGCCTGTATGAGTAGAGGATTGCTGGGCTGGATCACTGTTAAAACATTCTAGCAGTCCATGCTTCATCAATAATGAGGTAATAAAACAATACTATCTGTTTTCAGCTTTCTTACCTTAGCAAAATATTAGTTCTTTGTTAAACTGAAGCTCTGTTCCTACGCACAACAAAACACAGGTTTGTGTAGTTACCTGCTTTCTGTCAGGATCAGTGATGATACTTAACCACAAGTCAAATATTTGTGTATTTTCCTAATCTGCTTTATCAGTGTTCTGACAGTGCATGAGCACATAGCATGGTATAATACAGATGAAAAATTCAGTGCAATGAGAAATGAATTAGGCAAAAAGAAACTAATCTCTGAAGAGAATTTAGAAATCCATTTGTAAGTTCAAGGTTCTAGTAACATATTCATGTATCCTTTAAGATACCACATCAATCTTCAGTGTTTTTCTGCCAGATGTCTGGATTCATGACAGGAAGCACTTGAGAAATCGATGTCTGCCTGCACTGTCACCAGGACTGTGTCTTTTCATTGCCACCATGTAGCTTCAGTCTCATTTTCCAGTAGATGACAGACCATTTGCAATATGCTGATGGTGACAGTGACACTGAAACTTTTTTCTCCTTTCTCCTTTGCCACTCCAGTATTGTGAAGCCTAACCCACTCACAAAAGCGTGAGGTTTAAAAATGAACACCCCTACAAGAGGCTGAATGAGGGGACAGAGGAGAGGAATTACCCTGCTTTCTACAGCTTTCTGAAGCTGAAGTGTGCAGAGCTCATGTTGGAAACATTCCTCATCACTCATAAGAGCTTTCTCTTATGTTTATTTTGAGGAAAGCAGATTTTTTTACCAATGGTTCAGGAGCAAATATTTGAAAATTGTGAATATTTGTAACATTGCAGCCATATTATCTGTTTTCCTGGATGGTAAGTTCAATTTTCATAACTAAGTATTGACATAAGTACAGTGGTTTGGCAGAACAGTGGTTTTCAGCTTGTGCTCTGTGGCTCCACAGATGACCTACAAGAAGCTAGTGGTGAATACTATGTAGTCTGATTTAAATGCTTCACACAGAAGTCCACACCCATACCAAAAACCAAAGAAAAAAATGAAAATAATAAAAAAAAAAATTGTGGGGCATACATTGGCAAAGTTTGTAAACCTTTGTCCAAAGAAAGAGATGGAAATAGAAGAGAAGGGAAACACATTCAAGCAAATTGTAAGAAACTCAGTGGTGAAGAGACCATGAGTATGTCTCTTGGCAGCCTGACATACAACACAAGTGGCTTTAAATGAGCAAGTCCAAATACTGGATACTTTCTAAGGACCAGCCACATGAAGATTCATGTGGGCTCAGTGGTGCTGCTAAAAAGGATGGTGCTTTGGGTAGGGCTTTTCCACAGCTAAACTGCTTCTGGTACCAGTGGAAATTAACTTCAGATTTGCAGTGTAGATTTCCCTCCAAAAGGAAGCTGGAATAAACTGCTAACCTGTACAGGGTCCAGATGAAGTAAATGTAAGGAAAGGAAGGGCACACCAAGTGAAAGGACTTTTCAAGAGTTCCAGCACAGCTAAGAAGCAGAGTGGGAAATAAAATTGTGCATAAAAATGTATTGGTAGACGTCACTGGACCAGTCCCCCCACCCCAAAGCTGTGCTTTGATCTACATCTCAAGCCTATTCATTACATTAAATGGGTCAAGAAAAGGTGACGACGTGTTTCTCTCAGCATTACATACTAAAACTTACATCAGAAAAAAAAAGCCTTAAAATAAACTTGTTGAACTATTTTCATGATTTGTTATTAGTACATTATTCCTACTATGTCATGAAAGGATAAAAAATAAGAAAAATCAAAACCCAGCTGGTAAAAAATTACTTCCTGAAAAAAAAAAAAAAAAAAAAAAAAGTAATATCTTGCCATTTTCTTTGAACTTGACACATTTTTAAGTTTTTATTTGGGTGAGAAAAGAGCTTTTCATATGACAAGTTGTCCAGCTAAATTTTTCCAGCAGGCTGTGCTGGTCATTGTACAGTATTTCCACAGTGAAGAAGTTCCCAGTTCCTTTTCCAGTATATACAGGAATGGCAATCTCTGTGGATCTGTCCTCAGCAGAAATCAAGCTGGGTGAGCAAGGGGCACCTGCTGCAGAAACTTCAGGCTGTGTTTAAGAGCAGTGACTCCTGCCTTCTCTCTGAACACAAGGCAAATTAGGCATCTAAGGGCTCCAAGTTAACACAGGATTAATTAGGGTTGGGAGGCTCTTGAAGTCCTAAAATTAATAACTCAAACACATCCAGATGTGAAAGGCTCACACTGATATGAAATAGTCCTAAAATATTCCTGTGGATCTACACTTGGTCCAGCAAGCAGTGCCACAGTAAGCCACTACTGCATTCCTTCATGGCAGCATTCCCAGATAGATCCCGTAGAACAGAATTTATCCTACAAGGAGGACAGCAAGACTTCTGGGGTCTATCCATTAGGGAAGAGGGCAGTTTCCTCTGCCTGGCAGCCCTGGTCAGCTGTCTTGCACTGAGTACATAGATAGTGTGCTAAGTAAAATCCTGTGGCTCTGCTTTGTGCTTTTGTTAAGCAGTCAAATAATGCCAGAAAAAAGAAAAAAAAAACCAATATAGACACTCCTGATCCTGTGAATGCTTCTGTTTCTTTGCCAGATGCTGGATAACCCACAGATTGTGTTTGGTCTGACAAAACCAGACACAGCTTGGCCTGATTCCCACTTGAAGCTGGTGAGACAGTGTCCTCACAAGGACTTTAGAGGTGCCCCCTGACAAGGGTCTCAGAAGGATGGAGCTGGGCCATTGGACTCTGTCAGGAGCAGAAGGAGTCACCTGTGCCAGGTGGTTTCCAACGTTGCTCTGAAAAGAGTAACCCAAAACTCCTCTGTCTCCTTGTCATGAAGGCAACTCTACCAACAGTATCTAAATATCAAATGCAAGGAGTAACATATCTGCTCCTTTCCATGGCCCTTTGTGCATCAACGCTTATTATTTCTTCCAAAGCTAAGCATGTCAGTGGAGTGGAACTCAGGAATTGTAGCAGAAATTATATGCTGTTACAGTATTAAAAAAAGAAAGGAAAAAAGACTTTTAGATGAGCCCACAGGGGCACTGGTCTCCAATAAAGTTTTTTCCTGAGAAAAGGCTGTGATATCTCAGCCTCCTTATGAGTTAAAGTAAAGGCTCCCTGAGAGTAGAGAACTTCTGTCTAAATTTCTGGCCATCAAGAGTTTCAACATGGAGGAAGACCCATATTTCTTTCTTTAGTATGATGGGAATGAAGTGTAAAGAGAGGTTACACGAGGTCTGACAGAAGAAGCTAAGGGAGGCTGGGAGCTCACCACAGCTGGACAGCAGACCTGACGGCCGAGAGCTTATGCTGCTCAGCTGGTCCCTCATTAGGAACAAGGTGGTCACACTCTTGTACATGAGACCTTCCTGCACATGGAGTCAGGCTGTACAACTTGGGAAAGACACCAAGAAATGTGGTGACTCTGCCTGGTGTCACCAATGTCCTGCCCTTGCACTGGTGTGGAGAACTGTGAGGCTGTCACATGATGAGGATTTTCATCCTCATCTCAGGTGGCCTGGTGTGCAAAAGGGTTTCTCCCAGCCTTGCCACAAGCCTCTTTTGGTCCCTGTCCTTCACCTGCCTTTCACCCTGTGGCATCCCCTGCCAGGGGAAGAGCTGGCTGAGGTGGGTTTGTGGCAGGACAGGGAAGGGTTTGTGAGAGATGAGAGTTTGTGTGATAAGCACGGCAAGTGGGGTGCCCCTCCAAGGGGCTGTTTACAATGTGATACCTCAGCAGCTGCTTCAGTCGCAGCCCTGAGCTGTCAGTGCTTACGGTTTTATGGCACTTTCATCACCATCTGTCACTCCTTTAATGGCATGGTGTGTGCGTCTTGCCACCTTCCCCCTGCCACCCCCGTGCCCCCTTCTCCCCCCCCGCCACACACGGACATTGAGGAGCTGAGCCATATGGCTCTGAGTAAGCTGCCCTGCACGTCCTCATCTTCTGGGCCCATCTTGAGGGACTGGAAGGGAGAGTAGGTAGACAGCTCAGGTGGCCTGGAGTTATGGTGTAAGAGTAGAAAAGATAATATTACCATACTAACACAGGAACTGCGGTCTGACCCCAGTTCCGTCTTTATGGATCTCTCTGCCATCTTTACAGGGTCTCTTGGGTAGTGGTGGATGTTTGGCATAGTCTTCTGCAGGGAAAAAATAGCCTAAAGGTTACTGTCTGCTTACACTTCATGATAAACAGAAAAATAATACAGTATATAGAGACACATTTTTAAATAAAAGTACCTGTTTATGTATACACAAACACACCCCAGAGCTTAATACCACACCCTTGCCAAGGAACATATGTTACATATGGAAGGAACATATTTCAGCATGACACATTTTAATTGCAAAATCCAGGATGTTCTTTTCATTCGTTCAAAATAAGAGAAAACTCCAAGTGAGCTGCAGCAATCACAGTCCCCATGACTGTCTTCCCTCACTAATCTGTGTCAGTGCTGCAGGCGTGGTGGTTTGAAATCAAAGCCTTCTCAAGCCTCGGAGAAGCACCCCCAGAAAGTAATGAGATCTGGTTTGCCATGCCTTAGCTTTCAACTTGTGTAGTTTTTAATGCCTGTAAGCTTAATGCTGTGCATTATACCATTATCTGCATTACCTGGGGGGCAGTGGGGGGGGAGTTGAGGGAGAGTTTGTGGCTGAAAATAAACTTCACTGTAGCATTTTTATTTTTTTTTCCTTCTTATGTGTTCATCTGATTGGTCATTTGATTGTAGTGAATCCCAAAAGGCTCATGGATTAAAAACAAAGGCTGGTTTGTAAGTGAACTTGCTGTTGATGGATTAGGGCAGTGTGCCGGCTGTAACCAGATCCACAATACAAGTTCATTCATTTGGAGTGCAGCTCTCGACTCGCATTACACTCTCTCTGACTCGGCTCTTTACCATCCAGCCAGTGAAACTTTACACCTCTACGATTTTATCACAGCCTCAGTTCACCAACAATGTGTGTCATGCTGTGAAAAATATAACTATAAATCAAAGTCCTACATATGGTGGAGTGGTAACCTTTCCAAAGACCCTGCTTTGGAGGCTGTCGCTAGAAGAAGCTGTTTGTGCTTGTGTGTGAGCATGTGTGATGCACAGAACACATATGACAGTCAAGGGCTACTGCGACAGAATGTCTTTATTTTCTAAGCTGAGATTTCATGGTATGAGCCAAAACAGTTTGTTTTGAAGCACAGTGCAATGTTTGTGATATTGATATCGATAGATGCTTTTTAGATTTTCACTCTGAAGACAAATACATTCAAGGGAAATACATTTTTCTATCATTAATTGAGAGGCAAAGCAAAGCATGCACACATTCTGTGATATGCACAAGGTTTGACCCCTCGGTTTTTTGGGTTGTGTTTTTCTGTTTGTTTGTTTTTTGGGGTTGTTTAGTTGTTTGTTTGGGGGTGGTATTTTGTTTTTGGTTTTTGGTTTTGACCTGTTTTGGTTTTTTGTTTTTTTTTTTAATCTCACTAACTCTCTTTGGCTCACGTGCCACTCTGAGCATTCCCAATCCTCGGAGAGTGAGATCTTTAAGAGCTGTCATTACACTTCTCGAGTTTGACAGAAGATAAGAAAGAGAACAACTGGTTTTAATCATGACAGATTCCAAGTACTGGAAATCTTTCCAGAAGTTGCTCCCAAGAGCTGATGTTCTCTGAATCCCCTTCTTCTTTCAGCGTGTGTACGCGTAGTCGTACACTCCAGAGATCCTGACCTCCAGGTCTTTTCGCTTGCCAAACACTATCCATGGTAGACAGGAAGACTAAACCACAATGTACTTCTGCAAATTATGCATGATCAACAATTTCTGTTCTGGAAGAGAGCCAGGATGAGGAATGCAATAGCGCAGCAATATGAAGTCCCAAAGAAAAGTAGTCAAGCCAAGGCTGCACCGTGCAAGTGGCAGTATGGCCTGAGGAAGAAAGTCCCTTCCAAGGCTCATTTCTAGTCACAGTTTCTATACTTATGCAAGTCTCATCTGCTTCTTTTTCCTAGAATTAGGTAGTGTCAGAAATCTTATGGATTTTTTTTTTTTTTTTCTTATGGATTTTCTGTTTTTACTTCTAGGAGCTAAAGTTATCCTTTTCATATTTCAAAGCAAAAACCAGGGTACAAAAAAGCAATGGACTTGGGAAACTAGAAATACACTGTGGCAGAATGAGTTGTGAAACCAGCCTTATGCACATTTCACTTTACTGTGCTGCAAGAGCTATATTCTGCTATGAGGCTGAAGTACTCTATGGTACTTGCTTTTCCCCTTAGGAGGTGATTTACACCAGCTATGGGTTTAGCTGTGAAAGAAAAAAAGAGTAAAATTCAGAGAAGTTCCTAAATTCTGTCTGACTGTCACTTCTAGGCTTTCCCCAGTGCTACCCCAGTTTCATCTTCTGTTATGCTTTGGTTCTGTCTTGGACAAAACATGACAGACCATGCAGTAGCTGTACAATTATCACATATCCTTAGCTGTCACTGAGGGGTTTTTTTGTTTTCATTCTTTGAACCTTTACAGTACTTTGTTCCTCATTCCTTTTTAAGTTTCTAACAGACATGGAAACAAGATGCAAACAAGGTCTGAAAAAGAGCTTATGAAATATTTTTAATGTATAACCAGCTCCTCTGTGTTTTATTTGCTTTTCTTTACAGGAATAGACATTCTTGTATTAACTGATGTTGCTGTTTGTCAAAATCCTGTGGAAAAACTGTTTTCTGCTTTTGTCATCCACATATTTGACAGTAGGAACATTGGCTGTTGAAAAATGGATTTGTTTCTTACTGTAAAAGCTTTTTCTTTCATTTTTATCATGATTTTTTTCACAGAAAGAATATTTTTTTGCCTTGTTGCAAGCTCCACGGGGCTGGGGGGGAAAGTTAAACAGATATGCTGAGACAGAAGCATGAGAAGCATGAAACAGAGATTCTTGTGCTGCCTCATGGCTGGATTTAGCTGGTATTGAAGATTTGTGCTTTCTCCATAAGAGAAAAAAGCCCAAAACTTATTGGCGTAAAGACATAGGGAGTGAAATATGTTCCCTTTATCTGCCTTGATAATAAAACTGTAAAACAGTTTAAGGAGGAGACAGAAGAATCTCCCTTCTCTGTGTTTTGAGCTTAGATGGAGCTTACTCAAATTGAACTACGTTTGATTACGTGGCTTAGAATTTATTAGTAAATTCAAGCACTGGTAATGTAGCCAGTTTTAACATTACAGCAGTCTGCAATATTTGGGCCTGTCTTTACTGAGAAAGTAACAGTAACCATGGGCCATATAGTAAGAGGCAAAACAAGGAGGAGAGAGAAACCATAATTCAGTTTGGAGAATCTGAGAAGAGACGGACAAACCTCCCAGTGCTGATGCGTTTCAGTTGTCAAAGTAAGCCTGTGGAAAGGCAACGGGCTGGAGGAGCCTGTCTGAAATGAAATATTAAGCAGTCGCAGCCTCACTCCAGTTGCTCGTGTGTCAATCAAATGTCTCTCACCACAGCCAGGTTCATTGCTGAGGCAGAGACACACACTGCTGACAAGTACTACCTGACTTGGTCAATGTCTTCTGATAGCGCTGCTATCGCCATGGTGCCTGCTACCATGCTTTACAGGACAAGACATAGGACCAGCACTTGCTCAGACCAATCCAAGGACAGCCCTGAAAAGGCAGAGATAATTTCGGGTTTAAAATAGTATTATTTTCTGTAATGCAAGCCCCACGTTTGAAAAGGCTTAAGGTTGTTGATAGATGTGCTGGTGTGAGTAAGTGCGCAGCTGCCAGCTGCTTCAGATAAAACGTTGCATGAAATTGTGCCATTTATATAACTCTTGTTTACAGACTTGGAGCACAAGGATAATCGTGGTTTTATGTGAAATCACAGACAGTCTATTGGGCATGCTTATGTTTATGAGAATTCTGCTGACATGATGAAACTGAGAGATTTTAAATCGCTCTACCTGGCACTGAGTTCTTTGGAATGAGGTATCAGGGATGTTTACACAACATGCATTTCATATGCCCTTCAAAAAAATTGTGATTCCCAGGAAAACTGGTTTAGATTTATCACTGTTTTCAACTCTGCCTAGGAAATACACCACAATTTAGTTCCTCATAGTACTTGAAGATGATATCATCATCTTTATATTTCTCCTGTTTGTCGATTTTTGAGAATTAATAAGCTCCAGACATATTTTTATGTCCTTTCCATTAACTCTATCACAGATTTGTAATTAAAGTTATTTATTTATTGCCTAGATCCAAGTACTGACTGGTTGAGTTTAACACCCATTGTAATGCGTTTTAAACATATGGCTTTGCCTAGAAGAGTTTGAGGCCCTTTTTTCTGGATTTATAATTGTTTCAGCTCTGTTTTTTGCAGAAATTAGGCTGTCAGACCTTTCAAAAGAGAAAAAACAAAAACATCTTCTGTCAAGTGGGTACATCTACTCTTTATTTTTTCCATTTACAGTTGCAGTAAATCACAACTGACTTCAATTTGGAGATCCTTTCATTGTTCAAACAATTTGAGATTGTATTTGATTCCTCTACCTTATAAAACTTTTGTCTTGGTTTCACTAGGGCCAGGATTTCATTGGGATCCTGCTTCTTGGTGCATTCCCTGTGCATCAGGTAGGGAGGGAACACAGAAAACCATTAGCCCATCTGGAAGATTTATCATTCTTTTTAAGTCCTGTTTAGGCTCTAGCAAAGACAGTTGAGATGCCCTTTCCCTCCACATGAAGGAAAAAAAAATGAAGTACCAAGCCAAGATCTCTTTCCAAATATAATTTTGCTTAGAAACTCAAAGGAAACCTGAAGTAATTCACTGACTATTTTATCTAGAAATCCTGTAGTCTTATGTATTTTATCTAGTTTGTTTCTCCCTAGAACCACATGGCTGTTACTGTGCTGTATATCATGCAGGATTAGAAGTGGTCTTCAGGTTACTTCTCTATCTCAGAAAGTACTGATCTTCTGGATTTTCCTTTTGTTCCGCCCACAAGTTTCTGAAGCCCAGTAGTGTGCAGCTGAGTGACCACAGAGATTTCATATATAGTCACAGAGGAGAGGGTGTTGTGGGCTGAAAGTGTTACTTCTCTCAGTCCCTGCCATCTCTGTATTTCTGCATTTGAGTGCAGAAATATATTTCCCCTTCCTCACCTACCTAAGGATGATATTTAACAGAAACTCTGAGCTTGTGCTTACCCATACTCCCCCATCAAGAACTCAGCAACTCAGCTGATTCTACTGATGAGTTGCTATGTTTAAATATGTGTATATATATAAATCAAATTATATAGTTATATACATATATATGTGTTACTAGTACCTTCCAGAACAAACAATTAGCTACAGCTCAACGTTAAGTCTTTTTCAAACACCTAGGTCTTGATATTACACATTCTAAACAAACTTTCACATTTAAAAAAATCCAGATCTTGGAAAATGAACCATTAAGAGATCCAGTGAGTTTCTCTATTGCCAGGCAAGTCTGTGTAACTTGCCATCATTTTTCTTCAAGCTTCTCCTGCTGAGTGTCCTAACGTTGTTTATAACTGTCCACAAACACACAAGTGCTTACAGATGAAATAAAGAGCCGTAATATTTCTCATTCTGTTATTAAAAAGGGGGAAAAAATAAAGAAAGAAGAAAATCCACAAACAAATAAAATATATGTGGGATTTTGTTACCATAGAAACAAAGGCTTGAAATGCCATTTAAGATGCCCAAGGACACTTTAGCTGGCCTCAGCCTCTATTCCAGAAGGGCACAGGTCTACAATATAACCTGTATCATGTCTAACTCTTAAGAGTTTTTAGATGCCAAGGGAGTTTAGATTGTCTCCAGAGGGGTATTTTAAAATATCTTTATAATGTTATAGGTCTAGCAATGAAAAGTTGCTTCTAGCAGGGAAATCTTTTACAGGTATTTTGACAAGATGTAATAATTGCCATACACAGATAGCCCAGAACAATTACATAGATCTATGAGATCAAGCTTTCACCGTATTATTAACAGTTTTGTAAGACCTCTGGAATCAAAAAATTCCCAGTATGTATCCATCCTTACTCCACCCCACTGAGCATAGTAATAAATATTTTTTTGAAAGTCACAGTCTTACCAACCTTCCCCTGCAGCAGCAGAGAGGATAATTGTAGACAGTTAAGCTTCACAAATTCAAGAACAGTGGAAGAATCTGTTCTGTTTTAACAGGCTTAATCTAACATACTTGCAGGTTTCATTTCATCACTAGGAAATGGCACAAAGAAAATGAGTACAAATTTTCAGTTTTCAAAATATTTTAAAGTAAATAAGGGAATATTTAAAGTAAGTAGGAAAGTATATAGGATGCAGCCACCACGACAATACTGCAGGAAGAAAACTCAGCTACTAAATTGCGTAGCCAGTTTATCCAAGGATAGCTAAAGCAATGATGTGAAAGCAATAAATGATCTTTTCCCAGCTAACAAATCAGTCTGTAATGGGTGAGGCCAAGTTCTTATCTACAGAAGAAAACAGAATTGTGCCAGCAGCCGGGTAAATGAAGCAGTGCCAAATATCATCTAAGTGAAAGTACCTTGACTTGTAAAACATAATCAATGCAGGCTCATTCTGCTGCTGGTTAGTCCTTGCTCCAAGGAGCTGTGGTCATGGTGAGCTGATCCTGTATGGACAAGTCTTGCTGCCACTGCAGTTTGCTCAAGTTTAGAAATGCTTTTGAGGAGATTTTGTCTGCTTGTAGACAAGGTCCCTGCTCCATGTCTTGCTCAGGGTTGTGCACACAAGGCCATGCTGGAGCTTCCCAAATCCTTCTTTCCTGCTGTAAGATGGTTGTCTCACACCACAGTTCCCACTTTTCAATTTATCTCAGGTTAGTAAAAGTTGTAGTAACCAGTTAAGAGGCTGCAGGGTGGCCCATGTAGGGAAGACCTTTGGTAATTTCACTACCATTGCTCTTAGTGGGAACCACCATATCTATAATGGCATCACTTGTTTGGTTGCCATCCTGCTCCTGAAGGATAAAAAAACAGCCACTGAATTTGATCTTTGTAATCAAGTATGGGTAATATTTTACAGGTATTCCCTTTAGGGATGAAAACATATCAGCAAATCACTATCTATGGCTATATCTTTATTATTTGTGTAAGATAAAAAGAAAACCAGTCATGGGATTAAGCCTTCTCAAACCTTCCATGACCCTGAGGTCTGTCGCAATGTTTCTGTAGTTGCACAGTTCTAATTACAGAGGTGCTGGTGATATCCATATGATTGAAAATGCTTTTTTTTCATGACTTTGAGAACAGAATAGTCCTGCAGTAAAGGTATTAACTTAATTAAGGATTGGGTTTTGGACTCAGCTTTCAACTCTGTCACAGCACTTTTGCATGACATAGAGCAAGTCACCTAGTCAGGTTTTCCTCTGGAAAACGTGGATAATGAAAACTTCTTTTTGCTCGGGTGGAAGTACAAATGCTTGCACTGTTGAGAACCCTTTCAAAATCTTCTGATGAAAGCCAGGTACTATGACGAGGATGCTCATGCTGATGGCTCTTGTATTTGTTTGCTAGTCTGTCTTCTAAGGTTACTGAAACCTTTCCAGATTTCTGGCTAGTTTCAAACTACGATGTTAAGAAGGAAAATTTAAAAAAAAAATATGTGCTCAAACAAAGCATTCCTCCTGCACATGAGCCACAGGACCATTTTATTTCTCTCTAGTGTGGAATTCCTAATTTTTCAAGTCAGAATTTCTCAAAACCATCAGCCTACTTGGATCATCTGTTTGTGCACAGCTCCTCCCCCTCCCTTCCCCCCACCAACTTGCAGAAAATTGAACAGAAATCCTAAAGCTTAAATATTTCTTTAGCTTTTTCTAACACTTTGTGACCCCATGTGAACCTTGTCTTGACCTCAGCCCCTCTGTGGTCATGACCCACAGCTGGAAAACACTGGCCTAAGTCTAAGATGTTAGTTGGGCTCCTTCTCAGAGATGACTTGACAGCTGTCCACTTCTGTGGGTGTGGTGCACTCTGGGAGGGGATGCTCTGACCTGCCAATCATGAGATGCTGTGTTTTATCCACATCAGGGAATTTGCCCCATGGAGTTTAAGGAGGAACAAAGAAGACACAACACAAAAAAAACAAGGCTTCTGTTAAAGCTTGTGGCCTGCTATGACTCCTGGGACCTCAAGCTGCTTTCTTACTTGTTTCATTTTCATCCTGAAATGGCTCAGATTCTAAGATGAGATGATTTTTTTTGTTTTTTTACATGGCATTCATTTTGCATTGATTACACATAACACCCAAGAAAAAGACTGGACTAGATGTCAGAAAAAGACTCAAATGAAAAGAGCATAATACTGAATAGAGAGAGATGTGTGGATTTTGGACGTCCTCTGAGAAAAAGTTTTGCAGAACTGGCAGCAGCAGTGACAGGTTGAGTCAGGAAGAGCAGAATGCAACAAAGGCAATTGGCAACCGGGAAAATGAGGAGTGGATGGTGGTAAAAAAGGAGTTCACTGGAGAGTACATAAAAGAAGCATCGAATGGAGCAGAAGAACTGAAAAACATATTAACGTTGCCATCAAAGAGGAGAAGAGACATAGGAGGGAAATAATTTGGAACATCCAGCTCCAGAGAGAGGGAGGCAGTGAAAGCTGATTTATTTTTGCTGCAGAGCAAGTGAGATGATGTTGATGCAGAGCTGACAGAGCTTCCTTTCTTGGCCAGTCACTACACTGTTGAGTCTCAAGCTTCCATGCACTAAGCTGGGAGTGACTCAGCTGCCAAGCAAGGCTATGCCAGGTTATATTTTTCATTCTCAATTTAGAGTTTATTGCTGCAGGTGGGAGCTCAGCTAGAACCTGGCAGTAGCTAGTGGTTCTCAGACAGTATATTGCCTGCTATCTATGAAGCCAGTCCTTGCCCCTGTTATAGACAAGAAATTCTCAGGTCCACTGGCACAGAAATCAAAGAAATGAGAAATTCTCCCAAATACATCTATTGGTGTATCACTGCACATAGGTCCTCAACATGCCTTGTCCTCACTGTCTGCAATTCAAAATCCTCTCTCCTCATCCCCAGTGCTACTGGGGACAGACCTAGACCACAAGTTTCCCTGAAGTTCATTAGGTTGAAATGGGTGCCTGCAACAGAAGACAGTTTGTCTTAGGTCTTGTTCCATAAGTGCAGGTGGATGGCTGCTCTGGCCCAAATCCCTCTTCAGGGACACCTGACTGGCCGTAGCTGACAATGAGCAGACAGGCTGTGCCCAGGGCTCTGACATATTATTCTTCTCACTCTGTGGCAAAAAAATAAACCATAAGGAATGCTTACTTCCTTTTTTCTTACTGCTCAATAGCACTGCTTGGATAAAGTAAGCCCAGGATCTTATTTTGCAGCACTCTTGACTTCTTAACTGCAGATATGTTCTGGCTAAGCTTAACTTTTGGCAGGTACCTCACATAATCGAAGCCTTTCTGCCCTCCTCACTGAACACTCCTGTGCCTCTCAGCCCCTGTCTTCCTTCACCCGTAGCTTCCTATCTGCTTATTTTGTGTCTAGGAATTTTCCACTCCCTAAACATCTGCCTGCTGAAGAGACATTTAAAAAAGGAGTTATCTTAAACTTTAGTCAACTTCCTCAGCAAGTCCATTGTTTAGTCACAGTTCAATTGTCTTTGGTTTGGTGTGTGCATGCTGGGGATGCTATCAGCAAGGCACGCTCTCTGCTACACCCATTCTCATAGCTCGCTTCCTTAGGTTAGTCCAGGTGGATTAGTGCCATAAACAGGTTTCTCCAAATAACATCAGTTACTGTGTCTTCTATCATTTTGTACAAAAGAGCATGTTTCCTGGGATATAGCTGATCCCAGCATCAGGCACAAGTTGTCTATTCTGAAAGAAAAAAAAAAAAAAATCTAGTTTTGGGCATGTTGTATATCAAAAAACAGTGTGATGTATGGTTGCTATTCTTTCCTTTGAAAATTAGTAGCTCTAAACCCACCAGAATTTCTAGGTAAAAGATGCACTTTTTCCTCATTACACATTCTTGATTATCACCTGACAGGGAAACTAATGTGTGTCTAGTTTAAAATAACACAAAGGGGAAAACAAGATGTCTTTGTTTGGGAGACTTTATTGTAACAAGATAAAGGTCAAGAACTTTGCAAGATTCATGAAGGTTCAGGGGAGGATTAAAGTGGTCTCCACCTGTGCCATAGCATTAAGCATAACCATTTGGTCCCATTAATACCACAGATTGGGTTGCACATCTTCATTGTACACAGGACACAAATCCAAAAATCCAACTAACAGACACGAAGTTAAAATTCCAGGATTCATACAGTCTTCACCTGGTATAAGCACTAGGAAAAAACAAAGGTTTCTGAAATACTTCTCTAAGCAACCCTAGGTATTGCCAATTTTACCTTTGCTGTCATGATAGAGAGTCCATGTTAGCTGTTTCTCCAGGAAACTTTAAGAACTGCTCAGATGTTAAAAAAATTTAATTTTAAAAATATCTTTTACAGTCTTGGTCTTCTGCCTATTTCCACTAGTTTCTTTGAGACAATGTGTCACTTTCATTATTTGCCTGCTCTTGTAAATCCATCCACAAAGGTGTATGTAACATAAAGAAAACTGGGGGAAAAAATAGATAAAATACAGTTTGAAAGAGAAATAAAACCCAAACAGCTCTCAGGGTTACTAGGATTTGTGTATACATTAACAGGTTGAATTATTCTACCAGGAAGGAAATGAAAAAGTGAAATCCGTATATGTTTGCGTATTATGAGAGTGTCAAATAGAGGGAATTCAGTAAGAAATCCAATACCCTTTGTTAGGTGAGTGTATTAAGTAAATCATGTTTTATAGTTGAATGTGGATTAGACAAGCCATAACTAATTTGTCAGATTTTGACTTAATGCCAATATTTTTATTACATATGTGACATTTTAATCAACTTCATCTTTAACCTGACGGCTTATTGGAGAAGAAATTTCCATCTGACTTGTCATTGCTTTTTAACAGTGAGCAAAAAAAAAGGAAGAATGGAATGGGCTTGAAGCAACTTGCTAAGTTAGACAAAGTGTAGTGAAACATAATGAGATAATCAGAGTGGCTGTTGAGAAGGAAATAAGAACATTTCTTCTGTAACTGCCTGGGTTCCCTCTGATATACTGTGACTTTCATACACTGTGGGGTAAGTAAACTGCTTAATCAACTTCCCCTTACTGCCATAAAACACATGATATCAATGGTCTGCTCATGATTCATTAAGTCCTCTGAAAAAGTAAAGGTTGATTCAGAGTCTTCAGCTCTGCCTTGTTAACCTTGTTAGTACCCAGCAAATGGCAATGAACTAAGAAAGAGCAGAGCTCATTTTGCAAGCACCCTGATTTACAGATCCACCATGCAAGGACACTTTCTTTGGAACATTTATTACAGAGGTTGGGAATGCTAAGTCTTTAATCACTATGTTGTTAATTAAAACCCTAGCTGTTACTGTCACTGCTAGAATACTGGATGTGCAAAATTCCACATGTGAAACTACTTAATGTAATCAGGTAATACATTAGTGAGGTGCTGCTTAGCTGTCAGTTTGGTGGAATTTCAGAAGGTGCCAAGAAAAGCACTGCCAGTACAAAGAGAAAAAAAAAAAAAAAAAAAAAAAAAAAAAAAAGAAAGAAAAAGGAAGGTGGGAGGGAAAAGGGTGAGTTTGTGGGCAAGATTTTCTTTAGGCCTGGCCAATAAGGGGCTACATCTCCTGCTACAAATGCTTGGGCTCACTCTTGGAAACTGCACTGCCCTGCCTGCTGTCACTGGTGGAGTGTGAAGCTAACTGCATGTGTACTGTGTGATGCTGGCTAGATGAAGAACTTCTACAGAATAAGTCAGAGGAAGCAAAAAGCAGGTATGAAGGACAAATGTCATCCAGACAGGTGATTGTCTCTAGGTTGAGGAACAATTGGTGGTTTCTGCTGCTGTTGTTGTTATAGAGAAAGATACACTGAAATTATGAATGTTGGGTGTGATGTTAAGGGATTACTTCTTACAGGATTCTGAGTAATTCAGGGGTAGGTAGGTTTCCTCTCAAACAAGCAATTTCATATTCAGAGTTAAGAGGGAGGAGGCTTGCCTGCTAGCATCCTCTCTCTTTCAAAATGATGCAAGATGTCTGTGTGCTCCACAATTTTAGAGTGTGATCCCACGCATCCTGGTTCCTCTTGCAAAAGGTTATGTTTTGCCAACAGGGAGTGTGTCTTCGTCAGGAACTGAGGCCTGCCAGAAAACAAGGAGAGGGAGGGATGCCCCTTTTCAGAGGAGAAACTTAAGCTGAGTGCTCTAAATCATTCCCTGAAGAAATCTGTTTCTTTCCCTCAAGAGTACATAGGGAGAAGCCAGACAGGCAGTGTATGTGCATGAGTTACTGTAGAGGTGAGGAAGAGTGAATGCTCTTTCATCCCAGCAACAATCTTTCATTTTAGTGGTTCTCATTTCTGGATTTATTATTCCAAAAATGAAATAAAGGACAAAGAAGGGTATTTGTAATAAACAGCTAAGCTGCTATTGCAATATTCTTAACATGACTATGGCTTCAGGTGTCTAGTAACATGAGAATGGCCTTTGTTCAACACCTTAATTTTCTTTGAAAGGGATGCAGTTTTTATTATGACTTCTGTCATATACTAATGGCAAATTAGTGAATCTTTTAAAGGTACCCGAGAGGAAGATGTTCTGTGCAATAGAAAGTCATCTACCTCACTTCTAGAATCAAGCAGTCTCATTATCTGCCTAACATTTACCCAAAGCCTCAAAAGCTTATTTGTACTGGCAAGTTCTCACCACAAAAAAAAAAAAAAAAAAAATTTTCCTCTGTGTATGTGTCTGAATGTCCATATGGAATTCCACAGTATCAAAGCAGATAACTCTGTCTTCTCTATTTCATTGTTAATGACTGAGAAAAGGAACAAGACAATCTTAACTGACTTGATAGAGGAATTAAATATTTTTGAAAATATTTAACTGAATTTTCCAAACTCTGATCTTCACGACAGGAGGGTAGAAATTGCATAAGATAAACTCACATGGAATGTAAACAAGTGCTGTGGAGATCCATTTTGTACCAACAAAACTCTTTCTTGCAGTCTGGTTTTGAGGGTCTTGGGAGCTTAAACTTTGCTTTTGTTGTTTTTCGTAGCTGTAAAATGGTCAAAAACTTAACCTTGCCATCTCTCATGGTGTGGTCAATGATTTTTCAGGCAGTGGGAACTGCTGTGCACAAAATATACCTGAGTAATGTAACAACAGTTGCTTTGCACTATACCTATTAGACACAGTTAAACTGCATCTAGAAATCCTGCATTGCTTATGACTGCTTTAGTCTTATTGTTTGTGTTTCATCCATGCAGCCCAATGGTATTTATTTCTTTCGCTTTGTTGCCTTTCCATTTTTTTAAATCTAATCAACAAAAAAAGCAGGTGGCAAGGTGTGGTCTAGACACTGATGGACACGACATTATGCTTTTCAGTGCAAAGAAGTTTAAAAAAGGTTATAAAGAAAGCAAGAATGGAATCAGGAAGAGTCCTTAGCAAAACAAATCAGAATGGGAGCCCCTGTAGGAAGAAAAAGAGGAATGAACAGGCTGAGGTCTTGGGATGAGGGGAGCAAGAAATAAACCAGGTTCCTGACAGGGGGAAATATGGAAGCTTCTGGCAACTGCAGATGGGAGAAATAATGACTGGATGTCTTTCCTTTTATTTTCAATTACTATTACCATCTGTTACTGATAATTTCTCTGTTTTTGAAGGAGAGCTGGTACAGTAAGTGAGCCAGCCCACCAACATAGCCAGCAAAGGAAAAAGAAGAGAACAGGTTAGAAGAAAGGGAAATGCAGGGGTTTTTATATCTGATGGTAAACACTTTCATCCTTCCCTGCTGCTTGAATAATGCATCCTAATTTGACATGACTATACTGGTCACCAAGTTCATGCTAGGGTTATATAATCACAATCTGATCTTAAGTGCTGCTCAGCACAGAATCCTTTTATGTGGATAGAGGAAAGCAACTGTTCTTTTTCTTGTGATTTTTGGCTTGGGTTGATAGGAGTAGCAGCCAAGAATAAAAATACCTTTATAATCTTTACCCTTTTTCCACACAACACTTGTGAGTTTACTATTATTTCTTCATTGTCCTTCTATCAGCTGAAACAGAATTTGGTGTTTGTGCCCCTGTTTTTTTAATAGTATATGGCTTTGATTCAAGTTTAGGGAAGCATTCTCCAGAAAATGAGTGCAGTCTTCAGATTGGTTTTGGCCATACATGAACTATTTGGGGTTTTTTATTGGACTACTCTCTACTCAGAGGTGCTAAGTTGGAACTCAGCCACATCTTACTGCTCCATCTCTGTGTCTTCCTATGACTGACAAGGTCTAGATTTTCTGGGGAAACAGAAAATGTCTACAGATGGCTGTGACAGCTTTCCTGACAAAGTCCAGAGTACTGCCTGCCAGTTACCCACCTATGCTTCCACTCTTCCAGTTCCCATCTTATGTCTTTGGAAGAGGCTGTAGGAATATTCACAGATGTGTGTGTTGAGGAAAGGGATTTTATTCCTACGTAGAGTAATACTTTCTCAGTATTGTGTTATGCTTTCTTTGTTTTTACATAATAAGGAAAGACTCGGTTACTCAGAAAGTCCTTGCCAAGTCCTTTTTTTTTTTTTTCTTTAAAATCATGATTGTAGGGAGACCTTTAAATGAAATAATGTAGTAGTGCAGCCACTATACTTCAAGACTGCATGTGCAACCTCATCTCAGGATTTAAGTGTGTTTCCTTAATGGGAGACTTTATAGGTAACAGGTGTTGCAGCAAATACAGATATATATAAATATAGGAAAATACAGGTATAGATAAATATATTGTATTTATTTTATGTGGGGAGGGATGTTGACAATTGGAAGCGGTGATCTTTGAGTTCTTTTCCAACCCTGACAATTCTGTGAAATAGCCTTGGTCACCACCTTCTTTGTGAATGGAGAGGGGTTGGTAGGAGTAGCTGAGTTCTTCTGGATTATATGCAATTTGGGCATTAGCTATTGGGTAGTTTCTAAAAAGCCAGCTAACACTTTTCAGATCCTAATTTAATTGGCTTATGTTGTTTCGTATCGTTTGACTGGTTGTAGCATAGCCTGCACTTAAGCGAGAACAGGTGGGATGAAACATTCCTGGGAATTTCCCATGCCCACTGTTTATAGAGGGAGTCTGGAAAGATGGATTCAGCTAAACACTTATCTTCCAGATGACTTAGGTTACACGAGATGGACCCCATGCATGTTTTCAGCTGTAGTGAAATAGTGATTGTGCTTTGGATGTACTCATCTGACCAAATGGCTGCAGGAATGTGTTTGCCTCTCTTCCTTGAAAGTGCCCTAGCTGTCTGCACATGTCTGTCCAAAAAGAAGAACCAGGGTTACACATGAATTTTACACACAGGATTAGTAGTTTTCATAAGGAGTTACTTTTACCTGACTGTTGTTTTAGCAAAACGAATAGATGTATAGCAGGTACTTATATGGCTGTAGAGCTACTGATCTAAAAATATAGTATAAACTTCATTTTTGCCTCAGTTTTATAGACATTTAAGTGCTTGCTGCAGAGACAGCTGCTGATTTTCATTGTCTGCTTGCTTGGTGGGAATTTTTTGGATTTTAAAGTTTGTAACCAGTAGCAATGTGCTGAACAAACTCTCCTTTTCTGACAACAGTGTTTTCTTATCTGCACATCATTTCATTGCCCATAAAGCAGAGAAAATAAGTGCCCTGCATGGAGGGCCTCTGTGCTCCTGTCTAGGGTTGGCCATGTCTGAAAAGGACTGGTTTGTATCTGGGCTCCAGGCAGGTGGTTTGGTCACAAACCCAAAACATGGATGTAATACTGGGCTTTGTGCCATTGTGTGCAATTCAGCTGTACAGTGCATGCACAATGAATCCTTCACTTCTGGAAAATGTTGTTGGCTTTACTTTGTGGATGGAGGGAGAAAAGGGTAAATTCTGGAAAGCTGGGACCTGTAATGGCACTAATATCATCTTACAAGGGTGTTTTTTTGCAGATAAATTCAAGCGTGGTTGTTAACCAGCCAGAGACTAGAACAACATATTATTTAAGAAAGAAAAATCCAGCTCATGAGGAAATGAATAATTTTCTGTTTAGTCCTGGCTTTGGATGACATGTAGTAAATAAAGGTACTGAGTAATGTGTATAATAGTACTTGTAAATAGATTTCCCTGCCCTGAGTCCCATTGAACTTTTGTACTAAATGAGCCAGGGTTCCTGTGGAAAAAGGAGTGTATGATCATGTAATTAAAGGCTCTCTGATAATTAATACCCCAGAAGAAGCTGAACTAAGGCTGTGTTCAACATTAACTCTGGCACTTCCAAACTTTAGAATATCTGACTTTGTGTCCTTAAGCTCTTCAGGATTCAGTTGTATTTTTCAGTGTAATAGACATTTAAAACTAATGATACAGTGAGCTTTGCCTGGTAGAGTAGAAAAAGTGGCTGGGATTAATGTACTGTGTTTTTTTCAAAAGTTTCAGGATATATGGTAATTTCAGGGAGATTTGCTACATATTTATAAATGGATATACTGCAAGATGCCGAAATTTTTTTTAGCCTTCAATAAGAGTTAAACCAGAGAGTAGCCTAAAGCTTCAAATAAGAGGTTGGTTAATGCTTTTACAGTATTTTACTTCCCAGCACCTAAAATGCCTGACCCTTTCTGATGACTGTTTTCTATAATGTGTGGTCTGGGACCAGACTGGAAGAGAAAGTCATGCTGTCTCTGAAGTTGAGAATGGCTACTTAGCATCCAAATATGTAATTAGGGAGCTTTTCATGCCTTTTTAATAAGTTGTAGTCATTAGTAAATTGCCAGTCTCGTACCCCTCAAATGATTCAGAGTCTTTAAACTTGACTGGACTGGCCCAATTCCATGCAGAGCAGATGCTTTTTTGTCTCATTTCATTCCCTCCCTTTTGTTAGGGGCTTCAGCTGCAAGAAGAAAAAAAAATGCTAGTTGCAAATAAAAGGCAGGACAGTGAAAACATAGCTCCTATGCCAAAACCAGACACAGAGATCTCCCTCCTCTTCCTTTCTCAGACTTGATAGCAAGTGCTTGGATACTTCATCACCCCCCCATGCTCCCCTTGAAAAAATGAGACAAATCATAGATCCTGCATAAATACCTTTAGAAGTGTATTTAAGGTTTGCCCACATGAATCCTGAGGAAAATTAATGTGAATTAACAAGAAACATGGAAGTGGATTAACATGCCTTAAAGCTAAACTTCATGATCCCATCTATATGCTGTTATTCAAAATTAAAATGGCTTCAGTTTCATTTTTGCAAATAAAAGCAAAATAAAAACATGTTGGCCTTTAGTTAGAATGCTTATAAATCAGTAGTCACATTTAAATCAATCTCTTAATTTAAAAAAAAACCCTATTTAATTATTTGCAGTTATTACAAATTGACTTTTAACTTAGGTTGGTCAGATGGCATTAAGCTGGCATTTTAAGTTGTAAGATGAATTATTTATATGGTATAATTTAGTCAACCAGAAAGTCACCAGATAGATGCCCACAAACTTCTACAATTCCAAAAATGTCCCCAGTGTTTTAAAACACTCTGGATAGAATCTTTTGAGTTCATTTAGATTTGACTTTGCCTTAATCATGGTCATGGAGTTTTTTCCTCATTGATTTCTGAACCATACATGCTCAAAATGCAGCAAGTTGTGCATCTCTATTCTCCATAGCCTAAGCTTACCATTCCCCTTAAAGTATTTTTTTTTTCTTTCTTATGGTATTCTCATAAGCAGATGAATATTGCACCAACATAAAGTCCTGTGAAGTCTTAAGGTGATTAGAAGAATTATTTCACTCATCTTTTGTATCCTTTCTTTTTTTTTTTTTTTTTTTTTTTTTTTGTATTCATATATGTTTGAACTGTGAAAGTTATCAGTATTTTAATTTAATGGACTTTCAAGACCTTTTGTCTTCCTCTCAGGAATTTTTAGATGGATGAAAGGAAGTAATAATCTTGCTGTATCATTTTTAAATTTATGTCTGCAGATCTTTTCCCTGTCTCATCCCAAAAATGCAGCTGAGTCAGGGACTTGTGAGATGAGGGAAAATAATCAGCTGTCATTCTGAAGATAGTTGTAAGAACCACCTTCACCAAGTATGCTCTAGAACTGCAGCACACTGTGGATATTCAAATGCAAAACAGAAGGGAAACTTTTCACTTCTGATATTTCCAACTTCTGTGACAATTTTAAGATGTGTATGAAAAAATATATATTCTTGAGACAGTGCAGAAACCAGCAAACACTATTGGTGCAGCATCACATGATAGCACTCGGGACCTAAAGTGTGAGTACCTTTAAAGCAGATGCTTTAATAACAACTAGTCTGACAAAACCAGATGTTATCTTTTAGTGGTGCTTTCATGGTGTCCAGTAGAACCTATACAGATTATTCAAGTTCTAGGTTGGTTTTTTTTCAGATGTACATCAAAACCACAGTCTGCTCAGTGGACCACAGGTTTCATTTCAGGCTCTAAGCTGGGCTGTGTTGGTAGTGTTATGTGCCATACTTCCTCAGTTGCAGCATGTTTCCAGGGCCTGTTATTTCTGCATTAGAAGAGAGTTTGCCCTACTATTTGCAGCATGAACGGGGCTTCACAGAGGTACATGAGAATGCAGGAGAGTTAGTAAACTCTCTGGGTTTGGGACGTGCAGATACTAAAGGAGAAGCAAAGTACATTACAACCCATTGAAAACTAGTTAGCTATAATAGAATCACAGAATTTTCACATTTGGAAGGGACCTTTAAGATAATCAAGTTCCAACCCCCCCTGCCATGGGTAGGGACACCTCCTACTAGATCAGGTTGCTCAGAGCCCTGTCCAGCCTGGCCTTAAAAACTCCCAGGGATGGGGCTTCCACCACCGCCCTGAGCAACCTGTTACAGGGTCTCACCGCCCTCATGGTGAAGAACTTCTTCCTAACTTACAATCTAAATCTACCCTCCTCTAGTTTGAATCCATTCCCATTAGTCCTAGGGTGCTCCAGCCCTCTGATCATCCTTGTGGCTCTTCTCTGGACATGCTCCAGCACATCCATGTCCCTCCTGCAAAAGGAATTCCAGAACTGGATGAAGTTCACGAGAGCAGAGCAGAGGGGGAGAATCAGTTCCCTCGACCTGCTGGCCACACTTCTCTTCATGCAGCCAAGGGTATGGTTAGCTTTCTCAGCTGCAAAATATATATGCACATAATAATACATTTCTCCTTTTTTTTTTAACAAAAAGCTTCAGAAGAATTAACCTTACAATCATGTGTTTATTCAAATAAGCTCTAGAGAGCCTGCCTGTTGGAGGGAGATGTGCTTGTTGAAGTGGCGTATTATGATGGCTCCTTATTCTAGGGAGAGTTTTACCCAAAACCTAAGATGGGTGTCCCAGCACTAGGTGTTACTTGGTTAATCATGAGACACAAAATACTTGTTCATCCATTGCAATAATCTAGAAATCATTTAAAACCTTAAGGTCCTTCTAGCTATGCTATTTTCTGCAGTAACCCACATAGTTTTTCATATGCTGTTTTTTCTGGTTTGGGTCTGCCTGGAACCACAATCCTTGCAGCCCCATCTGTGTTGCTGTGGGGAGCCTTCAATCCACACACTTGAAATCAGGCAACTTTTTGTGGTCTTGATGCAACTCTAGATTGGACAGCTGACATAAATCTCAACTACCTCACACAGAATCAGATGCCTGGCTTCAGCCACAGGCTCTCCCAGTCAAGCAGATTAACTGGTATAGATTACTCCTTGGTTTTAATATGCATCCCTATCTAAACCATTCAGGCATGCAGCTTTTCAGAAGGGAAAAGAAAAAGAGAACTAAAAACTCCTTTTTGCATTACTGGTGTTAAAGAAATGATACAGTATACAGTACTACTATTATACAGTATACAGTACTACTATTTCTAACCTTCCAACTTAATTTACCAGTAGTCACCTTTTTATCTATGTGCAAGGCACGTAGCACATCATAAATTTAGAAATTACCTACACTAAGTCCTAAGTACTTTTCCTTGTTCTGCATTCAGTCCAATTTCTATTGTGTTAAATATAGGGGTGAATTCAGGTGGCACATGGTTGGACCTCCATTGAGTCTGCCAGAGGAGTTTTCTGAAGATACTGTCCCCCAGTCTGCTGGCAGAGTTGCCACTTGGGTAGCTGAGTCATGCTTTTTTTTTTTCCTTTTTTTTTTCCTTACTTTTTTTTTTTCCTTACTTTGTTTTTTCCTTACTTTGTTTTTTCCTTACTTTTTTTTCCTTACTTTGTTTTTTCCTTACTTTGTTTTTCCTTACTTTGTTTTTTCCTTACTTTGTTTTTTTTCCTTTTTCACTAAAAGCATGAAAATCAATTTTTCATTCAAGTCACCTTAGAAGACAATATTGTGGTCACCCTCACTGGTTTCTAGGTGCCAAGGCAGGCCTCAATAGAGAGGTGCACAGGCTTCTCCAGTGGAGGTGAGGTTTCCATGAAAGGAGGTTGTGCACAGTGGGTAGGGGGATGAAGAGGAGAAGCAATCCAGGAATAAAAGGAGACTGAAACAAATGGAGTGGGGGTTGCTGCAGCTCCAGAGTAAAGCCAGGCACAGCTCAGGCAAAGACCCCAGGCAAGAGCCTGAGGGTAAGTGCAGCTCCTGGGTGAAGGGGGCCAGGTGCTTTCTCCCAGCAGGGTGACCTACAGCTCCACATCTGTGCTGTACCATGTCCACCCTGTGCACAGCTGGCCAGGCCCCTTGGCGTAGGGTTGTGTTCAGGGATCCCGTTCTTGGAAGCAAGGAAGCTCAAGCAAGTGGCTGCATCCTCAAATCATAAATTTTAAAATAATGAGAAGATAAGGGGCAGCTGAGAAAGCCTCCAATTTAGAAAGAAAACAGTCTGCACAAAGGGTTTTAAAGCTTTCCAACTTGAACCAGAGCAGAAAAACTGAGTGTTTATACATAGGTTCCTTGACTCATTTTCAAGCATAGTTTCAACATTTACTGTATAATCTCACCTAGAATTTTTACTAAAAATGTATATAATGACTACTGAGGTCACAGCTTTACTAACACTCTATTGAGCCATGCCATCTGGATTTCAGTTTCTGTTACTTAAAATCAGGTACTGCTAGAAAATATACGGGACAAATCTTTGTGAAGTGTTGCGAAGAAGGTGGTCTGTGTAGGATCCACATTTCCATCTCTCTGCTATCTCTGGGATAATCCCTTCAGAAGAACAAGATCTCTTCCTAATTCTTTTGTTTGATGATTCACAAACCTGTTGAAAAAGACTTTGCCTGTCACCAGTGCTGTAATCCAAGTGGAGATCAGCAGCTGAGGCAGCCCTGTTTCTCAATAACCACTTCCTCTCTGGTCCCAGTGATCACTGATAAATATCAAATGGTGGGTGTAGAACATCCTGTCCCATTTGCTACTGGAGCTTTTATGGTGACTTTGTATTTTCAGATCCCAGGAAAATGTGGGCACCATATGACAGAACTGCCAGTACAAACATGAGGTTGTTGGAGAGCCAACCTAGAAAGCATATTCCAAGGATGTTGCACAAAGCACTAGTCTATAAATCCTGTATTCTTGACTGATGGAGTTGTCTCATTTTGCCACCACTGTGCTATTATTACACATTTAATGATAGCTTCTTGTAAGCTGCTTGTGAATCATATCCACACACACCTGTTTAGTTATTCTTGCCAGGTCCAAATGTGTTATTGACCGAAGCAAAATTGTCTTTTCCTGTGGACATGTGTTTTTCTCTGAGCTTCTGCAACAAGGAAAAGGGGAAGAAGCATTCCAGCTAAAGCCAAGTAAGAAGAATTTTAGAGGGAACACAAACTGCCATTTTTGTAAAATATGGCAGCTTCCAATCAATATAGTGTTCTCTTCTAGTTACTTTTTATGGCTCTTGTTATGCCATTTGGGAAAATCTGGAGTTTTTCTGGAGAAAGGTTTTGATGGGATCAGAAGCATGCAATGGAATCAGATCACAGCATGCTTTTTCACTCTGTCTTGACTCATTTTTATCCTCCTATGTGTTCCAGTAACAACAATCAAATGGTTTTATTTCTCGTAGGTCTGTGAGAACCAATGGATGTGTACTGGTCACAAAGTTAGTATGATGGTGATTCTTACTTACAGAAAAGCAAGATGAATTTTAGACACTACTTTTCTGTCTCCTGGGTAGGACCCTTTATCCTGCAAGGAAGTTAAAGGGGGGAGGCTAACAATTGAAGGCCTTTCAAAAATCAGACATTTTGTTCTATTTCTTAGAAGCTGTGGGACTGACTTCAGGCTCTTCATTCTGCTCTTTAGGTTTGGGGTTTTTTTTCATATGCTAATGACCAGTGAAATCTTGTGGTGGATCTTGACTAGGTGCCTACTACCTCTTTTGAAATAGAAAATGGTTGAGGCACAGAGTTCATTCCTAACTTGCAGAATATTATATCTGCCCTCAACACCTCTCCCTCAGTGAAACTTCTTATCTTCAGAAGGGATAAATTACAAGGCACTTCAATCCATCCATCTCAAAGGCTCAATGCCTCTCTTTCAGTCTCCTCTGGATGTCATCTTGGCAACTAAGAAAGTAATGGAGAGGCTCACATGGAAATGCATTTGTTTTTCTAACCCTCTTAAGCCTGCCAAAAGATTGAGCAAAGCTACTTTTCTGTCATGTATTTGTCTAATGTATATTGCTCCAATTCAAATCTAGGCGTATGAAAATAGAGTTGTTACTGTAGGTAACAGTTTGTGAAATTCTAGATAAAATACAGTTTTGTTGGCTCCTTTCTCTTGAGATGATTTCAAATACAATGGACAACTCAGAGAGAAAAATCCACTGATTGCACCCATGGGCTGGATAGCAGAGTCCTGCCACTTTGGCAGTTTACAGTAATTCAGTAGTGTTTATGATGATAAGAAAGCAATTTGGTGAAAGTGAGGTAAAACAGCTAATTCAGAGCAAGATAAAACTGCAGTTAATTCAACTGTCAGGAAACTGACCACTGAAAAATGGTCCTGATATGTCATTTTGAGTCAGTCCAGGTTGTGATTTTACTCAATCCACTCCTTGTTTAAGTTTCAGTGCTAAAAAGACCATTTGTCAGACTGTCACTCAAACAAACTTTATGCAACAGATACAAAGCAACCACAGTGCATTGCTCTGGTGTAGCGAGACACAGAGGCCCTTGCCAGTGAAGTTTTTCTTATACTGTTTGTATTTCATCAACCTTTCCAAAAGATAAAGATGTGATTTTGGTGGGAAACAAAATCCAGTAGTCCAATGGTGTTTATCAACTGCTTAGAGCCAGAATTGTATGAGAAGTCAAACTGAAAGTGAGTAAAGACAATAAACAGAATGATAGATGTACTGGCACCTATTTACATGTTATTTCAAGTTGTTGACAGGCTGGGATATAGCCACACAAATACACAAATGTGCTTTTGCCCTCACATTTTTGCCAGGCATTCTCTCTGCAAGCAGCAGCGTAACTCTGGTGTCTGCATTAAACTCAAAAAAGCAGCTCCCAAGAATACTGTGTATGAGAATACTGCTAAGAAGCCTTGTTAGATATGTTGTCAGCAAATAGAGAATAATAATCTAAAAATTTCTATTAGATTTAGCCATCAAGAAAATGCTTCCATTTTAGATGAGAAATTGCATAGAAGACCTACAGTAAACAGTCCTTTATAAACAAGATGTTTTCAAGACTAAATTGTGGCATTTTTTCTGTTTTATAAGTATCCATGCTATCACCACTAAAACTATTACATAAACATTTACTGGTGTGACTTACTGTTTCAAAGCAAGATTTCAAAGCAACTGGCATTTTAAAAAGTGATAATTGTGGAAAGCAGGGCACCGTATGCAAAAGTCCACCTATAACCAAACAGAATCTCCTCTCCTTTTGCACCAGCCAAAGACTGGAACTGACAAATAATTCTTTGTTACTTGAACTGGGAATCTGTTCTTTTGAGAAGAGAGAAAATGTGTCATGGTGTCAGGTAATTTCTCAGTAGAGAGGAGGACAGCTAAAACTTGGGCTATAAGGCTGTCAGGGTTTTAGAATTTAAATCAAGTAACTACAAGGTTAATCCAGGTAATATTGATACTAGTAAAAAGGCTCTCTTAAACAGTCTGTAGATTTTTCCATCTCTTCATAAGTGCACGCAAATCATGAGGTTTCTCTGCTTGGTATTCCCCTTGTTCTCCAGAGGGAGAAGATGGCTTTTATGATAGATGGAGAAGGTTGCTTTTTCACAATTTTTTTGAAGGCACAGAATGTAATACAATTTAACAAGCCATCTCAAAGATGCTGTCAGATGCATGCTGCTTGAAATATGAAATCAGTCCAGTGGATTTCTAATATGGAGATAAATGTAGGATGATCTGTGTGAGAACTGTTGAAGGAATGCAAAACCACGAGCCAAGATTCTTTCTAAAATCCCAGTTCTGACATCACAGAATCACAGAATGTCTTTGGTTGGAAGAGGCCTTCAAGGTCATCCAGCCCAACCTTTGACCAGCACTGTAACTCACCACTAAACCACGTACCTAAAGACCAGTTCCATTTGCTGTTCAAATATCTCCAGGGACGTTGACTCCCGCACTGCCCTGGGCAGACTATTCCAATGTTTGACAACCCTTTCAGTGAAAAAATGTTTCCTAATATCCAGCCTAAACCTCCCCTGGAATAGCTTGCATCTATTTCCTCTGGTCCTGTCACACACCACCAAGGAGAAGAGGCTGTCTCCCTCCTTGCTCCAACCTCCTTTGAGGTAGTTGAAGAGAGGGATAAGGCCTCCTCTCATACTCTTCTTCTCCAAATAAAACAATCCCAGCTCCCTCAGCTGCTCCTCATAGGACTTCAGACCCTTAATGAGCCTTGTTTCCCTTTTCTGGCCATGCTCCAGCACTTCTATGTCCTTCTTATACTGAGGTCCCCTCACTGTACTGAAGGCAATATTGCAGTATCCAAGGTGTGGCCTCACCAGTACTGAGGGATGATCACCTCCCTATTCCTGCTGGCCACGGTGTCCCTAATACAAGCCAGGATGCCATTGGCCCCCTTGGCCACCTGTGCACACTGCTGACTCACGTTTAGTTGACTGTCAACCTATACCCCCAGGTCCCTTTCCAACATGCAGCTATAAGTAATAATAATAATAATTTTAAAAGAAGAAGAATTTTTCATCTGCACAGTAGGAAGCCATTGTGCATTAAGGTGGGATTCATTTTGCTTAGCTTGTGATGTCTAAATATCCAGGTGAAATTTGTCAATAGGGATTCCTCTGTAGCATCTTAATACAGATGGGAAGCTAGAAAAAATGATTTGCTCTTTGGAAGTGACATGAGAGCTATGGAAGTGCCATGAGCCCACTGCTATGAGAAAGAAGTCTTACTAACATGAGGGAGGTGGCTTCAGCACTGGCATCATCTTAGAATCCTGTTATCAGATGATGTTATAAGAGCTAAATCCTAACCCCTTGAGATGCACCCATGCTGCCATTACAAGTAATGGCAGCTGGAGATGGTCTGTAAAACTTGACGGCAGTTACCCTGGCAAAAATCCTAACATAAACAAAAATTACCTGGAATAAAAAGTGGGGGTGTTTTCTTGCTTTTTTCTATTTTATTTAGGAAAAAGGTATAGACTATTTTGGCAGCACTTCCTTTCTCTCTTTCAGGAGAAAGTGGCACCTTCACCGGTGTGCCAGTAAACCCATCAGAATGTGAGTCATGTGCTGGAGAAAAGGTTGTTTTGGGCTGTATGGTATGGTGATGACCATACTCAGCACTAGAGTAGGTTGGTTTGGTTTGGTTTGGTTTGGTTTTTAGTTTTGCATAGGATTTCCTTGGCCTCATAGTATCTTGATGCAGCTCAGGCTGCAGTCTCTTCCCTGGCCCATGAAATTACAACCAAGATGGCTTGAGGCAGTGGTTTCTAAATCAGGGCAGGCTGCTATATCTGGCATATGAGAGCAGCAATCACTCCCTTGTCTATACTGGTGAGACACCCAGAAAAAGAGGAGTGATAACACCCAAGAGTTTTAACTACAGATGTGGACAAGCTGAGTTGGCCCATCCTCTGTAGAGCAGGCCTTCCTTTAGGTCTTGGTATCTTCATCTCCCTTCTGTGCATGATAGCACTTCACAGAGGCACTGCAATCACTAGATTTTTAAATGTTTACTAAATATCTTTAAGATGAAATGCACTGTGAAAGAGATACATATTGTGACCTGACACACATGTGTCTTGGTCATGCAAGATGGCCCTCTTTGTGTTCTTCTGTAAAGAACAAAACCTCTTTAATATTAGAAATTGCTTATTTAGAATTATTATTTTTATTCTTTTTTTTTTTTTTTTTTCATAAAGTAGTTCTAGAGTACTGTAAAAAGTGTAGTCTCTCCATGTTCTCTGGTTCTCCTTAGTCCGGACACATCAAAGCAGCAGCCACAGGGAGACATCTGTCACTAGTTAATGTCATGGTTATGGAGGTAGAACCTCCTCTTCTGTTTGGGCCAATGTGGTCAGCCCTTTGATGGATGTGTTCAGCCTTCATCCAGTTTGATCACCCCGTGCAGCCCCTTGTTCAGATCTGCGTGTGAACAAGAATGTCCTGACCTGAGATCCTTTTTAATACAGCAGGGATCCGTGATATAAACCATCAAAGGAAACCTTTGATCTTTTGACTATCTCATAGTCATCTGCTGCACAATGCAAATAATAATGAAAACAAAGCTAAGGAACAGAGCAGCTACATTAAAGAATCAGGCTTGTTGCCGGCAACGAAGCTAATCACTGAGGTTTTATCCTATCATCCAACTCAAAAAGAAAAAGGGGGCATGGGAGGGGGGAAAAAAAGAAAAAAAAAAAAAAAAGAAAAGAAAAAAAAAAAAAGCTGTGCTCAGCAGTGAAATCTCTTTTTAACTGAAATATTCCAGGAACACTAGTTATTTTATGACAGAGAAGTTTATAAAAGACACAAACATGCAGCCGCTCCTAACAGTAGAATTTTTAAAATAATCCTTATTCCAGTGCATTTACTCTTTCTTTTTTCAGTCTCATTGTCACAGAAATATACATGAACATCACAATTTGAGTATTTCAGTTTCAAAATAAATTAGCAGTGCTGGAGTCTTCACTGGATTTTTTTTTTTCCTTCACTGCTCTCCTCCCACCCCCACCCCCTCCAGCTTATAATGGGCCCTCAGGGTGGAAAGCATTTTGATTCAGAAAGTGAATATATTCCTTTAGGAAAAACAAATCTGAAAAGTGTGAATCTCTTTGCTGTATTCTCATTTGATTCTGTAGCATTTTCCAAGACCCTTAAAGCCTCAAGCAGATGTGTGTCACATTTGGAGCCTGAAGAAGCGTGTGTGTACATATGCACGTATGTCTACGTGTGAGCACGTTTTTCTCTCTGCATGTGCTTTTGTGAACATACTGAAGGATTCTTTCAAGCTCCAATACCAAGCATGTCTGTTTATATACATTCTTCCTCTTATATTTCTCTTGCACGTAATTATTTAACTTAGGTGATATTTTGGTCTGACAAAAACCCTTGAAGTTTCAAATCATTTATTTAGTAAATGAACAGAAACAGCCTAGAAACACCAGTAATTTTCCCTGTCTGTATTTGTTAGTATCTCTGGGCTCTGCTCAAACTGTGAGGATGCCTCAGAGGTCTGGCAGCAGTGGTCCTCTAAAGCAACCTCCAAAAAGCACTGCCAGGCTCTGAGCAAATTTGAGCATCCTTCAGCCAGAAGTATGGAGGGTCCCTGGAGAATGGGAGCTATGGAGAAAGAAGTTGTTAAAAATATCCAAGGCTGCATCATGCTCAGGAAGTACTGCATTAAAGAGGAATGCAAACAGATCTGTTACAAAAAGCAGCTCTAAGCCTTTGATTTATAAGACCTCTCCTGACACCAAATAAGACAACAAGTGAAGAATACTACCAGCTATTTTCTCCTCTGTTTTACACCAAAGATTCAGCATAGCAAAAGTAACAGGCACTGTAGGCACTAAGACTGGGTATTTGCTGTAATGTAACCAACTCCCTGTTGCTGTATGTTAGCATGAGAACAAGCCAGCCCTTTACCTACGAATTATTCACAAACAAGCCTGGACTAGGCTTGTTTCACAAACTAGCCTTGTGTATGGTTTAGCAACTATCATGAAAAAAATAGCCTGCTAGATGCCGTTTCTAAAATGTGTCTCCTTTAAATTACTGTTTTCCTCTCTTAGAGAGTATGAAGGAACCTGCTAAGTGCTCTGAGAATACCTCTTGGATTTGCCAGGTTTGTCAGCATAGCCATGTCAGATGGGAGAAGAGCAAGTTTACTATTACAGCTGGATGAACCAGAGCAGACACTGAAAGTGTTGGTGCTTTGAATTTTTATGGAAGCCCATCTCAAAAGCCAGAGCAGTACAGAGGGGTTGACAACACCATCATTTTTCTTAACTGTAATTGAACCAGGAGCCTTTCAAAAGACTTATTGTTGTACCAGCATTCAATCCTCAGACTGTAGCCAGAGTCAGATTGGTTATATTTTCATATATTCATGCCTTCCTGATTTTGTTCTCCTGTCTTTTTTTAGCACTTTATTTTTTAAGGCATTATTGGCAAGGGACTGCAAATTTAACTTAAACATATTGTTGGTAGTATTTGAGAGGAAAAAAAAAAATATATTAAAAGTCCTGCTTGAATAACAAAAGGATTTTCCCTGTCGGTTTGGTTTTTTGTTTTGTTTTTTTTAATTAACATCCTTGAGCTTTTCATTGTCTCTTGTTGCTTTCTTTTGGGACTTAGAATAAGAGATTTTTTTTTGTTGTGTTCGCTCTTCCTAGCTTTTGTGCCACTTTGCTTTAATTTCTCTGAGTATTTTTAGCAAATCACCCTCTGTGCAATTAATGGAAAATCCCATTTTTACACAGTTTTTAAAGTTATGTTTCAATTTTGCTAAAACAGAAAAATTAGCCCTATCCCAGGCGGCTCCAGGGGAATCCTCAAACAGTACAGCCACTAACTAAACAGACTGAATCTTTCAGGAAAATAAAACATTGGTTGTCAGAAATAACATATAAAACTCTTTAATATGAAAAATTGAAAATCTTCAACTGACCACATATCCTGCAGGAGCAATTATGTCATTTCAGAAGAAAATAAACCAGCCATGTTTTGTCAAATATAAGACATTTCACACATTATCAATTTTACAGATATAAATACCTAGGGGCATGCACAAATTCTATGATCACCACTGGCAAAGTGCCAAGCGAGGACAGATTCATTAAACATTGGAAGTATCAGGCACCCACCCAAACCCATAAATTAAAATTTCAAGCCTTAAACGTTATGCCACTGCATGCACATTAAATATGTTTGGAGAAATTGTTGTGAGGCCTAATTAGAACTGAATGGAAATCCCAGTTAGTATATGATGTAGCTCTTCCTTAGCATAATTTTCTTGTCTAAAAATCAGTCTTGAAAAAGTCGTATTCCTTCCTGCAACTTGTTGCAGCTGAACAAAGCTGGTGGTAAATCAGGTCCAGAAGATGTTAGGGGATGGCTGCAAGTGGCTGGTTACAACAGCCCAAATCTGTCTGGGTTAGTGGGACTGCCCGTAAACCTTTGTGATCTGCAGGCAGAAAGAGCTGGTTCTCAATTAATATACTCAAAAGCAGTGACTAATCTTCTTTGACTCTGTCTCCTGTCACCAGATGAAATTGTCAGCAGGCTTCTGCAGCCACTGTTTGAGCAGCTAGTCTCTATTTACAGTTTTTAAAAAGCTACGTGCACCTCTGCAACCAGATACAATTAAACTTGGAGTTTGAACTGCACAGAAAGCCCAAGCCTCTTTTTCTCATCTTGTTTACTAGGTTACACCCACCCACAGCAGCGACTGGGAGAGACCTTTGTGCACTGGATATGGCAAAGAGAATAGCTTGAAACACGATCTGCTTAATTTGGAAAGACTGTGAATCGGGTCTGTAATCTTAGTTACTTTAGGGAGTAAAAGATGAAAAGCAATAAGGGACTGTTGCACTCTTGTAGTGGGAGAGATGTTCATTCCCTTCAGCTGAGCTCACGTGTTATCCATGGAATACTTGGTATTTCATCCAGCTCCAGATTTGTTACTCATCCTCAGTTACCACTTTACTGGGTGCCACTTCATAAGAAGCTTGCAAAAGGTTGCCCTCAGATGTGGTCCTTTCTCCTTTCATTCATGGAATTGATATAACTGACAAGGATTCCATAATGGCAAATTGCTTCTTAGCTTTAAAACTACAGAAAATTTTTTTTTTTCCTGTTTTTTATTAAAATACAGTCTAAATGTTAGGTTCTGGCCAAAACATCAGTACCCTAAACATTAAGGCATTAAAAAAAAAAACTGGTCTCCATAATTGTGAAATATTATGGAGGATATTATCTATAATATTCCTTTCTGTACCATTGTGTTTGTTCACAAGCAAACAATGAGTTTCACAACAAGGCTTCCTCTTCTTTATAGTTAGAGGGTAGCTATCCAGTTATGCAAACCAAAGGATAGGCAGTGACAGGAATAAAGTTAGACCAAGCAGACCTGTCATGATTCACTTGTGGATAACATCTACATGGTGAAGAGCTCATTCCCTGCTCCCATAAATGGCAGCTGTTCCCAGAGCCTTGGTCCAGACAGGTGATGATGGAGGTGGAACATGTCGAGGTGGAACTTCCTCTGCTCTATCTTGAATCCATTGCCCCTATTCCTATCTCAGGGCACAAGTGAGATGAGGTTGTCCCTTCCTTCTTGACATTCAGCCCTCATACATTTATACTCATCAATTAGATCCCCTCTCAGTCTTCTCCTTTCCAGACTAAAAAGCTCCAAGCCCAGTAGATCACTAGATTATCTAGTTCCAACCACCCTGCATGGTCAGGAACACGTTCCAATAGATCAGGTTGCTCAAGGCCCCATCCAACCTGGCCTTGAGCAGTTCTAGGGAATAAGTGGGGTGCCAGGCAACCCCATGCCAGGCATGACTAGGAATCATGATCTTGGAGGTTTTTTGCCAGAACCAGTGCTCACAGTGGGGTTAAACCCAGGTGCCCACACTCCCACCCTGTCATTTTCTCACACCTCCTGATAAGCTTTAACTTCAACAGGGCAAGTGCTAGGTAGTAATGTTTTAGAAGTTATGAATGGTCTTATGAGTAAGGGAGTCACAGAAGAGAACAACATCTGTAAGGTGATGAATTTTCAGTAGCTATGTTTCTCATCTTGATTCCCTTTTCAGACATAAGGATGAAAGGTGCTGGAGGTAGAGAACACAGGATAAATAATTTATTGTAAAGCATATTCACAAGTAAGAAACAGCAATGAAAAATCCCACAGGCTTTTGCAAAGATCCTGCAGGGAATGCTGATTGTGGATCATTTCTGTGAAGGACTGGATATTAATGTCTTTCATGGTAAATTAAAGTTGGGTTACTTGGCATTATCTCTGTTCAAAGTTCAAACAAAAGACTAAGGTCCTTTTAAAAATAACACAAGGCATTATTTTTCTTTTCATGTCTTGTTTTATCAAATTAAGAATGCTCGTGTACTCCCCATTTACCCTGCAGCTATGATTCATATGTGTGTGTATGTGCATAAATGAGAGATACTGGCTCTCAGAATTTACCAGAAAAATTAAAACAGGAAGGCAGATGGCAGTCTTCTATTCCATCTGTATTTCACTTAATCAGCTACTCTTATCAGAATTGCTGCTTTGGAAATCAGTGGGTTTTATTTTTTCTTTGCAAACTGGAAACACACAAGCTGCTTTTTTTTGTGAGTGTTCTGCTGGCTGGCACATATGCAATACTTATCTGTATGGAAGAAAAGTGAAAGAAAGCAAAATTACCTAGAAAATATGTAACATGTATAAGCTAGATTTAACAAAAATATTTTGCCTAAAGATAGGCAAATCTGGGGGTTTAATTTTCCTCTATTAGAGCTATTGTAAAGGAAAATATCAGTGGAGTCACCCTGATGTAGGAAGTAGAAAACCAAATTTCTTTTGCATTAATTAGTAAATTAGGCTCAAATTAAATTAAGCTGAGGGGGGAAATAGAAAGACCGTGGCACTTATGTATCCATTCTTACCAGTTTGGTAGCTCACTACTAAAAGAAAATAAAAGAATGAAATAAATGAGATGAAAAAAAAAAAAAAGAAAGGAACAAAACAAGAGCGGCTGGCAGGCTGGACACTGTCACAGCAGATTTGTGGAGTTAATTTACCTATTTTGCAGTCATGTATTTTAATAAGATTTAACGAGCTGCTGAAAAGAGGAGTGGTGCTTTTTTTCGACTGATGGCAGTAAGATGAAAACAAGCAGCTTTTTATAGAATGACGTTAACTGGCACTTTAAAAGTTAATAAAGCTCCTATGAATCTGTGTTGGCAGCACCTGGAAGAAGCAGGTGGAAATTCCACTGAGATAAATGGCAAGCCAGGGGCAGAACAAAATAATAAAGTTTTATTTGCAAGATCTGGATACAGCATCAGACCTTCTGGCAAAATCTTTTTCAAAATCAGTAGAAGCCTTGTCTGCAGTGAAAGGTAAAAAGAATATTTTGAAGAAAATCTGGGGTTAGTAAAACATGTTTAGTATTTCAAATGCAGACAGTTCTTTTAGAATGGTGATTTAAAAAAAAAAAAAAAAAACTTTTGTAACAAAATTTCAAATCACTAGTGTGACTAGTGAAGAAACATGTAAGTCAACCACAAGAAACATCCTTGTTCCACACCAACAGGGGCCCAGTGGCCCAGGATGCTGGATAATGATAGAAACATGGAATACATTGGGTTGGAAGGGACCTTTCAAGGTCATCTAGTCCAACCCAGTAACAGTAATGAGTTTTTCAGGATCATATCAGTTCTTTGCATCATATGGACATAAAGAAAAGGAAAGCATGTGCATAATAAACCTGTGCAAATTCAGCCCTGAAATACTTGCATATTTCCCCCTTCCATAACAGTGAGAAATGCACACCAGTGTCTACTGAGGGCTGAATTTTGGCCTCTTGCTTGCAATCCAAAACCAGCGTAAAGGTAGAAACCTCTTTGATTTCATATGTTGCTTCTGAGACTTGTTTTGCAATGTGCTGAAACACAAAGCTCTGCTTTTCTGGTTTGGCTGAGCTCCCTAAAGGGCAGCATCCAAAGGGAGTGATAGCAGCAGTCCCATGTCTTAACTTACCAGGCTTGATGCCAGCTGCAACACTATGCCTGGAGGACAAGCAGCAGATCTGCAAGGCTCTTGACTCTGTCCCACAGGTTGGGCAAAGGAAATGTGGCCTGTAGATGTCTGCAAAGGGGTGGCTGTAAATCCAGATGAAAAGCTGTATTTGGCAGAAAACTATATGGGGAGCTCCAACGAGGTCTTGTACTGTGCAATGTTTGGTGACAGAGGAGAACACACTTCTCGAATTTGCAAATGGCAATTTGGGAGGGATTGCAAGTGTACTGAAGGACAGGATTAGAATTTAAATTGATCATGACAAAACATAGAAATTAGATGAAAAAATAGCACTCATTTCAGCAACTGCCAGAAACTAAGCAGTAATCAACTGCAGGCATGAGAAATGGGAATGAATTAGCAAGAGTGCAAAGAGCTTGCAGATGGTAAACTGGATCCAGGTTGAACACAATGCCCTCAATATGTGTAACTAGAAGCAGAGATGTGAAATAATTCTTCCACTCTATTTCTTCTAGCACTTGTAACTCTTTAGATCAGGGTTTGAGTGTTGTCCTGAGTACTGTACTTTGGGGTATTGGAGAAAGCAGAGGGTGTGATTAAAGGTTTTAGAGAAATGGCCTAGGAAATTACTCATTCTGGTAATTCAGTCTGCAAAGGGGAAGACTGAAGGAGGAGCATGATGCTGTAAGCACATGAAAGACACATAAAAGGAGGAAAAGCCTGAGCTGTTCTCCATTTGCATGCTAGGTAAGATAAACTGGAGCAAGTAATATGCATCTAAAATACTCTTTACTTTCTAATGACAGCAAAAATGAAGACCTGAACTAGATTACCTGGAGGGTTGCAGAGATCTTTAACAATAGATTTGATAAACTAGGAAGAACAGGGATGCAGCAGAGACCTTCTTTGGGCATGGGGAGGGCTGAGTGACCTTCCAGCCCTGCCACTGGGTTGCTCTCTGTGATTCACAGCCCCCAGCCAACAGCTGGAGGGGCTGTAACAGAGTTCAGCCATACTCCAACCCTTGTGCAGCCTTCCAAGGACTGATAGAGATTTACTTGGCACAATAACATGTGTCATCAGACAGGTTGTGGCTTTTCAAAGCTGCCAGGAAATGTACAGGAGTCAGCCGAAAATGCCAGTAATGCAACAAATAGGCTGAAAGTAGAATTTGGATGACTGGTGAGGTGCCAGATCTAGAAGCTGGGCAAAGCTTTGCTCTGTTTCTCTCACTCTGCCTTATCTTCATCTTTTATCAGTCTTCTCCCTCTGCATCTTTTATCCCTTAGGAGAAATTAAGTTTGAATGTTTTTATGAACAAATAAAGATCACTAGCTTGTGGTTTTCATAACACATTGCTTTGTTGTACGCCTGTGTCTGCATCACAAATTCCAGTAGATAAGAAAACTGAGTAAATAGTTCATGCAAAAAAAGAAAAAAAAGGTACTGCAGAAAAGACCTAATTAGCTGGATTGATACAAGTTGTTCTGTGACCCATGAAAACATGTTAGTCATAAAGCTATTCTTGATAAACTCAATGCAAACTCATTGAGACGTGTTGTCAAGCTAGGAAAGGGAAACGTGAAAAGTAGAGAAGCACTCAAGGTAACACAAAAAGACAAGTTAGAAGGGAGATTTTCTTTCTTAAAGCTATCCCACAATGTCTCAGTTCTCTGGAAAGTTGCTGGCGGCACCATAGCCAAAGTGGGTAAGTAGCCTCCCAGAATTATGAAACTGGAGTGGTGTGATTTGTTCTGCAGAGGGTGGAGTAAGAATGAGGGCAAGGCTTGAGGTGTGGTTTTTAAATGGTGCACTTAAGGTCACGGACCGACTGGCTCCAGTCAGATTATTGCCCTTGTGTCTGCAGACAAGCCTCTTAATAGTATACCCTGCCTTTAGAGGAAAAAACAGCCCATCTCCAGGATGATGTGTAAGATTCAGCTACCCCCTCACCAGAGGAGCTCACTCAGCATTTTGATCTCGGAATATGATTTTTTATTAAGGTCAGAGAAATGAGAACTTTTCCATAACTGAAAGGTAAATGGTAGCAATGTGGTTTAAGAAGACAGAAGTGAGGGGTGTAAAGGTTCCCTTAAGAACAAGTGTGCTTGCCTATTGGTGTGTTTCCCTTCATTTAGCAACCAGCAAAGTCAGGCTACACACACATTTCCATACTGAAAATCTCCTTTCAAGTCTGGCCTCCTCTAGCTCCTTCTTTTCTCCTCCTGTGAAGTCAGGCCTTGAGGCAGAGCAAGGACAAACCACACTCCCTTGGAAGGTTTCTGGTGGGTTGTGTCTCTGTAGCATTCCCTAAGGAGTACAAACCTGCTCCTGTCACAGCCCTTTTCATCAGGAACAGAAATGCCTTAAAGAAGCAACAGCATTGCAAATTTGAAAGTAAGCAAAATAAGCTACCCTCTTGTCCCTTTGTTATCTCAAGATTTTATTTTCTCAAGACTGCATCTTGGCAACGAGATCCCTGTAACAGTAGCCCTGGCCTTCTTCCTGTCCATCTTTTCATAAGTGTATCTCTAGCTATAGAAGAGTTTGCCACAGTTTCTCCTCTACAGTTTGGCAGATCCCATAATAGTAGTGGGCCAATTGCAAACACCATCCTTCTTTAACCTTCTTAATAACTGAATTATGTCCCCCACATCTCATTTCTGTGAAAAAAAATGGTAATTCAATGTGCATTTTAAAGTAAGCTGGTGATGTCTTGAGATGGTAATGGATTAGAGTTCCTGCTTCTGTTGTCAGTGGCAGGTGAAGTAAAATCTTGTGCCAATGTAGTTTCCAGATGTGATTTACTTTAAAATGTTTCTTTGCACATGCATGTGCACAAGTACAGAAAAATATATCTTAGAAACTTTTGGTCTAGATCTTCCCCTGTTTATTTCAATAAAAAGGTGACAATTATTGAGGAAGAAGTTTTGAGCTGATAAAGAAAGATGGAATTAAATCTTTAAACTTTTTTTCTGTGATATGTGCTAGACCTTTGTCTTCCATGGGGTTAGGCTTTCTAGTCTATTTTAGATCTAGCGACTCTATAAAGCAACCAGTGTTAAATATTATCAGGAACAATAAAAATAGCTGCTTCTAATTGGACAGAAGAAATCCCTTTAAAAATATTAGAATCCCATTTTAAGGTGCTTTCCAGTACACAGAGGAGTTTCTCTCCTGCCTAGTGCAACAGTAAGCCAGGCTGCATTCACAGGTCTGGCCCCTGCTTCATGTGCTTGGGTGCATACAGCCATGTCATGCACCTGCTCCAGAGCATCTTCACCTCCCCAGGGCCTGACACAGAAGGTGTAGCCACTTTCTCTTGCTGGTCACCTTGGCCTGCCTCCCTGCTGGATGCTGTCATCCACAGGCACATCTGGTGCTATGGTCATCCTCCCCATCTGACTCACCCAGAAGTGCCTTGCTCACTTCTCATCTGGTTGGGGTCTCCCACCTCAGCTCAACTACACCAAACAGGAGGTAAAGCATTCCAGAGAGAGAGGCTCCAGCAGGTGGAAGGATGTGACTGGAGCTTTGGAACTTCCCCAGCAGAGCCTGCTCCCCACCTGAGGGGCTTAGGGCTCCTCTGGGTCCTAGCCCAAGCTTGCTCTTCTCCAGTGCTACCAAAACCACCTCAAATTTGGGATTTGGAGTTGCCAGGGACATGGAGTTCACATTTTTAACAAATTTCAGGGTGATTATGAGCTGGGATTTTTAAATGCTTTTGAGCTGAGATTTTAAAAATACTTTGTATAGCTCTGGACAGTGAACTAATTTTTTTCAGCAAAGACATGCCTCAGGCTCATTGGCAAATCCCAGCTGTAAGAGCAAGTGCAGTAACCTGCAGATGGCTGTGCGCTGTGTCTTGCCCATGCCACATGTTTTATTTCCATTTCAATTTCCTCTGTCTCAGTATTCCTACAATTTCACCCTGTGTTCTGTGTTGAGCACATACAACAAAACAAAACAAAATAAAGAAAAAAAAAAATCCCAAAAAAACCACCACAGAAGTAAAACACGGTGTTGCTCCAAGGAAAGCAGTGATTAGACCATGACTGATTTGAGAGGAAGTTGGTTCCAAGGAGCAGAGTTTTATTTTCAATTTAATTTGCTGTTCACATTCACCAGCACACAAAGTTTTCCCAACAACATACCTTCAGAGGAAACACTAGTCAGCATTTCCCTAATTCAGGGAAGAGCTTAGCTTAATGTACATAACAGTTTTCCACTCACCACTGGTTCTGGATAGCGTCATGTTTGAGAAAGCACCTCATGCCATTTGCTTCTCCTTTAAAGAATGTTATTCAAATTCAAAAGTGAAGTCTAGCGAACAATTAATTAATAACAGTAATTGACTAATGAATACAAATGAGTAATGAATGATGCAATAAATGGATTTAATTACAGTCACAGTTAAATGTAGTGTCAGCACCTTTCTGTGGAACATGACCAACCCACAAGTTTCGAAATCGCAAACTCCAGGCCAAGGTTTTCGCACTGCTTGTTTTAGATGCCTTTTTTTTTTTTTTTGGGGGGGGGGGTAGGTGGGGAGAGTGTGTCCCAAGCTCAAGATGGAGTAGTACAGAAAAATTATTTTCAGAACAAGGGTGTTCTGTGCTTCCTAAATCAGGTACAAGAATAGTATCCTGAATTTTGCATTCTGGAATGAAGGGTCACCAGCTCACCTTTGGGATTCCCAGGCATATATTGAAGCAGGTGCCCAACCCACTGGTCTGTGAGTGTGGAGTGTTGTGTTTTTTTAAACATAGACATGTTGAGAGTCTGCTTTATGTTTGTAAGACATACCCATTGCATTTTAAGCAGCTGGAAAGTCATAAAGAATGTGTGCCTGTGTTTGGAAGGTTAGAAACTCCGCCTGTGGTTAATTCATGCTTCAGAGCTCAAAGCTCTAAAAGTGCTGGGTGGATCATTGTGGTTTTTCAAAATTAAGGTGTTTCATTCCCCATAGTTTCTCCTTCTTTATGTGTCATCATTTTCAAAGCTTTTATGGCAGGCTTAAATTTAGAGTCCTTGTGGCTTTGTTGGGGCACCACCTTTACCCTGTGTGGTCACAATTTTATGCTTCCTGTCTTGAAAAGATGGTGCCAGGATGGGTGGGGAGCTTCTCAGTGAGGTAACCAAGGATGGACATAATAGTATCACATATCATTTATTTTCCAGTTTCAAGGCAAGTATATAGGCAAGATGTATGCTTAGGTAGCTAAGAGTTAAGTGAAGACAGATGTCTTTCATGGTCCCAGTGCTAATTCATGTGTTGGGGCAAGTAGTCAGGGTTTATATGGGTGTATAAGTATTGCAAGATAGATAGATAGATGTGTGTATAATATACCAATTATTTCTTTGGAACTTTAATTGCACTGTCTGACATGTAATCATATTTACAGGCCACCAACATTTTCCAAGCTGGGTATCTAAAGTTAGCTTTTTAACTTTATATCAAGGTTACTTAATAAAGGAGGCCCAACCTTTTAAAGAATCAGGCTGCCTGGTCAGCCTTTCAGGAAAACATCTTGACATTTTGACAATCAAACTACTGTAAGTATTTGATCTGGGAATACGGATTTTAAATTCTGTGAAGAATATCTGGCTTTCCTGCAGACAGGATCTGCTAGTGCAATTCATACATTTCTATGTACTTCTAACCCTGGAAACACCTACAGGAAAGCTGGGGAGGGACTTCTTACAAGGGCTTGTAGTGAGAGGACAAGGGGTAATGGTTTTAAACTGGAAGACAAGAGACTTAGGTTAGAGATTAGAAGGAAATTCTTTAGTGTGAGGGTAGTGAGACACAGGAACAGGTTTTCCAGGGAAGTTGTGGAAGCTCCATTCCTTGAAGCATTCAAGGCCAGGCTGGATGGGTTTCTGAGCAACCTGATCTAGTGGGAGGTGTTCCTGCTCATGCAGGGGAGTTGGAACTGAATGATATTTAAAATTCCTCCCAACTCTAACCATTCTGTGATTCTATAGTTCTGTGTTTCCTAGTCAAAGAATACAGAGAGAACTGTTCTGTGAAGCAGCAAATCACTTTTTCAAGCATAATGATCATGCAGGGTTTTTTTCACAGAATGGAACAGCTTCTGCTGAAACTGCAAAATTCTTTTTTTTTTTTCCCTAATGGTGAGTGCTCTCTTAAATGTTGTATTGCAATGGGTGAAAGTTTGAAAGGTATCTGTAAGATTTGTTTCTTTGGTTTTCTTGGTTTTCTTCATCTCTTTCTATATTTCAAACAACAGAAATGCCAGGGATCTCCAGCCTGTGTTTACTGTGGAGGCTTGTGATGGCCTCTGGAAGACCAGGATGGGCAGTGAGAAGCCCTGTAATAGGTGAAATGGAATTTAAAGTGCTCCAAAGGGATCGCTCCTTAAATATCCGTTTGGTTTTGGAGATCACAAGATTTTTAAAATCAGCAAAGTAAAAATGTTGTAGGCGGCAGGTGCCCGCCCCGCCTGTGCCAGCTGGGACTGGCCCAAAGGCGCATGCCGCCTACAAAATGTGATTCAAAATGGCCTGTGTTCTAAAATGATCCATTATATTGCTTTAAGTCCAGTGGTTTTTCAGTTGCCATGCAAGACAGGAAAGTGACATCCCCCTTGTAAAGGAACAGATATGACATGTTTGTACAGTGCTCTGAGGACTGAAAGCCTGAAAAGTGATTTGTGTTAGTGCTACTTTTGTAGAACAGATCTTGTGCCTGTGTTAGTCATGCAAAACTATGGAAGGAAGGGTTTTTTTAATATATCAGCTTTTGCCCACAGTACAAATTAAATTAAAAACAGAAGGAAGATATACAGTATTGTCTTTCCAGATACAATTACCTTGTTGACTTGAATTCATTTCAGGAAAGTGCATTAATAATACAAAATTACCATGAATATGAAGCAGATGTCCTAATCTGATACAACTGTAACCTGGAAAAAGAGGTTGCACTGAAATGATTCAGTGACAAATGAGGTAAGAGGTAGAATAAAATATATAGCATATTAAGAGGCAAGCCCAGAGGCTCAGACTGTAAGATCTGTACGGTTACACAAATATAAAATTCTAGTCTCATAATTGATAAGGTCATATTATTCTGCTCTCTCAATCTGTCCATTGCCATGCTCTTGATTTCTGAACCAAGTCCCTCGTTACTGGATGCTTGCCAAAAATCCTCTTCAAAGTCAGAGGTGGGGAAAAAAAATGAAGTATATACACCTTTTTAGCATTGATTTTTGGGCCGAGGGGAAGATCATTTTCAATTTTAAATATTTCAGGATGAAGCTTTTTTTTTTTTTTTGAGAGATACACAGATATCAGGCTATGTAGTAAAAGTACTACCAACACTTAGTATCAAAATGGCAAACAACGCTAGAAATATGTACAAATAAATTTTAAAATCCAGTATCAGACTTTTAAAATTATCAAGTATTTGAGTCACATTTGGTTTTAGTGATTCTGCTCAAGACTTCCTATATGCACCTGACTTGGAACCTCTAGTCATCCCATCCCCTCTCCCTGAAAATGACTAAACACATTACAGGCTTTAAAAAAGTCAAACACACAGAAATTAAAGTTACTTGGAAGCTGTGGCCATAATTTCCAGCATTTTATTAACTACAGTATTTGTTTCTGCTCTTTACTTAGACTGCAAGACATTTTAAGAAAATGGCAGGTGTCCCCTTTGTGCTTTATACAATACCTTGCACAATATTAGTTAATAAACAAGCATGCAAACAAAAGAGTAAATTCCATTTAAAACATGCAGAATATTTGAGGCTCTAAATATGTCTTTAATAGGGTAGTGGTTATGGAAGAGTCACTTTTAAAATGCATGTGGGTCAGCCGCAAAAATAAGAAAACAAAAGCCATATTTGGATTAATTTTGTGGCTCTGATCCATGCTTCTTTCATTAAAGCTCCTTCCCTCCCCAGCCATCTCCTGCATGAGAAAGATACAAGGCAACCTGGAAGATTACAGAATAATAAAATCTGAAGGGGATTTGAGAGACAATGGAATTTGAGAGACTCGAATATCTGGTTCTGCCAAGAAAGCACCTGGAACAAATGTATTCCTGTAGTATTGTATGCTAAGTGGGTTCGCCGGAAGAACTGCTTGGAATTTAGTAGTAATAGTAGCATTTCCTGAGAAGCAAGTTTGAAATAAGGTTAATAGCAACCAAGTGATACTTTGCTGATTTTGCAAAGGCAGGTAATTATTGGATATTTCCATGGGCATTTGAAGGGGTGGGGTTTTGGAGGGGATCGGGGTCAGGTTTTTGGGGGTTTTTTTTTTGTTCTTTTTTTTCCCGGTTTAGAAAAGAACGAGTGAAAGCTTGTGAGCCAGATGTTTCTTCTCAGATTACAGCAGCCTGCTTGGTCTACACGTACAAAATGGGAATAGGCCTGTTGCAGTACCAGGTGTTGTATCTAACATACAGCATTACTGTTACTATTGTTTATACAGTAGTCCTCTAGCTGAGTCTCAGGCATGCTGTAGGCTTACACTCCCATGCTTAATATCTCCAGGAATGATGAGGAGAGGGCTCTGAAACAAAGTTCTCTCTGTGTTAGAAAAAAAAACCAAAAAAACCTGCTTTAAGCTACATCAGCAGGAGGTACTTAGGCTGTGGTATCACAATGTAGTCCAGCACCTGCAACTTTTTGCCAGCTTGGATGCAGCTGCTGTGTGGAAGTCTCCGTTGAGTGCTACAGTAAGTGGCTTAAGGTAAAGAAATTGCTTGTGTCAGCGAATGAATGTGGGGTAACTTTACGGTGACTCAACATACATATTTCAGAACTGCCTAATGTTTATAAGTTACAGTCTGAAAATAGGAAAAACACAAACAAGGATGGAAAAAATATTCAACAGAGCATCTACAAGCAAGTCAGACTGGTTTTCTTTATCCTCTACACTCCCATCGTTGCACCAACAAAAAGTCTCTGAAGAAAAACACTTTCTGGATGTTCACACACTGATGTCCATAAACAGAGCTACAGTTCTTGTGTTTAAAACCTGTATATTGGTCTGCATCTCTGCATGATCTCTGTTGATCTCTTAAGCTGAGGCCTGACTTTCAAAAGTTGCCCAACAGCCAGCACATCCTGCCTGCTGTCTGCATTTGCAGAGGTTCACCCAGGCACTCTGCTGTCTAGAAAAGTTCTGTCCCTAACACACGTGCTTAGTGGTGGTCTTGAAAGAGTGGCTGGTGCTGCCTCAGAAAGTGTCTGTCCAGTGCTGTGACAATAGACAGCTTTTAAATTCAGAAGCAGAGTTTTCCCAGGCCAAACGTTTTATGGACACTTGTTGCGTCTTGTCAGCGCTTGTTCGCATGTTCGCTGTTTATGAGGCACAAGATAACATCAACCCTATAAGCATATATTTCATTCGTAGGAGTGGCTTGTTTTCCATGAGTACATTCACACACACACACTCTGGCTAAAGAGAACAAGTTGTATACAGCTCATCAGTTTTAAAGCAACAGGTTTATTCCACAGCACGTGAAGAAAACAACTGAGTCATTATCAGCTCTGAGGGGTAAAAAAGACATCTAAATTTTTACTATAGTATAATTAATATCTACCTTTTTTTTTCTTTTTCTCCTTGCTTATTCTCCATCTCCAGATTAGAAAGGCTTGTCCAGACTTTTAAATCTTTATGATCTCCATTTTTGAGGAACATAATTCATTATTTTAGTTATAGGATATCACCAAGGGAGCAAGAATAGTCCAGACTTTCCTAATGCAGGCAAGACTTCAACTGACCCAGTTGCTGGTTAAAGGAAATGGAAAAAATAAAAAGTTGTGTTCTTGCTGCCTCTGACTTAAAGACAGATGCTTAAATATGGAATTGAGAGCCTACTGGTAGAAAGCTATATCTAGAGAAGAAAAATCTTTTGTGTTAATCTCCTTCTAGAAGTTAGAGGTCATTGTGGCTTTTAATCATACAAATTGTTATTTGAAGTTTTCCATTAACAGTATTATTTGTTGTCCGAAGCTCATATTCATCCATACAGCTTCATTTTTGTCTAGGAAGGAAAAGGAGTTTGCCTCTGAATGTCTAGGAGAAAGAGACAGATTTTATTCTTTTCTTTGAGATAAGTTAGGTTGATTGTAACCCAAAGGAATATATGAATGTCAGTTCTAGATCAGACTAGAAGTCCAGCTAGCCCACTGACCTGTGTCCAACAGGGCCCAGTAGCAAATGTCTGGCCAAGAGTGTCAGTGCAGAGCAAACATATCATGCTGTTCCTCACAGGATATTCCCAGCCTTTAGCAATTTGTCCTATGAAACGTCCCAGGAAAAACATTCTATCTTTCTATTAAATGCCAAGTTCTTGATGAACTTCTCTTCCATGTATTTTTCCAGTGACCTTTTGAACCTCTGCTAGCTTTTGGCATCAGAGAGACCTGTGGCAATGAGTCCCACAGTCTGTGTGCCACATGGAGTGCTCTTTCCTTGCTGCAAAATGGTCATTTCATGCCCACATGTTCTTGCATGGTTTGAAGCAGGGGACAGTCCTCAAGGGCAGCAGACTGAAGGGGTACCAGTCACAGACCTTCTAAATCTTCTCCAACTCTTCAACCACCACCATATCCTAGAAGAAAGATTCCCCCCAACTTGATTTGTGTTTGAAAAGGTAGCAATGACTCCTGCTTGGTTTTTGAGGTGCTCTTTATGAGGAGGGGGGTCTGGAGTACGATTCCTGACAGAATTGCCCCTGACTTGAAAGTCTGGGCAACGAAGAATGGCATTCTAGCACCTCCATTCAGGCAAGGAGTGCCCAGGAGAAAGGGACCATGCTCAAAAAGTAGGCTTGGAATTCTTCATCAGTACATTGAGCTGTAAGCCAGTATGCTTGGGATATGGAGCATGAGCACCCAGTTCCCACCTACAATGTTAATCAAGGGAGTTGTAATGCTTAAATCCTTACATAGATCTGGGCATAAACCTTTTTTAACTTCTCTTAAATGTGGATATAAATATTCCAGAAAGAAATCCTTGCTCTTCTTATGTGGACAGGATGTTCTCTCCCGTAGGGCTACAATAGTCAGCCTCACTAATGCAGCTGAAATGTTTGTGCACATGTCGTATGAAGACAGATATCAAGTAGCTGCTTTTAAGGGCTGCTTGTGCTTTGTTAGCTCAGGCAATCCAGTCGAGCACCAAATTTTCATAAGAAATCAGAATCTAGGAGTTCCCATACAGGCTGCTGTAGTAATAAAGGGCCAGATTTTCATACAGGCAGACTCACCACAGCTATGTGTAGGGGCCAGAATGTTAGAATTTGATTCTACTCAGATCTTTCCAGTGTTCCATATCCATCTGAAGAAAAAACCTAAGAGGTACAGGACACTTCTGAAACCCAACTGCTTTCAGTTTCTTGGTAGATCTTCAACTCCTTGGCAGTTTACCCATGGTTTTACTTGCTGAATGGGTTTGAAAAAATGGCAGTTAAAGTTCTTTTTTAGTATTTTGAACATTTGAAGTTCTTACTAAAATAATGGGAGCTAAATACCCCTAAAGATCTATTTATATGTTTAAATTCTTAAAAAGGAAATTTAATAGCACGTCTTTAAGTATTGCATGTTTTACAAGAACTACATCCTCAAATCTTGTAAGGGTAATCTCTGCCTCAGAAGCTTTTTCCTCTCTTCTTGTGGTTCACCACACAGTTGCATGACCACAAGAAAGGGTGTGAGACCAAATGGGACTCAGTTCACTGTGATGTGGAAACTGCATCATTAATAAGTCTGTTTTTACCATTTTGAATTCCTCTCTCCTAAGCATGGGTGACTAGAATAGTACAAGATTTTCTGAAAAAAAGTTGCTCCTGTCCTCTGCAGTGATGCTAACCCTTTGCTGTTCTGAGTGAAAATAGTTATCATGGGATTACAGCAATCTTTTTCGTAGCTGCCTCACACTGTGGCTCCCTGTCATGCTCTATTGACCAGTATTTTCAAGCTTTCCTGAGTTATCTCCAACTGGAAAGTTCCCAGATTTTCCAGAAAGTGTTATCATTAGTTCATAAGTGCATGACCTACTACACTTCTTTTATTCTAGCAGTTAGTTCAGTTCCTCATGTGTGACAGTTTGATCCTTTGTTGTACTGGCAATACCCCAATTTCTCATCAAAACTTTGATGAATGCATTCCTGTGCATTCCTATCATTGTGCCAAGACCATTTCATGAAAATAGTTGAAGAGATCAGTCCAAAACATAATCCTTTCACTAGAGCACAGGAATCTTTTTGCTTCCACCTCCGATGTGGTAATCCCTATTGTGCATTTGTGACAAAAAATGCATCTTTCTCTTGATCCCAGCCCTGATGCAACCTCCTTGCGTAAGTCGTGAAGTTGGCTGCAGTTTTTAATACTTAAGGGCCTGACTGACAACTTCTGCTGTGACTGTCACAGCATGACATTGCCACAGCTCCAGCAGAGAAAAACCCAAATTGATGTAGGCAGGACAGATCAGCAGTCAGAATGAGAGTGCAGCCAGGCCAAATAACTTTTCTCCCATAGATTTATGGTCATTGGTCATCTGCAGAGTTCTCTGGTGAGAATCCATCTTGGCAAGGTATTTGTCATAGAACAATTGTTCACAGGCCTTGAAAAACCCCACAGAGCAAGAGTCATCATCTGTGCATGTGCTCATGTGCTTGCCTAGCTCTTCTCTGCTTCTCCTTCTCCTCCCTAACCTCTCCCTAAAAAACTTGCCTTCCATTTTACTCCTCTTATCCATACTCTAAGGATGCGCAATTGAAAGTCAAATGGATGGTGCTGCCATTGTATCTGAATAAAAGTGTTTCCTATCAGTTCACGTGCTGTTCAGTCCTGAATGTCTTTCCCACTCCAAGTAAAACAAGAAGATTCAAGTATCTCCAGAATTCTTGTCTCTCAGCCCAAGACAAGACTTTAACCCATGCCTGTATCCAATCATCATGGCTTGGCTTCATGAATGAAGATTTCAGAAGAGCTCTCCCCACGCTTGCTGCGAGGGCTATAATGGCTGAAAAGGCCATGGGGTTGCATGGCAGTGGGGTTGAAAAGGCAGTGGGGTTGCAAAAGGCCCAGCAGAAAGTCTCCTGCGAGGGGACAGCCAAGGCACGGTGCTTTCTGTGCTGTCTTTTCTCTTCAAGACTGGTTCTACTGTGTTCTCAAAGGAGGCAGCAGTGTTATGGATGGTGTCTCCATGTGTCCCGACTGGAAGCCAGAGGGGACCACTGCTGGCAGTCAGTATGGCCAAAGCTGAGGGATTGTTTCAGGGAGTCCCTGTATCTCCTCTCTGGGGCTCCTCTGTTGCGGCAGCCGGTGGCAAGTTCACCACAGAGCACAATCTTAGGGAGGTGGTGATCCTCCGTCCTGGAGACGTGCCCTGCCCAGAGCAGCTGTGTCCTCAGTAGCATGGCCTCCATACTGATGACCCCTGCCTGTTCAAGGACAGTGACATTGGTCACACAGTCAGTCCAGTGGGTGTTTAGGGTTGTACAGAGGCAGCACTGATGGAAGCATTTGAGGAGTCGCAGGTGGTGGCGGTAGATGACCCATGTCATCAGACACGTATAAAAGAGTAGACAGTGCAATGGCTCTGTAGACACTGATCTTTGTACTTTTCTTCAGGTGTTTATTGCTCCAGACTTTTGTGAAGTCCTCCGAATGCTCTGTATGCCTTTGCCAATCTGTTGTCTATCTCTTTGTCGATCTTGGCTTCTGAGGAAATAATGCATCCCAGAGAGCTGAGCTGCTGGACTGACTTAAGCTCTGATTCACCTATGGTGATCTGGGGATGATGGAATTCTTGTCTCTCAGCCCAAGACAAGACTTTAACCCATGCCTGTATCCAATACAACACAGTGAAAGGCAGAAACACAGCAAGCTTGCAAACTGAAAAAATATTTCCATGTACTTTATGCAGTCCAAATCCTTGTTCCATTTTCCCTCCTGCATTTGACACTGCAGCTGAAGCCATGTGCTTACTGAAAAATCTGACGGTTTTGTTCTCTTTCATCATATTCCTAGTTTATTTTAAGCACAGCAGTTCTATGTCTATTTTCTCTTTTTTTTGTGTTTATATGACTGAGGAACACTTTACAATTTGTTTTAAGACAGGTGAATTCTCTGAAAGAAGTTGACTGCGAAGTTTTCACAATAGGTCTACATTTCTCTATTTGTAGGATGCTTGGACAGATCTTTTTTGAAGATGGATCCTTTTCTCCATATTAGGAGGTTCTTCTATTATTTTTTGCTATCCTGTTTTAAGAAAGCTTTTGCTGTTAAATTCTAATCCTTCTCCAAACAACATTCTGACACAAGTTTCAAAGAACCTTATGTACCTTAATTCAAAAATAGTCTGGGTTTCCTCTCTGCTCAAATTCTAGAAATTAACAGACCGATTTATGTCGCTATCTGTTTCTATAAATTCATCGAGGCTTTTCCTTCATTATTTATAGTTTTAGTTTGTTTTTCCTTCCCAAAAGTTTAAGATGGGTTAAACCATGTAGCTAAGGTTACTACTCTGAACAGTTTGTCTATCATTTCCTCCATACCCACTAAAACCAAATCTAAGAACAAACAAAATTTACTGTGTTAAACAAGCTTCTTCAAAAGGAGTTATATTGAATCAAGTTATAATCTTGCCTGTAAATTAGCTGCTTAGGTCCTTTTAGAAATCAACAGCGACTGCTGATTCTGCATAAAGAATTATGCAGTTTGTCTATTTTTTTAATTATTTGTTTTTAATCACTTAATTAGACTGATCTTCTGTAATTTGAGGTATGGACAGCTAAACAAGCTGCCACATGTGCACAACAGTTACTGTACAGCTGCAAGTTCACACCTGAATCTACCTTACAGTAACAAGCTTATCCATCTTAACGCTTAGTGTAAGGTTGGACATATTTCAATACATATCCCAGAAGGATATAGAATTGTCTTGGACTCTTGGAAGCAATAAGATTTCAGCTAGATGAATATTCATTATAATTTTTAAATGGAATTAAGCAACAAGTTGGCTAACTTCTACTGGTGTCTCAATGAGATTTGCCCTTAATACTATACTAGAGGCTTTTAACAGCTTATATCATGATTACAATGGTAACAAGCTCATCTGGAAACCTGAGAAAGTTTTAGTGTCAAATTTCTTTGCCCTGTCCTTCCTTGGAGGGACATAAGGCATATGATTCTTACATGAAACTGCAAGTCTTCTAGCAACTGTTGTTGATTGAAGCTATTATATTTTAATAAAATTTCTGTATTAGATGTAGAAATTACAGTGGCCTTTGAGAGATTTTGGATATCAGACTCATTTTCCAGAATTCAGAACCAGCTTTGCCTAATAATTTGTAGTGATGCCATTTACAAAATTTTCCAAACATTAATTCTTCCTTAATAACAAAAAACCTAAAAAAACATTAAAAAAACAAAAAAAAATTCAATATTTCTGCAACAGCCAGATTATAAAGGGCTTCAGCAGCAAACCTCAAGTCTGGTGACAGAGATGTCTTGGATTACATAGCCAAGTACATAGCGGTAGCACAACTGGCTCAACTCTTCACAGTATTTTTAATTTTATCAGAGTGAATGCAGAGTATTCTTAACAGTTTTCATGGGTAATGCTACATACCAGTCACAAGGACCTTAATTGTGCTCTGTGGTCATTGCACAAACTCCATACATTTTAAATTATGGGCCTGTCACAATGTTTACTGACCTCTGGTTTGACTTTATCAGTTCTAGGAAGGGTGAAGTCAGCAGGAAGGTGACATTTCTGAAACCATGCATCTGTTTAGTGGGTGGGTTTTATTGCTACTTTACCTAGCCCAGAGAGCTCAACACAGCCAGAAAGGGTAACCATCTCCCTCAGGGTGGCCCAGAGCCAGCAGAGTGGTCTTTGTGTACCCCCATCCAGCCACAGGTTTCTAATCTAGCAAAAGGTCGAGGATAAATAACCAAGGGCTGCTGACTTGCAGCTTCAGTGACAACCATCTGGAGCAAATGTTGCCATGCAAGTCCCAAAGCAGGGCTAAAATTGTGCTGCCCAGAATCAGGAGGAGCCTCTGTTGAGAAACCACTCATCCAGGCAGCCACTTGGCCATGGGAAAGCAGGGCTGGTGAAACTCTTCCTTGGTGACTTGAGGCTCAACAGCATCAAAGCTTTCAGTATGGGAAAAGCTCATCTCTCTGGTTATTTCTGATTCAAAACTTGGAAATTCATTTTCACCACCGATCTAGCTAGGAATCTTTGCTGCATGGAGACCAAAGACTGGTTCGTGTATTTTCAGTATTTGTACAAATGAGAATGTTACAGACAAGTGGCTCAAAGTTACATCAGTTCATTCCATGTCAGGTACCTGTTTTTCCTCTGTTCAGCTAGCCAAGTACTGGATTAAAAAAGAAAGCAAACAAAACCCTCTTACATAGTCCAGATAATATGAGCACAAGTAGCCTGAAAGACACAGGACACTGCCAGAATGGCCCAAAATTAACTTTGAGTTTACTGCTTAAAATGCCAAGAAAACCCCAGAGGAAAAAGAGGCAAATCTTTCTTCAGCCTGTGTATACATTATAAGTGAAGAGCTTATTTGGGGATTTTGAGTCATTTGCTCAAAGTGGGATTCTGTCTAAGAATATTTAGAAAAGGAGACAATACAACTGGAAAGCAGCTTATTCAAAACTGATAAAAGGAAGTGTTTTTTCACAGAGTGTGTAATTTGACTAGAGGATTCATGGCTGCAAGAAGCTGTCGAGGTGAGAATTTCACAGTATTCAAATAAGTGTTTTATGTGTGTGTGTGGCCAATCATCATTTCTCTAGACAGAACTAAGAAGTTAAAGGGACAAAAAACCCAAAGCACAGCTGTCTTCTGCAGCATTTTTGGAGCTCTTCTCATAAAATCTTGGTGCTAGGAGTAGTGAGACCAGTACAGACCAATTTGGCTCTGTGGGGTGGACCTTAGAGCAAAAAAAAAAACAAATGCAGTCTTGTACTTGTGGAGAAGGAGGAATGAAGTGCAACAGAGTTTATTAGTGAAGTACATCAAAGAAAGAAAGAAAGAGAGAAAGAGAGAGACAGAAAGGAAGAGAGAAAGAAAGGAAGAGATGGGAGGGAGGATGCCATCCATACTAAACTCTAAGTTTGATTTAGATATTATTTTTGTTTCATAGTAGCAACAGAGTAATGACAAAGAGGTTGTATTTAGAGGCAAAAGTCCAGAGCAGAAACAAGAAATGTCTCCACCAGCCTGAGTGTCTTCCTTATCCATGGGGCACACCAGCAGCAAACAGAGGTAGTGAGAGGCCTGGGAGCCATCACTTGCTGCTTGGCTGCACTATTTTTACTGCAGAACTTAAGAGGTTTGGACACAGGTTTGGTCCCATCTGCTTTTCCTTCCCATTCTGCAGTCTTCCATTCTCCTGTTCCTCACACGTATTTTCAAACTGTTTCAGGTAAAAATGCTTTCTTTGGACCTGACATTACAGCGTTTTGCTGGTAGACATCTCCTGATGAGATGTTAAACACTAAATGTTAAATATTTAGTCAACTGGCTGAAGAGTTAGGGGTTGGATCCTGCACTTGGCTGTGAACAATCTGCTTCAGAGGTGCTCCACAAGGGTGCAGCAGCCTGCCTACACACCGCTGTTTGTAGGATCTTAAAGGTCTGAAACACATCAGTTTACTGGGAGGGGGCTAGGGTGGTTTTGTTCTTCCTTCTACCCAGTTCATTTCACCCTCCTGCTTCCCATGTGCTTCACTTTTTTCCCCCACAGCACTAAGGCTTTTCCACAGCTCCTTCATCCTACATGGCAGGTGCAATGACCCAGAATGAAGCATCAGTGCTGCTGGGAGGTGTGTGTACCTGTCCCCATCTGCAGCCCCAACCCCAGCCCTTGTCTGCCTGTGGTTTAGATAGAGATTGTTCACAGCTTTGGGACTGGCCTTGTCTCTTCTTCTCCCAAAGGATTCTACAAATAGGAATGTTTGGGAGGGAAGAGCTTTCTTGCTGTAGGTAAGGGTGGACAATACCTGGCTCTGCTTGTGAGAGAAGTGTAGTAATGGTGAGCTGGGCAGTACTGAGAGCCACCTGACATAAACCGTAATTTCAACAAAATACCACACAGTCTAAAGAGCAGTTTAAGTGAAAGAAGAGCCAATATGATGAAACAGTCCAAGAATAGAACATGAATTTTTTATGTAAGTGCTTACACTATAAGTACTAAGTAACCCTATGTCACAACTACAGGACTTATGGGAAGCCATGATTTTTTTTTCTTTTTTCCTTTTTCCCTTCTCCTTTCTCCCTTTTCCCTTCTCCTTTCTCCTCTCCTGTCCTCCCCTCTTCTCTCTTTTTCTCTTTTTTATTTTGTTATTTTTATTCTTTCTCTTTTTCTCTCTTTCTCCTCTCTCTTTCTCTTCCATCTTCATCTTCACTCTTTTTCCTCTTTTTTTTTTTTTTTTTATTTTGTTTTATTTTTAATCTTACTTGAGCATTGCAGCCAATAGCTTTCAATTAACTTCTTTTATTGCTCCCATCAGTTGCTGGCACCTAAACAGAAAGATATTTAATTTTACTGAACTGTGAATGGCAGTTTGGTAGGAATAAAAAGTCAAAGTGAAGCAAAAGCTTTTCTGCCTCTGGCACATTGGCAATACTTTATTGATTCAAGGGGTCTCTGCATTCAGCTGTCAAAATAGTACAGTGACTATTATGATGTTTCTTAGACAAAGAAAGACTGAGGACAATTTGCAGGGCTCTAGAACATGCAGTGAGCAGGTAGGCTGGCATGCCTGCTGGATACATGCAGGCTTCTTAAAAGACTTTCTTGCTGTACACCAGAGGGTTTGTGACTTTTTTGAAATTAAAGGAGTGCCTTGAAATTGTCTTCTACTGATGGCATTAAAGGACTTGATCATAAGCTCACTGCAGTCAGTAGAGAGACTCCTACTGATTTCAGCATACTCCAAATCAGCCCTGCTTCCAGAACTGAAAAAGCCCAGTTTAAAATTATGTCATCCCTTACAACGAAAATTTTAGTGGATTATATGGGGTGAGCTCAATTCAGCCTATGACTGCCTTCAAATATATGGCATTTCTTGTACTATGTCTTGAAACAGAAATCTCCACATGTTCAGGCATGCTTTTTGGACTTGATCTATCCTTACGAAAATAATAGTTTGAAAACCCTTCATGAGCTTTCATTAAGAAAGATTCTCATGTTAAGGGAATGTGCATTTGCAACAGCCAAAAAAAGGCAGAGGTTGGGAAGACAGAGGATGGAGCAGAAGGCAGAGTAATGAAAGGATGCTTGTGAAAATTGGACAGAAGCATTACTCAGTTTCAAATATCTCCCTTTTTTAATCTATAGTAAAGTTTAAAAAATAAAATACTAGTGCAGTGTTAGAAAAACATTTTACATGGCATGATTGTTTTAACAATAATAGAAATGTATATTTAATTACATTAAACATTATTTTCCTGCATTTTCCCCAATTGTTAGGAAAGGAAAGACAGCAACTGATATGCTGATTGATATGGTGGCCAGCTGAAAACAATTGTTTGAGTGTCATGGGTAATGGAAGGCATTTGGAGTAACTGTGCAACTAAACTACTAACTAAAAGGCTGCCTTTAAAAAGATTACAGTTGCTTCAGGAGAAAGATCTTGCCTTTATGTTGAACAATCTTTTAAAAGTCTTATCTTTACCTGAGAGAAATATGATTAAATACTGAATTATGAAGTGAATCACTATTATTCAGAACTCTTTTTTTTTTTTTTTTTTTTTTTTTTTGCAAGACTGCAATAGCATTCCTGCATATACAATTCAGAAAGAACCGTTTTAAGGAACCTAATTTGCACTATATCACTCTTCAGTTTTTCTTTGAATTGAAAATAATAGGACTGGCAAAAAGAATTATTTTTATTATTCTCTTGATATATGTGGAATTTTACTGCATACTTCTTTGAATGTAAAAAGACTTTAAAACGTGGTGTAAATGAAGCTGTATTGTAAATAGGAATCAAAATTGCAGTACGTAGTACCTCACGTCCCACTTGAGGTTTCTGAATAATTTTGTGAATTGCCTGGAAACATTGGCTCAGTTGTACGAAGAACAGGAAGAATCATCAGAATAAGAAGCGTAGCAGAGAGAATATTAATCCAGACACTCGAGGAAAACTGAAATTTTATGTTCAGCTTTTTAGATATAAAGTTTTATTTCACAAGCCACTTCCTTTGAATGAACTTGGCATACATTTACAAGTGTAAATGCTGTGTGTGCAGCCCCCTACCTTTTGAGAGCAATGAATGAGGTAAGTAGTAAGGATCTATTTTTAGTAGCTATGCACTCAGAGACTCAAATTGGTTGCTTTTTTTTTTTCTCTTTGGCTGATTCCAAACCTCTTCTTTAATCCTCAAGCATGGCAGATCAGATTAAATTTGCAACATTTAGTGTGCTGTATTTTACTGCTGAAAGGGGCACTTCCTTTAAGGTAATAGAGAATCTAGGTAAAAAATGTGAAGTAAAGCTTCTCATAGTTCTTCAGAAATATTCACTGGGCATTGTATGAATAGGTCTGTGACCTCTGGTGCATTTTTCTAAAACCTCAAGATTTTTTTTGCTGTTGGAACAGCTCTCGTTTTCTGCCAGGAAAACATTAGCATCTCCCCCATGCTTTAGGGAAGTGTCTTCAGCATCTTCCCATCCCATTGCTCCCAGTTCTTCATGTCATGTCCCAGTGCCCACAGTTTCAGTGTGTCAGCTGGGTGTCACAGTCTACTCCAGAGATGCTAAAACCAGTGCTGAATGATTCACCTCACTCCATCCTGGTGCAGACTTTTTCCTAAGCATAGCAATTCAGCAATTCTTAAATGTATTGACTTCTTAAATGTATTGAAAAGGAGGAGCTGGTGAGACCTTGAAATCTAGATGTGGTACACAGTAGTACCAGGCATTCCTGCTTGCTCGGGAGAAATATTGGCTCTTCTCCAGGAGCCAGAGTGTTTGTGTGAAGGCTCCAGGAGAAGACCTGCTTGCAGCCATTCTCATGTTTAATATGAAGAAGCGTTTCCATGTGTTAGACATAATGCACTACAGCTCCTAGCATCTCAGTGTTCCTCATCTTAAATGCTTAGATAAGCAAGGAGACTTAACCTCAGCTGTAGTTATGGTGAAAAGCTGCCCCACATGCTCAGTTCATGGTTGGTGACAGCTTACAGTGTGATGTGCAGATCAGTTTATGCTGTGTATGTGACCATCAAGTTTTGCTGGGGGAAATCTTAGCTGCTGCAACAGTGCTACTGATTTTGCAGCCAAGCTTTCAGAAACTTCAGTGCTCTTTGGAATATGTCCCCTCCTCTGCAATTCAGCTGTAAATTAATTTTTCTATCCAAACAACTAGCCAAGCAGGGCATTGTTCAGGTCTTGAACTTGGTCCCTGGCACAGCTCCCTAGGCTGTGAGAAGCAGTGTTGCACATTGCTCCTCTCAAGCTTCCTCTGAACTTCAGAGTGTTTCCAGATGGATGGAGGGCTGCCACAGAGCAATGAGGAGAGAGATTGTGCATGGGAGGGGGACTCTGGAGTCCTCCCCACCACCCCAAAAGACATGACTGGCTTTAACTAGTTCAGTTTTTCAAGAAGAGCAGCTTTACATGAGACTTCATTATGGGACTTGGCTTTGATTTATGACTTGTCCCATGTCGAATCAAATAGAGCTGTCCTCCAACAGCTAGAGAGCTATGAGCTCTCCAAAACTTTCTGATGTTCTGGCATAGCAATTGTTAACAAGAGCCTGTGATTTATTACACATGTTGCTGCCTTTTCTCTGCCTGCTGTGATAAACTCAAGGGCGGTAAAAATCAAATATGAAGGCTTAGAATAAGTTGGGTGACCTGTGTTGGGTGTGTAAATGCAGTGGGCAAATCCCAGCCTGCCTTCAGATAATCCCTATTGTACTTGGCATATCCAGAAATCCCAGCTTCAGATTTTGATCATCTACAGCATCCTTAGGATCAGCCTTAAGTATATGAACACTAAGCTTTGTTAGATATAATGAGTTGGATTGATTAGCATTTATTGAATACTGGGCCTTAGTTCTTGCTAAGTTTTTCTCGGAGCCAGCTAAACCACATGTAATTCCTGGGTCCTAGTTTCTCTACAAAGTAAGTTTCCTGTTCTTTATTTCTTTCATGTAACAAAATGGGATCAATCCTCAGTTGCTAGAAATCGTTTCATCTCCACTCACATCAGTGGGTCTTGACTGGCTTACCCCAGCTGAAAATCTGGCTTTTCTGGTCTTTGACTGGTACATACTTGATGAATTTCCTCTTTCCTTTCTACTTTTACACTATTTCCTTCTAGACACTTTTTCCATCACATTGTGTCCTTCTCTTATGTTTCTAAAACAACCCTCAGCATTTTCTTGTTTTCCCTTCCAATCTCTCCCTACAGCTCTCTGATGTGTTTTCCCTTCCTTCTATTGCTTATGGAGGGAGCCCAAAGTCTCTGTAGTTCATAGAAAAATATCAAGAAAGAATTTGGCCCAAAAAGGGATGTATAGATCACATTGTATGTGCAGGTTATATCATTACACAAGAAAACTGGGTTTATTCTTATATCCAGAATCTTTTAAAATCCTCAGTCTAAGGTCTTTTTTCTCTTGTAGTTATTCAGCATACAAGAATTACTTAAGCTTGTGTCCACAAGAGTGAATTTTTCCTCAAGGTAGTGCAGCCAAAGAGAAATATGTTAGACAATGAAAGGAGATAATTCTATTCCTTATATACAGAATACCCAAAGACCAGTAGGGGAGACTTGGACGTACCAGATGAAAAATTATTCACTGCATCATTTGGGACAAGCTGATGTATGGGTCATGCTTCCCTAGCACATAATTCTCATCCGATGCCTGTATGAACCAGCCACTCAACATTGTACTCTCCACTCCTTTGAATATGCTTAGTAAATACACTCCATATACTGGGGTTTTACTTCTTGAAGTCCCTCTTTATTCAGATCCAATAGTAGGACACGGATAAAGTGAAGAAAGCATAAAGCAAATTGCAAAGGTAAGAGAGATGGACTCTCTCATTCTGCAAAAATAAAGACCTAATATGAATCTGAAAAAATACCAAAACCTGAAAAAATACCAAATGCCATTTTACTTGCTTGAGAAATCCTATTAAAATTAGTAACATTTCTTACACAGGTGAAGTCACACGTGCTGTTTGGCAGCAACAGGCAGTGCTGCTGAGGAACCTGACCTTTTAATATGACAATGGAAGAATAAAATTGTCAGGAAGGGGATGGCTGAGAATTAGGGTTAAAAACTCCTAATATTTCCCCTAATCACTATGAGGAAGACATTGTTCGTATGGTTTTTTCCCTAAAACTTGTACAGAGTTACAAGAAAGAAGATGCTTAAGCCCACCAAATAATATTTGACCTTTTTATTTGCTTGTAATGCTTGTCTTTGTCCCATTCTTAGTTTGTTAAAAGCCATTGTGCTTGAACTGGCTTTTCTCTTTTTAAACGTGCCTGTTCTGGGAGAGTCTCTGTCTCTGGTTAGAAACAATGTGCATGAACGTAACAGCAGTAGCATTATCAGTAATATTAAAACAGCTTTAGTGAGAAAGGAAGTTTTATCTATTTATAGTGCTGCACTGTGAAGAAGGCACTTCAAAGTTTCGGACCCTAAAGCTGGTTTGAAAGACTTCTGATACTTCATGATTAGTTTTCTTCATTGTCTAGCTGAGACAAGCAGTGATACTTCTGCTCTGGTGGAGTAAACCTGACAAAAAAATCCTGTTATTTTCCGCCACACACTCTGACAGTAAATTAATTCCATTTGTGATCCTTGTTAGTCAGTTTTTTCCTGGTCTGGAAAGTCAGGGCTCAAGAGAGCTGCCCTGATGTCACGGCTTATTCCGAGGATTGGTTTCCCCTCTTTTAGCTTCTCATCTTGAAATGACATTACACTCATCACTTCTCAGTGTCACATGCCCAGTGTATCTGAGTGCCCTTGTAAACCTTTAAAAAAAGGCAATTCCTACAGCCATACAAGGCAACCTTTTTCTTCCTTTTTCTTTTTTTTTTTTTTTTTTCCTTTGGCCTTCCTCAGGAGCTTGATGGGAGAAGGAAAGAGAAGGGCAATCTTACTATGGCAGAGTTTTATTTCCTATATTCCTACTGCTGCTCCCTCTTGTCATATGCAGGGCTCAGAGGATCACCCTATCTGGACTTTAGATAGGATTTTTTTCCCCAGATCAGGTTGGCAGAAGTTTCTGGCTGCCACTTTGCTCTTCCTCTTGGTTTGGTTGTTTGGTTTGGTTTTTGGATTTTTTTGTTGTTGTTGTTGGGTTCTTTTGTGTGCTTGTTTGTTTCTTGTTTGTTTCTTTCTTTCTTTTTTGTTTGTTTGTTTTTTTTTTTGTTGGTTTTTGCTTGTTGTTTTTGATATGGGTATTCTCCCCTCTTTCTACAGGACAGGGTTGGGTTTGTCTGCTACTGTCAGCTGGACTTCTCTCAACTCCCCTCTTCTCTGAGACTGCAGAGGTCTTAAGCAGCCCCAAGTTTTCATCTTTCCTGTTTTCCATCTGTGGCATGTAGTTCATCCCTCTGGGTACTTAATGTGCTGTAGGCTCACTTCCATCTTTGAGCTTAATATACTGGTGTCCAGGTGAAGTTTAGTGGGCTGTACTATGCAGGAGGTCAGAGTAGGTGATCAAGTTGTCCCTTCTGGCCTCCAGTTTTATGAAGCCTGCCTAACTGGTATTATATAATAAATCTGGAGAAACAAATCAAATGAGAGGCTGCAGTCCCTCCTACACACACACACCTGCTGGCTGTAAAAATGAGAAGAGAGGGGTTGAGTGATGAAGGGGTACAGCAGCTTTTACATACGGGCTGGCAGTTCAGATCCATCTGGGGAAGACTGGAAGATTTTACTGACTGGAGGATTTGTAGCAGCCTTTGTCAAATGAGTTTCGTGGCATCTGTCTACGTAAGCATAAAAAACTCAACACAGTTTCAATAGCTTCAATAAAGTGGGGTAGGATTCCATTTTGGGAGTTTTATTGAGATCAGTGCAGGAGTACTTTGGCTGAATAATGATTTTTCTTGTGTTGGTGGCTGGAATGGGGAGCAAATAATGTTTTCAGAAGTGCCAGCTTCCTAGAAGCCACAAATTCTTGCTGAAGTGTGCTGAGCCACACTGCCACAGGGAGAACACTCCAAAGCACCTTGTGACATTAAAGTCAAGTTCTTAATTTCTTTTGCTCTGAATATAAAAAACTTTCACCATGAAAACCAGCCCCATGGATGTTTTCTCCTGAAAAGATTGAAAAAGAAATAAATAACTGAAACTCACAATTTTTTTTTTTTTTTTTTTTTTTTCAGACTAAGTTTAAAAGTTAGAAGCTACACAGTTCCCCACTGGGGAAAAGGTATAGGTGTACTCATGCTTCAGCCCTGGAGTAGTCAGCTAGTCCATGCAATTTATTTAAGAGCCTGAAATAACACTGTAAAAATAGATAGTCCCACACTGTCCGGTTGATATTCATGAGACATGTAGTCACCAAGACAATTTGTCCATAGCATGCCTTGTCTCTGGCTTTTTCCTAGGGCCTGGGAGCCCCTAACTATTCATGCACAGACAGAATAAACCATTCTGGAGGTGAGAACTGTCCTCTTTCCTTAGGACTCTTTTAAAAAGAACTGGGGAAGCACATACTATAGAAGCAATCAGACACAGAATCATAGAATGGGTTGGGTTAGAAGGAGCCTTTAAAGGTCATCTGATCCAACCCCTCTGCAGTGAGCAGGAACGTATGTGCAAATATATTGTACTGCATATTTTGGCACACCTGCTAAGATGGATGAGAGGGATTCTGAAGGGAGCAGTCAGGTTGGACCACATATATATAGTAAACAGATTTTTAAAGGTACAAGTATTCTGGCATTAAATTTTCAGCATGTAGTTGCTGCTATTCTCGTAGTTCAAAACTATTTCGTAGTTCAAGATCTCATCATCCAGTGTTCTGCCAGAGCTGAAATCTCCAAGGGGGATTTTTGGATGGTGGTGGTTTCTCAGAGCAGCTTCAAATACTTTTCAGTAAAATAGTCATTCCCTATCCAGGATGATAATTTAGTGTGTCAAATTTGGAAAAAGACACTTCCTAATTTGCTACAGTTTATGTAACTTTAGGTAGGGAGACTGGTCTAAACAGATCTGTATTGTTCATGAACATAAGCAGTGGCATGAAATGCCTGACCTTAAATGTCTGTATTACACTCTGTATTACACTTACGTGGCTAACAGTAGGTGTGTTATTTTATATATTCAGTGTGCTATTTTATATATTTGTTTACATATTTTACATATTCAGTATAGAAATTAATCCACGAAAATGCAGCTGGGTTATTCCCTTGGCATTTTCTTTATCAGTCAGTTATAGGCCATCACATTAATCAACTGTTCTTGCGAATCACCATAAGTCACTGAGATACTGCAAAAGCTGAATGCACCAACACTGCAAACCCTGGCCAAGCGTGTCCTCTGCAGACTTTTAATTCCTCAGGCAAATATTCCCATTAGCGCTCTATGGGATTTCTTAAATCGCGCATCTCTCTGCCGCAGAAAAAGAGCTTTGGATGCACTTGAGTCAAAACAGATAACCAGGTACTGGTGAACCCCTCTTTCCCCCCAAATCCCCCAGTGGCTCTGTCCTTGAACTTGCACCATTTCCCAGGCGCTGGCAGGCGGCACGTGCGTGGCTTGCACAATAGGTGGCTGAGCCCTGGCACGCCGCAGCTGTGTGTGCCTGGTCCACAGGTGTTCAGTTTTATGTCTGCTCGCCAGCCAGCTGCAGCCAAATCTGCCCATTGTCCCCTCGTGGGGGTGAGGAGGGAAGCGTATGGCTGGCAGTTGTTGCCCTGAGAAGGGGAGAGAGAAATTCTCTCATTAATCCTCCCCAGCCAGCTGGCCCCTCCGAGTAGCCCAACCCCTGATGGGGCAGTGGGGCCTGAACAAGAGAGGCTGCTCTGCACCCCGCCGCTCTTCCGCGCCGGTCTCGGGGTGGTAGGTGATGACTTTATGGGCACAGGTGCCATTGTGGTGCTGAGCCGTCCCCCACACAACACCTGCTGCAAGACCCCTCACGGCTCAGTGATATATATGCAAACATGAATCTCATTGACCAAAAGTTGAACTCTAGTAAAAACCACTTTATGGCCCTCTTTGTGACCATCACGCTGAATCTAAATTTCTTCTGGCTCTTGGCTTTTTTGTTTTGGTTTGTGTTTCCTCAGGCAAATAGGTACCAAGCAGCAAAACAAACACTTATCTCTCTTCCTGAAACCCAGCTCTCAGCTTACGCTGTGTAAGAAATCACACTAAGGAAAATCATGACATGGGTGACTGCCTGTCTTCCCTGTCAGTTTAACAGGTCTGTGTTTGAGAAGAGCAGACTGGGGAAATATGCACTGAAGGCATGCATTTGGCAAGAGCTCAGAAAGTCTGAGCACAAACTTGAGACAGGGAAAAACAATGTAAAATTATTACTTCTAGTACACCTGAATTTTCCCTTTCATCCCTAATGCCTTATTTAAGCTGGGGTATGTATTTTAAACAGGTATTCTGATTTTTTTTTTTTGTTTGCTTTGTATTTTTAAGGGACTGAGTCATAAGAAAGAAAGAAAAAAAAAGTAAACCCGGTTCTCAAAACAACTAGACTGATTTGCAGACCCTATTACTTCATGTCTCTAATTATAACCAATGAACTTTGCCAGCCTTTCTTCCTGGAAGAATTAAAGTGTTAATGGAATTAGGAGAAAAGTTAAATACTGTTACCAATAAAACGTCTTTGTTGTTCTGCATGTCTTTCCCCATCAAAACATGTTTTACAAAGACACCAAAGTTCCCACAGTTTTCTTTTTTGATGGGTGTTTTGTCTCCACGCAGTACTACTTATCTGTGAGTTATATTTCTTTCTTGTAGTACAAAGTCTGATGTGGAAAGCACACTGTTCTTGCTGCATCCATGAACAAACAGGCACACGCTTGTCAAGCCACTATGACAAGTTAATGCCCAAAAAACCCTCAGGCTTGCACCTCCCATTTCCAAACCACCCAGTACTTGCTTATTTTTATTGTTCACCTGCAGATGATTCCTTAGCATTCAGAGTCCTCTATTTCCACTTAGCCTTTTCTCTCACTTCTTTCTGGACTTAAAAAAATTAGACTTTGTAAGACAGTGTGGTCCCTTCCTCTGTTGGAGTAGAGATGCTTCATTTGTTATGTTCACTTCATGAGGGGAGAGTTCGTGAGCGTTTTCAGTGAGAACTGGCTGCTTATGAAAAGTTGGCAGCCTGAAAACTGAATTAATCTCTTTATTTACAGAAGTGGTCAAACAGATGCAGTGTCAGCAAAGATAACAAGTGGCTCTGAAAGTGTCTGACAGGGGAGGGTTTTTTATGGATAACAATATCACAGGGACTGTGCACAAAGGCATTTATTTTATTAATTCAATCTCTTCTCAAGCACTCTAGCACTCTTATGTATATATGGGTTACATCCTCTGAGGAGCCTTTCTTAAATGGAAAAATTTTTCTTAAATAGGAAATTTCACTTAAAAATTCATATCTAAAGGGATTTTTTGTGGGAGCATAGTGTTTGATATAGGCAGTTCCATTACTTTGCTTGTACAGCACAGTAAAGAGGAAAAAAAGTCCAAGAAGGCACACGTACTGTAGAGGGAATTACACCTCTTGAAGCCTCTCTGCTGAAATATGCCCCTGTTCTGTGCTGGAAAAGGATGTGGCCCTGTGTGCCCATACACTGTCCCACAAGCTGGGGTTGCAGCCAGAGCAGAAGAGTGTATTTGTTGTATTCCCATCCCTGCCTCTGCAGAGCCAGATTACTGTAGGGCTGGGCAGTGGTGAGGAGGGAGTGGGTAAAGAATTTTTCAGCACAAGATGCTTTTCTCAACAAAACACTGACTCACCACAGATATGATCTTTTGTTGGAATTTACCACTGGCAGCAACTTTAAGGGAGAAAATTTCGCCTGTCCAGGGAAGGATTTGTCCTCAAGAGAGCAAGATTCGTGCCATCAGAGACGGTACAACCATCTCTGGGTTACACACTGATATTTGCTTTATGCCAAGGGAGAGAGAAACTGGTGCAGCAAGCATCTCCCTGAGGTGTGGAAGACTCACAATCAAATTCTTGTTTTAAGAAAGATGTAATTTCATTTACAAAGATGGGAAGTCTTGGCATCTTGGTTGCTATCACTGAGAAAAAAAATTATTAAGAGGTCTTAACAATGAAGGTAATTTGTAAGTGAGTGTAGCTGATTCATGTTTTGCATGATTCATGAGTTTTGCACGAAGAGAATATGCATTTTGTTAGCCCTGAAAAATCTGGCTGCTCAGAGCTCAGCCATCTTAATCATTAGTGGATGTGAATATCCTTTAATTTGTAATTCCCAGGACCTGCAAAGAAGGCTCAATACCACTGCGAAAGTCAGGCTCTCACTTTGGACAACGAATTTTTGTAATCTGTATAAAAGGAACTGTATATGCATACTAATATATATGTGTATAATGCTTTAAACAGCACAGGGTGCCACTAAAGAGCATGCAGATATGTGTAAAGTGTAACCTAGAGATGTGATTGCAGCATTTGAGCTAACTTTAAACTATATTTGTCACCTTATCCAAGAACAAGTTTCTCTTCAACCAGTACAGCTTTGCAGTTGGTGCTCCCTGAACTTTGTGCTGCTGCTGCTCCACTTGCAGGTGTGAGTGGGGCAGTTTTAGGATAGCTTGGATGTATCTGTACCTGTGGTCATATCTCTTATTGCAGTGGGAGCATGTGAACAGGGCGGATTCCTCTCTGAGGAGCTCCCAGACTGTTACAAAGACTCTTACAAAGGTGTAGAATATCTCCAAGATGTAGAAGACATAAGATGCAAGGTCAGAAAATAGAAAAAATTAACTTTGATATTGTATGACAACCTCTTCCCTCTACTGCTGTTGAGTGTGATCCTGGAAAAAATGTCTCTTCTTACACTTTCCCCACCCTCCCCATCTTCAGAGTGACAGTGAATGTACCTTCCCTCAGAGCAACCATGGTCTTTAACTTTGCGGTTTATAAAAACTATTCCAGAACTGTCTGGATATAAGTAATTCTTCCAATGGATTAATTATTTGTGCTACAGGAGTGACACCCAGGAGTACAGTATCTCAAGGGGAATGAGCAGAATTAGGCCAGAATGAAGACTGTCAGTGCTCTCCCAAGCAGAGCCCAACCTAGGCAGGCTTTCAGAACCCTCCCTCTGGTGTTTGGCCCTTCCCTAGCCCTGGTTTGGATTTGTTTCTGAATTAAGTAATACCTTCCGTGGCTCCATGGGTTTTTTTCCTATGCCATCATCTTAATTAGTGTGCTGGGTTGCCAGTTTGCAGCTAATTGTAATGAAGTGATCAGGGGGCAGTTAGAATGGCCTCTCATTGACCTGGGTGCCAGAGTCCAGCAGCTCCCCCACGTGATCTGTTTGCTTGGTTTTGCACCCTGAATATATCATAACACAGCACAGCAAAGAAGTCCAAGAGAAGCTATATCATCCTACAGCATCCCAGGGTTTTCCCTAGCTGTAGTTCTCAGGAAATTATGTCAGTGTGTGCATTAGATGCCTAGCCTGTTTTAGCACCTTTTTAAAACAAACATCTGCCAAAATACCTTTAAGAATTTGGCCTTGGGTAAAGGCCAATGTGAAGTCAGTTGGCAGAGTCAGAAGCTGTACCCAGGCCCCCTGAGTCCCAGGGTGATGGCTTAGCCATGAGGCTGCTTTTCTACGCATGGTCTGCTGGCACCTGTGTTGTTCCTGTGTTTGACAGATAGTAAATCCAGCCACAGAGTTTTAGAGAAATTAAAACTGTTCATGAATCCACTTAAATATAGGAATCTGTCCCAGCAAAACTGATGAGGGAAGGGTTTTGAAAAACATCAAGAAAAAGCAATTCAACATTTTTAAAAATGGAAACACGTTGCTTATGGAAAGCTGAAATGTTGTGTTTCTTCAATCCTGAAATGAAAACATATTTTACCCCAAGGTAACCTTTAAAAAAAAATCAAGCTACTTTTTGTTGAAAACAAGGGAAGGAGAGCTTTAAAGAGATAAACATTCCAAAGCAGAATGACACATTTCAAGTAAACCCAAAAAGAAAGTTTTGAAGTTCCTCTGTTTCTTTATGAAAGTCAAAAAATCTCAGTACCTTTCAGTACATTTTCCCAACTTTGGGTTGCTCCCTGTGATTTATCTATAGATTATTTCCAGGAATCTTTTTCAAGACCCTTCTGCCCTCTCTTGCACCATTTCCTTCATGAATCAAGTCCTTTGCTCACCACCCTTCCACCTCCCCTGTGCTGACATTCCTCTTGTTCAGTTATGGATTTAAAAGCAGAGCGAGCTGCCAGTTTGCTGGAGCTCTGAGCTGGAGCTCTTTGAAGAGACCCACAAACAGATGCTGACTGAATCAACTCCTCAGGGATGCTGCAAGTCAGCAGACTTTGCTGTTAAGCTGCTGGGAGGTTCAAGTGAGGTTGCCCCTGGGAAAAAAAAGGAAAAAAAAAAAGAAAGAAAAAAAAAAAGTTTAAAATAAAATACAAAAAAAAAAATCAGATCAGAACTGAAGGTGGGTAAAGTCAGACTGGAAGCACTTCAGACAGTTCCTGGAAAGTAAGCAAAATAAAATGAAGGAAAGAGCAAAAAAAGACATAAGGAGAGTCTCACTGCTGGAAGCTACAATGGGGCACTCGGCCACAGTCCTGATGGATGTGGGCAGATCATACTGTAGGCTGATTATCTGATATAAAAGATGCTGAATTTTTGAGGTGTTTCCCACTGAGAGACAAGCAGTGGGGACTAGCAATGTTCTAGTACTAGTAAAGTACTTCTTTTTGAGGGCAGGGGAGTATCAGGGTGCAAAGCTGCTGCAAAGTTTTAGCTGCACCAGAGAGCTGTGTGATCTTGAGAGGAGCTCTCTCCACAGGCATGAGAAATGACTGCTGCCTGCTTGGTGAGGACTAAAAACAGTGGAGGAACAGCCCAAGCAGCCCAGCTGATGTGGTGGTTATGCCCCTGTGCATCTTTATCCACCATATTTCATACAGAGCCTCCACACCCGGGTGAATGGAAGAGCTACTGCTAAGAGCTATTGGATGTGCTCATGGGTCTAAATGAGTTTTGGACCAGGTTATTCCTCATAATGCTGCTATTATAATTTTAAATGTCACCAAGCACTGGCTTGGAAGCAAAAAGTATCCCTTAAGAACCATTCATAAAAATCCATGTGTATGGATCATGAAAGGAATGTTTCAGCTGCAAGCTGAAACTTCACAGATAAACTAGGTCTCTAAAAATAACACTTCTTTCCATAGTATCCTATTATAAAAATTAAGACTGCAGTTCCACAGGAACTGCTCTTTAATCTTATCTCTGCCTAGCTGACTCCATCAGGATAGGAGCTCAGTGTTTAAAAACAGCACTGTGCAGTAGCAATCCATGTATTCCTTATTTAATTTTCTTTCTGGATCATTACTTGTCTGTGCAAATGTGGCCTATTCAGAGAGAGAGATGATAAAAAAAAAAAAAAAAAAAAAAAAAAAAAAAGAGAGAGAGAGAAACAAAAACTAACAAACAAAACCAAAAAAAAAACCACCACCAAATAAACCCCACCACATATTTTTTCTTTTGATTCAGGAGTTTCTCTGTGGCAGGACCAAGTCCAGCCTTAGCTCCTGTGAAGCCTTCATGTCTAGCACTTGTCTAGCACTTACAGATTGTTGGTGGGCACTCTGCAAAAGGAGAGGAGACAGCCTGCATGTAGGAAAGTTGGCCCCCCATACCTGTGGCAGGGAAAGTGCTCCAGAAGTCCCAGGGAGGACTCTCAGTGATAGCATGGAGGCTCAGAGGGGAACCAGTGCAGGGAATGAAAAGTCAGTATGGTGGTATCCTGATGCCCTGTGTTGTGAAGCTTTTAAATATCTTTGTCTTGTCATAAGCTGTTCCTTCAATGCTTTTTGGCTTCTTTCCCAGACAATGTGAGGAGTTTCAGGAAAAAGGAAGAGCAACAGCAAGGTGGTTGGCTAATAGGGCAACTGGTCAAGTTGTTGTTGTTGCTGCTATTTGGTCATGAAGTAAAACTTCTGTTATCTCAGCAATAGAATCATAGAATCAGAGGATAGTTTGGGTTGGAAGGAAACTTTAAATATCTAGTCCAACCCCCCTGCCATGGCCAGAGACACCTTCTGCTAGATCAGATTACTTGAAGCCCCACCCAACCTGGCCTTAAGCATTCCCAAGGAGGGGGCATCCACAGCTTCCCTGGGCAACCTCTTCCAGTGTCTCAACATCCCCATTGTAAAAATAATAATAATAAATAAATGTTTCTTTCATATGTCCAATCTAACCCTACAGTATTTCAGTTTAAAACCATCATCCCTCTTCCTGTCACTACAGGCCTTGATAAAAAGTCTCTGTTTTTCTTATAAGACTCCTTTGTATATTGACAATAAGGTCTCCCTGGAGACTTCCAGATTGAAAAATTCCAACTTTCTTAGCCTTTCCTCATTGGAGAGATCATTTTTGTAGTCCTCTGGACCCACTTCAAAAGGTCCATGTCTGTCTTGTGGCAGGGGCCTCAGAGCAGGACACATTACTCCAGGTAGGATCATACAAGAGCAGAGTAGAGAGGGAGTATCACCTGCCTCAATCTGCTAGCCATGCTTCTTTTTATGCTGCCCAGGATTTCTGGGCTGCAGGTACACATTGCTGGGTCATATCTGATTTTACATACTCCAATATTCTCAAGTCCATCCCCACAGTACTGCTCTCAATCAGTTCATCACCCAGCCTGCACCAATACTAGGGTTTGCCCCAACCCAGCTGCAGGACCTTGAACTTGGCCTTCATATCTTTTCATCAGCAGTTGGCCTTTATTCTTGACCTGCTATCTGATCAGCAACAGCAGAGAAGGCAGGAGAAGTAGTGGAGAAGCTCTGCTTCCCTTGTCTATGGAAAGAGACAGAGGTCCTCCTCTGGAGCAGCAGCAGCCACCTGTAATTCATCACCACCCTAAAATGTTCCTACATGTTCTCAGCTTGCAGGTAGCACTGGAGATTATTTTTCATGACATTTTACTCAGCTACGGTATGTTTGGAGAATACTGAGAGTCAACACTTCAGTTTTTGATTCATAAATATAGCGTTAAACACAGAGAGTCTTCAGCTGCTTAAACCACATCAGTTAACATGGGGATCAGATGCTCCTACCACAGGTAGTGAGAGAGCAGAAGCTCATCTATCTGTCTGAGCTCAACCTGTTAGATATAAGTCAAAACTGTCACACAAGTGACATTTTTCTTCAGTTCCCTCAGGGATAGATGTAATTCTGTCTGTCTGAAGACCTGTACAATAGCTTGCCACCCCAATCAAGGTCTTCTGTACCAGGCTGTTGGCTGGGCTCTACTGAATGTGTAATGTATGGTTTGTATGGTTGTTTAAAGATATGCTTGTATTAGATAGGGACAGTAACCCAGACAATAGGCCTGACACCTGGTGAGACCCGAGGAGCCCCAGGAGATGATGTGCTCTCTCTTTCCAGCAGCAACACCTCCTTCCTGATGGCACACAACATGCTGCCTCTCATTGCACTGCTCTTTGTAGCAGTCACATCACTTTTCACATCACATTGCATCTCTGACGAGATTTGAAAGCCTGACCATTCATTTGGTTCACCTCTCCTTGGGCATTTGGAGTACCTACAGGTGAGGCAGAGGCACAGAGCCCCAGGGTGGCAGAAACCCTGCTATGCTGCACTCCTTCCCAAGCTGTTGAACCAGTCTTTGCTGTTGTAGATATTGGCAGCAATCTCCATGCTAGTGCTTGCCTGAAGCTTGCAAATGCTTGTCAAAGAATGACGATGCTCCTCAAGAGGACCACACTGATGATCTTGGAAGCAAGGCAGATAAAACTTGTGCATTTCTCTACCACAAGTGTACTGCTTCCTTTCTCTCCCAGTATGTTTGCCACTGCATCCCAAATACACTATCATCCTCCCTTCCTCTCTCCATTTCCATTTGGTACTCTCAAGGGGCACAGTAAGTGTGGTGCAACATTTTTCTCTGGGATTGTGGTTTTTTTGGTTCAAGGTAGACAATTTCCCCATGGAAAAATTTGTCTTGGAGCTCGATTACTTTGGAGAATCTGCTCCCAAGTATCCTCTGATTCAAAAAGTGTAATGAATGTGTACAGGTTTTGGAAAAAAATACTATTTTTTGGTTGGTTGCTTGGTTGGTTGAGGTTTTTTTATGGTACTATTAACTATGTAACTTTCAGTAACATCAACTACAGAATGGACAAAACACTACCTTTCAGTGCTATAAATTAAAACATAGAAAAACTTTATGTTTATTGGAAAAGTAAAGGTACTTGCCAAAAAGCCTTTCTCTCCCGAGAATATGGAAGGTCTTAAAAGTACATCTCTGTCTTAACCTCACTGGGTCTGACAAGGGAAAATAATCATGGAACACAAATACTTTGGCTTTGTTACATCATGTCAAGCTCTGAGAGATCTTTGGACCTTTTGCATGTTTAAGAATAGAGGCTGGCAACTTAAAGACTAGTGTGTCTTCCTGCCGGGAGACAACCTAGGTTTTCTATGACTACAGCACAAAAATCCTTCTTGGCTGAAGCGCTTGTAGCAAGTCCTGTAAAATAAGACATCCTACTTAAAGATTGCAAGAAATGCTGGCAAAGCAGAATAGACTAAGGTAGGAGTACTCTGCACTTGAAAACCAGTTTGGCATTTTGTCTGAACAGCGCTGTTCCAGAAAAAAAAATAAATTCCAGATTGTGCAGGGAATATTTTCTTTGCTTTCTTAATGGGGAAGAAGTGTTTCAGCATATCATGGGGAGAGGGAGAGTTACTTCCATACACCAGCATTCCCTGCTGGCTAGAAAGAAAACAACAATTGCAATGGCCAGCCAAAGGAGTTTGCAAGAAACAGACAGTTGTAAATCCTGGCAGCAGGGCAGGTATCAAGAATGACTGAATATAAAAACAATCTCACTGCACATGAGGGAAGTTAAAAAACTATTACTCTTGGTGTCATGTTTGTTGTTTGGGGTTTTTTTATCCAACTCTGATTCAGGATGTGCTGAAGGCCCAGCAGTAGATTTGGAAGATGAACTTGAGTGTCCAAAGCTCCCCAGTGATTTGAGCTGGGATTTATATCACTTGCCAAATTCGCATCTAGATTTTGGCTTTGCTTCTTCCTCACCAGACTTCCAAATTTTTGAATGCAGTCTAAGGATTTTAACACATTCCTTTCTACAGTTTCTGCTTTCTTGCCTGTGATGGGTGTAGCACCATCAACTTTTATCTAATATTTTTGGTACCAGAGAATGGAGTCCTGGTTTTGGACTTGCATCCTTGCACCTACGCAAGATACACAAGAACTCTTAAAAGCGTGCAGGTGATAATATCTACTCATTTACTGGGATAGACTGGATAGTAGTTACCATTTAAAGAAGAGAAAAGTGCACTAAACAGAAACTGTCAGGTTTAATATATGACTTCAAGGATCCTCAAGCTGAGTATCTGCCCTTTTCCATTGAACATCTTACTTGAGTAAGACGTTGAGGATGCAGTCTCTCCAGGACTGTGTGCCCATTAGCTCTAACACTTGATCTTCAGCTAGACAAGGGACCCGTGTGCTGTCCTAATTTTGAAATTGTACTGTCTCATGTATTCTGAAAGCACACATCACCTCTAGCACTTTATCCATTTCAACAAGCCCTTGGAAAGATTTTTGCACCTTCATTCCGCTCTGACTGGGTGTTCTGTGAAACTCATTAAAGCTCAAAGTCTTTAGAAGAGACTTTCTTACATTTAATAATATTTTCTTAATAGCCAAGTGAAAGAGCATTTGAATGTTTTGATAAGTTATAAAATAACAGGCTACAGAAAGGATTCTGGATATTGTATTTGGGTTACTCTAGCAGCTGTTCTATATTACTGAATTTTTACATCTCTAAAGAAGTCTTGTAAGGGTTGGAGGCAAAGAAGAATTTCTAAGTAGTTTCTTTTTTTATTATTTTACTGTGTATGGTGTTCTCCAGGTGCATAGGTCTGAAGGTCCCTTTGTTGGAAAAAGTAAGCAGCAAAACCAAGAAATTATGCCAGTCCTTGTGTATGTTTTGCAGGTGGTTTCCAAATATTGTCATGGCAGTTAGAAAACAACAAGGGTTGAGACTGTTTTCAGTGTGTTCAAAGTTGTACATTCATTTTCCTAGCTTTTGAGTAAATTTGCTCTGAATAAAGTGCTCCTTTACTGCTTTAGCTGCATCATCATTATTTCATATCCAGGTCACTGTCAAACACGAGCAGACAGAATTTCTCTTTATTTGACAGCTACTACATATTCACACAGAAACTCATATGTACATCTGTGTGCTAGCTACTGTTATGCTCAGTTCTATACATTTGTGTTTGTGTGTACATTATGTATGTGTGAATGTTATATATAAAATTCATAAAATATAATTCAGACTCAAAAGAAGTGGATTTCAGGGTGGACAAAGTTTGGTTTTACTTATGCTTGAGGTGTGTTATCCACTGCACTTTCATGAAGGCAGTCTCCTCTGAGTCTGGACTGTCCTCTCCCTAAAAATAAGTGTTTGGAAGGGACCTTATGATTAATGTTCTAGTTCAGTATATGTCACAAAATGTAAGTATATGTTTTCTTCAGAAAACTCATGAAGCTGCATCACCTGTGGTAGGATAACAAAAGTTTCACCAGATCTCTTAATGATTTGATCCAATCCTTTTACTTTCTGTAAAGGGTAATGATTGTAGGCAGTCTCTAGAAATTATTTTTTTTACTCAGCACAGTTCTGGTAGGATCTGAGAACTTTGCAAAAGCCAAAAAAAGGACTTTTTTTTCAGTGCAGTTCAGACTAAGAAGAAAAGGACTGAAGAAGAAGAGGTGGATGATACTTAGGAGACAAGGATATCTTTAGTTGAAAGAAAACATATAAGCTCATGCCTGAAACCTGATGCTTTTCTCTCAGATGGGAAACTCCACAATATGAAGATGATGTCAGTCAGGAGATTCAGGGTCACTCTTTCAGTTGATCCTTTTACCATTTTTCACATGAAACTGAAAGACGAGACTATCTGGTAGTAGGAAAATAACAAGAGCCCTCCTCCCAGCTGGACCATCATGCAAAGAGACAGTCACCAGTCATTTTATTTGAGAACTGTAGCCATAACACTATGGACCATTAATTATAGAGAGTTCAGAAATCTGAAAGCATTTTCTCTCCCAGCCTTTCTTAAACAACTCCCTTTGATTATTGTATCTTTCTGTATAGGTAGTAGTTGAATGATGCTACTGCTTGGGCTTCTGTAATAGCAAAATAAAAACCAACTTAGATGGCAGGCATGTATCTCCTTCCAGCTCCAGCTGTTCCATGCCGAAGAAATTACTGCTTCTGGCTACTTTTCACTGCTTCCATTTCCCTAAATCTCTGCTCATTCCCAAATGAAACTATGCTGTTCTGATGAGCACTTTCTAACTAGCTTCAGTTCAGAAAGAAATACACTGCAGTGGGGCAGTCATGAATGTCAGATTTAATACCCTTCATCCAAAGGCAGATTCAGGGTATCTCTGAGCATAGCTGAGCCTTTTGCTTTCTTCCTCCACTAAGCAGTTTCTTGCTTCTCTGGGCCTGTCTGGAAGAATTGTGCTGTGGATACCTATGTGTATATTCATTTTCAGATGTGTATATTCATTTGCACCAGCTAGCAAGGATCAAAACTATAAATACTTTCAAGTGATCATCACTACATGTTTTATATTTGTTTTGATAATGTCATCAGTTGGTGAACTAAGCAATCTGGCGTAAGAGATCTAAGCCAGTGTCATGAAAAAAAAAGCCCTGCTCTTGGAAAAGGTCTTAACCAGGGCTCTTCTACTGATCATATGCTGGATTCTGCACTTTGTATTTATGTGTATAAAGAGATGGTCTCTGTCCCATGCAGTTTACACCTTAGTAGTCATCTTCAGTAGTTACTTCCAATCAGCTTATTTAGCAGAAGAGAGGAAAAACCCATTGTGTGGTTGTCAGGGGTCTCCTTCAAGAAACACTTTTCTCTCTCTTTTTTTTTTCTTTGATGTCATTTAATGCACTCCAAAACCAAATATTTGGTCTTTGAATGCATCTTCATGAGCCAGGAATAAACATCGTGGAGTGATTAATGGTAGTCTGTGAGGGTGTGGATTTGCTGTGGACATGCACATGGACACCCACAGGCTTGCACGCCCACACATACACACAAGCCTAGTGATTGTTTGCATGTTTAGTTGTAGAATTGTTGCCATTTGGATGTTCTGCTAATTTTTTTAACTGCAGATACATTAGGGTCTGATTAGCTGAAGCAGCCAAAGAGCCGTATCACTCTCTCAGCTTTGAGACATCTGTTTGAGCGTTAACTTGAAGCAGAAGTGAAACAGCATTACAGACTTCTGTTTAGTGAACATACAATATAAAATCATCTTACCAGCAGCCCTGCAGATAGCCTAGTAAGGGCAGCTCAGGTCAAGAGACAGATGGATTACTAGAGTGGGTCTGAGAAGTTAAAAGTGCTGAGGAGCGCATCCAGGGAGTAGTGATTTCTTGTTAGTCATTCATTTTCTTGGGCATTAAATTCACTTGAAAACACATAAGTATGTTATATTCACATTTCAAAATGAGTCATTTGCAAAATGACTACAATTTCCAGTCATTTTGCAAAATGATTGTTTCAGCAAGTCATTTAGTAAAATTACCGTTTCATTAATTTCTCAGAATTTGGCATTATTTTTCTACACATGTAATTCTGCAGAACCATACACCCCTTTACATACACACTGGAGGCTATTTTGTAAAATAGTTCCAGCTGCCAATCATTTCACAAAATAGATACGTATCTCATGTTATAACTGTAAAATTATATTAAGGAGACTTTAAAGCTATTAGGATTATTACATAGTTATTATATCTAAACCATATTTCAGAGTATTCTAGTTAGTGCAAAATAAACCCTTTCTCTGAATTCTTGTCCATAAGCACAAGCAATACTTCCTTTTTAGTTTTAGGTCCACAATAGCTTCCTGAACCATTCTGCCCCATATGGCATCCCATCAAAATTCTTGGCAGTGCCCTAGAGCTTGGATCCTTGGGGACACTGGAAAGGGAAGTCCAGACTTGCATGAATGGCTCAGATGATCCCCATGCTCCCTGCTTGGTGTCACAGACCCAAACGTGTTCTTCCCTGGAGTAGACTGTTCCTCTGTTCAGGATTCCCTTGACATGGTCTCTGACAGAGGATTTTACTGCTCCTAGAAGGTGCTCCTAGCATCATGAGAAGACTCCCTCAGTGATAATAACCTCTTCATTCAAGTTCTTCTATTTCATCTTGTAGATGTAATGTGGCTCTGACTAGGATAGCTGCAGCTTTGTAGCATTTCAGGTGATACCAGGGACACATCTGATGCCTTAGATAGCCCATGATGCTAGTCAGTCACAAAGGCCTGAAACTTTTAGTCGCTAGTTTCATAATATGATTATACCTTTATTTATGTGTATGTACGTTTAAGTGTATACAGAGTTCTCACAGTCACCAGATTACAAGCCTGAGCAGAAATCTGCCCTGGCTGAGTACTAAGGAAGACTCCCAGACAATTAACAAAATGGCCAAGTGAAGTAATTTAATATCAGAGATATTTGATTCAACTCGTAATATTTTCATCTAAATGCACAAACGCCACAGTGTTTGTAATTCCTCAGGGTGTTGGAGGGGAGGGGAGAAGGAGGCATTATTTTATACCTACTGAGGAACCATAATCATTAGCAGTTTTTCTTCTTCTGTTCAACATAAGTTTTCATCATGATGTTGTGGGTTGCAGTGGTTTTTCTTTATCTGGGTTTTGTCTGTAAGAAGGGGAGGTTGCCTAGAGATAAACATATGCATCAGCCTGAAAAAAGAGAAAATCTTGGTCTTTAAAGAGCAACATAAAGGCAAATGTGTATTATAGATTACTTTCTAATGGGAGAGATATCTAAACTACCTTTGCAGAAGCAGATTTGGGTCTCAGTTGGATGCAGTCACAACTGGCAGCTTTTTCCCTTTTGCCTCTCAGAGTAAGGGCACCACAACAACGCAGTAGGGATGAGTGGTTTGGTTTCCCTTTCTTTCTCTCCACACCACAACCTCTCCACCAGCCTATTCATAGGCAGATAACCTCTCTAGATTGCTTCAGGCACTCAGCATTACATATTTAGACCCAGTATGGAAATAATTATACTGGATGATCCCTACCTGAGCACCATCAGACAGAGATTTGTCCAAAGAGTACATCCCAAAGAACAGATACACGGTGCTCTACTGAATATCTGAGGGTGGTGAGTTTTCTTACAGACTTGATTTGACTTCCACTCTTTCTATCAATTTCAGTGGGATTTTAAGCAAGCCTTAGGTGAAAAAATGTCATCTTCTGTGAAAACAGAGGCATTAATGGCCAGGTCATGGAAATATTTCCACATAAGAATGTGCTTCAGGCACATAATGTCTGTCAGTTGCAGTCATTTCAGTCAGGTGATTCCAGAACTTGTCACTTGCCAAATAAATGTGTGCAGGACTGGGCTCTTGCTTGTTTACGTTTGTGCTTTGAATTGCTATTTTTCACAGTACTTAATAAGCTGCATTCAAAAATTTAAAACTTAATAATTTAATTTTCTTTCATTTTGCAAATGAAACGAGTTACCCTTCCTTTGTTTTTTCAACAGTAAGTAGACATTAAAAGAGAACTCTCTTAAGGATTTTAAAAATAATAATAAAAAAAATCAAACCATCAAACAAACAAAATACCCCACAAAAAAAATACACATTTCTGCAGCTGTCAGCAGGTATGTCAGGCTTTCTGTGGCAGCAGAAGGACCATCTATCCCCATCAGCTGAAATTCCACTGTCTTATCCTTTTCCTTCTTTTGACAAGCTCTGTTCACATTGAAACAATTGGAAAATTTTCATTTAACTTTCCTGAGCTCTGTATCTGTCAGTGTTTTCCCCCTGTGACTAGCAGGACTTTTTGAAGTGTGTCAAGGAGATATACTGCAGGTTGAAATGAGAAAGGTGCCATATGTTATTTGAGTACTTTATTGTCTTACAATAGTTTGAAAGAGTTATGGTGGGGTTTTCCCCTGATGTTGTATAAAGAAGAAACAGCATTTGTTAAGAGACAAGCCTTTGCCAACATATACTTTCTAAACCATAAAAAAGTCACATGGTTTTATCTTACTCCCATTGAACATATTTTTTTAAAGCCAAGACAAGAGCATCCTAACAATGAAGAACATAGCTCAGAGTAATTGTCCTACTACTCTTTGTGTCTTGATACACTCCTAAATAAGTATTGACAGATGTTGCAAGTAGTTGTCAGGAAGATAAGAAAAGGGGGCTGGTTCAATAACTGAGAATAAATCTTATGTATTTTAACCACATTTAAAAAAAAAAAAAAAAAAAAAGCAGAGGCAAACACCATACACAGCTTCTCTTAGGTATTTTCTGAGTGGAATCATTGAAGGATTGCCAGAGTTATGTAGTTAAAGGTTTGTCTTCTGAAACAATGGGTAATACATATGAAGAGTCCACCAACTAGGCTTGTAAATTAAGAGGATTATTATACTGGTGGTGATAAATCCTCAGTAACTTCAGTTTGGGACAGCAGTTCTGTATGCATGGACCAGAGCAATGCCCTGGGGGCTGCAGAGGCAAAAAGGTCCTCTGAACATCAAATCCCTGGAGCTCACTGACACTTACTGATATAACTGACTTGCACCATTGGCTCTTTTACATTTTTTATTTCATTTCACACAGATTTGAGCTGCGATAGGCAAACCCTTTCCATAGTACAGACGTGTTCTTCTGTCAGTATGACTGTTTTTCTGTTTGTGTCTTCCTTCTCTGCAGTATATAAAGGATAGATTGATTGAATATACCCTACCCTTCATGTGATAGACATGTAAGATCAAAGTGCTAGTGAGACTTGTTCTGTCTTGTGAGCAGTGGCAATAAAAGCCAGTATTTTGGGATTGTTTAGCATTTTATGGGTATCAGTCTTTGTTGCTACAAAATTACTCAGGGTGCCCAGGATGATAATAACTATGAAGAGCTTCAGTAGACAGGGTAATAAATTGTAGGCTGAGTTCAGAGTCAATAAATGCAAAATAGCACATAATAAAAGGAGAAAGAACCCTAAGAATTTCTGTACTGGGAAGTCCTTGAATTAGCAGCTAGCACTCACGAATGAGGCCTTGGAGTTCATTTCTGTAATTCTCTAAAAAAGCCATCTGTGGCCACCAGAGAAAACAGCATTTGGGAATTAATAGGAAAGAAATGAAAAGTGCAGATATATTGTATTATAGTGCAATAAAAAATCCCTGGTAAACCCAGACTGTGAATCTTGATTACAGTCCTAGGAAGACTGTGACAGAAAGTGCACCTGGGGAGCAGGAGTGGTCAAAAAGCATGGAAGGTTTCTGTACAATTTTAAGTTGAATAAACTAAGACTCTTCAATCTGGAAAAGAGAAACTGGGGAGGTTTCATCAGATTAAAAATAAGGTACAGAAGAAGAAGGAGCAATGACCATTACCTCCTTCCAGTTGTGCAAGAAACACAGGACAGCAAATGAGAACAGCATTTATCAACTTAGTCAAAGGAAATGCCATGTTTGTGACTAACATGTTGAACTCACTGTTGCAAGATATGCATAAACAGGTTCAAAATGGTGATGTAGATAAATTAACCAAAGCAAGGTATATCAAGTGCTCTGAGAACATGATTAAAACATTCAGTCACAGTTTGATGGGAAAATAATATAAGGAAAAGCAAACGCTTTCGTTGTCCTTTCCTGGCTGCTGTCAGATACAGGATGTATGTGTAGATGGACCTAGGTTATTCTTATACATAACAGACAATGTGCTGTTGTATTTTCTTTTGTGGATTTATCTGCTGCACTGAGATCTCTGGCAACTCTCATGGGCTTTATATCAGCAGTTTTAGAGTTTGCTTCAGGCTTGCAATGTGAATGCTTGTTGGGTGAGCTGTGTTAGTTTTATACTTGGAGTCTTCTTTCTTCCTTCTTAAGCATATCTTGACCCTTACCAATTAACAATATTTTACTTGTGTGAACTAAGTGACTGATAAACTACATCTAGGCTACTCTAGACTTAGCATTTTCTTCTCTTTCTTGTTGTTTTAAATTTTTTTGTATTGTATATCCTACCCAAGATTTCGGGTCTCCTGACTTCAAATATATTCTGCAGTCTGTTCTATCCATCTGGCATCCTCTTCTCCAAATTAACATTGTAATAGTACATTTTCCCCTGGGATCTTAAGTAAAACATGGGCCTTCATAGATGATTGGTTGCATGGAAATAACCACAGATCTTTGTAAGATAAAGCCCAAAAAAACACGGGGAGCAAGGTTGGGAGGACTCAGCCTATGTGTTTCATTAAATATGACTCATTTTTTAAATGCACATTAACTTACTTTTTGTGAGTATACAGTTTTTCAGGATTTATAACACAGATATTAAATGAAATTTCCTATCATTTCCTTTCTGCATCAGAGTTTTCAGAGTAGAGTGTTCAGTTGCAACACAGCTTTATGTTTTTCAGTGTGACACCTCTCATTCCTACCTCTGGAAGAATAAAATTGCCCTATTTTAAATTTTTTCCCCAATTGTTTATGGGAGGATCTATCAAATTCCCTGACCTGCTCCACAGCCAAGAATTTTCCTGGCATGGTTCAGGGGATTGGAACAAGCAGGGTGCAGGCTTAAAATATCTTGCATTACTGCTGCCACCAAATCATGTCTTTGGAGATTACCTCTTCCCTATGTGCTCTAAAAGTTACCAAAATAAAAAATTATAAGATGTCAGGCATAATCTGCATCCTTTTCTAGCACATCTAACAAGAAAAATTATTCAGTTATATGATTCAGACTGGAAGCATCTGATAGTGGCCAGCGTTGGAGAAGACAACACCATGTTTAAAGATTTACTAAGAGAAGGATAGCTGCAGTAACTAGACCATGAGTCTGGTGATGGGAGCTGGAGCTGTGGCACAGGCCTCCCATCTGAACTTAGAAAAAACTCTAACTAACTCTTCATTTTTTATTTGCTATTGATAATAATGGTGTTTGTGTTTCCTTTTACACGTCACCAATCTTGGCTCTGTGAAACATTTAGGACAAGTGAGTGTTTCCGCAGCAGGCAGCACAGTGTTTATGGACAATTGGCAGCTACAAAAAGGCCTCCCTAATATCATGAGTTTCAACTTGTTATAAGACAATGTTGCATAGAACTAGAATGTAATAGAATGTGGCTGGAAACAGAAGAAATTGTTGTCTCTGCTGCATAAAACTCCAATATGAAGCCTTACATTCAAACAGAAATTTAAACACTTTGGTAGTGCAGAGTGAGGTGTCTAGGGGAAAGCAGAACAGATTAAACCTCCATTTAAAGGCACCTTGTGAGGAAAATGGAGTGAACCCAGCTAAGGCCAAAAGGAGAGAAAGCATAGGCAGGCATTGATTGGCAAACAGACCAGTTCAGAAAAATATTGATAGACAGGATGATACAGTGTCCTGTGATCCTGTTGCAATGCCTGGAGGTGTTTCTTTCAGTCCAGTTCCCCACAGTAAGAAAGGAAAGCATGTGGCCTCTATCTAGGAAAGCCCCCAACCAGGACTAGCACATGGAAACATGTGCTTCCACCACTTGGGTTTTTTCTTTCCCTTCTCTGAACCCTTCTGAAACTAGTTGTGGATACCTCGGGTCTTCACAAATTCACAAATTGATGAAAACGATGCTGTTCATTCAAGCTGGGCTCTGCTTTGTGCATCATTGGGCACTTTTATTGCTTTCCCTTCAGCTAACCAAGAGTGAAAAGGGCTTCATTGCAGAGGCTTAACTTTTACTGTAGCTATTCTGTATTTTCCTGATACCACATCTTTCTGAAGGAGAGGTGACAACTGGTACCTATGTGTTGTTAAAAAAAAAAAAAAAAAAAATCAGTTAAGTGGAACTAAGTGGAATTTGAGGAATATGAGTACAGTACAATATCTGGCTCTACAATGACTTGTGTTTCACTAACAGAAACTTCCCCCTCTTTATTTCAACCTCGAGTTGACACTAAAGGTATTTTTCAGTCAGTCTGGTAAACTGCACTGGTATATGACTTCGAAACTGTCCCAGCATTAAGGCCATATTAATATATCTTATTAAAAATACATAGTGAATTACGGACATTGAGGCAATTTTAAAGTGAAAGAGTTGAGGCATAATGACAGTTGCCCTAAAAAATCACCATAAAGACTTAAATCATTTTTTAGGTAAAAATGAAACTTACGGAAAAAATATCTTCAACTTCATTGTTTTAATCTTTCTCTCCTGTGAGACACATTTTAAATTGGCCCATTATGTGACTCACTTGCCTTTAGTGACACCTGAAGCAGGCACATCTACCTGTAACCAAGGCAGCTGGACATGTACACAGCAAGCAACTATGTCCTCAAGGAGGAAATTGATTAAGCATTTTTCAGCATAAATAAATGTTATTCTACCTCCTGTGGGACAACTGTTTGCTTACAGTGATGCCCACAAAGGAATTTGCAGTGTGGACTATCTAGAGGCCAGAGCAATTTTTCCCTGAGCAATAGCAGAGAAATATGATTGTTTTTTTCTCTGCCAAAACTGGTTTGCCAAAAATGGTGGCTCTGTTGTCCCAGAACCATTGCCATCTTTTATTCAAACCTGTGGAGATGAATGCTACTGGAAAGAAGTACAAAGACAGGACATGGATATAGATCTGCAAAACTGGAAAAAGAAAATTAGAGGCTTACCAAATAGTTTCTTGGTCAGAGCATTCCTTTGCTGTTGACAGTGTTGATTGTCCTTGTGTGGTAAGACCCATGGGCAGCACCTCCCTCCATAGACTGCAGCTGCAAAGAGAAGGGGGAGTTTGTGACAGTGGTGACAGTGATAATAAATGGAGATGATCTGAGACAGCTGCACCAATCTCTGAGCCCTTGACCCTTTGGGGTTTTTACGGTTGTCCCAGGTTTAGGGAAAAATGGAAGCCCTCCTCCTCCTGGTTTGCAAGATAACTTCAGAACAACTGTGTTGTTTTCATTACATGCATGTTCTTTTAGACTTAAAATGGTGATGCATGTTTACCAAAATCAGAATTATCTAGTTTTCTTTCTCTCTGACCCTCAGGAAGTAGCAAAGTCATCTGCTTTCCTTGTGTATGCCAGCAGGCAAGAGTCTGTGAGCCCAGCACTGTGGCAAACCCATCAGCAAAACCAGCTGCAAACAGTGGCCTCATGCATATTTGTTTGGGACCCCTTCTCTGAGTGCACAGCAATCAGTTAGAATTGCAGTCCCAAGCAACAAGTGTAAGTATTTTTGGCAGTGAATTAGCTACTGAAGACCTGAATTAGCTACTAAGACCAGTTCCTGGGGGCTGAGAACATGGTCTCTTTCACGCCATAGAGGACATGTCAGACAGCAAAATACCTAGGCACTGAGCCCAGAAGGTCTGAATTTAACAAAGAAACCACTAGGGAAGTGTCTCCAAAAAGGAGAGTCTTGGCATCACAGGGGCGTATGCCTTGGGTTTCATTATCTTCTTTAGACATTGTAAGGACTTGCAGGCAGAGTGAGAATATGTGGAAACACAATCCCTGTAATTTTCTTAATTGATTAAACCCACCTCTAGAGCTACCTAGGTCTTTCTATAACTGAAGATGTTTTTATCTTTTAGCTGCTGTTGAGTTTAAAGATGTCCATAGAACTGTCATACAGTAAAGTCAAGACAGCAGAAGGAAAATTATGTTATTCTTCCAGTAAAGGAGATAGATGACTTGGATTCAAAAAGAAACACATTGCAACTATGAATAAAAACTACATATTTTAAGAACACTTCCTACATTAGATTAGTCCTTTCTTAAGACAGAAGAGAGAATTTGGTTTCCTTAGGTTCCTTCTTTCAAAAGGATTACTGCCAAGTCATATTTGCAAAGGTACACAATAAGGTTATTGCATCTGTTTTGTATAAATCATGCTAAGTTCATATCAGGCAAATGTACAAATCTACTGCTTGGCTTTGTAGCCTGTACTTTGAGTGAGCCACGTGCCATGGGTGTGTTCAAGTGAAAAATACTGTGTTGATTTTGGACACTTTATGCTTATATAGATGCATTTTGGCCTGTGTGGGCCGGAAGAGAAAGCAATGACCTGAATAGCCAGGCATGAATCTCAGTTAAAACATTTACACAGCTGAGACCAGGAATCTCTCCTGTGCATAGAAAAAACAGTTGAAGCTGTGAAATGCTTTCCAACATATCACTGCCTGAAAGAGCAGTGTGAGGGAAGGCTGGTCTGGAGATTACATTTGGAAGGAATAGAGAGATGTTTGCATTCCCATCATGGGTTGGTACACAGCTCTGTTTTTTCTTCCTGCCTTTTATTGAAGTTGCCATCTATCAAAGCAGAACAAAAATAATAAAAAAAAATATTCTGGGTGAGCCATTAAGCTATAAATTTCATATAGTGATAGGACTACTTCTGTAATTAACAATTTGTTCCTCCTTTTTGCCAGAAGTGTTTACGTGTGTACATGTTTATGTGTACACCTATGTACATATATTTACATACATGCAGAGATACACACATACTGTGATGAGAAGTATTAGGTTAGGGCACTTCAGTCTTTCCCCTAGGAATCAACCCAAAAGAGGAAAAAGCCTCTTCACAAACAGTTCCTGTGCATCACACAGCACCTGGGGAGCCTGACATGTTCTGAAAAAATGAAGTAGCAACCTAAATACTCACATTGTGACCAGGACCTCACATCTCGATATTACTTTGTAGGAGGTTGCAGGAGATTTTATGAGAGCTCTTTATTCTCGCTGGATTTGGATTCTGTGAAAACAAAGGCAGTTGAAAATTTAAGGTCTTTTATTTTGTGGAAGGCCAGCACCTTTTGCATAGAAAATAAATGAAGCCCTGTCACTCATTCTCTCAGCAGCCATCCTTTCAGAGGATGTGACACCTCATGAAAATAATCCTGCATAGGAAGGCCTGAGAGAGGATGAGCAGAATGTCTTCTCAAAACTAGAAGGGGCTATTTTGGCAGTCTCCTGGAAGTGTTTGAGGGTGGCCAGTGGAACAGCCCTGCCTTGATCCCAGCCATGGGTCCCCACTGCATCCCTTGTGCTGGCATCATGAAATCACACAGCTGCATGACCTCGTTGATGCGTCTGGTCATTTCTGTATTACCTCTGTGTTCTGTAGAGTTGCCTTTCAGATACAGTGGGCCAGAGTAAGGACTGTGTGCCTGGAAGTGGTGAAGACAGGAGGCTCATTCCTGCCACGGTAACAATGCAGCTTTAGATTGACTCAAGCCCTGTGTGACCCCACACTCTTAGGCAGAAAGAACCCAAGAAGGGGCTCGGGCAAGAACACTACAGTTAAGCCTTCTCAATACTGAAGACTATAAGCAGTGCATTTTTAGTGCTAAAACACTAGGTCTTATCTCCTGATCTCTTTTACCCTGAAGTAAAGACACTGCAAAGTAGCAGAAAATACAGCCATTTCTCTTTTGCAACATTCCCTTCCTAAAAACATGCTAAGCACTGAGACAGCACCAATTCAAAGTGCCAGCTATGAAGTCACTAATACAACTGTCTGAAATAAATCTCAGTGCTGTCTGGAGATCTCCTATCCAAGCATTAAAGAGTCCCAGCCTGTCTTAGCTTGTGAGCTTCCACAGGGTGGCTGTTGCAAGCCAACCAGAATGTTATCTTAAACATATTTAGAACCAAGGTAACTTGCTGCCCTCCTGTCTGTGCACTGTAATTCAATGTGCTGAATTACTTCATGTGTCCACCTGTTTCTGCTCCAATTAGAAAGAGGTGCTCTTCAACTCTTTCTCTAATAGAAAGTTGCAGTACAATTTACACACACACAAAAAAAAATACAGGAACAAATTATTGCTGCACAGACTTCTACTTGTGAGAGATGGAGAGACAAGGAAAAAAAAGGAAAATATTTCTCAGATGATGGTCACGTTGTTTCATAAACTACTGAATGTCTTTGATATACACTTGAGGAGACTGGTCTGAAGAGCCAAGTATTTTAAAAATTCTGTTGAAATGCGTGAAGTTAAACTTGCATGACTTCTCCCAAAATATTGTAAATAATTTAAAATATAGTTACAAGAATAACAAGAATTTGGTTATTCCCGTGTTTTAGAAGTTAAATTAGTACTGTGTAATTTTCTAGCAAGTTCACAGAAGATGCTGGGATTAGGAAGAAAATCCTGTGTATCTTAAACAGCTGACATGAAGGATCACGTGGGTGTAGCAGTGAGGACTGGGGAAGCCGTATGTCTGTCACGAGTCATTGTATAATTTTATTTGGATTTTCTAACACCTAGCATGTGTTACTGACAACACAAATGAAGTGTTCACTGATGAAAAGGAAGGCAGAAAGAAAAATACAGGTTTAGGAGAGTGTCATATTTTTGTTATTTTGGATAGCAATCATAACAGGAAAGTCAAAGAAACTTCACACAGGAAAACTGACCTTCAATCTTTCCTAGAAACATACATGAGGGGAAAAAAAAAAAAAAAAAACAAAAACAAACAAAAAAAACCCACCTAGAAATGACCTCTCTATATCAACATACTCGTCAAGATGCATTAAATTATGAGTTCTAAATGAGCATCAGGCCCTGTAGTCTATCTAATAAACACTCTCATCTGCACAATAAGCACAGATAACAGTACCCAGCAAGAACTCTATCCTTAATGTAGTGTGACATTATTGTGGTTTCAAAGTATGCAAAATACATTTAGGCTGCAGTGATGTAGTATTACTACAGAATATTAGAAAGCAAACACATGAAATATCAGCAGCATCCCTGATATTGCTCAGATTCTACCCACCTGCAGTGGACTTCATGTCAGTGCTGGACTTGGAGTTGGCCATTCCTGTCCCCTGCTTGGCACATTTCTGCCTACCTGGGGAGCTCCTATTAAGGAAGAAATAGTCATGGCACATGAGTCAGCTCTGCTGCTATTGTGACTGGTAGGATCAAAGGAACAGATGAGCTCCAGGAAGTTCGCACACTCTGTGTGACACAACGCCACGCAAAGGCACGTTGACTTAATATAATGAACCACTAAAAATATACCAGTGTTGTCACAGCTTCAGAAAATAGCTAGCATACACAAATCTAAAAATACTGGTTCTATTCTCTTGCCACAGGATACCAATAACGTCAGTGGGAGCCCACTTAAAGATAGTGGGAAGTCTGTGGGAGTTTACTCACATCCTGCATGAGTCCGTGTCTCCTTGAAATCCACAGCCATGCCTTTAGGACCACTGTTTGTTGGTATTTACCAGGAGGTGCCATTCAACCTTATGCTTTCCCATTCTCTTTTGACTCATGATGTTTCCTTAAGAGAAATCACCTGAGAGTGATTTAAGCTTTAATTAAAGTAAACTTGTAAGTTTGGGACCCCATGGAAATCAAGCCTAGGATAATGACCTTTCTCATTTCTCCACAAACTCCTTTTATCTCAAGACAGGGGTGGTACTTAACATGTGTTAGAATGGTTTTCACAGCAGTTTCTTAGTTAGGGGATGTCTTCCTTTTTTTCGTGAGGTCTAAAGAGCTTGGTCCTGAAACTGCTGAGCTCTAAAGGAGTTTCATTTTGACTTGGCATCCTTTATCTTCTCTCTTAACAAATTCTCAGTGATAAATGGGACTAAATGTAGGACTTTGCTTGCTTGGATGTGTGTATTGCCTCTTAGATTTCTCATGCTCAAATACAATATCTTATTCCTCTGCTTTACTTTCTGAAATTCCAGATGGCAAAACTAGTCTATGTTCTCAATGAAAACACGTTAGTTTGCTATTTAGGTGAGAACCAGTGCACCAGAAGCTGGAAAATAAAGTCACAAAACATATATCCCTCATTAGGCATGCCAAAATATTGTAGCAACAGTAAAAGGGGCATTGTGGCACTATGTAAGAGGTACCATTGCTCCTGTTCAGACAGAAAACAGTCTTTGCTTCACTCTAAAGGAGCGTTTATATACAGAGGTTATTCTGTTGACTTCAGCAGAATCACTGCTGACTGTCACCAAGACACAACAGGCCACAGTTAGGGCTTAATGGAACATCCAGTTAATGGTACACCATTTCACTAAGGCAAAAAGTTCCCTTATGAATCATTTGCATGGACTTAGTGTCCTACTGGTTTATGTTTCTTCGGCGTTTTCCGTTTCTAAGCGATTTGCGTTGCCACGCAGTTGCGTAACCTGAAATTTGGGGGATATTATGCTTTTCCATTAACACTGGCTCAGTTTCTGCCCCACAATATTTTTTCAGGCAACTGTTGCTGAAGTCAGTAAGGTTGCATTGCTGCCCAAAATGAGACAGGATCTCATTTATCACGTTGTCAAGATACCAACAATACTGTTAAAATTATAGTGCTTTTATTATACCTTGTCAGTATGTCTACTGACTTAATCTGGATATTATAAACATCACACCCATCGAATTTGCCTTGAATGATTTGCATATTTCCAGAACTTTCTGTTTCCAATAAGGTTTAGAAGGTGATAAGCCTTTTGCCTGGTTGTTTCTATTGGTCTGAAATTATAAACTGTTAAGTAAAAAACTGTATAATGCTGACAAAATTCTTGGTAACGAAGAACAAAACTTTGTTTCCATTGCCCTTCTCTTTTTGTTTTTATGGAAAAATAAACCAAATGGTTGCAAAAAAGCACTTGAGAACTAGTCTGTCCATGTGGACTTGACTCAGGTGTCTGACTTATATTGAAATAAATGCCAGAAATACCAGGTCTGCTACTCACCAACTTGCAATATGGCTGTGTCCTTCATCAGAGCAGCTGTATGCTCAGTTAAAAAATGTAATTAAATGGATCACAACAGAGAAAGTATTATATGCCATCCCAGACCCTGAGGACAGGTAAACTCATTGAGGCATGTCTAGCATTAGGAGGTAGGAGGGAAAGGACAGTGGGAGAAATTAATATGTCAAGAAAATATACCAGCCTCAGTGGACCACACCAACTTTTGCTTACTAATAGTATATCCTGTGTTCTGCCACCATCAGATGGATAGTGCCAGGTTTCTGTGCTTTACTCTTGCAGAGCCCTTCCACAGCTTAACAAAGCCTTTGGCAAAATTCAGATTCCATCCCTCTTCTGTCCTTTAGCCACTGATGTAATGCTGGGTTGCCTTTTTTCTTTCACTTTAGTCCTTATTCCTGTGAAGAATGATTTGGTTTCCAGAAACACACATCTTCTTGACCATTTTTTTATCATAATCACAGCAGAGTGTGTATAAATATAGAAGCCTGTTTATTTCAAGATATTTTTTCCACACTGCATCCGGTCAATGGTTTAGATTAGAACTTAGCATTGAATGAGAACAGGGCCAGGGCACTGGATCAGCTGTAAAGGGTGTGGAAGGAGCCATCTTCCCATTATTTGAATTGTCTGCCTTCTTCACATAATCTAATAGTTATTTCCAAACTGTAAAAAAGTCGTGAGTGTTTTGCAGTTAGTGGATTATTTTTAAATACCTAACATGAAAATTATTACCTCTTCGCTTTTTAAAAAATTAATGTACTATAATTCTTTCCACAAGCATCCAAAGATTGAATTTTAGATTTTTGTGCTATTTTTCATGCTATTTTTGTGCTATGACTTTCCTTGGGTGATTTCCCTCTCTGGCTAACATGAATACTTAATTCCTTCAGGAAACCAGAAATACCTCAGACCTCAAAGGCTCTTAATTGTACCTATTTATCCTTGGGAACATAATTTGAATTATCAGAGAAAAGATTTACTATAAAGAAGGTACTTAAAGATAATCTTTTTCTTATCTTACTGGTGTTTTGAGCAAAATCACATAGACTTCACAATTTCAGATGAAATGAAAAAAAGTCACTAAAAAGAAAGAAGTCACGAGATATTTAGGATAAGCCTCAACTCATTCTGTAGCAGCTACCCTTAGGCACAGAACCAGAGGAATGACGAAGAGGAGAAGAGAGTATTAATGTCACCTAAAGCATTGTGTGTTCACTCAACGAGAATGATGGCTTTCATCCTCACTCTGCTCTACATGTTATCTCCAGGGAGACAAATCCTTGTGGTTTAGGGATCTTTTTTATATTATTTTGGACCTTGATCAAGGAGTTCTGGAGTCTCCCAGCAATTTTTTTGCCCCCTCAAAAAACTTCCAGTCTCAAAAACTGCCAAGTGCTTCCTCCAAATTTCTGGATGTACTAATCAGGAACCTGTAAAATAAGCCTCCAGGTTTTGCCACCCCAGATTCATCAATAGATAAAAAACCCTTTCTGAAATCATGACTACAATATGCAGGTCTGATTCCCATTTGTTTCAGGAGATTGAAAAACTAGAGAAGATCCATCAAAGGATACCAAGGATCAGCAGTGGTATGTGTGGTTCTACCACCCAAAGCATCATAGACTTCAAGATCTCAAACAAACATGACTGAGAGATGATATGGGAGAAATCTCTAAATTCTTAAATAAGGAGACAACATTTAAATATTAATCACTTGGTTTTACAACACGAGTGACAGGACATTAAACATTCCATTGGCAGGTTGGTGGGAAAAAGAGCTGTATGTTTTATTGGGCATCACATAGAAACTTTGCAGAGCTTTTTGCCATGGAACAGTGTCTGGAGTGATACCTGAATAGGTTCAAAGAGATGGCGGACAAATTCACGCCGGAAAGCTATTTCAGTAGGAGATGACTGTCCATATTGAACATCCAGCTCAGGAAGTCCCTGAAGAGCTGATTACCCAAAATGGGAGGCTAAACAAGGAAATGAATAATGTTGCACATCCTCAGTTTTATACTCTTCCATAAACATCTGCCACTGGCCGCTGCTGGAAACAGAGGACAAGCTAGATGGCCATTTGATCTTCTGTACCACATTGCGTGTCCTCCTCCTTTTCTCATGGCATATTCCCATCTTTAAAGGGATCGTTAAAACTAGTAAAAAGCCTGTGATGCATTCTTTCCTTAAAAGCAACATAAAGGCTGTTCAGGACTGGGTAAATGCAGACACACTTCTTAGTACCACTCTGCTGCTCTTTCCTCACTGTTGCTTGATGCTTCTTGTGTATTACACCAGTCTCTTCTCAAGATTTCATATCACCTCAGATCAGCATGGCTTAACCTTTGAGTCTTGCAAAGAGATTCCTAAAGCTTTATCAAGATCTTACCCTAAAAACCTATGCCCCTTCCCCTTTCCATACTTCTTAAGGGCTCTCTCCTTGCAGGTTCTCCTGAGCTTTGTATGGTGACTTCAACACCTGGCTCCTTCTCCTCCCTCTTGGGAAACATCCACTTCTTTGAGCCCTTGTTCTCAGCAGAGCAATTTCAGAAAAATAGTTCTAACCAGGGAACAAGTGCTCCTCCATTCTTCCTGAGCCTGGTACAACCCAAACACAGGCACACATTGCTGCTGAATCTATTTCTAAGCAGAGGCCTGAGTTACATTCACTCCTCCCTTAGCCTATAGAGTGTCAGCTTAGAGCCTTGTGAAAGATTACTGTAAACCCTTAAAAATGAAATAATCTCCGAAAAACAAAAAAGAATATATACCTGCTCCCCATAAAAAAAATTAAAATATAGGAATTATTCCATAAACACAGAGCTGGCCTCTACTTGCAGCAGCAATATTTGGGCATCAGCAGTTACCATGGGGCCTTATCCAATTCCCATCTAAGTCAGTGGGAGCCTTTACATTCACTTAAATGGGAGTGAACCCTCAGCACTTAGTTATTTTGTGAACATTGACAAAGCTATAAAAATTATTAAAAAATTCTTGAGATAAAAACAAGCAATGTCAGTGACAGCCTGATTTTTGAACAGGGACACTCAGTGCTACCAAATTGAAAATAATAGGTTCAATTCATTGCAAATCTGTTTGTTATTTCTGTGTAAAAATAGATCAGTCCAGCCAATGGTATTAACCATCCCATTATTTCTTGGCTGTTTTCTTTATTGTTGTTGTTGTTTTTAAATAGTTTTCCTGTTCTGTTGTTACAGATGAATTCTGGTAAATATTTATTCTTACACTTGCTGTAAATGTATTCCTTTCCTGGCGGGCATTGTGCAGCTCCAGATGTGCAGAACTGAAGCTTTTCAAAAGCAAAAGGGGCCCCAAGTGTAGCCACACAACAGAGAGGGGGCAAAAGCCTTGTTGCATCTTTAAGAAGTTGCTGTGTGTGGCTTTGCTGAATGCAGCAGTCCCGGTTCTTAGGGATGTTTGACTTGGCTGCAGCTGAAAAGAGTCAGGATGAAGAATTAGAGACAGGAAAAGGGTAAAATCTTGCTACTCAAAAAGTCTTGATTAAGTTTTGAGTGTGTTTCTCCTTACATCTACTAAGATCAGACTGGCTGAGCTGAACCTGCCACAGTTCATACCCAGCCATGTCACTGTCCTTTGAAGGGGTGGTAAGAGTGGCATGAATGTTGTCTGCATGGTCTCTGAGATCAGGACAAGCCTCTGAGATGACCATGAAAGTACCCAGGACACAGAGCAGGAGGTGTGGGCATCCTGGGGCAGGCAGGGCAGGGAACTGGCATCACCCCCCAGCACTGACAGCAGCCTTGCCAGCAGCAGCCCTGGGCACCTGCAGCCAGTGTGCATCCATTCTGTCCCTGCATGAAGAGACTTGTGTCATTAGCCTCACCACCAGAGCTGATATCTCAAACCTCTTCACCCTCCCTCCTCTCTGCATCTACTGCAGTTTATCTGAAGGCTTTCCTTCTTTCCTGGCTAGGGCCATTCCTGCTCATTACAGCTCTGCTCCCTTTCAGCAGTCCCTCTTTTCTGACACTGCTGGGGCTGTCAGTTGTCCTTCAGAAACTGCTGTCTATGAGAACAGCAACAAAAGGAGCAAAGAAGCCATCTTCCACAGTATCCAGCCATGTGCTGGTGACAAAGCATATGAACAAGTGTGGCATCACTGGGGTACCCACAACTTCCTTTTCATCAGGTCATCTGGCTTCTACTATCTTAAAAATATCTCTGGAGTTCACAAAGGGAAAGGGCACCAGTGACCCACTGCTGAGTTGCACCCATCTAACTGGGAAAAGATTAAGGTCAAAATTGTGTTTAACTCAATGAATAAAGTCAGTTCTTCCTTTTGCTGTTTTTGTGAGACACGTGGGGCACATTGACCATTTTCTGCCACATCAGACTTCCAGGGCCTTGGGTACCTTGAACAGAAATGCCAGTAGAATCTGCATAGCAGCAGGTCAGGGCTGGCATCAGCTTATGAAGGTCAGGCCCAAGATGTAGCCACCTGCCCACTCCAAACCTGGCTGAGCAGGACTGGCCTCACTCCACATGAAGGGATCTTAATCCCTCATGAGGGTCCTCTGCAAAACACAGGGACAAAGGAGGGAACCCAGAGAGATATGTAAAACAGCATTGTTCTTGACAGAGTATATTAATGAAAGCAAATAACAAGTTTTCCCTGCCTTCATTATTAATAGTATGACTAAGCTGCAGAAACTGGATTTTTTTTGCCTGAAAAGGTCAAAGCCTTCTCTCATTATTTCTCCATGTTTTTGGTGTCTTAAAAAACAGCAAAAGCCAGGTGGAGTCACCCCCTCCTCTAGATAAACATTAAACAAATGTTTGTAGTATGAACAAAGTGGCTGACAGATGACCTTCTAAACATATCTAAGTTACTGTTTCCTAGGCCACAAAAGTATTGAAGCAGGAAACAGACTTCCAGAACATGAAAAGATTTTGTTTATCTCATTGTATTCTAATGTGATTTGAGGGAAACAAAAGACAACTATGGGCTTTCTTACCTTAATTATTCTGTACAGAAAACATAGAGCAGGCTCTCTCTTCCTGATTAAACAGAACACCTATTGGCTTGCAAATTATTAACATAATTCCAGAAATATCACATAATTCAGGAAATATCTTTCCTAATGGACCACCCTGACTAAGGAGAGCTTTGTCCGGTCCTATAACAGGATCAGAAGAGATCTACACATAATATTGATCTGGTATGCAGGTGGTGCATGGCCATTCTGCACGTATTTTCTGCATATCTCTTAGGTGGAGTTTGGAAACTGATCTGATGGCATAAAAAGTTGTAAATTTTTATATGCAGAGAAATCAGGGTTCAGTGCAAAGTGTGGGGGTTCCTTGTACAAGTCTGGATTTGTCCTATGTACTTACTCTCTCCAACAATTTTTAGAGAAGCTAGTAATAAAGTACTGTCATACTCACTAAATAACCAGGGTGTAGGAGAGCAGGTTTTGCCTTGTCAGTCTGCACTGTTTCAAGTATTTTTTTTTTTTTTAGTGGTGTTGAACGTTACACTCTTTCCAGTATGAGTTACAGGTCTACAGCTTCATGTCAAGTAAGATGTAGAGAGGTGGGTAATAAGTGGAGAAAACTTGAAAAAAGCTGGATGAATATTTGATTTTTTTAAATGTGAGAAAATTCAAATCAATCTAAGAAGCCCTGCAAAGGAAAGATAAAATTGTGCCAGCTCCAGACCTAGAAATAGTCACCTGTAAATGTACCAAACCATTTACGTGAGCCAAATTTTACTTGCAGACTCTTTCCTCAGATGTGTTCCCACCCTTCCAGTATTTTATTTTTTAAATATTATTTCCACTAAAAAGGCTAAAACACATTTGCCTTTTCTGATTACACATACGTGATGGTGTGATGCATTTTGATGATGTTTTTTCAATATGCATGACAGACAGTCCCACCCTCTAGGCTGTAACTCCCTTTGATTTTAGGTGAACTTTGCCTAATGATCAGGCCCTGGGGTGTTTGGCTCATCAGTTGACATATAATCAGCTAAGAAAAATTTGAATTGATAAAAAGCAGGAATAGTGGCTCAGGCTTTTGCCATAGCAAATGCATTTCAGGGGGTGTGTGGAAGAAAAATCGCTACCTCAAAAAAAAAAAAAAAAACGAACCACCAAACCAAACCAACCAAACAAAAAACCCACACACAAATAGAAAAGCAATGAATGTTGTGCATGCTACTGTGTCATCCAGTCACAATAAAAGGATGGATTCAGACAACATTGTTAAATGTCAAACCAGTCCAAAAACTGTTTCAAGTTGCTGAAAGTAAATTTACAACATTCCATGGGACTGAGTTCTGAAAGAATTTGTGTCGTACAGGAAGCCCTACAGATCTAGCACAGAACTTTGAAATCGGCTCCCTGTATCTGGACATCTGCATCCCAATACCTGTGGTCACCCTAGGGATGTCAGACAGGTGCCACACAGGCTTAATGATAGGCCAGTTTGGAGACCACTGTAGCAGTGGTTCACAGGTAATGGACCACTTATGATACTCACAGTTGTAGACCAGATGATCCAAAACTGGGCCATGGAACTGTATGAAAAAACTGCAGTATTTCCAAGGGTTGATTGAGAAAGGAGCACCATGGTGTAACTCATCCAAATAGCTGAAGTCCCCTGCTCTGGGCAAAACATCCCCTGACTGCATGTCTAGATTTAACAAGTGTGAACCAGCAAACCTCCATCTTTTAAGTCTGAGTAAGGTTTCTCAAGAGAGTCACTTTGGATGGCTTCTAAATTCATATCAAAGACCTAGAGGAGAAATCTTCCCAGGGAATTGCTACAAATAATCCTAATGAAGCCAGATGGCATAACCTATAGCTTCCCTTCTGTTACAGAAATCTTACACAGCACCAGAGACTGATTCTCCCTTTTATAATAAAATGTTTTCTGTCCAAATGTTGGACAAAAAACATCCAATCTCTAGGGTTGCTTCAAGGTGGCTTTTTGCCACCAAAGCTCCTGGTGTTTCTTTAGAGCATTTTCATTTTCTGAACAGTATAAATGATGTCACTTATTGATTGCCAAACCTATTTTATAATGTCAATAATTTCCAGGGGACTGATTAAATCTGAAATACCTTGGCCTATTTTAGAGAAAATCTAATCGTGTTTTTAAGTCAGCCTTGGAACACATGATTCTTTATTAACCTAATAATCTTCCATTATCCCATTCCCAAAGTTTTATTCAAGCTCTGTATTTAGTGTAAAGTACCATGCACTGGTTAATTAGAGCATATTATCTTGGATGAAAATGCTGAATCTTATTCTGCAGAGTCAGAGCTTGGAGAATTTGTTAATACACTGCGTGCACCCAGATTGGGTCTTATCTGAGCCTTGGCATGTGTTAGCAGTGCAATTACCTACTTGAAATTGCTGCCTGCTGCTTGGCACAGGGGATTGCTGAACAGAGGGTTATTTCACTAAAGATAGAAAGTGACTCATTTTGATTACTCAGTCATGTCCTCTCCTACTTATGCATGCACAATGGGAAAGGCTGATGGTACCAGAGAAAAGAGAAGCAGCATGTGTTCAAGTCACTTCTCTTATTCACCATTTCATTGTAGCAAAACTAAAAAGCCAATGATTATAATATAACAAGAGCGAGTAATAAGACATTTCACCTTTGCACATTTAGAAGGGGAATCTGAATTTAAAGAGAACTGACAACTTAAATATGGCAAGTAAAGGATGAAGATAACTTAATTTGTTTTTTGTTTACCAGTTTCCAGTCAGCTTGGCTTTTTGTCAGTGTCTCAAAAAGGAGAACAGTTTTTGTCTCAACAGCATTCTGCTTTCAATTAGTGTAATACATTTTACACTAGAAGTGTACTTATAAAATACATTCTTCCTAATCTCATCTAGGAAGATTGAATAAGCAGTGTAGGCTGGTTAACATGTGTAAAGCCTTTACTGACTTGGTAGCCCCAGTCCCATATTTATGTGGCTCAGGCCTATGGAAGGCTACTGAGACTCACAGACTTTCAAAACTATCCCTTACAGTCATATGCCATTATTTTAAAAGATTTTTTCATTGAACTGCTCACCAACTGCGTCCCATTTTCCTCCTGAAAAAAAATATTAAGTTCAAAACTGTGCAGCACTAAAAAGTAGATATGAAGAAGTCAGAAGCAAACAGTTTGGCTCTACAATAGTCTATTCTGATTGATATTGACTGATTGACTCTGATTTGCCCCTGTACTCAGTGCTGGTGAGGCCACATCTCAAGTACTGTGTCCAGTTCTGGGCCCCTCAGTTCAGGAAGGATATTGAGGTCCTGGAGCAGGTCCAAAGGAGGGCAACCAGGCTGGTGAAGGGACCCCAGCACAGATCCTATGAGGAGAGGCTGAGGGAGCTGGGGCTGTTCAGCCTGGAGAGGAGGAGGCTCAGGGGAGACCTCATCACTCTCTACAACTCCCTGAAAGGAGGTTGGAGCCAGGGGGAGGTTGGTCTCTTTTCCCAGGCAACTCTCAGCAAGACAAGAGGGCACGGTCTCAAGTTGTGCCGGGGGAGGTTTAGGTTGGACATTAGAAAGAATTTCTTTACTGAGAGGGTGATCAGACATTGGAATGGGCTGCCCAGGGAAGTAGTGGATTCTCCGTCCCTGGAGATATTTAAAAAGAGACTGGATGTGGCACTCAGTGCCATGGTCTGGTAACTGCAGCAGTAGTGGATCAAGGGTTGGACTTGATGATCTCTGAGGTCCCTTCCAATCCAGCCAATTCTATGATTCTATGATAGTCCATTCGTTAAAACACTGTTGTACATTTTCAATGTTAATTGAATAATGCTTCCACAATCTAATGCGACCTTATTTCAAAAACTGGGAAACTTTCTGTTAAATGTTTCATTGCATCTCCATAAGGTTTTGACCAGTGGTGTCATTTGGAATGCAGACATATTCATGGTTATAGATTGTACAAACTTCTGGCACGTTAATGTGGCAGCAACATTTAAAACAAACATTGAGACAACACATATCATGCCCTCCTGTCACACAGCATTCACAGTAGACATTTTAATCTGAAAAATAGAATAATGAATCTCGATGCCCGTCATGATTTTACAAGAAAATAGTCTATATCAGATCTCAAGAGATCAGTAGCTGTACAACAAGCAAAAAAGTTACAGCTTCAAAACCGTAAAGTAGAACCTTCAAATTATTTTCCAGCACTTTCTGAAATGAAACATTGTATTAAAAAAACACATTAACCCCAAGTTACCACAAAAGCCCCCTCAGATAGTGACTACATTGACCATGCACCCCTCTTTCTGACCTGTGCACTCAGTTTTTCTGACCAATGCGCTCTGACGATTCCAAAACCTTCTGCAGTGAAATTCACACCTCCCATTGCTGAGAATGCTTTCCTTGCTGTCTCAATCCCAACTTCCAAGTCAATCTGAGGCACCTTTGTCCCTGCCCCATGCCAATTGCATGCACCTCTCCCTTCACCCTTGCCTCCCATAAGATTTGATGCTCTGAACCATGTTTGAGATGAGGAATGTGACAAGGCACAAACAGCTTCTAAACCATGAGCATAAATGAGACTTGGAGCAAGGACTGAAGGTTGAAGCCAGCTCCAAGTACTTTGGGTGACAGTCAGGTTGTGGTGATGGAGGCTGAGGACCTGTGCCTGTGATGTTTAATCAGCAGACCTCTCCTTTGGCCAAAGTGCTTTGGAACAGGCTCATGGAAGCAAAACAGTGAGGGTGACCCTGACACCCTGCCCGAGAGGCAGAGCTAAGGGCAGAAAGCTGTAATCCCCTGGACAGCTGAGCTGCCACCACCAAAGCCCATGGGCTGAAAAGCCCTGGGTTAAAAGAAGAACGTAAGATATTTTCCACTAAAATAGTGATCAGAAAAAACTGACCTTTTTTTGTTTCGGTTGGAAACAGTCTTTTAGGGAATAAAAAAAATCCTTGACCAATGAAATGCCCACATTGTTACATTTTTCATTAAACAAAACCTCTGATCACTGTTTCAATTAGACTTTAAATTTACATGGCATTCGATTTCCTTCTAGTACTCTATCTAAAAGCTAGTTCTCAGTGGAAAAGTTTATTTTCTCTGCAAATAAAAATATTTAAACATAATTTCGATTAAAAGGATGTATAAAATTCTGCCCAAATGGATACATTTGACCTTTTCAGAATCAAAATAACTTAAATAATTTTTTTTCCACAATATGATTTTCCCATTTTTCAGCCATCTCTAATTATAACAAAAACTTGCAGGTGTTTCCTGCTAAGCTGGTTATAACTGTGTCCTGGGATAATAAAACTTTTGGGTTTGGCCCATTTATCATATTTAAATTATAACTGAAAGGTGCATCCTGTTTACAAGGTAATAATTATATATGGGACTAAACAAACTTCTCTGGAGCCAGTCCAGACTATTGTGTAGTGTCAGACTGGAGCATGGGCTTGAAGAAACCTTAGATGGATAATGCCATAGGTAGTAAAAGTTGACTCTCCCTTCCCCACAAAAAATGCAAAAAGAATGCAAAACAAGCAAGCAAACAAAAATATAGCTTTTTGCCTGTATTAGGAAATCGACTTTGAAAAACTCAACAGCATCAAAAAAGAGCAGTCAAGTGATCTTAACCAGCTGATGGCCAGACGATTCAGTCAAAAAACACCCATCTGAATTCTTTAGGGTGGACTTCAGCACAAGATGTTAATGCACAGAAGCTCACCCCTTGTTTTGTCTTCCCAGTCCTTCCAGTTGGCCTCCTGCCCTTTGAACATGGTACAAGGGCTGTGAGGCAGCAGTGGGATAGCCCTGCTTGAAGGACACTGAACTCAGCATCCCATATTCCTGTTGCTCTGCACGGTGGCTGGGATTTTTATGTACTTCTTTGGTCAGGATTGAAAACCGGGAACATTTATTAAAAAAAAAAAAAAACAACAATCTAACTAATGGAGCTCAGCTACTGAACTTGCAAGTCCTCTGCTAGACAACTGCATCATGATGAAATATGATTTTTCATGCAAAGCTCTCCACCTTGCCCCAGTTCCTTACCCTGACATGGGCCCAAATTCCCAGCTCCTTCCCCAGTGCCAGCTCCCTTTGGCCGGACGGTGCTTTCCACCTCAGTTGCTTAACAGCCCGCAGAACCTTGTGCAGTGGGACAACAGTCATTCCTTTGTCGAGGTCAGGACTTAGGGGGCTGGGGAAGGAATTTGGCTTCTCCTGTGTACATAGGGAAAGCAACAGCTTCAGCGGGAGGCACAGAAAGAGATACTTGCATTCAAAAACCCACTAGAAAAATAAACCCCGTGAGTGACCAGCGCATTTGCTTGCTTTGTAGCTTTGCTTCAGTGTTACACTGTTATTTCTTAAGAGAAAAAAAAAAAAAAAAAAAAAAGCCCCAAACATTTTTTTTCTTTTTTTTTTTTTTTTTGCTACATACTGCACAGTATGAGTAATTCAAGAAGAGAATAAAGGCTGGCATTGTATAGCATACTTTCTCATGCGCACACAAACCTCCTTCCAGCTTACTGAAGGAATCAAAGGGTGGAGGGAGTGTCTCCAGCGTTTCATGTAAATGACGTCTTTTTTTCTCCCGTTTTAATGCCACCATAAACTCAGTGTGATGAAGCATTGATGAATAATGAGCCCATGACACATCGTACTTTTGGAACAGCTCATATATTTGGCATACACCAGGCCCCACTGGTGTCAACTTTCCCCCCCCCACACTCGGGCACGGATTTGTAAGCACTTTTACCATAAGTAAGAAATGCAGTTTTATTTTCACTCCTCAGGGAAGCCACACTGAGCATCTGGGCAGCTCACACCACTTAGCCCTCTCTAGGTTGCTCTGAAGCAGTAAGGTTGGCTCTCACCATCTGAGGAGGCATCATGCCCTCGCAGAAGTGGCTGCCCACCCTCCTTTGCCAGCCACCAGTGGGGCTGCTGCATCACCCTTACCTCAACTCACCACGTGTGGAACCATCACTTTCCCTGAAGCAGAGCCCTGATGGCACCAAGTGTAGAAATCAAGACACCCTTGTAAAAAAGTACAGCTGCTTCTTTTTCAAATAATTTGAAGAAAACTACGTTTTTAACTTGCATTTTATTGAGAAGAGTGGCCTTTTCCAGTCTAGTTTTGTCCTGGTTTTCTTGATAACAAATGAACCTGTAACTTCTGGATTTACAGCTGCCTAGGAAAGAAACAGTAGATAAAGCATAAGTCACCAAATGTGACACAGCTGCCAGAGGAGCCAATCTGTCAGATGGGAAATCAAAAACCCCAGTTGTGGACTTCTTGTGGCAGAGGTGCTTCCATCCACATATGCCAATCCCACCCCTGCAGCAAAGTCTGCCATTTAGGGTGATTTCAGCTCTCCCTGACAAAAGGGAAGATCTGAGACTATCTCCTGGCACAGGCATACTGGAGAGCTGGGTCTTACCTTCTGATCTGGCCTCCTAAGGTTTTCTGTTCATTCTGGTAATAAAGATTTTGCCAGGTGAGGATACCCTGAATGGGGAGGCAGGAGAAAGCTCTGCTAGAGACATAGTATGTGCAAGATGTTTTCCTGGGAAAGAAGGAGGCTGCACAGAGTCAGTAGTTTCCAAGTTTGGCAAAAATGCCCATCATGTAGATGAAAGGGCCTGTTTTCTTATTCTTCAGTATAAGAGTACCAGTAGCAAACGTTTTGTCTTATAAAAATAATCTGTAGTGTCTACCCCAGTGTACAAAGTTTTCATGAATTTCTGATTTGCCTTTATAACTTCGCCCATATTGAGATACAGGACAAGCCTTTTTTATAAACCTAGTTTTTTCCAACAAATGCTTATAAGTTTTCATAAATGAAAATGGGCTTCTCTCTACTCTCCAGAGAGGTCCATGATTTCTATAATTGAGGCTTTCAAAGCAACATAAGAGAAAAGGACGTAAGGAAACTACATGCATGGGCATTGCTTTGGAAAAACATGTAAACTTAGAAGTTTAAAATCAGACCACTTTTCCCCCTGTGGTTGCAAAGAATCCTATAATGCTTTCAGCAAGGCTGCTTAAACTGTCAAGAAGATTGTAAAGGAGACCTGAATGTTGCTGACAAACCATGGACATTCCCTTAGTTATCAGTGACCCACATTTAGGACTGCACATGCCACAAGCACAGACAAACCCTGTTTCTCAATTACATTATGCTTATTTCCCTGGGTGACAATCTCTTCGTGGGTGAGGTAAGCCCCAGCTAAAACAGTGCATGTTTCCCAGTTTTGAGTCACGTGCAATTCAGGACCCAGGGTGAATCAGCCTGCTTTATCTCCAAAAAAAAAAAAAAAAAACCAACAAAAAAAAAAACCAGCTATTACCAGCATTTTTCTCAGTTTCGTAACAAAGCTCCAGAAGGTAAATGAGCCATTTGCTGACATCAGAACTGTCTCTGGTTTCCCCTTTTTCTTCAGATGGGTTACACCAAGGATTTGAAATAAGGAACTAAATGAGCTTCTTGAAATTGGTTTTTCCTGGCAAAAGTGTAGCAGTGTTACAGAAATCACACTGATTGAAATTAATTCCTCTGGGAATTAATTTCTTCTGGCAGAAATTACAATTTCTATAGCCTTTATCAGTATTTTCCTGCCAATAATTTATATTTAAAAACATGTTTAAAGCTGAAGTTGTGTCTGAGTCTAATTATTTACTTCTAAAAACAGATAAAGCTAAAAGCATGCTGGTAATCTGCTTCTAATCTCTCCGTACCAATCTCCTTTGGCCCCATACAAATCTTCTGGTCAATGATAAATTTGGCTGCTGTGTTTTCAGCATTGGCTCAAACTCAGCTGATCTGAAGGCTCTTTTTAAAACAAAAACAAAAACTCCTCCTTTACAAAATACATGGCCACTATTCAGTCCAGGCTTAAAGTGGTTAGGCTGAGAAAGGGTTAAATCCCAGTTTTGCACGATTCCATTGAGTACTCCCATTTTATTTGCCTCCTTGATTTTATGTCAGACACATGCCTGTACTGAAACGACAATACAGTCAGTGTCTGGATCTCTGACAAAGATCAGGCTTTCATCCCTGTTATTTGTGTTCCTCCTCAGAGGTTTTTAATGATTTTTAGCAAAGAAAAATAGCAGTCATGGCTTGGGAGTCCTTCAGAAAGACCCAGCACTTACCGTCATGCAGTCTTCTGAGGGACATTTTAGGATGCAGGTTCTGGCTGTTGCTCCATGAGGATCTATGTCTTTGCAGGCAGGTTTCCAATGGTGGGCATGGGAAATAGAATAATCTGCAATAACAACAATGAGTAAAATTCACCCCAGAGACTGTGGCTCAGTACTTTCAGAGAAGCAGCAATCGAGTGGAAGAAACATTTATTTGATCACATCAGTGAGAGCGTGTAAGATTTCAGCTCAGCATGGTGACAGAATGGTGACACCATTCCATGTCACTCACAAAGCTCTGCCAGAAGAAATGTCTTCATTCATCATGGACCTTAAGCTTTGTCTGGACCCAAATCCAGACTAGAGCATTTACATCTCCACCTTTTTTCTTAAAAACTTTTTTGCAAGGAGCTCCTTCCTAAGATCTCTAAGTCTTTGAGAGCATGCAGAGAGATCTATATCTCCTCCTGTTCTTCACCCCTGTAGCACATCTTATCCTAAAGAGTTTAAATAAGAGGAGCCTTGAACTTCTTTCTTCACATGTGGTATGTTAGCAGTTGATAACTGAAATAAGCTTTTCCATGTCTGAGTATCCTTTTCTTTAGACTTTAGCCATCATTCTCTGCTAGAAAACATTTTACATCCTTTTATCTTATAAAAGTCACCATTTGCCAGTGGCTACCTAGCATTACACACACATAAACTCCTTTTCCTCACATTATCAGTTTGGCATGGAAACACATCAGCTGGTTGATACGTGATCATCTCATAGGAGGGACAGACCTAGCCTCAGAACTTACTATTAGGTCTTTGCTTTGCAATGTAAACTTAAAATTTTCCCAGAAGATTAAGAAATTCACACACATAGTAAACTTGCATTTTTCATTAGCATAAAGATTTGAAGATTAATTACTAATTGTCTGATCCAAAGTTCAATAAAGACAGTAAATGCTATAAAGAATAAGGCAATAAAGATACAGAAGAGTACTGACAGCCAAGATGGTGTTACCCTTTTTTTTTTTTTTTTCCCACAAAACAGTTCAATCACCTCTGTCATTTATGCTCCACAGCACACCAATAAACATACCAGGACACATTTTTCTGTTTTTGCAAAAACAGTTTAACTGAATAACATCAAATCATCAGTATCAATCAATCCATTAATTTCAACTGAGTTATGTAAGGAATTAATTTTGTCCTCAAAGACTTAGTAATATGAGACTGCAAAACAGTACCCTGTTAAATCACACTAAATCACAGCTGCAGAGGGAGAGACTGGGTTTATGATGGGCAAAGAAAGAATTAGCAATTTCCAAATGTCCAGCGTATTATGAACTTACTTGGATTTAACAGACCCACATGGCCTCTACACGAGCTGTAAAGTACTCTGACAGCCATGATATATGAAACCCAGACAAGATTACCAGGCAGCCCCAAGCACACGAGAGCAAGTGGTATTAAACCAACAGGAGGTAGAGTAGCCCTTCATTCCTGCTTCCCCCCATGTCTGATTCCTGTTTGTCTCTCCAGAAATCTTGCTCAGCTGAAAAAAAAACCAAACCAAACAATTTTGACAGTTTGTCTGGGATAAGATTATAAGCCTTATAGCCAAGTCAGAGCTACTGCTAGAGACAGCTACAAACTCCAGAGAAGTGTAGCCATGCATTTGCAAATCAGTGGTGCAGCACATGCACAGGGTAAAGTCACTGCATAAGTCACGCATGCTTACATTTCTCTAGGAAATCCCAGAGAGAGATATGGGAGTCCTGCCCTCAACCCTGTCCAAAACAGCTTGATTTTAGCTCTCCTTCAAAGCCTAACAAATAGATGGCCTTTGTCTGATGCCCTGGAGGGCAAATGCAAGCTAATAAAAACTTGAGTCCACACAGATAACATATAATTGTAACTGGTTTTTAGGTAATGGTCTTCCAGGCTATCTCATTATTCTCTTTGAACAGGCTTTGAATTACACTTTTTCAATTTTAGATAAAAGCGAACCAGCACTTTTTCAGCATTAACAAACTTAGTTAGATTGGATAGTTAGAATTAATGGGTGCTTTGGTTTCAACATTTCTCTTTAACCTTGAAACCAGCAGTCAGGCAGCAAAATCATTTTTCCCTCCTGTTTTCCTCCTCCAGCTGTTTTTCTCCATTCTGCTCCCTCAGCCACTTGCTTCTGGTTTGTCCCTGACTGAGCAGTCATACTGGGATTTGACCATACTGCATTTCCTTGACTGCTAATTCACTCCTACTCCACAGAACATCAGCCCCTGCCTGACACTATTTTCAGTGTCTAGGTGTGAGTATTTGTAATCAGGATTGTCAAAGTGATTCTTTTAGTGGTGACACAACCTAACAGCTGTTCTGCCTGTATTTTTTTTTAAATCTTAACCTGAATCCATTTTATTGGTTGTTAGTGAAACCGTGCTGCTGGGGAGTCTGAATGAGTCATAACAATCTCCATTTGCCGGCAGGAACACTCACTTGCCAACTTGCCAACTTGCTTTTGCTCCAGTGGCTTGTACAAGAAACAGAAGCAGTCTCTGAGGACCTCCTGACACATGTTCTCCCTTACCCTCAAGCTGATACTGCACCCCAGGCGAGCTTAAATCAGCCAGTTCCAACCATTATCATAGAATCATAGAATTGGCTGGGTTGGAAGGGACCTCAGAGATCATCAAGTCCAACCCTTGATCCACTACTGCTGCAGTTACCAGACCATGGCACTGAGTGCCACATCCAGTCTCTTTTTAAATATCTCCAGGGATGGAGAATCCACTACTTCCTGGGGCAGCCCATTCCAATGTCTGATCATCCTCTCTGTAAAGAAATTCTTTCTAATGTCCAACCTAACCCTCCCCCAGCACAACTTGAGACCGTGCCCTCTTGTCTTGCTGAGAGTTGCCTGGGAAAAGAGACCAACCTCCACCTGGCTCCAACCTCCTTTCAGGGAGTTGTAGAGAGTGATGAGATCTCCCCTGAGCCTCCTCTTCTCCAGGCTGAACACCCCCAGCTCCCTCAGCCTCTCCCCATAGGATCTGTGCTCAAGTCCCTTCACCAGCCTGGTTGCCCTCCTTTGGACCTGCTCCAGGACCTCCAGGATTATGGACAAACAGACCTTTTGTAGTCCTGAAATGAACTTAGCCTCACACAAAACTCATGAGCCCACAAATCTTTTGGGTACATGGGTACCCAAGACAGATGTAGATCATGCACCTATCCTCTCCAAGCAGTCTAAAAACCTCAGAACTGAAACAGCAGGATACCTGTGTTTCCACTGTAAAGGCCACAAAATTTCTTCTGATGGAGGGGGTAGACAGTACATAACAGCTCCATCACCGTACAGGTGTCTTAAATGAACATGCAGTCTGATGTGAACATTACTGCAAATAAAATATGTGCAATAAATGCAGAGGTATGGGTTACACAAATATAGTGCATAGTCTAAAAGTGTCTTTTCTTTCATTTATCACATAGTTCACACATGCTAGTCCACCTCTCTGCTTTGGACCATAGAAGGGATGCAACTGATAACAGTGGTAGAAGTTGCCACAGGAACAACATGTGGTCACCTTTCGGTCTTTGGAAGGGCCCCACAATTCTCCTGCTTCTTTGTGAGTCATGCACTCCTCAGAAGCTGTGGGAGGAACTGCAGCTCACTAGGACAGCTACCTGGTGTCAGGTGAATTGCCCCACAGGAAAGTCCTTTTTGTGGCCAAACTCTGGTCCTGTCAGACGACTGTACACACCACTGATAGACACTGAACTACCTCAGCCCAGCACCCAATTCTAGGAAGCTTTTCCAGGCCATCTTAGTGCCAAGTACTGGAAAGCTGCTGCAGGGACTTGCGAAGCTCATGCCTGGCGTGTGGCTACCTCTATACAGCTGCACAGGCTCAGTCTTAAGGCTGGGCTGATGGACCAGTACATCACTCATCCATGTTTCTTATCTGATAGTCAGCACACAGAGCTGTCTCTGGTGAGCTTCAAGTGATGTTCTCACAGAGGAAGGCTCAGCATCCATAGGGGCACATCCCAAAGTGTGCTTGGCTGCCAGAGGAAGAGTGTCTGTCTTTTCATGCTTGACCCATTGGCCTTCCTCTAGCCTAGCAGCTTTTGCTGAAAGATAGAGAACTGCTGCTGGTCAGACAAGGCAAACCCAGGGCTCACAAAGCCCCAGCATATGGTTCAGTAGGAGCAGGGGAAATGTGGAGCCAGCCCTTGTTTAGATGATGAGCAGGAAAAGAGTCATGTCTAAGGGAATTCAAAGTTCACCCAAAGGCTCAGCTATAGGAAAGGTAAAACCAGCATGGCTTTGTTCTCACCAGCACTGTTTTTACTCCCCACTGCTTATGGTTATTTACTAACTTCTATCACCTAGGGGAGAATATGGGGCAGTGACCCCTGAAAGGGATGAAATCTTGGGGCTGTGTATCAGATTTTGCCCTGGCTTCCCCTTTACTCCTCTTTCTATTTTTTCCTCTCCAATATTTATCTGAAAAAGTGTTTTGGCAGGATTTACAATCCACAAAGCCCTACAGACTTGGACAGAAAAAAAAATAATCTCAGGTGCTACTTAAGGAATTCCTCCTTTCTAAACCTCAGTGGATTAAAGTTTCTGCCCTAATGATCTGTGTGAGTGCTTTTGTGTAAAGCTTTGAACAACTTTATTGATTACATTCCATATAGTACAAATCTCTGGACCCTTATTTTTATTTTCTAAAAAAAGCTTCTATAAAGACATACAGTACCAGAATGGATTAGTGCATTAGCCCTTGCCTTTACAGACTTACTTGCAGTCCAGACAGGATTTAGATGAAGAGAGTCTTAGCAGGCAGGATCGAGCTTCTCAATGGAAAGTATTTCCATACTGAAAAATGGGAAACAACATTTAGCACAATTCAGACTATTTGACAGCCATTTCTGTGCTGATATACAGGGATGGCTACAGAAACAGCAGCACCAGTCAGCACCAAGATGCTTTAACAAAGCTTTCTCAGAAGTAGGACAGTTTTCACAAAGAGCTTTCTCAGAAGAACAGAAAAGAAAGTGGTACAGCTGAATGGGAGATTCCAGCTGGCATAACAGAATTTACAGGTGAAAAATGAAGTTTATTGGCAGAACACTTGGGTCTGACTGAAACAGCATCACAGTGCCTACAGTTTTGCCTTTCCTCTGACACTTTCTCCATAACTACTTTCTTCCTGACATCTCCCAACACAAGCCTCTTTCTCGTAAACAAAGAGATAAGAATGGGATTACAGGTTTTAGTTTTAAAATAGCTTACAGGACCTTCACTCTGTTTTTAAAAAGGAAATAAGACTTCTGTCTAAAACCAGATTCTCCACCCTCTCTTTCTATCCTCCCTTGTCCTTTCCACCTGTTTAGATGTTTTCACAGTGGGATAACACATTCATTCCCTCCAGACCAAGGCTCAGCTGTTAGGAATGGAAAATAAAACCAAAGTTTGCAGAGTATTTTTAGCCCAGAGAAAATAAAGCTGTTGCAAATACCATACACCCACCAGCTCCTCTGGCTTGTGGAGATCGTTGCCCAGAAAGAAAAGAAACTTCAATACCAGGCTGAACCCATTGATACGATATCAATGCCAAGCATTCTGAAGTGACTCACTCAGCAATCCCACCCATCTTTTTCTGTCTGCTTAAAGGTGTCCTCCCCAGAAGTCACATCATCTGGTCTTTCCAATCTTTGCGGCACTGATGCTTTCACTACCATATATGCACTTAGCTGGCCTCAGCCCATTACTCTCATCCCTTTGCATGAGATAATCCGTTGATGACTGGCTAATCAGCAGGTTGCAGATGGGTCTCCTGTTTCCCTCTGATCTCACAAATCTCATGGGACTTGATTTCTGAGAAGAGACAGTGCATAAGGGGGTACAACACTAAGTAGATGACACATATTTCACATCCACCTAACGGCTGCTCCTGGTTTCCAGACCCCCCAAATGCCATTTGTTTTTAACAAATGGCCACACAAGCTGTGGAGATGATATTTTTAAAATGTCTTTGAAAGGACTGACTTGTCTCCAATGGCATTTGCAGCATGTGTGCCCCTGACAGAAGTCCTCTGTGATGTCCAGCTGTTCCCACTACAGGTAAAAATAAAGTATTTTGAAAAATAAATTATGAACTGACAACAAAATGGGTTTAGATAAAGCCCATCCTGAATGCAACAGATGGATTAAGAGCCAGAAAGAAGAGAATCTAGTTCCCACTGTAGTAAGATCTGAGCCTCCTTGGACTGTGAACTGTAAGCAGAGGTCATACTTAAGTTGTAACAGTGATTTCTTCATTGCTGCTTTGACTGTGCAGCATCTTGTATGGACATCTCACACAGTTCACACTGCACATCTCACACAGTTCCCCTGTGGAGCAGCAAAAGGCATCCTCACTCAGCTTTGCAACCTCTACACAGTGGTCATATTTTTAATATGAAACAAAGCAACACAGGACCCCTTCTCCTGCACTTAAGCCAATGGGCCCATCACAAATCCCAGCCATTGTATTTTACCTTCCAACACAGAGAAGAGTTTCCATACCCACAGATTGTCTAGGAGGACAACAGCTGGCCCAAAAAGAGTCAGCACCATGGTAGCAATTTAACAGTATGGATTATCAGGTGCCAGGGCTCAGCCCTGCATTACAAGTACAGGTGCAGCCACCGAGCCTGAGTTTTGCCAAATGTGTTGAACCCATTGCACACACCAAAACACTGGAGCCGTGCACACGTACTAGGTCTCACAAGGACCATACTCATTATGAAGGCATCACAGACAGCTCAGACATACACTTCTGTCCAAGAAATCCTTGAAAGAAATATGGCAACTCCTTTGGGAGCCATTGAACTCTCCTCCTCCGTCTCCATTTACTTAGTCATCAGCAGCACTCTGTTACGGTTTCACTTAGTTGTAGGAGTATTCCCAGCAGACCTCCTTAAAAAGCACTTTCTATTTAAGACTGAAAAGCAGCTGCTGATAATACTGCCTTAAGCTGGCCATTTTGCTCCTGGCTTCTATAGGTTCCACATTTTTCCTATCCAGCCAGCACAATAAGCATTTTAGCTTCCATTGTCTGGGATTTCCAGAAATGCTCAGCACTGACCTAACTGATCTCGCTGTAACCAACACTAAGTGTGTTTTGTTTTCTTCTTCTTTTTATTCTTGAAAAGGTGGAGCATCCACAAATAAAAGGTCATCTGAAAAGTTAAAGCCAGCACACAGTTATTCCAGTAGCTGACACACTGCTACATGAATGCTATTTACAGCAAGTGTAATAATCCAACTTTCTATAAAATCTTTAGCAGGTTATTTCTGGAAGTTCAGGCTATAACTGCTATGATTTGTCAGTAAGTAGTTTAAGGAAACAGTTCTATTAATCCACAGTTTGAGGGGGTCACAGGGACAGAAAAAATATATTTCTCAAGCTTTCAGCCCTTGTGAAGGGAATTGAGTAACATATGCCTGGAATTATCTTTGAGCAAGTGTTTTAACCCTCCCCATGTCTGGCAGTATTGCTTCTGGTATATAACATAAGTTCCTTGGGAATTAGGCTTCTTTTTCTTTCAGTAAGTCTCATGTTAGGCCTCCCACCAAAGTGACCAAACTTACCCAATGTGTATATTTTTTATTTCAACCAGAATACCAGCAAAGAGACATCTATACAACTCTGTTTCAAGACTGCTAGTCTCTCCTTAGAAATTGCCAGAGGACAAAAAAAGAAATCACAACAACAAATTAAAACATTACCAACATGAGCCAAATTTATAAATGGCAGAATCTCTGTTTACCTTTTAATTTTCAGCAAGGGCAGTCTAAAACACTGGCTTTCAGTCCTTTTCCAGTTTTGTAAACTCAGGGGGGCAGTATCCACTGAAGACTATGCTAGAGCAAATTCAAGCATACAAGCCTTAAAATAAGAAGTCTTCATCTTCTCTTTTTAAGGTCCAGGAAGCCAAATAAGAAATCCACAAACCTCAAGTGAGTCTACCAACCCTAGCAGAAAATAACTAGTGTGAAGCAACATTAGCAAAAATCTGCCTACAGGTCATGAGAGAGGAAATCAAGTTTCTTCAAGAGTGACTTTTTTCCCAGATGGTCTTTCTGAGCTGTCTCAAAAAGCCTTTGGTACTGTTTCCTGTTATTTGCCGAATGGAAAAAAAAAAAAAAAAAAAAAAAAGTGGGCATTTTAGTCAAGACACACATAGCCAAAGACTTCTATTCGGAGTCTGCTTCCACTGAAATTCATAGAATATGTCATGGAGTGGTCTGGGTTGGAAGCGACTCATAGCGACTCCTACAGGACAAGCCCAGCAGACACCAGGTGCCTCTGAAGAGCTCAGGAAAAGTGGAGAAGCAGTAAATTTTGTACCTTATGACAGGTTCACTCTGTATGCTGACAGGAAGTCAGATGTTAGCATTTTTGTTACACAACACAAGGAGGGTACACTTCACAGATGAGCATGAACAATCTCCATACATATATTGAGCAAGACTCGCGCTTAAAAACTTACTTTCAGCTGCTAAAAATCTCATTTTCCAAGAGCTCTCAGAAAAAGTTTAAGGGCTACTCAGCCGTGACTTGGATGTCAAAAGAGGTATTTGGAGGAATCTCAGTTGTTCTCTGACAGAGAGCAGATTTTTTTATTTACTTACCCTAGATAGAAGGTTGAATCAGATGACTGCAATTGGATTTCTGTTTTCTTGGAAGCTGGGTATTTGCCTTGGCTTGCAGTAACAGCTTCTGGCTACCTAGTCCCCTGTGTAAGCAGGTAAATAATTGACAGATAGCTTTCTTTATGCAGCTAAGTAATAACTTTCAACATTATGTCAGGAGAGATTAGGAAGCAGGGGAAAAAGGCATTGGAAAAAGTTTGGGCTAAAGCTGCTGTGCTGCTGTTACCCAGCATTCCCCCCATGCCAACCGCGGCAGGCGGATTCCACCGGTGCCTAAAGGTGCTTGTTATAGAGGGTGTTTACAGGTGTGCCATTATCAAGTAGTGGTATAAAATACTACCGTGGAAAATCGTGTTTAATAAGCTCCAGCTGCCGGCTAAATTAAAACAAAACTCCTGCAGCAAATGGTCAATTTGAAAAACAAGCAGTAGTGGGAGTGAAACAAAGGAGCTGAGCTCGAAAGGAGCCTTGACTGAATCAAGCTGCAGTTCAGAAATTATATCAAATGGATGTTTTCCTAGTTTTGCTTTTATGCTGATACTGGCTCCTGCCAGCACAAGTAGCTGCTGAGACCACAGCCTATCATCTTTTGCCTTTGTATTTCTACATGTGCCCAGAGACTTTGTTTCTGCAAGATTGTAGGCTGTGTCATGGGGCTGGCTTAGAAAACTCGGTAGTTTGCAGAGGTGTAATAATATGTTTTATTTTAAAACAGAACTTAAAACAGAACTACAAACAAAAACAGCAAGGCCTGGCAGCCTCTTTCCCCTCCCACTCCAACAAGCTGGTTGTCCTGCTTCCCCTCCCAATTTTCTGTTGGCTGAGCGCCTCCCCAGCTGGCAAAACCTGGGCTGATTAACCCTTTCTCCCTATGGCCAAATGCTAACAAGACCTCACTGCCTTTCCTTGATGGAGCAAATGAGCTTTGATCCAGCCAGCAGGGCTGCAGGGCCCCATCACCCTCTGGTAGGCACCAGCACCTTTCTCATCCCCTTTGCACAGCTCCTACCCCTACAGCCCCTGCTCTGTGCTAGAGCTCCTCCTTGCTACAGCTACAGCAATGCAAAATAAATGAAACCTACGTGACCTGAACAGCTCTTAATTTTCTCCTCATGGAAAGGGAAATCTGGATTGAGAACCTGCAGGCTCATTTTCTCATTCATTGAAGGAAGACCCAAAGGGATTATCAGTTGCAGAAGAGGGCAGAGAGGCCCACACTGACGTTAAGTGAACTGCTTTGGTTACTGGAAGCAGCAAAGTTCTGTACTGGATAATTCACTGTTGTTTCAAGACCTGCCTTGTCTCTCTCATTTTCTTTTCAGGAGGCCTGGCACATCTGGGACTACCATAAACCCAGATTTCATTTCTTTTATGACAGGAGTCCTGTAACTGCTGCCCATAGAGTGAGCTTTCTCAAAATGCTTTCCCAGGGCAGGATAGGATTCTTGGCTATGCATCTTAATTTCCATTCTTTTCCATGGTTGCATAAAAGATTTTAGACTAGAGTTGTGTGTAGTTTTTGAGAGGGCCAGTGCTGTTCAGAAAGGATACTGAAGACCTTTCCACATCTGAGACATAACCCCTTTTGTTCCCACAGACTCCATCAGAATAGCAGACTTGCATCTTCCATCAAAGATTACTAAACATGTTTTATTAGGGATGTGGACCACCAAATCACAGCAATAAAGACTAAGTATAATTTCCATTCTATCATCTGTGAACACAGCTTTTTAGTTACTCATAACTCTCTCAATCAAATTGAAAGTGTGCATTCTGTTCATTTTTGACTATCAGAAAAACTGGTATAGGTTACTTGTGTCTCCAAACACAAACAAGCAAATGCATGATTGTGCCTGGAATGGTAACATAAACACTGCCTGTTTATTGTAATGCTTGGACACACTGGCAACACATTTTGAGTATACTTGGGAAGTGCAGAAAGCAGATTAAGTATGCAGAAAACTGGTTGAGTGGCTTTGAAGTGAAGACAATAACCATCTTCATACATAGTAAAAATTTCCATTACGTTTCTTGGCTTGGTCCAAATTCAGGAGGCTGGAATTTGCACATTTGGTAGAACTTGCTGATCAGTTTTTGAGTTTCATCTGAAGTACTTTTCACTGTGGGGGCTGTTATGAAACCAAATAGAAACAAAGAACAGCACACTCTAAAGACTTATAAGGCAGTTAGGAATAATGTAATCTGAGAGGCAAGTCTATCCTGAGACACCTTTTTTGTTTCCATGTTTGTCTTCACCAAGGCTTACTAATACTTTCTAAAAATCTCTTTGGACTTCATAAACTTGTTAAATCTCAAGGTGACTCTCTCATCATCAAATTGAACCTGATAGGAATTTTAGGATTTTGATGAGTCTCTGCAATGTGATCTAGTTAGTCATCTTCCAGATTTGACTAAAAATTTCCTTATGCCATTTAGTAGCTTTACATCTTCATTCTCTTTTCTGCTGGCTGCAGGAACGCAATGGGGACCACCAGTAGTGCTGAGGCTCTGCTGTCAGGGTTAAAAAAGACCCTTACAGACTGCAGAGAGGGTCACAGACTGCATTTGTCCACAGTTTGGGTTGGTTCATTTATTTATTTATATGCTGTTTCCTTTTTCACAGCTTGCAAACTGAGAGAGCTCAGGACTTCCAGAAACTTGTCCTGAATTGAGTCCTTCTAAGCTATTTCATAGTCCTGAGTCCTGTCCTGTATTATTTTTAGTGGTTGGGCATTCCCCTCCAGCCAAGATGATAAAAGAAAAGAGTAAACCTTCAAGCACCTTCCCCTTTTTAGTAGGTAGGGGAGAAAAGAGTGCAACTCCCCAGCAGCACCAGCACCATGTCACCTCCCCAATCTTCTGATCCAAATAATGTGCAGCTGATGAGATTGACAGAGGCAGAAGAAAGACCATGAAAACTCATGGGTCCAAGGACCTCATGCTCCCTTGCTGGGTTTGGTAGCAGAATGTCTTAAAAGCCCCCACATGCCACCTCCCCAGAGAGCTTGGCCAAAGGGCAGGTCAGATTGAGATAGTTCATTCCCTTCTCCTTGATCTTTCCCTTTTCCTTGATCTTCAAGGCTTCACAGGAAGCCTTTGAAGCAGCGCATACAAGGGCAAGAGCTGCTGCCTTAGGTTTAGATCCTCAAAAATTACATCCATCTTTTACCCAGCTCAAGATGTTCTGTTGAACAATAGACACAGATACCAAAGACTCATTAAGGCTTGTTTCTCCAAGCACCAACTTGGAGCACATCCAGGTTTTCAAAGGCTGGACATCATTTAGACAAACTGCATTCTCTAGAGGATCTCGGAGGCAGACATCTAGCCTGTTAGCCTTAATATTCCTTGAAGATTTCAGACATATGGTTCCTGACCATTATTCAAATGCACTTCATAGTCAATCTGAAAAAAAAAAAAAACCCAAATTATTCCTTTTTCAGGAAAACATGTTACAGTACTTGTTGACTTCCCAGAGCCATTTCTTATTTCTTTGAATATTAAAAATAAAAAAAAAACCCCAAAAAATTTTTCCAACACAATTAATATAACAAAGGAATCTTTCTTTTTGCACTCACCTTCAGAATTTATTGCTAGGGCCACATGATAATTTGAACATGGATTAGGGTATCAGTATCCAAAAAGAAACTGAAAAGTCTCTGTAGAAGATTTTGAAGGTCAATTATGATACAGTCTATAATTTATAAACTGTGATTTATAATCTACGGCTATTCTCTTATTACGTACTTTGTTTTGCTCTGGTATCTTCATCTTGTTTAGTTTGAATTTAATACATGCCATTAAGCCATTTCTTTATGTGCAAAGTTTGCTGAAAAATCTCTAAGTGGAAACAGCATTATGGTACTTCTGGAGAGTTATGACATTAGATCTTCTGCTTGTGTAATAGATGTACTAAATTAACATAAAAGAGGACTTGCAAAAATATTTCCCAACTGCTCATTTTTTTATGAGAGCTGCTCATATTAGAGGTCTTACAACATTTGTTTTATTATCTCCAGTTTCTTGCAACCACTTTCATCTGGGATTCCATTTGAGACTTTGATCATTCTTGGAGTTTGTATGGCAGAATGAAAAGGAAATATGGCCTCTAAGAAACAAAATGCATCAATAAGGAAAACACAACCTACAGTCAGAGGTGTTGGGCAGATCATAGAAAGTCAGTTATTTCAGCTAAATTTGAATCTGGGAAAAATGTTACTGCCTTGAAATCATTCTGACCTGATGAGAGACCTGTGAGCAAAAGGCTAATGCACCAAGCCCAGATGCTGAAGGACAAACTGCTTCAATTCTTTCTCATTCTGCTTCAAACTGCTTAAATTCTTTCCTGTGCTGATGACTGCATTGGTTTCAGCAGACAGGAGGTCACTCTCCTATGTATGTGATAGTGCCCTCAATAACTTTGGACAGAGTCCATGTGGTCCAGGAGTGAGAGCCATTTTTCTGTTTTGCAACAGGGACAGGAGGGGATAGATAGGACAGTGATCACCAATCTGCCCAGAAAATAAGTTAGGTGGTAAATACTGGGGGGAACATGACTCAGAGAACAGACCCCCAGGTTCAACTGGGCTAGACATGGGGGCATTTAGTCTCTTACTGAGTCTGCCATCCCGTTCACTAAGGCTCCCTGCAAGCACACTGACCTCAGAGGACATGATGTTATTTAGGGTTCTGTGTCATGGCCTAAAGCAGGACAGCCTCCTCCTATTCTGTCACAACTTCAAAGTAAGTTGCCTGTGAATCCCCACCTCCAGGTGCAGAGGGGTTGCTGAGTCTTCACAAGATGCTTCAGAACCCAGTGTTAGCAGTCTGGCAGCTCTCACTTTTAAAAGTCTCTTCCAAAATAATCTTTCTGGGGACTAATCATGTTTTGTGGGACTGTATTAAATATCTGTCTCTCAGTTAGCAATAGAGTGTGCAGAGCTCTCTCTGAGACTGAATGTTATCCTGTGCCTGAGCTCCTGACTGCCCACACGTTTCTCAGTCAACCAAAAGATAGTTCTTGGGACACTGTGGGAATCAAAGAAACTCCTTACAAGTTTTTAAAGCACAGGGAGAGGATCATGGCAGCAGAAGTCACCTACCCCTTCACCTGACCTGCACTACCTGGGGGAAGGTGGGAAGGGGGGTGGGGGGGCAGTCTGAGAGACCACCGTGTTACCTGTGCCAAGCATCTCCTCCTTGGCCAGCCCCAGCCTCATCTCCCACCTGAGGAACACAAGAGGGAATCCAGCCCCTTTGTAGCCATCATGCACATGCTAAATAAAACAGCAGCTTGTGACATGAAACTTCTTTCCCTAAATGATTTTGTTTGGATGTATTAGCATGGCTCTGGCCAGAGCAAAACTGCTGCCAAGCCCTCCCCCCTGCAGCTTCCACCATTCAGCCTCCAACAAAACTAATGTTAGTGTTGTTGTAAGTAGGATATCTTAATGCAACATACACATGCACAGGATCCCTTTAGATTCTGGTTTATATCTTCAATGAGAACCTTGGCAGCTGTAAAAATATATTTTGGTCTGGTCACTAAGCTAAAGATTTTTTTTCCCTCTAATTTCATACACAGTTATTAAAAGAGCTGGGACTTTTGGCAGTGACATTGCACAGTTCTGTCAGCTAATCCCTCCCCTCATATACAAGTTAAAAAAATGATTAATTAAAATCCATCTCAGCTTGCATGATTAATATATTTAAACAATTTGAAAATGGACATGCTTTTCATTTTTGCCTGCTTTACAATGTAATGCTTCATCAGAATGAAAGTGGATTGTTAACAGGGCTAGGATGGTAATTACTTACATCCGAGCCCCCTAAGCTCAGAAACTAGCTACAAGCATCTGGAAGTGACAAACATTTTTACAAGGCATTACACTGAATTTATTCAGTAATAGTGGCTGAATATATCAGCATGTCTACACAGACTTTTTACCTTCTGCTGAACACCATGCTCTTCATTTGCTGCCTTGCACTCCTGGGCAAGTGTTGCTGGACTCTGTTGGACAGCTGGTACTGTTTGATCCTGGGGGTGATTTCGTCATTAGCACTTCTAATCATTAGTCCCACCCTGTGATTGCCATCTCACTAACAAGTATATAAACTGCTTCTTAGGGCTGGCTTAGGGTAGCAAATCCTTCTAGCTCTGATGCTTTGTAGGCTTTAAGGGAATATAGTAATACTGAATGTTTACTGGCATCTGAGCACCTATTCAGGCTGCTCAGGGAAGTGGTCAAGTCATAGTCCCTGGAAGCATTTAAAAGTTGTTTAGATATGGTGCTTAGAGGCATAGTTTAGTGCTGGACTTGGCAGTGTTACTTTAATGGTTGGATTTGATGGGTCTTAAGAGTCTTTTCCAACCAGAATAATTTGAAAATTCTATCTAGTTTGCTGCTGCCAATGTTAGTTCTGGTCTTCCCAAGAGTGATAGTGTGAGCCCTTGTCCAGGAGCAGGGATCAGAGCAGAGGTTTGGGAGATGCCATCTGCTTTAGGTGTGTGAGAACATGGTTGGAGTGAGCAGAGATGCTTGCAGCTGGGGAGAGAAGGGGGTGTATTTAGAGCTCTGGTTTGCAGAGGATCATGCAGAAGGGATGTTACACAGGCTAATTAGAAATGGGGGTATGGAAAGTAGGAGGGTGAGTGCACATCCTAGAAAACAAAGGGCTAATGTCTGGTGGTGGTGTAGGCACTGTGTTTGAACTCCTGAATTTGTCTAAGTACTCCTTCCTTGATAGAGAGCACGCTGGCCATTCTAGCTCAGCACTAGCAGCCTGACCTTGTAATTGACAAAGGTGTTTAAGATTTCGGGCACCCAAGATGAGACTTTGGCACCACCCACTCAAAACTCAGGCCTCTCAGCTTTGTACCCAGCAGTGTACAAATGTATTTACATCTGCACTTCGGGGTGTGCCCAGCAGTGCCTCTGCCTTGACAGGACTGTGTTTCTCACTGCCTGCCTCAGATTTAAGCCCTATCATGACCACAGATGTGGCATTTTTCTACATATTTCACACAAACAGTTTAATTCATTCAGCAATCTCTGAACAAGTCCATTGAATGATGCTCTGTATGAAATGCTGTGGTCACTGTGGCTTTCCTTCAGAGCCCAGAGGGTGACAGCAGTGGCATGACTCCTGCTTTAACAATGACTATATTCCTCTGGGTACAGGGGATCTGATTTCAGCCAAGAGGTCAGGCATATATTTCTCCCCTCTGAGAGTCACACTCACTGGTCTATCCTGAGGGGGTAAGGTGATTCCTGGCCTTTCTGCTCAGCCTACTCTACATGACCACTAGCAGTGAAAGATGCTTTTTCCTGGAGTCAGTGAGGACAAAATTTCTTTCTCAGCCATGACTGCAGTCACCACCAGAGATGAGTTTCCATCCCTCAGGCAGAGGAGACAACTGACCCTTCTCAGTGAGTGCCTTAACCACAGGGTACTTGCATAATCAGGAGCTCCTGTGCAGTCATTTTTTACTAAAGAAATCCCCCCAGTAGGGTCCTTGATTTCAGAAGAGTTACAGGTTATTAAATGAATAAAGCAAAGAAAAAAAAAAAAAAAGGAAAAAAAAAAAAAGAAAATAAATAAAAAATAGTGATTAACTTTTTTAATCTAGTTGATTTTTTTATTAGAGGTATGCAACATAGCCATATTAACCTGCATACATTTCAGTTTTCCTTTGCTGACTTCTTGTGGTTTGAACTACAAGGTAGCAGAGGGATGGCAGAGGTTTGACCGAAGTTTTTCTGCTTCATGTCTGTTTTCTAAAGAAAGAACACTGATATCTTAATAGAATTAAGAATATGAGCACTTAAAAGTCATTTGTTGCTTCTGTGCAATTAAATCTGCTATGTCAGAGCAGAAACCTTTTCTTCTTTCTCTTGCATCCCCCACTGACATTAGTAGTCAACTTAAATCTAGTAGCACTCTTAAAACAACAGCAATACTTACAAGTACAATAACTTATATCTACCAGCAGAAGAAATTGAATAGCTGAATCAAGGGCTACAAATACTGCCATTATTTTCATTATCTTGTGTTGGGTACTTTTGAGTAATCAGAAGAATTAGCATTAAAGTGTACAAAGTTGCTTCATACACCACTGTGTGAATCATGGGAATGTTGAGATGTTGTAGCCAACCTACAGAAAGGGTGGCTGTTCTGCAGCTTGGGACAGCTAGTCTGCCAGACAGCTGGAGGCTGTAGATCAACTTTTGGTTCTGTTTGTTGTTCTTCAGAAAAAGACAGATGTCTCTTCCACTAGTATTTTACCCTTTTAATATCTAGCTGTTTGATACCACAAAGAATAAAGTACTATTCAGAACAGTATCTCTGCAAACAAGAGATAAAACAAATGCCAAGCCAAGATGCATTAGCAATGCCGACATCTTCAGATCAGAAAGAGAGAACTAGGCCAGAGGCAAGAAAATCTGTCTCGTCTTTCCACCGCATGACATCCAGAGAAGTAAATGAGTCTGGGTATTTTAATGGCATCAGGTTTTTAGGTTTTGAGAATTTGCTGCACAATGTGCTCTTAGGGAATGAAGAAAACTGGAAAAGAGACCCAGAAGATGAAGCTGCCTCCAGACTCACACAGATACGTTTGCTTGTAAATCAAAATGTCCTTGTGCTTAGAAATGGACTGGTAGGGAACACAGCAGCTGCAGTCACTATTGCAAACAACACATAACCATTTAAAAGCAAGAGGTGGGGTTTGGATGAAATGCATTTGTTCCCAGTTGGCTTACCTGAGATCAAATTGATCCCAAGTAAAATGTCTAAAGTAAATATGTCCTCTTAAGAATGGTGTCAAATTGCTCATTCCGACAAGGACTTTGGCATTATGAGTTCTTAATATTCAGCATTTAAAGACCTTCTGGAATTTCTAAATGGACATATATCGCTCTCAAAAAGTTTTGCTCACCTTGGACTAGATACAAAGTGCACACAGTGCTTCCCACTTCTAGTGCATGCACACACATGCACTAGAAAAGTCTTTCTATTTTATGGCTGCAGGGTGAAAGTCACTTGAACTTTCTTTCAATTGAGGCTGAAGTTTAATGTTATGAATAAGGATAAATTTATCAGTCAATCCAAGTCACTGTCCCAAGTAAAGTCTGAGGGAGACCTGTTTCTCAGTTCCCTGGAGCTGGATACGACTCTCAGGTATTTGTGCTCCATACCTTGCCTATAGACCTCTTCGTGTGGGTACCAAAGAGCCCTTGACACCAGCAGCAGAAAGTTTAATCTTGGTTTACCACGTTTAATCTTGGCACTGTGGGATGATAGAGTACAAGAAATGAGATCAGTCATACACCAGAATAGATTTTGTGTTTTGCTTTGTGGTCTGTCTACAGACACCTGGCTTTCTGACATCGCTCATAGTTTGGTCTGACCTGAGAAGAGAGGTGGCTGTGGTAGTGACCTCTTTTGCATGGGCTAGAGGATGGCACATCCACTTTGATTTTTTTAAGTGCTCACTTTATTTGGTATTAAACCCAAACCATACAGCACATGCCTTTGGAGCACACCAGGAAGCAATCATACAGCAGTAATTTGCATGAGGCAGTGGAGCCAATGTAAAGAAACACAAAAAAGCTGCATCAGGATAAAAAATGAAAGGTTCACCGAGCAATCCTCTGAACACCAAGATTCTGATGCAAAGCACGAAGGCAACTAAAGTGTAGGGTTCAGGGGATATGGTTAGAGGTCTCCCATCTGTTTTATCTTTCAGGGATTACAGGGCAGAGGTTTGTAATGAAACTCTTTTAAGATTTCAGATTGGCCTCCACGGGGGGGTTATTTTTTTTTTTATAAATGCCATAAACAATTCCCATCTATCATCCCAGAAGTTGCTAATGGCATCAGAGCTGCAGGTTCTGGAGATGTCACCTGGGAGCGCTGGACTCCATAGCCAGTTCCTTTGCTCAAAATGGGACTGAGACTTGCAATAAGCAACGACAGTGACAGTGGCACTTGCTGGTGGCTTTATCAATAGATGGCTCCACTGCCTTAAATCCTTAGGCTGCAGGCAAAGGTAGCAAGGCTGCACTTTTAGCATGAAGTATCTTTTTTCTAGTGAGGTTCTAGGCTCTACTGCAGGAAACAGTATTTAGTAATTGTAAAAGTACTTAGTAAAAGTAATTAGGTACTTCATCCAAATGAGCAGAAAGCACTATCAGGAAAGTACAAGAGTAAAGGAAAGCAGCAGCCATAACCCATTGACTTGTAGTGGCTCTGACAGAACCTGCAGAAGTTCACGTCAACATCTGAAGGATGGATTTTGTGTCAAAGAGAAAACTGGCCTCTGTTTTATAGATCAAGATAAACCTGTAACTCCTTCTGCCACCTTCCTGGAGAAGCCCAGCCAACTGCTCGCACCATTTGCACCCAGCCCAGCATGCTATGCCAAATGCCACTCAATGGTCAAGTCAAGTGATACTGTTGAACAGCTACAAGGAGCCCATTGTCCCCTTGGCCACATCCCCTCCAGCAACTGAGCAGGCTTTTAAATGTCTAAGCATTGTTAGCAAAGAGATCCCAGGCGGGAGGGCTTTGCAGCAGGTGGTGCCACCTGTGGTTGCCTAATCCTACCCCAAGCAGCCATCACCCAGTTGTAGAGGCGGTCAGGCGCTGCGTGATGGTGAGTCAGAGCCACAAATGAAGCAAGTTGGAGCCCTGGCTCAAATCAGGGAGTTTACACACTGGAGTTGTGCCTCTCTGACAGTTGTATTGATGTAAAACAGGGCAAAACAGATGTGAAGATCCTGTCCCGTTAGTTCTTCTCTTTTGGGGAAATGCAGACGAGATGTTTGCTGGCAGGGCGATTACTGGGAAAGTAGCTGAAGTAGCTGCTTGTCTGGATGTGCTACACACAGTCGTGCATGTTCCCTACTGAGTCATCTGCCAGCTTCCACACATAGACTGTGCTTGGAAGGACACTTCCTTCCAAAAAGCTCACACTGCAAACTCTCTAGCAAACAGTGGCACTGGACACAAGTACTTTCAAGAGGAAGCACTTTTTAGCAACATTATCTGTGCATATCCAGTTTAAACTAACTCTCCAGTACCTTCCTGTATTGTGACCTGACCACTGAAAAATACGTAGTAGGCCCCAATGGTGTGGGCAACACTACATTTTTTTGGTGAATCATATGATTAGGAAGGAATGGAAAAGGTGTTCTTACTTAGTAGCTGGTAAGAACCAGTAGGAATCTGGATATCAGCATCTCAAAGAACGAGGCTCTAAAATGGTCCTACAGATTCTCCTGGTAGTGTTTGATGCATTTATTCGTTAAAGCCAAAATGAGAAAATGTGTAGTTTTAAATATCTGGCAACTGACTTTATCTGGACATTTGAACAGAATGGTAAGAGGAGGAGGAATTCCTCCCAGGGAGGAATTGAACATACAAGTCCTCATGCTGGATATTAGCATCTGTCCCTCTCTTTCAAGAGTATCCAGCATAGGGAGGTCTGTGTACAACTTCTTAAGGCTCAACAAAGGATAACAGAAAACCAAGATATTCTCATGACTTCACTGTGCAGGAGTCTCCATCTCCACTGGGAAAAATTTAGATAAGCTTGAAAACCACTGTTCTCATCCAGGAGAAAACAGAAGACTTTAGATGGGTGAGAAAGAGCTTTTCCATCCTGCCAAGTTTTTTCAAGCTCTCACAAATTTCCCTCATTCATGTTGAGTTGAAACTGATACTTTTTGAATGCTGCATGTCAAAAAAGAAAGCCAGACCCCAGAATAATCAACAGGTCTGAAATTAAGGCTTTCAGCTGGGACGTGGGAGGCCCAATTCAGCTCCCCATGTTCCCACCCCATTTGGGAGTCAAGGTTCCCCAGTAGTCCCTGCTGGCAACTTGGGGGGGAGCTTGGTTTTTCAAAGCATTGAATGCTCCCTCAGAGCTGGCCTCTAGGTTCCCAAATCCCCTGCAATGTGCCAAAAAGCTTGGGATTTCAGGGCATCTGGCTCTGCCAATGGAGCTGCAAGGAGATGGTAGCTTTTGCACCCAATTGTCTTTAAAAAATGTTGTCATAAATGAAGTTGGCTCTTAGACCTGAATCCATCTCTGATTTCTGGAGTAGAAAAGGGCATACTGTATCAAAAAAGAAAAGTCAGCAAAATGTTCTGATCACTCAGAAACAATTTCTGTCTTTAAGACATAGCAGGTTTGAAAGGATTGGTTATTCAATGGCTTTATTGCTTGCCTCTCACTTCATGGTAGAAAATATTAATGGAGTCCAAGTGAGTTCAAGGGAATTAGTGGAGCCTAAAATTATGTGACAGTGAGAAAATAAAAGAAAAAAAAAGCATGCAGCTTATTTGTTTAAGACGCTTGAGCGAGTAAAGTGAGCGTCTAAATCAGATGTGTGCATTTTACTCTGTACTAGGACATGCACCTGCAAGAACCATTCCCAGGGATGCAGATGTCATGGATGGGGTTATGGTATATTGTTTCCCAATGGTTTGGCACATCTTCACATTCAAAGCCACTGTCTACTCCTTTTAATTTAATTGTGAATGAAAGCACAGGCATTCACCAGAGGCACGTAGGCTCGGAAGGAGTATAGATGAAATTCTTTGATATTCAAAGCATTCAAGAATAAATAAAATAGATTTTTCTAAATTAATGATTACTTATGAGTAGAAATTATAATAGTTATCTTCTCTGGAGCCTATGGTGGTAGTCGAACCAGTATCACAAAAGAATAAAATTTTAAAGGGCTAACTTGCTCCTCCAAGTCTTACAAGGTTGAAAGGGGGCATTAACATGAACTGCAAGCACAGACCATGCTTACTGAAACCAACAAATACACTGATCAAGGCAAGTATTTGCTTAACAAACGATCATGCAAAACGAGTTGCTTTATTTTTAAGTTTTCTTCCTTACTAATACTCCCTTCCCTGCCCTGCCTGCACCCTGAGCACTGCAAGATAATTCCAGCTGAATGCCAGCAGAGGTGACTGGGGCAGGTTGTCCTGTCATTAGCCCTCACTTGAGAATGGGAGGCTGGGCCAGGACATCCCTTGGGGTGAGCCTTGGCAGTGCTGCAGGATAGGAAAGTTCTGGCATTGCTGGTACCAATTTTCTTCCCTCTGAGTTGATGAGGCATTGGACCTGAAGCCTCAGCTCCTCCAGACCTTCCCAGTTTCAAGCCATCAGCTTTTAGACACCCAATCCACCCTTCCCAGAACACTACAGTCATCCCCTGGTGCAGGCTGGCTAATCCCTGCTCCTTCTTCTCAAGGAGGCAGAAGTTCTGGGCAGCTGGGCAGCCATAACTGAGTTCAAGGAAAATGCAACCCATTCCAGTTGTCCCCTATTCCACATCCTATCAGCAAGTCCAGGCTTCTTTTAGCCCTAATCCACCCCAGCCACACATATGGCTAGGAGGGCTTTTAGGTTGCAGCGTCTGGGTTTCAACGTTGCTGCACGGCTTTCCCATTAAGGAGTCGGGGCGAAAGTCCAGCTCAGCTGCTGGGAGGGCTCGGCCCTTTCCTGGCCTCTCCCCAGCAGAGCAGGGCATGCCATGGCTTGCCTTCTTTGGAAACCCCAGCCCTCCTCAGGCACATTGGGGTGAAACGAGGACAGTTTGCTTTATCTTTAAGTTTCCTTGTTTTCTTGGGCACCAGCCAGACCCTTTGTTTTTTTGAATATAGTTGTTTGTGGTTTAATTTCCTTTGGGTTTTTTTGTTTTGTTTTGTTTTTGTTGTTTTATTTTGGGGTTGGTTTTTTTTAGTATTATTATACCAGCAAAAAACTCCAGCTTCTCACTGGAATTGCTTGAGAAGAGAGACAAGATGGAGTGCAAAAGATCAATGAAACTAAATGGTTTTCCCATGAGACCTTGCAGTAGGTCTCACTTAAAACTAGGAAATTACTGTCTGCCACCACTACAGGACAACCTGTCCTTAATAACATTGGTGGTCTCGTTTGTACAAGCAAGAGCCAGAGGAAATGGGCTGCTACAGGGTCTACTACATCTCTCTTGTTCTATCAGACTCCGTTGAGGGCCCAAACCAGGGCCCCATCCTGATGACTACTGGAGTTGCAGCCCTCAGACATGTCTAGGTGTGTTAATGCTTGCTCTGTTAGTCACTGATGGTGAGATCTTTCCTTGGTAAAGACCTTGCAGGCAGACCATCAGAAACACCCAGGAATATCCAAAAAGCAAGTCAGGCTGGGTTTTCCTAGGCAGGAGCAGAGGAAGCCTTGGCCACCTTGTCTTACCCTTGAAACATCTTCTGCTCTGTGCTAGCACAGCTGGTGGTGAGAATGGGTGATGAACCAGGTCAAGGAACTGATTCTACTGAAAAATAACCATTTTTATTTCCTGAATTCTCTTTTGCTTGCATCAGTTTCCTCTACCAGTTTCCTGTGTAGCCACGCAGAGAGATACACAGGCCCACAAGTGCCTACAGGTGCAAGGGTGGATGCAAAGACCAGCTGAAGTTAGTTAATTAAGTATGCATGCTGAATGCTAGCTTCAGCCTTGGAAAGGATCTGATTTTAAATTGCATCCAGTGGCACACCTAATTAGTAGCCAAAGTCATTATCATATCAGTTACACGAGAAAATCATCACAAAACAACCATTTGCTGATGGAAATGTATAAAAAACACTTATCACTGTGCAAGTGAGTTGTGTCCTGTTGAGCACAGCTTGTTTTGAAAAAGATTCAAGTGTGAGATGCAAAAGTCAACTCTGATTATCTCAAGGGAAGCCAAACATAAGGACAAAAAAAAATTCTATGACAAACAAAGCTCATTATAGCATTCCTCTCAGTCATTCTTGTAGTGTTTTACAAACTGATGGCTCTGCAGTGCAGACCTAGAGAAGGCAAAACTCCCATGCATCTCAAAGAGAAGTGTTATAGAAGTTCAGTTTACAAGAACCCTGCCAGAACAATATGAAAATCGCTTTTCCCACCACTGAAATGCAGCCACCTCTAGCATGGGATCTGCCAGATTTTTCACGGCTCAGATTGGGCCAGAAAAGACATTTCCATTCCACAGCTGAGATTGCTGTGCAAATAAGATATTATTATACAAAAAAAAAAGGAACACTCTGCCCTCTGCATCAGTGCAGATGTGAAATAGAGAGGGAGGGAGCCCAGATCCTGCAGCTATGGGAGTGGAAGCTCCTCCAGTGACACTGGGCTGCCAACCATCACAATTATATTGCCAACAGACTTAATTGCAAGTCTCAAGATACCTGATGGGCTGGAGTTGGGTTTGGGGGTGGGGGCGAGAGCACAAGCTCCTGGGGGAAGTGTTTGTGCAAGAATCTCAACTCTCTTTCGAAATAAGAAGGGCCTTCCTTGTCCATATGATTGCAGAGAAAAGTCTAAAACCTCTGCAGCTCGAGTGCTCCAAAACCAAAAGGGTCTTTTTTGTTATGCTTCCAAAAAGCAAGCAAAAAAATAGAACTAAAACCCCTCTAGGTATCAGAGACCTTAATGAAAATCTATTAACCTTTGGGTTGCAAGCAGACTGGTGCTTTTTTCTGTGAAAGTAAACTGTTTATTCATTCCCAATACAGAGTTTTCATTCTCTCCCCTACAGTGGTTGACGGCTGAGCTTGCCCACCATTTTCATACAGTCCCCCTCCTGTATAATGGCAAATGCCTGTCTCCCTGGTGCTTGGCCTTGAAAAGGTTTGCAGGTTTGTTCTCCATGCCGAATGAAGCTGTTGCCACTGTGCAACCCTTTTCCCATAGCCCCGCTCTTTCTAGGAAGGAAGCCAAGTTTCATTTAGAGGTGTTAAGATTTGAATCCTAGGGGGAAATCTGAGAGTAGAGAAGGGGGCCAGCTTTTGTGGATGGACAGCATCCGGACAAAAAAAAAAAAAAAAAAAGAAAAGAAAAAAAAAGAAATATTGCCAGGTATTGCTGAAAAAGAAAAAGCCTCGGTCTGGCAACCCTCTCTGTCCTCTGGATGCCTGTGCCTCTCATTAAATAAGGCTGTATTTCTACACCCAGGGCAGCAAGTTATCTTTGCCTTTGTCTCTAAATGGTTTCTATGTCAGAGATGGGTCTGTCTCTCTGAGCTCTGAGGGTCCCATGGGGGTTCTCCAGGAGAGGTGTTCCCACTGCCACCCTCCTCCTGAAAAGGACTGGACCTCCAAACCCAGGCTGCCTACACCTTGCAAAGCTGATGGGGCTGCTGGGCAGTGACACAACACATGCCCTGCTCACCCACAGCTCATCTCTGCTTACTCAGTCCCTGAAGGTGGGAGCTAAGAATTTCCAGTTCCAGTGAAATAACACCAAGCCCCCCTTGCTAAGATCTCACTGGCAAATAACACCCATCTTCCTTTTCTCCTTACTTTGTTCTTCTGCTTCTCCTTTCTTCTTCCTCCTCCTCTTTCCTCCTCAGCTATCAGATGCTGATGCTTTTCACACTGGAAAGCAGCATAGGAATAAAGTGCCTGTGAGTTTCAGCAGGCAGCGTGTCACAAATCATCTATCCCAACAGATTAAAACTCCACTGGACTCATTCAGCCACCAGGCACTTTCTCAATCTGCCCATATGTGTATACATGGGAATGTGAATTTCCTGATAGCTGCCTGCCCAGGGGCAGATGCCCTTTGGTATCCTAATCCTCACTGGCGTTATTCTAATGGGATAATACAGAAGCCTGATGAATCTGCATCTTCCCCACTGCAGCAACTTAAACTGCCTGTTGAACCCCGGAGATACTCCGAGTGCTTTTCAGGGGAAAAACATGTTTTCAAAGTCTCCCAGTCCAGATACATAGAAAACCCCCTGGCCACCGGGAGAGTTGCTCAGAGCACTGCAAATTCATCCCCTTGCAGGAAACATGTTTTGTTTTGGTTTGGTTTGGGTTTGTTTTGTTTTTTCTTGCTGGGGGAGGGGAAAGGGGAAGTGTGTGGTGTGGTCAGGATTAACCCTGCCCTCTCTGCCCCAGGCTCTGCTGGCCAGCAGGGTTGGCAGGTCCCTTGGGCTGTGCATGCACCCTGCCTCCCAGAGCTGTTCTGGGTTGTCCTCCCCTCCTGTTCCCCACAACCCTCTCCCCTCACTGCTGTGCAGCAGCCAGACAGACCATCTGACTCTCACAAATGCTCCATTTTCAGGGAATGGGACAGTGCTTTCCCAAGCCATGTCGCATCTGTGCTTCTCCCTGTTCCCAGCCAGCACAGGCAGGGATGTCAGGGCATGGCTGCTTGCCTGCTGCTGGTGATTTGCTTTTAACCAAAAATCTTTTTTTAACCTGCTAGTTTTAACAGAGATGCTGCCCTGTGGTAGTTACAATACCCACACCCTTTCCCTGCCTTTTAGTTTGAAAAAGGAAAGGTGTTCTTGGAAAAGGATATATACTGCAGACTGAGATGGACAATTGCTGCTTGCAGTTACTCCATTTCTGTTCTTATGGTCTCTCAAGTGCAAAAGATTAAGCAGAGAATGCTCTGGGGAAAAAAAAACAAAACAAAAACACAGTAGTATAGCACATATGACTGTGCAGTGTCATTAGCACAGACAAATTCATCTCACAGTTGAAGGTATCTTTTTCTGCAGCTGGAATCACTGATGAGCTAAGAAGATGGAACTGAGCCTCTTCTCCCAGTGTTTGCCTCCCCACACCTCCCAGGTTTCTTTGTTTTAATACGAAGGTTCAGATGAGTCAAAGTTAATATTTGCCCAGTACTTCCACTTTGTGAAGTGCCCTTATAAAGCACATAAGTATGATAATTAAAAGGCAGCGTGGTCTTGCCTTGTTTGAACACCACATAACCTCTCACTAGGAGGGTAGGAGAAGCAAGGTGACAGCTGGGGATATTTCTTGATTTTCTAGGGATTTCTATGTACTCCATCATTTTTAAACTTCTTTTTTTTCACAAGCTATACATTTATTTCATCCCTTCACATTCTACCTACCATATTTTTTCTTCTCCACCATCCCTTAAATATACCAGTAAACACTGGGTCGGTTGCAAAGCTATTGGGAAAGGTGGAAACTACGTAAATGACTAGTTAATGGTCTCCATGGGGTTTAGGTGTACCCTGGGGAAAGCTGTTTTTTCTGCTTAGAAAGCTGGTGAGCAGAGATGCAATTTCAGGTTTTCAGAGACATTCAATTTCCTCCGGGAGGAAATGGCCAGTAGGAAACCAGGAGAGATGAGTTCTTGCTTGAATTTAATCATCGAGGAAACCATATTCCATCACTGGCATTCGCGGGGCTGTTTGTTTTTTTTTCTCATCTCCACAGCACTGAGTAAGCCCTGCTTTGTGGGCAGCCTCCTCACATTGGATTTGTTTTCTTTTGGCAGTCCCGATCCCGCTGGCTGACTAAGGAGCCTGGGCCCCTTTATTTGTACTAAAATGGCAGAAGGGGGGAAAGGGAGGGGAGGAGAATTTGCATCAATGGTAAATCCCTATAAACCCTCCCTAATACTTGCTTTGCTATTCTTGCCTTACTCACATTGTCCTGAAAAACCTTACGGTGGGCGGGAGTGGGGGAACACAGAACCGAACCCCAAAAGAGCTGCTGGGCTTTAGAAAGCCCTGAGAAGGGCAGGCTTTGCAAAGCCACTGTCCCTGAGCCCTGCCTGCTCCCACAGGTAGCTGCCAGACATTTTAGCTGAGCCTGGGAGATGGCCGGGCAGCTCAGAGGAGCTGGCAGAGCTGCAAGTGCTAAACGCCCCCTTCACACATATTTTTGTTACAGGACTCAGTCCTTTCAGTCAGGTCTGAACCCATTCACCGGAGCTCAGTGCCCAGCAGAATCAGGCCTATCTTTAAAAAAGCAATGGGTTTTGCCAGTGTTTCATGGTGAGCATAAAAAGAGAATAAAAAGGGAAATCCTGCAGTGGGGTGAAATGCAAAGCGAGACTTATTACCATAACGTGTAGTAACGAGTTTTTGGGGGGTTTTGATTTTTGTTTTGAACGTTGAAGAAATAGACTGAACAAGCTGTTTACCACATGAAACAAAGCCGGACGGGGATATTTTCAGGCCACTAAACTTGGATTTCAGACAGCCAACTTGGATTGACATACTGGATGAGCTACAGCCGATTGGCATGGAGAAGTGAGCAAAATATGCATCTGTCCTGTTGCCAACTTAGGCTAGGCTGCCGTTTTGTTTGGTGTCTAGAGAGCTGGTTTTCGTAATTAAACCAGCCTTCAAACCCTTTTTAAATAAAGCTGAAGAAAAGAGGAACTGAAAGGGATTCCTCTCTAGCGTATGCACACTGCTCTAGCAACTCTTGCACTGTTTTCTGTGCAGTCCCTGAAAATGTTTCCTTTTTTTTTTTTTTTTTTCTTTTTTTTAATACTTCCCTAGTAATACACACACACACACACACAACCCCAGCATGCACTGATGTGCAACACCACCACGGGTCAGGGGCAGAGAAGAGCCCTCCCGCTGGGCTGAGATGGGGAGAGCATCCATCTGCTCTTCCCAAGGGAGGATTGCCCCCAGAATTGCTGAGGTTCCCCCCCAAATAGTTTAGCAGCAACAGGTCACTCTATCTGCACACAAAACTACTGAGAGCATTGCAGCCAAACAAGCTGAATAGAGTACAAAACACCCTGTTCTGCCTCAGGAAAGAGCTAGAGGGGTGGTGGTGGGTTGTTTAGGGTTTTTTCCTTCTGTTTTGGGGTTTACTCACTCCCCCTGGCCCCCAGAATAAGAGCCTACAGTGACTTTGATTATATTCACCCAGTGGAGTATGAATTGAATCCTAAACATTATTCATGTTCTAGAGAACGTAGGTCAGGGGTGGAGGGGATTAAGCTGCATTCAACATTCTGTTGGGAAAATAAAAATGTCATTTTAAATGGTGAAGAAAAGTGTGAAAATTGTAGCCAGTTGCACTATTAAACCAGGCAAATGAGAGAACAATATATCCAGGTGCCACAAGCATTAAAAGCATGAGTGGAAAGGCAGGGCAAGTAACTTGATCCTGCACCCATTGAGATGGGTGGGAGGTTGGGCAGACCCCCAGCAGTCACCCTGAGGTGTCCAAAGATGCCTCTCCTACCTTGTAAGAGGTGGCAAGAGGCCAAGAGTTGTTGCCTGTTTAAAAAGTGTGCAAATCTAGTGTACTTGCACCCTTCGTCATGCCACGTTGTTGGCTTAAGCCACAGATGCTTGAGATTCAGGCTCTTATTTGCAGTTGGTGCTGAGCTGATTTTTTTTAAAATGGCAAGCACAAATGGGACAGCAAAGTGGGGAGGGGTCCCTTCTTTTTATGGATTTTCTATTCATTTTCTTCCTTTTAAATAAAACCTCATAACAAACTTTTTAATGCCTTAGGAAAGTCTTTGGTCAAACTAAACACACTTTCAGTAAGAGGTTTTAAAATAAACAAAGGCTGGAAACTTAGGGTGTTAACTGCACTTGTTTTTTAAAAGGAAGGCATAAAATTCTCAATACCTTTTACTAAGAACAGCTCAGTAAGCAGTATAATTCAGTCAAAACCATTTACAGGAAAAAATTTCAACCCTTCTATTATTTTAGTATTGCATGTCCAGGGGTGGGTAATTTACCATTTCAGATGACTAGCACACATGAAAAAAAATCTCTCAGCAAAATTAAATTTCATTAAGTTCCTTGCAAAGACATTATTTGCATAGGAAATGGCTTTCTGAAAATTCACTGTCTGAGCTTCTCCATGGTGTTGATTTCCCAGGAATTCGATCACGAGGAATGCAGGTTTGACTCACTGAGGATGAAATACAGCAAAAATAATTTTTGAGGGTCAGCATGCACAGCAATTTGCAAAACGACGTGCTCTGCCCTGGGAGCTTCGTGCTCTTTACAAAAGCTCCCTGCTCTGCCTGCAGTGACCACCACAAACCCACTTTCACACCAAGCAGTCTGGCTGCCCAGCAATTCCTCTGCCTTTACCTTACTTTGGTGTGGGTGAGCACTGGAAAAGGGCTTGCCCCCTTTGCTTTCATAGATTTTGCAATGCTGCTTTCTCAGTACGCTGTAATTTTCCTGCTGGCGTGCTTCCACCTTCGGGTTTTTTTTTTTTCACTCCCTGCTCACACAGATCTCCTGCCAAACTCCAGCTCCTATCTCAACAGCCCGGGCTTCCTACTGCTGCAGCAAAATGGCAGCACCCTTTGTGACAGATGACAGAAACATTTGCATTGAAGAGGATGACAGGGCAGCTACGGCAGAGGAGCTTTGCAAAAATAACAACTCACCAAATTTTTGGCAGCGATTCAAGTAAGCGCTGCCCCCTTCTCAGAGCTGGGGTTTTCTGAAATCTTCTCACTTCTGAAGTGAGATGGGCTGCAGCCTCGTGGAGGACATTGTTTCTATTGGAGCACAGCCTTTAAGTGACGGGGTTTGAATGTTGGGACTGCCAGTATTTTGTCTGGGACATATTTAGAGCAAATTGTGTTGGGTGTTGGCTCAAAAGCTCAGCATGAGCAAAGCAGCTGTGGGGACAGATCCTGCTCGGTGGCCAGGCCAGCTGTGCTGAGAGCAGCCTTCCTGTGGGCTTGCCCTCTGCGTCTGCACTGGAGCTTGCTTACACCCAGTTACAGCAGTTCAGAAGTCCAAACAGCCATCTGCCATCAGCACATCCAGCTCTGGAGGGACGAGGACCAGGACTAAGGTCTGTAGGGAGCAGTCAGAAGGTCAACAGGCAGCCTGTGGTGGCAGTGAGGTGCTACAGAGTTAGCCCAGGAACCAGTTATGGTTCCTCCAGCAGCTCTGCAAAGTCACATGCAAGCACCAGCCTCCATATGATGTTTCATAACTTGTGTGTGCTGCCAAAACAGCATTTGTATTGTGGCCCTGGGAACTGAGGTGCTCCCCTGATGACTCGTGGGAGGGTCAGGGGGAAGTTGAGGGAGTGTGAGAAGTAGTGGAAAGGACTTGCATACTTTCTGGGTGGGGAATTATCAGCACTGAAGTGACCATTTTGGTCATCTTGGGGAAGCAGACACACTGCTAGCCTGCGTGAAGGGCAAATATGGACAATAAATTGTCTCAGCTTGGATGGCAAGGCTGTGCGAGAAGAGGGAAGTGTCCTTAGAGCATCATCTGCATTAAATCCTAAACTGACATCAAAGAAAATTTACCAAAATGCCTGTCCTTGTCCTCCCAGAGAGACTGTGTTTCCCCAGGCAGGAGCACTCTTCAGCAGGGAGCCTTCCTGTACTTCCCTGGCTGTGGCTGATGGGTTTTTCAGCCACCGCTTGACCTCATGACTGTCTAGGAGACTTGAAGCATCTGCAGCTGACCTTTCTAATGAAGGTCTAAATTAGAGCCAGAAGTTATTCCTGCTTTTGACTCCTTTTCTTTGAATCCTCACTCAGTTTGCAGTTGTCCCTGCCTGCCAGTGACTCAGAGTGGGGAGCAGAGCAGAGCTGCTCCCCTCCAGCTGTCCCTCGGCCACTGCCACTCAATCAGCCCTTTGTCACTGGGCTGGGGACAGTGGGGTGAGCAGGGCAAGAGGTGGGAGCAGAGAGAAGAAAAGAGGGAGAGAGGAAAAAAAACAGGTGCCCAGCCATGGGTGGTGCAGGAAAGCTGTCTGCCTTAGGCTTCCCAGAATGGCTGCTGCCATAAGCTCTGCTCAGCTCCTAGGCTATGGACATAAATGCAGTTTGGCCATTATTTTCTCATCAGCCCGGCAGAAGCTGTCAGTGAAGGCACTGCAGTTTTGGTGAACCATACATTTCTACTTAGATAGATACAAGTATCTACTCAGATATCTACTGGGGTAGCTAGAAGTTCAGATTCACCCAGTGGCACGGTAAATGTTGTGGAAGTTTCAGACACACAGAGATGTACGGAGAAGGGCTTTATTTTCTGCTTTTGCCTATGGCACAAGAAGGAGATGTCCCACCACTTCAGCTCCTCTGCTTTACAGTATTACAACCATGGCATTAGAAGACTGGATCCCTTCACAGATATACCATAAATTGTCTCTACCCCTGAATCTCTCATTGCTTCAGAGGAAGATATTTCCCTACTTTAAAAAATTGTGAAAATAAACTATTGTGTTGTGTTTATGGTGAGCACAGTCGAAATTAATGGACTCATAGACTTTTAAGAAATAGGTATTAGGTTTTTTTCACAAGAGATACACTTAAGCTCACTTTTGGTGTGCTTGGTGGGATGTGCAAATAGAAGCTTCTGTGTGTACAACAGCTGCCTGCATTGGGCACACTACTAAACATTTGGCTCACAGAAAGATCAGTTTATGCATAAAATGGCCCAGAGATAACACATTTCACATAGTAGGGACCACTTATGTTCCCTCAGCAGTCCTTTGGCTGGCATACTTGAAAATACCAGGCGTCTCAGAATCAATAACACCTCTTGGCACTAAAAAGTCCCCAACCCAACCAAAACTCTTTTCTTTGATGATCAGTTGGACAACTATAAACTTGTGGGAAATGTTTTGAAGTCTTGCCAGGAACAGATAGTTTTTCTTTACTGACTGATCTCTTTGATATTGTATTGGGATCTCAAGAACTTTTTTCTCTGGAGGGCTCTGAGAAAAATAGGTCTTGTTCTTGGACTCTCACAATATGTCCTGCAGGGATTAAAATAAAACTTGTTTATAATCTATTGCTTCCTGCATTGAGGAGGCTTGCAGAGTCTGCCAGAGAACACTGTACTTTGTTGCTATTGCCACTGTGTATTTTTTTTACATAGCAATTTCACCTAAGGCCAGGCAGCAGAATCAATAGCTATGTTAATGACAAGTTATTTAGAGAGTTAACTCAAGATTAACTCATTCCTGTACACAAGACTGGTTCTCACTGGCAACATATGAGATATTCTGGTTGTTGAACAAAAAATATTTTACTTCTCTGATTTTCGTGAAAATTGTACTTTTCCCCTAAATGCAAACCCCAAAAAATAGAACTACTCAATTTCAGAAATCTGAAGCAAATCAGCTGATGGTAGCAGACAGCAAACTTGTTTGCATGCTCAATGGTCTATTATCTGAAAGGATAACAAGACCAGTCGAAACCCATTAGATGAATCAGCAATATGAAATCAGCTTTGCTAGAACCAGCAACAAAGCAGCAATTCACAACAGATCAGTGTGGACTGTGGATGTGCCCAGAGGCTTTGAACCTAAGTAAATAACAGCAGCTGTAAAATAATGTTTTTTAATTTAAAATCCCCCATTTTTCCCAACACGCCAGCACATCCACCTTCATTTTTCCCCTTTCTGTCAACGAGTGGTCCTGGAATCTATTTTGGATGGTCTGAACCATAACCCTTAAAATCCTTAAATGACTGCTCCCATCTGTATGACTACCCTTCACTTGAAAGGGCTAGAAATTACAAATGAATTAATTTGTAGGATGAGCTTGATGCAGAAAAATGTTGTTTACTTTATTATGTTTTGAGCAGCCCATGGTTACCCCCTGCTTTGAAAAAAAAGCAAAAGCCATATGACACCAGAAAAAAATTTCAAGACCTTTTAGGAACTTCTGAAATTAACCTGATGAACCCAACTCTTGCCACAGGCAAGGTAAACAAGCTGACCCTATGACTTACACATAGCTTTGCTTTGCTTGTAAGTGGGGGATCACTGGCGTCAGGAGTTTTGACAAGAAAACTGAAGCTCTGTTTGCTCACACAAGAGTTCTCTTCAAAAGTGAAGGACAAAATAAAATAGCAGAAGTAATCAGGATAGTGAGGGCATACCCATTTTAATTTACATATCTGCCCAAGTCACTTTGACTGTCTTTACAGAAGAATTTGTCTGGGCATGGCATTCTCAAGTCTAAACCTCCGAAGTCTTAAGCTGGGTTTTACTCCATGGTTGTGCCAACAACAGGGCTATGTTAGGTGAAGGGCTTTTCTGTGAGGGCACATCCCACAGACTTGAGCATTGTACTTAGGTATTTTCCAAGGTATTGTGGGATACTTGCCTTTTTTCCCTTGACCTGTCTGCAGAAGAGTAATACAACAGAAAGCTCTAGTTTGACATGTCCTTTCTTGTAGCAGGTACCCCCCTTGTTCAAGCAATTTGCTTTCATACATCTCTCTGGGCATGAGCACTGGATATGAGATGATTTGGCTAGAGGCCACTTCAGATCTACCTTGTCACCTTTATAAGGCAATGCTGAGCCTTACCTAGCAGCTCATTCAGGCAGAGACATGGAAGAGCAAAAATACTTGACATAGATTTTACAAGCTGTGAACACACAGTGCTTACTCATTCTGGACCAGAACAGCAAGCACAAAGCAGTAGGACTGTATCAGCCTGCACCCTTGGGTTGATCACCTGTGGCTCTACAAGTGTGGGAAGCATGCCTTAACCCTTTGGCCCCAGGACACCCCAGTTGGGGAAGGTATCACCTCCCTACAGGCTGCCATTGCCCGTGACAGTATGACTATCCCAGAGCATCTGTGGTTGGTGGCTAAGTTGTCTGGTGCTGGCAAGCAGCCTGCTCCTCTGTAGTCATGATGACCTATGAAGCAACTATTGCTATAGTTTATTGGCAGGGTGCATTGCTGAATTAACAGCAGGAATAGAAGGAATGACATTCCTGATGTTTACTGGGGCAGCTGCTGGCACTAGTGTGTCCAACATTTGTCTTCCACCAGCTCACGAAGTATGTGTAAAACAGAAAGGACAACACCAGTTCATTATTGCACGCCTAACCCTAGCCCCAGTAGAGATCCACAGACATCCATAATGCAGGGTTCTCTGGTAAATAGCAGGATTTCAGGGTAGTCTAACATTTATTCACTCATGCAAGGAAAAATTTGTCTCTCCTCTAAGCTGTAACTGTCTACATCTGTTCCTGGTCTGTAATTGTCCTGATTCCTGAAGCCACACCTTGAACTAAAACTCAGGTTTAACTGGACCCTAAAGAGAGGTGTGAATTGTACCTGTGTAAATTAATGCATGGAGCAGATAAACTGCAAGACAGCTATAGACTGTGCATTCGGCCAGCTGAAAACACCGTGTTCCTCCCCAATGCCTCTTTTGGGATCCACCCTGCCTTTGGTGTACAGAGGTTATTGCTATGTGCTGCACACTGTATCTTCTGTGGCAAGGGAGGGAGAACTTCCAGCAGCAATGAGCTCAGTGTTATGACGGTTTTCAGGCCTAGTGCAGGTATCTGGCAAGTGCACTGCTTGGTGCAGGGACCCATTCGAGAGAAAAAGGGAAGTCCAGGGTGATTTTTTTCTTTCCTCTGCTTTCTTTGAGCAGTGCTATTCACCTGTGACTACTGCAGTCACAAAGCTTTGTGTAAAGTTTCATCTTCCCATCTTTTCCTTCCTCCCAAGTAGCCAACCCCCAGTAAGCAGGCACTTAATTCAGAACCAATACCAGTGTGTCCAGCCCAGATCCCACCATGTGGAGAAGAGACTCAGAAGAAAACACTCAAAGCATTACCCTAGGTGTCAACAGAACTTTTCCTTAGGGCTGTAATGATGAGGAAACAGAGGTGGGTTGCTCTCTGTGCTCACTCTTAAGGTATGGGTGGGCACAGGGCCCAGGCAGAGCTGGCTACAGACCCCACTTGCATCCCCAGCTCCTTTTCATGACTTGGTGAACAATGCACACCAGATCTTCACATGTCTTAAACTGCAGCCTTGTATAGCTATTTTTCCACACACAAACATTCTCGTTTTCCTCCTTCTTGTGTTTTTGTTATGCTCTTCACATTGGCTTTCCATTATTAATGTCCCTTCGTTACACTGGTAATAGCTAGGTTCCTTCCCTGCAGATGTATTTTTCTCCTCTCCCCAGAGGGTTTGTGGGCATGCAAGGCAGGGAGCAGAGCAGTGAGAAGTACAGCCTTCATAAATCAGAAGGCTGAACAAACCTTTCCCAAGGTAAAAGCAATGCCTCAGTTGCTGTTTCATGTAAAATAGTTATTTTATCCTGTGATACATAGAAGTTTGTTTCATACACTGGAGGTGCCTTCAGCAATGAATCTTCCCATTGAATATAAAGCCCATCTAACTGATGAGAAAAGAGGGATTTTTTTTAAAAAAATGCATTTCATCATGTAATGTTTACATTTTCTTTACATTGTTATGGACTTACTGACTATTTAGCAGCTGAGACTTTTTAATAGTTCTGGTTTTCTTCTTTTTTTTTTTTTTTTTTTTTTTTTGAAAGCTAAAGGTATCCTGTCAGATTTAAGGCCAGAAATTGACCTACTCTCTGTATTTGCCAAGTCCATGTAATTCCTTGCACAGGGTATTTTCATAAACGAATGCCTCAGGAAGGTTGTTTTAAAAGGAAAAAATGTTGGGCAGGAGCCCAACACCCACCGATAACAAACACGAACAGCTCAGCAGAGGGGTGAGCAACCCCTTGGTGAGAAACCTCAGGGCAGCTACAGGGCGATGAGTAACCCCCACCATTGGCCATGCTTTGGCACTCAGAAGCCATGAGTCAGCCTCCCCCCCCCCCCATTTCTAAATTACAAGGGGGAGGTTGGCTTAAGAGTCTTTAAGCTTTAAAAATAATAATACATGTGGTGGTTTTGTTTTTGCCTGCCTCTCTGCTGTTTGGACCCCTGACTAGACATTCTGCTGATGTTTTCCCATATCTCTCACTAGCCCTGTGGTCCAGCACAAAGTTACATCATTTTTTTAACTGCAACCTGAGGTTCTCATCTAATCATTTCACTCCAGGAGCTGGGGATTAACAAACAATAAATATCACAAGACTGGCAAGGAGCTCCGAGAGCTCGCACTGGTGGTTGCTGCAATAACAAACTTGGATGTTTATGCAGTGCAGAAAATAGACGCAGTGAGAAAACAAGCTTCAGTTTCAAGATATAAATCTTCCCAGTTGTGAGAAATAGCTTCAGAAAGCTGTTTGTTTTAATTAATAGCTGCAGAATGGTGAATAATTGGGATAAAATAACTGATCCAAACCCTCACCTAAATCCTAGAAGAAAAAAAAAAAGAAACCCAGGCATTACAATTGTGTTCTAAGGTACAAAATTTCAAGCTAGTTTGTGGCTAAGCATTTTCAAGTAGGAACTTATAAACTAGACTCCTGAACCCAATTTTAAAGAAGTAACTGTCCCAATTTTAAACCTGGCCATTCATTTAAGTTCCTATTTATAGATTTAGGAAATCTTACTCAAAGCTTCATTTCTAAAAAATATACCTTGGCCTCTTTCATAACTATATTTTTATATTCATATATAGATATATACATAGCGAGAAAGATATATGCATCTCTAAAATTCCTGGCTTCAGACTTTGACTTGGCAGTGAAAAGAATGCGTGAGGAGGTTTATGAAAAATAAATCTTTGCATTCCTCCAGCACCTTTCACCTGAGTATCTCTAATCAGTTTACATCAAGGAAGGATTATGCCATATAGGGGAATATTTTCAGCCCTGTTCAACCCTAGAGGAAGCTGCAGCACAGAGCAGTCTGCTGACTTGTCCTAGGTTGTCACGGTGCACACGATGGGTTTTCTGACCTGACCCAAGATAGGGAATGCCATCTGTCTCCTCTGTTCCCCTGCTGCTGGTCTCCCCATCCACCCTGGGGGCTGCCAATCCCACTGCCACCCCCTACCATCTCCATTTCTCTGCTCATTTCCCACACCCCATCTACCTCCACATTTTGGAAAATGGTGCCCTAGCCCCGAGGAGTCGAAAGGGTAAAAAGTAGACACAGTTTTATGTGTGGGTGACAAAGACGCTAAGAAAAAGCGGTTGTCTCGCCAACACCCCCCTAAACGCTTTGCTTATGTGTTTTATGTCTTTCTCTCGTTCTTTATCTATTTTGTTTATTTAGATTATAAACTCTTCAGGCCAGGGATCCTGACTCCTTCTCCTGCCTTTACAACACCTACCACAGCGCGGCCCTGAAGCTGGTTGGAGCCCCGCGCAGCTACCACAGTACAAACAATAATAAATAAAACCAGGACTGTGAAGAGATTATAATTAGAGCTGTGCAAAACTCAGCAGTTTTGGTTTGCATCGGTTCCTCCCTGCTGAGTCTACATTGTGTTTTGGATTTGTATGCAAAAAACCCAAAGCAAAACTCCCAAAGTGCCAAGTGTGGCCTGGTCAGGGCTCAAAATCATGCACAAACCAGGGTGTTTTTAATGGTTCCTCCCTGAAATTATAAATCTGCCAAAGCTCAGTCCAGGTTTACTGAAAGGTTCTTGAACCTCTGCAGATTTTGGGGGCCAGCCAAGTTTTCAGTTTCATTACAAAAGTCTCTCTCAGCTCTGCTTAACATACTAATTGCCCCTCCGCGCTGCCCTGTGGCTAACAAGAGGATTTAATCTTCCCTGGCTGCCCGTGCAGATCTACTTGTGAGTGCCATGGCTGGCTTTAAAATCATATTTCAGATTGCCACATTCCCCCACGATGCCTGAATGCCAGGGGCAACCAGAACCACATCCGAAATCCTGTGCTGAGGAGTTTGCTCTGCCCCGGGGTGTAGCACCACGGCCACCTTCAGCTGGGCAATCCTTCACCCTGCTCATCCATCGGGAGGGAAAGGATGAGCAGGAGGCTGGGGTGGGGGAAGGCATGGCTGGCAGCAGGGATGGATAAGCTTTGACTGGCTTGTGTGCATGCTTCCTGCTCCCCTGTACCTCTCTTGTAAGGGCTGGGGTAGGGGTGGAGGGCACCAGCTCGAAAATAATGATGATGCTTTTGTGGCCAAATGGCCCAAAGGTGGTGAGTGGGGCAACAGCACGCACCAGGGCTGAGGGGTACCTAAATGAACATGCCCATGTGCTCAGCACAGTGACAGATAGGGCCCTGCTAGAGCATCCAGCATCTCATGAGAGTAGAGATCTCCTGGCTTGCAGGTCTACGAGTCTTCTTCCCAGGCTGTGCAAGCAAGGCTGTCTCCTGGGGCTCCCCTGCGGTCCTTCTGTGCAAGACCATGTGCATCCTAAGTCACAAGTGTTTGAACTAGAGGTGGCAGGAGATTTGAAATTGAAATGTTTCTTTCCTGGCAAAACTTGCATGACCTACTACTGTATTTCATAAAATCATATTGATTTTGGTGAACTTTTTAGTTTAGAACAATAATTCAAATGAAGTGAGGCTTTGAATGGAGGTATTTCGGTGTTTTTACAGATGAAAAGTTGTGTGGGCATGTATTTCATGGTGATTTTGTTTTCTGCAAATGATTATCAGATAATAAAGGGGGAAAATTAGATTTCATGGCAAAGAAATTATTTGCTTCTACCTAGGTTTGGCAAAGTCTGGAGTTCTGGAGGCTTTTTTTTTAATTTTAATCTTTTTTGCAGAGTAAAAAATTCACTTTCTTATTTACAATAATTAAACCTTAGCTCAGATTCCTAGGGAAAAAAAAATTTTAAAAAAAAAAGCAGTTTCAGCTGGCTATGCCAGCAGTAAGGGAAAGCAGGGTGAAAAACCCCATTTTCTTTGGTGGGCCACACAGTGCCTCAGCTGCAGCACCGTGTGTGACCCCTGTTCACATAGGGCTTTTGCTTTTCCCTCTGTTCCTGTGTAACCTGGAATCAGTAAAAGAGGCTTTTAAGCACAGAGGAGGATGCATTCATGGCCCTGGGATCCAGGCTGGAGGCAGCTCTCATATGTAAGGAGTCTTTGCTGTGCTGCACAGCTCTCTTGGACTTGCTCCAGAACCTCGCCAAGGCTGGACTGTGGACCTGTGTGACACAGGGAGGACAGGAAGATGCAGCAGGGGTGAGCAAGGCCATGCTTTTCAGTATCAGTAGGGCTTAAACATGCTCTTTCATCCTGTTTCATGGTTGGGCATGCAATGAAGGAAGCCAAGCATGCTGGTCGGGCAACCAAAACCTGTGTCTCAATGTCATGGATTCTTGGTGATGGTCATTTTCTGGTTTACACTATACAGGTGCAGAAGGACCAGCAGCCAGTCACAGCCAGGTTTTTTTTGTGCACATCAAAATATTATATAAAAGATTTCTAAAGTATTAATTAGGAAAATGTTAGGCATTTCATTTTCCTTCTCACTGATAACTCGTTGGAGTTAAACCAGCTTGATTTAAAAACACGGCAGAACAACAAAGAAACCAGGTATTTTTAAATACAGCTTAGACTTATTGTAGATTATATTGAGTCAGTCAATCAAAGTCACAGTTCATGGTGAGTAAAGAGAATATAAGAGCAAACAGATGTAAAGCTAAGCAATTAAATCTGTGGGGTTCTGAGTAGTCACTACAGGTATCTATTTTATTATTGAATCTTAGCTTATTGACCTGAATAAGATCTGTTGTTTTGTTGGGTTTTTTTTCCCACAGCAGAAAGTTGCCTAAAAACCTCCATGGCTTCCTTGTTCTTCTTCTAGAACCTCAAAAAAGCCTGTAACCCAAAAATCTTAATTAAACTGCTGCACCACATTAAATTATTTCACTAAATGCTGGGACAGTGAAATCTCACCAGGCCATTCTCATATTCCTACACCTCAATGTTCATGTTGATACATGTCCCTTTTTATTGCTGTGCTTTTTCTCTGCAATGATATGTGCAAAAAAGAGACATGCAAGAGAAAAATGAGTGTTTCTCTGAACAAGATGTATAATATTCTTTTCCCCAGCAGTATTCCCTGCAGTATAAGGCTAAAGAGCTGCAAGAGTGATAGTAGGTACATCCGACAGGGCTTTTTTTTTTTTTTCTCCTTAATTAGCAGAGCAGTGCCTTGCAACAGAAAAATGAAGCAGGTTTCTGCTGACTTAGCATATGCTTCACGAGGAAGAAATCTATCTGGCAATTATGGCTTTGTGTCTCTTGCCCTGTCTCCTGTTGTTTGTATAAGACACCAGTACTTCTGCCACGGGCTTCTTCATACAGCTGTCCTGTCAATGCCAGCTTTCATAGGTAATCCATCTAGCTCAGCAGAGTTCAAATAAGACACCTCCCTTTCTTTACTTTAATTAATGCTTTATTTGAGTCTCCCCTGGGGATGTAGTCATGCTGATTTTTCAAATTTCTCTGTTCTTTTTCAAGCACAAAAGAAATGGAAAATCCACCATTCAGATTCTGGATTTGGAAAATCTGCTTTACTGAGTCTCATCAGTCAGTGCTTTAAAAGCCTGTGGACATCTCTTTAGCTACAGAACACACTATGTGACTAATTCTCTAACTTGGGAAGGAGAAGTCAAATTCATTCTCCTTGCAATCTCTTCTGATGGTCTGCTACTGTAGCTATAGCCACATGCAAGGATTTATGCTGTCACAGCCCACGTACTGCTCAGACCCTCCCAGGTGCTGAGAAATCTCAGCTCAAGTCAGGAACTGTTTCTTGCTGTGTAGTTGCTTTTCCTGCACAGATTGTGCCTCGTGGCTTTTGCTGATCCACACCAAATGCTGTGGCTTGGTACGACTGAACAGACAGACAGACAGACACCCTCAGCATCAGGTCACTGTGGCTGCAAAACTGGACCAGACATTACTAAGTCCATCCAGGTGCTGTGACTTTTAGAAGAATTCATTAAAAAATCTCTGTGTGGCAGTGGTGTATACACAAAGCAAGGCTGTAAAATCCATGACAGATAAGCAAGACAGGCTAAAACCAAAGGGTTCAGCATGTTTGAATCAGTAGGGATCAAGAACTGCTACACCCTCAATCAGCACTGTCTGATAATATTTTACTTGCTTTGGGTTTCTGTGTTTTAATGAGCAAACAATGGTGTTTTGTAATCCTCATTATTTAAATACATAATACCACTTTTTTGCTTCTGGAGCTTCTTCCTCAAATTGCATTGTGTGTGTTAAGCAAGGCTTGTGACAATCATTCAAAGAGTATGAGAGCTTTCAGTGAACTTGCCACATAAAGGTGACCTTAGAGGCTTGTCCCATGCCAGATAGAGAAGAAATAAGGGCAGAAATTTTTGCTTACCCTCTTCAACAGGTTTTAGCACAGAGGTACAGTTTTGATACTCCAAAACCCTTATGAGTTAGCTCCTATCAAACTTGCTTCATCACTTTCACCGAAATAGAGAAGGTCAAAGTGAGTGTCTAGGCACAGCTTTCCTTGGAACAATGAAAGGCATTTTGAAGGCTTGATTTCCTGACAGCAGCACAAACCTCCACACAGCCTAGCCCTCCGTTTTGCCACAGGGTTTGGCTAAAGCATTATGACAATTCTTTTCTACATCTGAAAAGACAGTGGCCTTCCAGTGACACCCGCTGACCTCTAGATAATCATCCTATGCTTCTGCATCCATTTTTTTTCCTGGCGTGACCACACTTCCAGCCTTGCTCTGCTGTGCCCATTTCAATCCCCACAGAGCCAGCTGTAGGAAAGACAAAGGAGCACCCACACCTTCTCTTCTCCTGTCCTTTTCTAACAGGGACTGATCTTCCTGTTTTCCATTACAACTTACTTCTTTCCTGCAGCCAACACATCAGTCAACATTTTACATTACTCTTATCTTCCACAGGTCTATGTCTTCTGTTTTGTACCAAATCTCAAACTTACCCTGCTTCATGTGACTTCGTGTCAGAAAGATAAGAAATGGCAGACTGTTTGATTTATGTGGTTAACAAAAATTGATGAGTCTCATCCAGAAAGTGACTCATCCTCAATGGAAGAAGGCTGACCTGAGAAGTAAACTGGATCTTAGGTCTATGAAGTCCTGGTCTAGTCCTACAAGAACTTCCTGGAACTTTTCTAGTACCTACACGTCTGCCTATCTAGAACACCATCACCATAATGCCTGTGCTCCTCCCAGTAGTAACACTCCCTCTCTCCCCCTCCCTTTGCCTTTCTTGCAAATCTATAAGAAAAGATGGACCGATATATAGGATTAAATCTGTGTGCTTGTGTCAATGAATGGCAGCTGTGTATCAATACTTGTGATAAGGCACATAAATGTTACCTTGCCACACACAGTCCATCAGCTGTGCTAACTGGATGCTTGTTAAGCTCGATGTCAGGTCAGTAGACCTGGATTAAGTGGATTTGCTCGCTGATTTCAGTATCCATAAGTAATCCTTGCAACTAAACTGAAAGAGGCAAACCAGCTGCAGCACAACCCGAAGCGTCCTCTTCATTACGGGAACCGGTCAAGCCTATTTAGCCATGAGGCTGGTGGAGTCAGATTTTGTTCTCACGAAGGAGGTTTAATAGAGCTCAAAAAAGCAAAGGTAAAGGCAAAACAATCAGAGCATAGAAGGCTTGATACCATCTCTTCAAATGTTTAGGTGAAGCATAAATACTGAGTTCATCACACCCATCTAAAATGCTGAGTTTATCACATCCATCTAGTGCAAGACTAAGGTCACTTCTTTCTCAGTGCTCCTTTGGCAACATATAAATACTCAGTGCTGCGTTTTCTTTTTCTTTTTCTCCGTCCAGCATTGTTTAGAGATTTAAAAATTAAGTTAATCAGCATCTTGGGGCGTAAGTCCCAAGCTTGCTTTATTGTGAAATTAAGGTGTGACTCACAGTTGCTGCATACCCACCTTTGAGGCTGGACTGGCTTTGTTATTTTTATGTGTTGTTTCTTTCCACGCTGGTTTTGCAGCAGGACTTGTAGCCACACAATCTAATGAGCTGAGAAATGGCAGTGCGTCATCCAGGGTGGGGCTGCCGAGCGATGTCGCAAAGAGATGGCAAGATTACAGGGAGGATCTGAGCAGGATCTGGAGGAGGGTGAAGAATGAAATGTCCTGAAACAACAAAAATAACCATTTATGTATGTAAATCAAGAGAAAGAGTTTTTGCAAAGTCTGATTTACCTGCCGGGGGAAAACTGGGGGGGTGGGGGAGGAGAAAACAACGTTTCAAAGCGCTGGCTGCAGACACACAGGTGCACGTGTATGTAGCTAAAATGAGATGATCTCCCTCAGTAATTCCAGCACACCCAGCAGCCAAGTGCTGCTGCAGGATGGCAGCTGTGGGGAGTTACCATTGTGTCCACTCAACAAGTGGCACCACTTGAATTTCTTCAGCTAGAAACAAGTACTTCTGGGAGCAGTAGAAATTACGCTGCCTGGCTTCCTGTGGCTCTGTATTTTGTGGTTGATTATCCGAGGCTAATAAGGGGCAAGAGTTGAATAAAGCTTTTCCTGTGGTCAGGGCATCCTGTGTGGATTCTCCGGGGTCTAATAATACAGTTCACCTTCCTCTTCTGCCCTTCCTTCAATGAGGCACTAATTTGGATGTCTGTCTTCTGCACAAGTGCAGACTTTCAGAAATCTGTCCAAACTTCTTATCAGTAAGGACTCCGGAAAATGTATCTGAAGCTGGCCAGCTTACTCCAAAGCTGCTGTGGCAACATATTCACAGATACATCAGCACCTAAACCTCATTTGCTTAGAAGCCCGGATTTATTTGAAGAACAAAAATAGCACCTTCCCCAAAGCCACACTGCTAACAAAATCTGTGTGCTGACCAGGCCTGCTTTAGAAAACCAGGGCTGAACTCATGAGAATTGCTTAGCTATTAAATGGCATCTTACACCAGAAGCAGCAAACACAGACATGTGTCTTACTGCAGAGGTTCATCAGTGCAACTGGGGCATAGGAAATACAAAAATATAACGCTCACCAAAAGGGTATGGGCAGGAAATGCCCCAGGAACAGAGGGGTAGACCTTTGTGCTTTCATTTAAACAGGAAAGGTAGATGGAAACCAAAACAAATGAAACTATACTTAAAATAATGATTAGTATATTCTAGGCTACCAAAGGTTGTAACACCTGACCTAAGAATGGGTGGGGATGTTTGGGATAAAGGAAGGGAGGCTTGGAAAATTGTGGACTAATCTGGATAAGTTTCATGGAATGAAAATAAACAACAGATATCTGCTGAAGGGTGCACAGGACAAATCAAAAAAGACAGCCTGGTGCTCTATATAATTTTTGGTGCCCCTGGAGAATTGGGTCGTGGAATTGGGAGGCTGTCGTGGAAGTGGGCTTTGTGTAGCTTCCACTCATATACCTGTTTTTCTGACCTTTAAGGCTAATGGCAAAAGCTCCCATTGACTGAAGCTGGTCTTGCTGTGCTATTTGCATCCTGAGCAAACGAACACAAGGAGCTGCACAGCTCAGTGTTGGGGCAGGGAGCACTGGACATTTGCTACATGAATTTGACATCCCACCATGGGATGATTCCCTGTGTACGTGCCACCTGACAACCTTGCTTTGGGATACAGCAACATCTTAGGCATCAGGCCAATTCCAAATCTGTTACAACTCATCCCAAAAACAGACAGTTAATGGGAGTCTGTTCATCAAAGCCCTCTTATTGTTTGTTGTTGTTGTTGTTGTTCTTTTAAGAGGAGAGACAAGCTGATAGTTCTCTACTAATACAAATGCCAGAGTCATCTCATGAAGGATGCAATTATAGATGCCAATTATCATTCTTCAGAGACTTAAAAAATGGTGGTGTAGATATATCTCTGTGTGTATGGTGTGTGAGCACTTTAGAAGACTCCTAAAGCTTATCCTAAAGGTATAGTCTTGCACATTGTTGACCATTCTGGCTCCAGTCCAGCAAAGCACTTAAATATTTGGTGAACTCAGCAAGACTCTTCACATGCTTCAAGCTGACACATCCATAAGCATTTTCTTGGACCAGGCTCACAGAGATTCCACTAGAGCTGCCCCTCACAGAAGAGGTATCTCCTCAAGCTAGTTGTGGTCTTTATGGTTGGCATGGCCATTTGATTCCTCATGGGCAGCTGCCAACAGGCTAGGTCAACATTCACATTACATGGCCATGTTAAAAAGAACGAGGGAAAAAAAGTGCCTCAGTGGCTTCAGCATTTCACCTCAGTGAAGTTTCTCTAGCAAGGGACAAGCAAGGTGAGAAGGAGGCAGTTTTGCATGCAGTGCCATAGAGAAAAGATTTCCCCAAATCAGCAGTCTCTGGATAGAAATAAATCCACTCAGAGACATGCTAAAAAATAAAGTGATTCCTAAAATAAACAATTCAGACTTTGAACCACACGATAAGCAATTAGTGTGTTGAATAATTAGGTGTAACTGTAGGCAGGGAGAAGCTACAAGACCAGATGTGCCATTAAAGCTAAACATAGGCTTTACAGGATCTAATCAAATCAGTCCACCATCTGGTACAAGAAGAAAAATCATGTGACAGACCTGGTCAACATGAGAAAACGGCACAAATTTCTGGATAACGAGCTTAAGCTAAATCAATATGTTACACAAGTCAGGAATGGAAGCATCTATAAAATGGATTGCACTAGTTCAAATAAATCATATCTGATTTTACTAAATTAATACCATTTTTTCCTATGAACTAGACCTTAGGTGGCCCATCATGGCTAACAAGTTGGAATTATTCAGAAATAAGTACAAGTAGGTAGGACAGCTCATGGCATACAAAGGTTCACATACACTTGTCATACAAAATCAATCCTACCCTTCAGACAACTCCTTTCCAGTTGGGTTTAGAGCCCTCAAATCAAGTGTTCCTAAATCAAAGCTGCAGCGAGTGGATTGCGCTCCATTTCAGCTGCCTTGGGAGACAGGAGCTGCAGCAAAGGCTGGGTCTGAGGAAATGGCCTGTGGGGGGAGAAGGTTTAGGGGATGGTAAGCCTAGAGGTGAGCCCAGAGGTAGGGCCTCTGCTAGAGAAGGGATGCTCAGTGGACTGAGCTGAGGACTTGGTAGTTTGGAAACCCTGGGCTGGGATGTTGTGTTTGGATGCACTGGGGCAGCTGGCCATGGCAGCTCTGGACCTAAATGTGGTTGAGTTTGCAGTGGCAGCTGGAAATTATCACATAGCACACTCTGGGAATGCCATTGCTCTCTTTCTGTGGCCCACTGTGCTTTGGTGGCTCCTGGTCACTCATGCTTAGGTTTGCAGTTTGTTGTGGGATGAGGGCTGCCTGGATGGGAAGTGTCCTGTCAGGGAGAGGAAGCCTGGTTATCTTGTGGGGCTTCCAGGACTGAAAGACCCATGGTACAGAAGCTCCAATAGCAGGGGATGGAGCTCAGCAAGGCAGTGGCTCTTACAGTACTCCACCACTGCCACAACACCTTGGACTGTCCTACAGACACATCTTCATGGTTTTGCCCACTTGAGTGAAGCAAACAGGAAGACAAAGTCAATCCAGCTTCTCCAAAGGCAGAACTTATTGTTGCTCTATGGCATTTTGATTCACAAATTTGGGCTGCCTTCTCGTGCTGCATTCCCAGTACCAGCAGCCCAGACATATTGCAGACAACTGCATGAAGGCTGTATATACATTTTGATCAGTTCATGTCAGATTGCTACAGGCAGGGAGAGAGCAGAGCCTTTGGGAGGTGACAGCAACTACATTTGATTTATGGGGTTTAGCTTTTGATACAAAGGTCCATCTACTTAGCAACATAAGAGCAAGGGTTTGGGTTTACTTTGGATTTACTTCAGTACTCCAGCAGACCATTTTCCCCTTCTGCTACTCCTCTGGAAGTAGTTCAAGTCAATGTGTTATGCACATAACTGGTACTGGCTTTCCCAGCCTCCAAAAATCACATTTGAAAAAATAGGCACAACCTGGGGGGGGGGGGGGGAGGATTTTTTTCTGAGTTCAAGTGCAAGGATTTGGGGGAGACCAACTGAGTTTTCCACACATGCATTATTTTTAAAGTGTGCATGTGCACAACATGTCAGTCCAGAATGTGGTAAATCCCCAGCATGATCCAGCTTTCCCCCTCTAAACTGCTGCCATTCCGATGGTCCCGTTCTCCATGAGGTATTTCTGCAGCAGGACTAAACCGAGGTATTTAGATGAGGGCTGACACACCAACTTTCACAAACAGCATCTCAAAATCCACCTCAAACAGCACATGGTTATTGAAAGCCAACCTGGTGCTCAAGGTGAAGGGCAAGGACATCTTGCATCCCTCAGGCTGACTGACCCAGTTCCCCTTCATGGCTCTCTGTGACTGAAGCTGCTTGCAAGACATTTTCTTTGTCTACCAGCCCTGCATGTCACCATGGAGTCCAGCCCCTTTTCACAGGGGGACGTTAAAATGAATACACATTTCAACAGCCCTTCAGCTCACCTCACAGCCCCAATAACAACAGTGTAATATTTTAAACTGCTTTTGCAAGTCTCCTTTCTGCAGGACAGTTGAAAGGACATAAAAGCATTTTAACAATTTTATAGATTGTCTCCGGAACGCTTTTGTGATGTGGGAGAACAGGGGTTTTGTTGCCATTTGCCCATGGACAGCTGCCAAACTCACCTGTCTCCACTGAGCCTTGGAGGGGCATATCACATCTCTCTGGAAACCCTGCGGCCAGCCGGGGATGGCTTCTCACTTTACTCAGCTGAAAAACATGTTGCACAATTTAACCCTTTGCCCGTGCACTTGCCTGGGTGTGTGACTCAAAAACCAGCGACTCATTCTGCTTGGATTTAAGGAAGGCAAATAGCTGCAAGGTGGTTTTAGAGAAACCTAAAACCAGGACTTTCTTGTGAAAAAAACTTCTGACCCTGCAAGTCACCACCCTCCCGGCTGCAGCCAAGCCGTGAAGTTTTCACAACTCTCATTTTGTAACTCCTTAATCACAGTTAATCAGCCTCCAAATTTGACCCCTTTTTTAATTCAACACAATTCAACATGGTACTTAAGAAATTGCCTTTCTGAATAAAGTTTTACCAGTCTAGTTGCATGTTTGAAGTAAGGCATATTTTAGAGCATCTGAAGCCAGAAATAGATAGTTTGTGCCTGTGTTTAAAATACAAATCTAAGGATTAGACAAGATCTGCCACTGACCACATCTTCTTATGGGTCACTTAATTTTGCAGGGTCCTGCTTCTAATCTCAAAAATTATCATTAAGCCCTCCCATGTATATATACAACTCAGGAGAACTTAGAAGCTTCATTCGTTAAGGTTCAGGAAATATTTTCAGATCCTTGCTTGGAGGTGTGACAGAAGCATACTATTATCTACTGCCTTATGTATACATTTCTTTTTTTTCCTCCCTACAAATGAATATTTACATTCTCCATTTTCCTCCTCCTCTCCTGGAAAGCAAAGTACATAAAATTAAGCCCTATCACATTCTTTCACTGAGTTGGCAAAATACAGAGAAATACAGCAAATTTAAATGATATGGAATATGCAGGTATAGCTTATCTAAGATCAAGCGTGCAGATCAAAATCAACAAAGCCTCACAAAAGAAAGCCCCAGAAAATCTTTCATCTGTCTGATCCCATTTACCTGCCTACACCTCTTTTTACGCTACTGTAATATATTAGTTTTGCTTTAGTTTCTGCTCTGCACAACATTTCTGCTTAAGATTCTGTTGAGTCATTACCAGCATCAGCCAAACAGGCTTTTCAAGAATGGAGGAGAAAATAAAAGCTGTGGTTTTAAAATTAATTCCATGCTGCTTAACCCTTAAGCCACTAGTGACTTCCAGACTTACAAGCGAGTTAACGCTGAGCAGAATATGTAGCTGTAGTGTCCAAGATGAGAACATTGACAGTGCTTCTGTTGGTGATGACACCAGAGAGAGAGACCAGCCACAGCCCCACTGACCACTCTCTCCAAGCAACTCATGAGATACAGAGATGGCAGAGATGTTACTGGTGGTGCAGGGGTCAGGCTGGCCAGGAGGTGGCTGGGCCTCTGCCAGACACAGCCTCTGCCAGGGTCCCTTCCCCTCAACCAAATACAGTCAATATCCACTGGAGTGGCTGTTCAACTCTGGCTCATCCCAAGCCAGGCTTGGCAGCAGCCACCCTGTACCCAGGGGTCCTGCAGTGAGCAGTCCCTGCCCTCCCATGCCCAGACACCTTGCCCTGCCCACCCAGGCCACTTCTGAGGCAGTGCCAGTCATGCACCTGAAAGCTCTTGGGCAGAAATTGTAGGGAAGGGCTCTGTTGTCTATCACATGCCCTGAATACTACTCTGCTGCCTGAAAACATTTCCTCAGATACCCCACACCCACACCAGATCAGAGAGAGGGAGAGGGACATTTCTACTAGAAGATGGTAGTCATGAAAGTAGAAATGAAAGAGACAAGTACACCCCTCCCTCCAGGAGATAGGAGAGGGACTCCCCTCCTCATTTCCCCAACAGGTTGCAATAGGAGAGAATAGCAGTTGCCAAAATGGTATAACTTGAACAAGCTTCTGGTATCTTGAGGTTTGAGAGGCCCTCGGGGGAGCCAACACTTGGAGTGAGAAAAGCCAGAGGAGGGGAAAGTGGATAAGGTGATTTTCTTTGCCTTGGTTTTTAAAGAAATCAGCCTGCTAAACTTTCAGCCTGTGCTGCCAGTGGTTATTTCCAGAGTTATCTTTGTGCAGAACAAGGCTGAAATCCTTCTCACTCCCTCTCTTATTCTCTCTGTCTCCCTTCTTAATGAAAGCTCGGTTTAGATCTGATATCACTTTAAAAGGTTTGCTATCAAAGTTTATTAGACCCGCTGGGACAGATCACAGTTTTCAGAGGCTCAGAGTTTCACAGCAGATAACTGTAAAGTGAACCATCCAACGTTCTTCAAAATGCTCGTTTTTCTTGGGCTCATCTGTTACACAAAGCTGTACTGTATTCAAGCATCATTAAAAGCCATCCCAGCCCCTTACATGATGCTGGCCACAGTTTTGCCTTCAGAGCAAACTAGGGCAGTCAGCAGTCCCCAGCTTGTCCCACTTGCTGGTGCCAGGGTGGCCAGGGTGCCATTTTCAGGGAAGGCAGTGGGGTAATGCCTGCTTGGGGCTGCCAGATAAAGGGCAGGATTTCAAAAAGCCGCAGAAAGTACGAGAGCAGCGTTCCCTTTAAAAATCCAGATTTGCATTTCCCTGCTTAAAAATAATAATAATAATAACTAGAAAAGACTCCCCTGCCTAGGGACTATGCATGAGAAATTTCAGCTGGAAAGCAAAGAAATGAGAGGAGGGATTAGCATGTCAAGCTTCCTATAGAACAGTGGTTGTTCTTTTTAATGAAGTCATTGGTATTATTATGTGGGTTTTAGTAGGCTATCCTCCTAACAATGCATGGGAATAAACACCCTATCTGGTAGGATCTCTGACTGTAACATGTATCACAGAGGCATCTATTTAGAGTGTGAAGGGAGGGGAGCTGTTTCGCTTCCCAAGACAGTAATGGAAAGCATGATGTCCTACCACTAAGGGTGGTGAAGCACTGGGAGAGGTAGTGGGAAAAAACACTCACTATAAACAGAAGAGTGAAAGAGAGTTTCAGGGCAGATATTTCCAGGATGCATCATCACCAAGAGAAGTCGGCAACCCTGGGAAAAGGCTGAGAGAGAAAATGGCTGACTCAAGTGGTTGAGCCACCAATGTCCTGTCCTCCTGCTGCCACTTCTTATGGCTTTACACTCTTTCCTGTCACTTCACAGTGTCATTTGATCATTCTGGAGCAGCAGGCTGTACAAAACTCAGAGGAGCTGGTGGTTCTCAGATGCCAACACTCCCTGCTGGGCTTTATCCCCCCTTTTGGGCAGTTAATGCCTCTCACCAGGAGCATGTGCAACCATTTGACAGCTCATCTGCTTTCTGATTCCTTAACAGGTCATGCAGATGGATCAGAAGCTAGATGACATCCTGAACACACTTCTGGCTCAGTTCGGGGATCAGCCGCAGGCACAGATGTCAAGGCCAGCCACCCCACCTGTCAGAAAACTACAGACGACCTCAGATTCCCCCCCAGTGATCCGGAAAATTTGAAAGCCTGAGGTCAGCCACATGCCACCCTTTCATTCTTTCACATCCAGTTATTTTTAAGCCTTGGTGTCTCAGGATTCATCTGTGTCATGGGCGAAACGAAATAGTCTGTTGTAGTAGATTAAATTCAAGAAAATGAGAAGAAGCAGCAAGAAGAAGCCAGTCACAACCCTAGGAGAGTACATAAGTTTTGCACCTGCTTTATTAGCCACCTCTGCCAGCCCCTGGTGCTCCCACACAGCCACCCCCCTTTGGGCTGACCGCACACGCACAGGGGATACGCATCCCAGGGAGGGGTTGGGATGACCCCGTTCGTGGGCGTGGAAGGGGAAAAGGACTGTTTTTTTGGCATTTAATCACTAAGTTTAATGCTCACAGCATGCCCGAGAGGGGGAAAAGTGCCAGGATTTGAACATGAAACAAATGGAAATCAGTGAACAGGAAAATTAAACAGCGTGTTTTGACTTCTACCAAGCAGCGAGGATCATAAGAAGGGCAGATTTATATGCTGGTGTGAATGACAAAGTAAAGACAACAGGCTACTGCTTAAAAATATGGAAGTGCACACAGGCTGGTTGACATATGAAAGGCTGAAGCAAAGGCTTCAGCTAATTAAAGCAAAGGGTTGCAAATGAGATGAGATGCATGTTGGAACAGACAGGCAAAAGAGATAATATCTGTGTAGGCTTACTGCACAAGAGCACTGTAATAGCTATCAGCTACGCTGCTGACTGTTATGCAAAACGTTCTCAAGCTTCTACCTTCATTCAGCTGTCGTTGTTGACTCCAGTGCCCTTATTTTTAATGTAAGAAAACCCGTATGGTAATCAGCTGTAAAATATCTATAAAGCTCGGGTGAAGTCACTGAGTAACAGGGTGCTGCAGGAGAGCTGCAGCTGGCATTGAGAACGGCAGCGTCTCTCAAAGGAAACAAAAAATGCACATGCTGTTGATGAAAGCTTATAGCTGTTTCAATAAACTGCTGTATTTAATTTTAAATGCTAGGGTGTTTTGGTTTTTTCCTTGTAATCTGGTTGTAAATCGAGTGTATATGGTGGCTGATACACTGTCACTGTGAAATGGATCATACCTGGCCCTTAAGAAAAGAGATGATACGACCCTGTTACTACCTATGTAAATCATAAACCCAGCTAAAAAGGGTGCAGTGTTATTTGCTCAGGTCTTTTTAATATATTTGCATAACCAGCCATTTGAATAAGCAGAAGTATGCAGAGCAAAGACACGATTCCTGGGAAATCCCAAATATATCCTATTCCCACTCATATCCATGGAAGCAAAACCTGCACTGCATTTAAAATCAACCTGAAAGACTGGTCCCTTAATAAGTATTTATTTGGACCAATGACTGATCCATTTCAATGTAATCAAATTAGCTTCTGACTCTTACCTGTCCCTTTAAAACTCATTCCCAGCTTTGCGTGTCTGGGAATTCAAACCTGGAAAGGGCACAATGAGACTGATTCCAATCTTTAGATTGCAGGCGTGTCTTAGACAGAATATTAATGATGTGTGAGAGGCAATAAAAATAAAAAAGAAATAAATAAAAAAAGGGCAATCTGGTTTTAATTAAATCAGCTGACAAGCTGCCGTTCCATCTTGTCTGATTACTATAGAGTTACAGAACATGACCAAATACAGCTTGTAACATGGGAAAATGGTAAATAATCATTGTCAGGGCATTGAGTTGCTCCTGGCCTTCAGTCAGGGTCATGAGTTTCTGCAATGATCTTTCATGTAGCCTCACTGACTGGCAGCTCAGAGGTAAATGGGCAACTGGACATCAAAAGTAAGGTACCATTTCACCAGCCACAGGTGAAAAATTCTCCCTGGCAATCCCTTTGCCACAGAGGTTCAGAAGACAAGCACTGCAGCTTTCAGCAGAAGGGCTCAAGGGCATTTATGGCAAACACGAGGTAAAACTTCTATCTGCTACACTGCAAATATTGTGGGAGGGGAATGTATGGCCTCAGTATTGTGGACCAAGGAATGCAACAGTATTTTGCTTACTAATAAGTCTCAATAGTGTTAAGGCACTATACATACGGTAACACCTACTGCTCTGAAGTGTCTGGAAAACACACTGAACGCCTTTCCCTGGAAAATTCAGTTAAGCAAAATACAAATGCTTGCAGCTAAGATAGTGTCAGAAGGGATGAGTGTGCGGGAGGAAAGGATAAAGAGGCCCACAGTGGTCCCTTCAGAAAAAAAAGAATGTGTGCAAGTCTGTGTGCGTGACAGTGTGCATGTGTCTCTCTTTATTTTTTATTTTTTTTTTTAACACAAGCCTAAGCTTTCCTAGCAAGTCTCTGGTGAGACCAGAGCCTGAACATTTCAGGACTTGAAAATCCAGCAGTGTTGTCTAACCATATGGCTGGCCCCTGCAAACACTGCATTGGGGCACAACATGTTTAGGCAGCACCATCAGCACGTGAGCGTGACCATCACTGTTGCCATGCTGGGGAGATAAGGGTGTGCCCTGAACAAACTGCAATGAGGAAGGAAGGAGGCTGGTGGGAGACACCCATTTTCACACCATACGATGAGATTAATGGTAAAAAAAGAAGAGCAACATAGTGTGGCCTTAAAAATCTCCACACCCACAGCTAAAACAACAGTTGCTACCTAGCAAAATCTGTTTGCCCAGGGTTAAGTGTCCAGCAGCAGCACTGATGGAACCATCTGGTAATACTACCTGACCCTTCTTCTGAGCAGAGGGACTTTTTCACACTGAACAGACTGCATATGAATACAATTGCATGGCATGAGTATCTTGAGTGCCCCTCTGCCAAGATGTGCCATCAGCAAACACTCAGCAGCAAGCTGTGATTTCCCAAGGCAGGAACTGACTTCTGCTCAATGTGTTTTTGTCAGGCCTTACAATCCATTAAGCAGGCAGCAACACCATCAGATCTGGGGCATTGTGTCTGTTGCAACAATGAAATGGAAAGAGCAGGGAAGAAGCATAAGGATGAGCTGCAGGAAACTCCAGAAACCCTGAGGAGTCCTCTTGCAATCACAAGTCCTATGAAGTCATGAGATGATCTAATCCATCAAGGAACAGTACCAGAAGACCATCAGGTGAACCATGGCAGGTTCTGATAGCTGTGCTAGCTACAGTATGAATTTGTTGGATGAAATACCACCAGAAGTATCTTTTGAAAGAGACCTTGCAAAAAAAGCTTGTCATAGTTCTTGCATGTGATTGAGAAGAACTTTGATTCATATGTGTGCCATTATTTAAGTAGTTATGTGAAATCTTGGTTGGAAGTTTATTAGTAGAGGTCTTGTCCAAAGCTCTAACTTCCCAAAGGTTCACTAAAGCAAAGTCAGCAAAAGTGGATTTACATGAAGAATTTTGTCTGTGCATTATTTTTCTGAAAATTCTTAGTAATATAGAACCATATAATGGTTTGAACTGGAAGGGACCTCATCTAGTCCAACATCCCTACCATGAGCACAGACATCTTTCACTATACCAGGTTGCTCAAAGGCCTCTCCAACCTGAACCTGAACACTTGCAATGATGGGACATCTACAGCTTCAATACAAAGCTGCTTCAATACAATACAGCTTCAATACAATACAAAACTCCCCTCCTTCAGTTTAAAACCATTGTCCCTTGTTCTGTCACTCAGGCCCCATCTTCCTTTTAAGCCACCTTTCTATAATGAAAGGTCACAATAAGTTGTCCTCAGAGCTGTCTGTTCTCCAGGCTGAACAACCCCAACTCTCCCAACACCTTATAGAAAAGGTGTTTCAGTCCTCTGACCATTTTTGTGGTTCTCCTGTGGATATGTTCTAGTCCATGTCTTTATTATGCTGGGGGTGCCCGGAGCTGGACACAGGACCTCAGGTGGGGTATAACCCCAAGTGGAAGAGAGGGGAAGAATCATCTCCCTTGACCTGCTGGACACACTTTTGATGCAGCCCAGGACACATTTGGCTTTCTGGGATGCAAACACACACTCACGGCCAATTTTACATCCAGTACAATCACAGAATCATAGAATTGTTTTGCTGCAAAAGACCTTTAAAATTATTGAGTACAGCCATTAACCTAACATTTCCAAGTCCACCACTCACCCATGTCCCTAAGCACTACATATACATGTATTTTAAATACCTCCAGGGACAGTGACTCAATCACTTCCCTGGACAGTCTGTTCCAGTGCATGGCAATCCTTTTGGCAAAGAAATTTTTCCTAATATCCTATCTAAACTTCCCCTGATACACCTTGAAGCCATTTATTTCCTCTTGTCCTATTACTTGTAAAAGAGATCAACACTCACCTTGCTACCTTCTAGGCAGTTGTAGATAAGGTCTCCCCTGAGTCTCCTCCAGACTAAACAACCCAAGTTTCCTCAGCTGCTCCTCATACTGCTTGTTCTCCAGACCCACCACCAGCTATGTTGCCTTCTTTGGACACACTCCAGGACCTCAAAGTCCTTCCTTAGTGAGGGGCCAAGAACTGAACACAGACTCCTACTGTACAGCTTTCCAGTCACTCTTTCCCAAGCCTGTAGTGTTTCATGGGGTTGTTGTGATCAAAGTGCAGGACCCACCACCTGCCTGTGTTGAATCTCATGCAGCTGGCCTCTGCCTATTGATACAGCCTGTCCAGGTCCCTCTGCAGAGCCTTCTTACCCTCAGGCACAACAGCTCCCTCCCAGCTTCTTGTCATCTGCAAATTGTGGGAGAACTCAATCTCCCCATCCAGATCATTGGCAGAGATTAAACAGAACTCTCCACAATAGTGAGCCCAGGAGAACACCACTTGTGAGTGGTTGCTACCTGGATTTAACTCCATTCACCACAACTCTTTGGGAACAGCCATCCAATCACTTTTTTATGCCCAGCAAAGTGTACATCTACCCAAGGTATGAGCAGAAAATTTCTCCAGGACAATACTGTGAGAAACGGTGTTGAAGGCTTCACTAAAGTCTAGGTAGACAACATCCACAGCTTTTCTCTCATCCACTGGACAGATCACCTTGTCACAGTATCATAGAATGGCAGGTTGGAAGGGACCTCAAGTCATCTGGTCCCACCTTTCTAAGTAGAAACATGGTTTAGATGAGATGGCACAGACACAGAATTGTCATGGTCGGAAAAGACTTTCAAGATCACCGTGTCCAACCATCAACATCCAACCCTCCCAAATAAAATAAAATAAAATAAAATATACATATCTACATCACCATGCCCACTAAAGCATATCCTGAAGTACCTCATCTACATGTTTTTTTAATACCTCCAGAGATGGTGACTCCACAACCTCCCTGTCATCCTATTCCAATGCCTAACTACTCTCTCAGTGAAGAAATTCTTCCTAATATAAGCCTCTCAACAACACTTCATCAAGCTGGGTCTTAAAATTGTCCAGTGTTGGGGAATCCAAAACTTTTCTGGGGAGATTATTCCAATGTCCAACTGTTCTCATAGTGAAAAATTCTCTTCTCATGTCTAATCAGGATCTCCCCAGGAGTAACTTGCATCCATCACCCTTCATCCATGTGACTCCTTGGATAAAGGGTGTCTCCATCTTCTTGGTAGCCCCTGTTTAAGCAATGGAGAAGGAGATGTTCACAAAGCAATTACCTCATTGGTCTACATGCAATGTTCTGCATGTACCACATCATGACACCCAAGATAATCTGCTCCATAACCTTCTCAGGCACTGAGGTCAGGCCGGTTGGCCTTCCTGTAGATGGGCATCATACTTTATAACCTCCAGTCAACTGGGACATCTCCAGTTAGCCAGGACTGCTGATAAATGATGGGATGTGGCTTGGTGAGCACTTCCAACAGCTCCCTTGCTACCTTTGGGTGGATCTCATCCCAGTGGTGTAGCAGGTCACTATTTTCCTTTGGATTATGGGGACTTCATTCTGGTCCTTGTCTCTGCCTTCTGGCCCAGGGGACTGGGTACCCAGACAGCAACTGGTCTTAAAGACTGAGGCAAAGGCAGCATTAAGTCCCACACACTTTTCCTCATCTTCTGTCACTATATTCCCCCCACATCTAATAAAGGATGGAGATTCTCCTTGGCTCCTCTTTTATTGCTAATGTATTTATAGAAATATTTTTAATTGTCTTTTATGTCAGCAGCCAGATTACAGTCTAGCTGGTCTTTGGCCCTTCTAATATTCTCCCTGCGTAACTTCATGACATCTTTGCACTATGCCCAAGTCCTTCTCAGCAGAGCTGCTCACTTCAATTCATTACCCAGTCTGTATTGATTTTGGAGATTTCCCTGACCCAAATGCAGGACCTTGCATTTGGCCATGTTGAACTTCATGATGTTCATATTAAGCCCACTTCTCAAGCCTCTCAAGGTCTCTCTGTGTGGTATCCCTTCCCTCAAGTGTATCAACTGTACCACACAGCTTGGTGTTATCCACAAATTTGCTAAGGATGCTTTCAGCCCCACTTTCTTTGTCATTGGTTAAGATGTTAAAGAGTATTAGTGCCAGCAGAGACCCTTAAGGGACATCACTCATCACTTTCCATTTCAAAGTTGACCTGGTAACTGGAACTCTTTGGGTGAAACCATTCAGACTGTTCCTTTTCCATCTAATATTCCATCCATACATCTCCAATTTAGAGGTCAGAATCTCATGAGGGAACCTTTCAAAGGTCTTACAGAAGTCTAGGGAGATGCCACCAGCTGTTCTTCCCCAGCTGATGCAGTCACTCCATGGCAGACCATTAGGCATGATCTGCCCTGGATGAAGCCATGCTGTCTGTCTCTAATCACTGCCTTGTCTTCCGTATCCAGGAGGATCTGTTCCATGATTTTACTGGGCATTAAGGTGAGGACAGCTGGTCAGCAGTTCCCAGGGTCCTCCTTATTACCCTTCGTAAAAACAGGTGTGATATTGAAGGTTCCCTCTCAGCCATGCTTCTAGCACAAGGCAAAATTACAGAAAGTATTTCCAGGGAATTTCATTTCTATGTTTTCATCTCTGTTTCTACTAACATTAGTGCACTGGCATTCACCCTATTCATTTCTCCATGATGGGAGTCCAGCACACTCATCACACACCCAGCTGCTGATCAAAGAGTACATTCAGTAAGATAATTTATTCAGCAACTCTTCTCACATCAGTGAAAGAGTAATAATACCATGAATCAACATGGTCCAATAAAGTTATCTGCACTGTGCAGCCAGGTCTGCAATGGTCCCAGACCATCTTTTGATTCAGAACAGAGGCACAGACCAACCAGCCAAGGTCTCTCAAGGCCACAGAATCAGCAGGGGCAGCTGTCAGGAATGCAGTTTACCAATTCATCAAAAGACAGGAGTACAGGAGATGAAGTAAAGATTAGCTATTTATTTTCAAAAAGATCACATGTTTTTCTACCTGATCCAATTTCACAGTGAAGATACATGGTGTCCTCCCTTACTAGAGACATCGACACCAACCAAAACAAGATTTTCCACATTCCTTTTAATAATGCATGATATCCTGAAGCCTGCTGTCTGCCTATGATGATGCAAGATGCTTAGAAGTCATTACAACAAAGCCTGAGGGGATTATTTTCTCATTTCCATAATTACACAGTCAGTAATATTATCATGAAGCTATCTTATCTTAAAATGTATACCCAGATCTTTAATGATGATATTTCTGAAGTGATGTGTGGGATTAAAGTACTGGTATGATAAGGCTGCGGCAGTGAGGGAGATAAAAAGTTCAGCTTTCATCAGCTGGGGGGATTTCATTTCTGAGAAAAGGTAACTCTGCCTCCAAAACACCAACATGGGTCACAGATCTGAAATCTGCTGCCTCATCTGGAACACTGTTTCCATCTCTGTAGAGTAAAAAGTGAGAAAAGACTCTCCAGCCACCGCTGTTTCTTTCAGAATTGGATCCATTTAGTGGCCCTTTAGGTTTTCCAGCCACCTGCCTTGCTCTGGCATCACCAGAGAAACCTCTTCTGGACGTTTCTCTCACCTCTGTAGGACCATGACTCAACTGCCAGCTCATTTGCCTATGGAGAATAATTAAGATTCTATGGTGCCTCTGTTACCAGTCTCTCAGGAAGTTTTCTCTTCTCAATGATGTTTCAAACCCAAGCCCCAAAGGATCTCCGCTCGTAAATATCTTTAGGATGTGCTGTATCTCATGGATCCCTAAATGGTAAGGCTCACTCAATACTCTTCCGAACAGCCTGGACATTGTATCTAAAAACAAAAGCATATTTTAGGGACCCAAATGTGATAGGGTGAAGATCTCAATCCTCAAAATTGCATTATTTAGTATTCTGAAGGAGCACAGGCTACAATCATTGAAATGGCCCAGGAAAAGCATGGTAAAGGATCCAGGTGGACATTACTCTCAGGCAACATCTCTAGTTTGAGCAGAGCCCACCCAGCAAAACTAAACAAAATGGTAATGTTCTACATTTCTGTTGTAGGAAAAGCTTGGAGTTCCTCTCAGCTTGCCCAAGGAGCATCCTCTTTTCTTATCAAAGCAACCTCTTGCCTTAGCCAAGGAACTGTCAAAGGTAGCTGGAAATAGTAAACACCAAGAGAAAAAAGCCTAACAACCTTCATGGATCTCCAGCAAGTGGTCACTATCCTTTTTTCCTCAGCACACCACATACTTTCCTAACTTCCAGAGAACCCCAAGCTCTGGATTATATTCATGTCATTGGTGCAGGGGACATGCATGGACTCTCTCCTGCACTCTCCAGGCACACAGCTAACAGTGTGTGTCAGACACTAAAGAGTAAAACAGTGAAGAGGATCTTCCCTACAATGATCTGGTTTTGCTAAAATGCTCATTAAGTTGTGCTTAGCCCTTATTATGGCTTACAGAGGCTGCCGAATGACTCCAAAAAGTACAATGTCTTGCTGAGATTCCTGGCTGAACACCCATTTGTCTTGGGGTTTGTATTAGGTACATGTGGGATTGTGAACAGAATTTTAACTCATCTTGGTGATGTTATTTGATCTCCCTCTGAGGTGAGAGGAGCTGCATAGAAGCAAAGGAGTCCCAGGGCAAGTGCTAAAGGAAAAGGGGATTTTTTAACTTGTTGACTAATGTAACTGCTGTAGCACATCTGTCCAATCAGAGTGGCAAAGCCTGTTCCTCATTTAACCAAAGAATCCTAATTTTCAAGATGCCTGCCAAACATTTGCCTGGTACTTACCTCAGCCATAAAGGGGAAAGACCACTCACAATTCAAAAATACCTGTCAAGCATTTCTTATACATGGCTAAAACGCAGTTTCTCCATTATGTCCATGTACCTTGGGTTGCCACATCTGTTGTTAAGTGAGCCTGAACATAGTCAAATACTCTAGTAGCATTTTACACCTACTTTACCTAAGGGCAAAGCTACAGAGAAGCAAAGTCCCTTGTGTTTTAAAATGAAGCAGCTTCTGGCTGACTCAAAGGTTAAAGATAACCCTAACCAAAAAACATGTCTAGGAGGCTTGGGATTTTTGCCAATTGACAAAAGTAATGATCAATTAAGAATGCTTTTAGAGATGGAAATGCTTATACCAGGATGAGCACAGGACTGGATGTTCATGAGCACCACTTGCTTCCAAGACGCACAGAGCTGCCAAGCAGCAGAAGGGCTCTTACCACATCTCCTGACCTCTGTTGTGTCAAGTGAGCAATGATTTGCTTGAGGCTAGCCCAGCTCATAATTCACTCATCTCTGACACCAGGGGTGATGTGACAGCAGGCAAAGGCAGTGTGTCAGTTCCTCCCTGCCTGCAGCTTGCCCTTTGTCATCGTCCTACAGTGCAATGTGAAGCTACTCAGCTCCAGAGCTTGGTGACTTGGGTGACTTTGCAAGCAGCTTCTGAGTTTCAATCCTAATAACACCAGTCCTCCTTATGGAGAGGAACTCCTACTATGTCTAATGCAGAGACAGATCCATCCCCTGCCTGGCACTAGGACCTTTCAAGTAGCTTCCTTTTCATGGTGGAGGGACTGGGTTTTATACGATCAAGGTGTGATGGAAGGGGAAGCACCCATGCAGTACTGCTGCAAAGGAAGAGCAATTGCCCAATGCAATATCCTCATTCTTTTTTTTTTCTTCTGTTTGATTGTTTGTTTGGTTTTGGTGAGAATTTTTCCCTTTCTGAAACTCTAAACAGTCCATTTCTTCCAAGCTAAACAAATGGTTCTGCCAAATACTGATTTTTTTTTTTTCTCCTCCCTTCCACTTCTAATGGTTGGTACTGTAAGTACAAGTTTCCCTTTGTTTGAAAGCAGGTCAGGAGGCCAAAAAGAGCTACAGACAGTAACTCTGACACATCAGTCCTGTGCCAAATTCTTCATTTTGACTACACCATGAGTGTCATCACTCTTGGATTCCACCCAACCAGTTAGCCAACTCCCAGGAGGCTACTGCTTTGGTCAGAGACAGGCAGAATGCAGTAAGAGACCAACATATTCTCCATCCTCAGAGCCATGACTGTCCCTTTTTTGGTCCTGATACTTCCTCTCCACTTTGTCATCATGTTATTCCCCAGGCAACAGCCCAGTTAAGCCAGGCTTCCAGATGAGGAAGGCTGTTGCATTAGGAAAGAAATATCAAGAAACAGCAGCATCAACCAAGTTCTAATACAAAGGGTTGCAGCCAACAGCCTGAAGTCTTTCCTCTCCACAGAGTTTACAAGGAAGTGCGTTAAGGACAAGAATGAACATTGCTGCAGAGACAGAGGCCACTGAGAGGTTATGCACTTGATGGGTCTGTGGTCAAAACAGGCTAAATTCAATGGAGGTGTGAATCTATGGAATCAAAGAACTTAAGCCACATAGTGATTTTATTAGATCTCTCTTACCGTGTGTATGAACAGTTGGTAAGTTAAAAGAAGATGAAGCTTCACTGACTTTACTGGAGCTCTGAATTAGAGTCAAAATTTTCCAGGATCCTACAAAACCCATATGTTACAATGGCAGATAGTAGGTTTTACTCCATGGAAAATGTATATGTTTGGGAAAAAATAGACAGGCCAGTTGAAGGTGCCCAATGATTGTGATGAATTTTGGCATTGCTTGAAGAGGATTCCCAGATACCTGGATTTCCCTTTGAGTTTAGTACATGAATGAACCCAAAGTAAAAATCTGAAATTGGACCAGAATCTGTAGGTTCTGCCTGGCTTGGTCTGAGAAGGTTGCCATGTGTTCAGTGCTGAATTATTGAAAATATGTCAGAAACTGCCAGGTGAAAAAAAAACTACTAAACAGTCTGGACCTTACCCATGAACCCCATTTCATTAAAATAACATCATTTTCACTGACAATGTTTTCCATGAAACCAAAAAAATAAGGTGACAATGGAACTGTTGAATGAGCATAAAACCAGCTTATCCCTCAAGCATCAATAGCTGAAGGAGTGGTTTATGTCTTTATATCTGTTTATGGGTTTTTCATGTCCTGGTACAGAGCTGATCCCTATACTCCTTCCCTCACCCAACCCACCTCCAGTTTGGGTGAACTCCTATGTTTGGCCTTTAAAGGTGGTCCTTTTCTGCATGGCCACAGATCACTGGAAACAAAACAGCAGGTTGGTGTTACACAGCTTCTTCTGGCTTCTTCTAAAGTCACCTGAGCAGGCAGTGAGGGGGGACAAGGCTTGGCTGAGCTGTATGAGGAGGGGAGGTGAGTCCAGCAAGAGGTTATTGCCCCCTATGTGACCTACACCAGATCCTGCTCTGGCAGGAAGGTTGGACTCAATGATCTCTTGAGGTCCTTTCCAACCTCTAACATTCTGATTCTGTCACTCAGGCAAGAATAGCAGAGCAGGTCTGGTCATGGCCTGAAGGTTCAACCAAGAATCCCCATCCCTGCCAAGTCCACAGTGGTGGAGAATGAGCGAGGTCAAGGTGGGATGACAAGGCTCGGGGTCAGGCTCCAGTTCAGTGGGGTAAGCTTAAAATCAGATCCCAAGCAAAGAAGGGGACACTGGCACCCTCCAAGCATCTCCTGACTCCAGGCAGCTCCTATTAGCCAAACTTCAGCAAGAGGGGGAAATGCAGTCTGTGTCCTTCCCACCACTGCCATCCTGCACCCTCAGCCACGCAGAGGCACAGCACTGGGTGTTGGGGGGCAAAGGATGGGGATCTCCTGCTCACCCCCCAGCTAAGCAGCATCCTGCTCCCCACAGGGGGTTGTGGGTAGCTCCTGGGGATTCAGCAGTGCTGTGGAAGCAGAGTTACCAATTCCCACGCAGGAACGAAAAGCTGAAAACAAAAGAATTATAAAAGCAGATGGAAACTTGGGAAAATGCACACAAATGAGATGGGAGGATTGGACGAATAACAAGCCCCCCACCCCCAGGTGCCAGCAAGGCAAATAAATAGTGGAAAGGTTGAACACAGAGCTCTCAAACGGCTTTGCTTTCAAAAAGTGCTCTTTTTTTCTTCTTTTTTTTCTTTTCTTTTTTTTTTTTTTTTTTTTTTCAGAGTTTTGGTTCTGTTTTTCTTCTTTATCTCTCCCCAGCAGCCGCTGACAGATGACCTTTAAAGCCCCAGAGAGCTGCACCAGCAGGTGATTTACTAACAGCTGTGCCAGTCAACAAAACAGAGCAGGGCAGAGGTCGCCACCAGCCAGGGCTGCCCAGCCAATTCAAGGGTGGGATTTAATTAAAGAAAGATGCATTACACTTCTATTGATTTGTGTGTATGCACACCAAAAAAAAAAATCCAATTTTTTGTCTTTTTTAATTTATTTATTTATTTTATTTTTTTACTCCTGCTCTCTGCACCTGGACATTTCATCCTGGACATGTCAGCCCGGCTGTCCAAGCTCTGCCTGCCATTCCACCCACCCTTCAAGCTCACCCCCCCCCCCAGAACACTGAAATCCCATCTCACACTTGCAGAGGGGCCTGGGAACAGGTGGGGAGGAGGGAGGCAGAAGGGAACCCAGCAGCTGATGGTGCTCAGCGTCCCTGCCTGTCCCTCAATATTCATGAGGTGTTGCGTGGGTATTTTGGGGGATGTTGACCTCCTCCCCTTGAAGCAAACCTTTTCCTTTCTTCTCTCTTCCAGATGAACTACTGGGAGAGGGGGGGAAAGGACAAGTTACAGCCTTTTCATTTTGTCCAGGATCAAGGGTTTGTCCCCTAAAGACAGTGGACGTGTTTGTAGCAGCCAAATGCAGAGTAAAATGGAAACTCAGTGGCCCTGTATTCACAGGACAGTGTAATTCATTATTTTCCCTCATACATCTGATCCTCGTTTTTAGCTCAGACTTTAGTTGTTGATATTATTCTGCTGCTATTTTTATCTGATATTTTTAAATGTAATATTCACATATAAACAAACTTCCATTCAAACTAGAGCTAGAAATGAGTGAGTCTTTAAAGACCTAGAGCTTCAAAAGTGGAAATTCAAGTAGAAGCAAGATCAGTGTTGTCTGACTTAAGTCACAACATATTTTATAAGAGCTGCATCCCACTGGAAAAAGAGCACCTACTGGGTGGGTGCATGGGACTGGATTTTTTCAGGGCAGGGTTTGAGAGCTCAGGACCAAGAATGAGACCACCTTTCCCAAAAAGAGGAGCAGAGGGGATGCTGACCTGTGCTGGGACACAAATAGCAGAAGAGGGATGGCCACACACTAAGTGCTTTTGAAAATCGGGCCCTGCAGTGACCTCGAATACATTAAACAATCCTGTTTGGGGCCCCTCCAGATCTCATCCAAAGTCAGAAGAGAGCCTGCATCCTTAATTTGATTATATGTAAGTATGTGTTGTATCCATTATGTTGACTGATTTCATTAGCCTGAAATGGCTGGCTAATAAACTTGCAGGACACTGCAAGAGCTCAAATCTAAGAGGTCTTTTGTATGAGGATGAGAAATATGCAACCTTAGAAGATATACTACAGGAATTTTTTAGGCGGTATCAATCAAATTCCTTTTCTAATTGACCTTCCCTGCATGTAGGTTTAAAAAGCACAGTGACTTTCTTGCCTCACTCTTACACAGCATTGTCCTCTGCTCCACACAAAGTAACTTCTGGATCAAACTGAACACTTCTGACTGACTAAGGCCACAGCTTGGAGTCGGGTTTCGAGCTTGCCATCAAATCTTTCAGTAATGGAGGATCCACTGGATATTCCTTCATTGTCCTAGTGGCAAAATTAAGCTTTCTCACATAAGATTTTGCATCCTATCCCCAGGCCAAAGTTGTCCAGGGGCACTTACCAGTCACAGAATCTTTCAGGGCTGTGTGTGATAAACTGATTAAAAAAATACCTTGTATCTTTTCAAAAGTCACTGCCCACGCAGACATATCTACTAAATCACTTTGTCACCTTCCCTTGAGTAAGACTCATGGAGCTTCTGAAAAAACTCAAAGTAAGCAGATTTCCTAGGCTTTAGATCACTTGGTGAGCTTTTTTTTCTGAACCCTTTCCAATTTCCCAAGCTCTTTCTTCTGCTTTCTTGGTCTCTTTCAAAAAAATGGTGGTTGTTATTGGCATGGAAATTCCTGTGTCAGGTTAGGTATATATGGATGTTGATGCTCCAGGCACAGCTGCCAAATTTCACTTAAAAGCATTCTCCACTATCCTGGGTTTAGCTATTCAGTTGAGTTGTAGTCAAGTCTTGGTGGGTTTCAGGTGGTTTCCACAAAAGGCAAGAAATGGCAGCACAAGAAGACAAAGAAGGTTTCAGAGTAAACAAAGTTCTGTGGGTTCCCATTTCCCTCTCACTCTGTTTTCTAGCTGTTTGGTTTTATATCTATACAGAGGCAGCCAGCATTGTCCATAGGCTGGAAATCTTCAGCCCTAACTTGAGGCAAACTCTCCATAGGAAACTGGCCTGGAATGTCTAGGTCTAAAGTAATTACATCTGTCACAGACTTATGTCATCCCACCAAAACTGGAATGCCTGTGTTGGGCTGAGCCTTTCAACACAACCGAGGCATCTGGGCATCCAGTTGCCTTTAAAACACAGGGGAAATATCCAACATCACTATGTGGCTTTGAAAATCCCCCTGCAATCTCTAACCCTCACTCCTCATCTGTAAAACAGGAATAACAGCAATTCCTACCCCATATCTGCTTTATCAGTCTTGTCTATGCAGACCACAAGTTCTCTGAGACATGAACTGGCTGCTACTAAATATAGGTACAATGTCTAGCACAATTTTTATTAGAGCCCCTAGGCACTACAGCTCCATAAATAACCATGTTGACTTTTTCCAGATTAAGAACACATCAATGGGAGCTTTGCTTGAGCAAGAACTGCAGGATCTGGCACTAGTGTTTTTAAACCCTAATAGGAATGAGAGAGTCTGAAGCCTCTTCCAGCCTCATTCACTGGTATCAATGCTTTTAATACCAAGTCAGCTGTTCTGACACAAAGGGTATGTTTCTTTTGGTGCTGTTTCTTGGAACTGAAGAGCCCTCCTGAAGTTTTCATTTTCTTTACTGAAAAGCCCTGCTATGGTAAATCATCAACTCACCAAATTTATAGGAGGCACGGCACTTGGTATGTCACGTCTCTGAGCCCAGCCTAATGATTCACTTACTTATGCTTTTGTTCCTTTGCTTTGTAGTTCTCTTGATTTCAGCAACTGTCTATCATTTTCATGTGGCTTGCTGGCTAGAATGCCCCCTACTATTCCAATAATCATTGCCCTGCTAGAGTGTTTATTACTGACTGAACGGCTCCAGAGGCTGGTAAAATGACCTGAGCTGTATGATTTTTCCCTCAAGTCTCTGGGGCCTCACAATTCTTGAAAGAATGCAAAGGAAGGAAAAAAAGAAGCTTAGTTATGGAGGAAGGTCAAAGTCAACTTTTTCTGCAATAGCAGATTTCTTCACTGGCATCAGTGTCTCTGTTACCAAGGGCTCACCAAATCACCTTTGATATTCAAAGAGCAGCTGTGAGCTCACCATGCACTGAGAACTCAGCCAGGTAACATCTGACAATGTGCATCAGGGCATCAAGAGATGGTTCTTAAATTATATGTGCTCATCATATACAAAACATGCAGCCTGGATAGGGTCCCAGGAAGCTAGTGACTGCCTGGTTGGTTAGGTTGTATTTCAATTGAGGTTTGTGGTAGGTGCACTCTAAAAAAAAAAAAAGAAAAAAACACCAAACAAACCACACGTACACATACAAAAAGCAGTGACCAATAGCAGATAATACACAGATGTGTAAATAACTGTGGGAAGATTTCCAAAACACAGACTCTAACTTTTGTCAGTGGTTTGTTTTCCCTCTGGCTAAGATTCTCAGAAGTGGGCGCCTAAAGTTAGTCTCTCCTGGGTAAAAGTTTCAAAAGCATCTTAATAACACAGGAATCTAAGTGCCTACTAGAACACTTCTTAAAGGCTCTGGAAAATCTCAACCTTCCATCCACATCTTCAGCAATACAATTTTAAAGCACTCAGAGCTCACAGTAGCTGCTATTGCAGCTGAGGGTAAGGATCCTTCTGAGGAGCCTGAGGAGATGGGGCATCCATCACACTCTGGCTCCCAGCCTGACACTTTCCAAAAAATCACACCTAGTATGGATTTCCATGTTGAGCATGAGTCTAACTTTAACCCTCAATTTTTGAAAATCCTGGAGTCATTTTCTGTGCAATGGGTGCTACATTGTGGCATTTGTATTTGCAGATCAGACCACAAGTACTGTCATTTTGGGGAAGATTTCACAGCACATGTTATTGCCATATGCATATGTTATTGCCATATGCACAGGCCATCATTGCTGTCAGATGTTCTTGCTCTATGCAATAGAGGGTACAAAGGGTATCAAATAAACAAGCAAAAATTCTTCTCTCATGCAAATTTTGTTACAGCTTTATGACGAGATTGTAAAAGATTTCTGTGTTTAGCATATCTTATGGAAAGAGAATTTTTTCCATAGTACTAAAACAAAAACAATAACAAATCTAACTCTGGGAAGAATGGCAGAAGGACTCCTGGCACAGCTATTTTGGAGTGAGCCATTCCACACTCCTTATTCTACAAAAGTTCCCCATGGAAAACATAGAGCAAGAGGCATTTTTTTCCTTCTAGGAGAACAGGCAAGCCCCTGGAGCAGAAATTGGTTAGCAAAGGAACATCAAGGCCTGGCTATATTACATGTAACCAAGTAATCCTGTGTGCCTAGTGCAGAAGGGTGGATCTCTAAGTTCTAATTGCTTCTTCTAAGTTTGAATTGCCTGGAATAGGTACTTCAGAAGCAGAGGATTAAGGAACCTTTGCCATAAGGAAAGAGGGAGACAGCTGAAGTAAACCCAGGTCAAGAGCTGGAAGGGACCAACACAGGTATGGAAACCCTGGCAAATGGCAAGGGGAAGTGTCTTCAGAAGCACTCTCCAACCACACTTCCAAATTACTGCTGGTGATGGGAATGGAAACTTTGCTGCTGACAAAGTTTCCAAGAGAAGAAGTAAAAAAAAAAAAAGCCAAAGGCAAAAATTTAATCAATGCAAAACCTCTTAATTTAAGCTAGACACAACCAAGCACTTAAGTCATCAAATTTAGCCTTGCTCTCATTTCCATATGGGTCACTTAGAGGTTATGGTTTCCTAATCTTATGTATCAATCTCATGTCTGAGCCATTTTCGGGGTAGATCGTATGCCTCTGCACTGCTTGTCAGGCATTTGTTATGATATCAAAATTCATGCAATACCAGTCAGCTTCACTGTATGCAAAGTTACACATTTTGTCATTTTTGGTTCTCAAAACAAAGTTTTCTGATGCAAAACCATCTTCTTCTTTATTTGTAAGGTGACATTTCTCCATGCAAGCAGTCTCTATTGTTAACATTTTCTGTTGCTATTAATATTATTGCCAGTAAGCTATTCACTGTGGAGCTTGTACAATGAAGAAGAGGCACTTGAAGGTCAGAAGGAATCAATATTAATGAAAAGTAAACATACAAGTCAGGGAGGAATCACAAACCCAGCTTGAAGCTAATTTGGTTTTTTATTCCAGCAAATATGCATGGTAGCTTTTGCATTGTGTTCACAAAGTTCTTGTTTGGAAGTGTTGTTAGGAACTATTGAACTCGCCCTCAGTTTCTAAGCCACTGGATTGTCAGCCAAACATCTCTTGTTCACCAGGGCCCCAGTGCAGTCCTGATTTGAGAAAATGGCAAATTTTCCTTCGGCTGTTCATAGGAGAGATTCCAACATCCAGTTTCCTAAGGACCCTTGAAAAGACAAGAGCCATGGTACCTGCAGCCTCCACACTGAGTCAAAAATCTGAGCTATGGTTCTGCTTGGATGCAGGGCATACCTTCCCCAGACTGCTGTGCTTCCTACTAAATATGGAACAGCAATCAACATCTGTGGAGAGTTCACATTTGGCGTGTTTACATGAGTATTTATTTCTCCTTTGTCTTCAAGCAGCAACTACTACATAATGTATTTGGTATGATTAATTGTGGGAATGTTGCTCATCCCAGCATAGCACGACATCTCCAATTACATGACATCTTTCTCTTATTTGTAAGGGAAGAACTGATTTTTGTATCTTGACATGTTTATCATTGTGAGGTTGAGCTAGTTATCTTGCATGGCCTGCTCCCTAGTTCTCAGGGTTGACAGATTATGGTGTCACATTAAAATCACATATGCCTTGTTATTGCAGCTGCATCTTGAAAGGAAAGCAAATAGAGGAATCCACCACACAAGAGCTGTAAGATGATGTTTTGTTCAGTAAGCCGGTGGTATGCAAGGTTGTTTTAGGCTATTATAATTTATACAGTTACTTGGTATTTGATTTTTCCAACATTTTTTAAAATCTCAACAGTGGAAAATTAACACACATTTCCATAGTCCTGCACAAGTTTCAACTCATCATAAAATCCCCCTGTGGATGGGATTTGCCTCACCTAATTTGAGCCATCTATTTAAAAGCTGGGCATCTGCTCTAAATTAAGCACCCAGACTTAGTTATCAGTGACAGACAGATGCTTCTTGAGAAATTATTTATTCCACCTGGTTTTGACTGGAGGTTTAGATCAGGGAGTCTAGCACCCTTCCATGGGGATGCAGTGCAAGGGGCAAAGAGGAGCTGTGGTTCTGAGGGAAGAGGAACATCACAGAGGAGACAACAAGGAGGAAGTGAAAATGAGGAAGGTCTCAGGATTCAACATTTTTTCCCAGTTTGTAGTTTAAAAATGCATCTTTGTAGCATTGCTTCAGAACTTGCAACATTTTTGTCTATAGGATTTTTAAACAGATGAAAAGCTCTCAAAAGACCTGTGAGATCCAGGCTAAAATTCTGATCCTGGCAGCCTACACAGAACTTTATACAAGACTCAAGCCACCAAGCAGCACAAGAAAACTACTTTGAAGCATCTCTTTAGACTTAGTATTTGGAGTGGCCAACTTAGGTAGTGAAGCACACGTGTTGCAGTGTAGCTGGGGCTCACACACCTGAAGGATCTGTATAGAAGTCCAACTACACAGCTACTAAGCCTCTGCCATGAGCATTCCTTTCACTTCCTTGCAGTACAACTCCATCCAGAATGGTTTTGTAAAGCAAGGTGCCACTTCTCTGCCCTGGAGTTTGCAAACTAAAAGGGTGTATGCAAAGGTCTACGTGCAGTTTAGTTCATGCAGTATTGAAAACCTGCCCAGCAACTTGGATGGAAACTTAAAATTGTGTTTGTTTCTGGAATATAAAATCTACTGTTTCAGAGAAAACTTAGGAATCCAAGATTTGGGAAAACACAGAAGGCCAATATGATGGTCTGGGATACTTTTCACCAACATGCAAGAGGGCTTCTGGTGTCCTGATAATGCTTCTGTTTGTTGCAGAAGTTTTATTGTCTCTGGGCAGAAGGAGAAGTGACCCTTTGAACATACTAACTGAGATTTACTATACTTCAAAAAACTATTATTTTCAGGAAGAGCTTATAGTCCAAGACACAAACATGTGAGGGTTTCTTCCCAATGAACTTGAACAGAAAAACAGCTCCACAGAGAAACTGAGGAGGCTGGCATTCTTATTTGCAAGCTCATGGGCATTCTCCCTCACCCTACTCATTCCACAGTTGCTTTTATTGGTGAAGGCAGAGGTGCAGAGGCCAAGATCAAGTGAACATTCTTCATCTTAGTAATTTCTGGCTTCCTCAGCCTAGAAAATATATTCTGTACAGGCAGGGCAATGAACTGAATGAAACCTCTTTCCATCTCTGCAAAGTATAGCCTCCTGGAAAGCCTACCTTGTGGTTTTCATTACGGTTATCAGTATGATAATTAGTTGGTTACTAATACTTAATGCATAGCTCTCACAGTTTCAGCTCCAGTGCTGCTGCTTTATTTCTGCTCCTGTGGGAATGAGAAGGAAGAACTGGTAGTCCTTCTTTTCAGGAAGCTGACCTGTATAAATTCTAACCCAGTATATAATTCACATACACACAGAGCTAAGGCTAAAGGCAGCAGCGGCAACACAGATAATTTGTCTCTTCCGCAGATTACAATTAAAGTTTATCATTAATGGACCTAGAGAGCTTCAGAGCTTCCAAAAAGACTAATTAGTGCTTTAATTGGTTCTCTCCTCATTATTTTTTTGTTTATCCATGTCCATAGGATCTCCAGCTGTGTTAGCCAGTTTTCCAATTAATAATGCATTCAAACTTATTACACCACTTTTTCTGACTCAGCCCTTTTTCCTCCCTGTTTATGTAGCTGACTTACAGCATGGAATTTCCACATATTTCTCACCAGCTGTAACCTGCTGAATGCTGCCACTGTCCATGGGCAAGGGCTGCCTGGTACCGACCATGTCCTCTGTGAGAGCCATTGCAGCCTTCTCTCTGCAGATGCAGTTGCTGCCTCTGCAAATATTCATCATTTGTGGTTTCTCTTCAAGATTCATGGCCAGCCCCTTCCAGTCCTCCCCTTTCTTGAAAGTTTTTGGTTGTTTGATTGTTATTTTTCTTTTCAGTAATGATTCAGCTGTTTATTTTCCTCTTTCTGTTTCTTCTTTCGTTCCATGAGCAAGCCTCTTCCACTCTCTGTGCAGTAAGGAGAAGGTGAGGGATTCTTTGTTTTTTTGCAAATTCTTTGTTTTTATGCAAAAAGGAGGGAGCAGAGAATGCACTAGAGAAAGAAAGGAGAAAAAACAGCCTGTACCCCCAGGCTTCTGCTAGCCCTCAGAAGAGTCCCTTAGGAGAGTTCATCTCACTGGCCTTTTGCTGGACTGCCATCTCACTGAGTGTGCTTCTCTTGCTCTCAGCTGCTGCCAGAAGAAGAAAACAAAAATGTCATGTGAGAGGCTACTCTCATGGCTGACATCAGAAAATATGCATCCCAAATTAGAGGCTCAAAGTGCTTATGCTCCTCAACCAACTAACAAACCTCCTGTCAAACCTGTCCTTTGCCCAGTTATTTGGAAGAAGCCACTGGGGTTGTTTCACCAAGCGTTTTATATGTCCTGGGGAGAGGAAAGTTACCTCCAGTCTGAAATAAGGAGTGTCATAAAATAAAATAATGTGCAGCAACATGAGCCACAGAAAAGACAAAAATGCAAGGAGTGCAGTGGCTCCAACACACCTGTTTCAACTTCCACTGGAGTAGAACAGCAAAGAGACAAGTTTTGCAAATCCCTGCACAAAAGCTTCTCTGTCCAGCTCCATCACCTGGATCAAAATAACATGTGAGGGAGCCTTGCTAGCAAGCACCAGGTGGATGGGCAGGTCTCAGCTTAGAGCCCACTGCCAGCCCCAGGAAAGCACAGTTAAGAGACACCCTGCTTTCTTCTCTGCCCAGCAGCTCTTGGTATGTTTAAGAAAAGAAGATGCTTTAACACAGCAGCAACAGTAGCACAAGAAACAAAAAACCCAAAACCAAAAAAAAACCCCACTTGTGTGTTAAATCATCAGGAAAAATACAATTATTATCCTTTTATTCTTTGTGTTCTTTTTGTTTTCCTGCCAATTACCAGAGAGAACAAAATAGCAGGGTGGGTTTTTTTTGGTTTTTTTTTTTTTTTTTTTGCTGTGCATGGCAAACTTGTCAGAGGGAAAACAAATCCTGAGCAAATAACTCAAAGCAAATAGCGGGAGGAAGTCAGGGTGGGGAGGGAGGCAGCAGGAAGACCAGCTGATACATTTTCAGAGTTTGCTGTATTAAGTCTTGAAGATAAATGAAGAATGAGCATTCCATAATTAAGAAATGCCCAGCTTTCTTTGGTGAACAACGAAATGCTTAAAGTTACATCCCAAGCCTAAAGCTGCCACTGACAACCCACAGTGCAGCTCCAGACACTCATGGGGCTCTCACAAAAACACCCCCAGGACTGGATCTGGCTGGGGAGGAAGGCTTGCACTTAGAGCTAGCTCTAGCTAACCTAAAAAAGAGTGATGGATCAACTCAAAATACTGGCTTTACACAAATGTCTACAATTCAGGACTTTATCATCTTTCAAGAGAGAGAACTGTGTGCATCTATATAGCCAGAGGAATCTACAGGTTCCAGGGTTCTGCCTAAAGCTACCTCCAGAGCCTGGGGATGGTCCTGAAGATTCATTTCCAGTAGGTGATCAAAATAATGTGAAGGGATCTTACCAAACCATTCTGGACTAGAAGGAAGGTCTCATCCTGACACAGTCCCAGGGACAGGACCTGGTCTGATTCAGTGTGACTATGGAGACCTCAATGGACTTACAGCCTAGTGGCCAAGCTCAGCAATGCTCAGGGAGTAAAGGGTAAGACTGGGGCACGCATCTCTGTTTTGGATCAAAAGCTCCTCCATGGGCTGACATCACCAGGATTACCTGATGCCAACAATTTCTGAATAGTGCAGCTGAGGGGTTGTCTGCAGGGCTGGGGACATGCTAGAAGTGATGTAGGGAAAGCGTGGGAAGTCAGCCCTTTCAGCACCAGTGCTTCATCCCCTCTGGTCCAGGATCTTGGCTGCTCCAGGTGGCACTCCAGACCTCAGAGCCAGATGTGGGCATGCTTTGTTTCCACTCCTGCATGGATTCCTCTACAAGAACAACTCCTCGAGAGCTCTGAGCCCCAAGCGCCTCCTTCTTCTTGGACTCTCCCACCATATTGGACTCTTTATGAGGGTATTATTTTCTCTCCTTAGTTACTCTTAATTTGAAAAATGAGCTCCAATCCCCACCTATTGGCACACAAAGGAACCTTCCTTTCTCCTTAACCCTGCTGTGACCACAACAGCTGCTACAGCACAGAGGTACCCACTCGTGTGGGCCACATAAGTCAGTTTTTCCTCTTTCTTCCTTTAAAAAGAAAGGTGCCTTTCCATGTAACAAGCTGAAAATCCTGCCTGTAAAAATACAAACCAGCAGCAAACTGAAAGATACTTGGAAAGGCCGCTGCATGCTGTAATAGGATTAAGGGCTATATCTCGGGCAATGCTCCTGGAATCAGCTGTTTCTTATCTGGGCTTCTTTGTAGGAGCTATGATCTCTTTGTACCAGACTCTGTTACTGGGCTACCTAACAAATGCTATTTTTGGCTGACTGTACAAATGCCATACATAAAACCTGAGTTTCTACAAGGAAAGCTACTTTGTCACAGAACAGCCAAATGCAGGTGCTTTGGCAGGTGAAACAAAGGCAAATCCCCTTCCCCAGCCTGTGCTAAGGAGGGATCTGCTCAAAGAGCACATCACACTTTCCCCCAGGTCCTCCAAACCATGAACCAAAGATTTTTATACCACAATTAAGTCTCTGAACTATCTTGAAATCCCACAGAGAGACAGTCCAGTGCAACAGGCATCATGCACACATGCTTCCACATACCTCCTGTTACTATCAGGCACATCAGTGTATGTGCTGGTTTCATCTGGGATGGAGAAAGCAAGATGCTGTGTGGTGCTTAGTTGCTGACTGGAGTTAAACCACAACACCCATGATATGTAAACTTGTTCCCCAGTGGTATCCCAGACACATCTCCTGTTTCTCATCATCAGAAAATGACAGCCCTCATGGAAAAGAAGCAAATGGGCTAAAAAAAAAAAAAAAAAAAAAAAAAAAAAAAAATTCACACAAAAGTGACTTCTTGCTGCCCTCATCTCTTGTTCTCCCTGAACAGCCATTCCTCCTCCACCTAATAAAACACTCAGACAGCTAATTAGCTCTGTCTCATCTCAGCCATCAACAAACACATCTTGCCCTAGTGAGAGGCTGCTGGTTTCCAGGAGGAGCAGTGGATAGGAGGAAGGACCAAAGCAGACACCCCTGTCCCTCCACCCTCCAGAGCTGAGCCATCAGTTCCCCACTCAGCCATCAGTTCCCGGAGCCCAGGCCCAAGGCAGAGAAGGCAAAGAGATAAGGATAACAAAGTGCCAAGATTTTCAGTCGTCCCCTTTTTCTCTTCCTGCACTCTGTGCTTAACCTCATTTTATGAAATGAGCTGGATGACTTTCATAGGCAAAAGGCTGCCTGTACAATGATTTCTATTCCACTCACTCCCAGCCCTTTTCCTCCACAAGTAAGAGCTGATAACCATCTCTTGCAATTCAATAGGCTTCATATCGTCTCCAGGAAATAATTGAACCCTTTGTGGCTTTCAGAGCAACATTTTGGTATTTTCCCTGGCATCAAAATGTTGCTGGATTCTGTTTAAATGGAAGAGATGGCCAGTTCACATTAGCTGGGGGAAGAGAGAAAGCCAAGAAGACAAGTCAGCTGCCTGCAAATAAACAGGGTGAGCAGGGCAAAACCAAAGGTTTCCAATGGCCAGAACAAGGCCATGTGATAACTGGCCTCATCTGGAAAAAAAAAAAAAAAGAGAAGAACTGGGAGTCTGAGCCAAAATCAGTCATTTCAATGGGATCAGTCCCCCACTTCACCCCATACTAAAATAACCCAACATACTTCTGTTCTGGGACAGGCTTCTCACACTCCCCCATCCACTAAAGAGCATCATCACCACTGCAGTCCTGCAAAATAAGTCATTCCAGCAGATACAGAAACCCCAGATGGCATGCACTTTGGAAAAGCTAAAAGAAGGAATTGGCCAGGCTTCCTAAAGCCCATGTCCAAAGTAAAATTAGCTATTTATACATCAGTGTGCACTTGTCTGGTGCTCTCCAGTGACAGTTTGCTTGGTACAGCAGATCCCTGTATATTGCCAGCCTGATACTGGAGGCTCATCCTGAAAAACTTCAAGAAGACACAGCCTCCTAACTTTAGGTGAAATACCTTCATGTGAACAGCCAACCTGTAGTAGCTCATGGGGTGGCTCCTGCTGTGGCTGTGTACTTTAATAACCTTTGCAAAACCTCCAAAACCTTTTCTAAGGTGACACTCAATGTGCATTCCTTCAGAACTTTCACAAGCCACATCCTTGTTGCCTGCCCACCTTTGATTTCATGCCCTGTCTCCTCACTGTAGTGCCCACAGACTTCTGCTGGAAGCATTAATGAGAGCAATGTGCAAACAAATGTGGAAAATAATCTCTAATGCTGCAGGCTCAGAGGCCAGTGGAAACCAGAGGATGTTTTCTGGCAAAACAGCAGCAATAAGAGCTGTTCTCTAAGTAAATAATGTTTTGGAGCATATAAGCTCAGCACTAGCAAAGAGACCTGAGGCTGAAGGCTCTGTTTTTTCTTTACCCTTCTCCAGAGAAGCATTGGCCCATGTTTCCCTGGCGTTAAGCCATACAGGCAGGTGGGCATGGTGGCCAAAATTAATTCAACAGGTAAAATTTCAGGAGTATTCCCCTTTCCTGTTGCCTTTCTAAAGATGCTTAATTTGGCTATAAAGTAATTAAATAAGATCCTCCCTATTATACAAAGGAGGAAACAGCACCTCAGAAAGAAAAAAGCCAAGAGCCTCCTCACTGGTCAGGCAGCAGAACAAAAACATGACAAAGCTGAGAGCCTCATGACACAACTTTCAACATGAGCAAAGCCATACAAGCACCTGACTCCCAGACCATCTCCTTGGATTACATTTCCTGGGGGCCAGCCCATAGGGATGCACTGCTACCAGCAACCACTCACACACCAGCTGCCTCTGCCCCACCAGAAAGGACCAACAGTGGCCACCAGTGTCCTGCCCCACGGGGCCAGCTCCTGCCCCACTCCCTGTGCATGCCATCCCTGCAAGCAACCCAAAGCCTGCCTGCACAGGGGCAGCTCACCCCATGGGCTTCTCCCTCAGCTCCCAACACTGGGCTGCAAATGATCAAGAGCTTATTAGGAAGCAGAAGGGCTGCTCAGTGGCAACCACACCTTGTGCAAAAATGCTGACAGTTGTCTAGGGGGTTGTTACCACTGCATATCACATGCATCAGGGCTGGTGAGGCAGAGAAAGCCAAGACCAGTGGCCCATTTGTTGCCTGCCCTGATAGACATCCTATTGATAGCTCCATCTCACACTGGCAAAGCCCTTTGTACCACTCTGGGACAGCTGCTCCAATGCCAAGAATTCCTTGCAGGCTGGCCAGCCCTGGTGGTGCTACCAAGGAAGCTCCAGTTTCAGCAAAGAATTTGATGGTTGTCTGGCAAGTGTATAAATCATAAAAGTAGCTTTGTTCTGCAACACTTCAAACCTTGTGGGCTCTCTCGTACGGCTGCAGTTCGCTAGTGCTTGCTGTTCAATTTATATAAGCTAAGCTGTGCTAACTCATACCTTTCCAGCAGTGTGTTATACCATGCAGAGATGCTGCCCTGCTACTCTGAGCAGTGTTTTGCTGACAGCAGGGCCTTTTTGGAAAAGGCACAGCCACGTGGTTTTTTGGTTTTTTTTCAAGATTTCACTTCACAGGAAACCAGTTCAGGCTTTTATAACTCATTCACTTAAGTAAAATTAGGAGGCTTCATCCAGGCAAACACTGGAAAGGAGAGCTAGAGAGCAAAGCTCTCAGTTTTCCCTGAAACAACTGCAAGCCCAGACAGCAGCAAAGACAGTCGCCTTACCTCGGGAGATGGGGAGGATGTGAGGCAGCCAGGGACTGGGGCTGCAGGAATTTTCCAGCCCGCAGGTTAAAAAAATGGCACCGAACAACAAAGACTTCACAGAAAAGTCATGCTGGTTTCCTGTGAATCTGGAGGCAAAGTGCTCCCGTCCAAAACGTTCCTGCACAAGTGCGGTGTATGGGTGCAGAAAAAGACCCTGGGCGGGAGGTGGCATTTATGACCCCGCGGAGGGGACATCGGAGAAGCAGAAGGGGCCAAGCGCGCCCGCCCGTGCAGCGCCCGCAGCTGCTGCCTCCGGGGGAGAAACCAGCGAGAGAAATTCCCTTTGTAGGCACGGCCCCGGGGCAAAGGCAGAGTCTGAGCCTCTGGGTGCCTCCAGCAAGACGGGGAAGAGGGGGCAGAGGCTGCCATGTGGAGCCAGTGGTCCCACCCTACCCCCTACCCCAGGTGGGAAAGCGGCATTACGTGGGTAGGGAATGGGTGTATCCCAGGAGGGGTGGGTCAGGCTTTTATCTGCTGTGAATCTACACAGTGCCTTTGATGTCGGTGGGTCTGACTGGTAGGTTGGAGCGGGAGCCTTGTGATAATAAGGTGAAGCCAGTGGAACCTGCTCAGAGGCTCGGCTCATTTGAAAATCAGGCTTTTCACGGGCTGCTGAGCACAGAGAACATCTGCACATCGGGACGTGGGGCTGTGCAGGTACTCAAGCTGGAGGCACCTAATAAATGAGTAAAGAACTGGAAAGAAAAAAAAATTTTTTGTTTTCAGCAAAATCTCCAAATTTTTTCTCAGTGCAAAGCACTGAGTTTCAGCAGCAGCTGGAAATCTGTACTTAAAAGCAACGTTTAAGCCTCTTACTCAACCTACATCAAATGTTTCCAAACTGTTCTTTTAACAAAACCAAACAAAGAAAAAAACAGACACAAAAACCCCTCAGCTAAACACATGTGACATCAGGATGGGGACTGCATTAAAAAACAGCATCAGTCCAGGCTCAGCACATGTTGCCCTTCTCACCCTGTCAGTAACTGCACCACTGACCTCTCCCGTCCCTGAAGTCTTCCAGAACCTGGGCTGAGCCTCTCCCCAGCAGTGCAGGCTGTGACAGAGGCCTGCCATGGTTTCTCACCACTATGTCAGGTGATACAGTGAGGTTGGGGAATCAATCAGTGTAACTTGAGGGCATTAGTGTCAGGGCTGTGATGGACAGATCCAGACTCATGAGCACCCACATGCTTGGCTGTCTGACAGCTGGAAAGGACCCTGCAAGCAGCAGGGCACTTGTTGAAGATGGTTATGGTTACAAATTCTCTTTATATGTGATGTTCAAAGGTCCTGTGGGAAGAGTGATTTTACATCTCGGGGAAGCATGATTTTACAAAGTCCTATGCCACATCCTAAGGGCCAAGGGAATCTGCAGATTGGAGTTAAACGTGAAAGGAGTCCCATTCAGGATCCCAGGGGGAAAAATATGGGTGGGGAAGAGATGTGTTTCAAAGCTCAAGCTATGTATATTTATTTATAGATGTGTCTGTATGTAAGTATGTGTATACATATGCCTCTCTTTTAATCACTGAGATACACAAACATGCAGTGCACACACACACATGCACAGGCCCACACACCCATTTGTTGCCCCTCTGGTAAATGCAGCCCAGTGACACGTTGCAGCCTGCTGCCCCTGGCCCTCCTGGAAGGTCAAGATTCATCCTCTTGGGGAAATCAACTGTACAAACCAATTAAAAGGCAACGAGCACAGGGATTAAATTAAAGCACAGACTGCAAAATGCCAAAGAGCTGTTTTTACAGCGAGCTTCCACTCCTGTCAATCCTCAAGCCTCCAGGCTGGGTGCAAAGCTGGGATGCTGCAGTCACTGAGTGCTGTTGCCCCTTTCACATTCAGCAGCTCCACCACAGAGTTTGCAAACCTGCCTGTGTCATCTCTGAGACAGGAGGCACAAGCCATACCTTATTTTGTTGTTCAGCAGGACATAGCAATTTAAAGGTTTTCACTGGCCAGACCATTTCACCTCCATCCCTGCAACCAGAGTCTCCTGTACCAGAAGGACCATTAAATGCATTACTGTGTGCAAGGATGAACTGGTACTGGATGCTTCCAAATTGCAAATATCAACATAGCAGGGTGGCTTACACTTAGCAAGGAGAACAGAGCAAACAGGTTCTTGGGTTTTTTCTTATTTTTCCAAGATATGAATGAGCAGTGGGTGCTGGTCTTTTCTCTCAAGTAACTGGTGATAGGACAAGAGGAAATGGCCTCAAGCTGAGCCAGTAGAGGTTTGGATATAGAGGAAAAATGTGTTTACTGGAAGAATGGCCAAATAATGGAACAAGCTGCCTAGGGAAGTGATGGTGTTACCATCCCTGGAGGTGTTAAAAAAATGTGTAGATGCTCACGTTCAGGACTGGTTTAGTTGGCATGGTGGTGTTGGGTTGATAATTGGACTTGATGATCTTAAACCATAAAGGTCTTTTCCAGCCTTAATGATTTTATGATCATGTTACATCCTAGAGTAAACAAAATCCAAAGGGCCTCAGGATCTCAAAAGGGACAGTTAATGGCACAGGGAAACCCTAAAGCTAAGGAAAGCCCTAATAGGGGAGGCAGAGGAGGGAAGGAAAAATAACAAAGCACCTACCTCAGCCCACAAAATCTGTTTCTCACAGGGAGTTAAAACTCCTAAGTCATAAAATATGTGGTACTATGCATGCCCACCTATATTCATGTCAGGAAGAAGAAATAAAATAATAGGGGATGTAGCAGCTGTAGCAGCAACAGTGCTCAATAACCAGTGGTTTGGACCTAGATTTCAAAGGTTCAGGACATTAGCAGATGTGGACAGGGAAAGGAAAACAGTATTATGGCAAGGCTTTGGCAGCCAGAGCTTGTGCCAGCACTGTAGACCCACACAGACCTTCTGGAGAGGAGAGGTCCTCACCTCAGTGCCTCTTATCCACTTGGGTACCCTGGGAAATGTCTTGTGGATGAAGTAATGGGGACCACTACCCCCCCATGAACCCCAGGGCAGAGGGAAGGGAAGAAAGGGCCATTGGTTTGTAGATGATTGCTGGTAGCTATGAGCCCCCCTGCAAAGAGAGGCAGTGGCAGCAGCAATCAGCAGAAGGAGAGGTTCACAGACAAACAGCAGAAAGAAGAGTGGCCAAAACTCTGCAGGTGCTCACTGTGCCTGACTGGGGGCCTGCCAGGAGGGTAGAGAAGGGTTGGGATGGGCTACAAGGAGGGCAGGCACAACGTGCTGCAGGAGAGGGCATTTTATGCAACCAGTCAATGGACTATGGCAGAGGAAAGACTCCCAGGTGGCTCAGAAGCTACAAAGGCCAAAGCAGGTTTCCCCAGGGGAAGCCTCTGCTTCTTCTGCAACCTTTTCCACTAAGTTTTTAGCTGTCTTCACCATATTGTTGTGGGGTTTTTTTTTAACATCATCTCTTTTCTGAGAACCTCCCAATTCTAACCAACACTGCATTACTGCCAACTCACTGGATGAGGTCTTCAGCAGTGACCTCTGCCCGAGGCCAACAGGAGACAGAATGCCTTTGGCCTTTTGCTTCTCCACACTGGTGGGAAAAACCCTGCCTTGCAAGGAGCAGCCCTGTGAGGACAGGCAGCCTCTCTGCAGGATGGGTACATCAGGTCTGTACCTCTTCCAACTGTCTTTTTGGAGGCAGCCCTGGACTGGCTGCAGGAGGGGTGGGTGTCCTCCCTGGGTGGCCTGGACATGCCTGATTGCCTTGTCTGGGGGCTATTTTTTCTGTCCCCTTTGAAATCTTATAGTCTGCAGAGGATATTCCTAAGATTTCTTGTTGATGGCCATTTTTTCATTTCAACTGTAATGCCTGCCACTGAAATTCCCAAAGAAGGAGACCACAATACTTTGAAGAATGAAATGAGAGATACCTACACAACTATTATAAAGAAGAAGGAAAAAATACTCCAGTTGCTTTTGTTTTTTCTGTTTTCCCAACTTTTTGGTCATTTAATTAATATCCTGTTCATTTTCTAATTTCTCCATGTGTTTTTCCTCTGTAATTTGTTGGGGGTTTTCCCCCTCATTGACCTCCTCATCCTCACAGCACACCATCTCCTTGGGGCCTGATCCAGAGGAAAGGTAATTCCATGAAACTTTGCGTTGTTTCTGTCACTGGTCATACCTGCAGAGCATCTCTCCAGATTAAGGGTTAAACCTAAATCACAAGAACTTTTAAAATTCAAGAGGAGTCAGAAGGAATACCCTTTTTTACTGGTCCTGAAACAGCCAATTTCATCCGACTTCTCAGAGCCCTTTTGTTTTTTTTTCCTCTAAACTTTAGACCATGAAGCTGGCATGCTGGAGTCCCTTGAGGCTGATGTTTATTCCTCTTCCAAAGCAAGCTGGATCAGCCCGTGGCAGACATAAGTGCATGGTCTCATTCTGGTCTGACTCCACTGCTGTCTTCTTCCTCAGAAAAGACATCCCAAAAGATGCTCTGCCTCCATGTTTCAATTTGGTTTAGGCAGGGCAGCAAATCCTGGCTCTCAGGCCCAGCCAGCACTCAAGCTGTGCTAAATACTGCTGCTGACCATAGATTTCAGTGTGGAAACCCAAATCTCTGGAAAACAAGCTGTGGAAAGGCCAAGCTATTTCACACAGGCTTGCAAAGCTTGCCATCAGGTGGAAATGACCTCTGATTGCCACCTGGCAGGACTGACACAGCCCTAACACTTTCCAAGCAAAATCTCCTCCCATCTGGAGACCTCAAAGCATCCCATCTCTCTGCATGGGTATCTGTGCAGGGGTGCCTGGAGGGGCTGCTCAGGAAAGACAGTAACTTTTAATGAAAACTGAGTCCTTTCCTTCAACAGCTAGAGGAGAAATCTAGCCAGGAGAAGATTTTAAAATATTTCTTTCTAAATAATCTTTTTCTTTCTTTCTTTCTGCAAGGGAAGCAATATCTCATTTGCAGCAATAAGGAGCAGCTACATGCAGTGCTCATGTTGACTCCAAGTATCTGGCACAGCACTGGCCCTGAACTCCTCTACCAGCACAACTCACTTGTACATACCAGAGAACTCAGAAAAAAATTAAAAGGTTGTTTTACTTAGGCTTTGGAAAATGTTTGATTAAAAAAATAAGATTTCTCTTTTTTTAATTAAGAAAAAAAGAGACAACACACCAACATATTCCATGGACAACATTCTACAGAGCCTCAGAAAAACGTAAAATCTCTGTTCCTGAGCTGGTCAGCTGGTCTCAGTGAGGTGGGCCAGACTGACAAGGCAGGCCAACACAATCCAGTAAACTGCAAAACTTAGCAGAAAGTTTGCTGACTGATGGGACTCACAGCACTGAGTTATAGACTACATCAACTACACACTGCTCACAGGCAGTGAGGAGAGGAGAAAGCATAGGAAAAGCAAGCTAAGTACCAACAGCAATCTAGTATGCTGGGCACTCAGCTAGAAATGAGACCACTGGCATCAGATTCTCAGTCTGAAGATCAGCTAAGGCTGCTACACAAGTGCTTTGATTTCTGGGCATGAATGCCCAAAAGCCCAGGTGTCATTACGTTCAGCTGGCAAAGATGGGCCAAAGCCCCCTGAGGCAGAAGTATGACTCAAAACTGGATTTCTGACACCATCCCAGTGAGGCTGTGGGATAAAACCCAGGAGGGCACTTCATGCTGGCAAGAACAAGGTCTGAGATGTCCTGACAGCAAGCAAGACAGGAGAAATCTGTCTTAATAGAAATGGATAGGAATACTGAGAGCCCTGTGCTGTCAGGATTGCACAAATCCAGCCATAGGACATGTCTGGGATGTTACCAGCACAAACCTACTGTGGGTCTCCAAGCAAAAGAGAAGTGTGAGGTTAACATCCAAACAGTGTCCTTCTGCATTCACTATGCCCTCTTAGTAAATGCCCAGCAAAACAGACAGTAGAACAGTAAAACCAAAGATGCTATAACACATGCATTTATTTTTAAATCTGGGAAAAGATGTACATCTCCTCTTAAAGTCATATTTAAAAAATAAAGCAACCTCTTATTTTGTCATCATAACTATGTATTTTAGACAGGAGTTGCCACGGTGGAAAGGATTCAAGCTCCAGCCTGTTCAATATCCAGAGGCTTCGTTATGTGCACATTATGAGTATTTGTCTAGTCTTGGCTCTGATGTGTTACCTTCACAGATTTCTGCATGGAGAGCACCTTAAAATTTCTGATTTTCCCAGGGTGGAAGCAATTTTCTGTATTCTGTGGGATTTACCTACAGCATGGCTCAGAGTCTTGAGGTTTTTTTACATACTACATTTCAGCTTAGCTCTAGCCAGAAGCTGTCTGAGTACAAGCTGTATTTTATTATGTATTTTTGTTGCTAACTAATTAGGAGTGCAGCTGTAAATAAGAGATACAGTGCTTACTCTCTGCCAGATTAGCAGTAAGCCAAATAGGGCTTCAGCAGCCTGAAGCTTGTGTCTAAAAGGCTGAAAAGAAGATGTTGTAAACCTCTGCCCTTGTCTTCAATAGCAAAGTGAGACCTAAAGAGGTGGCAGGTCTTTATTCATCTCAGATGTTTTGACCTAAGAAGCTCTTTCTTCTTGGAAAACAGAAACTGCCCCCTGGGAATCAAAATGTCTGGGGCTGTCAGGGGCATAAGTATGAGAAGGCTGGGTCAGGAACCTGCAATGGGTTCAGAAAGCTGGAGCTGGGGCTGGAGGAGACAATTCTACACCCAGGCTGGAAGCAGGCTGTGGAAGACTATTTGCCAAGAGAAGAAAATGTGGTCCATCTCCCTGGTGAAAAAGTGGTGATGACAGGAAGCAGAGCTTGCAGGCAGCAACTTCAAACAGGCAACCTCAGGGCCAGCTATAATTTTTAATAACCAATTTTACTGATCCATTCCAAAAGGCTCATAAATAAATAAGAAAATAACTAGCTGCTGCTCCAAAGTTGAATGTGAGGGTTTGAGCTAAGGATGAAAGAGGGCAACATGACCTGTCAGGACCAGCTCAAGCTCATGCAATTGGTTTCATACATAGGGAAGGCAATCATTAGGGGCACAAGCAGTCTCCAGCCAAGCAAGAAAGCCTACTCTGGCCAAAATCAGTGACCACTTCTTTTCAGATAGTCTTCTTCCCCCTTTACCTCTTCTCCCATAAATCCAGTGAAAGGCCAAGCATTGATCAAGGCCCTGTTCAAATCAAGCTTGAGCAGGATGGGAGTTTGCACAACACCCTGTACAGCACAAGACCAAACTCTTTGTTCAAACAAGCACTCTCAGGATCAAGCTCTCAGCCTCCAGCTGGTGCATCCCATTTTTGGCTTTCAGGAGCAACAGCCTTAAGCCTTGCAGGAGTATCTTGCTGAACCTGTGGCTTAAAACAACCAGAGCAAAACGGACGAGATTTTGAAACAATGAGGGAACACTACCAAGGAAAAGGGTGGGATATTTACTGTTTGGTTTGGGGTTTTTTTTCCCCATAGTCTCATTTCTTTGTTAATAACACAAAAAGTCAGCATTAGGGACATATTTAAAAGACTGTTCTTTCCCCACAGTGATCCCACAAAACACTCCACCCGCAGCACCAGAGGGCTGCACTCTTCTGAAAAAGGGCACTATGTGAGAAAGTTACAAACATGCTCCACATGCGCAGTTATTCTTGCACCTGTGACATAAATGAGACATGTAAAGCACCTGAATTAAATTAGGGTGGAATAGGATTGGAAAAAGCTGAAGGGCTTTCAATGGCTCAGCAGAGAATGCTTACAGCTTCCTTGGCAGGTGCTGTCTCTGGGAGGGTGAGAGAGTTCTTAGTCCCAGAACACTAAAAGCAGGCAAAATACCAGGAAAGACAACATCACCTCACAGTTTCACACATCTCACCAGGCTCAGGGAAATGCTAGGCCAGGACATTTATACTGACTTGCCAAAATTAGGTTTTCACTAAAAATAGTCTTCACTCATTCTTGCTCCAATCACTGGCATGTAAAATAAGGTTTTGGGCACCAGGACAAAGCTGCAAGACACAAGAAGCAAAGGACAGAGCAGAAATCTAGACCTGACTCGTAGCTCAGCCAGATCACATCTCACACCTAGGGCAACAAGCAGACCACCAGCCATGGTGAAGTTCAGGATGGCTCTTCAGTTCTGGTGGCCCTGAAATAGATCAACAACTTCTCTCATTCCCACAGGGACTTTCCTACCTCAACTCTTCTAATACAAGCAGCCACCTGAAGCAGCTCCTACTACAATAAACAAAAATTACTGCACACGAGAACTGAAAGTCCTCTGGCTTGAAAATCTTACACCTACAGCTGTGTGTTGATGGCTTGAGTATAACAGAGTAACACAAAGTACCTACTGCTGCTACTCAGAATGTGTTTCCACCAACAGGTACTTGTTCAGAAGTGACTTGTTCTCTGGAAACCTACAAATAAATACTGGCTTGTAGTGAAGAGGGGAAGGAAATCCAGAAATTGACAGCTCCCTACAAATCCTAGCATAGCTGGAATCAACAGAAAATGGTATTTCTGTAGCATGGCCAGTCACTTCTCCCAAACCCACATTCTGGATGGATCCACTCTCCAACGTGTGTTGTTTTTATGTATATACATTTTTTTTTAATGGCTTTTTCAACTCTGTTTTGGAGGAGGGGGAAAGCAAGAGTGGAGGTCTTCTCACCCCCTTCCTGTAGCAGAACCACACTGTAGTGTCAGCACTCTCATTACAGTACCTCATTATCAGGCAACTGACAGCTCAGAGGACAAATGGGCAGGTGCTGACAGGCCAAATGTGAGCCTCCAGTGAACTGTACCATCCTCACCTTCAGGACAGAGCTGACATCAGAATCTGACTTCTCCACACCATAGCAAAGGCTGGGAGCAGGTTAGCTTCAGTGGTGGCAAGGGGTTGAGGGAGGAAATTGCAAGCCTGCACTGATTACAGCTTTACAGGCTGGTTCATTTACAGGTTTGGTGGCTAAGCACACAGTGACATGTCCTCACAGTGGCTTTCCACAGTTGGGAAATGCTTTACCCTCTTCAGTTTGCAGGGGGGCATCCTTGCCTGTAAATCTTTGTTGTGGTGTTAGGATTTCATCTGCAGCAACGGCAGCTGTGTGAATTTTATTAGCAAGGGCTTTTGGTCGTTAATAGCTTCCACTGAGAAAAGAAAGAAAAGAAAAAAGAAAAGAAGAAAAAAAAAAAAAAAGAGGCAAAAGAAAACAGCAATGCTGTGAAGTGGTTTGCTGCACTCATGTTCTGCAGCCCATATGCACACGGACTGGCAGGCAGCATGACAGGAGGGACTTTACTGATGACGTGAGTTGTGGTCAACAGAGGAAGCTAAAAAAGGAACTTGGGGTTTCTATTAATCGAATGGGGGGGGTATGAGCTTACAGGAATCTAGGATGTATTGCTGCAGATTTACATAGAGCACAGGAGATGTGTGCCTCAGAGATATGTAGCAGATCACCAAGAACAAGCAGTCCTGGAAACTGAAAGCAGCTTCCAAGAAGTGCTGAAGGTCCAAGCTGCTATTGCTCAGCATTTTCGAGGCACACACGGCAGAACCACACTTGCTTTATTGCCCCTTTGGGACATTTCAGGAATCAAACATGGTTCCCCCAAGAGGGAACGAAGATAAAATCAACCAATTTTGAGCTAAGAGCATAGAGCAGGGAACTTGCACCCCAAGACCCCAGCTCTGGGGTTTATTTCCTGATGCCCCCTACTCACCTGACCCTTGGAAGTTCTCAAGCTTGAAGAAAGAAAATGGATCAAACCAGCTCACCTCCTGATTTAAGACACTCCTTTGACCCCCCTCCAGCAGAATTAGACTTTATGTATCAGGAAGACAGTCCATAAGATTTTCCCTCTTTGTACCATTTTACCATTTCAACATAAAACTTCCTCTTCTTATTGGGGTTAATAGTTACCCCACTGATAGCTGGGAGAAAATGGCACTATTTCTCTTGAGGATAACTGTGTCTGGAGATTGATTTATCTTTTTGGAACAGCTACCATTCTTTAATGACACAATTCTCCTCTTCGGAAATCCCCCTGAATGTTCCTGAATTTGTTGGGGAAAAAAAAAAAAAAAAAAAAAAAAAAAAGAAGAAAAAAAAAAAAAATAAGAAAAGCAGTAGTGTTTCCAAGAACTGGTTCCACTTTCTGTAGCAACCTCATGCCCCCTGAGTAACACAGCTCTTCCTCCCCCATAAGAAAAAGTCAGTCACTCATTCTCACAGCAATTCTGTAGTCCAGTCCACAAGCTAATTTATTTCTTAGTAATGGCAGTGGGCCATTTTTTTACTTATTGAGAAATCATTTAATGCTATTTTGCACCATAAGAAGGAGTCCAGCTCCAAGAGGGAACACTACAAGACAAAGCTAATCCTGAAGCTGATAAAAATTACATCAAATTTGGGATCACTATCAACTACATCCATTTACATTTGTACTGTAATATGAGTCACATCCATATGAGTTAAGTTTAACATCTCACCACATCTCAGGTTGGCCACTGTGAAAGAACAACATGAAATTTTTTTTTCTTCCTCTCTGATCAGTTTATAATCTTCAATTGTAAGGGATCTTAAAATGTCTGTGAAGGGCCAAAGATCTTCAAAAAGGCAAAATTGTCACACCGGTTGGGTTTGGGACTGCTTAAGGGCCAAGAATGGGACAAAACAACAGAGAAACCAAAGAAGCTGTTGTCATGACTTCAGCCTCAGGTTGTCTAGGAGACCATTATGTCTCGCACTACAACCACAACAACTTCAGGATCTTGAGCACTGCCACCTCAAAACCCAAACTCAGCCCCCTTACCTCTTAGGCCCTCAGCTGGGGTGGAGTGAGAGAAAACCAGTCCTAATGAAGAGACTCCTGTTCCTCCAGCCCTACCCTTTCAGGTTGCTCAGATTCAAGATTCCACTTTTGCTCATTCCTCTAATTATATGTGAAACCATAGGTCAGGAAATAAGTTTTTTGCAGGAGAACTTACCAACAGTTTCCCCATGGACCCTACAAATTTAGAGTAGACCACTGCCTCTTTCTATGAGTGCCTGTTAACAGAAATGCTCAGCTCATGTAATTGTCACATCCAAAGAATTAAAATCCTACTCCCTGCAGATGGAGAGGGCACATTACTCATGAGAGTGCACATCCAGAATAGCAACCTAACTAAAACTGGCTGCTTTACTGTGTAGGCTTCCCTTTGCTGCAAATTATTATCTCGTGGCACATGTCACAAGAACACAGGCGTTTTCTCCCAGCGTCCTGGCCAGATGCCAATAATTACATTCCCTCTACCTAAATTCCCTCTGCAGATTCAGCCAAGCACAATCATGAGTTCTCCTTTGCCAAAGCCTTCTCCTGTGCAGGGTAAAGCAGCTGCCATACTTCACACCAGAAGCAGCTGCATTTAAGTGCAAGGAAACCAACTTGTGTTACGGGAGTGAGAGAGTCCATAAAGCTTGATCAGACCTTTCAAAGCAAGAGGTAAATCTGAAACACAGGACTCTGAGATTTGCCCCCCCTTCCACTGTGCTCCATACCCACTCAGTCTACCAAAATGGCTCACTGAGTGTTGAACCCAGGCAGGTTGAGCTGCCAGCTGGGTCAGGGCCAGGAAGAATGAGGGATAGTGCCAGGATGGAGAGCTAGCAAGGTCTGGGCCCTCCACTGATGGGGACAGAGATTTTTAGGTCTGAGCCAGCATGGGTAGGAAGAGGAATAATGCACAGAGTCCATCCTGGGAGCCTGGGTACCAGGAGGGTTGGTAGCAGCTGTAGGGAACTGAGCTTGCTGTGATTTTCTTAACAGCCAGCTGAGGAAACCACTATGATTTTAACAGCCAATTCTACAAAACTGGCCTGAAGTGCCTTTAGCACAGCCCTAACCCTAACTGCATCCAAGCTGTCCCTGAAGCCTCCCCTGACCCTGCTCTGCATTTAAAATGAATTCCAAGGAGCATTATAATCTGAACAAAGCAGAACAGAATTAGATTTAGGAGAGAGCAACTAAGGTGACTGCCCAGGGCCTGAAACTGGAGGGGAGCCCCACTAATCCATATCAGTCAGCAGCAAAAGTCAGCCCCTTCGGGGGAGAAGGCGGGGGGGGGGACAGGCAAGAAGTGACCAAGCCCTTCTGCCTTTGTCCCATTCCCCCAGAGTTTAATGCTGGCTGTGCAGTAAGAGAAGAGGGGCTAGGTCAGCAATAAGCAGGAGAGGTGAGGAACAAAGACCCCAGACAGGATAAGAGTGAGGTGACTTAAACATTTACAGGCTCACTGCAAGTGGGGGTTGGGAGGGGGGACGGGAAGTCAAGTTTTCTGCAAGAAGGCAGTAAATTTGATGTTCAGTTCTCTGCTTCCCAGAAGTAAAGCTGATAATTTCAAAGCTGTCTGGGATGGTCTACTGGACAGTGTCTTGGTGACTGCTTTGGGGATGGTTTCAATGCTTGCAGGTGCAGCAAACAGTGTCAGCCAAACTTTAGTGTGAACCAGTCTGACTGAACAAAACCAGATTTCAAAATCTTACAGTGTTGTAGCACATTCATGTGCTCCCAGGCACATCCCACCAGCCTTTTCTGAACAGAAAAAAAAAAAAAAAAAGCCATTCAGAGCAAAAAAAAAAAACACTAGAGAGGGGAAGAGGAGCATGGTGACCACCTAGCTAAGGTCAGTGATGTGACCGCTCAAATGGCAGCTCTCTATAGACATGGAAAAAGCCCCATCGTAAAACAAGCTCTGGGATTGCAGCAGGAGAGGAGAGCATTGAGAACAAAAGTGAAGACAACTTGGTTTCAGTTCTAACCACAAGAACTGAGTGAACCTGAACCTGACCCAAATTACATGTAGACATTTGCATCACAATGTAAACATGCTGCTGCTGCAAGGGGGCCGGCTGCTGTCATGCCTCCCCCACCCCCTTCCCTGTTTTTCTGGAAAAAAAAAGATTTCTATAGCACAAGGTTTTTGCTCAACCCACTGGTTCCTCATTTGTACCCTGCTACTTCTCCATCCAGGGCCACAGGGGCTCAGCCTGAGTCTGTGGAATCCCAGCCCCAGAAGAAAGGAAGGACTCCAGCGCTCCACTGTCACCCTGGATGCAAGAGCCTGCTGAAGGGAAATGAAGGAGCAAGCTATTTCTCTTCCCAGTTATCCAGCAATGCTAACTGGCCAGGCCCAGCTGGCAAGGGACAGCATGAAGTGCCCCACAGGGGAAGGGTATCATCCCTTCTGCACCTTGTGTCCCCAGGCTGGAGGCACAGCTGGGACATGGCCACCAGCTAACCCCAAATGGCTTCCCAGGACGTTCAGCATCTTGTTCAGAGTAGCTTGGAAACGCAACAGCCACCTCCCAGCTTCCTCCAGACAATCTTCTGGTCCTGCTAATGTGTCATTTCCTATGTAAAAGCCTTTTCTTCCTCTGTTCTCCTCTTTCTCCAGTAAAGGCTTCTGGGTTAGGTTTCCCAAACCTGGTCTCCTGGGTTCTCCTTGCATGCAGTTACTCCTACACCCTTCCAGGATTTGTCACCAGAACATTCCAGGGGGTTCAGTGGAGAAGTGGCGACATTATGTTTCTTTTCTGCTTGTAACATTTCACCCCTTGCCAAAGAGGGAAAGAAATACTCAGAAATATGCTTCAGCTTGTTGTGTTTTCAGTAGTATGTGAAACAAAATTCTCCTGCAAACCTTATCTCTGCAATTGAACATTCATTATGAAACTTCAGTTTCAAGAGAAAGATTTCCTTGCTAAGAGGAGAAATGAAGTGGAAGATGAAATCAAAAGTCATGCTGGTCGTGCTGCTCACAGGTGTCCATGGTCCTCACACGGCATGTGTCTGGAGCTTGTGCCAATGATGGCTGGAAGGATGTTAAAAGTTTGTGCTAGGGGATGGCTGCTTTCAGGGGTGGACCAGGAGCTGGTGTAAGCCAGAATGGCTCATCTTGGTTGCATGGTTGTTTTACAACACAGCACAGGTGATCTTCACTGCAGTGTGCTACCCCTGTGTGGCAGGGACAGCGATCCCAAGCCCCTCAGTGACACTTTGGTGGCAATCACTGTCTAGCACTGCTACCTCATTTTCTGTGGAAAATTGAAAGGGTTTTTCCCACCAGGTGGGTCATCAGACCTCAAGGTGAACTGCACCTGCTTCCCCTGCTAAGCCTTTCTGCTAATCATGCAGAAAGCATCTGCTGAGGAAAGCCAGGTCCCCTGGGCAGAGAAGAAGAAAAGTAAGATAACACAACAGGTTGTTTGCTTTGCTTTCCTGCCTCTAGGTGTGGCAATGGTGGGGTTACTCAATCAGACTATACCAAACCATGGCTCCAAGACATGGGCTCATATATTCCCCCTTCTGTCATATCCAACCAGGATAAGGTTCCTTGCTTGTAAGAAAGAAAGAATAGGTAAAATCCCAGCCTAGGACAGGTGAGACTGGCCCTGAAAGCCTTGTCCTGTGACACATTTCCACAGCCTCTGAAATAGCCTGTAGGCAACAAGACTTTAGCCCTCAGAGCAAACCCTGTGGCAGGTGCCTGATCTTCCCATCACTACACAGGGCCACAAAGCAGCACTGAATGGAGGTCACACACAGGCCACAATATATGGAGACACTTTAAATGCCTGCACATCTCCTGATGTGGGTTTCACAGTCCCACACACACTTGGAGACTCATTACAGTAGGCCATACATCCCCAATGCAGGTATGTACCTTCTGTCCCATCTTTCCTGCCCAATTTTCTACAGTCACACTTCAGTAGGGGCACTGGACCAGGACAAGGAAAGAGACCATTTTTTCCTAGACAGAGCTGATGGGACCAGCTCTGGGATGGGAAGCCACACTGCAGAGCACGCTCTGATGATGGTGAGGAAAGGGGATCATCCACCAGGCAGTAGTGCAGGTGGCTGGCTCCCAACCACCCAGAGCAAACGGTTATGTTTCATGGCACTCCTGTTCCATAGATAAAGACCTCAAAAGGGCAGTCATGAGGTGAGCACATGAAGCAAAGCAGTGCCTGTTGCAAAATCACAGCAAGGGAGTGCCTCAAGCACTAAAAAGGCCTGATCTGTCACTACTGATGTGCCTGTCTCTCACTATCATGGGCTAACACTTAGAGATCCAGTTACTGCTAAGATCAACTTTGTTATGTATCCTCTGTATCAGTGCTGGCTCAGCACTGCCCCACATAACACTGCCACAGCCCAGCAGGGGCTGGCAGAGAGGCATGGGAGCCCACAAGTGCTGATAGCCAGATGGGGAAGCAAGTGGGTATAAATTGGGAAACGAGAGCAACCCTTCCTGTGTTGTGTTTCTGCTTGTGCAAAGGAAGGAAATGTTGGTAAAGCCCATTTCCCAGCATGACCTGTTCCTTAGGGAAGGGGCTCCTGCTGAGCCTCCTGTGGGGTCCTTCTGCCTGGGCATGTCGTGTGGGGTCACCCGTGGCATCTTTGCTGAGTACAGTTTACCTAGAAAAAGGACATGGACCATTTTTAGGAGTGTGCCAACACTGATAGCGGATCACAGAGGTCTCACTCTCTCGACTTTTGCACAAAGAGCAGAAGTCCCATCCCAATGGCACAGCCACCAGTTCCACGGGCTTTGCTGACCCACATTCCCAGAGTGTTTGCTCCTTCCACTCTTCTTTCAAGGAAATTACAACACAGGACAGATTTCTTACAGGGCTTGGCGCAGACATACGGTCTCAGTAAAGGTTTTGAAAAATAACTTCCAGTGAGTCACTGCCACATGACTTTGCCTACTCTCCCATCCCCACCCCAATGTTGTCCTCCAGCCTTGTGTGCCACAGTGTCAGAGCAAGCCATCTCCCAGGCCACAAGACATGCCTAAAGAAACCATAGTGGTGGTGACAGCAGCTATTTCCTAGCTCAGGAAGCTCCAACTTATGGTTTTTTTTCATGGTAAACAGCTGCTTCCTCACTTGTGCTGCAGAAAGTCCTTCCAAAGCTTTTCTTTTTAACTTGTGTAGCAAAACAAAATGAAAAACAGAGACAAATGTGTGAGGCTGCCTTTGATTTTCTGCAGTGGCAGCAACCAACCAGAGGAAAAAAAAAGAAAAAAAAAAATTTTTGGACTATATAGTTCACCCAGGCAGAGAAGAATGCTGGAGGTGGTATATGCCAGGATGACATCAGGAGAGTGATGCAACTGATCTATGGCCAGGAATCCTGCATAGCAGGGAGCTATGCAGCATGTATATAGAGAAGGGTGTACATTTTTATACATAAAATTTGCTGCTCAGAGTACACACACCCAAGCTGATGAGCATGTATGGTAAGCTGCATACTTTGCCTGTGTGCCTCAGTTAGGTGGAGTGGGGAACTCTGCCTAGCAGAGGTCACCCAACACTTTTCCATGAGAAGAATGTGTTTCAGTTTATGTTCAACTTTGCCATATTTCAGCTGTTTGGGCTGGACTTTTTCCATGCATTCTGCCTGCTCCAGGCTAAGTGGGTTTTAGGAAATCTTCAGCAAAGTGGTTCAGTTGCTTCTCAGCACAAGGCTAGGAGAAAATGACATTTTGCCCCTGTTACAGACTAGGCATGTGAGAAGAGATCTTTGGGGCTTTAATGGCTACATACACAGGTAAAGGACTATGGCATTTGTGCAGTCAAAACTAGACCTTTTGGTGTGATTTTGTCCACATCAGCCACATTATAAGCTTCCCAGAAACCTCACTCTAAGAAAAGACTGTTTAGGGTTTGAAATCATCCTGTGTGCTTCATGGCCTGGATCCTGATGGAAAGGACAGAGAAGCCTCATTTGAATCAGGGTATGGATGGAAATGATGGAAAAACTATGAGGTGACTTTCTTACCAAGCTCTCTCTAGGCTCTCCAAAACCTTGTAGCTCACAAAAAAGTCATTTGCTGCCAACCAGCCTTTGCTGCAGCAGCAATGCCTCCCAGCACACTAACCTCCCACCTACTCAGATGTTGAGCCTCTGATTCTGTCAAGCATAGGACAGAGCATCTTCCATTCACAGTGGTCAGCAAATTGCTAGAAGATTACAAAAGGAATGGGATGATTTCTTAAATCAAAAAGTTACACGTCCCTCTGGAATGAGAAATGGTTTCTTGAGTCTCACTTCCACTGAGAGCAAAACCTACCAGGGAACAGTTTTCCTTCCAGGGATCGCTCCAGAGAGGCTACCCCAGGGAAATTTGCCCTGATGCCTCTCTGGCTGCCTTAGGTGCTATGAGACCTGCTGACATATCAGCCAGGGAGCCTGGAATATCCTTCACATAATACAAACCAAGAAATCGTTCACTTTGGGGAATTTGGTTTCTCTTTCACTTCTTCTGATTTAAGAACATTAACCATACTGGTGGCAAAAGCCTAGCCTGCAACAGTTAAGAAATACAGAATGAAAACAAGCTCGTGCTTGACTCTCTTTCCTATGCACTTCTAGATATGTGTTTTCCTGTGATGTGATCAGGTAGCAACATCATGAAATACTGCTCACGCTGATCTGGGTATTTATTGCACTCAAACAGAAATAAAGCCAAGTTGCACTGGTAAGCCCCTATTCAAATAAGCATGCTTACTCATTTGGTGGGACTATCCTTACAAGTGACCACTGAGTTTCACAACTGGAAAAACCAGGACAGCCCAAAATACCTATAGTTCAGTAAATAGATAACTATACTTTAGTAAGTAGATAGGAAGAGAAGCCACTAAGAACTAAGCCAGACTTACATTACCGTGACAATTAAATACCTAATTTATACAAAAGCATCATGGTAAGAGCAAAAATTATGCCATCAGTTGATAGAAATCACTTGCCATCTCATCTTCTGATGCTAGTCCCATGCAAAATTAGAATAAAGGTCTAATCAGAATTTGCAAGAGGAAGAGAGGAGGTAAAGAATAATGAGTAGAGAAAAAAAAGCAGGAGTATCTTCCTGTACTACATCAATTTATTTTCTAAATAATTAATAAGTCATGAAGCACAACTAGAAGTACAGCTGATGCCCCTGTGCACTCGCTGGACACTGCACAAAAAAAGAATAGATGTGAGTGTGTTAAACACTAATGTTCTACTGATTATTTGTGGTTTTTGCTTATTCCTCCTTCTGACAGATTCCCCCATCCAGCTTGATTGAAACAATACAAGACAAGCTCTCTACTTTAATAATCCATGAATTAGTAAAGAAAGGAGGAAAACATGTGCTATTGATTAGGTAATATATTTGTTATGATACCCCTGTGGACTGACATGTTTGGCGGTGACCTTGGCCTTTGAAATGGGGGACTACATAGTATAAATCTGCCTCTAGGAGTAGAAGACATTTTATAGAGAAAATCTTTCTATTAATCTGCCACAGTTTATGACTGCAGAATGTATTTTTGATCCAACCTCAAAAAAGAACAACTGGGAGGACTTCTGCAATTTTCTATCTAGAACTACAAGCCAAAACCCCTTAGCAGCATTCCTGCAGATGCTCCAAGCAGAGAAAATTCGGGCATTTTACCTTCACTTGAATTAAAGTGAGCAAGTTGCTGGATTCATTTCTGGAAGATTTACACATTTGCTGCTACAAAGGGTGCATAAGGTAGAGAAGGCTGTGTGTTTTATATATCCAAGTGAGATCTGTTCTCCAGCAGATAAATACCTCAGTTTTTATGTTCCAGTCAGCCATTTCTCATGTTATGGCACCACTGTTATCTGCTCTTCTCTGCCTTTCGGGAACATCTGGGTAACCTCTGCCAGACTGCTGCAGCAATAATATCAGATTAACAAATCTCCTACAAATGGGTCCAATCCTCTGCAAAATTTCAGGCTAGTTTCTTGCAGAAATGAGGCTTATGCAACCACGCAGCATGAGGGTGGATCCGTATGTCTCTGTTTATCTGCCCTTCCCTTCGTCCTCCCAGGAGGTTTTGAACTGCTTAGGAAGTTTCCATCCAATGTGACAGAGGGGTATTTTTATCCTAGTTAGTATGAACCCTTGCACTTTGTGCAAGTGGGTGGCAAAGGGGAGGAAAAAAACTTTAATAATGTCCCACTGATGGACTCACTAAAATAGCAAAAAAACACCTCGTCCCTAATTAGATATTAGAGATTCTACATGACGGAGGGCAAGCAGGCTTATTTCTACGTGTGGCAGAACAACTTGCTCAGTGGGGCATTACTAGTTTTATTTTTATTTTCAGTATAAGGGAACCTGCAGGGAATGTTTTGATGGACATGGAGACAGATTAAGAAAAAAATAAATCATTGAAACTGTGTGTGTGTTCCTTCTGCAACGCCTGCGTGGTTATCTAAGAAGCAACAATCTTTTTACTCTTCATTCCATCCTCACCTAGACTAATTTTGTTCTTTAATTATGACTCCTGGCAACCTTCAGTACAAATGAGGATTTTCCTCCTTTAGGTAATGCATGTTCTTGGCTCTGAGGAGAAGGCTTGTCTGTCAAAACATTAGCTGCCTCTTTTACATGTTAAGTATTAATTCTATTTATCTTCGAATTATTTTCAAATACTGGAGGCATTCTTCCCTGTATTGGAATGCAACAAGTGCTTAATTTCAGGTTTTCATGTTATTCTTGCTCAGATATGAGGCCAAAAACAAGTAATTAAATTCTCATTTAAACCCCATTTCCTTAAATACACCTATTCTCTTACCACACACAGTCTCCTTACTATCCCCATGCTCTTTCACAGGAGATGGCAGCTTGCAGCCCATGGGGACAGGTAGAGCCCACAGCTTTATTTCAGATGGCCTGTAACCACATTATTATTATTCCACCATTTACCGAGTAACACTAAGGCATGTATTGATGTGGGGCAGTCCAAAGGTGCTCAAAAGAATTATTTGTCCATCAGCAAGGAAAGAATTTCTTGCCCCTGATGTACAGGAAGGAGTTAGTGGCTTATCACCACCTAACAAAGAGGTCCTTCTCCCTTGCTAGCCATGCCCAGTGACAGTGTTTGCCCAGGCTCACATCTGGAGCCATCACAGATCTATGAGGGAGCTGGCAGAAGAGCTCGCCAAGCCTCTCTCTATCATCTACCAACAGTCCTGGCTCACCGAGGACATCCCAGATGATTGAAAGTTGGCAAATGTCACGCCAATCCACAAAAAGGGACGGAAGGAGGGCCCAGGAAAGTACAGGCCTGGCAGGGTTATGGAGCAGATCATCCTGGGGGCAATCACACAGCACCTACAGGATGGACAAGGGATCAGACCCAGCCAGCACGGGTTTAGGAAGGGCAGGTTCTGTCTGACCAACCTGATCTCCTTTTATGATCAGGTGACCCGCCTGGTGGATGAGGGGAAGGCTGTGGATGTGGTCTACCTGGACTTCAGCAAGGCCTTTGACACCGTCTCCCAAAGCATTCTCCTGAAAAAGCTGTCAGCCCACAGCTTGGACAGGGACACTCTGTGCTGGGTTAGGAACTGGCTGGAGGGCCGGGCCCAGAGAGTGGTGCTGAACGGTGCTGCATCCAGTTGATGGCCGGTCACCAGTGGTGTCCCCCAGGGATCAGTGTTGGGCCCAGTTCTGTTTAATATCATTATAGATGATTTAGATGAGGGATTGAGTCCATCATCAGCAAATTTGCAGATGACACCAAGCTGGGGGGGAGTGTGGATCAGCTGGAAGGCAGGAGGGCTCTGCAGAGGGACCTGGACAGACTGGAGAGTTGGGCTGATTCCAACGGGATGAGGTTCAACAAGGCCAAGTGCCGGGTCCTGCACTTTGGCCACAACAACCCCATGGGGAGCTCCAGGCTGGGCACAGAGTGGCTGAGAGCAGCCAGGGAGAAAGGGACCTGGGAGTCTGGATTGACAGGAAGCTGAACATGAGCCAGCAGTGTGCCCAGGTAGCCAAAAAGGCCAATGGCATCCTGGCCTGTATCAGGAACAGCGTGGCCAGCAGGGCCAAGGACGTGATTCTGTCCCTGTACTCAGTGCTGGTGAGGCCACACCTCGAGTCCTGTGTCCAGTTCTGGGCCCCTCAGTTCAGGAAGGATATCGAGGTCCTGGAGCAGGTCCAAAGGAGGGCAACCAGGATGGTGAAGGGACTCGAACACAAGTCCTATGTGGAGAGGCTAAGGGAGCTGGGGCTGTTCAGCCTGGAGAAGAGAAGGCTCAGGGGAGACCTCATCACTCTCTACAACTCCCTGAAAGGAGGTTGGAGCCAGGTGGGGGTTGGTCTCTTTTCCCAGGCAACTCTCAGCAAGACAAGAGGGCACAGTCTCAAGTTGTGCCAGGGGAGGTTTAGGTTGGACATTAGAAAGAATTTCTTTACCAAGAGGGTGATCAAGCATTGGAATGGGCTGCCCAGGGAAGTAGTAGATTCTTCATCCCTGGAGATATTTAAAAAGAGACTGGATGTGGCACTCAGTGCCATGGTCTGGTAACTGCGGCGGTAGTGGATCAAGGGTTGGACTTGCTGATCTCAGAGGTCCTTTCCAACCCAGACGATTCTATGATTCTATGATTCCAGCTGGAAGAAAACAAAGGGTTAAATCTGGAATGGTCCAAGGAAAACTGAGAGACAAAGGCAGTTTGTGTGCTCTGTGCATTTAGGGCCAAAATCAGTACTAGTATAGGTCCATGCTGGCCTGTGTGCCAGCCCTCCAGTGTCCCCGACAGCTATTGGCATTCTCTTCTACTGAGAGCTCTTCTGTGGAGCCATGGAAGGGGAGCTGCAACATCTCTCACTGACTAAGGCATTGCTCCTCTATAAACTGAGTGAAACCATCACCTGGGAGGACAATGTCATTGCCACCAGTCTGCTGTAAACTACTGCTGAGACTGTAGAAGGTGTGACTTCAGTGCTTCAAGCTACCCTAAAAATGCATTTAAGGCACTGTGACATGGAGGAAAAACTTAGGCAAGAGGCAGAAAACAGCCCTGTATCCACAGCAACATAGGAACACAAGAAGTCATGAACTTCAACATGCCACTTTTTTGAGGCTCCAGGAAAGCTCTCCCAAGAAGCAAGAATGGATGGCTGAAGAGCAAAATGCACTTCAGAAACACTTCCCTGCACTCTTTGGAAGAGAAGGCTCCTCACTTCCCACCTTGTGCCACCTTCCCATTTTCCCAAGGGAAAACCCCTTTCCCATTTGCCCACCCATGTGCCTGTTGATGAATCTGTGTTTTCCACTGTGAGGAGGAATGTGACTCACAGTCCCCATCATGACCCAGTGACTTGTGGTATCCAAAGCAAACACAGCTAGCAAGGCTTTTCAACAAACAATCAACAATCTCCTGCTAGCTGCAACAGTCCACCCCACAAAATGCAACAGCTGAAGATTCTTTTCTTTGTCCTTTGCCTCTGCTCTCCCTCATTCATTCTCAAAGAGGACAGTCATGAGCAAAGTCTGCCATGCATAACCTCACTCTCCCACCCAAGCTGAGCCTGGAACAATCTGTGGAGGTCTGAACATGATCCTTCTTGGTTCTCATCACATGTCCCAAAGCCTGTTGGATAATGCTGCTGGAAATACTCAGAATGAAACAAAATCCTCACCTCCTTCAGGAAACTGCTTTGATTTTAGTAATCCTATCTCCCATTCAGAGGTGGGGAGGGAAACAGCTTTGCACAGGGACCATGGTGAGTGACACAGGAGCTCACTGCTATGCCAAAGAGGAGACTTAAAGCCTGAGCTCCAGCATCTGGGCCACCTTCACAGCCATCAATTTCATCCTGTAGTCTGACAGGCTCCATTGTCACTTGTCCTCCGTAACTCTGGATGCTGGGTGGAAGAACAGGAGCAGGAGAAAGAGAAGAAAAGTAGAGCAGGCAGTGACAGTCCTCTGGGCTGCAGCACCAGGGATGGGAACAGCATTATCAGGCATCATCAGGAAGGCCCCAACACAATCTTTGTCACCAGCATGAGAAGACTTCAGGCCCTTTCCTCATTCCCACCAGCTCACCCGCACATCCAGTAGCCCACTGCACATAGAGATTGCAGACAGCTGCTATCAGCAAAGAATTCCTGTACAATTTTGCACAATTTGCAATGACTTTTTAATATTTCTTATTAAAGATCTCCAACAGTAGCAACTGGCTTTGCAGTATCTGCAGGTAAGGAGTGGGTATAAAACTGCTTCATTCTGGCCATCAAACAGCAATCATATGTTAATGACTTTGAGTTTATTCCCTGTAGTATCTGGTTCAGATTTGTGAGAGCAGGAAAACTGGCTAATATGTTTTTAGATTAAATGGACCTTTTCTTCTCTTAACATACATGCCTAACAATAACAAGAGTTACAGAGTCATGTCAAGAGATTAAATTACCCTAAAGTCTGCTGAGGGATTACAGCTGTTTGAAAACAATACACATATATTTTATTCAGCAATGGTGTGCTTACTCAAGACAGATTTGATTGGTGATGAAGACTGCTTTGTTCTCTGTTATTCCAGTGCTTGTGAAATGCTGCATAAAAACACAGTAGTGTGAACCACCTGACATCCAGGAACAATTCTGTTTTAGCAATTGCCCTGTACAAAGCAAAGCCAAAAATCAGTAAAGACACCGAGCAAGTTCCAGATGGCACTTCCCAAAGGGCTGTCAGACACAGCCAAGGGTACAATATACAGCCACAAACACCCATACCCAAACCTGCCTGAAAGCTTCTAAAGCCATGTTTTCAGTAATATATTAGTCTACCAAACTAAATAAGAGTGACACTTCCCCTGTCTGAGTGATCAAATTCTCATTCTTTGACCCCCCAGTAGCGTTTGCAATGTCTGAACCCAGTATCCAGACTCTCATGGTAATTCATAAGGGGAAGTAGATGCCTGCAGTGGCAGATGCAAAGCCCAAATACAGGGAGGAGGAAGCTGCCTGACCTCAGCAAAAGAGAAATCCCAATGAGAAGGGTCACCCTGCCTGCCTCAGCATTTAGTCCTGTAGAAAGACACCCCCTTGAAGGCAGGCAGACAGCTTTAGATCTTCTCTGTGAGGAGGAGGGCAGCAGTGGCAGCACCCTCTGAGCCTCTGACAGCTGGGTTCAGAGAGTGGGCCTACCCAGGAGGGATACAGAGGGATGCCTACAGCAGGATCAGCTCAGTACTTCTGGGCAGACCTTGACACCTTAGCACCATCACATGTAGCAAACATCCTGGTGAACTCGAGGCACCTTCAGATAGAGGTGACAGATGACCCCAAACTTTAAGGACAGATAGCTGGATTTTAGGCATCTCAAATGACAAGTCAGGTGCTGGCTCCCAGTCTCTGGTAGATTTACTTGCAGTGGTGGTGACACCTCCCTCCTAGCCAGAGGCAGACACTTGGGCACAGGGGGGATGCACACCAGAACCAATGCCAGCAGAGGTGGGTTTGGATTCAGAGGTCAGTTGCAGGCTGAAAGAATAGTGCAGAGAAAATAAGGATATATTGCAGCAAATAAAAACACTTACTGGATGAGGGGAAAAAAGACTGGGAACAAAAGGTGGCAGAAGAGTAATACAAAGACACCTGAACATTTGTAAGACTCAGTGCTTCTCTGGAATGATTCAACCCTGACTAATAAACCCAGTCTAACACAGACAAAACCTATGCAACATGCCTCCCCATCCTTTGCTAGAGACAGATAAGCCTGGACTTGAATCTCTGCCTAAAGGTAAACCTGAGCTCCAGACCAGCTCAGAAGGGTAGCAAAAAGTATGAAGGGTTGATGCCAGGCAAGGCAGCAAGGTTGACCCTTCCCAAGGACTTCAGGCCAGGAGGAGGTTAACACAGAGCAGCTCTGTTATGCCTTTGCTTCATCCCCACTTGTTGTGTATTTTCAGCAAGAAGTGGCTGGTGGAGCAGCTGAACCACCATCCAGCAAGCCTTCTGCCAGCAAAGTCCCCTCTGTGAAGGGAATTTGCTGGTGCTGCTGCCCATCTGCAGCCAAAATCTCACCCTATCTGTTGATACTCATTCACACAGAGAAGTTCACTTCAAAGGCAACAGCTGCTCTTCAAAGAAACAACAAATTGCAGAGAAGTGGAGAATCAGTGGCCTCCCCAGCCTTGGCCGGACCTCCTCCAAGTCTTTGGAGGGGGCCTAGCCCAGATTGCAGAGATAAGCAGCCCAAATTTGAGGGAAGGAGAAGGGCAGGTTGTTTGTAAGTTTTCTGAAAGAAGGAAAAACCTTTATACTGTCTTCAAAAAAACCCATTTGCCATTTCTAATCCACTTCAGTGGAGATTAAAAAGTGGTGTGTGCTCTACCTCCACTGAGACTCCCACAGAAAATACTGAATGCCATCTGTCAGTTCTGCACATCCCTGTACAATTACAGGCATTCAGATTCTGCTGGGATACTAATAACAATGTGAAAGCTGCTTTTTTGCTTATAATCTGACCCGAGAAATGTGGTAATTCTTTGAAGATGGTGTAAAAGAGCAGAAAGCTCTGGTCAGATTCTTCAGCATAATCCAGGAGTCCTCAGTTTCTGTTGGTCTTTTGAGACTGCCACTCTGGGTTGCCCATCATGTGTTTCTGAAAGGTCAGTCGTGACAATAAATTACCTGTCTCCAGACAAAAAGACACTGTGGCAGCTTGGAAGAACTCCACCATCCCATGAATTGTCTTACATGACTGAAAAAGGTCTTGTCATATAAGAGAAATGTTTATCAGGCTTCAAAAGCAATGCAAAATGAAAAAAAATATATATACACATATTTACATTTCACACTTTTTGCAACCACCCTGCCTGTTCGTTGACCATAAAGAAAAATATTATTTAATCAAAGACTTCAAATTCATATAGTCCCACCATCTCTCTCCCTTGTACTCTCCCTTGTACACAAACCAGGAACCACACTCCCATATGGTTTCTCAGGACCTGTGTTCTGCAAATAAATACCCTAAGGAAGATTCTCATCACCACAAAGGTTCACAGACCTCACTTCAAGGCACTCTGATCATGTTCTCAGTGGGCCAAGGGCTCATTCAGGGCTTTATGTGAAGGCCACACAGGACATACAGGGACTGGGCAAAAAATACACTCAGAAGTACCTGGCAATTCAGTGAAAAGCAGGTGGCTGTGGTAGTAGTTCCCAGTTTGTAGTCTTTAAAGGAGAGTAGTTCTGTCTTTCATGTGCCTGTTTCCTGGCTCAGTAGAGCTGCCACCAGCACATCTTATCCTTCTTAACTCTGAAGTGATGGGGCACTTATTAAATAAAGCACCACAACCCTACAGCTTCACCTCAAAAAGCATTTCCCCAAACTTTAGGTTATTATGTGACAGCCCTTTCTCTTCCAGATGTTTCATTTACTAGAAAAATATTTATCTTTTCCAGCCCAGATAGGTTTGTAATACCACCCACCTGACCACAGCATCTGAGCAGCTTTCAGAATTGCATTCAGCAACATGCCTGTCATCTGTCACATGTGGTTTGCTTGCTTGCTCCTATCCTTTTGCCCAGGGAAAGTCTGCGTGTTCAGTAGCTTGTTTCACTTTGGCATTTTATTTTGAAGGTGTTTCTGGATGTTTGCAATAGCAATCAGCACCTGGAAGCATACCTGAAAGGGAGAGCAAAAGGATGTAAGTCTGTGATCGTCCTTGGTTTAATATCTGCCACTTTGTCTTGGGTTGAGCCATGAAAAACCCCCCGTCTCCTGGACAGACAAGCTTACAAGTTTGCCTCAGTCTGAAAATGTTTACAATGAAGTAGATGAAACACTAGAACAGGTTGCCCAGAAAGGTTGCAGATGCCCCATCCCTGGAAATATTTAAGGTCAGGTTAGAAGGGGCTCTGAGCAACGTGACCTAGTGAAAAAAGTTCCTGGTCAGGGAAGGGGGATTGGACTAGATGACCTTTAAAGGTCTTTTCCAACCCCAAACATTTTGAGATCCTGTCTGAAAAGCAGGAGCTTTGTTTTCAGACCAGAGCCACAGTTTAAGGTGAGAGCAACACATAGGACAGGGCAGAAAATGGCATCAGGATGAAGTGATGTGCAGCAAGCTTTTAGGTTAGACTTTAAATGAGCATAGCAGAGGGCTGTGACTGTGAGGTCAGCTGGTCTTGGAGACTTCCACCTCCTAGGACTTGAACTGATCAGGTCTGTCAAGCTTCTGTTCCCACTGGGACCTCAAAGAACTGGAGAGAAAGAGGAAGGGTGGAAAAAAGGAAAGAAAGAAAAAAAATTGGTGTTTCTGTACTTAGCATCTGGGACATTCAGCTAAGAACAAGGAACTTCATGTCCCAGCTCCTGCCCAAAAGAAATCTGGGCAATACAGAGTGAATCTTTCATTCTACTTTGGAAGATGGCACAGCTCACAAGGACAGCAGGACCCAGGCATGCCAAGAATGCAGTACCCAGGACACTCTTCAGAGAGAAAGAAAACTTTTGACCCCACAGGAATAAGAGGTTGTTGATGTCTCCAAAATAGTGGGCACTTTCATCACACAGTGACTGGTGAAAGGGGAAGAAATTGGGAGGGTGGAAGGGCATAAAAGGTGGACATGGAGCAATTTCTTCTTCCAGTGCCTTGAAAGAAAGGTTCTTTTTCTAAAAAGAGATCTGTTGGGAAAAGTACAGTGAGAGCACCTACTACACTGAGTTGTCCAAAGACACCCAGGGGGAAGGGTTGTCCACCAGGTGACAGAGCTTGTACCTTCTCACAAGTCCATCACCTCAGGAGGCTCTAAGCAGGTGCCTGGTTGCCATGCCCTCTCCCCTTTACCACGATCCTACACCATGCACAGACTACAGACCAAGGCAACAGCTGGAGATAGACAGTCAGAAGTCTGTGGGGTTCACAAGCAAGGCATGGACCTGGCCATGGGACAGGAGTGACCACAGAAGCTTCTCACATGTGGAAGCAGAGTTCTGGGATGCAGTACCAGAGATTGCCAGCACCATTTTTTTAGCAAGCCTCATCACTCTGGGCCAGACTGCAGCTGTCCCAAACAAGGCTTTAGTTTTGCTTTACTGCAAAGCAGAAGGAAGATACTACCAGCTCACAGACTGCAATTTCATGGTAGCACTGCCAGCTTGCTCATTCCCACCCACTGTGCTGCTTGGGTTGTTGGAGCAGCCACGTGATGAACCAGATCAGAAATGGACCCAGTTTAAAAAAACCAAACAAACAACAACAAACTACCAAAAAACACACACACACAAAAAAAAAAAACAACCCACACACACACAAAAAAAGAAACAACGAACAAACCAACAAGAAAGAAGGCAAGGTGGGAAATCTCCGCCAGATCCACTCCCAGTTCCTCGTGTAACTTCACCAGCAATGTGAGGGGCAGGAATGAGCAAGCTGGATAAGAAGGAAGGAGATGCCTAAGTCAGAAATTGAGAAGTAAAGGCTCAGCTGAAACTACTGTCTCCATTGCTTTCAGCCAGACTGACAGCCCAGGACATAAAGCCCTTGCACTTCACAAACAACCATGGCTCACCCAGCTCCACCTGCTTGCAAGCACCAAGGCCTCTTTTGTGCTACTTATATACAGATAAAGATAGCTTTGCTGGGAAAAAAAAGAAAAAAATCTATATATTAACCCAGGAAGACAAGTGTCCAAAGATTACCGACCTCAGGTATGGCCCAGGTAGGATTTTTGTCTAAAGAGCAGTGACCCAAGTGAGATGGTTTCTGAAGCCACCTTTATGGAGTACTACACAACCAGCTGGGAGGAAGAACAGAAATAAAATAAAAGATAACTGAAATCAATGGAGTGAATGAAAACACCCTTCTGCCTTGCCCTCCAGACTTGGTAAGCCTCTAATTCTCTCCCATGCCTCAGTGTCCAAAGTTCATCACCTCTAAAGGGAAACAAGCTACCTGACTAACCACAGTGAGTACTGCCACAAATCCATTTGAGTGCAGTTGCAACCGAGTGACTCCCAGGATTTTTGTTTAAAAGAAGGGAAAACGTGAAAGATTACTTCCTAGCTTTCCTTGGCAAAAGCCCATGAGTGAGGTGGAAATTTCCAATGTAGATGTGGAAGAGAGGGAGAAACCCCACCAGCAGCAGACCTGGGCTGTGGTGGGCAGTGTGGCCAGGGTAGGGTGGTGGCTCCTCGAGCAGAGCCAGTAGAGGTCTCTCTTCTGCTAATAAATATAAATAAATATCTATCCATATGTGTCTGCCTGTGCGTGTGCCTTCCCTCCCGATCCCTGGTTCCCAACCAGAATTAAATAAATACAGCAGGAAGCTGGCAGCTCAGATGGCAACAATTTATCACTTCGCTCCAGAAAAACAGTAATTAAATAATAATTTTTTAAAAAATAAAATAAAAATTGTGGTCTGCCAGGTTACCAAGCTTACAGCATCAACTCGAGGTTTCCCATCTGGCAGGAATAATTTATGGTATGGTCAGTCACGGACCTCCAGTTTCCCTCCCCAAGGAAAGTGAGGACCACAGCTGTGATTGTGTTTACCAGGGCACAGGTGTCTGCTTGCAGAGCTCGCCCAGCCTGTCTGAGCAGTAGGGGAATAGGGAGCCCTTTCTGCACTGGTTTCAATTTGGGTAAAACCAGTCATGACAGAAAGGCTTTATCAGGCAACGGTTGTTTTTTTGGCCTCCCTGTAAAGGGCTGCCTGGTCTTTGTGGGAGTAGCGTCTGGAGCACACAAAATGGGGCGTCTGCCCACGACTGGAATCTTTGCTTGAAGTCTCAGATGCGAAGCCAAGGATAAAATTGGAACGAAACTAATGTTCCTGCCTGCTGGCTCCTCCAAACAGCTGAAGGCAGAGTAGGACGGCCAGGTATAAAAGCTTGAACTGGCACAGCCTGTCTTGCGGATAGGGAACGCTAAACCACAAGGTGTGTTGCTCCGTGCTTCCAGCCAGAGCTGGCTGGCAGGTGCCGAGCTGCCGAGGAGCAGCGGGGCACCCCCTGCCCGCCCAGCCTGCCACCAGCACCCACTCGGGTCAGCTTGGCTGAGCCAGCCCAGGAACTGGTGTCTTCTGCTGCAGTGGCACCGGTACTGGTGTCACTGGTGTCACCAGTTGTGGCAGCCCACCTGTGCTGGCTGGAGAAGTTCCCCCAGAGCCCTGGGAGGTGAAACCCTGCTCCTGCACAGATCCTCTAGCACCCCAACAGCAAACAAGCTGCTTGTACCCTTTGCCTGTAGAGAACCTGGGGGGATTAGCAAGGTTTAATATGACAGGGAGGGTACACACAGTCATGCACAGCAAGTGTCCAAGGGGTTACCCCAAACCTTGCTCCCCACTGACAGCAGAGTGCAGGAGCAGCAGGAACCTGTAGGAACAATGCACTGGGCAACCACACCCCATGGATGCAGAGTTGCAGCCCTGGTTTTAGGGCAAGAGGGGAAGAAAAACAAACAAAAATACAACAAAACAAAGGCAAACCAGTTGTATCTGTTTAACTGAAGTATATCTCAGTTTGAGACACACCTACATAAACAAGTTGGCTCCTTGTGAAAGAAGGCAAGTCCAAGTTAGATGGTACCTTGGCTGCAGAATAGGCCTAAGAGAAGCTGCAGGTGCCCTGCAAAATCTGGATTTCACTCTGGTGAGTTTCTCTGAACCTACCAGGCTTCCACATTTCTTTTCCAATGCAGGAGCTGAAGTATCTGAACTCTGTGAGGCCGTGGGACACTGTTTACCTGCTGCAGCAGCAGCCTGGGGCTGGAAGTAACAAGTCACAAGTTCCTGACTGGCACAGGAGATCTGGGAGGAGTTGGTTTGCATCTCAGCAATATCTTTTCATCCATGTCTATAGAAGAGAGGCCTTTTCCTCTTGCTTTCACCTCCCCAGGAGATACCCAGGCCTGGAGAGAGGATTGGGAGCAAAGCTCTACAGCGAGCCAGGCTCCTTCACCTGCCAGTTCTTAGTGCTCGTTTTGCAGTGCCAGCAGCCTCTTTTGGGGGGGGGTTTGTAGCTGCTGTCAGCTTTGGTTTGTTTTCCTCAGGCAGTTGCAGAAGAACAGTGGATGGTTTTGTGCTGGTTTGTTTTTTGTCAGCTGCACTTTTTATATTATCATTATATATTATAATATTATTTTTAATTAATATTAATTTTGTTATGGGAAAAAGATATATTTGTCTGTCTTTTATATAAGCCTGCTTAAAAAGCAAAGTTAATTGGAATATTTTTTTACTGGAAAAAGAAGGGGAAAAAAAAAAAAGAGAGAGGGAGAAGAAAAGCACATTCATCTCTATTTTTTGCCTAATTTTGAGTCTTGCAGTGATTGATGTGGGCAAGAGGAAAGGCACACAAGCTTCCTGAATGGAGGAGGTAGCTGAGCCAAGGTGAAACATGGCAAACCACAAGTGCAGATACAACCCTCCCAGTGTGAAAAATGGCTTTTTCAGCTCAGTAAGCAAACGAAACACTCGAGGTGGGGAAAAAAAAAATCAATATTAAAAAAAACTCAGAACGTCTTTAAGGTTTTTCCAGTAAAATCAAAGTAGAAAAGATCTCATTTGGAGAAAGAGCAACACAATTCATACAATATAATCTAATTATTTTACTGCAGATCAAACATTTTGTTATAGCCATTGTACTATGAATATTTTCGGTGGGTATCAAAAAAGAAAAGTAACAAGAGAATAGTAGATTACTTTATAAACAAATAGAAAAAAAAAATAAAAAGACACCTTAAAAATGAAAAGTTAAAAATATCAAAATACCATAGGAAGATGTTGAAACAAAACATGTTGACATTTCTGAAGTGGAATGTTTTCTTTTGCAAATTAAATTCAGTGTTCCTCCAGGTTTTTTCAGCTGAAGCTACTCAGACATACAGATGGGTATGGATGTCGGAAAACTTCAGTTAATTTCCCCGTTTGAGGAAGAGTAGGCTCCTTCTCCATCCGAAGACCTGTGGGTGTTAATACCGACTTTAAGGACGCACTGTTAGTACTTTCTCTTCCAGCCAAACGTCTCTAGTGAAAAAAAAAAAAATATGGTCAGATCCACGTCCAAAATGTTCCTGCTAAGCAGCTGGTTGGTCATATCCTTCTTCTCTGGCACGGGAACACATCTCAGGAAAGCAAACCCTTTCTGCGGTAGGCCTCGCACGCTGTGCACAGCCCAGCCTGTGCCCTCCGTGTCCCCGAACGTCCCCCCGTGCCCTCCTGCCTGGCGCGGAAAGCCGAGCTCCCGAACCGGCTTCGAGCGAGAGGGAAACAGATGTAGAAATGGAAAATTGGTGAGAGCAGCAAAGCGGGGACGCCAAAGGCGGGCGCCGGGGGGTTTGCCCGGCTGCCCCCCACCCCGACACCCACAGCCGCCGGGGACCGCACCGACACGGGTGCCCCGGCCTGTCCCCAGGGATGGGCCACAGCCTGTCCCCCACCCCGCTGCCAGCGTGGCACACGAGGACACCGGGGACAAAGACCCCGTAACTGCAGCCTCCTTCTCCCTGCACCGGGCACCCCCTGACCGCCTCTGCCCCACACTGAGGTGAAAACGTGTCCCGACCCCGAACACCGGGGGGGGAGGCGGGAGGGGGAGGAACCCTTCCCCGCTCCCCGCTGTGCGGGATGCCCGCGCGCGAATGCCAGCGGGAGCTGCGCGCCGACGGACGGAATGCGCCAATTCCCGCGGCCGGGAAGGGAGGAGGCGGCGACGCGGAGGGGAGGGGTGGTGGCGGTGGTGATAGTTCTGGTGGTGATGATAGTGGTAATCGTAAAGGAGGGAAATGGTTGCGGGGGGTAGGGGCGTGGGCGTGCACGTGCAAGCGCCCGCGTATCTCCGCGTACGTGCGCGGGGTTGCGGGAGGCTCCGCGCCGGCGCGCAGGCGCTCCCGGGGGGCGGCCGCACCTATTGCATCAGTCGGGGAGGGGCCCGAGCAAGCCCCGCCCTCTGCCCCCCTTCCCCCTTTCCGTTCCTTCCTTCCCCGTCGGGTCCTGGGGAGCAGCGCCGGGCGGAGGGAAGCGGCGAGGCAAGGTTGCCTTCAGCCTCCCGAGGAGGAATCGCTGCGACGAGGAAGAGGAGGAGGAGGAGGAGAAAGAAGAAGGAAAAAAGGGGCGGGGAGGGGAAATAACATTTAAAAAACGCATCCCGCCGCTCAGGCGGCAAGCCCGGCCCCGGTCCCGCGCCACCTTAAATCTCTCCCGCGGCCGCTTCCTCCCGCGGAGGCTCGGTGGGCTCCGCCGACGCCAGGCCCTGCCGCAACAACAAGCCCCGACCTCGGGGCGGGGAGGGTGATAACGCAACCCCCATCGCTCCCGAGAAGCGGGTGGGGTTAGGGTTTAAGTGTGCCCCCCTTCTCTTGCTGTGGGCTCCGTGCATCCCCCCGGGGATTACCCGGGAAAGGGGAGGAGGGGGGCGGGGGGGTGCGGCCGGCCGGCGCCGCTCCCCCAGGGTGGTGTGATGGCGGCGGGTGCGGCCCCAGGTGAAAGCTGCCGGGAGGGCGGGGGGCAGTCGCCAGCAGAGCGAGGTGGGCCGCGTAAAAAACCTAAATATTAAAAATAATTTCGGTCACGGCGGGGCGAAGGGGGAGGGTGTGGGTAGGTGTGCAGAAATGGCACATCCAAACCCTACGTGATGGAGCAGCAGGCTTGGACCCCGGCCGCCGCTCTCGACACCCCCTGCATGGCCGGCATTGACCTTGCCCCCTTCTCCCCCCCCCCCGCTGCCTTCCCACGTCCCCCCCACCCCTGGCCGCGGCAGCAGAAGGGGAGGTTTCGCCTGCATCGGCCGCGGGGATAGGCCGGCTCTGGGAGGCGCCGCTGTTTATTTTCCATCGTGATCACTTTGTTCGTACTGGAGAAAAAAAAAACGAAACAAAACACACAATTTTTTCTTCTTTTTTTCTTTTTTTTTTTTTTTTTTTTTTTTTTTTTAATAACTTCGAGACGGTTTTCCACGTTTACCGGCCTGAATTGCATACACCTCCCGCAACACCCACCCCCCTCCCCGCACTCCTCCCCCCGCATAGGGCGGCCTGGAGTCAAACTGTGGGAGGAAGGGGGGGCGGAGGGCAGGGTGTTCAGCGATCCTTTGCAGCCGGAGGAGGAAACGTCCACCCCAACATTGGTCGTGCCCGTTCCCTCTCCTCGCCCCCGGGATAAACCCGGGGTGCCATCTCTCCCACTCCTCAGGGGCCGAGATAGAGAGAGGGTGTGTGGGGGTGTTGCCCCCCTTTTCCCGTCCCTCCTTAGCGCAAGGTCAGCACAACCCCGTGTTTTCGGGGAGGTTTCAGAAGGAGGGCGAACCCAGGCACGGCCGGGATAAACAACAGGATCGCGTTGCACCGGGGAGGAGGAGCTGGGGAAAACCCGAGCAAGAGTTGGGTGAGGCTCGAACAGGGTTGAGTGTTCCCCACCAGTACCACCTCCGCCCCTGTATTTACGTATTTATTTCTTTCTCTCGAGTCCTAGGGTTGGAAACGCTTCTCCTCCGCATCCCCCCGGGAAGCAGACGCGCCCTTACCTTGCCGGCTCGGCAGGGCGGTGGTAGAGCCGGGCATCCCTGTCCCTCCCTATTCCCGGCTCTGGGCACCATTGGGGATCCGCGTTTCCCCCCTCCTCCTCCCGCCCTCTCCCCCATCACGTCTCTCCGGGGGTGCGCGGCCCCCGCGCATCCCCGACGGGCTCCTGGCCACCGCGCTTCTCCGCGGGGCCGGGGGGAGGGATAAGGCGAATGCGGTGCGTTTCCTCCCGGGACCCCGATGGCGGGGTCGGGGTTGGGGCCGCTGCCGCGCTGGTGCCTGCACAAGCATCTGCTGGGACAGGGGTGTGCGAGGCGCCATCTTTGTTAGCAATAGACGCGGTGCTGGGAGAAGACAACACCGGGGTTCCGTGCTAAGCCGTCGGATGGGAGAGAAAAATTACCCCTACCTTCCCCGAGCAGCCCTTGGGGGACGGGGGGAAGCCCGAGATTTAGCAGCTCTCTGATCAAGAATTTAACACCGGCCCGGCCCAGTAAGGTGACAATTTGGGTTTGAGTTTTAAGCGAAAACGAGTCAAACGACTAAGTGCGAGAAATACTCGAGCTACGTGTTTTTGTCAAAAAAAAAAAAAAAAAAAAAAAAAAATCCAAAATAAAACAAAAAACCAACAACAAAAAAACACCCCTAAAAAAAAAAAACCAACAAAAACGGTGACAGAGGGAATTCCACTCTTTTGCATTAATAGGGTATAATCACTCTCGATTATCACGGAGGAGAAACAATACCGTGGCACCAAGGGTGAAGAGAGCGAGCTGCATTCCTTACTTTCACCTGCACTGGAGACAGGAAGAGATACCCAAAGGAAACTTGCTGTATTTCTTCAAGGATTCTTATTTCCTCCTGTGCCAGGCTGAGGGAGGTTGAAACACACACTAATAAAGGACATATTTCTTATATATGGCAGTTTTCTTTATTGATTGCTTGATGTGAAACAATATCAATCTGGATTTTTTTTTTCCCACACATTACAAAAAAATATTAAATTGGCTCAGTCTGCAATCCTTTAAGCACAGCCATATTAATTATCAGGAAAAAAAACATAAAAAAAGAAAACCAACAAAAAAATCCTAAAAAGTCTACCAAGTAGAGCATTTACAAATGCAGAAAAACATGCCACTTTGGCTTTGGGGAAAAATATTGTCTTCTAGATTAAAAAAAAAAATCTTTTAAACATAAATAAGTTAGTATAATTTCTCAGTGTCTTTACAGAGTTATGTACACAGGTACACTTCAAACTTTTTTTTTTATTTTTACATACAGGTACACAGGCAATGTAGAAATACTGTTTAAAGATGTAGTATCCCTTTTCCCTCACACACAAACACTTTGGGAAGTGGGTCAAATCAGAAAACAACAATAATCGAGATTCAGAGCAAAAGCCCTGCAGATTAGTTTAAAAAAATTTTTTTTTAAAAGAACACAAACCAAAACTCAAAACCCAAAAAAACCAAAAAAACCAAAACCCCACAAAACCAAACAAGCAAACAACCCCATATCAGGAAACCAGGCAATGGAACTACAGGATGATTTTACATGACTTTAACAGGTATTCAAATTTCCAATACGGACTTGAAGAGGGGGGGGGGAATGACACAAGTTTTGCTACTACGTAACGGATTAATCACAGCTCCCATCTCTTCAGTTTGATGCAGTAGGAAGAAATTTCACAAGCAGCCTGTAATAACCTGCTTTGAGCAAGGCTACCACGATGGTGCATTTAAAAAAAATCTTTAAAAAAATTAAAAAAAAAAAAAAAAAAAAAAAGGTGGGGGGACAGAAACACAGCAGACCCACTCAAAGGGACAATACATCTTTAAGTAATAAAAAACCTACACTGCTTCTCTTCATACATTTCTTTGCTTGCTACATCTTGAAAGCAAGTTCTGATCGGTCACCCTCTTCCACTCCCTCCCCCCTCCCGACAAGGTTTATGTGCTACATAAGGTAAAAACTATATACACAGGTAGTACAATGAAGCAAATAAGGAAACACCTAATTGCACAATGCTACATCCAATGCTTTTAGAGGCAGGTCTTTTAAGAGAGCCTAAAATTTTAGTGTTATTGTTTGCGCGGTTTGTTGTTGTTGTTATTTTTGTTTTGCTGCCGTTGTGTTGTTTTGTTTTGTTTTTTTCAGTGCTTGTACAGTATCTCCCATCCCACGGAGATCGGCGATATGTATTCTCGTTTCCACTACAACTTTACATCTTCCTCGCTTCATCGCCCCCTTCCCCCCCCACCCCCCCCGCCGCACCCGATGAACGAGGCCGCGCACATCCTCCGCTCTGCAGTGGGGGGGGGGGGAAAGAAGAAGGAGAGACAGGGAAGGAAAAAGCGATTAGAAAACGTCGAAAAGAAACGCGATCCACCGCGCAACCGGTTCAAACCGACACGGTATCCCCGGGGCGGGTAGGCCCTGCCCGGGTGGGGCCCTGTCCTGCCCCCCCCGCCCGCCGCCCCTCGGCCCCTTGGTGGGGAGAGGGAAGGCGGCGGGATCCCTCCTGCACCTCCTCCTCCTCCTCCCTGGCCTGGGGCTCGCCCCGTTACACCCCCCCTTGCCTCCCCCCACCCAAACAAGCGGTCGGTAGTAGCGGTATTTGCATAGCCACGCATGCTGACGTGCTCCTCCACGGCTCACCCCAGCGGGACTAATTTGTTGCAACTTCTGCTTTCAGCTTAATCTCTTTCTGCACAATCGCAAATCGTGTTTGTAAACCTCGCTCCTAACCTCAGCGCAATTTACCAACTCCCTCCGCCCCAGCCCTCGCCTTAAAACAAAACAACAACAAGAAGCGAAGGGGGGGAGGAAGGGGGGGGGGGGGTGCGAAGGAGCTCCCGCTCCCATTAACCCGATCTCTTCCCTTTGCCAGACTCCCAAAACCAAACCAAAACAACCGAATAAAAAAAAAAAAAAAAAAAAAGCCACCCCCCAAAAAAACAACATCCAAATAACCCCGCCTACCTCAGATAAAAAAAAAAAAAAATATATATATATAAAAAAGCCCGGATTCCCCCTTAGACCCAACTTTTGACTTCTTTTTCCCGAGGTGGCAGCTCGCCGCGACGTGCGACGGCGACGCTGACATTGTAGGTGAAAAAGCATCGAACAGGGGAACGGGCGGGGAGGAGGGTACACACATGGGAAGCCCCCCGAAATCCCTCGTCATCTGACATAACGCACCAGCTGCGTTTGAAACTCCGTCCCGCCACCCGCACGGTCCCTGGGAATGGGCCCTCCCTGCCCTCGGGCCCGATCCTGGTCCCGGAGGTGGGAGGGAGGGAAGGAAGGCGGGGTCCCACCGAGGCCGGGGTCGCCACCGCCCCAGCCCCTGGCCCACGACACTGCGGAGCCCAGCGCCGCTGTCCGCTTCTTGTTTTGTTCTTTTTAAGCCCTGCCCTTCCCACCTCCAACACACCCATACCCGAGCGCTGGGGCAAAGCCACCCTTCCTCGGAGATGCGACCCCGCAGAGAGCCAAGAGGGGCCCGAAGCCCCCTCCCCCCCTTACAGAAGCAGAATACCCACTCGTTCACCCTTACTTTTCCCTTATTTGCATCCTAATGCCAGACCCTAAAGGGAACCTACCTAAACGGTTTACGTTTGATGTCTTCTTGGGCTTGATTTCTTGGGTGTTTGCTCCACTGAACTGGCACTGGGGGAGTCTTCTGAAACCTCTTCTTCTGTTGTGTTGGCTCTTTTATTTTGAGGAGAGGAATCTAGGAGGGGAGAATTAAAAACGAGGGGGGTGTGATGTTACAACATGGTCCAGCCAGATGTTTCCTCGGCATCCGGGGGGGATAGATGGGACCGGGAAGGGGGGCATTATTCCCGGATCCCCATGTCAGGTACCGGCTACGTGAAAGCAAACAGGGGGAGGGGAAAGGGCCTTCTCTTTAGGCAAGTTATACAAGTTTGCTCTTTTCGGCTGAAATCCCTGTCTCTCTTTTACTTCCCGTGAACATTACGAACCTCCTTCCACCTGGACAGGAGGCCGGGTCCCCTCAGAAGGGCGACGAGGCTATGGGGGGGAGGGGGCTGATCGGATGTCTTAAGGGCTTTTCCTTGCAAATCGTCTACCAGCTCCCGTTTAAGATGGGACACCACCACCCCCCAGGACCGCGAAGAGCGCCTTCAGGCGAAAAGAGGCAGGGAAGGGGTACACCGAGCCGATGCCCAGCAGGGCACAGCCCGCAGCGGTCAGGCCACGCGTGGCACGGGCGGAGGGGCCGGTAGCCCCGTCGCTGGCACCAAGAGGGCTGGCGGAGAAAAGCGCTGCCGCTGAAAGGGTACTTTACCATCGGTGGCAGGTCTTTTCCTCTGCCCAGTGCACTGCTCTGCAAAGTCCGTCTGCTTTTCAGAAACATCAGTCTTTTGATCTACACAGTGAGTGTCCTCTGAGATTCCCTGAGAACCGACAAAAACCACCGTTTGGCAATTCCCGTTTACATCCAAGCTCTGGCGGCCGGCGGACTTGCAAACAGCTTTCAGTAGCCTGGGGGGTCTGAAGTAGAAGTCGGGCGAGCTCCCCTTCTCCACGGCTTGCCACTCGTACCTGCCTTCCAGCGGCTTATGATTCTGGAAATCGAAATTCCATTTCCTCTGGCATGCCTCCTCCATCTCCTGGAGGTGCTTCTTCAAGTCCCTGTTTAATTCTTCGTGGTTCACCGGCCCGAAGAGGTTCCTACAAGCTGACGGCTTCGGGTAGTCCGACTGCCTGGCTTCCATGCGCTCCAAGGTAGGGCTCCCATTAGAAATACGGACGTTTGACATCTCCCCCCACCCCTCTTTCTTCTGGTGGCGGTTGTTTTGCTCGCTGCTCTCCCCCCCACCAGCCACCGCCTCCTCCTCCTCCTCTCCGCCTTTTATTTCTCGGCGCTCGGCGGCTCTCCTCGGCGCCTCCTCTCCGCGATATCCCGCTCTCCGGCCTCGCTCGCCCTCGGAGAAGGGGCGAGGAGGCTCCCTCGCATAAGCGCCGGCCCGAGGATGAGCCCCGAGAGCCGCCGCTGCCGCCGCCGGGGAGCCCCGGGCGGGTGGAGGAGCGGTGCGCGGGGGAAGCGGCGCTGCCCTCCGCGGCCCCGGCTCCGGCTCCGCGCTGCCCCGCCGGTGCTGATGGTACCAGTGTTGGTGGTAATGCCCCCGCCGCTCGTACCGTCGCCGCGTAGTAAAAGCGAGACGGAAAAAAAACAAGGGGAGACGAGCCACAAAGATGGCGATTGAACTGAGGCTGACGAAGAAGAAAGTGATTGACAGGACGAGTCTATTTAAACAGCCCGGCCGAACCATTGGTTACAGCGGCGGGCGCCGCCCCGTCGGCCCGGCCCTACCTCGTCGCCGCCGCCGGTTTTAAAGGTGGCCCGGGCCGGGCTGGGCTGGGTTGGGTTGCGCTGCATCGCCTGCGAGCCGAGCCGCGGGGAACGGAGGGGGAGCGAGGGCGACAGAGGCGAGAGGGTTGGGAAGGCGCTGTGCTCGCCACCTCGCTCCGCAAAGCCTTGGCCCGGCGGGATTTCTGCCCACCACCACCCCCAAATAAACAAAACAAAACAAAACCCACCCCATCTCCTCGCTTGCCCGAACTGCCTGAGTAATGGTGGCGGCTGGTTACGTTTTGAGGCGTTCCTGTGACAGGAGGCTCCCACCGCTCTCGTGTTTGCCGTTTGGGTTTTGGCACTGCAGCCTCTTCAAGGTTCGGGACTGGGGGCAAGCTGAGGGAGGTGCCCCCACCTCACCCCTGGGGCAGACCGGCACCCTGACCCCACTGGCTGCAGAGCGGGCTGGTGGCTCCTAAGGGAGGGAAGGTAGGGTCACTTTTTGCTGCCTTCTTAGCAAAGAAAGGACGAGGTGAAGGAATGACAGTAAAAAAAAAAAAAAAAAAAAAAAAAAAACAAACCAAAAAAACCAAAAACCTCTGCAGGGATTTCAGATCTTAGCAAGGAGAAAAAAAATCAAAAGCATTCGGGTTTGTCCTGTTTGTGTGCTTGGAAGATTAGATGAGCGAAGAGTCATGGCCAAGGATTTTCTAAGCTACTTCTTCAAACAGCTTCAGCAGGTATGGTGGAGGTAAGAGCACCAGTGTCCTCCTCTCTACCCTCCTTTTCTCCAACCCCTTCCACAGCCATATTTCCCTCAATGCCTTGCAAAACACAGTAGGTGCTCTCAAGTGCTGAAGGATTTGACTTTTCTAGGTGTCCAGATGGAGGGCCTGAATCTGTGAAGGGCTGGAGGCTCTTCACACCAACCCATCTGGCCAGGTTTTCTTTACAAGCAGAGCAACTCCCTCCAAATTTTGCTTCTGGGGGGACTGGAGCAGTGACAAACTACCTCAACAAGGCAGGAGCCAACACAGATCAATTTAACTGGCTAAGAAGAGTCAACAGATTTGGCCTTGAAGACATGGAACTCACACTCTGTGCTGTACTTATACACACTCTACATACACAGACCCATTCTGGTTTGGGGTCTATGCTTTAGATGGGTCACTGAAACCTTCACTGCAGTTGCACTTGTGAACTGGTAACTCTGGACGAGCTGAAGAGGGGCCAAAACCATTACACAGCACTCAAACCCAGGCCACAGAAGCCTACCTATCTTCATCAACCCAAAGGTAGTAGCTTGCAGATTCTGCTCACACCACTCATCCAAGTAGTCTCAGTGTCATCAGACTCAAGTTCAAAAAAAGATGTGTTCAGGCAAAACAATAAAAAAGAAGAATATGAATGAAAAAAACCACAAGGTTGAAATAAAATATTGGGCATGATATTTTCATTTCTTTGCTGGGTTTTTAGCACTCAGAAGTTGTTTTCCAACTCATCTCAGCAACCACAAGCTCTAGCAATTCACTTGCAGAAAATTAAAGCTGACATTCTCCTGTCTGCAGGAGCTGAGAGTTTTTTTGAAACTACAAGTCCATGATAGAACTGTGTCATCTGGCAAAGCGGGACCTATTCATCTGCTTTATTTGCAGGATTTCATCTCTGTTTCTCCAGCCTTTCCTGTCTTTGACTTCCATAGCCACCAGCAAGGAAGTGCCATTTCAAACTTCACTTTCTCTGTCAGGTGTAAGACACTTGGCTTGTTTTGTTGTTCTGCACAAGAGAGTTATCTTAGGCTAAGAAAATGATCTGCAAAATATATCCAAGGGCTTTCTGAAGATATCCAGGCTTCATCTTACTGATGGGGTCCTGCCTGCTGGTAACCTGCTGAATGTTCCACTCTTTAGATGAGGAGTTCCCAGCCTCTGCTCCCTAGGAGTCACTGCTTGGCTCTTGAGTCAACAAAAGAAATGCAAACCCCTTGTAGATAGGATTAGGACATTGTACCAGAGCAGAAACACAGACCACGATAAAAAATTAAAAATGGGGTCAAAATATTGGAAAAGACTGAGTGCCCCACAGGTAAACAACCAGGAACACGAGACTGCAGTGTGAAAGCACTGATTTATCTGCAGCCTTTGCAAAAAAGAATAAAGACGTTACTGTAGGACAAGAACTTTCTTTTTTTGTTGTTGTTCTGTTTATACCTCCTGTAGCACAAGGGCCTGGGACTAAGCCCCTGGATGCTGTACAAGTATATTGAAACCGAATAATTGAAGCCAAAGGGGCGGGGGGTGGGGGGGTGCGCCGCGCATAATTTAAGCCACTGCTGGAAGCAAACGAGAAAACGAAAAAGGAGTGGTCTGCGCCTTGTCTTATCCTTCTATTCCTTCTCCATCACCCACCCCCCCCCCCCTTTGATATCCGAGGGGCTGGGACGAGGCAGGGGGTGTCTCCCTCCGCAGCCACGGCAGCTCCGCGCCTTTCCGCGGGCAGCGCAGCCCATAAGCCGCGCGGTGGAAAACGATGAGGTCGCACAGGGACAAATGGTCAGGGAAGTGGGTAAAATTAAGGACAAAAATGTATATTGAAAAAAAATTGCAGAGAAGCCCCCTTGAACTCCCAGCTGGAGCATCTGCGTCCCTGGAGCATCCGCGGCCGCGGGGACCGAGGTTGCCGCTCTCGGGGGTCGCGCTGCGGCCCTTTCTGCATCCCCCCTTTCCCCCGTGTCCTTCGGTCTCGGCAATCCACCTTAAATCGCCGCGGCTGCAAAGGAGAAAAAGGCTGTGTCTGCAGCGACCTTGCCATGATCTAAAGTGTTTTGTTTACAGTCAGGCACCCCCGATGGCTGCAGCAAATCGTGAGAGAGGCAGGCGCCCGCCCGTAGTAGCAGCGAAGCGTGGAGGGGAAAAAAAAAAAAAAGAAAAAAAAAAAGGAAAAAAAAACCTAGGGAGCTTTGGAGTAAAGATCTTGGAAAGATCAGAGCGCCATCGTCTTGCAAAAGAGGGGCACAGCAACGGGGCTGCCGAGGGGAGGCGGTGCGCGGGTTTGCGCGGGAGCGCAGCGGGGTGGGAATGAGGAGGGGGGCGAGCTCTGCCAGCCATCCACCCCGAAGCTCTCGTCTCTAATAGTCAGGTCTTTTTCTCGCTCTGTTTCCGTGTAAGTTGAAGATGCGGCCAGGTAAAGATGGGACGAGAGGATCTGAGAGACAAAGCAAAACAACAACCCCCCTCCCCCCAAATCCCAACCAAAACTTGGAGGAGTGAACCAGGAAGGAGGGAGGAGTTTTTGTAGGGAGGTCTGTGCGAGGAATGTCCTCTAACAGCCCTCCTCTGACAGCCTCTGAATACCCTGTCCCCTCTCTTTCCAGTAACCTTGCTTCGCTCTCTTGTTTGGGCTTTTCCACTGGCAGATCCGTTCGCTGTTTTTCTTTCCTCCAGAACCGCTTAGGCAAGCTTCCCGTCCTCATTTTGGCCACCCTCCTTCCCCAGTACTTTATAAGGTTGTCAAGTGAACCAGCAAAGCACATCTGAACTGCACACATAAAGCATCTGAGTTCTTGGGGATTTTCAATATTCCCATGCAAACAGCAGGAAAATCAGGAATAATCCCAGAATCACAGAATGTCAGGGGTTGTAAGAGACCTCTGAAGATCACCAAGCCCAACCCCCCTGCCAGAGCAGGGCCAAACTAGGGCAGGAATAATACCTGAGCTCCTCCACAGGATGCAATTTCCAGAGCTGAGAACGAATGAGGCAGGGGGCACAATGAGACCCCTTTGAAAGCCAGCAACTTGAGGAAGTGTGAGTCTTGCCCATCTCAGCCATTACTGAGCTGATGCTGTTTCCCTCACACTTGCCTGATGGATATTAATAACATGCCTAATGGGACCCCTTCCTTCCCTTCTGGGCAGGATTAGGCAGGGCCTGGTGAGATTCAGCCGCAGAGACTCTCAGGGAGGAAAGAGCCATTTTAATTCACCAAGAACACCCTGGGATATCAATCCCAGAAGGGGAGCAGCACCGAGGAAGGGAGGGAAGGTGAGGATTTGCCAGCCCCCCCCTGCACACCCCGCTGGTAGGGGCAGGGTGCAGCAGCTCAGCCGGCAGCTTCCCTGCCCGGCAGCCGCTCCCGATGCCCACCCGGCCTGCAACACCCTGGCTGCAGGCAGGAAGGCTCAGGGCAGGAGGCAGGTGTGCTGCCCGTGCCACGGAGAGAGGGTACAGCCAAGCCGAGTTAAAGGACCTTTTGCTCATCAGATGTAAACTCTAGAGGGAGCCTAAGGACAGAGATCAGGCCAGCCTCAGGACCCGGCCTCCCGCCTGACAGCATCACCCCGCCACCCCGGGCTGCCACCCCAGCCAGGGTCCCTGCTCTCATCCCTGCACTTTTTTTTTTTTTTTTTTTTTTGGCTCTGCTCACTGTTTCCCTTGTTGCAGGTTGTGCTCATGGGTGTGGGCCCTGTCACATACCTGCAAAAGCCTTGGATGGGATGCGGGTAGCAAGGATCTAGCTCAGAGGATTTTGAGCCTTTGAGAGGGTGCTGGCTGGGGGTACAGCTTAGGGGTGTCTTTAATGGAGTTGCTTCTAAAAAGCAACTAAAACCTTCTAAGAAGGTTATCTGTCAGAACTGCCT